>NC_030836.1:10000000-11250000 GCF_001704415.2 Capra hircus | reverse complement strand
GCTGACTTGAACCTAGAAGCCAGGTCTCCTGATTCTCAGGTCAGAACCGCTTCTGCTTTCTACAGTGACTGTATATTTTGGAAGTAAATATCTAGGCACTTAGACTAAGAAGACTGACTACTTTAAATCAGCATTATTTTGGGAAATGGAAGTATGTTAGTGGTAAAAGAGTGTCTCCCATTAAGGCAAAAGGAGCTGGCTAGAGAACAAAAGAGCAAATGATTCCAGTTGAGGTCCTGTTCAGAGTGTTCCTCGGAAAGGCCAACTGCTCAGGCCTAATGTGGGAAAAACAGAGGCTCCCTGGCCCCACCAACGCATGGTCTCAAGAGCCTGTTGTGGTCTGAAGAGTGTGGAGAGGGACACTCTTGTGCCAAACAGAGGTGCGTGGTGATCCCTATGGAGACAGGCCTGTTCCACTGAGCAAGAACGACAGCGATAGCACCACAGCCCAGCTAACCCGGGATGATGGGTTCCCTTAGATGCGCTTGTTTATAGGCAAGGCCACTTACTGGTTCTCCTTGGGCTTACTGATATCTGGATTTGAGAGAAATTTTTTGGTTGGGGTCAGTTAGACAGACCATCCACTCCATATGGATTCCTTCGATTCATAGAGGGTGGTCAACACTTTTCAGGGCAGCTATTTTATTAACATGAATATGCTAGTTTCTAGAAAATTCTGCCTCTGTGTTGTTGCTAAACTGATTTTTTAAGGTAAGATAAAACAGTATATGCCCTCTACTGGACAAAAGGAAGTATCTGAATAGCTGAAGATTAGGAAATCTTTGCAGTACTAGGAAAATACTTCCTGATTCTGAGATTCAAGCTTCCAGGTTTTTTTTTGCACATGATTTTCTTTTCTTTTTAACCCCTGTCTAGTTCCAAATACATTGTTCAAAACTCAATTTATGTTACTTCTCCTGAGAAACCTACCTGGCTTCCCAGAGGCAATCACTTTTCACCATTTCAGTTTTAATTCTAGTGGTGTCTCCCTATTGCTAAACATATGCTTATCCTAGAGCAGCTGACCCATGAACAAAGGGTGGAGGTGAATCTGAGTGTAATTTATGGTTAGCCCTCCATATCTGAATTTACCCCACATCTCTGAATCCAACCACCTGTGGGTAGTACAATACTAGAGCATTTATTATTGAAAAATATCCACATATAAATGGACCTGCACAGTTTGAATTCACATTGTTCAAGAGTCAACTTCATTCAGTTCTGTTTTGTTCCAGAGTTATCTCTGGGATGGTCTTTGTTATGTGTGTTTTAATCCTGTTTCTGTCCCTTGGTAGGTTTGTTAAAATCTTTGGTCACCTGTGGCTGTCTGTCCACATTTAAGAACAAAGTGGTAGAAAGGCTTCAGAGAGCGTTGCACATAAGGGCAAAGCTTTTTTACTGAAAAACTTCAGGCTGGAGGGGCAAACCTGAAACTTGCTCCCTAATTAGCACGTGTGTGTGTGGGTATGCATGCACACACACACACCATCAGTCACTCAGTTGTGTCAGACTCTGCAAACCCAGGGACTATAGCCTGCCAGTCTCCTCTCTGTATGGGATTTTCCAGGCAAGAACACTGGAGTAGGCTGTTGATTCCTTCTCCAGAGGATCTTCCTGACCCAGGGATGGAACCCGCGGCTCCTGCTTTGGCTGAAGGGTTCTTTACCACTGAGCCACCTGGGAAGCCCCAACTGGCACGCAGAGCAGGGCTTTGGTGTGGGGGTGGTTCCTCAGGAGAGTCCTCCTCTTTCTTTAGAGCAGAGAGTTCACTTCCTGAGTGGTGGTGCGGGCTTGCCTGGCAGCTGCTCTGCATGCAGGGCCGTGCCTGCTGCGTGGGGGCATCTTGCCGCATCATCCTATTCTCGGGCTCTGCTCTCGGTACCATCTGCTGTCACTATTCTGCAGGCTCCGGGTTTCCTGGGCTCTGGTAGGCAGATCCCCTCCTCTCTGCACTGTGGGCTCCTCTCTACAAGGCAGCTTCACCATGGAGGGCCGAGCTGTGGGAGGCAGCCCTGGAAACACATCGCCAGGAGACGGCAGTCACACAGACTGCCACGGGCGAGGGGCCCTGGAGCCACAGCACGTGCCCTTCTTCTGGAGCTGATCTAAGGCAGGGCTGCCCCGCTCTGCCTCTCGCCTCTCTCCCCTTCCATCTGCTTTCTGTCATGCAGAAGTGTGCTGAAATCTTCTGGCCTTTGACGGCCCCTCTCATTTCCTTTATAGTTATGGGACTGTCCTCTCGCCCTTTTTTGTTATTCCATTAGCTTCTTTTTAATGGGGTCTCAGGAGGCAGAGGAGATTAAGATGTGGACTGCGTCTGTCAACTTGAACCCGGAGCCAGGCGCTCATACTGTTAATGGGGATGTTATTCTGCCTCGTTATGTCTGGCATAGCTATAGATGATTCAGATATCAATTTAAGAAACCGCAGTAACTCTGTGAAGAGGCTCAATGAGACAGTTCTGCGGTCTCTATGGATCAAATTAACGGGGAATCTGATATATTTCCACTTATCTTATGTCAAGTAGTAGCGACTTAGGTGAAAAATACATGAACATATGGCCTTTTAAAGTACATTCATTTTTATAAATACCCTATGTAGTTGTTTTTTTTCATGAAGGCATCAGGAAGGGGAGTTTTCAAATAATGACATTTCCAATTTCAGCTGATTACCTACTTTCAGCAGTCTTACACCTTAATGGGAAAACCGCTAAAGGCCCGATGACCTACACAGAATGTAAAATACCTTTCCCACTAGGTGTATAGTGACAATGACTTTATGCCACGTTATCTATGTATTTGATGGTCAGCAGGGCACATATAGCATAAGCTTTAGCGTTCTGGGCTTTGGAGAGAGTTACTAAGGTGTCGCCTTCTAAATATTCCAGCAATGCAAGGTTAATTCTGTCTCAAGTATTTTGTATCAAGAAATGTTTTACATACATAGGTACATATATATATGTATTTAATAATAAGCGTTCAACATAGGTCTTCAAACTAACCCAGGCTTTAAAAATGAGTTTTGTTTGCTCAGAACACTTGGATGAAGCATGTATTCAACTAGTAGTTCGCTGCTGTTTAGTCGCTCAGTTGTGTCTGACTCTTTGCGACCCCATGGACTGTAGCCTGCCAGGCTCCTCTTTACATGGAATTCTCCAGCAAGAATACCGGAGTGGGTTGCCATTTGCTTCTCCAGGGGATCTTCTTGACTCAGGGGATGAACTTACATCTTCTGCATTGCAGGTGGGTTCTTAACCATTTAGCCACCTGGGAAGCCCCAACCAGTACTTATTACAGAAAGGTCGTGAGTCCTGTGCTTTTCTCTCCTTGGCTGAATAGGAAGTTCATGCTTATAGATGGGATGTGTCCTGTTTAAGATTAACAGTAGATGGCAGAAAGGTCAGGAGTCAAAAACTGCTTCTTTGATTCCCGAGTCAGTTTTTCTCTATGATTGCAGAGAACAGAATATTTTCCATAATGCATTATTAACTAGATAGAAACAAACTACTTTATACCAGTTGAAACAGTGGGACATAGTTGAGGATACCATTTCCTGTATTTTGAGAAATGGGGGTCACTCTGTTTTGACATCAAGGTAAGGCCTGCACATTTTTTGGCTTAGCGATTGCATTTATCACAGAGGTCATTTCACTCAAGTGGAAAACAGTGCAAAATGCTAAAGAATGCTGTTTGGCAGCTGCTAATAAGGTTTTGTGAACAAGAAGAAAGAAAGAAAAGGTTTGGAAACAGCTCTACAGGAAATCCCATTGTTCAGCATAGCTTGAAGGAAGGCTTCTGTGTGTGAGGACTAAACCGTGGAACGATAGCCACCCTGCACGCTGCTGAAGGAGGTCTGGACGATAGCCACCCTGCGTGCTGCTGAAGGAGGTCTGTTTAAGGAACTAGGAGGGTGAGGTAGAGGCCGGTGGTAAGCTCAGCCCCAACACTTCCGCCTCTACCACAAATAACACCTTAGCCTGCACTTGGCCTCCAGTGCCATGCCAGGTGATGGGCTATTCATTCTACTTAGATTTCTAGGATTAGAGTCAGTTCTACTTCTTTATCATTTTTTAATCCTAGGAAATTCTTTACTATGTCCAGCTTAGTCTGAATGTAGCTTATAAATGGCATGACCAGTGATTTCCAACTCAATAAAGCCTTTTTCATGCTACATTATAGGAAATGGAGTTGTACAGTGAAGCCAAATTAGATTTCAAATCTAGGCTTGCTATATTCCATGCAAGGGTTTTTGGGAAAATTACTTAATGTCTCTGAGGATCTTTTTTTTTTTTTTTTTTTTTAGAAAAAAAGATGCCTGTTTCATAAGACTATTATGGAAATAAAATCAGATAAGATAGGTAGATGGCTGGAAGGATGGATGGATAGATAGCCTGGTACCTAATAAGCACTCAATGAATGTTAGTTTCTTTTCCCTTGAAGAAATACAATGGATTTATACTACTTTTACTCCCAATAAATTGCACATTTTGAATATGATCTCATTAAGCACCTGATGAAGCTTTCTTCTTCAAAGAATCCTAATCCTGTCAGTGTTTGCTTGATAAAATGCTGTCCCATCCCTTTGTTAACTCTGGATGTCTTTCCTTGGTCCTTTCCACATATCCAATTTAACTTGTAGAATTCAAAACCAGTCATAGTTCTCTGGAGGATGTGACAACCAGCTGAGTTTTGTGGGAGTGTTTTTCTAAAGTATGGTACTTTCTAGAAGGAGAGTAGGATGGAGGATACAATCACAAGCCTGCACAAACTTGCACTGCAGGTTCTGACTGACGGATGTTCTCATATCCAACTGGAGAATACTCACAGACTGCAAAGGCTAGTTCCTCTCGTGTGTTAAAGTGGTCCCTTTCCTTTAACTTTTTAAGAGAGATATATATACCAGTAATGCAAGGGCATTTCTTATTCTGGTCCTAAATTATTCTTTTGGAGCTGAGAAGAAGCTGATAAGTAGAAAAAGCTTAGGTTGTTCTTTCCTTGTTTAATAAGCATATAAATATAATCTTGGTAATCAAGGTACTTTTAATATATATATTAACTCAGCAATGAGGCAGTCTCAAAGAGTGGTTTGAATTGCTTCCACAAATGATTATTATGTATATAGAAATATGCCTCTCCAGAATATAGCAAAGATACCAGTGACTGACTTTTAATAAAGCCTTATGATATAGATGAGAAACTCTCATGCCTTATTGATTTACATTCCGTATAACAATAACAGCAACAACTATGATAGCAAATACACATATAATGCTAGTACTAATATAAAAATTAAACATATATGTAATTTTAATTCTTAAAAGAACTCGATAAGGAAATATCATCAGTATTTCTGTTTTACATATTAGGAAACTGAGGCACAAAGAAACCAAGTAACTTGCTGTCATGTAGCTAGTAAATTCCTTAGCCTGGATTTAAACACTGAGAGTCTGGTGAGGATCCATCTTGTATATTATTATAGAACCAAATGCTATGAAGTATTTATTGAGAACTTCTGTCTTTTTTTTTGAAGAATTAGAGCAAATGTCACAATGAACATAGTAGTTTATTACTGAGAAAAGTTACTTGGTTCTTTCAGAGCTAAGTTTCTGTTTAGCGAACCACTACTATCTCTGTTTCTTTAAAAAAAAAATTTATTGGCGTCTAGTTAATTTACAATGTTGTGTTAGTTTTAGGTGTAAAGTGAAACAGTTATGTATATATTCTTTTTCAGATTCTCTTCCCATATAGGTTATTACAGAATATTGGGTGGACTTCCCTGTGCTATACAGTAGGTACTTATTAGTTATCTATTTAATATGTAGTAGTATGTACATGTTGGAGAGGGCAATGGCGCCCCACTCCAGTACTCTTGCCTGGAAAATCCCATGGACAGAGGAGCCTGGTAGGCTGTGGTCCATGGGGTCGCTAAGAGTCAGACATGACTGAGCGACTTCACTTTCACTTTTCATGCATTGGAGAAGGAAATGGCAACCCACTCCAGTATTCTTGCCTGGAGAATCCCAGGGACGGGGGAGCCTGCTGGGCTGCCGTCTATGGGGTCGCACAGTCGGACACGACTGAAGCGACTTCGCAGCAGCAGCAGCAGCAGCAGCAGCAGTATGTACATGTTAATCCCAATCTGCTAATTTATTACTTCCTCCCATGTTTCCCTTGTGGTAAACATAAGTTTGATTTCTAGATCTGTGAGTCAGTTTCTGCTTTGTGAATAAGTTCATCTGTATTCTTTCTTTACTAGATTCCATATATAAGCGATATTATATGATACTTGTATTCCTCTGACTTACTTCACATATTATGAGCATCTCTAGGCCTGTCCATTTTGCGGCAAATGGCATTATTTCACTCTTTTTTATGGCTGAGTTATATTCCAGTGTGTGCGTGTGCGTGTGCGTGTGTGTGTGTGTGTGTGTGTGTTCTCTCTATGTGACCGCATCTTCTTTACCCATTCATCTGTCGGCTACTGTAAATAGTGCTGCAGTGTATACTGAGGTGCATGTGTCTTTTCAAATTATGGTTTTCTCTGGATGTATGCCCAGCCATGGGCATACATGGATCATATGGTAGTTCTATAGTTAGTTTTTTAAGGACCCTCCATACTGTTCTCCATAATGGTTGTATCAAATTACCTTCCCACAAAAAGTGTAGGAGAGTTCCCTTTTCTCCATACTCCTTCCAGCATTTACTGTTGGTGGATTTTTGATGATGGCCATTCTGACTGGTGTGAGGTGATACCTCATTGTAGTGTTGATGTGCATTTCTCTAATAATTAGTGATGTTGAGCACTTTTTTCATGGGCGTTTTGGCTCTCTGTACATTTTATTTGAAGAAACGTCTATTGATTAATAGCTTTTCTCTCCATTTTTTGATGGGGTTGTTTGTTGATATTGAAATGCATGAGCTGTTTACATATTTTGGAGATTAATCCCTTGTTGGTCACGTCATTTGCAAATATTTTCTCCCATTCTGTGGGCTTTTTGTCTTGTTGATGGTTTCCCTTTGATGTGCAAAAGCTTTTAACTCATTTTTGTTTTCATTTTCATTATTCTAGGGGATGAATCAAAAAAGATATTGCTGCGATTTGTGTCAGTGTTCTGCCTACGTTGTCCTCTAGGAGTTTTACAGTATCCGGTCTTACATTTAGGTCTTTAAACCACTTTGAGTTTATTTGTATTCCTAAGGAGGTATTGCTTGTGCTGGGTCCCGGTACATGTGAAACCTGGTGTATGCCCTCCAAGAGTCTCTACTTCTCTCAGCCCTATGGTGTGCCTACACTCAGGACCCGCCTGCTGTCAAAGCCAAATGCTCTGGGGGTTCTTCCTCCCAATGCCTGACCCTCAGGCTGTCTTGGAGTGCTATTTTTATGTGGGAATATCCCTGTGTAGCTTGTGTGGGCTTAATATGTTTTGCTGGTGAAGTCAAAGTATTAAGTCACTCAGTCGTGTCTGACTCTTGAGACCCCATGGACTGTATAGCCCGCCAGGCTCCTCTGTCCATGGGATTCTCCAGGCAAGAATACTGGAGTGGGTTGCCATTTCCTTCTCCAGGGGATCTTCCTGACTCAGGGCTCAAACCTGGGTCTCCTGCATTGCAGGCAGATTCTTTACTATCTGAGCCATTTTTGCTGGTAGGGCTGTTTTAATATGGATGTCTGCCACCTCTTTCCTCCATGTATGCTGGGTGTTATTATCTTGATAGAAGGTATGGCTGATGGTGAGCTGCACTGGATACCGAGCGGGGCCTTCCCTTGCTCTGAGGTTGTCTCTGCCCTGTCAGACACAGGGTCTGCTCCCTGGTGGTTGGAGCAGGGACCCCGAGATCTGTTTCTGAGCTGAGTTTCTGATTTGCGGTGTGAGGCAGGTGGGATTGGAGCACAACCGCTGGGAGAGAAGTTGCTGAGCTTTCCTCCTCTAGAGTGGTTCACCCGTGCGTGTGCTCTGGGGTGTCACGTTTCACCTGCTCTGCGGGCTCATACACTACTGCTGGACCTGCTCCCAGCCCTGCCTTAACCGTAGGAATGGCGGCGACTGGCTTCTCTCAGGCATTGTATTCACCAGCTACCAGCTTAGATGCACTGAAGTCAGGTCCCAGGACTGCCGTGACTGTGCAGGACTGCCCTGGGAGCTATGGAGGCAGCTCAGACTGTGGCCTGGCCCAATCTCTACATGTGTGTGCCCACAAAGCCCACAGTTGCCACAGCTAGACTCCTCTCAGTGGTGGGAGCTCAGGTGTTCAGCAGGGGCTGAGTTTACCAAGCCAGTGGGGGTGGTGCTGGGGAGGTGGATGGGTATAGATCCTAGGTCTCCACAGCCATGAGGAGAGAGCTCGGCCCTCCCTCCTTAGTTGAACAGGCCCTGGGGCTCAGCTGTGGTTTCAGATCCACCCTGCATATGGGTCTTCCGCCAGGGTCTGCTCTTGAGGTTGTCCTGGAGCACACACGGGGTTGGGGCTGGGACCGGAGGCGGGACTGGGGGGGCTCACATGGCCTGCAGGAGTGGGTGACAGGCGGGGCACACCAGCCTGCTCAGGCCAGAGCCCCTCCGAGTGCCAAGGAGGTTGGGGCGGGCACGTGGGGAAAGGGGGTGGCAATGGTGTTCCAGACTTCTTCCACAAACATGGGCAGTTGTGGAGCCCCTTATGCCCGTCCCTTCATCCCTTCAGGCTGTCTCTCTGCAGCTGACCGCAGTCCCCTCCCTGTGCCCACACTCCAAACCCCGGGTTCCAGCACCCAGCCTCCATCCCCAGCAGCACACACGAATCTCAGTCTGGGAGGCGCAGGGCTGTGACACAGACCGTCCGTGCAGGTCTTACTCTGTCCTGCCTGGTTGCTGCGCTCCCCTCTGTCCCAGCTGATCTCCCCATCAGGAAGGTGGTTCCCCAGGCCCAGGAACCGCTCCTTCAGCTCCCCCACAGGGGTGCAGGTCCCTTCCCCTTTCCTCTTTGTTTTCTTTTGTCCTTCCTGGTTACATGGGCATCTTCTTATCCTCCTATGAGTCTGTGGTTCCCTGCGAGTGTTCAGGACATGCTCAGTGAGAACTGTACCATTCCTAATGTACTTGTGCAGAGGTGAATTCCACGTGCGCCTATTGTGACCCCTCCTAGCTCAGTTTTTTTCTTCTTTTTTAATAGGGGAGGTAGAATGGTTTGATGTTCTTTACCATCCAAAATAGAGGCAGAGGATTAGGAGAAGAAGGAGGTATCTTTTCGAAGGGAGGGCAGTTGGTCTTCTAGAAGTCACATTCCTTTCACTCATGTTCCTATGGGTTTGGGGAGATTTCAGTGGATTTTTTGTTAGCTAGAGGCAAGAAAGGGCACCCCATTAAAAAACTGTCTCTAAAATTTATGTTTTTCCAGGAAGGAAGGTCAACATCTCCCTCCCAAGTCGATGTCCACTTATGGACTTTTTGCTGAAGAGAAAGTTGGGCAAGGAGAAAGGCGGCAAGGACTAACCCAAGGTAAGTTCCAACTGAAGGGTAGAAAAGATGGGTGCTGCTCGTGTCTGCAAGCCTCGCATTTGCAGCTGCTGAGGACAGATGGGAAAGAGTGACTAGGTGCTTTGAGGAGGGACTGACGCTGCTTGGGCAAAGTGGTGAATGTGCCAGAAGACTACAGTGCGCTGCTTCCAGGGAGTCTGAAGGTAACTGAGGTCCTAAGGGACCACGTCTTGTGGCGGTGGCGGGGGTGGGGTGGGGTTGCTCAGTTTTCTTTGCATTGGTGCATATTTGGTTCTCCACCCATCCATGCTACATCACCGGTGATCACTAACAGAAAGGAGATAGCCACAGCAGAACAGTAAGAAAATGCTATTTCTCATATTTTAAAAAGGACTTGAAAAATTTTATTTGAGCCTAATGAGGGTAGTATCTCAGAAAGCTCTGAGAGCTGAAGTACCCATTAGCTGTCAAGACACAGTTATTTTATTTTTATTTTTGAGACAGAAGGCTATACATTAAAAAAAGTTGTTAATAATATGTCATTTAAATTGCAGTATAGTTTTACATTGTTGCTTTCTACTGTAAAGCAAAGTGAATGAGCTATACTTATGAGAAACACTGTTTTTCCATTTTTTGAACCTCATAACTACCAGAGAAGTAATCTAAGAGAAAGGAAAGTCTAGAGGGTGGTATGAAAGAGAGCAGATGACTCCTCTATCAACTCCAGAGCACTTTGGTGGACCCCCCAAGTCTTAATTATGTTGGAAAGAGAGGCAGAGGTTTGAACTAAAAATGCCATTAAGGAAGCCTACTTGTCGCTGGGAAATAAGATTGAACAAAGCATAGATGGTAACAGATATTGGAAAAATAAAATGATTTCATTTTTATATAGTAACCAGTTAAAGGTTCTCAATTAAACCAGTCATGATTATAAAGCAAGTGGAGGGAAATATTAGCCCCTTTTCCTTAGCCCCTTTAGCTTCTGTCTGATGTGGGAATTTAGAAATGCAAAGCACTAAGTCCTCTATATGTAAAGCGGGCCAGCCAGCATTGCCACTCCCACCTTCCGCCTGGCACACGCTGTGCCACAGACCTCGATCACGTCAGTGGCCTCTGGCCGCCTCACCTCACCAGTGTTCATGGGTTTTCATATGCGTTTTCTCCTGCAGTGAGTGCCCTCTTCCTTTAAATGTCTGTTAGGCAAATATCCACAGATGCTTCAGTTCTTAGCTTGAGAGTTGGGTCTTCTCTGAAACCGTCCTGACTTATTTCCCCTTCCCTCTTTGTTACCCGTTCTCAGTCAAATATCTCTTCTGGATCCTTCCTTAATCCCTCATATGTATGTCCTGCGTGATGCTTATACCATATACAGGCAGCTAGCTATATTTCTGTCACTCTTAATAGGTAATGATCCTTCTGAAGGAAAACAAGAGTTCTCACTTGACTTATTGTAGTACTTTGCTCAGTGATTGGCATATAACAAAAGCATTAGAGAGATTTGCTAACAGGAAGGAAAAATGGGAGAAAGAGTGGGGAGGGAGGGTGGGGGAAGGAAAGAAAGGAATTTATGCTCACAGTGATGAGGGTGCATAGTTTGGTTTAAAAGAAGACACTGTATTATTCTTATCTTACCCTTCCAGGGAGATGGCCCGTTGGAGAGTCACTGAAGGCTGGCGGGTTGCAGTGCTGTGTTGGGAATGACTGCAAGAAAAGAAAGACAAACACAGGTCATTCATTTAAAATATCTTTGTACATTCTAATCAGGCCTATGGTCAAAAAAAAGAATCAATCTTAGAAACACAGGAGAGATTAAACAACTGTTCTTCACTGATAAATAGAATCATCCACCAAAATAAAACACTCTACCATGTAAGGGGTTAATATTTGATGTCAACATATTTTGTTCAAAAAGCAAGCTTTAAATGAGGGGTAACTGTGAAAAGAAACATATTTGGAAGAGGTAATTATTTTCCCCTTAGAATAAGGCAACGTAGAACATAAACACATATTTCATTATGATGCAATATATTTCTAAAAAATGCACATTTTTTTCTAACAAAACATTAAACAGAGCAAATTTGAAAATTGGAGTATTTAATTAGTACAAATTTATTAAGTTTGCAATAATAAAAATAATTCAGCTATTGAATGAACATAAAGGCTTGAAAAATGCAAATGTGTTCAGTTGCATGCTGATGTTAGAATTTAATGTAATTTCAAACTTATTCTGGTTACAGGATAATAAGGTAAGACTGATTTTATGGATAAGTAGTTGCAGTAGAGATTGTAGTATCTAACATTTATTGAGCACCTATTCCCTGAGTTACTCTTCTAAGTATATTTTTTACATCCTTTATTTTTTACAACTCTGTGAGGTATGTACTGTCCCATTCAACAGATGAGGGAATTAAAGCACAGGGCAGCTTAGAAACTTGCCCAAAGTCACGTGGTAAATACCTGCGCTTGAAATGGCAACTAGACTGATACTAGCGCCTTTCTTCCTAACTATCATATCATATCACTTTCCAAATGGTAACAATTTTTTGGTTTTAAAGATTTTTGCTTTAAGAATACTCTTCATTTAGATACAGAGATGCACAGTTTACAATCTAAGAGCAGAAAGGCACGCATTGTGAGTTTCCTGTGTGTTAAAGTATATGATAAAATGTATTTCAAGCTGTACTTTTAGTTTGTAGTATTTAAAAATCATTTGTAACATTAGTTATGTGTGCATTATACATAGAGTGTATGAAGGTGTATATACTTTCCTGTAAATATATATATGTGGAGTGAAACTTGAGTAAATTATTTGTAGAACATGAGGGATCTTCATACTATTCTAAGACGTCTCAGCACATACTCTGAATGCACTGCCCCTGTCACAGAGAACCAAGTTATATAGGTTGCAGATTTTTATTCCAAACTTTCATCCTCGTTGGGTGAGAAGAGGTCTCTCTCTCTGTTGAGTATTTAACTGTGACTTGGGTAATAGTTGTCTGAGGTTGAGGGAGCAGAATGTGTGCCAACAGCTAACATCTAGAGAGTGGTTTCCAAGTTAAGGCTTGTGCCCTTTGTTTCCTGACTCCCTCATAGTGCTGAGCAATGATTATGGCACTAAACGTATTTTGACTGACTGACTGAAAGCAAGCGCAGCATTCAAGAGCCGGACCATGTAGCTAGACTGCCTGAGTTCAGATCCCAGCTCTGTCATATAGACTACTGTGACCTTGACTGAGCTTCTTAAAGTTCTCTGTAATAGTGTGTTCCTTATAGGGTAGTTATAAGGATTCAATAAACACAGTTTTTAGAACAGTGCCTGTTACAGTAAAAGCTACAAAAAAGTATTTATTAAATAAACCAACATGATTTAGCAGTGTCTGCTTTGAGATGTTTCATACTGAATAAGCATAACTATTTAGATCATTTCAGTTAGCCATAAAGTCAGTGCCACAAGATATAGATTTGTGAGTATACCCTAACTTTGATAAAATTAAGATGTAAAAATAACATGGTAAAATTAATAGAAATCAGCCACAATGATCAGATGAGGAAAAAGAAAGAAAAGTTATCCAGATTGGAAGGCAAGACTATGCAGACCCCATAAATATAATGTCATTATATGCAGATAGTGATCCTATATAGAGAAAATAAGGTGCCACCAAAAACTAATAGAGCTCATCAATGAATCCAGTCAAGTCGCAGGATATACAGAAATCAGTTGCATTTCTTTCTACTAATAATAAATACCAGAAAGGTAAAGTTAAAGAACCCCTTTTAAAATTGCATCAAAAAAATACTTAGGAATGAACCTGATCAAGGAGATGAGACTTACATGCTGAAAACTAAAAAGTGCTGATAAAGTAAACTGAAGATGATTCAGAGAAATTCACATTGTTAAAATGGCCAAACTACCCATAGCAAACTATAGATTTAAAGTGATCCTTATCAGAATACCCTAAAATTTATATGGAATCACAAAAGACCTAGAATTGCCAAAGTAATCCTGAGGAAAAAGAAAAAAAGCTAGATGCCCAACTTCCCTAGACTGCAGACAGTACTACAAAGCTACAGTAGGAAAAACGGGACAATACTGAACAAAAACAGACATATGGATCAATGGAGCAGACTGGAAAGCCCAGAAATAAACCCACGGCTTGTGGTTTGTGGTCAGAATTAATCTACAACAAAGGAGGGAAGAACACAAACATAGAAAAGAGTCTCTTCCATAAGTGGTTCTGGGTAAACTGGACAGCTACATGTAAAGAAAATTCAGAGCATCCTCTGATATCATATATAAAAATAAACCCCAAACCGATTAAAAACCTAAGATAAGATTGGATCTATAAAACGCTCAGAAATCAGACAAAACATTCTGTGACATAAACTGTAGCAATGTTTCCTAAGGCCAGTCTCCTGAGGCAATAGAAATACGAGCAGAAATGAAAGGAACCTAAATCAAATTTACTGTGGCTGAAGGGCAGGGCCAGACAAAATGTGGTCCCCTGGAGAAAGGAGTGGCAAACCACTTCGGTATTCTTGCATTGAGGGCCCCATAAAAATAATGAAAAAGTAAAAAGATATGACACCAGACATGAGACCCCCAGGTTGATTGGTGTTCAAATTAAAAGATGCTTACTCCTTGGAAGAAAAGTTATGACCAACCTAGATAGCATGTTGAAAACCAGAGACATTACTTTGCCGACTAAGGTCCGTCTAGTCAAGGCTATGTTTTTCCAGTAGTCATGTATGGATGTGAGAGTTGGACTGTGAAGAAGGCTGAGTGGTGAAGAATTGATGCGTTTGAACTGTGGTGTTGGAGAAGACTCTTGAGAGTCCCTTGGACTGCAAGGAGATCCAACCAGTCCATTCTGAAGGAGATCAGCCCTGGGATTTCTTTGGAAGGAATGATGCTAAAGCTGAAACTCCAGTACTTTGGCCACCTCATGCAAAGAGTTGACTCATTGGAAAAGACTCTGATGCTGGGAGGGATTGGGGGCAGGAGGAGAAGGGGATGACCGAGGATGAGATGGCTGGATGGCATTACTGACTCGATGGATGTGAATCTGAGTGAACTCCGGGAGATGGTGATGGACAGGGAGGCCTGGCGTGCTGCGATTCATGGGGTCACAAAGAGTCGGACACGACTGAGCGACTGAACTGAATGCTACTAGGGAAGAATGGAGAAAGAGCTCCATAAAGAATTAAGAGGCTGGGCTAAAGCAGAAACATTGCCCAGTTGTGGATGTGTCTGGTGGTGAAAGGAGAGTCTGTTGCTGTAAAGAACAATACTGTATAGGAACCTGGAATATTAGGTACATGAATCAAGGTAAATTTGATATCTTAGGAATCAGTGAACTAAAATGGATGGAATGGGTGTATTTAATTCAGATGAACGTAATTTCTGCCATTGTTGGCAAGAATCCCTTAGAAGAAATGGAGTAGCCCTCATAGTCAACAAAGAGTCTGAAATGCAGTACTTGGATGCAATCTGAAAAACAATGATCTCAGTTCATTTACAAGGCAAACCATTCAGTATCACAGTATTCCAAATCTATGCCCCCAAAACTAATGCTGAAGAAGCTGAAGTTGAACATTTCTAGGATTACCTACATGACCTTCTAGAACTAACACCAAAAAAAAAGATGTCTTTTCCATCATACAGAACTGGAATGCAAAAGTAGGAAGTCAAGAGTACCTAGAGTAACAGGCAAATTTGGTATTGGAGTACTGAATGAAGCCTGGCAAAGGCTAACAGTTTTGCCAAGAGAACACACTAGTCATAGCAAACACCCTCTTCCAACAACGTAAGAGACGACTCTACGCATGGACATCACCAGATGGTCAACACCGAAATCAGACTGATTATATTTTTTGCGGCTGAAGATGGAGAAGCTCTACACATTCAGTAAAAACAAGACCGGGAGCTGACTGTGGCTCAGATCATGAACCCCTTATTGCCAAATTCAGACTTAAATTGAAGAAAGTAGGGAAAATCACTAGACCATTCACATATGACGTAAAACAAATCCCTTACAATTATACAGTGACAACAGCTACTACTTATTTAGAATTTACTGAGACATTTTGATTTGAACTAAGTCAAATCCCTTACAGTGAAAGTGACATATAGATTCAAGGGATTAGATCTGAATGACAGAGTGCTTGAAGAACTATCGGAGGAGGTTCTAACACTGTACAGAAGGCGGTGATCAAAATCATCTCCAAGAAAAAGAAATGCAAGAAGGCAAAATGGTTGTTTGAGGAGGCCTTACAAATAGCTGAGAAGAGAGAAGTGGAAGATAAAGGAGAAAAGGAAAGATATACACCTGTGAATGCAGGATTCCAAAGAATAACAAGGAGAGAGAAGAAAGCCTTCTTAAGAGATCAATGCAAAGAAATAGAGGAAAACAATAGAATGGGAAAGACTAGAGATCTCATCAAGAAAATTAGAGATACCAAGGGAACATTTCATGCAAAGATGGGCTCGATAAAGGACAGAAATGGTATGGACCTAACAGAAGCAGAAGATATTCAGAAGAGGTGGCAAGAATACAGAGAAGAACTCTACAAAAAGATCATGACTCCGATAACCATGATGATGTGATCACTCACCTAGAGCCAGACATCCTGGAATGTGAAGTCAAGTGGGCCTTAGGAAGTATCACTACAAACAAAGCTGGTGGAGGAGATGGAATTCCATTTGAGCTATTTCAAGTCCTAAAAGATGATGCTGTGAAAGTGCTGCACTCAGTATGCCAGCAAATCTGGAAAACTCAACAGTGGCCACAGGACTGGAAAAGGTCAGTTTTCATTCCATTCCCAAAGACAGGCAATGCCAAAGAATGCTCAAACTACCCCACAATTGTACTCATCTCACATGCTGACAAATAATGCTCAAAATTCTCCAAGCCAGGCTTCAACAGTATCTGAACTGTGAACTTCCAGATGTTCAAGCTGGATTTAGAAAAGGCAGAGGAACCAGAGATCAAATTTCCAACATCCATTAGATCATCAAAAAAGCAAGAGAGTTCCAGAAAAATATCTACTTTTGCTTTATTGACTACACTAAAGCCTTTGACTGTGTGGATCACAACAAACTGTGGAAAAATCTTCAAGAGATGGGAATACCAGACCACCTGGCCTGCCTCCTGAGAAATCTGTACACAGGTCAGGAAGCAACAGTTAGAACTGGACATGGAACAATGGACTGGTTCCAAATTGGGAAAGGAGTATGTCAAGGCTGTATACTGTCACCCTGCTATCTATGCAGAGTACATCATGGGAAATATTGGGGTGGATGAAGCACAAGCTGGCCTGAAGACTACTGCGGAAATATCAACAGCCTTAGACGTGCAGATGATACCACTTTAATGGCAGAAAGCAGAAAGGAACTAAAGAGCCTCTTGATGAAGGTGAAAGAGGAGAGTGGAAAGGCTGGCTTAAAACAGCCTTCAAAAACTTAATATCATGGCATCTGGCCTCATCTCTTCATGGCATATAGATGAGGAAACAATGAAAACAGTGACAGACTTAATTTTGGAGGGCTCCAAAATCACTGCAGATTTTGACTGCAGCCATGAAATTAAAAGACACTTGCTCCTTGGAAGTAAAGCTATGAACAACCTAGACAACTTATTACAAATCAGAGACATTACTTGGCTGACAAAGGTTTGTATAGTCAAAGCTATACTGGCAAAGATTGAAGGCAGGAGGAGAAGGGGACGACAGGATGAGATGGTTGGATCGCATCATAGACTCGATGGACATGAGTTTGAGCAAGCTCCAGGAGTTGGTGATGGAAAGGCAGGCCTGGTGTGCTGCAGTCCATGGGGTCACAAAGAGTCCTGAGAGACTGAACTGAATCTGAATGGTTTTTCCAGTAGTCATGTATGGATGTGAGAGTTGGACCATAAAGAATGCTGAGTGCTGAAGAATTGATGCTTTTGTATTGTGTTGCTAGAGAAGACTCTTGGGAGTCCTTTGGACTGCGAGGAGGTCAAACCACTCAATCCTAAAGGAAATCAACCCTGAATATTCATTGGAAGGACTGGTGCTAAAGTCGAAGCTCCAATACTTTGGCCACATGATACAAAGTGTGGACTTATTGGAAAAGACCCTGATGCTGGGAAAGATTGAGAGTAGGAGAAGAGGGCAACAGAGGATGAGGTGGTCAGATGGCTTCACTGACTCAGTGGACATGAGTTTGAGCAAACTTAGGGCAATAGTGAAGGACAGGGAAGCCTGGCTTGCTGTATAGTTCATGGGGTTGCAAAATGTCAGACATGACTTGGTGACTGAACAAAAACAAATCAAACTTTTAAGGTTTTGCATAGGAAAGGACACAAGATGAAAAGACAAGCTGTGTAACAGGAGAATATTTGCACAGGACGTGACCCACAAGGGATTAACTTCCATACTATATAGACAGCTCATACAACTCAATGGCAGGAAAAAAAAGACAGTCAAAAAATGACCACAATTACAAATGCTAAGACATGGAAGCAACCTAAATATCCATTGACAGAGAAATGAATAAAGATGATATAGCACATTTATACAATGTAATATTACTCAGCCATTAAAAAGAAGGGCATAATGCCATTTCCAGCAATATAGATCTAGAGATTGTCATACTGCATGAAATATGTCAAAGACAAATATATGATATCACTTACATGCAGATTCTAAAAAGAAAGGATACAAATTAACTATTTACAAAACAGAAATAGTCTTAAGAGAAATTGTTACCACGGGGGAAGGGTGGGGGGAAGAAGGGATACTTAAGGCATTTGGGACTGACATGCATACACTGCTACATTTAAAATGAATAACCAACAAGGAGTTTATAGCAGAGGGAATTCTGTTCAATATTATGTGACAAAGGGGGAAAATTGAAAAAGAATAGATACATGTATATGCATAACTGAATTACTCTGTTGTACACCTGAAACCCTCACAACATTGTTAATCAACTATACTCTAATATAAAAAGTCAAAAAAAAAAGAGCAAATTACCTAAATAGACATGTCTCCAAGAGCACACATAAATGGCCAACAGGCACAGGAAAAGACGCTCAACATCATCAATTATTAGAGAAATGTGAATCAAAACTACAATGAGGCATCACCTCACACCAATCAGAATGGCCATCATCAAAAAGTCTACAGATAATAAATGCTGGTGAAGTCTACAAATAATAAATGCATCTTCAGAGAAAAGGAAACCCTGTTACACTGTTGGTGAAAATGTAAACTGGAAGAGCTGAGTCATTTGAAAAGACCCTGATGCTGGGAAAGATTGAGGGCAGGAGGAGAAGGGGATGACAGAGGATGAGATGGTTGCATGGCATCACTGACTCGATGGACATGGGTTTGGGTGGACTCCAGGAGTTGGTGCTGGACAGGGAGGCCTGGCATGCTGCGGTTCATGGGGTTGCAAAGAGTTGGACACGACTGAGCAACTGAACTGAGCTGAACAGTCACCATGGAGAACAATATGGAGGTTCTTTTAAAAACTAAAAACAAACAAAAACACTGAAAAAAAGTTACAGTATGATCCAGCAATCCCACTTCTGGGCATACATTCAGAGAAAACTCTAGTTCAAAAAGGTACATGCACGCCAATATTCATAGCAGCACTATAGTAGCCAAGACATGGAAGCAACCTAAATGTCCATCAGCAGATGAAAGGATAAAGAAGATGTGGTATTACGTATCCATGAAAAAGGATGAAACAATGCTATTCACAGCAACATGGGAAGACCTAGAGGTTATCATACTAATTGAAGTTAATCAGAGAGGGAAAAATAAATATGATATCATTTACATGTGGAATCTAAAAAATGATACAAATGAACCTAGTTACAAAACAGATTCACAGAAATTAAAAACAAACTTATGGTTACCAAGGGAAAAAGAGGCAGAAGGCATAAACTAGGACTTTGGGATTAGCAGATATAAAATACTATACCTAAAATAGATAAATAATAAGGTCCTACTATATTATACATTCAATCCCAAAGAAAAGCAATGCCAAAGAATGTTCAAACTTCTGCACAATTGCACTCATTTCACATGCTAACAAGGTCATGCTCAAAATCCTCCCAGCTATACTTCAGCAGTATGTGACCTGAGAACTTCCAGATGTACAAGCTGGATTTAGAAAAGGCAGAGGAACCAGAGATCAAATTGCCAACATCTGTTGGATCATAGAAAAAACAAGGGAATTCCAGAAAAACATCTACTGCTTCATTGCTTATGCTAAAGCCTTAGATTGTGTGGATCACAACAAACTGTAGAAAATTCTTCAAGAGATGGGAATACCAGACCACCTGACCTGCCTCCTGAGAAACCTGTATGCAGGTCAAGGAGCAACAGTTAGAACTGGACATGGAACAACAGACTGGTTCAAAATTGGAAAAGGAGTACGTCAAGGCTGTATATTGTCACCCTGTTTACTTACTTTCTATGCAAAGTACATCATGAGAAACGCTGGGCTGGATAAATCACAAGCTGGAATTAAGATCGCTGGGAGAAATATCAACAACCTCAGATATGCAGATAATACTATTTTGTGTGAACTTGCAAAATGGTGGAGTAGAATGATGTGTGCTCATCTTCTGCGAGAACTCCAAAACTGCAACTAGCTGCTGAACAGCCGTTGACAGGAGAATGTTGGATCCCACCAAAAAAAGATAACCCCGTGTCCAAGGGCAAAGGAGAAGCCCCAACAGGAATGTAGGGGGGGCTCAATTGTGTTTAAAATCAAACCTCAGAGATGCTCGGAGGGAGCAAACAAAGGCTTATGTGCAACAGGACCGAGTGTTGTGTCTGTGAGTGTCTGAGTGTCTCCTGCAGAGGCACGGGTCAGCCGCGGGACAGGGGCTTTGGCTCCAGCAGTCCTGGAAGTCATGGCACGTGGCACAAGTCCTCTTGGTGGAGGTCGCCGTCAGCCCCACTACAGAGCCACCCACCAGACAACCCACAAACTGGAGAACAACTATACCAAAGACGTTTTCACACTGTTGCCAAAGTTCTAAGGCCCACAACAGATTTCCCAACCTGGGGATCTGGCAAAGGGACTGAGAACCCACAGAAAATTTGACTTTGAAGGCCAGTGGGATTTGATTCCAGAACTTCCACAGGACTAGGGAAAGAGAGACTCTTGGAAGGCACAAAAAGAACCGTGTGTACACCAGGACCCAGGAGAAAGAACAGTGACCCCACAAGAGACTGAGCCGGACTTGCCTGCAAGTTTTGGAGTCTCCGGTGCAGACTTGGGTCCACAGTGGTCTGCCGTGGGGTCAGGGACGCTGCCTGCAGCAGTCCTGGGAGGCACGACATGCTGGCCTAAGTCCTTTTGGAGGAGGTCCCTGTTACCCCTATCAGGAATACAGCCCCACCCATCAGCAGAAAACTGGAATAAGGATTTACTGAGCATGGCCATACCCACTAATGTAAGACTCAGTTTCCTCACAGCCAGTCCTTCCCATCAAGAAGCTTCCACAAGACTCTTATCCTCATTCATCAGAGGGCAGACAGAATAAAAACCACAACTACAGAAAACTAACCAAACTGAACACATGGATCACAGTCTTGCTAACTTAGTGAAACGATGAGCCATGCCATGTAGGGCCAGCCAAGATGGGCGGGTCATGGTGGAGAGTTCTGACAAAATGTGGTCCACTGAGAAGGGAATGGCCACTTCAGTGTTCTTGCCTTGAGAACCCCACGAACAGTATGAAAAGGCAAAAAGATAGGACAGTGAAAGATGAACTCCCCAGGTCGGTAGGTGCCCCATATGCTACTGGAGAAGAGTGGAGAAATAACTCCAGAAAGAATGAAGGGATGGAGCCAAAGTGAAAACAACACCCAGTTGTGGATGTGACTGGTGATGGAAGTAAAGTCCGATGCTGTAAAGAGCAGTACTGCATAGGAACCTGGAATGTTAGGTCCATGAATCAAGGCAAATTGGAAGTGGTCAAACAGGAGACGGCATAGTAAACATCAATATTTTTTGTATGGGTGAATTTAACTCAGATAACTATTGTATCTACTGCTGTGGGCAAGAATCTCTTAGAAGAAATAGAATAGCCTCATAATCAACAAAAGAATCCAAAGTACAGTACTTGGTTGCAATTTCAAAATGATAGAATGATCTCAGTTCGTTTCCAAGGCAAACCATTCAATATCACATAATTCAAGTCTATGCCCCAACCGCTAATGCTAAAGAAGCTGAACTACTGAGCCCACATGCCACACTGCTGAAGCTCATGTGCCTAAAGCCTGTGCTTCTCAACCTGGAAGTGCAGTGAAGTGAAAGTTGCTCAGTCGTGTCCAACTCTTTGCGACCCCATGGACTATACAGTCCCTTGAATTCTTCAGGCCAGAATACTGGAGTGGGTAGCCTTTCTGTTCTCCAGGAGATCTTCTCAACCTGGGGGTCAAACCTGGGTCTCCTGCATTGCAGGTGGATTCTTTACCAGCTGAGCCATGAGGGAAGCCAAGAATACTGGAGTGGGCAGCCTATCCCTTCTCCAGCAGATCTTCCCAACCCAGGAATTGAACCAGGGTCTCCTGCATTGCAGGCAGATTCTTTACTAACTGAGTTACCAAGGAAGCTGTTCTTAACCTGGAAGCCACCACAATAAGCTCATGCACCACAACAAAGACAAGCCCCCATTCACTGCAACTAGAGAAAGCTTGCATGCAGCAGTGGAAAGCAAAATGCATAAACAATTTTAAAAACTCAAAAAAAGATAAATTCACATATAATTCCACTGTCTTGTCTCAGACTTTACAGAATTACCTAATTTAATTCTCAGAGCTGTCCTATAAGGTAGTTATGAGTATCCCCATTTTATATATAAGAAACAACACATATAGAACCTAAATAACATGACAGAAAACAACAGCTTTCAAATATGGAGCCAGAATTCCAACTACAGTTATTTTTGTTTCCAAGTGTATGTGGTTTAAACTCTGTGATGACGACTCTCTGTATGTCCATGTGTGTTTCACCTCATTTTATATATACACAGACCATGCAGCACCTCATATCTGAATTTTCCCCTCTTACATTGTAATTACATCCTTTCTGGTAAGGTTTCCATAATTATTATTTTGGTATTATATAATGTTACTGCCTCTGAAGATATAATTTATTTAATCATCCTTTTACAGTTGGCTATTTGGGTTATTTCTATTGTTTTAATATTAGAAACAATGCTACAATGAACATACTGGTATCAATTACTTCTTTATACTTGACAATTTCCTTTGAATGTATCCCCCCAAATGGAAACACTAGGTTATGTTTTATGATTTGTTATCATTTTTCAAATGTTTGTACCATTTATTGCTTCTAAAAATATGTGTCACTTTTACCACAGTCTTAATAGTACTGATATTATAATTTAAAAAACACTGATAACATAATAGGTACAAAATGATGTTCCATATATAAGTATTTATTAATGAGAATGACTTTTCTTTCTATAGGTTTATCTGCTAATTGTATTTTTTTTTTTTGTTTAAACTGTTCAATCTTTTTTCATTTACTCTTTATCTTCCACTGGTTTATAGAGTACCAATATTTCTTGGGTAAAGATCAATAATGCTTACTAACCAAGATTAATGAGTAACTGGAACTATTAATAGCTTCCTCACCATTAACCTGGTCCTTATAATGAAAACAAAGAATTATTCAGTAATCTAACTTTACTTATCACTACCTTAAACTAACTACTTTAATATCCTGCCCTAAATTATTCCAATAATGTCCCTTTTAAAGTTTCAGGGATAGATTAAGTACAAAAGGTATCATGAAGTGCTCATACAATTTGACTACTTTCCTATTACACATGCAAAGTAGCTAGTTTCTCCTAGCATGTAAATTTGGAATAAACAGACCTTTTTACAATATGAAATTACTCTTTTACTCTACTAAGACAAATATGTTGAATTATCTGAGAGTTAAGACCTATGGATGCAAGGGAATTTTTGTTATACGCTGATAGCTATAGGTAAGCAGTACTTGCAAGTGGGTATTAGAAGCTACCTGATAGTGACAATAAGTATTAAAAAAAAAACACACCACACCAAATATCTTCCCCTTGGGACCAGTAGGTTCCATCCTTTCAATATTACTGGCTACATACACGTAATGTTGCTAGATCCACTATGACTAAGAAACTACAGCCTGGCTATTCTACCTCCTCCAACAGACAGGCTAGCCAGAAGGAAATCTGAGAAGTGTGGTGGAAAGAACCAAAGGAGGAAAGCACAGCTTAAACTTAAAGCTTTCAAAAGCTAAAAGAATTCACCACCACGAAACCAGCTTTACAACAAAAGTTAGAGGAAATTCTCTGGAAAAAAAAACAAAAGGCCACAACCAGAAACAAGAAAAGTATGGAAGGAAAGAGTGAGCTGGTAAAAGCAAACATACCATAAAGGTAGGAAGTCATCCACACAAAGCAGGGAGGGATGTTAAAAGACAGAAGTAGGATAATCATATGCAAACACAATAAGCATTTAAGGGACACACAAAACACTTAGATGTAAAATATATCAAAAACAGTAAGGGGAGGAAAGTATGTATGTATGGTCTTTCAAATGTATTTGCAATAAAGCTGTCAGCAGTTTAAAACAGCATATATGTGTATGTGTATATATAGACTGCTATATAAAAACCTCATGGTAACTGTACATAAAAAACCGACAATAGATACACACAAAAAAGGAAAAGGAATCCAAATATAATACTAAAGAGTGTCATCAAGCCCACAGGATAAGAGACCAAAATGAAAAAAAAAAAAAACCTACAAAAAGAAATACAAAACAATTAACAAAATTTCAATAAGGACATACATGTCAATAATTACCATAAATGTAAATAGATGAAGTGCTCCAAACAAAAGACACAGATTGGTCAAATGAATACAAAAACAAGACCCATATATATGCTGACTACAAGAGAGTCACATACATACTGAAAGTGAAGCAATGGAAAACGGTATTCCATTCAAATGGAAATCAAGAACGCTGGAATAGCAATACTTATACAAAAAAGACTTTAAAGTGTTAAAAGAGACAAAGTAGGACACTAAATAACGATCGAGGGATCGATCCAAGAAGAATATATGACAATTGTAAATACATGTGCACCCAACATAGGAACATCTCACTATATAAGGCAAATACTATCATGTATATAAGTAGAAACCCACAGTGACACAATGACAGTAGGGTACTGCAATACCCCACTTACATCAGTGGATGGATCATCCAAATAAAAAATCAATAAGAAAACATAAACCTCAAGTAGCAGACCAAACTGACTTGACTGATATTTGTAGAGCATTCCACCTGAAAGCAGCAGAATACACTTTCTTTTCAAGTGCACTTGGAACATCCTCCAGGATAGATCACAGGCTAGGCCACAGACAAGCCTCAGTAAATTTAAGAAAACTGAAAGCTTGTCAAGTATATTTTCCCACCACATGCTTTGTAACTAGAAATCAACTATAAGAAAAAAAAATGCAAAAATCACAAACACGTGGAGGCTAAACAATATGCTACTAAACCACCAATGGATCACTGAAGAAATCAGAGAGAAAATCAAAATATACCTAGAGATAAATGAAAATTAAAAAGCCACAATCCAAAACCTATGGTACATAACAAAAGCAGTTCTAAGAGGGGCATTTACAGTGATATAAGCTTACCTCAGAAAACAAGAAAAATCTCAAAATAACCTAATCTTACACCTAAAACAACTAGAGGAAGGAGAACACACAAAACACAAAGTTTGTAGAAGGAAAGAAATTGTAGCGATCAGAGCAGAAATGGAAACAAACAAAAAATATCAATAAGACTAAAAGCTGGTTCTCTGAAATGATAAGCAACATTGATAAACCTTTGTCAGATGCATCACGGAAAAAACGGTAGAGGGCTCAAATCAATAAAATGAGAATTGAAAAAGAAGAAATTATAGGTGACACCACAGAAATAGAAAAGATTGCAAGAGACTACTAAGAGCAACTCTATGCCAATAACATGGATAAACTAGAAGAAATGGACACATTCTTGGAAAGGTACAATCTTCAAGACTGAGCCAGAAGGAAAAACAAAAGATGAACATACCAAGTACCAGAACTGATATTGAGTAAGTAATCAGAAAAATTCCCAACAAACAAAAGTTCAGGGCCTTATGGCTTCTCAGACAAATTCTATCAAACGTTTAGAGAAGAAATAACACACATCCTTCTGAAACTCTTCCCAAAAAATTGTGGAGGAAGGAACACTCCCAAACTCATTCTACAAGCCCACCATCACCCTGATACCAAACCCAAAGACACCACAAGAAAAGAATATTACAGGCCAATATCACTGATGAACATAGACACAAAAATCCTCAACAGAGTACAACCAAACCAAACCCAATCCAACAATGCATTAAAAGAATCACACACTACTATCAAGTGGGATTTATCCCAGGGATGCAAGGATAATTCAATATCTACAAATCAATTAGTAATACACCACATTAACAAACTGAAGAATAAAGATCATATGATCTTCTCAGTAGATGCAGAAAAAGCTTCTGAGAAAATGCAACAACATTTATTTTAAATTTTTAATTGGAGGATAATTGCTTTCCAATGTTGTGTTGGTTTCTGCCGTAGAACATCATGAATCAGTTATAACTACACACACACACACACACATACACACATATATCTCCTCCCTCTTGAGCCTTCCTCCCACACCCCACCCTGCCCTTTAGGTCATCACAGAGTGCCAGGCTGGGCTCCTTGTGTTATACGGCAGCTTCCCACCAGCTCTCTAGTTTACACATGATAGTGTATATATGTCAATGATACTTTCTCAGTTCGTCCCATCCTCTCCTTCCCCCTCTCTGTCAGCAAGTCCGTTCTCTACATCTGCAACACCCATTTGTGATAAGACTCTCCAGAAAGTGGGCATAAAGCATATCTCAACATAATAAAGGCCATATATGACAAACTCACAGCTAACATACTCAATGGTGAAAAACCAAAAGTATTTCCTCTGTGATCAGGAAGAAGACAAGGATATCTAATCTCATTTCTGTAGTCAATGTATTAATAGTTCTGTAAATCCTACCCACAACAACCAGGGAAGAAAAAAGAATAAGTATCCAAATTATAAAGAAGTAAAACTGTCACTGTTTTCCGATAATATGATGATAATGTTATTTATATAATATTGTATAAAATATTACAATATGATAATACAGAGAAAATCCTAAAGGCACCACCAGAAAATAACTAGAGCTTATCGATAAAGTTGCAGGAGACAAAATTAATAGACAGAAGGCTGTTGCATTTCTATACACTAACAACAAAAGATCAGAGAGAGAAATAAAGAAAGCAGTCCCTTTAACCATTGTATCAAAAAGAATAAAATACCAAGGAATAAACCTATATAATGAGGTTAAAGAGCTGTATTCTGAAAACTATAAGGTGTTGATGAAAGAAATGAAAGATGACCTAAACAGATGGAGAGATGTACCATGTTCTTGGATTAGAAGAATCAATATTGTGAAAATGACTATACTACGCAAAGCTATATACAGATTCAATGCAATCTCTATCAAATTATCAGTGGTATTTTTCCCAGAAAAACTAAAAATTTTAAAATGTGTATGGAAATACAAAAAACTTCTAATAACCAAAACAATCTTGAAAAAGAACGGAGCTGGAAGAATCCTGTTCCCAGATTTCAGGCTATTTTACAAAGTTTCAGTAATCAAACAGTACAGTGTTGGCACAAAAGCAGACATAAAGATCAATGCAACAGGATTGAGAGTCCAAAAATAAACCCATTCACGTACGGTCAGTTAATCTACAACAAAGGAGGCAAGAATATACAATGGGGGAAAGACAATCTCTTCGGTAGGTGGTGCTGGGAAAACTGGACAGCTGCATGTAAAAGAATGAAATTAGAACATTCTCTAACACCATATACAAAAATAAACTCGAAATGGATTAAAGACCTAAATCTAAGACTGACACTATAAAACCCATAGAGGAAAAAAACCCATAGGCAGAAAATTCTTTGACCTAAATTGAAGCAATGTTTTTTTTTTTTTTTTTTTGGATTTGTCTCCTAGAGTAATGGAAACAAAAACAAAAATAAAAGGGACCTAATTAAACTTAAAAGCTTTTGCACAGCAAAGGAAGCCATCAACAAAATGAAAAGACAGCCTACAGAATGGGAGGAAATATTCACAAACAATGCGACTGACAAGGGATTAATCTCCAAAATACACAAACAGCTCACATAGCTCAATATATAAAAACAAAGAACCAAAAAAGGGGCAGAGGACCGAAATAGACATTTCTCCAAAGAAAGCATACAGGTGTCTTCTGTATACAGAAGGCCGACAGACACATGAAAGGACAGTCAACACTGCTAATTATTAGAGAAATGCAAATCAAAACTACAATGAGGTGCCAACCTCACAGTAGTCATCAAAAAGTCTACAAATAATTAAAAGCTGGAAGGGTATGGAGGAAAGGGAACTCTCTTACACTGTTGGTAGGAATGTATGATGGTACACTCATTCTGAAGAACAGTATAGAGGTTCATTAAAAAACTAAAAATAAGTTTGCCAAATGACCCAAAAATCCCATTCCTGGTTATATATCTGGAAAAGATGAAAACTTTAATTTGAAAAGATACATGCACCCCATGTTCATAGTAGCACTATTTACAATAGCCAAGACATGGAAGCATCCTAAATGTCCATGAACAGATGAATGGATAAAGAAGATGTGATATCAGGACTTCCTGAGTGGTCCAGTGGTTAAGACTTCGTGCTTCCACTGCAATGGATGTGAGTTTGACTCTTGGTCAGGGAACTAAGATCTAAGATCCCACATGCCATCCGGCCATCCCCCACTGCCAACCCAAATTCACACACACACACATACAATGTAATACTACTCAACCATAAAACATAATGAAATAATGCCATTTGTAGCAACATGGATAGACCTAGAGATCATCATACTACGTGAAGGCAGACAGAGAAAGACGAATATATATCACTTAGATGTCGAACCTAAAACGGTGATACAAATGAACTTATCTACAAAACAGAAATAGACTCACAGACACAAAAAACACATTTATAGTTACCAAAGGGGAGAGGGAGGGAGGGATGAACTGGGAATTTTTGATCAACTGATACACACTACTAAATATAATCTAGTGGGAGGTGATTGAATTTCATCTGAGCTATTTCAGTTCCTAAAAGATGACTCAGTATGTCAGCAACTTTGGAAAACTCAGCAGGGGCCACAGGGCTGGAAAAAGTCAGTTTTCATGCCAATCTCCAAGAAAGGCAATGTCAAAGAATGTTCAAACTGTCACACAATTAATTGCACTCATTTCCTATGCTAGCAAGGTCTAGCTTGAAATCCTCCAAGAGTGTGTGAATCAAGAACTTCCAGATGTACAAGCTGGATTTAGAAAAGGAAGAGGAACCAGAGATCAAACTTCCACCATCTTTTGGATGATAGTAAAAGCAAGGGAATTCCAGAAAAAATATCTACTTCTGGTTCATTGACTGTGCTAAAGCCTTTGACTGTGTGGATCACAACAAACTGTGGAAGATTCTTAAACAGATGGGAATACCAGACCATCTTACCTGCCTCCTGAGAAACCTGTATGCAGGTCAAGAAGCAACAGTTAGATCTGGATATGGAACAATGGACTGGTTCAAAATTGGGAAAGGAGTACGTCAAGGCTGTATATTGTCACCCTGCTTATTTAAATTCTGTGCAGGGTAAATCATGAGAAATGCCAGGTTGGATGAGTTACAAGCTGGAATCAAGATTGCTGGGAGAAATATCAACAACCTCAGATATGCAGATGATACAAATTTAAGGGCAGAAAGCAAAGAGGAGCTAAACAGCCTCTTGATGAGAGTCGAAGAGGAGAGTGAAAAAGGAATATCAATCCTGAATACCCATTGGAAGGACTGATGCTGAAGCTCCAATACTTTGGGCACCTGATTTGAAGAGCTAACTCATTGGAAAAGATCCTGATGCTGGGAAAGATTGAGGGCAGGAGGAGAAGGGAGTAGTAGAGGATGAGATGGTTAGATAGCATCACCACTTAGAGGACATGAGTTTAAACAAACTCTGGGAGACAGTGAAGAACAGTGGAAGAACAGGGAAGCCTGGCGTGCTGCAATCCATGGGTCGCAAAGAGTCGAACATAACTTAGCAACAACAACAACTAAATATAAAATAGATAGAAAAGAAGGACCCATAATATAGCACAGGTAATTATAGTCAATATCTTGTAATTATCTATAATGGCAAAGAATCTGAAAATGAATATACCTATATGTAGATTCATGTATATATGTGTGTGTGAATCACTTTGCTCTATACTTGAATGTGAAAATTAATATATAATATATACATGTATGTATATTCATATATATGTGAATCACTTTGCTCTATACTTGAAATATTTAAATAACTATACTTCAATAAAAACAGTGTAGAATATATATATATATATACATTTTAAATTAAAACACAAACAACAAAACTCTTAAAGCTTTCAATATTTGAGGGGTAAAAGTCTGGAATGGTCTTTGCCTGGAAAAAACCAAACCTACCCACAGATGGCCATCCTTCTCATTGGGTCTATCATTTTTCTAGACTGTGTCAAACACATCTCTGTGAAACATTCTCTGATATACCTTCCACCTCCCCAGTTCAGCTTCCCACATATGCGGAATAGCACCAATGGCTGAGAATCACCACCACTTATCATACGTGCCTGTGTTTCCTCTTATGTAGTGTGTGCTCTCGGAGCGAGGAGTAGGGCTTACCCATCTGCACATTTGCAGCCCAGGGCTGGCCCATAGACGATGCTTCATAAACACCTTTTTGAACAATGGATACCCAGGATTGAGTTCCATCTATCTGTAAGGCCCGATGCTTTCTCTTTCAAACTATCTAACAACTTTGAAAACTAGATACTATGCCCCTTTTTGAGAGAAAGTAAATGAAGGCCCAGGGCATCACAGACAGCAGGCAGCAAACGTAGGAAACAGGTTTGTCAGTTCCAGAGTGCTTGCTCCTCTGAGACAAGCCATGTCACCTCCCGGAAGACAGGGATCAGATCTCTTGATTAGTTCATGTAGTGGCCCGACACATTCTGTTAGGAGCTACTTAGCTTGTACTAAAGAGCATTTATATATACATATATATATATATATTTTTTTTTTTTCCCCCATAAAATACTACCCAGGAGTTTCACCATGTATATTCAGCTTGCATGCCAGTGGGTTTTGAAGATCATTTTTAAAATGAAATCATTCAATAGAGGTCCTTCTCTGGCCTATCCACATCACTTCATTACCGACCCCAGGACATTTGTGAGGATTTAAGTGACAACACATGGTGAGTGTGGTGAGAACAAAGGCGGCTCAAAATTGTGTCACAGCCCTGAGGCTGGGGGGAAGAAGTCCCTGTCACCTGGTAGGAAATGTGTGGCACCAATTCTGTACTTGGGCAGCTTGCCTGAGGTGCCAAATCAGGTGACTGCAGAGGTAAACCTTACCAAGACTGTTTAAGACTAAGAAAGAGGCAACAGCCCTATTGCCTTTCTAAATCATGCTGTCATTGAATAAAATCGAACCAGAGAACAGCACAGTCTCTTTTCCAAGAATGTTCTCCAAGTGAAAGACTTCTTAGCTGTTGCCTAAGAAATGGTGCTGAAATAATGGCGTTTGAATGGTTCTGAAAGATGCTTTCCTATTCCTGCGTAAAACTGAAACAAAATTTTGAGCATCTGAATTGAAATTGTTTTATTACACATGGAAAACAAAGGACCTAGCTGGGGATAAATGACTTTTTAATTTTCTCCTTCTCTGAAGCAGTAAGAGGGAAGATAAGTGGTTTTTCCAAAATGTTGTAATGACTGTATTATGACTGTATTATTTTAACGGAGAGCACAAAGGTTCTTTTTGGTGTCTTTTATTAACAAACTGTTAAACTTATTTAATGTTACTTGCCAGGTTCCATCCATCACTAAAACACCTCCTGATGTATTTTCAATATTCTATTTCACTCTTCACTCACACATGGGACGCATTCACATCTCTCCTTTTCATATTTAACTCTTCACCTCTCTCTTAAATACCTGTATCTTAAGATTTTCTGCTCTTTCTTGATATTATTTTCTTCTCTTTTTTGGTCTACTGTCCCTCCCTTCATATACTTGCATTAGCGTGCCACTACTCTTAAAAATAAGACCATGTCTTTTGGTTATCCTTCCAGCATTTCAAATGTAACAAAGCAGCATCACTCTCCTCCATAAAGCTGGATTATTCTTCCTGTTGTTTCATTAGTAATTAACACGAGACATTTTAGTCATTATTTACATGTTCTATGTACATCTAACAAATGTTATTTGGGTACTTACTACACATCAAGGATTATGTTAGCTGCTTGGGATGGCTTTTTAATTCCTTTATACTGTAATCCTCAATAAATACTGATAATAAATAAGATGGTGACATCAAACCATTTGGCTTCTTTTCATATGGACAGCATTTTACAATAAGTCTTCTGGCCATGGACAGATGTATAAGTGCTTTCAATGTTGGAGAAGGGAAAGAAGACCTTCTGAGAAGCTAAGAGAACATGTTCAAGGTCAGGGAGGACCAAAAGTATGTGTTGTACTCTGGGAACCTGGAGTGCTTTGGCTTAACCAGAGCAGAGTGGTCATAGGGGAGGCTAGGAAGCTGGCTGGGGCCATCAGGAGGGGCAATAACTATCATGCCAAGAAGTCTGGTTTTATCCTGATGGTCGTGGTAAGCTGTCCAAGGTTAAGTGGGGTATCAAGGGGTCAGAATGACAGTGTCTATGACTCAGAAGGATAAATCTAAAAATACTCTGGACAATGGAAGAAAGATGAGGAGATCTGTACAGGCAGGGAGACTAATGGGAAACCGTCACAGTAGAGAAAACTAACAAATGCCTAAACTTCAATAATGGCAATTGGAATTAAGAAATGGGGATGCATTGAGCACACTTGGAGGTAAAATAACAGCACTGTATAACAGGAGGTTATAGAGAGGGCACTTTGATCTCTAGAATTGATCCTAGTGATCTTGATGAGCAAGCATTTCTTCTGAAGGTTAATAGCTTATAGACTGAAGGGGCTTACTCTTCCCAGGGTACAGGAGTAGCTGTGCCCTCTTCATGAACTTCCAAACAAATCTTCAAAAGTAGATTGATTAAAAGGAGGATCACACTGTTAACAGATTCAAACAGTGAGTGTGTATATAAGAAAGTACATTTGTGGCTGGGAAAGTGCAGTTGAGTTTTGTACAAGATTAGCTTGATGTGCCTGTTTACACAGGCAGAGATACGGGAGATATGATCTGCAATGGAATAGCCATAATTATGGGACGTTCTCCCTTCTCTTGATGTAACCCCAACTTACCTACAGTTGGCACTGAATGACTGAGATAGTTCCTGTGTCTTCTATTCCTTCAAATAACCTTTTCCTAACATTTTTTGTTCTTTATGAGATGGTTTAAAGATTCCTATCTTTGCCTGTATGTTCAATATTTCCTTCTGATATCAACTTAAACTGCAGAACCTAGAAATGGATTCAGAGTTCTTGATGTGTTTAGGCCAGATCTGAGTGCAACTAAATGTTGACTTTTCTTGAACTGAATTCCATATACCTGCCAGAGCAGCCTAAGATACCATGGGCTTTAAAAATTTGCTAAATTTTAAAATTTAAGATCAATGTAACTTCTCATATATTTTTAACATAAAATGATTCAAAATTAGAAGTCATTATAGCTGACACACAGAAATACAAAATATCATCAGAGATAACTACAGGCAACTATGCCAATAAAATAGACAACCTGGAAGAAATGGACAAATTCTTAGAAAGGTACAACCTTCTGAGACTAAACCTGGAAGAAATAGAGAATATGCACAGACCAATCACAAGTAATAAAATTCAAACTGTGACTAAAAATCTCCCAACAGATAGAAGTCCAGGACCAGATGGCTTCACAGGAAAATTCTATCAAACATTTAGAGTAGAATTAACACTTATCCTTTTCAAAGTCTCCCAAAAAATTGCAGAGGACGGAACACTTCCAAGTTCATTCTGTGAGACCACCATCACCGTGATACCAAAGCCACACAAAGATATCACACAAAAAATAAAATTATAGACCAACATCATTGATGAAAATAGACACAAAAGTCCTCAACAAAATACTGCAAACAGAATCTAAAAACACATTAAAAGGATCATAAACCATGGTTAAGTAAGATATATCTCAGGGATGTAAGTATTCTTCAATATATGCAAAGCAATCAACATGATAAACCATATTAACAAATTGAAGAATAAAAACCATATGATCATCTTATAGATGTAGAAAAACTTTTGACAAAATTCAATGCTCATTTATGATGGAAACTCTCCAGAAAGTGGGCAAAGAGGGAACCTACCTCAACATAATAAAGGCCATATGTGTCAAACCCACAGCAAACATCATTCTCAATGGTGAAACACTGAAATCATTTCCTCTTACATCAGAAATAAGACAAAGGTATGCACTCTTGTCACATTTATTAAATGTAGTTTTGAAAGGATCACACAAACTGTGGAAAATTCTTAAAGAGATGGGAATACCAGACCACCTTACCTGCCTCCTGAGAAACCTGTATGAAGCTCAAGAAGCAACAGAACCAGATGTCGAACAATGGACTGGTTCAAAATTGGGAAAGGAGTATGTCAAGGGTGTTTATGGACACCCTGCTTGTTTAAATTATATGCAGAGTACATCATGTGAAATGCCAGGCTGGATCAAGCTCAAGCTGGAGTCAAGACTGCCAAGAGAAATATCAATAATCTCAGATATGCAGATGACACCACCCATATGGCAGAAAGCAAAGAGGAATTCAAGAGCCTGTTGATGAAGGTAAAAGAGGAGAGTGAAAAAGCTGGTTTGAAATCAACATTCAAATAACTAAGATCATGGCCCTCTGTCCCATCACTTCATGGCAAATAGATGGGGAAAAAGTGGAAACAGTGAGAAAGTTTATTTCCTTGTGCTCCAAAATCACTGTGGACAGTCACTGCAGCCATGAAATTAAAAGACGCTTGCTCCTTGGGAGAAAAGCTATGACAAACATAGATAGCATATTAAAAAGCAGACACATCACTTGGCTGACAAAAGTCCATCTAGTCAAACCTTTGGTTTTTCCAGTAGTCATATATGGATGTGAGAGTTGGACCATAAAAAAGGCTGAGTGCCAAAGATGTTTTTTAACTGTGGTCCTGGGGAAGACTCCTGAGAGTCCTTTGGACAGTAAGGAGATTAAACCAGTCAATCCTAAAGGAAATCAACCCTGAATATTCATTGGAAGAACTGAGGCTGAAGCTGAAGTTCAATACTTAGGCCACCCAATGTGAAGAGCTGACTCATTGGAAAAGACCCTGATGCTGGGAAAGAGTGAGAGTAGGAGAAGGGGGCAACAGAGGTTCTAGATGGTTGGATGGCATCATCGACTCAGTGGGCATGAGTTTGAGCAAACTCCAGGAGACACTGAAGGACAGGGAAACCTGGAATGATGCAGTCCATGGGGTTGCAAAGAGTCAGACATGACTAAGTGACTGAACAACAAGAAGCCACAGCAATCAGAGAATAAAAACAAAAGGAATCCAAATTGGAAAGAAAGTAAAACTGTTACTATTTACAGATGACATAATATCATACAGAGAAAATCCTAAAGATGCCACCAGAAAACTACTGATACTATTCAATGAATTTGGTAAAGTTGCAAGATACAAAATTAATGCATAGAAATCTCTTGCATTCCTATACACTAACAATGAAAGATCAGAAAGAGAAATTAAGGAAACAATCCCTTTCAACATTGTCAAAATGGTAATCCCTTTTACCATTGTAAAAGAAAAACAAAGAACAAAAATACCAAGGAATAAACCTACCTAAGGGGTAAAGACCTGTACTCAGAAAACTATAAGATATTGATGAAAGAATTCAAAGACAGCTCAAACAGATGGAGAGATATACCATGTTCTTGGACTGGAAGAATCAATATTGTGAAAATGACTATACTACCCAAAGCAATCTAGAGGTTCAATGCAATCCTTATCAAGTTATTCCTGGTATTTTTCACAAAACAACAAAAGATTTTAAAATTTGTTTGGAAACACAGAAGACCCTGAATAGCCAAAGCAATCTTGAGAAAGAAAAATGGAGCTGGAGAAATCAGGATCTCTAACTTCAGGCTATACTACAAAGCTATAATCATCAAAACAGCATGGTACTGGCACAAAACCAGAAATATAGACCAATGGAACAGGACAGAAAGTCAGAGACAAACCCATGCACCTGTAGTCAACTAATCGATGTCAAAGAGGCAAGAATATGAAATGGAGAAAAGAACAGTCTCTTCAATAAGTGGTGTTGGGAGAACTGTACAGCTACATGTAAAAGAATGAAATTAGAACACTCCTTAATACCACACACAAAAATGTAAACTCAAAATGGATTAAAGACTTCAATGTAAGGTCAACAACTATAAAACTCTTAGAGGAAAACATAGGCAGTACATTCTTTGACATAAATTGCCACCAGATCTTTTCAAATCAACCTTCTAGAGTAATGAAAATAAAAACAAAAATAAACAAATATTACCTAATTAAACCTAAAAGGTCTGTACAGCAAAGGAAACCATAAGTAAGAGGAAAACTTAACTCTCAGGATGTGATTAACTATTTGTAAATAAAGCAACTGACAAGGGATTAATTTCCAAAATATACAAATGACAGCTGAATATCAAGAAACCAAAAACCCATCAAAAAATAGGCAGAAGACCTAAATAGGCATTTCTCTAAAACAGACATACAGATGACCAAAAGGCACACGAAAGGATGTTAAACATCAGTAATTATTAGAGAAATGCAAATCAAAACTACAGTGAGGCATCACCTCACACTGGTCAGAATGGCTATCATCAATAAATCTACAAACAATAAATGCTGGAGAGGGTGTAGAGAAAAGGGAACTCTCTTACACTGTTGGTGGGAATGTAAATTGATACAGTCACTATGGAGAACACTATGGAGGTTCCTTAAAAAACTAATAATAGAAATATCATATGACCCGGCAATTCTATTCCTAGGCATTTACCCAGAGAAAATCATAATTCCAAAAGATACATGGACCCCAACGTCCTAGCAATAAATATAATAGCTAGCACATGGAAACAACCTAAATGAACATGGAAGCAACCTAAATTCCTCCATGAACACAGAAATGGACAAAGAAGATGTGGCTTATACACACACTGGATTATTACTCAGCCACAAAGAGGAATAAAACTGTGATTTGCAGAGATGTGGATGGCCCTAGAGACTGTTATACAGAGTGAAGTAAATCAAAGAGAAAAACAAATATTGTCTGCTAATGCATATGAAGGAATGTAGAAAAATGTTACAGATGAACCTATGTGCAAAGTAGAAATTGAGACACGTGTAGAGCAAACATATGGACATCAAGCAGGGAAAGGTGAGGTTGGATGAACTGGGAGATTAGGATTGACATATATATATATATACACACACACTTTATATACAGTGTATATACACTATATACACTATTTTGTATAATATAAATAACTAATGAGAACCTACTATATAGCACAGGCAACTCTACTCAATGCTCTTTAGTGACCTAAATGGGAAGGAAATCCAAAAAACAGGGAATATGGTTTTTTTTTTTAACTTTTTATTTTTACTTTATTTTACTTTATAATACTGTATTGGTTTTGCCATACATACATATAGCTGATTCACTTGGCTATATAGCAGACATTAACACAACACTGTAAAGAAACTGTACTCTAATAAAAATAAAAAAGGAATCACATCTATCATTACTTATATATCAGGTTTTGAGAAGCTCAGTATAGCTATTAATATCCATTCTACCCTTGTCAATGGCAAACCACTTCAGTATTCTTGCCTTGAGAACCCCCTGAACAAGGCGTGCTGTGATTCATGGGGTCGCAAAGAGTTGGACATGACTGAGCGACTGAACTGAACTGCTGCTGCTGCTAAGTCACTTCAGTCATGTCCGACTCTGTGCGACCCCAGAGACGGCAGCCCACCAGGCTCCCCCGCCCCTGGGATTCTCCAGGCAAGAACACTGGTTGCCACTTCCTTCTCCAGTGCATGAAAGTGGAAAGTGAAAGGGAAGTCACTCGGTCGTGTCTGACTCTCAGCGACCCCATGGACCGCAGCCCACCAGGCTCCTCCGTCCATGGGATTTTCCAGGCGAGAGTACTGGAGTGGGGTGCCATTGCCTTCTCTGGAACTGAACTGAACCCTTGTCAAATTTAATGGTATTTACTATGATCCAGTTTTACAGTTGTTAAGCTAACAATAGATCTGAAACTATGAACCATCCCATGCAAGGAGCCATGCCTTGCATGGGATGGCAAGGGCCGTTCAAGACAGATGGGTCACGGTGGATAGTTTTGACACAATGTGGTTCACAAGAGAATGGAATGCCAAACGACTTCAGCATTCATACCTTGAGAACACCATGAACAGTATGAAAAAGCAAAAAGATGTGACACTGGAAAATTAAACCCTCAGGTCGGTAGGTGTCTAATATGCTACTGGAGAAGAGTGAAGAGGCTGAACCAAAACAGAAACAACACCCAGTTGTGGATGTGACTGGTGATGGAAGTAAAGTCTGATGCTGTAAAGAACAATATTGCATAGGAACCTGGAATGTTAGCTCCATGAATCAAGGTAAACTGGAAGTGGTCAAACAGGAGATGGCAAGAGTGAATACTGACATTTTAGGAATCAGTAAACTATAATGGACAGCAATGGGAGAATTTAATTCAGATGACCATTATATCAACTACCGTGGGCAAGAATCCCTTAGAGGAAATAGAGTAGCCCTCATAGTCAACAAAAGATTCCAAAATTCAGTACTTGGGTGCAATCTCAAAAATGACAGCATGATCTTGGTTCGTTTCCAAGGCAAATCCTTTAGTAACACAGTAATGCAAGTCTATGTCCCAACCACTAATGCAGAAGAAGCTGAAGTTGAATGGTTCTGTGTTCTATTGATGATAGGAGACTGGAATACAAAAACAGGAAATCAAGAGATACCTGGAGTAACAGGCAAGTTTGGCCTCAGAGTTTGGCCTTATGGAAGAAAGGTAAGATCATGGCCTCCAGTCTCATCACTTTATGGCAAATAGAAGGGGGAAAAGTGGAAACAGTGACAGACTTTATTTTGGGGGGCTCTAAAGTCACTGAGGATGGTGACTGCAGCTATACAATTAAAAGACGCTTGCTCCTTGGTAGAAAAGCTATGACCAATCTCAGTTCAGTTCAGTTCAGTTGCTCAGTGGGGTCCGACTCTTTGCGACCCCATGAATCGCAGCACGCCAGGCCTCCCTGTCCATCACCAACTCCCAGAGTTCACTCAGACTCGCATCCATTGAGTCGACAGCATATTAAAAAGCATGCCCATCACTTTGCTGACAAAGGTCCATCTAGTCAAAACTATGGTTTTTCCAGTAGTCCTGTATGGACGTGAGAGCTGGACCATAAGGAAGGCTGAGCACCAAAGAACTGATGCTTTCAAACTGTGGTGCTGGAGAAGACTCTTGAGAGTCCCTTGGACAGCAAGGAGATCAAAGTAGTCAATCCTAAAGGAAATCAACCTTGAACATTCATTGGTAGGACTGATGCTGAAGCTCCAATACTTTGGCCACCTAATGTGAAAAGCTGACTCATTGGAAAAGACCTTGATGCTGGAAAAGACTGAAGACAGGAGACAGAGGATGAGATGTTTGGATGGTATCACCAACTCAATAGACATGAGTTTGAGCAAACTCAGGGAGACAGTGAAGGACAGTCCATGGGGTCACCTGATTGAGTGAGTGAAGAACAAAACCAACATTAGACCTTCAATTTAGTTAAGCATCTAAGATACGCTAACCATTGCGTATCACTCATCTAGTTTTGTACCATCTTTGAATACAAGATGGCTTTTACCTTTTCATGCAAGTTATCAATTACAAATGGAGGCAAGGACTGTGCATTGTAGCAAATCATCACAGGTCGTCCTCCAGCTTAATAGTTCCTCTGCCAGTTTCACATTTTAGCTCTTTTAATTAGCATCTTTTGGGAGATCAGCCAATCCCCTCTTTCCTCTTGATAACCAGCTGGCTAATGCACATAGCCAGTGAAATGCTCATGGCCCATATACTTCCATTCTTTCCATGTACTTGTATGCCACTAAGAATCTGTTACAATTGCTCTCAAGTGTGTTTATTCCTATTGTACTCATTTTTATTCTATATTTATGCAGTTTAATTAAATGTTACAAAAGTAAGATACAAGTGCTGAAAAAGAATTGTTTCTATTAAGTTTTACTGATCTAGAAAGACTTAATACTTGCATGTAGTTAAAAACCTTGATGCCAAATTAGATTTAAGAGAAAAAACAGTAAGGGTCAGAAAATAATTACAAAATGATAATTTTTTATGTAGTGTACTTTTGATTCTCTTCTGGATTTAAAGAAATTCAAATTGGATGGCATGGATAATGGATTAAAGTATGTGAGAAAAATAAAGTAAAACTTCATAAAAAATGGGTCTCAGGTCTCTGGCCTTTTGAATCAGTTCAGTGTGCCAAACATTTTAAAGCAACTGACAGACAATTTATATATTGAAAAAAAAAATCATAAAAACCCTGGCCGGGGGTTGACGATGCTAAAAAAAAATCTTGACCTAACATATAAAAAATGATGACCAAAATTTATTAACTGATTTCAGACATATCAAAAACAGTGTATAAAACTAGATCAATGATGATTTGTTGAAAATCAAAATTGTGGACAAAAAGAAAGCATGAATTCTGGGACATACAGATGGATCTAAATATGAAGAAAATTATTGGATTAAGTTCAGGGGCCTGCATTTCTCATGCCATAGCAAGAGATGCACAAAATGTGGTTTTACTTTTACATTGAACAGCTTCATTCAACAGTCAATAATAATGTGGTGACTCAAAAAAAAAAAAAATTGGAGGAGCTTTATTGGAGAAATTCCATTTCTTTTTTTAAATACCACTAAACCACTGCTTTTATTTTGCCACCATATAGTTATATTTTTAGAAGTTAAAGTGAAATAATTAGTGAGTGCAAGCATTTTTTCCCCCTAAATGATGACGACTGTATTCAATATTTTGACTAACAAATAAAAAAACTGGTTCTGGTTTTGTGGTTACCAGTTCTACTGCATTAATGTCTAGCAGGATTATCACTCAGATATTTGTTCCCTCCTTATCCTTAAAGAGTATCACGGGAGACATCAGAGTCTCCTAAAGAGGAGACATAGATTACATTTCATGGCCAGAATGTGGGTAAAGTGAGATGAGAGCAGATCCAACTCCTAGCCCATGGTTTTCTCTGTCCTCTGCCACCGGCATTTCTTCATATTCTTCTCTATGAGGATAGTTCAGTGATGAACACGGTAGCCACTGGCCACTTAAAAAAATTCTACTCATCACTATTAAGTAGCTGGAAGACTCTGAAGGTGCACTTCAAATGCCAATTCAATCTCCATGACAAATTCTTTGCTTAAAGAAAAAATAAAAATCCCAGTATTTTGCCCTCTGGGCTGAAACAAATGGCATATGACTGGTCTCAGAGACTGAAACATCAGGAGCAAAATGTAGTGCTTTAATAGAGCAGGCATATTCCTATCTTTATTCATTTTGTTTTTAGATGGCTGACTGACCACACATCATTTTTATTTTGTAAAGCTTCATCTTAGGAGGTAATGTATGAAGATGCATCAAAAAGCTCCTTCCTATACAGACTATTCTTCATGAGGAAGGTGAGACACTGAATTTATAATAACTTAAGTATCAGTTAGTTCCATGAATTCAGCTATTTTAAAAATGAAAACTGAGCTTATCTAGGAATTTTACATAAAACATAGACAAGTACTACGAAATGCACAGAGAATTAGAAATGGGAAGGTTTCTGTATACCAGTTGGTATTATAGGCATTTAAATAATTAGACACTGCATATCACTTTACTTCACACAGGAAACAAATTTTTCACACCTGATAACAAATTCTGGTTTTTCGTCTTTGACACTATCTGGGAAGCATAGTTATGTGAAAGAAAGAGCAGAATTCTAGAAGTGAGAAACATGGGTTTTCTTACTGTGCTCCTAATGGGCTCAATGGCCTTAGATATACCACCTACAAGTCTTGCTTTGACTTTTCGTCACTCTGAATAGGAAACAAAAGATCCTGCCTTCCCCATCTACTTTAGTGGGGGTATGTAGGAAACAGTACTATGATGGAAAAGGAGTGTGACCTTGGAAGCCAAAGGCCTTGGGTTAGGGATTTCTTACTCTTAATTAGGTACTCATCCACCTCAGACCAAACACTCTGATCTCTAGCCCTGCCCTCAGTATAATGTAGACAACAGAGCCTTCTCACAGACTGCTCTGAGAGGGAAAATGAAGCTATGCACATGGAAGAAATATTGTAAGGTGCGAAGCCTGGATAAGAGTAAGTGGAAATTACCTTCCAGTGAGGCAGTACAATTTGGTCACAAGACGTCTGAACAGGGTGACCTGAACCTGAACTAACCAGTGGGCGCAAGGAAGGAAAATAGGGCTTGCGATGGGAAACATCCAGGAAATGGAATTACAGGGTTTGGCAACTGCCTGTGGTGGCTGAGCGAGGACTCTAGGACAACTTCCAGGTTTCTGGGTGAGGTGATGGGTCAATGGTGGTACTTCATAATAAGAAAGTAGTGTGCGAATAAAAGTAGATTTGGGAGAAGATAATTATTCTGATATTGTATAAGGTGAGTTTGGGGAACTCTTATGACATCAAGGTACAGATACCTCATAAGATGGATATTGGACCCTAATCTCAGTAGACAACTCCGGTATGAAAAAGCCCATTCTAGAGTCAACACAGTAAAGGTACCCTGGAAAGCATAAGTATTCCTAAAGAAGCTGTGAGGGCAAGAACTGAAAACTGTGATGGAGACTGGGAGATAACCAACATTATAACATGTGTTGAAGAAGATAAACCTAGAAAAAAAAAGACTGAAAGAAAATGAGTGGAGAAATAGAAGGAAAACCAAGAAAATATGAGGTAATGTCAGCCAACAATGGGAACAAGAGATAGTTTCAAGGAGAGTTTTGTCAACAATTTCCAAAGATTATTTAAAGAGTTTACAATGGAGGGAAAACTGGTCACTGGAATTTGGATTCTATTTGGTAGGCAAACAGGTCATGAACAATTTTAAGCAATATTAAAACACAGCCACTGCTGCAGTTTAGAAAGAACCTTCCATGATCCCCAGATACATAAAACAGTTGGAGAAGAGACAGAGAAAGCCAAGAAGCTGTAGGAGGAAGCCTGTCTTAAGACTAGGTATGAATACCATAGCTTTCTGTCACAGCATTCAGGCGCCTGTCCTCAGAAAACCTTTCTGCAGAGCAAAATTAATAGCCTTTTCCCTGGCAAACCAGTGTAGGCATCAAGGCAACAAGCGGAGATTCCTGCTGCCTGTTATCATGCTGGGTTCTATTTTCAATGCAAAATTGCTCTTATTCTATCATTTATTTTCCTTATTGATTTTCATGCAGACAGCTGGAACATTCAAATAAATGCGGACTGCCTGACTTGGTGGAAATTATTAACTTGTATGTGTTAGTGTCATGGAAGAGCTCTAGATGTTTGGTGAAAGAGAAATGGCTTCACCTGACATCTGTGTCTGGGACCTTCAACACAGTGGTCACCGTAGAGATGATAACCATTGCTGTACTGAGTGACGTCAGTAAAAGGGCAGTTGTCCATTTCCCTCCACTGCTCACTATTCATACCCCCAAGGTAGGAACTGCTTTCTCCTCTGGTATTTTCCCTTGGTTAATACGTTCAAAGGAGCCTTGAGGTTATTTGTTCACCTAAGCCTCTCTGTATTACCAGGATTCTAGTATTTAAGAGATGAAAATCTAGACATAAAAACCCACATGATAAAGTGCAATGCTCTCCAAGTCTTAATGTAGATTTTTAATTCACTTCAATGAAGTCAAATTAGACTCCAGCAGCAACCTTTTCTTTTAAGGTATATTCTTGCTTTCCTTGGGGATTAACTTTTCAACACAAAGAAACTCTTTCAATAAGTTTTTGGAGCTATGAACAGCTTGATGATATTTAGATTCATAGCCATTGGACAATCAGTGTAAGAAAAAATAACAAATGTAAAATACCAGTGTCAAGAAAGTATCAAAACACTACAACACACTTTTTGGATCTTAATGACCAGCTCGTAAATAAAGAAACCTGAATATAGTCCCATCACTTCATGGCAAACAGATGGGGAAACAATGTAAACAGTGACAGACTATTTTCGTGGGCTCCAAAATCACTGCAGATGGTGACTACAGCAATGAAATTAAAAGGCGCTTGCTCCTGGGAAGAAAAGCTATGACCAACCTAGACAGCATATTAAAAAGCAGAGAGATTACTTTGCCAACAAAGGCCCATCTAGTCAAAGCTATGGTTTTTCCAGTGGTCATGTATGGATGTGAGAGTTGGACTGTGAAGAAAACTGAGTGCTGAAGAATTGATGCTTTTGAACTGTAGTGTTGGAGAAGACTCTTGAGAGTCCCTTGGACTGCAAGGGGATACAACCAGTCCATCCTAAAGGAAATCAGTCCTGAATATTCATTGGAAGGACTGATGCTGAAGCTGAAACTCCAATACTTTGGCCACCTGATGCGAAGAACTGATTCATTTGAAAAGATCTTGATGCTGGGAAAGATTGAAGGCAGGAGGAGAAGGGGATGACAGAGGATGAGATGGTTGGATGGCATCACTGACTCGATGGACATGAGTTTGAGTAAACTCCGGGAGTTGGTGATGGACGGGGAAGCCTGGTGTGCTGCAGTCTATGGGGTTGCAGAGTTGGATATGACTGAGCAACTGAGCTGAACTAAATGAAAAATGATTACCTCTTAGCAACTAAATCAGATACAAGTTAAAGAATTTGAAAGGACATAGGGATAAAAATTATAAATCCATGATAGCTTTCTTCTTCACATTTCTTAAGATTTACAGTGAATTTTAAAAATCATCTCTAAGATGCCAAGTATAGTTCATTAACATAGCAGAAGTCTCAGACATAGATAGATTCTCCATAGTTTGACTTCTCAGTCACCTAATCTGCTAGTACCCCGTCATTAATAGCCACAATTTGTGAAGTACTGTGCCTGATGTAATGAAGAAAAGAATAAAGGCTAAAACAAAGACTATGACCTTTAAGCATTTACGCTGTCACTGGGAGAAAAGAGTTCTGTCCCCTCGATCATTCCAACTCATACCCTTTCAGTCTTGCTTGTGGTAACAGCAGCACTGTCCACCTTGTTAAGTCCAAGCGTCTAGGCATTTTCACTGAATCTTCACTTCCCACCACTCTCCATGAACAACAATTCACTAACAAGTTCTTTTGCTTCTCTAGTGCTACCATCCTGATGGAGAAACACCTTTCTTAGCAGGCTATCCCAGCTGATTCTCCTCCTGTCCTAGTCACTTCTCACAGCAGCCTGTGAACAGCTTGTTTTAAAGCATGAAAGCACCTCATCTTTTCTTTTCCTCTGCTTCCAGAAAACTCTCCCAAGACTTCCCATCACATAAAACTCACAATCACTTTCAGGTCTGTAAGATCCTGTGGTCACTGCCTGTCTTTGGGTCCCCGTTGTTCACCGTTCTGCCTGTCACTCCCCAGGACTGAGCTGCCCTGGCTTCTTCCTGACTCTCACCCGTTCCTCGCTAAGGGCACCTGTATTAACTACTTGCTAAGCATCTAAGATACCTCCCTCTCACACAGGTCTTCACTAAAACATTACCTCTCTAGAGGGGCCTTCATTGCACTTCCAGTAAAGGCACTCCACTCCCATTCCAGACATTACACACTCTTCCAGGATTTTATTTCTTCAGTAGCACTTGAAATTATCTGTTTATTGATTTGTTTTTGTATTCACTGGATACTGGGAAAGATTGAGGGCAGAAGGAGAAGGAGGTAACTGAGAATGACCTGGTTGGATGGCATCATCGACTCAACGGACATGAATCTGAGCAACCTCCAGGAGATAGTGAAGGACAGGGCACCCTGGCGTGCTGCAGTCCATAGGGCCACAAAGAGTTGGTCACGACTGAGTGACTGAACAACAGTGAATGTCAGGACTGTCCTAGGCATTATGAGATGAGAGGTGCTAACAGGATGCAAGCTCAGTTCAGTTCCTGCTGTCAAGGATCTCATAGTTTATATAGAAAGATAAGTAAGTGATCAACTAACCAAAAAGAGGGGGGAAGGGAAGAGCAAAAATAGTTGAGTACCATAACAGAGGGGGTTCTCATGCTAGCCTAGAAGTTTATAGAGGTTCAGGAAAAAAATGTAAAATGACAGTTTCCTAAAAAGTATATGTGTTTACCCTAAAATTTTATTTAGAAGGTTTACAGGAATTTGATACTAGTCAGAGAGAACCTTAAGAGTCTGGTCTGGTTTGGATTTATATTTTAATTTTAATTTTGGTTTTCTTTCACAGGCAGAATAATCAGAACTAGACAAATCTAAACTCTTTGATAAAGAAAAAGACATTAATATGAATATCTTTTCTGCTGTTAGTTATTTACTTAAAAATATAGGAAACTCTTTGTGATAACATAATCCACACCCTAACATTTTGAGAAAACATTTTCCTTGAATTTTTTGTATTTTTTCTTCTGAAGTTTTAAATTTCTAAATAGAATCATTTTAGGAATAAAACAGATTCTAAACAATACATACACACCTGTATTAGGAAACACCATGCTGCTAAAACCTATTGTCTATTTTATCACAATAGCAGAAATATTCATTAGGTAAATGGAAGTTTAGAACTGGGGGTCAATTCCAAATGTCTTTTATTTGGAGAAAAAAAATCTTAGTCCAGTCTGTTGCTATTTACTCTTCAGGACTTATCTCATGCATGCCCAGACTGGAAACCTTTTCCAGCCTCTCAGTTTTGTTCCCCTTATATCAGCGCACACACTTAACAAGGCATTTCCCACAGTACAGTAAAGCACTATTTAAAACTGGCTGGTTCCCTAGCTAGACTGTCAGCCCTTTGAAGACAACAGCCATAGCGAATTAACCACTGTACCTCCTCACTCTTGAGAGTCCCTTGGACAGCAAGGAGATCAAAGAGAGTCAGACGCGACTGAACTGAACTGAAAGGAAATCAACCCTGAGTATTTATTGGAAGGACTGATGCTGAAGCTGAAGCTCAAGTACTTTGGCCACCTGATACAAAGAGATACCTCACTGGAAAAGACACTGATGCTGGGAAAGATTGAAGGCAGGAGAAGGAGGAGATGACAGGCATGATATGGTTGGATGGCATTATCAACTTAAGGGACATGAGTTTGAGCAAACTCCAGGAGGTAGTGAAGGGCAGGAAAGCCTGGCTTGCTGCATCCACAGGCTCGCAAAATGTCCAACATGACTTAGCAACTGAACAACAGCAACCCCCTCATTGTACATCAACACTGTTCCGGTCTGTTGAAATGAGCACTGTGATGCTTTTTATGTCATTTCCGCTAGGATCCCAAAGCAAAAACATTGCTTCGTCAAACAAAATCAGTTGTGCTTGCATTAATAAAACCAAATAAATATACCAGATATCTTCTATATGTAGAATACCCTGGACTAAAGTGTAAAATGAAAATATACTTCCCAATAGACCGTTTCGAATTAGTGAAAAAGAACAATGCAAATAAGGGAGGAATCTGTCTCCTGCCACTTGGAGAACACCGTGGTGAATCTTAACTTTGGAAGAAAACGTGATGAAGTTTAATGTATGAAAATGACGATAAATGGATTCTGCTCTGCTCCAGTAAACTTGTGTCCTATTGGAAACATCGAGTTGAAATGTCAGCCATAAAAGTTACAGAGATACAAACCTGAAGCAATCAGCCGTGGTAGGGTGGTGCCCGGGTTACTGCTGGCTGTGGTCGGTTCTGCTTAAATAGGCTGAAACTCATCAATGCAGCTGGGCATGAAATTACAGAATCCTCATCTGCCCACGTGGAGATGCTCATTGTGATTACGGTTAAATGTCATTTTAAAGTTAGCTTTGTGAAGGATGGAATGGCCATATGTGCTTTGGTTAAACAAACAAAAAATACAAAGAAAATAGTCTGACCCCACAGACAAGTGTTCTTAATGCATCCTCTAAATACTGGTAGTTTTTAGTGGATTACTGAACATTTGAAAATACAAAATTTGTTCAAGAAAAGGCAAATTTATAGACAAAAAATAGATTAGTGATTGTCTGGAACTAAGGTTGGAATTGGAATTAATTGTAAATGGGCACAAGGGATCTTATGAGGGACATGAAAATGTTCTCAAACTGAATAATGGTTATACCACTGGATTAAATGACCAAATATCATTGAATTTTACACTTGAAAGAGGCACAGTTCATGATATGCAAAATATGCTTAATGACTTTGTTAAAAAAGTTTAAGACAAACTACAAAACTTGAAAAAGACAGCATAGGATTTTTTTTTTTTTTAATGATGTGTTTAGGCACTTGTTATTTTAGGTTGGAAATTTCTAGGCTCTTTACCAAACTTTTCATCTGATCCCACATAAGCAGAAAGCATTACCTTTTATAGAAGGCTGGCCACCCAACAAGGACTTTCATGTTTAGTCATGCTTTCCTCTCTGGCCTTAAAATCAGAGGAGTGGTTGTTCAGAGGATTCACAAACTGCAGGCCATTAGGGCCGAGTTCAATACAATGGGGCATCTATCAATGCAGGACACCTGGGTTCGATTCCTGGGACAGGAAGATCCCCTGAAGAAGAAAATGGCAACCCACTCCAGTATTCTTGCCTGGAGAATCCCTTGGACAGAGGAGCCTGGCAGGACTCCTGCCAGGGGGGTCTCAAGAGTTGTGCAGGACTTAGTGACTAAACCACCACCATCATGTATTGATTTTAGCTGCTGACTGGGCTTGCATAACTTCCTTATATTTGGGCCCCTGATGATTTACAGCCATTGTATTTGAATCCACAACTGGGGTACATGAAAATACTAACAAACAAATGAAAGAGAAAACAAAATTGAAAAGCACAGTTCCTGGACATGAGTTTGAACCAACTCTGGGATTGTGAAGGACAGGGAAGTCTGATGTTCTGCAGTCCACGGGGTTGCACAGAGTTGGACACAATCTAGCAACTGAACAACAAGAACAAGTGGGAGGACACAAATTATCCTGAAGGAGATTTTTAACTCCTTTAACTACCTTTTTGAATATAAACTGATATTTAAGTAAAACTATCAGGCCCCTATGTTGACTTCAATAAAAATGCTCATGTTTAAAATGCTGATTGCCTTTTCTAACTTCTGTTTCTTTGAGTCTCTACTCTCCACATCAGTCTTTAAAATTTACTTGAATGTGAAAATACTATTTGTCATTTGTCATTATAGAGAACAAAAGAGTAGCCTATTTCTCTATGACATTCTGAATGAATGAGAGGCTGAATTACTCATTAAATTATTCATTCACTGAGTTATTCCACAAATACTAACTCCATGCCTAATATTTGTCAAGCACACTCTAGGACCTAGAGAAAAAGCACGGAATAAAGTGAAAAAAAAAAAATCCCCTCCCTCATTTATTCTATACTCTCCTGGTAGAAGCGGGTAGGGAGTAAAAACAAAACAGTACTGACAACAACTACTACTTATTTAGAATTTACTATGTCTAAGACATTTTGATTTGAACTATGTCAAATCCCTTACAATTATACAGTGGAAGTGACATACAGATTCAGGGTACTAGATCTGATAGATAGAGTGCTTGAAGAACTATCGGTGGAGGTTCATAACTTTGTACAGGAGGTGGTGATGAAAATCATCTCCAAGAAAAAGAAATGCAAGAAGGAAAAATGGTTGTCTGAGGAGGCCTTACAAAAAGCTGAGAAAACAGAAGTGAAAGAGAAGAAAAGGAAAGATACACACATGTGAATGCAGGATTCCAAAGAATAGCAAGGACAGATAAGAAAGCCTTCTTAAGTGATCAACGCAAAGAAATAGAGGAAAACAACAGAATGGGAAAGACTAGAGATATCTTCAAGAAAATTAGAGATACCAAGGGAACATTTCATGCAAAGGATAGAAATGGTATGGACCTAACAGAAGCAGAAAATATTAAGAAGAGGAGGAAAGCATACAGAGAACTATACAAAAACATCTTGATGACCCAGATAATCATGATGGTGTGCTCACTCATCTAGAGCCAGACATCCTGGAATGTGAAGTCAAGTGGGCCTTAGGAGGTATGACTACAAACAAAGCTAGTGGAGGTGATGGCATTCCAGCTGAGCTAACTCAAATCCTAAAAGATGATGCTGTGAAAGTGCTGCACTCAATATGCCAGCATATTTGGAAAACTCAGCAGTGGCCACAGGACTGGAAAAGGTCAGTTTTCATTCCAGTCCCAAAGAAGGGCAATGCCAAAGAATGTTCAAAACTACCGCACTCATTTCACATGCTATCAAAGTAATGCTCAAAATTCTCCAAGTTAGGCTTCAACAATACTCGAACCAAGAACTTCCAGATGTTCAAGCTAGATTTAGAAAAGGCAGAGGAATGAGAGATCAAATTGCCAACATCTGTTGGATCATAGAAAAAGCAAGAGAATTTCAGAAAAACATCTGCTTCATTGACTACGCTGAAGCTTTTGTCTGTGTGGATCACAACAAACTGGAACATTCTTAAGGAAATGGGAATTCCAGACCACCTGACCTGCCTCCTGAGAATCCTGTACATGGGTCAAGAAGCAATAGTTAGAAGCGAACATGGAACAATGGACCGGTTCCAAACTGGGTACATCAAGGCTATATATTGTCACCCTGCTTATTTAACTTATATGCAGAGTACATCATGTGAAATGCCGGGCTGGATGAAGCATATGGTGAAATCAAGGTTGCTCAGAGAAATATCAATAACCCCAGATACGCAGATAACACCACCCATATGGCAGAAAGCGAAGAGGAACTAAAGAGCGTCTTGATAAAGGTAAAAGAGGAGAGTGAAAAAGCTGGCTTAAAACAACATTCAAAAAACTAAGATCATGGCATCTAGTCCCATCACTTCATGGCAAATCAATGGGGAAACAATGGAAACAGGACAGGCTTTATTCTCTTGGGCTTCAAAGTCACTGCAGATGGTGACTGCAGCCATGAAATTAAAAGACGCTTACTCCTTGGAAGAAAAGCTATGATCAACCTAGACAGTGTATTAAAAAGCAGAGGTATTACTTTGCCAACAAAAGTCCATCTAGTCAAAGCTGTTGTTTTTCCAGTAGACATGTATGGATGTGAGAGTTGGACCACAAATAGGGCTCAGCGCTGAAGCATTGATGCTTTTGAACTGTGGTGTTGGAGAAGACTCTTGAGGGTCCCTTGGACTGTAAGGAGATCCAACCAGTCAATCCTAAAGGAAATCAATCCTGAATATTCATTGGAAGGACTGATGCTGAAGCTGAAGCTCCAATACTTTGGCCACCTGATGCGAAGAACTGACTCATTGGAAAAGATCCTGATGCTGGAAAAGATTGAAGGCAGGAGGAGACGGGGACAACAGAGGATGAGATGGTTGGATGGCATTACCGACTCAATGGATATGAGTTTGAGTAAGCTCCGGGAGTTGGTGATGGACAGGGAAGCTTGGTGTACTGTAGTCCTTGGGGTCGCAGAGAGTCAGACTGAACTGACTGATTCAGAATTTGCAGAGGAAAGTACTCTTTAGAAATGATAAGAAATATTGTAGATCTGTGCTTAGATTTTAGAATTTTGATTGAGTCATAATCACAAATTAAATATTATACATAAATATGTATTTATAATTTACATACATACTCAGTTGCTTAGTCGTGTCCAACTCTTTGTAATCCCACAGACTGTAGCCTGCCAGGCTCCTCTGTCCATGGAATTTTCCAGGCAAGAATACTGGAGTGGGTTGCCATTTCCTTCTCCAGGGGATCTTCCCAAATCAGGATCGAACCCACATCGCCTACATTGGCAGGCAGACTCTTTACCACTGAGCCACCTGAGAAACCCAAATATAGTGCATATAAATAATAAATTTATATAAATATAAAATATACCTCTTATAATCAGATAAATATAAATACCCACTCAAGAAAGCTAAAAATGGGTGATTTCCTCAAATGACAGTTTTAATTAATATTTTGTGTCTAAGATGGTAAGTTGTAATTTTGTTTTATACAACCCATTCATAAGATTAAAAGGGTCATAAAAATTTGTGTCATTTGTTTTAAACCTGCTGATGATAGAGGATTTTCTGTTAAAAACCTTTCAGGAGTTTGTGCTAATATTGATCAAATGAATTGAAGAACACTTGTTTCTTTCCTGTTTTCATTTTTTCAAATTGCCATTTTTCCATAGATATTATTTTAAAAAATAAATCTCACATGCAGGAGTATTTTTCCCCAAGATCAACTTCTATTTTCTCTGACCTGATTTCTCCAATTACTTCTACATTCTTGTAACATGACTTATCCATTTCTGTAGTATCTTGGTTAAATAAATTTTGTTCTTCTCTGATGCTAACACCTTTTAAATATTTATAGACTAATGACAAGTTCCTATCAATTTTTCTATTTCATGAAGCCATACTTATATCCCTGCATAAGTCAGAAGAAATATGAACACAGTATAATATGGATAATATGATCTAAATTTTAACTTTAACAACCTTACCAAGTCTCATAAATACATGAGAGAACATTTCTGTTCTGATAGGTGAGGATTAAAAAGTGCAGCTTCCATTGCCAATTGTCAGATGGTTGAATTTATACACTGAGTAGAGCATTTTTTATATACAATGAATGAGGGTATTTTCAGGTTGAATCATTTGATAAAGTAGTGCCAAAGGTAATAGTGTTAGAATACTTGGCTGACTCACTGCCAACACCGGGCCAGGAAAAATTGTCAGTAAGGGCATATCCATCACGCTTTGGATTTTCTTGATAACTCTGTACTCCTGGCTGGAGTTGGTAGTCTCAGCTCCTATGAGGGGATGGTTCTGGGGCTGAAGAGTGCAATCTGAGCCTGTCTCAGACTGCTGTCCTACCCCTTGGCCTGCCAGGTTGGAAAACTCAGTTGTGCTGGATTCCACTCTCCCCATCAGTTTCCCAGTTGTAAAGTGATATTGGTTCTACTTCTAGAATATGTTCACACTGGTCTCTAACTCACAGTACCCCTGCTAGCACCACAGTGTAGCAAAGCACAGTGTCAGAAGACCTTGGTTTAATTCAAGCCCCACCACTGTATAACTGTGTGCCTTGGTAAGTCCATTTAACTAAGCCTCAATTTCCTCATCCAAAAAGGCGAATAATAGTACTTCACAGGATTTGTGTGATATCAGAAGTAATATATGTAGAATATATTATGCAAGATATAGTCATTAGAAAAGACCCTGATGCTGGGAAGGATTGAAGGCAGGAGGAGAAGGGGATGACAGAGGATGAGATGGTTGCATGGCATCACCAACTTGATAGACACAAGTGTGAGCAAGCTCTAGAAGGAGGTGATGGACAGGGAAGCCTGGCTGCTGCAGTCCATGGGGTCACAAAGAGTTGGACATGACTGAGCGACTGAAATGAACTCAGGGTATTCAATTAATTTCTAAATACTATTATTTCATAATAATCTTAGAAAGTAATATTTAGATTATTAAGTAACTTTCCATTCTTCGAGATCTTTTCTCCTCTAATTCATTCTTTAATGCTTCTATCAAAGGAATCTTGCAAAACACTAATTCGATGATGCCATTCAAAAGTCTTATATGACCCTCTCATTTAGCCTCTCTGCCTCAGCATACATACTCTATGATATATTCATTCTGGGTTACTCAGCCTCTCTCAAACATACTATGTTATTTCACTAGGCATTTCCCTATGGTTTCCTCCATTCTGGAATGCCGTCCTCCCATCTCCTATTTCTTGTCATAGGGATAATCTTCATTCTGCAGTACCCACATGAATTGCCAGCCTTCAGTGGAAAATACAAATGTGGAGGATTCATTTCATGAATGAGAAGTGAAATGAGAATGAATGAATCAAGAATGTCATGTGGATATAAAACCTAGTCTTGGCTACAGTGATAAAGGCAGCATCAAAAGCAGGGAAGGGAACACTCAGACTCTACTTTTCATTGATCAGGCCACTCTAGGAATACGTTTTTTAATTAGAAAGGCACATTTAAAAGAGAGAGACTTCCCTGGTAATCCAGTAGCTAAAACGCCATGCTCCCAAAGTAGGGGGCCTGAGTTCAATCTCTGGTCAGGGAACTAGCTTCTGCATGCTCCAGCTAAACAGCTGGTGCAGCGAGGCGGGGCGGGGGGCAGGAAGGAAGAGAGACAAGGTGAAGTGCTTGATCTGATAGGACCAGGATGATGACTGTTTTAAAATCACACCACAGGGGAGGCTATGGAAGGCACTGGCAACCTTTAACCTGGAGCAGAGAAGGCGCTAAGCAAATGACAAACACGTGCAGTCCCTCATACGAAAGGGACTTCCATGGATTTCCACTGCGTGGCCTCAAGGGGTAGTAGCATGGAAGCCAACAGGCAAATTTACAGACTCAAACAGGAATACATCCCAAAGAAGCCCTTTCTAATCACCAAGAGGAGTTTGGAAGGCAGGCAGGACTATGTGAAGCGATTGAATTTCTGATCCCTGAGGATAATCAAGCAGGGCCTGGAGGACTAGAAGAGACACTGAAGAAGGTCTCACAGCTCCAAATAGGTCGCTGATGAGATGAGCTGTGAATTTAGGTGCTATGACTCAGGACTCTCATCTTCCCCCAGACTTTTTCTTGCCTTCCCAGTCAAGATGATTCACACACATTCCTTACATTCCGTGGCACTTGTGACCCTTACCATAGCAATTTTCACACAGCAAACTGCGTTTCTGCTTCACCCACTGTAATGGAAGCTGTTCCGGGGTGGGAAATGTATCACTGGCTGCTCGTTCCTCAGAGTGCCAACCAGAGCTCCTTTCACATGGAAGATGCTCAGTCATGGGGATTGATTTAATTTATGCCCATGGGCAATCCACTTACCCTTCTAATGAGCTTCCTTAGCAGTAAATTAAGAGGTTTACATTTGATGAGCTAGCAGTAAGCAAGAGTTTTAAATGTGATGATCTCAATAGCAAACTTTCTAATAATTAAAAAATATGAATACTAGTCTAAAAATTGGCTTTGGAAATGAGCTGGAAAGAGCTCATTGGATCCATTTTATACAGAGACTCTTTGGTGGTGGAGATACACACAGTTCATCTAATATGAATGCTCTGTTGTTCCTGACCCGTTTTTTGGGTACGAATTTTCATAGAAGAAAAGTTCTCATGGTTTAATCAAGATTGGGCATTGATTCTCAGTCTCAGGAAATGTTTCTGGTGGAAGCAAAATCCCTATTATGCATATATTGACCATTTTATTGAAAGAGATTATAAACCTGTGCAATTAGGCTGAAGACGTCCTGTTTATTAACACCGTTCCTTACTGGAAACTGCAGGCTTAGGCAGATTGGCAACATCAGCCTCTAGCCTTCTTATTAATATAACCCTTCCTAAGTCATCTACATTGTTACTTAAGCAAAGGACATTGTCACTTTATATTTGCAAACAATTTGTGTCTTAAAATAAATGTTCCTTGATAACTGCCCCAAAGTAGAAGCAAACTAAACCTCCTGTATTAGAAGAAGAGCTAAGCACATGCCTATGGATAGTATTATTGATATATTATGCAATCGTTAAAAATTAGGGTTACCAGCATGAAGTGGCAGTTTGAAAAAAATGCTTATGATGTAAAAAATGAAGTAAAGGATATAAAATTGTATGAATACTTATGAGTTAAGCAGCTGCCAGAATGATCTCATAAAAAAATCAAACCTGATCATAAAATTCTTGGCAGACAATTCTCTGAGTCTCTTGCTTTCCTATATATCTTGCAAGGAGAAATGCGTTTTCCTTTGTTCCGGACTGTCTTTTCAGGGATGTTTGTATAGTGAACAGCCTTGAAAGATAGAGACAATGTCTCTGGAGCCATGAGTAGGTTTGTTTAGTATCCAGTATAATAATATTCTTCTCTGAGGCACAGCCTAGGCAGGTTTATGCTCACTGTAAAAGATTCAGGTTCCCTAGGCTTGGGATCCTCTCCTGTAATGCAACCCACTACATATGCCTGCATCTCATAGCCTCCCTTGTTTTATCCTGTGGAAACTAGAACTCAGGGAACCAGTGAAAATGCTGATACTCTGACTACAAAGATTAGTATGAATCTATAAAGTTGCTGGGACTTCCCTGGTGGTGCAGTGGTCAACTTTCTTCTTGCCAAGGCAGGCAATGTGGGTTCGATCCTTGAGTTGGGAAGATCCCCTGAAGAAGGAAATGGCAACCCACTCCAGCATTCTTGCCTGGAAAATTCCATGGACAGAGGAGCCCGGCAGGCTACAGTCCATGGGTGTCTCAAAAGAGTTGGACATGACTTAGCAACTAAATAACAATAAAGTTTCTTTTCCAGGAATCTCAGATCTTCTGCCAGTATCCGTGACAGCACAGCAGGGTAACTTGCAAGTTTGCAAGTAAGAAAGAAATCTCAGACTTTTCGCAGTTCTTGACATTCATTCCCTTGCTTATGCCTGCTTTACCTGGTTTCAGTGGCATCCCAAGCATTTAGGATAAAACTGCTAACAGCAGCAGCATCAGCAACAGTAATGGGCTTCCCTGGTGGCTCAGACAGTAGGGACTCCACGTACAGTGCAGGAGACTTGGGTTCGATCCCTGGTCGGGAAGATGCCCTGGAGAAAGGAATGGCTACCACTCCAGTATTCTTGCCTGGAGAATTCCATGGACAGAGGAGTCTACCGGGCTATAGTACATGGGGTCTCAAAGAGTTGGACATGACTGAGCAACAAACTTCACAAGCTGCTAACAACATCAGCAACAATAATGGCTAATGCAGAGTGAGCACTAAATGTTGTCCTAAGTCCGTTATTAAATACCTGTCATGTGATACTCACAACCACCCTAAGGGGTAAATGCAATTGGGATTGCCACTGAAGAGGTGAGGAAGGTAAGGCAGAGGCTCAGTTTCTCAGAACTCAGGATCACTACCCAGCCTGGTCCATCTGTAAAGCAATTTCACTCATTCTCGATCTGAGTCTTACCCATCCTTTGGGTCTCTGCTTAAACAGAACGTGTTTAGAAAAGCTTTCCCTTGACCTTCCCTTTAGTCTCATGGGACTATGTCCTCACGGGATTCTGCTCTTTTCCTTTGTAGCACTTCCGACAGTTGATTGAGTAATTGAGGGATCCACCCTACACAGACCTCTGGGCGTAGGGATGTGTTTATTTTGTTTTCCAAAGTTTTGAGCATGACAAGCACTCAGTGCATATGCTGAATGAATAAATGGATCAGTGCCATGATAAGGAACTGAAAAAAAAGAGCAACAAACTAAAATTCTACTTGTATGGCACTGATTTTATTATTTCCAAAATGTTCTGCAAAATAGCTATTGTGCCATTACTGTGAAAGCAGTAAATTTATATTATTAAAAATATATTTAGTATTAAATATATAATATATATATATTTAGTATTAAATATATAATTATATTGTATATTTAGTATTAAATATATAATTAAATATATATTTAGTATTAAATATATATAAATACATATATATTATTAAAATAAATAAAACTCAAAAGCCTTATTCTCATGAGACATTTCAGAGGTATTTTCAGAGTCTGTGGACTGTGGTTAGAACTGTAGAAAACACCATGTGGAGTGAGTAGTAATGTGGTGGGCAGGCAGCCATGTTGCCGCTGGGTGTTCCTGGGCATGTATACAGTGTTTACATGTATACGGAACGTGTTTATGGAACACTAATTGAGAACTGCACCATTTGAAAATATTTGATCCTAATTGATTTTAAGCATTTCTTCCCACTAAATGTCCTGAATGCCTCACTGAGCTTTCATTATCATCTTTTGAAGGGTTCTTTTTACATTTCAAACCATTTGTATACTATCAACATTCTGATATGCATCTGTATGATAGATGGGGAGGAGCAAATAAATTCTGATGTGCTGATTTTCCCCTTTAAAGAAGCCCTTTAAATACAATTACTTTGTTTTGTACTTTGAGAGCCCACAAAGAACTGGAAATAGCTTCAGGAACAGCAGTATTTTTTTAGAACTCAAAGTTTTCAGGTTTTTAATGGGAAGGTTGGCCTATAAGATGACAATATTTAATAAAGACAGGGAAGTCTGGTGTGCTGCAGTCCATGGGGTGGCAAAGAGTTGGGCATGACTGAGCAACTGAACTGAATTGAATAAAGACGTATCATGTGTATAATAAGGGAGAGAAGAGTAGAGGAAAAATATAATAGAACTGCTTACAATATTGTAGAGGGGTTGAGTTTGTAAAGATAAAAGAGGTGTCCATTCAAAAATATTATTGGCTCCTCCTTTTGGAGAGAGAAATGAAGTATGGGTAAGACACAGATGATGACAGCAATGGCTGCATGTATTAGGTGCTAACTGCGCAGGCAAAGCGAAACTCTTGACATGTAGCCACTTAATCCTCCAGACACTTTTAGAGCTGGATGTTATTTCCCCTGCTTCGCACATGAATTTCATGGAGGTTCAGTCCGACACCCTTAGGTCAATGAGCAGAGATGCTGTAACAAACAAACCCAAACCAACTAAACCAAACCCAAACTAGCCACCCCTACTCTCTCAAAAGAAATCCTGCTTCAATCTGGCTCCCAAATGTAACCACAGTTTAATCACACCATAGGGGCTCATCACTCCTACAAAGTGTTTGAGAGTCTAGTGGTGAGGTAAGAGGAACACACAAGTAACTGCAAAGCTGAGGTAGAGAGGGCTTCCAAGGCCGCACTAGAGGTGAAGAAACTCCCTGCCAGCGCAGGAGGCTTGAGAGACACGGGCGTGATCCCTGGGTGGGGAAGATCCCCTGCAGGAGGGCACGGCACCCCACTCCAGTACTCTTGCCTGGAGAATCCCATGGACAGAGGAGCCTGGTGGGCTACCGTCCATAGGGTCGCACAGAGTCAGACACAACTGAATCGACTTGGCACGCAGTACATGAGATAGAAAATTAAAAGGTACAGAAAATAAGATGCTCTAAAACTGCCAGGAAGGAAGAGCTTTCTCTCAAGGTTCGCAGAGGAAGAACCAGAAAAAGCTACATAGAGGAGCTGGCATTTAAAGCTCCTGGACGGAGATTTTAGATGAGAGAACATTTCATGTGGGAGAAAACAGCTTGCGAAAGAAGGCATGGAAGATAGTGGGAGGATCATATTAGAAGCAGAAAATATCATTCATCAAACACCTACCACATCCCCGTCACTTGGAATAACAAAATGAATAAAACACAGCATACTGAGGGACAAAGGGAAGCAAACGTGTGATAATTTGGTGTGATAACGGAAATAGGTACAAGATACAAAAGGTCATGGGGGAAAAAAAAACGGTCATGGGGGAGAGAATAGAACATGGATGGTCATAAGAGTTTTTCTTTGGTCCTCACTGAATTAATTAAGATGATAGCTGCCCTGGAGTGAATAAGACAATTACTTCCAAATACTCAGATACCCTCCCTAAAGCTCAGTATGCTTATTTTTTTGTTCTCAAAATGAAAAAAGAAAAAGGATGCTTGTGAGGATCAAATGAGAAAACACATATGTTTAGTATACTGCTGACCCATTATAAATGCTCAATAATGATCAGTTATTATTATTATCTTCACTGCCCATAACTACTGAGAAAAGAAAGAAGATCACTCTCTGGAGCAATGATAAGTTCATAAGCAAGTTTTGAATTCCTTCCTGACTTTTAAGGTCCTCCATAAATACATAGTTACAGCCTATGGTTTCAGACTTGTCTGCTACTACCAGTCACATACCCCAACCTCTAAGGCCACCTACACAGCTGCTGCTGGCAATGCCACTCTTCTGTTCCCAAGGTAACTGGATTTATCTGCATTATCTCTCCTAATAATGATCTAATCTAATCTAGATAAGCACCTTTATTTGGGAAGATCTCCTGGAGAAGGGAATGGCTACCCAGTCCAGTATTCTGACCTGGAGAATTCCATGGACAGAGGAGCTTGGCAGGGTACAGTCCATGAGGTCGCAGTCAGATATGACTAAGCGCCTTTCACTTCACTTCACAAAGCATGGCTCAGGAACCAGCGGCACCAGCATCTTTCTTGGAGTTTGTTTGAAATGGTGATTCTTATGCCTACTAAGGGCTTCCCTGATGGCTCAGCTGGTAAAGAATCTGCCTGCAATGTGGGAGACCTGGGTTCGATCCCTGGGTTGGGAAGATCCCCTGGAGAAGGGGATGGCTACCCACTCCAGTATTCTGCCCTGGAGAATTCCACGGACTGTGTACACCATGGGGTCACAAAGAATTGGACATGACTAAGCAGCTTTCACTTTCATGCCTATTAAAGGTTGAGAAACATTCAAGTTTGAGGAGTCTGAGCTAGAGTATGAATTCTCTGGGGTCGGGAAAGACATTTTTTTTCCCTCTCTGAATGGCAGATTTTTTTTAACATTTGGCAGAGTAGCATTTTATAAATGATCATTTACTTCAATGTGTGAATAAGTCCAAACATGTTTTGTTATCTCCATTCCCTTTATTCAAGTCATCTCACCCTTTTTATTTTTACCATCAGCCTTGGACACCACGCCTTTGTCTTCCCACGAAGTTAACCCCCCGATGTGAACTTCTCTAATCTCCGTTTGGGAACTCTTTCTCTCCTCAGACCCTCCCATGGCGCACTCCATGGATGATAAGATACTGTCTGTATTTTCTCCCTCTGTGCCTCTCTTTTTATCCCTCCACACATGTTCATAGGAACACACACACACATAAAGACATACATAAGTATATTTTCCTCTGCTTCATACTCATCCTTAGAATTTTCCTGGAGGTTAAAGATAGTGTCCTCCTTTCTTTTCACAATTGTGTAACTGAGCCATTCCTAGCATAGTAAATATTTATTTCTCCAACAAACCTTTGTTGAATTGAATATTACTGCACATGACCAACTGCTGGGAGCTGGCCACTAGCTGGTAGAAGGGACCCGACATGCAGCTTCTCAGCCTTTGCTTTCTTGCCTCACCTGAATTATTAATGTAAAGATTTTAAAGGAAATATAGGGTCTTGAGTCATAGAATATTCAAGAGTTTCCAGGCTAGGTTACTAGAATGATAGTTGGAGTGTAAACAAGATCTGTCTTCCAGTAGGAAAGGAAAGTGAAGTCGCTCAATCGTGTCCAATTCTTTGCGACCCCATGGGCTATAGCTTACCAGGCTACCCTGTCCATGGGATTTTCCAGGCAAGGGTACTGGAGTGGGTTGCCATTTCCTTCCCCAGAGGATCTTCCCAACCCAGGGATGGAACCTGGGTCTCCCACACTGCAGGCAGAGGCTTTTCCATCTGAGCCACCAGCTATTACTAAGTGGTCACACAACCTTAGGCAAGACATTTTCCATTTTCTGGGACTTTTCCCACTGAGACAATGAGAGGAACTGGAACCCCAATTCTGGGACTCCTCTCAGTGCTGAGCCTCTATGATTCTCTCCAGCTGCAAGGTGCTCAAGAATAGTAATTCATCAGAGCAATGAGCACAGTAACTCTTGCCAGTCAGCTGAGTCCCACCCCATGCCAGTGCTGAGACTGACAATGGGAGCAATTTTCCAAGGCCTTACTTTCATCACAGAGAAGAGTGAGAAGGCACACCCTTTTGGGCAAAGCTACAAGATCACATCACAGGGAAGCAAAAAGGGAGACATGCATTTCCCTACATTGTTTGCTATAAAACAAAGTTTAGCCAATTTTTCAAATTTATTAATGCCAACTTCAAACTTATTAATGCCAATTTCAAATTTATGATGAAAAGAAATAAGGAAATAAATATCTGAGCAAGGAGAGACTTAGGCTAGGCCAACTCAGAAATTACCAGGATCATTAATTGTTACGTTTCATCAAAAGATTCCTAGTTAAGGGAAGAGCACTTTGATCCCTGGGGATAATATTGTCCAAAGTTTTTAATATATTGTAAGTTTATCATTTAGTCTAACCTTCCTCTGAAACGTTTGATACAGGTCAATTCCAAGAAAGCCTGGGAAGACTCTTCTTCCGTTCCAGGGAAGCAACCTCAACGTCGCCGTGTACTCTCTGTGCCCTAGAAAGTGATCCACTGGAGATTCTAATTAAATTTGCTATCTGAAGATGAGGGAGATAGACCTAATTACGCTAGGCTCTAAAAACAGGATAAAGAATTTTATCTGAGTCCTTTGTTAGTAATTAAATTAAATGAACAGTTCAGTAATAAACCCAACAAAGTAAGTCAGCTGAGGGAAGTGGGATGCAGGCTACACTGAGACGATGGACCGACAAGGTGTTGACCTGCAGGAAAACTGCAGCTGGTGAACACCATAATGGACTATTTGAGGACTTAATGTGTGCTACGAAAGGGTACACACACCCTCCTGACACACGAGAAGAGGACTCCGGTTTTCAGGCAGAAGGATTTTAAGAGTTCTCGAAGGAACACACCACCACCACCTCAAAGCTGACAGCTCTGGAACTAAGGAAATATTTGGTTAATGGTCAGTGTTTTCACTAAGGTCTAACTTTTCTCCTAAAAAGGATACAGTCCTATGAGATATTAACATGAAATCAACAGGTCCTGGAAATATCACGGGAACTTGTTTTCTTTGTCATTTCCATTTGGGCTAAAAACCATTCAGGAAAAAAGGACAGTGCTTTTTAACTTGAGAAAAACCTAGTTATCATACAGATACTTCGATAATACACCTAAGTTGCTGTTGATGCCTTGGCCAGCTATCATTGCAGCAATGATTACTGATAAAACACTGAACATTTGAGTCCCTACAATGTGTTTACCACTATTTTAGGATTTGGGAAGTATTGAAAAATTAATACCAAAGGTCTCTATAATCAAGAGGAATACAATATAGTTAGTGAGACAAGACTACAGAAATGAATGATTTGTGAATAACACAAGACAATGTTTAATCAAGTGATGGTAGTTTGACCTACAATGGAGAAAACATAAGTTCAGAGAAAGCATATAGGAGAGAAGCCATATGGATAGTTTTCAGGGAAGGATTCAGGGAGGTGGTAAATACCCGAGTTAGATTTTGGTATAACAGAAATTGGAAAATCAGAGGATGGAGAAAGCCCACTTTAGGATGGGCAGAGGCATGGAAAGGATCAGCAGAGGGAAGAAAGTGACACCAGAGAAACGCACCCGAACTGACGGTCAATTAATGATAATTCAAAACAAACATGTAGGCTTAGTGTTACAAAAGAATTCTCTTTTAATTCTATATTGCTTTTGCCATGGTTATTTTTTTCTTCAGGTACAGCTTCCTATTAGCCGAATTAAGAGGCTAAGCCTATAATTTTCTACTCCTCAGCACCTTGTCTCAGACTAAATGGTTTTGTGAACTAAGGTTTTGTCCTTTCATTTTTTAATTTTAATGTGTGGGATTTTCCTTTGTATGTCAGACAAGCTCCTCTGCAGACGCAGCGTTCATGGATGACATTTAAGAATGCTGGTTTTATGGCACAATTATTCGCTCCCTGTGTTACCGCTGGCCTCGGTTGCCACCGTGATTCTCAGCTCTACTTTCCAACATGTGAGCCTCATAATGTTTAATAATACAGAGCTATTAAATCACTGTACTTTTCTATCTATCAGGATAAAGTTATAAAGTTCTCTCATAAGGCTAGCATTGTATAATGAATCAACTAAAATGGCGAGGGATGAATTTAGAATATAAAACCCTAGGGAATAAAAGGGAAAAGCAAAAGGTTTCTTTGGGCAGTATAATTTTAACATGTTATTTCCTTATTTCTGGGTTTTAAATTTTTTATAGAGAACTTGTTAATTTTTATCCCCAAAGTTATAATATGAGCAGTTTAGAGCAGTGGGAAAAACTATTAAAACAGCAGCAAATAAAGCACAAAGGCAAGAATACCAATCATATTTTGCGTTCACATAATATCACTTGCTGGGGGGTTGACCACAGATCAAAGCAACTACGTAACACAGCTATACTTTAAAAAAAAATTGCAAATGGGAGAACTATCATTGAACTATGTGAATTTCACTTTGTTAAACCGAGAGGTGTGAAAAGCTGTCAATAATATATCACAAAAACCAAAAAGATACATTCAAGTGACATTACTGATGATGATATATATGTGTGTGTGTGTGTGTGTGTGTGTATATCAATTACCAAATTTCTGACTGAGTTGCCGTATTTAAGATCTGTCCTATTCAGGGATTCAATGTGTCTGGCCTCTGGGTTACAAAGTCTAGATCTAAGGGCTTTTGGAATGGGAGGGTCACAGTCAAAACTGCAGGCCAGAATCAATCAGATGTCCAAACACAGTGCCTATCAGAGGTTGCGGATGGCAGGACCAGACAGGCACAGCAGAGAGAGTAGCAGCGGATTTGAAAGGGTGACTGGGAGCCGTGCCAAGAGCACACAGTGACGGGAGCAATTTAAAGGCACATTTCTGGGGACAGACCTACCTCTTAATTTTTCAAATTTAGGCTGTGAATACAATAGCTTCTATTTATTATTACAATTTCATAAAATAAAATACATTTGACACCAAAGTTAGAAGGACATCATAAGCCCAGGAAGGATTCTTCCCAAGAAGGACAGAGGATAATCTAACATTGGTGTGTGTGGGTGTATGTGTGTGTGTAGCAAAGTCCTTTTTTTTCCCTCATTTGGCCCAAGAACAGTAGAAGTTAGGTCATGGACTATTACCAGTTTATGAACTTGTATTTGGAAAAACACTGACTTAAAAACTCACCCAAAAGTGTTGGAATTAAGAAGAATAGAATATTTTATAGTATGTCTGTGGCTTTGTCAATGTTGGGGAATAGCTTAACAAGGCAATTTAAATAGTGGAAAGAATAAGACAGGGAGGGCTATGGTTATACTGAAGAAAGGCCTCTAGATTTCTGATCCCATTAGTTAATGTCCTGCAGACTCCTGAGCATCATTCTATGCACATGTGTGCATACCATAACTTCTCTGCCATTTTAATCATGTTAATAATTAAAAGGGAGCGGAGGAGCAGGTAGAAGCAGAGTACATCTTTCTCTGCAGATGCGTGGGGAATACATTCTCAGATGCCGAAGATCTCACAGAGAACCAGCTGAACACTAGGAGTCTCTGACCACTTTCCAGGAAAGGAATATACAGAGCCACACAAAACCTGGTCGGATGAAGGAAGGAGGGGACAAAGGAGGAGAGTGAATGGACCTGATGGGCATGGGGGTTGGGGGGTGCGGTGGTGGGGAGTGAAGCAGGGATGGGACCCCTGCAGCCAGGACAATCTGCTGGGACAGAAGGGAAGCATTTGAGGCTGTTGGAAAGTAAGGCAGCTGATCTGTGACAGTCTGAATGGAGTGAGAGCCATCCAGACAGCCTGGGCCATGGCCCGACATATCCCAGACAGGAACGCAAGTCCATCCGAATGCAGGCAGCCGTGGAGGTAGGGCCTCCCGCTGAGTCACTCCGAGCAGGTGGAGATAGCACTGTAGCATCCCTCTCCCGACGTGCTGGCTGTGGCAGCTGCCCAGAAAAGAAAGATCCCAGTGAGGCCCCTTTGAGAGCCTGATGCACGGAACAATAAGGACCCCAGGCAGGGATGTCCTTTGGGTGCCTGCTGTGCTGAGCGACAGAGGACCAGCCAGGGAGGCCCTTGGAGCGCCACCTGTCAGAGGCTAGAAAGGAATTCTAATAGTACCATATCTTCTGTGTCCACAACAGCTGGTTCCCCGCCTAGCTGGTGCTGCTGGGGTCCACCACAGTCTAAGCAGCTAAGCAGCTGTGCCACCTCCATGCTCGGTCCTCACTGGGGTGGAGCTGCCAGAGGCTAGGAAAGAATTTTTGTAGTGCCGTATTTCCTGTGTCTGTGGCTGCCGGCTTCCCTGTGCATCTGGCACCACTGGGGTCCATGTGATCCAAGTAGTCATGTCCACGTCCACACCCAGTCCTCACCGGGGCGGACCCGAGCCCTCCAGGGCAGCCTCGGGAGCAAACTCCTATGGATGACCCCTATGCAGAGGTGGTGATAAGACCACACTTGAGCTCCAGGGGTGGAGTGACTAAGGAAGAAGATCGAAAATCTTTTCACCAGCTGTACAAGCTGCAGATTAAATGCACACGATCAAGTAGTTAGGTTCTGTGTCTATGGAATACGTAAAAGGACAATGAGAATACCCACAAAAAACACACCATAGCTCTGGCAGCTATGGACATTGGAGGCAGGAACACACAGGAGTAGGAGCAGATTAGAGTCTTAGATGTTTCCACGGCAGGTCCAGAGATCTCCCCCGCTCAGTACTGGAGGGCCTGCTAGGGAGGTGGAGGTGGGTTGTGGGCAGTGGCTCACAGCTGGGTTGCTGTGAGCAACCCAAGATACTGACAGCAAGGATGCTGACAACCGAGAACCAAAAAAACATTTATCATTATTCTTACATTTTGAGTTGTTCTGTAGTTGGTTCTGGATTCCACCCCCTGTCTGCCCCCCGCCCCCCCTCCCCCGCCGCCTTTTTTCTCTGTTGTTGTTTTTATTATTTTTATGATCACCATTTAGGTTTTTGAGAAATATTTTTCTGTTTTTGTCTTTAATCACACTTATTTCCTTTATATATTTCTACTTCTACTTTGGCATTCTGCAGTTCTGTGGGTTTTTTTTGTTTTTTTTTCTTCTTTTGCTGTTCTTTTCTTGTTGTAGTTATTCTTAAATACATGTAATATTTAATAATATATTAAAATGCTTCTCTTTAACTTTGCTTTTATATTTTTTCTGTTTTTCACCATGTTTGTTTGCATTGTTTTCTTTGCTTTATTCCTCAGTTGGCACTCTGCTTTGGCCTTTTCTCTTTTAGTTTTGGTTTTAATTGGTTGATCATCTTTGGTTTCCTTTGCTCGCTGGGTCACTCTCTCGCGCCTTGCTCACTTTGGTCTGTTTTGGTTTGTGTGTGTGGATGTATGCGAGTGTATGTGTGTTCCTTTGGTTTTGTTCCTATTTGTCTGATTTTGCTTTTTCCATTTGTCTGGGGTTCTTTTTGTTTGTTTTAATCCCCTTTATTGCCATAAAAATGACTTGTGGGTCTTCGTTCCCCAACCAGAATTCAGACCTGAGCCTCTGGGTGGGAGCATTGAGTCCAGGACACTAGACTGTCAGAGAACTCCTGACCCCAGGGACTATTAATCAGTGAGAACTCCCACGAAGGCCTCCACCTGTATCCAAGACCTGGCACCACCCAACTGCTGGGAGCACCCAGCACAGGACAGCTCACCCAAATAACAAGCAAGACAAAAACACCAATCCAGTCATCAGCAGACAGAATTCCCGTAGACATCCCCAAACACAACATCTCACACACCCCTGCCCATCAGAGGGGATAAAACCTTACCTCCCACCAGAATGCAGGCACAAGACCCTCTGAACATCAAGCCTACACAAATGACTAGACTGACCTCACCCATCACAGGCAGAGACCAAAAGCAAGAGGAATGAATGAGAGGGTAACAAGCAGGAAGGCTAGGGATCCCCAAATGGAGGGAATAGGCTGCAAGTGTCAGACATTTTTTATCTCTCCCTTAAGCTTAAGTAGCAAGAGGAAACAAATTACAAGTGTTAGATTTTATCCCCTTTTCTATAGGAATTTAAGAAGAGGTTTCTTTTAAAATTCTGTGTTGCCATAACGACAACTGGTTCCACCAGAACTTTTCTTAAACCTTGATCTAACCAATGTGTTTTTCTTATGGAAATGTCTGTCTTAAGCTACGTTAACAAACTATGTATTGACCCCAGACTCTGTCTTCAAGTCGGTTCTTCCTAAGATTCAGAACGAACTTGACAAACCCGTATGTTTTACTCATGTAAATGTTCTCCTAAGCTATGTTAATGAAACTATAAATTTGCTTGGAAATCTGCCTTTCTTTAAGATTCATGTCCATTGTTTCATGGCCAGGGACAACTCACCTTGTGCCAATGTTATCCCAGAATGCATGTTGTGGGTAAGGGGCCTGGTTCCAGTCTCTGAGTTTGAGACATTTCCTTTCTCTAAATAGCAGCTTGCTAGTAGCTATATAACATCCAGCTAAAGACTAGCGGTGGAGGAGGGGGCGGACAGAGAGGGCACTCCTTCTGCCTCCCTTCTGATGTCTATGTTAGAAGCTTTCTCTATCTCTTTTATACTTTAATAAAACTTTATTACACAAAAGGTCTGAGCGATCAAGCCTTGTCACTGGCCCTGGGTTAAATTCCTCTCCTCCAGAGGCCAAGAATCCCAGTATCTTTCACGGCTCAGCAACAAGCTTTCACTATGGCTGAAAAACCTGGGGAAAGGAGACTTCAAACACCGTCTAAGTGAGATGAAATGAAAAGACAGAGAAATATTATGCAAATGAAGGGATAAGGTAAAAGCCCACAAAATCAAATAAACAAAGAGGAAATAGGCAAACTACCTGGAAAAGAACTCAGAGTAATGAGAGTAAAGATGATCCAAAACCTAGAAAACAGAATGGAGAAGATGCAAGAATCATGTAACACGTTTAACAAGGCCCTAGAGGAAATAAAGAATAAAATGAACAGTGATGAAGAATACAAATCCTGAAATTAAAACTACTCTAGAAGGAATCAATAGTGGAATAAATTAGGCAGAAGAATGGATAAGTGAGCTGAAAGACAGAGGGTGGAAATAACTGCTTAAGAGCAGAATGAAGAAAAAGGAATGAAAAGAATTGAGGATAGTCTCAGAGACTTCTGGGAGCAAACATATCAACATTCAGATCATAGGGATCCTGACTCAATGGACATGAGTTTGAGCAAGTTCTGGGAGATGGTGAAGGACAAGGAAGCCTGGTTTGCTGCAGTCCACAGGGCTCCATAGAGTTGGAGAAGACTGAGTGACTGAACACCAACCATGAGAGAGGAAGAAGAGAAGAAGAAAGGATTTGAGAAAAATTTTGAAGCAATTATAGTCAAAAACTTCCCTAACATGGGAAAGGAAATAGTCAATCAAGTCCAAGAAGCAGAGAGTCCCATACAGGATAAACCCAAGGAGAAACAAACCAAGGCACACATTAATCAAACTAACAAAAAGTAAACACAAAAATACTAAAAGCAGCAAGGGAAAAACAACAAGTAACATGGAAGGGAAATCTCATAAGGCTGACAGCTGACCGTTTAGCAGAAATTCTGTAGGACAGAAGGGAGTGGTAGCCTATATTAAAGTAATGAAAGGGAAAATTCTATAGTCAAGATTACTCTGCCCAGCAAGGATCTCATTCAAAATTGATGGAGAAACCAAAACTTTACAGATAAGCGAATGTTAAGAGAATTCAGCACCACCAAATAAGCTTTACAACAAATCCTAAAGTGGCTGCTATCGACAGGAGACATAAGAGAAGGAAAAGACCTACAAAAACAAACTGAAAACAATCAAGAAAATGCCAACAGGAATATATACATCAATAATTACTGTAAATGTAAATGGACTAAGTGCTCCAACCAAAAGACACAGACTGGTTGAATGGATACAAAAACAAGACCCCTATATACGCTATCTACAAGAGACCAACTTCCGAGCCTAGAGACACACACAGACTGAGAATGAACGGATGGAAAAATATTCCACACAAATGGAAATCAAAAGAAAGCTGGAGTAGCAATTTTCATATCAGACAAAATAGACCTTAAAATAAAGAATATTCCAAGAGATAAGAAGGGACATTACATAATGATTAAGGGATCAATCCAAGAAGTCATAACAATTGTAAATATTTATGCACCAAACAAACCCACAGCAAATGTTATACTCACTGGTAAAAAACTGAAAGCATTGCCTCTATGATCACGAACAACACAAAGGTGCCACTATTATTCAAAATAGATTTGGAACTCCTCGCTATAGTAATCAGAGAAGAAAAAGAAATAAAAGGAATCCAGATTGGAAAAGAAGAAGCAAAACTCTCACTGTTTGCAGATGACATGATACTATACATAAAAAACACTAAAGAGACTATAAAAAAATTCCTAGTTCTAAACAGTGAATTTATAAAGTCTCAGGATACAAAAGCAATACACAGAACACCCTTGCATTCCTATACACTAACAACAAAAAAACAAAAAGAGAAATTAAGGATCAATCGCATTCACCATTGCAACAACAGCAACAAAAAATACCTAGGAATAAATATACCTAAGGAGGCAAAAAACAAGACCGGGAGCTGACTGTGGCTCAGACCATGAATTCCTTATTGCCAAATTCAGACTTAAATTGAAGAAAGTAGGGAAGACCACTAGACCATTCAGGTATGATCTAAATAAAATCCCTTATGATTATACAGTGGAAGTGAGAAATAGATTTAAGGGACTAGATCTGATAGAGTGCCTGAAAAGTATGGACAGAGGTTTGTGACACTGTACAGGAGACAGGGATCAAGACCATACCCATGGAAAATAAATGCGAAAAAGCAAAATGGCTGTCTGGGGAGGCCTTACAAACAGCTATGAAAAGAAGAGAAGTGAAAAGCAAAGGAGAAAAGCAAAGGAGAAAAGCAAAGATACAAGCATCTGAATGCAGAGTTCCAAAGAATAGCAAGAAAGCCTTCCTCAGCGATCAATGCAAAGAAATAGAGGAAAACAACAGAATGGGAAAGACTAGCGATCTCTTTAAGAAAATTAGAGATACTAAGGGAACATTTCAGGCAAAGATGAGCTCGATAAAGAACAGAAATGGTATGGACCTAACAGAAGCAGAAGATATTAAGAAGAGGTGGCAAGAATACACAGAAGAACTGTACAAAAAAGATCTTCATGAGCAAGACAATCATGATGGTGTGATCACTCACCTAGAGCCAGACATCCTGGAATGTGAAGTCAAGTGGGCCTTAGAAAGCATCACTATGAACAAAGCTAGTGGAGGTGATGGAATTCCAGTGGAGCTATTTCAAATCCTGAAAGATGATGCTGTGAAAGTGCTGCACTCAATATGCCAGCAAATTTGGAAAACTCTGCAGTGGCCACAGGACTGGAAAGGTCAGTTTTCATTCCAATCCCTAAGAAAGGCAAGGCCAAAGAATGCTCAAACTACCGCAAATTGAACTCATCTCACACGCTAGTAAAGTAATGCTCAAAATTCTCCAAGCCAGGCTTCAGCAATACGTGAACCGTGAACTTCCAGATGTTCCAGCTGGTTTTAGACAAGGCAGAGGAACCAGAGATTAAATTGCCAACATCTGCTGGATCATCGAAAAAGCAAGAGAGTTCCAGGAAAACATCTATTTCTGCTTTATTGACTATGCCAAAGCCTTTGACTGTGTGGATCACAATAAACTGTGGAAAATTCTGAAAGAGATGGGAATACCAGACCACCTGACCTGCCTCTTGAGACACCTATATGCAGGTCAGGAAGCAACAGTTAGAACTGGACATGGAACAACAGACTGGTTCCAAATAGGAAAAGGAGTACGTCAAGGCTCTATACTGTCAACTTGCTTATTTAACTTCTATGCAGAGTACATCATGAGAAACGCTGGGCTGGAAGAAACACAAGCTGGAATCAAGATTGCTGGGAGAAATATCAATAACCTCAAATATGCAGATGACACCACCCTTATGGCAGAAAGTGAAGAGGAACTCAAAAGCCTCTTGATGAAACTGAAAGAGGAGAGTGAAAAAGTTGGCTTAAAGCTCAACATTCAGAAAGTGGAGATCATGGCATCCGGTCCCATCACTTCATGGGAAATAGATGGGGAAACAGTGGAAACAGTGTCAGACTTTATTTTGGGGGGCTCCAAAATCACTGCAGATGGTGAGTGCAGCCATGAAATCAAAAGATGCTTACTCCTTGGAAGGAAAGTTATGACCAACCTAGATAGCATTTTGAAAAGCAGAGACATTACTTTGCCGACTAAGGTCCATCTAGTCAAGGCTATGGTTTTTCCAGCAGTCATGTATAGATGTGAGAGTTGGACTGTGAAGAAAGCTGAGTGCCAAAGAATTGACGCTTTTGAACTGTGGTGTTGGAGAAGACTCTTGAGAGTCCCTTGGACTGCAAGGAGATCCAACCAGTCCATTCTGAAGGAGATCAGCCCTGGGTGTTCTTTGGAAGGAGTAATGCTAAAGCTGAAACTCCAGTACTTTGGCCACCTCATGTAAAGAGTTGACTCACTGGAAAAGTCTCTGATGCTGGGAGGGATTGGAGGCAGGAGGAGAAGGGGACGACAGAGGATGAGATGGCTGGATGGCATCACCAACTTGATGTACGGTGAGTTTGAGTGAACTCCGGGAGTTGGTGATGGACAGGGAGGCCTGGCATGCTGCGATTCATGGGGTCGCAAGGAGCTGGACATGACTGAGTGACTGAACTGAACTGAAGGAGACAAAAGACCTGTATATAGAAATCTATGACAGTGATCAAAGAAGTCAAAGATGACCTAAACAGTTAGAGAGATATACCATGTTCTTGGATTGGAAGAATCAATACTATGAAAATGTCTTTACTACCCAAAGCAGTCTACAGATACAATGCTATCCCTATCAAATTACCAATGGCATTTTTCTCAGAACTAGAACAAAAAATTTCATAATGGGTATAGGAACACAAAAGACCCTAAAGAGCCAAAGCAATCTTGAGAAAGAAAAATGGAGCTTGAGGAATCAACCTTCCTGATTTCAGACTATACTACAAAGCTTCAGTCATCAAGAAAGTATGGCATTGGCACAAAAACATAAATATAAACCAATGGAACAAGATAGAAAGCCAAGAGATAAACCCATACACCTATGCACATCTTATCTTTGACAAAAGAGACAAGAATACACAATGGAGAATAGACAGTCTCTTCAATAAGTGGTGCTGGGAAAATTGGACAACTACATGTAAAAGAATAAAATTAGAACATTTCCCAACACCACACACACAAATAAACTCAAAAGGGGTTAAAGACCTAAATGTAAGGTCAGAAATTATAAAACTCTCAGAGAAAAGCATAGGCAAAACACTCTATGACATAAATCACATCAGGATGCTCTATGACCCACCTCTTCGAGTAACGGAAATAAAAACAGAAAATAAACAAATGGGAGCTAAGGAAATTTAAAAGTTTTTGCACAGCAAAGGAAACCATAAACAAAATGAAAAAACAACCTCAGAATGGGAGAAAATAACTGCAAATGATGCAATTGACAAAGGATTAATCTCCAAAATATACAAGCAGCTCATGCAGCTGAATATCAGAAAAACAAACAACCCAATGTGCAGAAGACCTAGACAGGCATGTCTTCAAAGAAGACATACAGATAGCTAATAACCACATGAAAAAAATGCTCAACACTGCTTATTATCAGAGAAATTCAAATCAAAACTACAAAGAGGGGTTGCCTCATACTGGTCAGAATGGCCTTCATCAAAAAACCTACAAACAGTAAATGCTGGAGAGGATGTGGAGAAAAGGGAAGTCTTTTGTGCTGTTGGTGGGAATGTAAATTGATACAGCCACTATGCAGAATATAGAGATTCATTAAAAAAAAAAATCAAAACAAACTAGGACTGAAACAACATATCACCCAGCAATCCTACACCTGAGAAAACCACAATTCTAAAAGACATATGTACCCTGATGTTCATTACAGCACTATTTATGATAGCCAGGACCTGGAAGGAACTTAGATGTCCACCGACAGATGAATGGATAAAGACGTTGCTATACATACATACAATGGAATACTGTTTGTTGTTGTTTAGTCACTAAGTTGTGTCCAACTCTTTCGCGACCCCATGGACTGTAGCCCACCAGACTCCTCTGTCCATTGGATTTCCCAGGCAAGAATAGTAAATTGTATTGCCATTTTTTTCCCCCTCCAGGGGATCTTCCCAACCCAGGGATCAGTCCTGTGTCATCTGCACCAGCAGGCAGATCCTTTACCGCTGAGCCACCAGGGAAGCCCCGTGGAATATTACTCAGCCATAAAAAAGAACAAGTTTGAATCCGTTCTAGTGAAGTAGATGAACCCAGAGCCTGTTATACAGAATAAAGTACGTCAGAAAGAGAAAAACAAATAGTTTATCAATGCATATATATGGAATCTAGAAAAATGATACTGATGAATCTGTTTGCAGGGCAGGAAGAGAGACAGACGAGAGACAGACTCGTGGACGCCGCAGGGGAAGGAGAGGGTGGGATGAACTGAGAGAGCTGCATTGACGTATACACTGTCACGTGGAAAATAGAGAACTAGCAGGAAGATGCTGTGTAACCAGGGAGCCCAGCCGGTGTTCCGTGACAAGGTAAAGGGGCGAAACGGGAGGGGCGTGGGAGGGAGGTTCAAGGGGGAAGGGATATATGTATACCTACGCCTGATTTGGAGAAGGAAATGGCAACCCACTCCAGTATTCTTGCCTAGAGAATCCCATGGACAGAGAAGCCTGGTGGGCTACAGTCCATGGAGTCGCAAATAGCTGGACACGACTGAGCAACTTCACATTCTTTCTCTTCTTTAAGTTCATTTTTATTTGGAAAAGACAGTCATGTTTTTCAACTTGAGTAGGGCACCCCACCCCAGTACTCTTGCCTGGAAAATCCAATGGATGGAGGAGCCTGATGAGGTCGCGAAGAGTAGGACACGACTGAGCGACTTCACTTTCACTTTTCACTTGCATGCCTTGGAGAAGGAAATGGCAACCCACTCCAGTGTTCTTGCCTGGAGAATCCCAGGGATGGGGGAGCCCAGTGCGCTGCCATCTATGGGGTCGCACAGAGTCGGACACGACTGAAGTGACTTAGCAGCAGTAGCAGCATGCCTGATTTATGCTGATGTACAGCAGAAAGCAACAACATTGTAAAGCAATTATCCTCCACTAAGGGAAAAAAAAGAGTTCGTTGAGATACACAGAACAAGAAGGTCAGTTTTCTGCAACCCAGATGGATTTCAGAGTCATTTTAATTACTCTTTCTCCACAGAAGAATATCATTTGTATGTGATTATGCTTACTTTCCCTACTTGTTCTATGTTTGGAGGGAGAGACAATCAACAAACATTTATTAAGAACATGCCACAAGCAAAGTTTGTAGATGGATACAAATGTGTGAAAACATATTCTCAACCACCTTGGGAAGTACCTAACCATCCACTCATTATAAAGCTTCTTTGAAACTTTGGTAGGCAGAATATTCTCAACCACCTTGGGAAGTACCTAATCATCCACTCATTATAAAGCTTCTTTGAAACTTTGGTAGGCAGAATAATGGCCTTAAAGATGTCTTTGTCTTATTCCCCAGAACCTGTGATATGTAGGATATACAGCAAAGGATAATTAAGATTGCAGATGGAATTAAGTTTTCTAATTAGCTGACCTTGAAATGGGAAGATTATCCTGGATTTTATGGATGGTTCTAATTAAATCACAAGAGCCCTTATAAATGGAAGAGGGAAGCATAAAAGGGAAAGCCAGAGAGACAGCAGCATGAGAAAGACTTGGTCCAAAGTTGCTGGCTTTGAAGATGGAAGGATGGATGTATGCATGCCAAGGACTGCGAGCTACCTTGGGAAACTAGAAAAAGGCAAGAAAATAGATTCTCTCTGGAGCCTCCAGAAGGAACGCAGTCTTGCTGGGATCTTAATGTTAGCCGGCCGCCAAGTCACTTCAGTCGTGTCCGACTCTGTGCGACCTCATAGATGGCAGCCCACCAGGGTCTGCTGTCCCTGGGATTCTCCAGGGAAGAACACTGGAGTGGGCTGCCATTTCCTTCTCCAATGCATGAAAGTGAAAAGTGAAAGTGAAGTCGCTCAGTCATGTCCGACTCTTAGCGACCCCATGGACTGCAGCCCACCAGGCTCCTCCATCCCTGGGATTCTCCAGGCAAGAACACTGGAGTGGGGTGCCAGTGCCTTCCTACTGAGACCCAGTTTGGACTTCTGACCTCCAGAACTCAAGATAATAAATTGATATTGTTCTTAGTAAAAACAAACAAAACCACATTCCTCTCTTGATACCCTCTTAGCATACGCCCTCTATTATAGCACCTATTCTATGGGACTCTAATTGTTTTCCTTCTGTTGTGGCCTCTTCAATGAGAATGAATTCCTTTTATATCTATTTGTCTTTGTATTTCGAATGCAAAGCCCAGAGACTGTCACAGGTTCACTAAGTATTCCTGGAAGTATTAGAATAAATAAATTTATAATAATTTAAATAATTTTTATCGTCTTCTTTTAAAATCAAGAGTTAATATTTTCCAGGTGCATTGCTAGGCACCAGGGAAAAGGAAATGATTGAACCACAGTTCCCAAACTCAAGAGGTTCAGTGCAGTTGATGAGACAGACAAGGAAATCAAATAATAATAATAATGATAGAACAGGCTATGTTCTGTAACTTTAAAAGGAAGGAGAAGGGGCCCCCACCCAGGCAGAGGGCATCAGTGAGGGATTTCTGGTTGGACCACAGAAGATGCACTGCCTGGACTTACTAGCAGTTACCTAGGTGAAGAGATCTGTGAGTGGGAGCCGGCATTGTGATGGACAGTAGGTACTACATCTGCTTGTTTAGAGGGCAGGCTTTTAAGAATGGGAGAAGCAGCAGAAAAACCCTATAGGTGAAGGGCACAGTGTTTTTCCCTAGGAACTATAGAAAGAACTGGTTTGAATGAAAGGCAGGTGATGGCAAGAGGCAGACAAAACCAGATGCGTATTTTAGAACATATATCAATACATGTGCTATGATGAGAAGAATGGATTGAAGCTGCACAGAGCTAGTGGCAGATAGCAGGGGGTAAGTGGTTCAGATGGGCAACCATTCAGCTGTGTCTGACTCTTTGTGACCCATGGACTGTAGCCCACCAGGCTCCTCTGACCATGGAATTCTCCAGAGAGAACTCTAGGCTACCTACTGGAGTGGATAGCTGTTCCCTTCTCCAGGGGATCTTTCCAACCCAGGAATCGAACCAGGGTCTTCTGCACTGCAGGCAGATTCTTTACCAGATGAGCTACCAAGGAAGCCCCCTAGCCAAATCTACATTGGATATAATATGGAAAGACTGCAGAGGAATTAGCTTAACTAAAGATATATTGACTGGCAGCACACATAGAGATCAACATAAGGTGAATCAGTAGCAGGAATCCAGGAAAAAGTCTCGGTGTCATAATCACAGAAGTACTAAGCTTACTCTGTGGCAGGCACTTTTCTCATATAAACTCAATCCTCATAAAGACACTGTGAGATGGATACTTTTATTATTCCCAGATTATTGATGAGGCATAGAGAGACTGCACAGGTACCAGAAGTGAAATTTGAACCCAAGCACAGCTCCCAAATACTATACAATACTATTAATGGTCATTAAGGCAGGAGAGAAAACCAGAGACGATGATCGGAAAGGTAAAGACGATGCGTGTGCTTTTTGATGTGACCTAGGGCATTTGACGGAGAAGGCAATGACAACCTACTCCAGTACTCTTGCCTGCAAAATCCCTTGGACGGAGGAGCCTGGGAGGCTGCAGTCCATGGGGTTGCGAAGAGTCGGACTCCACTGAAGTGACTTGGAATCCACGGAAAGTCTGGTTGCGAATATAGAGGTGGGAGACATAAGCACGTAACTGGGAACCAAATCTGTAGATGTGGATGCCCTCTGCTAGAGAGGGTGTGCAGAGGTGAAAGAGAAGACATCACTGAGTAAACTGGACAAAAGGGATGAGGAGGAGATGTGTGAGGAGATGGAGACGAGAAGGTCAGAGATGCAAGGAGAATCATGGCCTAGAAGTGGGATTATGGAAGTTAAAAAAAAAAAACAATGGTTTCAGAAGGAGCAAGTAACAGGGTTTTGATAAGGACTAAGAAAATGCCACTGAATTTAGAAACAATGAATCTTGGTGACCTTGGTGAAAACAATTTCAATGGAGAGCTAAGGGTGGCTCTGAAGGGTGAATAGGACAAAAGGAAGTGAGAGAGTGTAGACAATTTTTCTAGTTGGGAAGGAGAGTTTTAAAGATTATTTTCATGCAATGGGATGGTGGTTGTGGTTTAATGGAAGTAAGTGGAATTGGATTTAAAGGTCAGCTTTGCCAGCTATTAGTTTCATCAGTAAAGTAAGGATAAATATATCAACTATATAGATTTATTGTGAGGATTAGTGATTATGTTTGTAGAACACAACAAAAAGTTGATATTTAGTAAATGAAAACTGACCTGCCTCTTGAGAAACCTATATGCAGGTCAGGAAGCAACAGTTAGAACTGGACATGGAACAACAGACTGGTTCCAAATAGGAAAAGGAGTACGTAAGGCTGCATATTGTCACCCTGCTTATTTAACTTCTATGCAGAGTACATCATGAGAAACACTGGGCTGGGAGAAACACTGGGCTGGAAGGAACACAAGCTGGAATCAAGATTGTCGGGAGAAATATCAATAATCTCAGATATGCAGATGACACCACCCTTATGGCAGAAAGTGAAGAGGAACTCAAAAGCCTCTTGATGAAAGTGAAAGAGGAGAGTGAAAAAGTTGGCTTAAAGCTCAACATTCAGAAAATGAAGATCATGGCATCTGGTTCCATCACTTCATGGCAAATAGATGGGGAAACAGTGGCTGACTTTATTTTTTTGAGCTCCAAAATCACTGCAGATGGTGATTGTAGCCATGAAATTAAAAGACACTTACTCCTTGGAAGGAAAGTTATGACCAACCTAGATAGCATATTGAAAAGCAGAGAAATTACTTTGCCAACAAAAGCCCATCTAGTAAAGGCTATGGTTTTTCCTGTGGTCATGTATGGATGTGAGAGTTGGACTGTGAAGAAGGCAGAGTGCCAAAGAATTGACGCTTTTGAACTGTGGTGTTGGAGAAAACTCTTGAGAGTCTCTTGGACTGCAAGATCTAACTAGTCCATTCTAAAAATTAGTCCTAGGTGTTCTTTGGAAGGAGTAATGGTAAAGCTGAAACTCCAGTACTTTGGCCACCTCAAGTGAAGAGTTGACTCATTGGAAAAGGCTCTGATGCTGGGAGGGATTGGGGGCAGGAGAAGGGGACGACAGAGGATGAGATGGCTGGACGGCATCCCTGACTTGATGGACTCAAGTCTGGGTGAACTCCGGGAGATGGTGATGGACAGGGAGGCCTGGCGTGCTGCAATTCATGGGGTCGCAAAGAGTCGGACATGACTGAGCGACTGAACTGAACTAATATTATTAAAAATATGAAAAGTCTGAAGACCTCTAAATCCTCTGAATAATTACCTATTTGAAAAATCTGTTGGAGAATAGACAAAGCATCTAAACTTTTAGCTGGGTTTTAAAAATTATTTTTATCTGAATATCTGATGTCATAAGGACATAATCTTAGGTGTGTTGCTGCGATATGGGTTAACTTTTAAATGGAAAAACTTAACAGCATTGTTGAGTTATAATTCATATACTATAAACTTACCCATTTAAAGTACATCAATCAATGGCTTTTAGTATATTAACAGAGTTGTGCAAATCAACACTAAAAGTCTAATTTTAAAAGGTTTTTATAACTCCCCAAAGGAATCCCATACACATCATCAGTTACTTTCAGTTCCCGTCACCTCCCTATCCAGTCCTTTGTTGTTGTTGTTCAGTTGCTGAGTCATCTCTGACTCTTTGCGACCCCATGGACTGCAGCACACCAGGCTCCTGCGTCCTCCACTGTCTCTTGCAGTTTGCTCAAATTCATGGCCATTGAGTCGGTGATGCTATTATCTATCCACCCTATCCTCTGCTGCCCTCTTCTCCTACCACCCTCAATATTTCCAAGCATCAAGGTCTTTCCCAGTGAGTTGGCTCTTTGCAACAGGTGGCGAAAGTATTGGAACTTCAGCATCAGTCCTTCCAATGAATATTCAGGGTTGATTTCCTTTAGGATCGACTGGTTTGATCTCCTTGCAGTTAAAGGACTCTCAAGGGTCACCTCTAGCACCCCATGAACTGTTCACGGGGTTCTTGAAGCAAGTATACTGGAGTAGGTTGCCATTTCCTCCTCCAGTGGACCACGTTTTGTTAGAACTCTTCACTATAACCTGGTCATCTTGAGTGGCCCTGCATGGCATGGCTCACAGATTCATTGAGTTATGCAAGCCCCTTCACCATCCCTAGGCAATCAATAATTTACTTTTTTACTCTATAGATTGCCTATTGCGGACACTTCATATAAAAGGAATCATACAATATATGTTCCTTTATGATTGGCTTTTTTCATTCAGGTTTTTTACAAGGTTCTTACAAGCTATTGCATGTCTTAGTACTTAGCTCCTTTTGCTCGCTGAATAATATTACATTGTATGGATATAAAATCACTGCAGATGGTTACTGTAGTCATGAAATCAAAACACAATTGCTCTTTGGAAGAAAAGCTATGACCAGCCTAGACAGCATATTAAAAAGCAGAGGCATCACTTTGCCAACAAAGGTACATTTAGTCAAAGGTAAGGTTTTTCCAGTATTCATGTATGGATGTGAGAGTAGGACCATAGAGAAGGCTGAGCACTGAAGAACTGATGCTTTCTAATTGTGGTGTTAGTAAAAACTCTTGAGAGTCTCTTGGATAGCAAGGAGAATCAAACCAGTCAATCCTAAAGGAAATCTACCCCGGATATTCACTGGAAAGACTGGTGCTGAAGCTCCAATACTGTGGCCACCTGATGCAAAGAGCCAACTCATTGGAAAAGACCCTGATACTGGGAAAGATTGAGGGCAGGAGGAGAAGGGGGTGATGGAGAATGAGATTGTTGGATGGCATTATTGACTCAATGGACATGAGTTAGAGAAAACTCCAGGAGACAGTCAAGGACAAGGAAGTCTGGTGTGCTGCAGTCTATGGTGTTGCAAAGAGCTGGACATGACTGAGTGACTGAACAACAACAACATGGATATACCACATGGTCTTTATCCATTCACCAGTTGATGGATATTGGATTATTTCCAGCTTTTGTCTAATACGACTAATGCTACTTTGGACATTTGTATATAAGTTTTGTGTAGAGATATGTTTTCATTACTCTTGTGTTTATGCCGAGCAGTGAAATTGCTGAGTCTAAATGGGGGATTCTTAAATTTATTTTTTAGTATTAATAACAAAACATAACCTGCTTTTTATAAACAATTAATTTCATGAACAGGGATCAAGACCATCCCCAAGAAAAAGAAATGCAAAAAAGCAAAATGGCTGTCTGAGGAGGCCTTACAAATAGCTGTGAAAAGAAGAGAAGTGAAAAGCAAAGGAGAAAAGGAAAGATATGCCCATTTGAATGCAGAGTTCCAAAGAATAGCAAGAAGAGATAAGAAAGCCTTCCTCAGTGATCAATGCAAAGAAAAAGAGGAAAACAACAGAATGGGAAAGACTAGAGATCTCTTCAAGAAAATTAGAGATACCAAGGGAGCATTTCATGCAAAGATGGGCTCGATAAAGGACAGAAATGGTATGGACCTAACAGAAGCAGAAGATATTCCGAAGAGGTGGCAAGAATACACAGAAAAATTGTACAAAAAAGATCTTCATGACCAAGATAATCACGATGATGTGATCACTCACCTAGAGCCAGACATCCTGGAATGTGAAGTCAAGTGGGCCTTAGAAAGCATCACTATGAACAAAGCTAGTGGAGGTGATGGAATTCCAGTGGAGCTATTTCAAATCCTGAAAGATGATGCTGTGAAAGTGCTGCACTCAATATGCCAGCAAATGTGGAAAACTCAGCAGTGGCCACAGAACTGGAAAAGGCCAGTTTTCATTCCAATCCCAAAGAAAGGCAATGCCAAAGAATGCTCAAACTACCACAAATTGCACTCATCTCACACACTAGTAAAGTAATGCTCAAAATACTCCAAGCCAGGCTTCAATAATACATGAACCGTGAACTTCCAGATGTTCCAGCTGGTTTTAGAAAAGGCAGAGGAACCAGACATCAAATTGTCAACATCCTCTGGATCATCGAAAAAGCAAGAGAGTTCCAGGAAAACATCTATTTATGCTTTATTGACTATGCCAAAGCCTTTGACTGTGTGGATCACAATAAACTGTGGAAAATTCTGAGAGAAATGGGCATACCAGACCACCTGACCTGCCTCTTGAGAAATCTGTATGCAGGTCAGGAAGCAACAGTTAGAACTGGACATGGAACAACAGACTGGTTCCAAATAGGAAAAGGAGTACGTCAAGGCTGTATATCGTCACCCTGCTTATTTAACTTCTATGCAGAGTACATCATGAGAAACGCTGGACTGGAAGAAACACAAGCTGGAATCAAGATTGCCGGGAGAAATATCAATAACCTCAGATATGCAGATGACACCACCCTTATGGCAGAAAGTGAAGAATAACTAAAGAGCCTCGTGATGAAAGTGAAAGAGGAGAGTGAAAATGTTGGCTTAAAGCTCGACATTCAGAAAACAAAGATCATGGCATCTGGTCTCATCAGTTCAGTACAGTCGCTCAGTCATGTCCGACTCTTTGCGACCCCATGAATCGCAGACACCAGGCCTCCCTGTCTATTACCAACTCCCGGAGTTCACTCAGACTCATGTCCAGCAAGTCAGTGATGCCATCCAGCCATCTCATCCTCGGTCGTCCCCTTCTCCTCCTGCCCCCAGTCCCTCCCAGCATCAGAGTCTTTTCCAATGAGTCAACTCTTTGCATGAGGTGGCCAAAGTACTGGAGTTTCAGCTTTAGCATCATTCCTTCCAAAGAAACCCCAGGGCTGATCTCCTTCAGAATGGACTGGTTGGATCTCCCTGCAGTCCAAGGGACTCTCAAGAGTCTTCTCCAACACCACAGTTCAAAAGCATCAATTCTTTGGCACTCAGCCTTCTTCACAGGCCAACTCTCACATCCGTACATGACCACAGGAAAAACCATAGCCTTGACTAGACGGACCTGAGTCGGCAAAGTAATGTCTCTGCTTTTGAATATACTATCTAGGTTGGTCATAAGTTTTCTTCCAAGGAGTAAGCAGATTACCATCTGCAGTGATTTTGGAGCCCAAAAAGATAAAGTCTGACACTGTTTCCACTGTTTCCCCATCTATTTCTCATGGAGTGATGGGACCAGATGCTATGATCTTTGTTTTCTGAATGTTGAGCTTTAAGCCAACTTTTTCACTCTCCTCTTTCACTTTCATCAAGAGGCTTTTTAGTTCCTCTTCACTTTCTGCCATAAGGGTGGTGTCATCTGCATATCTGAGGTTATTGATATTTCTCCCTGGCAATCTTGATTTCAGCTTGTGTTTCTTCCAGTCCAGCGTTTCTCATGATGTACTCTGCATAGAAGTTAAATAAGCAGGGTGACAATATACAGCCCTGATGTACTTCTTTTCCTATTTGGAACCAGTCTGTTGTTCCATGTCCAGTTCTAACTGTTTGTCCCATCACTTCATGGCAAATAGATGGGGAAACAGTGGAAACAGTGTCTGACTTTATTTTTTGGGGCTCCAAAATCACTGCTGATGGTGATTGCAGCTATGAAATTAAAAGACGCTTACTCCTTGGAAGGAAAGTTATGATCAACCTAGACAGCATATTAAAAAGTAGAGATATTACTTTGCCAACAAAGGTCCGTCTAGTCAAGGCTGTGGTTTTTCTAGTAGTCATATATGGATGTGAGAGTTGGACTATAAAGAGGCTGAGTGCAGAAGAATTGATGCTTTTGAACTGTGGTGTTGGAGAAGACTCTTGAGAGTCCCTTGGACTGCAAGGAGATCCAACCAGTCCATCCTAAGGGAAATTGGTCCTCGGTGTTCACTGGAATGACTGATGTTAAAGCAGAAACTCCAGTATTTTGGCCACCTGATGCAAAGAGCTGACTCATTAGAAAAGACCCTGATGCTGGGAAGGGTTAAAGCTGGGAGGAGAAGGGGACGACAGAGGATGAGAAGGTTAGATGGCATCACCACTCAATGGACATATATTTGGGTAAACTCCGGGAGTTGGTGATTGACATGGAGACCTGGCGTGCTGCGATTCATGGGTTTGCAAAGAGCCAGACACAACTGAGCGACTGAACTGAACTGAATTTTTAAAATTGTAAAAAGTTAAAAATAACAATTTCTTTCTGCATTCAAATCATACTCTTGCGAGGTAAACACTGTTACCCGGAAGGAACGTTTCTTTCTCCTTCCATGTTTGGTCTATGATATGTAACCTTCCTTAGTGTGAAACATCCTAAAAGATTGTGTTTAGTTAAAATTACTAACTGGCATGGGAGAAAAAGCGTTGGCACCTGACATCTGTAACCTGAGTCCTTTTTCTGCCACAAATTACTCGTACGACTGTGTGATGTCGGTGAAGTCTCTTAATTTTGCTTGATTTATTTTCTCAATTAAAAAAAAATGTTGGGACGCAATCTTCTCTAATCCTTGCTGATCAAGCATTTTATAATTAAATGATATTTAGGGCTCTCAAGATATACCATTCGCTTTACCCTTATTGGCAACACATATTTCCTTGCATTTCTTTTTCTTTATAGTTGGAACTATAAAGAAATTTTTCTTCATAGAAGGAATGTTAGAGAAAGGGAACGGCAATTACCCTCACCTTGCCAGACACTGACATTTACTTAGCATGCTGAGCAAACCTGCAGAGTGACTGGTGCTGAAAATAAAGTCCTTTTGCATGTCTTAATCTGTCCCTTTTCAATCTTCTAAGTTTGTTGAATCGATTTTTGTTTTATTACCCTTCATGGGGTCAATCAGAGTTTCTGAGAGGCTTGCTTGCTCTGGACCTTGATCCCACCTTTGAAAACCTAGCAGCGCACATTCCAAGGACCCAATCCTCAAACCCTCCAAGACACACGCGAGGAGTCCACACATGATATGATTTCCCCAGACCATCTGCTGTTGACATGTGTAGACTACAAATAAAACCGACTTTAACAAACAGCAGGCATTACCTGTCACAATGCACCATAGGTAGGATGGAGAAAATCTGTTTCTGTGGCCTAATTCAGAAATCTCAGGAAAAGTGTTACGTCTCATTCTCCCAAGAGAGTAAGGGAGAACTACAACCCAGAGCTAAGGATTCCTCTCCCTCACCAAGTCTTCCATGCACTGCCTCCAGCAGGGAGAAGAGCTCCCACTAAACACCAGCTTCTTTTGAACTGTGAGTCACTGTGTCAAGGGAATACCTCCCATCTGTCACTCTACACAGAACGTCACTGTCTGCTCACGTGTCATATGGACAGCACATAGCATTGCTCCTACCCATAGAAAGGCGACAGGGAAACACTCCGTTTTCATTTACACAGTGTTATTACTCATGGAAAACAGGCAGATTGGCTTGTTCTGTTCTTCAGGTTCACTATTCCCCTGGGTATTATGGGATGGAAATGCACGAAGAACTACAGATTGCTGGCCAACTCTCTCAGCAGCTGACTTCGAACCTAGCATGAAAAAAGGAGGGGTCTAAGGTTTGAGTCAATTTGAGTGGGCAGATGTGGAGTTAGAAAGAGCCCGACTCTTGAATATATGTGGATTTTCACTTGCTGACCTAAGGGAAACGGAGCTTCCCTGGTGGCTCAGTGGTAAAGAATCCTCTTGCCAATGCAGGGGATGTGGGTTTGATCCCAAGTTCGTGAAGATCCCCTGAAGGAGGAAATGGCAATCCACTCCAGGATTCTTGCCTGGGAAAACCCATGGACAGAGGAGCCTGGCGGGCTATAGTCCATAGGGTTGCAAAAGAGTCAGACATGACTGAGCATGCGCACACACATGACTTAAGGAAGCAGATGGGGCCGCAGGATACTTCATGTGAGAGGTCTCATTGAGGGGTACAGCGAGAACATGGGATACAGTAAGGGGCCTTTTAGAAAGAAGGGAGGGAAGAAACCAACAGTCTCTGTCCAGAGGAGGACTCAGGAAAGGCAACTCTCCTTGTCTGTGATTTGTAGAGGTCTGTGACCAGAGATTTCTAGGAACTCTTGACCAGCTGGAGGTCTGCAGCTGCTTGAGGCATCACTGGAAAGACCTCCAACCACTCCCTCCTGACTTCCCACAATCATTATCCCCATTTCTTCTGCTGTAATTTCATTTAACTTTGGCATTCTAAAAAGTAGATCGTCTTCTGAGAAAGTTTTTGATGCTTTGGAAAATGAAAATACCAAAGCTGCCCAACCAAGAAAAGCCTGTCTTCTTTGCTTCTTTGCTAGAAAAGAGTCGAGATTAGAGGGCTGCTTTCACGGGTCACAAAGATCCCAGAGGAAAAGGCACCAACATGAAAATCAGGACGAGGAGTCTGCCTGGGACCGAAACAGAGCTGCTCTGGAGAGAGCAAGAGAAACAGGGATGGCAAGTCCCCCACCTGAGCAAAAAAGCCCCAGCTGACCAAGAGTCCCACATAGTACCTATCAAAACACGGAGGCGTGGGTCTCAGGGCTGTGAATGCAAGCCACCCTGTTGGGAGCCCTGGTCCAGGGCAGGAAGGAAAGGCTTCTCATCTTGCCCCTGCCAGACACCGCCCAGCTCCTGGAAGGCTGGCGCATGCATGGAGCGCCAGGGTGGACAGCAGTGGAAAAGGAGATGGAGGTCTGAAATGACATCATTCTAAGGGCTGGGACAGGGACAAGGGGAGGAGACAAAGTGATCTGTCGTAAGTGAGGCGTGTCCTCTGGGGAAATAATGGGAAATAAGAGTGTGGATGTGGTTGTTCAGGACAATGCATGAGCCACCAAACCCCCGCAAAGAAGAAAGGGAGGGTCTCAGAATCCCAGCACTTATGCTGGTGGACTGGTCTCCTGATGGTCTGGTCAGAGACTTCTATTTTTACTTACAGTGCCTTTCCTCGAAACCAGGAAAAGCTGAAGGTTTCCCTACAAGGAACGTAGTGCTAGCAAGACAGTAAGACTTTATCTAGCAGCTTGACATGGGAGAATGTAGAGAGCTGGAAGGAAATCTGGGCTATTACTCGACCTTCCGATTTCATATGAAAACAGTCTGAGGCTTCCCTAGGGGTTCAGTAGTAAGGTATCTGCGTGCCAATGCAGGGGACACAGGTTCAATTCCTAATTCGGGACGATCAGACACCACACAGCAGCGAAGCCCGTGAGCCACAACTGCTGAGGCTGTTCTCTAGAGCCTGAGAGCCGCAATTACTGAGCCCACAGGCTGCAAGTACTGCATATACCCGTATGCCCCAGGGCATGCACTAAGCAGGAAGGGAAGCCATCGCAATAAGATGCCCATGCACCACAAATGGAGAGTAGCCCCCACTTACTGCAACAAGGGGCTTCCCTGGCGGCTCAGATGGTAAAGAATCTGCCTGCAATGCAGGAGACCCAGGTTCAGTCCCTGGGTCGGGAAGATCCCCTGGAGAGGGAAATGGCAACCCACTCCAGTACTCTTGCCTGGAGAATTCCAAGGACAGAGGAGCCTGGTGGGCTACAGTCCACAGGGCCGCAAAGAGTTGGGACACAACAGTGTGACTATCACTACACTTCACTGCAACTAAAGAAAATCTGTGTGTAGCAACAAGGGCTCAGCATAGCCAAAAATAAATAAACAACAATTAAAAAAAGAAATAATGCCTAGAAACCAATGAATACAAACCTATAACTGTAATATCTAGGGGAAATACAGGATGGATTCAGAATAAATAAGGTTGAAAGCTAAGTGAAATTCATGTATATTTGAAAAATACAATCCATAATAAGTTGCTAGACTTTTTTTTCCCATATAACCAATGTCTGCCAATTATATCCACAAAATTAACCCTCTGGGCCCAGCGGTCCCTAAAGCTCTTGAGAGCAGGGTCTGACCATTTCTGGATTGTGTATCCCCAGAAGTCCCCACCATATAACAGGCATTTAATACATATTTGTGGGCTGAGTGACAGTTCCCTCAACTGGAGCACATAAAGTCTGACTAGATTACTTCAAGGTTATCTTTCATCTCTAAACTTGTATTAGCCTCTGAACTTGTCAAGACTATAAGGCTTGACAGAACAATAGCCTCATAATGATGACAGAGGCATAAGTAAGGAAGCAGAACATCAGAATAAATTTGAGAGGGATGAACATAACAGAGAGAAATACGATTTCCATCCCTGGCCTCAGTCTGGGCCAGTCGTCTGTTAGGCAGGGTGTTCATAAGAACGCTTGGCCAAGGGAATGAGCTAGGGCTGAAATCTGAACTGAATCCCATCTACATGTCACACTGGGGACCCTGGCACATTTTGTCCTTCATCCTGAAGGGGAGAGATTTTAAAATTTAGACAAAGGCTCTGGCTGGGTTAGCTGAGCCCAGTATATGCGCCACCCCCACCTTGCTTAAAGCCAACCACACAACTTCTCTTCACTCTCTAATGTATTCATTTTCTCTGGAATAGAGTGATCTTAGGTTATAGCATTCAGTTTGGAACATACATCTCTGCTGACTTTGAAAATCCTGTTCAAGGGATCCTTTAAACTTCATATGAGCTTAAGGTCTTCAGAACTGAATTAAAGAGTGGGAATGGAAGATTTACTTTTTCTGTTGTGAGAGGTAAATTTTGGTCCTTTAATGAAAACAAAATTCTACTTTCTGAAATACATAGACCTCTGTATAAATATAAGCAGCCTTGCACAGCCCTTCCTGCCACACTGCCAACCCTAACATTCATCTCTCTTTACAATTCACTGGGCTCACCATCAGGCTATGAATGAAAATGGTCTTGTATAATAGTCCCTTATTAAAAATTCATTCCCACCTCAGCCTGAGCTATCTATTTAGGGGGTCATACTATGTCATTTGAGGCTTTCCAGGTGGCGCAGTGGTAAAGAACCTCCCTGCCAGTGCAGAAGACATAAGAGACACAGGTTTGATCCCTGGGTCAGGAAGAGCCCCTGGAGTAGGAAATGGCAACCCGCTCCAGAATTCTTGCCTCGAGAATACCATGGACAGAGAAGGCTGGCGGGCTGTAGTCCATGAGGTCGCAAAGAGTCAGACACGACTAAGCAACTGAGCACACACTATGTCATTTAATACACACATATAAGTAGCTAACATTAACAGGGCACTTCATATTTATCAGGCACTGCTCTCTGCAGTTTACATATAACTTCATTAAATCTCTACAGCAACCCATGAAATGGATACCACAGTCATCACTATTATAAGATTCAGGATACAGAAGTTCAGAGTAGTTGTCAGCTGCTTAAGTTTACATAATTCGGCAGTGGTGGAGGCAGCCAACACTTTTATTCTAGAGTATAGACTCTTAACCATATATTTATTATCTATCTATTGAAATCTGACTATGGTTAAATGATGCATACTTTTCCCCCTCAGAATTTAATACTTGAGTGTTACGTCTGATGAGAATAACATTCAATAAATATTTATTGAGCACATGTGAAAGGACCGATTCTGGTACCAGGCTGCCAGATTCAAATCCTAACCTAATCCTCAGTGACCTTAGATAGGTCACTTAATCTCTCCAGCCTTCAGTTCCTTCGCTTGCAAAATGGGGAGAGTGATAAAAAGCAAGTACCTTCTTGGACTGCAGTGGAAATCAAGGAGCTAATCTGTATCAAGTGCAGCCTGGCAGCCAGTAAGATTATGTACATGACAGTGACTGATTTCTTCTCCTTCATCACTACCATCATCAGTATAACTATTAGGGCTACATGTCAGGACAGGAAATCCAACAGTAAATAACACAACAAAAACCTTGCTCTAATGAAATTAACATTCTAAGTCCTGGTATACTCCGTTTTAACAATCTCATCCCATTGTTTCCATTTGTTAAAGATGTATCAGAGCTTTTCTGCAAAATTAGAATAATCATACCTACCCCAGAGATTGTCATGAGGATAAAATGAGTTAGTACCTATAAAAGTTTGGAACAGCGCCATGTACACAAAAGCACTCAATGCACATTAGTGGTTTAAATTTGTATCCGTGCTGTGGGTGTTATGGTTCGATGTCACTGTCTTGATTCTTTCTGAGTTCCTGTAATTTGTTGCTATAGTGATTTTCCATAGCATTTTCTCACAGCTACTTTGCCTCCGCAAAGAACTGCTTTTGAAATTAAGCGTATCTTTCAGTTTCTTATGGCTTCCAATAACACAGTGGTTTACTAAAGTCAAAACAAAGATTGCTCCCCAAACAAAAAAAATATACTAAAATTGAGGGAAAATATTCATAACAGCTCAGGTAGGTAAATAATCTGGCTTTTTAAAAACATCTAGCCAATTAAATTTAGATTGTTGCATCACAGAGAGTTATTTGAATGTCTCAAGACAGGAATTTTGGAATAAGACCAAACTGAGTTCATTTCCAAGCTCCCCTGAGACTCCCTCTCTGGACCTGCCAGGGTTATTGCAAAGAGTAAATGAGACTTTAGGAACAAAGTGAGTAGCCTGCCTTCTTCCCTCCTTCACACTGCATGATGCAATTGTAAATGTGCCCCCAAAATTCTTGAATTCTTAGTGAAAGAACATCTCCTGGATCTCTAAGAAGATGAAAGTGAAGGGCAACATAAATGGTATTTTTTTTAAGGGTCTGTATACATGTATGGGCTGGGGATGTAGCTCAGTGATAGAGCGCATGCTTTGCATGTATGAGTGCCGAAAATTCTGAAAGAGATGGGAATACCAGATCACCTGACCTGCTTCTTGAGAAATCTGTATGCAGGTCAGGAAGCACCAGTTAGAACTGGACATGGAACAACAGACTGGTTCCAAATAGGAAAAGGAGTACGTCAAGGCTGTATATTGTCACCCTGCTTATTTAACTTCTATGCAGAGTACATCATGAGAAACGCTGGACTGGAAGAAATGCAAGCTGGAATCAAGATTTCCGGGAGAAATATCAAAAACCTTAGATATGCAGATGACACCACCCTTATGGCAGAAAGTGAAGAGGAACTCAAAAGCCTGTTGATGAAAGCGAAAGAGGAGAGTGACAAAGTTGGTTTAAACCTCAACATTCAGAAAACAAAGATCATGGCATCCGGTCCCATCACTTCATGGGAAATAGATGGGGAAACAGTGGAAACAGTGTCAGACTTTATTTTGGGGGGCTCCAAAATCACTGCAGATGGTGACTGCAGCCTTGAAATTAAAAGATGCTTACTCCTTGGAAGAAAAGTTATGACCAACCTAGATAGCATATTCAAAAGCAGAGACATTACTTTGCCGACTAAGGTCCGTCTAGTCAAGGTTATGGTTTTTTCCAGTAGTCATGTATGGATGTGAGAGTTGGACTGTGAAGAAGGCTGAGCGCCGAAGAATTGATGCTTTTGAACTGTGGTGTTGGAGAAGACTCTTGAGAGTCCCTTGAACTGCAAGGAGATCCAACCAGTCCATTCTGAAGGAGATCAACCCTGGGGTTTCTTTGGAAGGAATGATGCTAAAGCTGAAGCTCCAGTACTTTGGCCATCTCATGCCAAGAGTTGACTCATTGGAAAAGACTCTGATGTTGGGAGGGATTGGGGGCAGGAGGAGAACGGAACGACAGAGAATGAGATGGCTGGATGGCATCACTGACTCGATGGATGTGAGTCTGAGTGAATTCCGGGAGATGGTGATGGACAGGGAGGCCTGGCGTGCTGCGATTCATGGGGTCGCAAAGAGTCGGACACGACTGAGCGACTGAACTGAACTGATATACATGTATGGGCTTCCCCGGTGACTTAGTGGTAAAGAATCCGCCTGCAGTGCAGGAGACCTGGGTTTGATCCCTGGGTCAGGAAGATCCCCTGGAGGAGGGCACAGCAACCCACTCCAGTATTCTTGTCTGGAGAATCTCATAGACAGAGATGCCTGGTGTTGCAAGGAATCCTTGGGGTCACAAAGAGCTGGACACAACTGAAGTGACTGAGTATGCACGCATGAATATACAGGTACACACTGCTATATTTAAAACAGATAACCAGCAAGGCCCCCCTACTGTACAGCAAAGGGAACTCTGTTCAGTGTTATGTGGCAGACTGGGTGGGAGGGGAGTTTAGGGAAGAACCGATACATGTGTATATATGGCCGAGTCCACCTTCGCTGTCCACCTGAAACTATCACAACATTGCTAATTGGCTATACTCCAATATAAAATAAAACGTCAACAAAAATTTTAAAGGGTCTATATAGAAAATTCATTAATTTCAAAGCAAGGGGGTTTCTTTCAGTGAGAATCCCTGCACAGAAAAGAGGCCATAAAATGGAATGTGGCAAGAGCCACCTCTGTGACTTTGCGGGAGTCAATTAATCTCTCCTTAGTTTCCTTAATTCAAATTGGGCTTGGTGATCACTCTACTTCAAAAAAAGCAGCGGAGGCCTTTGAAGGAGAAGCTGCTGCATAAACGCGAGAAGGAATCGGGCCTTAAGAGCCATGCCCAGAGGGTTTCCTCTCCTGGTTTTAATTAAAAATGAAATTAAGAATTCTTTCAGATTATATCAGCCTTTTAAAGAAGGCAAAAGAAGGTCAATGATTTGTTAAGCATCTTCTTTCTTCTTTTAATGGTGCATTTCCCAGATTACATCATGTGAACAAAGCTCAAATTTTCTTTCAGGATCCACAGATTTGTGGCAGCGTGGATATAAGATGTGGGGCACTGAGTGAGAAGCCACGGTGAATGGGAGGGATTACGGCTCCCGAGAGCCGAAGCCTGTCTGCTGTGGGAAAGCCCCCACTGGAGTCCTGGCTCTCCCCTTGACTACATCAAACCCCACCCTCCGCCAAGTTGTTGGGATACTTAGAATCAAGTATTCATACAAATGGAAAGTGCGTGGCTACTAATCTGTGCTCCAGAGTAGCTATCATTTTGTCTGCATTCCTAAAAAGGTACACATGGGCTAGAAATATTGCTATGTAAGTAGACTAAAAAAAATATATGAGGTCACATAAGGGGCTCCCCAAGTGGTGCTAATGGTAAAGAACCTGCCTGCCAACGCAGGAGACATAAGAGATGTGGGTTCAATCCCATGGGAGAAGGCATGGCAGCCTATTGTAGTATCCATGCCTGGAGAACCCCATGGACAGAGGAGCCTCACGGACCATAGTCCATAGGGTCACAAAGAGTTGGTCATGAATGAAGCCATTTAGCACGCACACGTGCGCTTCAGAAATATGCCATCTTTTATGGGGAAACTATAAATGTAATAATAAAAGGGGAAACATATGACTTTGCCAGTGGTAGCAAAGAGGATGCTGCCCTTAAGAATGATAAAAGAAATGAACATCCACAGCTTTCTCATGGCATCTGGGCATACACCTGTGCTGATAAATATTCACCTGATTTGTGATAACACTAAAAATAAATATACATGAGCTCAAGGCTTTACAATAGAATAAGCACGTGAAAATAATAATGACTGACGTACATGGTGCCTAGATAAAGACTCATTTTCTCCACTTCCCTGGATCCTCACAACAATCCTAAGAGGAGAACAGCCCAGATACGATCATTTTCCCCTCTTCTGGTGAGTGAAAGGTCAAAGGAAGGCCTCAAACCTGGACAGTCTGGACACAGTCCTTGGCTCCTCTATGACACTGGGTTGCCTTTGTCTCAAGGAAGAGATCTTCCCTCTACTCTGCCTCCCTGTCCTTCCATTGATTTTCCTTCTACAGAGCTTCAAATTTTTGAGGACAAACGTCTGCAGTAGTCATGTATGGATGTGAGAGCTGGACTATAATGAAGGCGCAACTATTGGGCCTGTGCTCTAGAGCCCAGGAATCAAAACCACTGAAGCCTGCGCCCTAGAGCCCAGACTCGAAAACAAGAGAAGCTCCTGAAATGAGAAGTCAGTGCCCCACAGCTAGAGAGCAGCCCCCAGGCACTGCGACCAGAGAAAATCCCTTGCAGCGTTGAAGACCCAGCACAGCCAAAAAAATAAAAAATTAATTTAAAAAACGCAAATGGAATTATGTCTTTATTCAGCATTAAACTCCTCAACAACTCCACACTGCTTACAGGACAGGGACCCAAATCCTCGGCTCGGCACATAACACCTTCTATGAGTCGCAGCTGCCCCTGCCTCCAACTTTATCACCCAGCCAATGACCCTAAGCCACACAGAGCTGCTGGCTGTCCCAGAGTGCACCCACCAGTTGCGGCGCGCGGGCTTAGTTGCTCTGTGATGTGTGGGATCTTCCTGGACTAGGGATGGCACCTATGTCTCCTGCATTGGCGGGTGGATTATTTACCACTGAGCCACCAGGGCAGCTGCCATTTGTGTTTTTAGAAAGATCCCTCTGCTGTGTGAGAAGAGTTTGAAGGGAGACTAGTTTGCATATCAAATAAGGTTGAAATTATGAAGACCTAAACTGCAGCTATGGAGATGGAGATGTATAAATAGATACTGAGCTAATTATCACAAGGCCTAACCCTGTGCTTTTGACTTGGAACACATTTCTTTCCTCATCTGACTGATGAACTAAGTGTCTTTGGGAAAACTTGAAGGAAGCAAAGGAAGAGTTAGATGATCCTTCCTCCATTTACCCTTAGAAACTCACCTGTACTTTTATTATAATGTTATTGTGCATAGAAGTTATATTTAATTTTGAACTTATAGGCTTTGAGACAGGTAAAACATTAATAGATAGATTTTCTAAAATTTTATAAGGCGTGGATGGTTGTCAAAAATAGGCCACCATAACTTTGGCTTATGGCTGAAGTCTTGTAACAGCCTCATGGACCTATGAGAGATAAGGTTAAGTTCCCTATGAAGAATGGTTCTTATAAATACTAGAACTTGATGAAACAAGTTGTGAGTGGGGAACATTCCTCTGTGTGTGTGTGTGTGTGTGTGTGTGTGTGTGTGTGTGTTCACACCTCCACAGAAGGGACAACCTCAGAGCATGATTCCTCCCTTTGGTATCTCTTCTAATTGCCTGTTTTTAGTTACCTAGAGATTAAGTACACTGGAGAAACCAGGGGCCTTTAGCAAAGGAACCTCACAAAGCACAACAATGAATTCTTCATTTACGTGGTCTTATTCACCTCTGAACCCCTAGCATCTAGGGAAATGCCTGGTGACCTAGTAGGAGTTCCTTGAAAATATACTCTTCAAGGAGTTGATGTTTTATGAACACGTAATGCTTCAGAGATGTTTCCTATCTAAAATCTGCCAACATATTTTAGCTAGACTTCATCTGGTTTATCTCAACCTCTTTTTATCAATTATAGTATAACAATAATTAGGACCATCTATGTAAAAAGACAAATGAAAACATGTCAATATGTTGAGAAAACAGGCAAGGATATGATATTCCTTGTCCCAGGAACATTAAAAGCTGAATCACTTAACATTTTCTCCAAGAAGAAAAAGCAATTACATCAAAAACTCCATTTTTTTTTAAAGAAAAAGATAGATTTTTTCTTTAAAAAAGCAAGAGCCTCTCGGATAAGCAAGTGCCTCACAGAAACACCATTTTTTTTCATAGAGCTTCAAATTTTAGTCTGATACTTGGCTCTGCCCATTTCTTGCTTTTGCAGGGTCTGAAAAGTCAATTACTCTAAACATAATCTGCAGCCTTAGGAGCTGACGCTTTGCCAAGTAATTTAAAGTGCTTTGCTACGGAAAACTTACAGTTTCTCTCTTTTCTTTGAGATGATGCTATGGCAGTAAATTGTGTATACAGCTAATTCATCCCTGGATATTTGCTATTAGTTCAAAGAGCTGCGAACTTGGGTATTTAAAAGGCAGAGAATACAGATGCTTGACTCCTGGCTTTTGCTGCCTTGCCTCCATTCTTCCAAATGTTGATCAGAGATGAACTGGTGCCCGGGGAAAGGTGCTTCACAGGCTAACTTGCACAGAAGTAGCTTTCATTGCCATCTAAGACTATAACTACGATTATCAATGTGGGCATACTTCTGAAATACCCTGCGGGAAATTTTCAAATGCCCTGAAAAATATACATTAAAACATACTGCAACTTAAAGATGAGGCATTGCTTCAACATTTCTGGTTGGCCTTTTCAATTTACACCTTTGTAAAAAGTTGCCTTTAGTATAACATTTTGCACTTTGTCAATGCTTGACAAAATTTGGTTGGATGAATCGACAGATATTTTCTTACAATATTCTTTTACGGCAAAAGATCCCTAAATATTTTTACTTAACCATGAGTAGAAGTAAGAGTCCATTGTTGATGAAGACAATGGATTTGGGATCTTCATCATTAACAGAGTTGGCTAAGGGCTTGTCTATTTAAGTTCTTGTTGGCTACAGGCTTGTCTAAGTTCTTGCCTACCTCTGATGTTCTCTAAGTAATTCAAGGTCACAGTGGAGAAAGCAAGGGAGGGTGTCGTAAAAGGAACTAGAATCTTTGAACTTGTCCCCAGAATTACTGGCTGTATTTCAAGAAACATCGGCGCAGTATTTCCCACTGGAGAGAAAGCAAATAATCTCTGAAAGGGACTGCCCAGTCTTCATGAAGAACTGAGAGCTACCGAATCAATCTACAGTATAGACAGTGACCATTAAGAAAACTGAGGGTGAAAGTGAAGGACGCAAAATGAGTTCTAGGCCATCACCTGTTTCCAAGCACAGATTCGTTCATTCAGGGAGGTATTTTATACCCCTCCTAAAAACTGAGAAAAGCACAGCTTGAGTCACGACCTGTTCCTGAGACAGGTATCTGTTTGCTTATCACTAGATCTTATTTCCACGTGTACTTAGGCACTCAATAATTCTGAGCTCCTGCTGTGCCAGACTGGGCTAATTGTTAGGGATATAGCAGTGAACAAAACAGATGCCGTTTCACTCACTGACCTTGCAGTCCAGAATGTGAGAGAGCCATTTGGTTTAAAAATCACATGTACATTTATAAATTGCTTGAGTCAAATGGGAAAAGAGAGAGCAACTATAGCAGGGGACCTGATTTTCTCTTTGTAGGAGCTTTTCCGCCGAAGTACAAGTTAAACTGAGACCTAAGATGACCAGCAGTTCATCAGGCAAAGTGTAAAAAGAGCTTTTTGATTTGAGGAAAGAGCATGTGTGAAGCATTTGAGATAGGAAGAGATTTAGTGCATTTCGTAAAGAAAAAGAAGGCTGGTGTGAGCAGTGTGGTCAGAAAGGGAGCAGTGACATGAGATGTCTAAGAGGCAGGCAGGCAGGGTCTCGATCATGCACGGCCTGGATGCTATGCTAATGACTTTGCATTTTACCTTAATGCAAAGGTGAGAGAGCACTGATCTGTACTTTTAACAGATCACTGTGGCTGTACTGAGAGTAAAACAGGAGGACAATAGTGGAAGGCGTGAGACCTACTAGGGGACTGTTACAGGTGACGGAGGCTTGGATTAAAGTGGTGGAAAGAGAAGTGAAGGAGAATCAGCACATTTGAGATACATTTTAGAGGTAGGATTTTAAGGTATTTAAGATCGGATGATGGGTGTGAGGGAAAACAAAGTGTGTAGCATGATTTTCAAGTTTTGGCTTGGGCAACGGAATAAATGCATGTGTCCTTTACTGAATTGGAGAAATGTGGAAGGGGGTAAGAATTTCAGTACCAGTGTATGGGTGACAATACTACTGAAATGGATATGTGTGTGTGTGTTATTCTTTTCTATAAATAAATAAGGAAAAATATGGAAAGAGAAAGGAAAGAAGAGGGAAAACGAAGGGGACAGAATGATAATAAATAGAAAATAGAATTCCCAAGGGGAAGATGGAGGGTGGGGGTTGGGACTGGTGGGGGTCAGGACTGCTAAGGGAATGTAATATGAAAAATACATATTCAATGTTATAGTAATTTTTTTTTAAATTTGGGAACAATCCCCTATGGTTTTCATTATGCAGATTACAGAAAGTAAATGGAGTAGAATCATTTCTGGTGGGTCTACACAAAGGTGGACTGTCATCCACTTACTGGTGAGTTTTTAAGAAGGGATGTATCAAAACCCCCAGGGGAATGCAAGGAATGTGACTTTGTGTTCATAGAAAGAACATGGGTTAAAAAAAAAAAAAGATTCATTGACATTGAGCTAGAAGAAGGGAGATGAGAAGGCAGGATAAAAATAGAGATAGGAAAGACAAAGAGAAATGGGTGGATTTGGCCAGCAAGCAAAGATGTCTCTGCCACCATGCCTACGCCAATGCAGGTACTAATGGTCACCTGGGTGTGAATCCCAGCCCGGCCACACAGTGGAGGGTGATCACGGGCATGTCAGGTACCCTCTCAAGCCTTGATTTTCGTACTTGTAAAGCAAAGATAATGATAGCATCTACATCATAAGGTGACTGTCAGGGTTAGCAGAAATAATTCACAAGAAGTGCTTAACAACACTCCTGGCTCAGAGGAAGAGCTCAATAAATGTTAGCTGCCTTAACGTAGCTGACTATTTATAGATGCATAATTACTAGAAAGTCATCATTGTAGCCTGCCTCCTCACTTCCGTGTGGTGACTTTGCCCTTTTAGCTTCAAAATCATATAGTTCACTGTATCAAGAAATAGATTTATAATATGAAGAACTTTTTCAAAGAGCAAAGCTGTTAGGCTTTGCTTGTTGAAAATTAGTGAAAATGCCCTAGCATAGCCAAAAATATGTTTCTCATTTATTTCTAGAAATGTTAGGTATAATTTAAAATTTGGTATTTAACTCCTCTCAAGAGGCAAATCATTGACTTCTAAACTTATTCTTTGAAAACCTCCAAGAACAGAGATGATGTTCTAAGGAGATCTTATTCACTACGAATCACTTAAAAAAATCTATGTTTTCTCTGTCATAATAATATTATGAAGCCATGTGAAGATATTCTGTCAGAAAACGTAACAAGCACCACATTCCATGTAGAAATATTACAATTGAGATCTTCCCATTTTATACTAAATTGGAACTATCTTATGAAACACTGTATTCTCTTTTTCTTTCTGTAGCTGACTGGCTGCTACAGGAAGACCGGATTTTATTGTTTGTTATAGATATGCTTTAGAATTATAATGTAGAATTATGTCTAACCTTTAGACTTAGAACAATTTACAAATTTTTGTAGAAAAACTCAAAACATTCTATGATCAAATCTGAACTCCACATTTATTGAGGGAATTGCCTTAACTGCTCTGACTTTAATTTCCTTATATAAAATGGCAGTTACTAAGTAAGACAACTGATGTAAACACCTAGCATTATAACATACTGTAGAGGTGAAGATTATATTCTTTGTGGTTAGTTAGCACCGACTAGTTCTATAGTTTTGGATGAGTTAATACCTAAAGAAGTCAGTTAAATGATGACATTAATTGAATAATTTAATTAAAATATGAAACAATAATAGTATCAACTTCTTAGTCAACGTGATGCATGGAGCAGAGCATCACTATTTAAAATGTACTAACCCAGAATGCAGTTCTCTTTGAACCTTCCGTATGAGGGAAAGGGTGCTAATTAAATTCCAAAATGAATTCTTTGGGAAAAATATAATTAATGCCTTCTTAACAATGCATGGGGACTGAGAACATTTGGAGCATTGTGTGATCACGTGTAAGGGCTCTCTGATCACACTCGGAGACCAATGCTCTCCATGTCTCCCCCTGCCCCATGGGAGCAGAACGGCTCTCCACCCCGAGGAAGCTGCAGGGTGCAGAGCAGCGGGCAGAGGCGGATTCTACCCGTTCGTCCCCGTGGAAGCACATGCACCCGGAGAAGATGAAGTGAGAAAGCGCATGCAGTACCTGGTCATCTCAGAGTCGGGGAGCAGGCCTAGGTGGTAGTGGGGGTAGGGAGCTGAGAGGAGGAAGCTTTTGTCACACTCAACAGGGGAATAGTGCCTGGGAGAAGCAGGCTTATCACACAGTTTGTTCACAGTGCTGTAAACGGGTTCCGGAGGCCTGGTGATACAAGAGAAAGAGATTCAGGGTTAGTGCTCACACTGGACGACAGGCTGCGTGCAGCATCCTACCATAGGCGACAGCAAACGCCCCAAACAACGCCACCGGCTTCGCGAGGCCTCAGTTAAGAGGCTCTCCACAAGCAGGTCCTCGGGTTGGAAATCACAGCTTTGGCTGACATGCGGCATGACTAAAAGTCACGTGTCAGATACCTCAGTAGAGTCACAGAAAGAGACACGGGTGCGTGCTCAGTCGTGCTCGACCCTGGGACCCCCAGACTGTAGCCCGTCAGGCTCCTCTCTCCATGGAATTTTCCAGGCAAAAATACTGGCGTGACTTGCCATTTCTTCTTACTGCAGGGAATCTTCCTGACCCAGAGACTGAACCCATGTTTCCTGCATTGGCAGGCAGATTCTTTCTCCTGGGAATCCCAACAGAGTCGTAATCAACCTTTAAATACCGTATCTTTTTAGATAAGCCTGTCTGAAAGGCCAAAATTTGGGAATCTCGGACATGGCTCCTTCTTACACTGGAATCTTATCTTAAATGTGAACGTCACATAGACTTTCTCTGGCCACACTGGCCAGGACACCTTGAAGTTTTTCAGAGCACCTATTCATATTTTATGATAATCTTTTCTCAGCATAAAATAACCTTTTTAATATTTTCTTTAATTTTTTTATTATCACTCTCACTACACCATAAATTCTATGAGCAGAGAGACTACATTTTTTTTTAACCACTTACAGTAGAGTGTGGCACATAATGCGTTGACCGCATGTATGAACGAATACATGAATACAACTTCCTATATTTATACTGCGAAATTTTTGCTTGGTGATTTGTGGGGGGTGGTTGGCTTTACCTAAGAATCTAACAGGTTCCTCCGTATATTTATTCATAGTGTGCTCCCTGCCCCCTAGAGTTGACTTCAGAGAGTTTTCCACAAGGAAGATTTTAGTAACATTTTTATTAAGTGAATTCATCTAGGGATACTGAAACATTACCTAAAATAGCAACATTTTTATATCTGTTATTGACAAACATGCATATTATGATCAGATAAAATTTTCTATAGTTTCTGGTCAAAGATCCATATTAAAAAAAAAAGTTTCACAACTCTCTTCTCCATTTTTTTAAGCACGTGGTCTGAAAGTACTTTCAATATCTTTCCATTATGTAAGAATGAAAAGATGGGTATTGAAATGAAAGGTCTATGAGCAGTCAGGGTCATGGACCCAGAAAGTGTAGCCTTAGCTGGGAAGGTAAGGAGTAAGTCAGGAAACTGGGCCATGTCCAGAGTCACACTCCGGGGTGGGGGGCAAATTGCACCTCCTGGGGTCACAAGACACTGGAGGCAGCAAGTGGTGGTCACAAGCCTGGGCAGAGGCAGAGGAAGTGAGCTCAGTGACGGCACAGTCTGCGCTTCTGTAGCTCCAGCCCTCAGTGGCTCCTCCCGTGTAACAGGCGCTAAGTCAGTGCGGACAGAGAATGGAGAACGGGGAAGAAAAGAGGGTAAACCAAGCATTACAAATGAACTACCTAACTTAATGTTGCTGTGGCCAATCATGGGATGTCAGTGTAGACATAATGTCTAGAGACCTGGAGTCTGGATTCTTTTTCAACACAAACCTTTCCATGACACAGAAGGAGGTTCCTTGGTGTGTTTATTTTGTGTAACACAGTAGAGGGGCTGAGGAGGACTCCAGAGGCCTATCTATCCTATGGAATAACGACCTCAGTGGGAAAACGAAGTACTTTACAGTGGAGTCGCCTTGTTCTATCCCAGCGGCTGTAACATTTACAAGAAGAATTAAAAGTTTTTTAAATAAAAGAGCCAGACTTATTAGGGAATCTATCCTTCAATAAGACAACGGCTCTGTTTTAAGAAAAATCCAGTAAGTTCATAAATTTGTTTATCAATTTAAACATATATATACTTTATACTGGTAAATACAGCACTTAAAAGAGGCAACTGCAAATGATCCTTAAAAACTGTTCTTTTTTTTTTAATATGATATTTTTCTCTTTCTGACTTATTCACTCTGTACAACAGGCTCTAGTTTCATCCACCTCACTAGAACGGACTCAAATGCATTCCTTTTTATGGCTAAGTAACATTCCACTGTATATATGCACCACACCTCTTTATCCACTCATCTGATGATGGGCATCTAGACTGCTCCCATGTCCCAGCTAGTGTAGACAGTGCTGCTAGCAAAACAGTCCTGATGAGGCTATTCGCAGGGCAGGGATAGAGACACCGACATAGAGAACAAACTTTGCACACAGCGAGGGAAGGACAGGGTGAGACAAATTGAGAGAGTAGCATTGAAACACATACACTCGCGTATGTAAGTTCAGCTCAGCCGCTCAGTCATCTCCGACCCCGCGACCCCACGGACTGCAGCACGCCAGGCCTCCCTGTCCATCACCAACTCCCGGAGTTCACTCAAACTCATGTCCACCGAGTTGGTGACGTCATCCAGCCATCTCATCCTCTGTCATCCCCTTCTCCCCCCACCTTCAATCTTTGCTGGCATCAGGGTCTTTACAAATGAGTCAGTTCTTTGCATCAGGTGGCCAAAGTATTGGAGTTACAGCTTTAGCATCAGTACATCCAATGAAGATTCAGGACTGATTTCCTTTAGGATGGACTGGTTGGATCTCCTTGCAGTCCAAGAGACTCTCAAGAGTCTTCTCCAACACCACAGTTCAAAACCATCAATACTTCAATGCTCAGCTTTCCTTATAGTCCAACTCTCACATCCATACATGAGCACTGGAAAAACCATAGCTTTGACTACACAGACCTTTGTTGGCAAAGGAATGTCTCCACTTTTGAATATGCTATCTAGGTTGGTCATAATTTTTCTTCCAAGGAGCAAGTGTCTTTTAATTTCATGGCTGCAATCACCATCTGCAGTGATTTTGGAGCACCCCCCCCCCCCAAAAAAAAAATCTCTTTCTGTTTTCACTGTTTTCCCATCTATTTGCCATGAAGTGATGGGACTAGACACCATGATCTTAGTTTTCTAAATGTTGAGTTTTAAGCCAACTTAGTCACTCTCCTCTTTCACTTTCATCACGAGGCTCTTTAGTTATTCTTCACTTTCTGCCATAAGGGTGGTGTCATCTGCATATCTGAGGTTATTGATATTTCTCCCAGCAATCTTGATTCCAGCTTGTGCTTCCTCCAGCCCAGCATTTCTTATGAAGTACCCCGCATATAAGTTAAACAAGCAGGGTGACAAAATACAGCCTTGACGTACTCCTTTTCCTATTTGAAACCAGTCTGTTGTTCCATGTCCAGTTCTCACTGTTGCTTCCTGACCTGCATATAGGTTTCTCAAGGGGCAGGTCAGGTGTTCTGGTATTCCCATCTCTTTCAGAATTTTCCACAGTTTATTGTGATCCACACAGTCAAAGGCTTTGGCATAGTCAATAAAGCAGAAATAGATGTATTTCTAGAACTCTCTTGCTTTTTCGATAATCCAACGGATGTTGGCAATTTGATCTCTGGTTCCTCTACCTTTTCGGAAGCCAGCTTGAACATTTACTTTAAGTTGAGGGTTCATGTATGTACTGTCGAAGCCTACCTTGGAGGCTTACTTTGCTTTGAGCATTACTTTGCTAGCGTGTGAGATGAGTGCAACTGTGGGGTAGTTCAAGCATTCTTTGGCATTGACCATATATAAAATATATAGCTAATAGGAAGTTGCTGAATAACAAAGGGAGCTCAACATGGTACTCTGGAACAATCTAGGGGGTGGAATGGGGTTGGGGGAAGTTCAAGGGGAGGAACATATGTATACTTATGGCTGCTTCACACTTTTTTATGGCATAAGCCAACACAATATTGTAAAGCAATTATCTTCCAATTAAAAATAAAAATTTAAAAGCATTTTATCAGTTTTTATAGATAATTCACTGATACTTTTTTAAAAATTTATTTTTAATTGGAAGATAATTGCTTTATAATATTGTGTTGGCTTCTGCCATACAACAATGTGAATCAAGGTTTTTTTTTAATCAGTTTATATAAGTAATTCATGGGCTTCCTAGGTGACTCAGTAGTAAAGAATCTGCCGGCCAGTGCAGGAGACAGAACATGCGGGTTCAATCACGGGGCCCGGTGGATTTTCTAGAGGAGGAATTGCAACCCACTCCAGTATTCTTCCCTGGAGAATCCCACGGACAGAGGAGCCTGGCGGGCTACCAGTCCACAGGCTGGCAAAGAGTTGACAGAAACTAAGCACGCATACACACGTAATTCACACAATGGGAAGTTATGTAAAAGAAAAAGCACTTTCAGTTAGCCATTGAAATACATCTCTTAAAACAGTCAGATTGAATATTGTTCATGATTTGGGCACAGAGAGTTGGTTTTGCTTTGTTGACATAATCAGCTTTATGAAGATTAACATATATTTCCCATGGTTTTAGAGACAGAAAGATGCATGATTCTGATTAGACAAAGTCACCTTGGAGATCACAGACTGATTTGTACCTAAAATGTACTGTCTGCACAAAAATTCAGCTTGGGAAAAGTGTTGTATTAAATAGGCTGCATAAATATGAATTAAATAAGAAATGAAGAGACAGGTATGAACTCTATGGGAATTATTCTGGGTAGGTTATCAAAAGAGGACCTGCTTTTATTCTTCAATTTTTCCACCCTGAAATAGCGCTACTGTGGCAGAGATGGCTGGATTGCTTCTCATTCATTTTACTTATTTTTTAACCCATTTTTTCTCATTAATGGAAATCAAAACTTTCATTGGTCACTTTTCCGGTAATAAAGATTTCTATTTCTGTTTTGTAGGTAGATGTGGCTCTGGGATTTGTGAGATGGCTGCTTAAAGGGAAGCTGAGTTAGCTGAGACCCCTGCAGTTTTACTCTCTCCCTCTTCCTCCCTCTGCTGACCTGGAATCCAGATACAGTTGCTGGAGCTTCAGCAGTCTTCTTGGACCATGAAGCAGCCTTGAGGATGAAGGTAAACAATTCAGAGAGTAGAGCATATTGGTAGAGCTTGTGTCACTGGTGATGTAGAGTGATAGTATACCACCTCTGGACTACCTATTTCTGGATACTTTTGTGTGTAAAAATAAACAATTGATATCTTGTTTATGCCATTTGGACCATAAAGAATGCTAAGTACTGAGAATAGATGCTTTCAAACTGTGGTGCTGGACAAGACTCTTGAGAGTTCCTTGGACTGCAAGGAGATCAAACCAGTCCATCCTAAAAGAAATCAGTCCTGAATATTCATTGGAAGGACTGATGCTGAAGCTTGAATACTTTGGCCACCTGATACAAAGAGCTGACTCACTGGAAAAGACCCTGATGCTGGGAAAGAATTGAAGGCAGAAGGAGAGGGGGATGACAGAGGACAAGATGGTTGGATGGCATCACCGGCTCAATGGACATGAGTTTAAGCAAGCTTCAGGAGATGGTGAAGGAGAGGGAAGCCTGGCATGCTGTAGTCCATGGGGTCACTAAGAGTTGGGCATGACTGAGCGACTTCACTTTCCCTTTTCACTTTCATGCACTGGAGAAGGAAATGGCACCCCACTCCAGTGTTCTTGCCTGGAGAATCCCAGGGACAGAGGAGCCTGGTGGGCTGCCGCCTACGGGGTTGCACAGAGTTGGACACGACTGAAGTGACTTAGCAGCAGCAGCAGAGCGACTGAACAACAACAATTTTTTGTTATATAAATAGTACCTAATATTAACGGATATTTGTTTGTTGTTTAGTTGCTAAATCATGTCTGACTCTTTGCGACCCCATGGACTGCAGCCCGCTAGGCCCCTCTGTCCCTGGGATTTTCCAGCAGGAACACTGGAGTGTGTTGCCATTTCTTCTCCAGGGGATCTTCCTGATCCAGGGATCAAACCCACATCTCCTGCACTGGCAAGTGGATTCTTTACTATTGAGCCACCAGGGAAGCCATTAACAAATATACTCTTACAAAATAAAAGCTGATTATCTAATACAAAGAAATAACTATAAATAGGACCTACCATAAGGTGCTAATACATTTAATTCTGTCAGCAGTCCAAATAACACTTTCTTTATACAGAGAAAAATTTAAAGAATGCTATTTTCTTACTGTATAATTTAGAACCCATGGTTGTTTAGAGAACTCACTGCATCTTTATTTAAAAAAATACATACATAAAATGGTAGCTAATCTAAACTGCAAGCACAGGGCCTAAGAAAAAAGGAATCAATGACTTTTTTCAGGCCATAAAACATTTTCATGGTGATGTCATTTCAGTAACATTGTACTTTCTTTCTGCCTAGAGAGCTTATTCAATTTTCTCAGTCTAATATTGTCTCCATAGACCAAGAAAATGATGTTACCAATTTTCTTCTAGTTTTTTTTATTTTAAACCTCAGTAACACTACATTTGGAGACAAATTATGTGAATTAAACCTGTTTAATACATATATACCTTAAGGAAAAAAATCCTACCTGTATTGTACTCAACTAAGTAATAGACAATATTTTACTATCTGACCTCTATAATAAAATTAAGACCAAAAACATGAGGCCCAATACATTGTTCAGTACCGAACTCATGATTCTTTTCCCTATATTTTTGGGAACCATTTCAGGAACATAATATTATTTCACAGCTCACATATTTAGAAGATTTGGCATTTGGGACAGCCTTAAGTGTCTTAGATTTTAGAAAGTCACTTCCAGAATTGTTTCATAGTGAATTGATTCCTTAAGCTTAACTACTCTTGATTCAAAGTTTTATCAAAGTCAATTAAAAGAGATACACCTACTGATGTTGCAGGCTCATTTTTACCTGTAGACCAGCTTTCATTCCTTTTCTATTTTTTAAAATATTATTTTATACAGTCACTGGATAAAGAATGGGAAGCCCATGGTGGCTCAGACAGTAAAGAATTTGTGTGCAATGGAGAAGACCCGGGTTCAGTCCCTGGGTTGGAATAAAGAGTAGACATATTAAACCCAGTTTCTTTTCTTTTCTTGATTGCATGAAGACTTGATTCCTCAGAAGACAGGTATATGAAAAAACAACAACAAAAAAACCCCCAAAACATAACAAAAACCCTCAACAGACTTGACAAAGACGTCTTAAAATACTGACATGTCCTCTTGCAACCAAGTAACTAAATTAAAAATATCGGAGAAAATCTCCTTTCAGATGACATAACAATGCGGTTCACATTTGAAGATTTCTGTCTGCTGGCTTTATTACAGTTCTAGGATTCCATCATGTGTTATGTACTACATAAGCCATAGTAAAATATCCACCAATATCCTTCTATGCAAGTTACCGTCCTGAGCATACAAAATGGCTGTTTGAATGAATGGATGGAGAATGGTTAAAAAACCATTCTCCATTGAGAGAAAAGACTCAATGAGAAAAAGACTTCCAACTCTTTCTAGAAGCCCTAAGTTATTCTGAATCGCCTAACTAGGTTTCAGATTTTCAGATCATCATTAATTACAGGTAATACAGAATGACAGAAACTCCGACGTTGTCAGAAACTGACAGCTGTAAGTACTTGGTATGCACAGCTCATCAGCTCTCAGAGGGACGGCCTCATGTATGCGCAAGTCTGGCCATAGCAATGCTTGCCCTCACTTCCTGTGAGACTCGCCTCAGAAGCCGGGGCCCCTCAAAGGCTTCACAGCTCTGAGCTTTACAAGGCTTAATGCCGGCAGTCAGCATTCCTGCTGGTTCCCTACAGTCATATTCTCTATGACCTCTCTGCCAGACAGACAAGAAACGCCAATTTATGAGCTGACACTGGGATCTAGGTGGCAGGAACAGATGTCACCGTCACTTCCAATATATGCAGGAAAGAAGTGCCACGGGGAAATGACTCTGGGCAGTATGAATCAGCCAGACACAACTGAAAGGGCCTCTTCATCCCATTGCAAACCTCCTAGGTCAGAAGGTAATGAATATGGAAATGCAATCCAAGGTACCTACTGCCTCTCTTCATTCTGCTGATGTCCCCAGAAGTGGGGGAAACGCAGTTAGAGACATTAGTGTAATCTCTAAGAGAATTTATAAACAAATCATTTATCTTGCTGTCCACTTATCAGGGGCCGTGGATAAATGGCTTTGTACTCTCCAGTGCTGAGCCATCAGCATTTATTTGCATATCTATGGGTTTATAATTGCAGGCTCTTATAGCATATAATTAGTACACCCCGGCCCCGCAGTGATCTTTCTTTTCTCTGGACACCATTAGCACTTGCTATTTGTTCTGCTTTCTGGGGGCAGTTTTAATTGCTCATCCACAGTGAGGGAGGTGCTCATCCACAATGAGGGAGGTGCTTCACTCAACCTTATTTTAAGGAAAACCACCTTCCAGTAGTCACCTAGGGACGTGAGAGCTGGACCATAAAGAAGGCTGAGCACTGAAGAATTGATGGTTTCGAATTGTGGTGCAGAAGAAGACTCTTGAGAGTTCCTTGGGCTGCAAGGAGACCAAATCAGTCAATCCAAAAGGAAATCAACCCTGAATATACATTGTAAGGACCGATGCTGAAGCTGAAGCTCCAATACTTTGGTTACCTGATGTGAAGAGCTGACTCACTGGAAAAGACCCTGATGCTGGGAAAGACTGAGGGCAGGAGGAGAAGGGATGGCAGAAGATGAGATGGTTAGATGGCATCACTGACTCAATGGACATGAGTTGAGCAAATTCTGGGAGACAGTGAAGGACAGGGAAGCGTGGTGTGCTGCAGTTATGGGGTTTCAAAGAATTGGACACAATTTAGCAACTGAACAGTAACAACCCTGCCTGTAATCACCCTTGCCCATTTGCCCCACATGACTCCAACCCAGCTTACTCCCTTCCCTAGCCAAACTTCTTGGACCAGGGTTGGATCCCCAACTCTGCAACTATGAAAAGAGTCAAGGCCAATTGGATTCTGTGGAATGTGAATAAAGGGGGAGAAAAAGAAATTGTAAACTGGTAGCAGAAGGGAAAGATGCAGGCATGTAGGGAGAGGGTAGCCATAGCTGTGTCTATTACAGAGCACCAGAGAAAAACTCTACAAAATTTTGTCGCAAAACTATCTAGTAGTTTCTTAAACCCAAAGTAACAGTTTGGGTTCATTCTTTAAGGGGACTACTGGGCTCATGCTACTGAATTTCTCGGTATATTTCATGTGCCATTGGCTGTATAGTGAAAATCAACTATCACCTCCCACCGTATTCTCTTACTGAAGTTTAAGTTACATCTTTTGCTGGCAATCAAACGAGTGAAAATTAAACAGGTAGCTTTGGTATTATTGTCCCTGTCAGAACACCTCAACTAGACTACGCGGCTCAAGGATAAAAGACAAATGCTTGGACTTTTATGTAATCGCATAGCCACCTGAGACTAATACCATGCTGATCTTTAAAATTTTGTTCCCTATGGATTCTTTTGCATTACTTTTATTCTCTGAAATATTGTATTAAAATATTATTATCTTAATTACTGCATCTTTGAGTGCCTCCTTATTTTGCACTTGATCTGTAATTTTTACTTGTCTCACCCTAACTCCCAGGCCTGTGCTAGAGACAAGGTAAAAACAATGATGATAATGACAGTGATGGTGATTGTTAATGCTCATCTGTGTCGCATCAGAAGATACAAGGTCAAAGGAATATGACTCACTTCTCTTAGAGTTACAGGAAGAGTGACTCATTTAATCAAGTTTTCCATGACTCGATTAAATGCACTGCTCTCCAATCCCTCAGACAATCTCGGGCAGAGTTCTCACCTCATTACACTGTCATATTTGGTGCACTGAGCTCTTTCCTTCTCTAAACTATTAGCTCACTGAAGATCAGCACCAAATCTCACTGATCTTTGTTTCCCCATAACTTTCCTGAGTGTAAGAAGGTATGGATGAAGCACTGTCAGGGAAAAGGAATAGAGCTGCAACAGAAAATGTGATTAGTGCTTTTAATTCTCTCTTCCTGAACTAGAGCTAAAAGGGAAGAGCCTAAAATTGCAGGAGGAAAGATTTGGGTTAAATATTTGTATAACTTTGATAATAAATATCTCTGTCATATAGATTGGTACGGATAAATCTGTAGGCCATTCAGATTTTCCACTCCTTATCCTGCTATAGCCTTCCTGGGCTGCCCAAAGTGGGCAAGAAATATCCAGACCCATGCTCTACATTAGCAGGCATGCTTGCAGGCTTAGCAGCTCAGTCGCGTCTGACTCTGAGACACTTTGGACTGTAGCTCGCCAGGCTCCTCTGTCCATGGAATTTTTCAGACAAGAATACTGGAGTGAGTTGCCATTTTCCTCCTCTAGGGGATCTTCCCAACCCTGGGGATCAAATCTGCGTCTCCTGTGTCTCCTGCACTGCAGGTGAATTCTTTACCAGCTCAGCCATTAGCAGTACATATACCCAAACTACATTAATAATGGCAGGTGGATGGTTGAGGGCTTGGAGTCCTAAACATCTAGAACATTGCCTGCCATAACTTGGAGAAAAAGCTTTCCAAATCTTATAATATATTCTCTTCTTTACATAAAGGACATTACATACTCTTCTTTACATATAGTATATTGTTTTTTGAGCCAAGGATTTGGATCAGTTCAGTTCAGTTCAGTCGCTCAGTCGTATCCGACTCTTTGTGACCGCATGAATCCCAGCACGCCAGGCCTCCCTGTCCATCACCAACTCCCAGAGTTCACTCAGATTCACGTCCATCGAGTCAGTGATGCCATCCAGCCATCTCATCCTCTGTCATCCCCTTCTCCTCCTGCCCCTAATCCCTCCCAGCATCAGAGTCTTTTCCAATGAGTCAACTCTTGGCATGAGGTGGCCAAAGTACTGGAGTTTCAGCTTTAGCATCATTCCTTCCAAAGAAATCCCAGGGCTGATCTCCTCCAGAATGGACTGGTTGGATCTCCTTGCAGTCCAAGGACTCTCAGGAGTCTTTTCCAACTCCACAGTTCAAAAGCATCAATTCCTAGGTGCTCAGCCTTCTTCACAGTCCAACTCTCACATCCATACATGACCACAGGGAAAACCATAGCCTTGACTAGATGGACCTTAGTCGGCAAAGTAATGTCTCTGCTTTTGAATATGCTATCTAGGTTGATCATAACTTTTCTTCCAAGGAGTAAGAGTCTTTTAATTTCAGGGCTGCAGTCACCATTTGAAGTGATTTTGCAGCCCCCCAAAATAAAATCTGACACTGTTTCCACTGTTTCCCCATCTATTTCCCATGAAGTGATGGGACCGGATGCCATGATCTTCGTTTTCTGAATGTTGACCTTTAAGCCAACTTTTTCACTCTCCTCTTTCACTTTCATCAAGAGGCTTTTTAGTTCCTCTTCACTTTCTGCCATAAGGGTGGTGTCATCTGCATATCTGATGTTATTGATATTTCTCCCAGCAATCTTGATTCCAACTTGTGTTTCTTCCAGCCCAGCGTTTCTCATGATGTACTCTGCATAGAAGTGACAATATATAGCCTTGACATACTCCTTTTCCTATTTGAAACCAGTCTGTTGTTCCATGTCCAGTTCTCACTGTTGCTTCCTGACCTGCATACAGATTTCTCAAGAGGCAGGTCAGGTGGTCTGGTATTCCCATCTCTTGAAGAATTTTCCACAGTTTATTGTGATCCACACAGTCAAAAGAAGCATTAAGAGATTGAATTTCAGGCTTGGGCTAATTAGACCGTAAAGGCAGAATTTGGGGAAGCCTAAACATAATTAGGGGAGAAGGAAATGGCAACCCACTCCAGTGTTCTTGCCTGGAGAATCTCAGGGATGGGGAGAGTCTTGTGGGCTGCCGTCTCTGGGGTCGCACAGAGTCGGACACGACTGAAGCGACTTAGCAGCAGCAGCAGCAGACATAATTAGGAGATAAAACAGAAAAGTAAACTATGAGGCTCAACACGTGAATTTGACATTATAATGATGAGAATCAAGGAAGAGGCTGACTTGTCTTACACTGAACTTTAAGCAGAAAATTGTTTGCAATTTGGCAAAGGTATTATCAGCATGTTAAAGTCTGGCATAGAGATAGCTGGAGAATGGATTGGTCTAGGTGATTTGTAAGAATCCATTCATCCCCCTAATTCTAAGCATCATCAGATTGGGCCCCCAAGGACTTCTTCCATTCCGGCCCTTGGAGTGGATGCCTATTTGCACCATATTAACTTAAGTTTTCCAAAATGTAGCTTCCTCATTTTAACGATACTGAAGAACCTTCTGTTTATCCTGGCAAAGTTGTAACCTACAACATATTATAATTAATATATAATATGTATTATATTATATATATAATTCAGGTTATATTCTGGTTATATAATATATATATTTATAATATATAATTATATATAATTCTGGTAATATAATTCTGGTATAACATAATACCAGAATTAAGTTATTATGAAGCAGTGTGGTGAGTGTATAGAAACAGAGCTAGGTTTGGATCCTGGTTCTCCAAATTCTACCCGGGTGAATTTCTGCTGTTCCTCACTCCTCCGAGCCTCAGCATCCTCATCTATAAAGTAGCACAGCAATCTCAGCCTGAGGGGGTGCTGTGAGGAACAGAGGATGAAGGGCTGTAAACTGAGCTCGGCCTGGCACTCACTGCGGGCTCGCCAAATAGTGGCCGCGTTGTCTTATTACCTTCAGGCACTCGGGCTCACAGAGAAGCAAAGCCTCAGAGAATGCTCCTCCCACTCTAACGCAATGTGGAAGCAAGTACCAACCGGTGGTTTCAGCATCAGAAAAGAAACCGCATAACAGTGCCTTCTACAGGTCACTTTTGCTCTTGACTGTAAAGGTACTTGACCCTGTATCTGAGCCCACGTGAGGGCGATGCTCAGTTTTTCTGAACTTCTCAATTTTATTTTCATTGCCCCTAACAAGGTATCAGCTCCATCTCTAAGCCTGAATTCACGCCTGCGCTTTCATAATGATTTACTTTCCTGTGTCGCTCCCAGCTGTGGTGCCAGAGCACATTGTTGGGCCACAAGTAATTTTCACTGTTATAAATAATAGTCTAGGTACCATAATCTATAAATATTTACTGTTCAAAAATAGAAATTAGGACTGAGTCCCCATTGTCTCCATAAGAACATCACTCAGTTATATTTTACTATGTTTGCTCATCAAGGAGGGAAATGGCAGGCCATTTAAAGTCATTTTAAAAGTTTTGGATTATTAAGTGCTTTATTTTCCTCGACAGAATGTTTGGAAATTGGCCCCTTTTATGACAGTAGCTTATAAATGGTTCATGAGGGTTTTACTGGATTAAGATGTACAAAGTTGTTGACCTTGACAATGGTGACTATTAAGAGGCATATTTCTAAACAGCACCAGAATCACAGTACTGTGGTATTGGGTAAATGTTGTCCAGCTACAATAGTGCTTTTGTGGCATTCCGAAAGATGTGAAACAAGTATTATCTAAGACACACGATCAGTATGTCCAGACCAAGGTCCTTGAGAGGCAGACTTGACTTTTTAGAGGAAGGTTTCCTGGTGGCTCAGATGGTAAAGAATCTACCTGCAATGCAGGAGAACCAAGTTTGACCCCTGGAAGATTCCCTGGAAAAGGAAATGGCAACCCACTCTAGTATTCTTGCCTGGAAAATTCCATGGACAGAGGAACCTGGCAGGCTATAGTCCATGGGGTTACAAACAGTCAGACACAACTGAGTGACTAACATTTTCACTTTCACTTTTTTTTTAACATAGTATTTAAATGCTTTTATTTTTTATAAACCTACTTTTAAAGATTTCTAAAAATTTTTTAAATGAACTCATGGGACAAAATGCCAATCTATAGAAAAAAAGTAGATTAATAATTATATAGCATTTTGTTGGAAAAAATTTAAGCATACAATAAATAGAAAAATCACACAAAAGACATGAGATTTGACTACACAAAAATATAAAACCACTAAATAAAAAAACTGATAAGCAAGCAACAAGCTGGGAAAAATCTACTCAAATCTGTTCATCAATATTTTAAAGATGTTCCTACAACTGAATAAGAAAAAAAATACAAACTTTCAATAGATGTTGCTAGTGCCCAATCATAAAAGAGGAAGTAAAAATGACAGATAGACACACACATATAAATGTCTAACCTCAGAAGGAATAAAAGCAATACAAATTAAATGATACTCTCCCCCTGCTTGTTTAAAATAACAAAAGATTTTCAAATCAATATGTCATAATTTAGTTGTGGTATGGTGAAATAGACATTCATATTGCTGGTGTTATGAAGTATAAAGCCCCCTTAAAACATTTCAAGAAAGCAACTTGGCAATATATTTCTGGAGTTTTAAGAAGTAATCCTACTCTTTGGTTCAGCAATTCTACCTGTAGTGTGCAATCTTAAGAAGACAAAAAAATTGAACAAAGGTTTCTACAGAGAGTCTTTGTGGTTCGTTATAAGAGCAGACCAGAACAAAAGGAGATGACCAAAATGTCCAACAAAGAGATAAAGATATAGGACATAAGATAAAGCCACATGTTTAGCCATTAAAGTTAATATTCATAAAATAGTTAATAATATAGGCAAATATTTTGTTGGAGTATGAAATTACATATACGGTCGTGGAAAGTGGGAGGTGCAAACACCTTATTCTCCTACCCCTTGGGAAAGAGGCTGGAGTTAGGATGCAAAAGAAAACACGGTGGAAAGTAGGACTCAGGTGAAGGGCTTGGCTGGGTGGAAGAGGGCTTTTTAGAAAGTGGTGACACACAGCATGTGCAAAATTAAAGAGGAGTCTGAAAACAAGCCACATTTAGGGTATTTGTTAAAGGCCTGAGTAGGAGACAGGCTTGAAAAGATAGGCAGGTCTTGAGCACAATTCTAATATTCACAGGCAATGGGAAGTCATGAGATTAGTGGGTACCGAATGCAGTTAAGTGAGTTTAATTATTTTGACTGTGCATTTGTATATTCTTTCATTCATTTCATAAATATTTACCAAATGCCCACGGTATACCAGAGAGAGGTACTAGATATACATAGATTAGTGAATAGGACAAAATGTTCCTGCTGGTCACTGAGCAAATGTTCTGTTTGGAAGGAACAAAGACTTATTTGAACTTCTTCAGGACATATATGCATGGTTACTCAGAAAAAGCTGAACTGGCAAGACCAGGAATAGTGAGAACCAATGAGCCTGATCTTTGTTCCAGATCTTTCCTGTCGAGATGACAGCTTTTCTTTCTGTGCTACTTCTTTCTTCTCTCTCCTCACCACTGTTGTTAACCAATATTCTATAAATGAGATACACCCTACCTCAGAGTTTCTGTTTGCTCCTGGTTCCTGCTTCCTAATAACATCAACTTACACATACTCTGATTAGTCATTGGAAGGACTGATGATGAAGCTGAAGCTACAATATTTTGGCCCTCTGATGCGAAGAGCTGATTCATTAGAAAAAGACTCTGAAGCTGGAAAAGGAGGCAGGAAGAGAAGGGGGTACAACAGAGAATGAGATGGTGTGATGGCATCGCTGACTCAGTGGACATGAGTCTGAGCAAACTCCAGGAGACGGGGGAGGACGGGGAAGCCTGGTGTGCTGCAGTCCATGGCGCTGCAGAGCGGGACACAGCTTACCAGCTGAACAACAGCACATGAATCATGTTGGACTCTGGCCTTCCTTACATTGTTAACTCTTAGCTTCTTTGAGAATCGCTCGATTTGGCTTGCTTTTCAGTGAAAAATTCCTGAGAGAGACCTACTTCACTTTTTTGAGCAAACCATATTACTGGTCACTGGTTAACTTCTGGAAAGCCCTCCTTTGGGTCAAGTATAGACTCTCAAGTCTGGCTGAGACATTCAGGTCTGGCTGGGGGATGAGCCACCTGGTCCTTCTGTGTTTGCCCTTTCGGCAGAGCCGTAGGTGGGGCACAGCTGTCCGAGGTGAGCTGGGCATCCTGCTGATATTCTAAGGTTTGGCCTGTGGAGTAACTGCCCACATCTCCATATTCTCAGCCAGTACTATTTGAAGATGGTGCAAAGAGAGCAAAACCCTGCCTTTGGAGGAACAATTTGGAAACAAGTCTGAACAAGAGAAAAACATGGGAAGAATATATGTATCAGTCCTAATCTCCCAGTTTGTCCCATCTTCCACTTCGCCTCGGTGTGTCCATGTTATATCTGCATCTCTATTCCTACCCTGCAAATAGGTTCATCTGTACCATTTTTCTAGATTCCCAGTGGGAATCTGCTATAAAGGACAGGAAGCTTAGCTCTGTGCTCTGTGATGACTAGAGGGGTGAGGTGGGGATGTGGGGGAGGTCCAGGAGGGAGGGGATATATGTATACATACAGCTGATTCACTTCACTGTGCAGCAGAAACTAACACAGCATTGTGAAGCAACTGTACTCCAGTAATTAAAAAAAAGAAAAGAAAAATATAGGGAACATCACCCCCCCACCCCCAAATAAGGTTCAAAGCTTAATATCTCCTTAGGGTTTCTCTCTGTTTATCACAGTATTAAGACATAATACACAAATTACATAATACATAATTACAAAAGAAAAACTCCACAATGCTAATTTTATTTTCTCAGAGGCTCCAAGATGATTTGCATCTGTAACACTGAAACTCAACGTTTCTAAATCGGTTAAGGTCTTGCATTTGAAAATTCACACCTACATACGAATTTCTGAATATGTTTAGTCAAGTCCTATCTTCTAAAGCAGAATGTGATAATGTTAATTCAACTATATATGTCTGCATGTCGACTTTACATTACCCATACAGACTCTATAGGGGAGAAAACCCCTTGTGCCTTTAACTGAATGAAAGCTCAGGTGAAGGATGAGAGCAGGTCCCACGAAGGAAAGATTATGTTCAAATAAAGTCTCTACTTATCAACAGGAAGGATGAAATGGTATTAACTAAATCCCTTAAATGGATTTCTTTTCCATCCTTGAGGAAATGGTACATTTTCCTCTATTTCATGAGGCTGTTGCCATTTAGTCTTTTGGGTCTATTCCTGCCGGCAGGTTATGAAGATTGCCTGGTAGCCAGGAAGGAAGGATAAGACATCCCTCAGAACAAAAGATCGCTGCAGCCTCGCCTTGCTCTCTTTCGGGAGGATTGCACTGCTGCTAAAGTTGGATGAAAAGACAGCCTGAGGTCTTGAGCTGATGGTCCCACATCCAAGTTAAATTTACATTTATTGGTTCTTTCTTCCCACCATATATTTCAGGAAGTTTCTGTGGATGTATGTATAACTTGTTTCTCTTTTCTAGAAGAGTCTCAATCCTATTTTCCCCATAAAGCCTCTCAGGTACACCTGAATGCAACTTTTTCTCTCTTCTAAACTCCCATATAGTATATTATTTATCATTGCCACTTAGTTTTATACTTTGAGTATTTTAAGTAGTAATAACAATAACAACTACTTACAAATATCTTGGAAACTATGCGGTAGGCACTATATTATATATGACTTATATATCATGGATTATGTAATCTAGCCATTAATCCTAAAACATCTGTGATACTATTATCTGTGGGACTTGGTAGTATCTTGCCTCTCCTCACAGAGCTGACTGGTTAATGACACGGATGGGCTTTGAACCCAGGTCGTCTGGCTGCAATGCCTGGGTTTGAACCACTACTTTTGTTTTTGCTTTTTAATTAATTGTTCAGTTCAGTCGCTCAGTCATGTTCAACTCTTTGCGACCCCATGAATCGCAGCACGCCAGGCCTCCCTGTTCATCACCATCTTCTGGAGTTCACTCAGACTCATGTCCATCGAGTCCGTGATGCCATCCAGCCATCTCATCCTCTGTTGTCCCCTTCTCCTCCTGCCCCCAATCCCTCCCAGCATCAGAGTCTTTTCCAATGAGTCAACTCTTTGCATGAGGTGGCCAAAGTACTGGAGTTTCAGCTTTAGCATCATTCCTTCCAAAGAAATCCCAGGGTTGATCTCTTCAGAATGGACTGGTTGGATCTCCTTGCAGTCCAAGGGACTCTCAAGAGTCTTGTCCAACACCACAGTTCAAAAGCATCAATTCTTCAGCGCTCAGCCTTCTTTACAGTCCAACTCTCACATCCATACATGACCACAGGAAAAACCATAGCCTTGACTAGATGGACCTTAGTCGGCAAAGTAATGTCTCTGCTTTTGAATATGCTATCTACGTTGGTTATAACTTTTCTTCCAAGGAGTAAGCGTCTTCTAATTTCACGGCTGCAGTCACCATCTGCAGTGATTTTGGAGCGCCCAAAAATAAAGTCTGACATTGTTTCCACTGTTTCCCCATCTATTTCCCATGAAGTGATGGGACCAGATGCCATGATCTTCGTTTTCTGAATGTTGACCTTTAAGCCAACTTTTTCACTCTCCTCTTTCACTTTCATCAAGAGGCTTTTTAGCTCCTCTTCACTTTCTGCCATAAGGGTGGTGTCATCTGCATATCTGAGGTTATTGATATTTCTCCCGGCAATCTTGATTCCAGCTTGTGTTTTTTCCAGCCCAGCGTTTCTCATGATGTACTCTGCATAGAAGTTAAATAAGCAGGGTGACAATATACAGCCTTGATATACTCCTTTTCCTATTTGGAACCAGTCTGTTGTTCCATGTCCAGTTCTAACTGTTGCTTCCTGACCTCCATACAGATTTCTCAAGAGGCAGGTCAGGTGGTCTGGTATTCCCATCTCTTTTACAATTTTCCACAGTTTCTTGTGATCCACACAGTCAAAGGCTTTGGCATAGTCAATAAAGCAGAAATAGATGTTTTTCTGGACCTCTCTTGCTTTTTCCATGATCCAGCGGATGTTGGCAATTTGATCTCTGGTTCCTCTGCCTTTTCTAAAACCAGCTTGAACATCAGGGAGCTCATGGTTCACGTACTGCTGAAGCCTGGCTTGGAGTATTTTGAGCATTACTTTACTAGCATGTGAGATGAGTGCAATTGTGCAGTAGTTTGACCATTCTTTTGCATTGCCTTTCTTTGGGATGGAATGAAAACTGACCTTTTCCAGTCCTGTGGCCACTGCTGAGTTTTCCACATTTGCTGGCATACTGAGTGCAGCACTTTCACAGCATCATCTTTCAGGATTTGAAACAGCTCAACTGGAATGCCATCACCTCCACTAGCTTTGTTTGTAGTGATGCTTTCTAAGGCCCACTTGACTTCACTTTCCAAGATGTCTGGCTCTAGATGAGTGATCACATCACCATGATTATCTGGGTCATGAAGATCTTTTTTGTACAGTTCTTCTGTGTATTCTTGCCACCTCTTCTTAATATCTTCTGCTTCTGTTAGGTCCATACCATTTCTGTCCTTTATCGCGCCCATCTTTGCATGAAATGTTCCCTTGGTATCTCTAATTTTCTAATTAATTGTTAACTAATTTTAATTCTTTTGACCGCACCCTGTGGCAGGTGGGATCTTAGTTCCCCGACCAGGGATTCAACCCACACCGCTTGCACTGGAATATGGAGTCTTAACCACTAGGTTGCCAGGGAAGTTCCTGTAACCATTGTGTTTTATTTTAAAAATTTGTCTAGCATATGCTTTCCCTCAAGTATCTAATTATATTTCTTGGTCATCTTGGCAATTATAGCTCCCGTTTTAAAGGCAGCTGAGACTAGAACAAAGAGAGCAAGCTGTGAGTCTGATTAGATTCAAGTTCCAGCTCCATCACGTAGAAGCCACATGATCTTGGGAAATTTGTTTACCTCTGTGCCTCAGTTTCTTCCCCTGTGATCAGGAATGGTGCCTGCCTCTTGGGGCCTGATGAGTATTACAATAAATGAGGCTTTAGTAACACTTAGCACAGTGCCTGACTCGCCCTTAGTAAATGTCATGATTGGCACAGGTATTTAAACAGAAGTCAGGACAGTCAGTTACCCAGTGTATACACCCATCTGTAGTCACTTCTGCGGATGTACATTCATTCATGAGGGATGATTTCCTCTTACGATGGCAAAACCATGTTTCTGGCTATGCTTAGGATTGCCACGGTTAGCAAACAAAATGGAATGCTCAGTTAAATTTGAATTTCAGGTCAACAATGAATAATTTTTAATATAAATATGCTAATATGCATGGGACATATTTATACGGAAAGCTCTTCATTGTTTATCACGGTTGAAATCCAGCATTTGAATTCAAATTTAACTAAGCATCACTGTTTTGCCTGGCAACCAGCTGGCCCTTTGCCTCGCCAGTTCCCTGTGTTGCCAGCGCTGTCTCGGAGCATGCACATTTTCACTGTGGTGTAATTTACTTGTTTACGCTGACTCTCCTTTTGGTTTGCTGCATTCTTTTAAATCAACAAATGTTCTTGATTTATTTTTGTATTCCTAGTGCTTAACGCTGTATATCTATACCTATGCCCGAATTCATATCTGTACTCAAATCTTCACATGAGCTGCAGATATATATTTAAATAAATAAAAAATTAATAAAATATCTAAATAAAAATGTTTATCTATAACATTATATTATATATATAGTTATGCCGTTGTTTTTATTTAAGCAGTCTATATTGTATAGTAGACATCCTTTCAAGACATAGCACTGTCAACCTTTCCTCTAATAGCTGCAAAGATCTTCTTTATACATCAGTGATGATGGTATGAACCGCTAAACCTATGGCCCAGAAATCCAACTTCCAAGAATCTGTCATACAAAATTGAGGATGATAGGTATACATAGAATGTCACTGTCACAAAGTCTGTAAAAACAAAACACTAGAAAAAGCATATATGTTCATCAGTATTGAACAGACATGTAGGTATTAAAAATATTGCATGGAAGCAGATATGGTGAAAAGATATTCACAATATGTTATTAAATTAAAAAGCAGATTAAAATAGTGTATCAGTCAGTTCAGTCGCTCAGTCGTGTCCGACTCTTTGCAACCCCATGAATCACAGCACGCCAGGCCTCCCTGTCCATCACCAACTCCCGGAGTTCACTCAGACTCGTGACCATCGAGTCAGTGATGCCATCCAGTCCTCTCATCCTCGGTCGTCCCCTTCTCCTCCTGTCCCCAATCCCTCCCAGCATCAGAGTCTTTTCCAATGAGTCGACTCTTCACATGAGGTGGCCAAAGTACTGGAGTTTCAGCTTTAGCGTCATTCCTTCCAAAGAAATCCCAGGGCTGATCTCCTTCAGGATGGACTGGTTGGATCTCCTTGCAGTCCAAGGGACTCTCAAGAGTCTTCTCCAACACCACAGTTCAAAAGCATCAATTCTTCAGCGCTCAGCTTTCTTCACAGTCCAACTCTCACATCCATTCAGGACCACAAGGAAAAAACCATAGCCTTGACTAGACGGACCTTTGTTGGCAAAATAATGTCTCTGCTTTTGAATATGCTATCTAGGTTGGTCATAACTTTTCTTCCAAGGAGTAAGCATCTTTTAATTTCATGGCTGCAATCACCATCTACAGTGATTCTGGAGCGGGCGGCTGTGACAGCGCACATAGCGTGGCCGGGAGTAGCAACCCCACGTTGGAGGCCAGGGGTGGCGGCCAGGAGGAGCGACCCCACATCCAAGGAGTGGTGGCTGCGTGAGTGCAGCAGGGCCTAGAGGAGCTATTCCACATAAAGGTCAGGAGGGGCGGCAGTGGGGAGATAGCCCTCGTCCAAGGTAAGAGAAACCCAAGTAAAACAGTAGGTGTTGCAAGAGGGCATCAGAGGGCAGACACACTGAAATCATAATCACAGAAAACTAGTCAATCTAATCATACTAGGACCACAGCCTTGTTTAACTCAATGAAATTAAGCCATGCCTGCGGGGCCACCCAAGGCAGGTGGGTCATGGTGGAGAGGTCTGACAGAATGTGGTCCACTGGAGAAGGGAATGGCAAGCCACTTCAGTCTTCTTGCCTTAAGAACAGTATGAAAAGGCAAAATGATAGGATACTGAAAGAACACCCCAGGTCAGTAGGTATCCAATATGCTACTGCAGATCAGTGGAGAAATGACTCCAGAAAGAATGAAGGGATGGAGCCAAAGCAAAAACAATACCCAGCTGTGGGTGTGACTGGTGATAGAAGCAAGGTCCGATGCTGTAAAGAGCAATATTGCATAGGAACCTGGAATGTCAGGCCCATGAATCAGGGCAAATTGGAAGTCGTCAAACAGGAGATGGCAAGAGGGGAACATCAACATTCTAGGAATCAGCGAACTAAAATGGACTGGAATGGGTGAATTTAACTCAGATGACCATTATATCTACTACTGCAGGCAGGAATCCCTTAGAAGAAATGGAGTAGCCATCATGGTCAACAAAAGAGTTCGAAATGCAGTCCTTGGATGCAGTCTCAAAAACGACAGAATGATATCTGTTCGTTTCCAAGGCAAACCATTCAATATCACAGTAATCCAAATCTATGCCCCAACCAGTAACGCTGAAGAAGCTGAAGTTGAACGGTTCTATGAAGACCTACAAGACCTTTTAGGACTAACACCCAAAATAGTATATATATATATATATATATATAAAGTAATTTAAAAATATATATTTTTTATATTATAGATATTGAGAAAAAATTTTGTCAGGGAATTTGCTGAGTATCATGTCTGGGAAATACATCTACATAAATTTTTATTTTCTCAATATTGCACATTTTCTAAATACTTTTAAATGACATTAAAATTGTTCATCATATAAGCTGAGAGATAAAAAGCTTTAAATCTATGTGTAGTATGAGGCCAATTCTGTGAGATGTATATCTCTATCCCTATATGTAAGTTTGGAAGAGTCACTAAAATGTTAATATTGCTTTCTCTGAGTGATGGAATCATAGGCAATTTTGATTTATTTATATTTTCCTATATTTTCAAATTATTTTCTTTTGCTCCAGGGGACTGCTAGAGATTTGTACTGGGTCTTGGTCAATTCAGTCCCAAAGATCTAGATATTCTCAAAAAACAGAAATAGGAAATATATATTTTCCTGCTATTGGACTAATTTTTTTTATTGGACTAATTTTTGTTTAATAAGGAGTAACTTTTATTTCTGTACGATGCACAGGTATTAACAAGTCATTTTACGAGTGGCAATTCAGCATTATGAATAATTGGTTATGACTAACAAAGTGGCTTAATGGGTATTGCCATATTTGCTATTTAATTTGTCAAAATCGCAAATGTCTTGAGTTATACAAATATATTCAATATTAACAAGATTCCAGTTACGGTTTAGCACATAATAAGCAATTATGTGCTAACTAGAATCCTTTTATAGAAATGGTAATAAGTAAAAAAATATTTGTAGCAACTGTAGTCTTTTCCCTAATGCATCTACTCATTCATCTAACATTTATTTACACAGTCAGAAAACATACAGGGAGGTTACAAACATGGTGGAAAGAAAATGAGCCTCAGACTACAAAACCTGGGTCTGAATTCTGCCCTGCCACCTACCAGTGTGACTCTGGTGAAGTTACTTAGATTGAAACTTGGCTGCCTTATCTAGAAAATGGTTTACCTTAAGGCCTACCTTATAGGATTGCTATGAGATGAAATGAGATGCAATATCCAAAGCCTTAAATAATCACCACCATACGGTAGGGGCTCAGTAAATAACTATATTTATGTTCTATTTTTATGCACAAATTTGGATGATGTGGAAGATAAAAATCTGATCCAACACAGATTCTTCCCTTAAGCATCACTTTGTCTTAGAGAGTGGATATGTGTATTTGTGTGTATGTGTGCATGTGAGTGTGTGTGTGTGTGTGTTTTATCAAATAAGGGTAAAATTGGCTGTATGTAACAGGAAGAAAAGATAGACTGTCTTGGGAATTCAAATGAAGAGGAAATGCTCTCTTTCAGAGAGAACTGGGGAGAACTGTATTGAAGAAGTATCACTGGAGCTGGGATGAGAAAAATGGGTAGTATCTGAACATGTGAGAATGAAAATGGAGATGGCTAAGGAAAACCTTTGCTTGGTCAACATATGAATCCACTTATAGCCGAGTTTCTGTTTTAATAGAAAAACTTCCTCAAATCTTAGGGACATCAAGTAGATTGTGCACATTTAAGGAATTTTATGAATATTTAATATTCTAGGTGATAGCATATTTTAGTGAAACACAAACCAAGTCTGACTCACAACTCTATCAGCTGTGCAAATTTAGTCAAGTTACCTAATCTTCCTGATTTTCAGTCCTGCACAGTTGTGCTAGATGGTACATGACAGGACCACTGTGAAAATAAATATGAAAAAAGTATCCAGATGACTTATCAGAATGCTTGACATTGGCAGAACGCAGCCAGTATTAATTATTCTCCCCACAGTTACCAGACTATTCTCCTCATTATTTTCCAAACCTCCTCTCCTTCCCTGCCAAATGCATTTTTGGGACATAATCATACTGATGGACCTCTTATTCATGCTCTGAAGAATTTTAAATAAGTGATCTATCTTTGAATGCTGTTGGCCAAGATATTTCCAGCAGGCTGAGTAAGAGCACAAATCACCTAGAGGGATGAGACAATCGGCATAGTCTATGCACCAAGAGGACTCCTGGTCTATCTGCAGGATATAGACAACACTGCTTTTCTGGAAAATGCCAACTAGACCAGTAATTCCAATGGAAGCAGAAAGCTAAGTCACTTCAGTCGTGTCCGACTCTGTGTGACCCCATAGACGGCAGCCCACTAGGCGCTGTCATCCCTGGGATTCTCCAGGCAAGAACACTGGAGTGGGTTGCCATTTCCTTCTCCATGAAAATATTCCATAAATGAATTTCAGTAACTCTTAAGCTGCTTTTAAATGAAATGAAGACACAACAATAATGAAGCCAGCTGGAGGGGATTTTTGTCTTTTTCAGATTATCAGTAGAGTGGAAACTGTATCTCTAACCCATCCAGAAGAGATTCCGCAGAAGGAATGATACATTTTCATCACAGCCAAGGTGTATATCAGGCAGCAAACCTGCATAAGGGTCATAATAAAAGAACAGACACAGCGAAAAGTTACGGTCAAAACATCAGAGCCAGGGGGCTTCACAGGTTTTGAATTCAGTTCAGGTTAACTCAGCGTCAGCAGGGTAGAATGCAAAATACAGACTTAAAGTCTTCCCGTAATATTCTTAGTCTTCATAGGAAATATTCTGTAAAACCTACATGACTTGCCTGAGCTTTGGGAACTGGATTTTTGGGGTGAGAGGTAGGGAAGGAAAATGGTTGAATATGAGTTTATTATAATAACAGAGAATCCCCAGATTTCTCAGTCACTGTGGGGTCATGTACATCATCACCTTTAGTCTTCACAGCAACAAACTTTCACAGTGGATCTTACCCATCGTTTCTGGATAAGGAAACTGAGGCTCAGAAAGAATGAGGTGTCAAACTGTGATTTGAATGTACTAGTCGATTCTAATGTTCGCTATGCAACATTTCACTGAAGAATACTTAGTGGGAAATGTAAAGCAAAGTAAGAATTGCCAGCTGTGTATGAGGCAGTTGTGTGCATTGCTGAATCATAAGGTATTTAGGTGGCAGCCTGATAAAGGGTATGGGAATTGGACTAGAATTCTCAGTTCACCTCCCCACTACCTCTGTTTTCCTGCCATGGACATCTGTGATAAGTCCATGCGATGATCAACAGCTACACCTGACTTCAATATGCATGTAGGACATTGTCTGGTCTGGTGTAAGATGGTAGCCGTGTATTTAGGGACCTAGAAGTACCTAAGATACTTTATAACATTTAACATTTATAACATAGAACATTTCTTTCGTAGAAAAAAGGGTGTGGTGTCTATGGGATAGAGCATTTCTGAATTCAACTAACAACCTATTTGTTTCTGAAGCAATACATGTAATAAAGGAGGGGGTAGGGAAATTTATTGAAATATTAATTTGTGTTTGGAACTTACAGTGTTTCCTCTTCCTCAAGTTTGAAGCAGCTATTCTGTTCATGCAATGAAGTTGTATTAAAATATATTCCCCTGCTCCACTGGAGTTTTGTAATATAAGAGGGAAAGTTGATTTTTCCCAAAGAAAAGCTCTTCCAAGTTTTTGTTCTTCAAAAGCTTGAGCTCCTAAAACACTGATGTTAATGAAGAACTTGAAGCAGTAAGATAGGGACCTACTACCAGATGTAATTTGATTTAAGAAAATAAAATAATGTGCCAGTAAAAAAAAAAAAGTGTGTTTACAGAGTAAAATGCATACCTGCTATAGATGTTTATAAATAAAAAGTCTAACATTTTAATGGTAAGATCAAAGTACCACTGAACAAATTCTGTGATTGGTAAATCTTGCTCAGAAGCAATGTTCTTTCTGGGGTACTTATCACTAGTATTGTCAGCGGCTAGAGTCACTCAATTTTTGTTTTTAATTTAAAGCTACTTCATTGCTGGAAAATTCTAATCAACAAAAGGAGAAAAGGAAAGATATACCCATCTGAATGCAGAGTTCCAAAGAATAGCAAGGAGAGATAAGAAAGCCTTCCGCAGTGATCAGTGCAAATAAACAGAAGAAAACAACAGAATGGGAAAGACTAGAGATCTCTTCAAGAAAACTAGAGATACCAAAGGAACATTTCATGCAAAGATGGGCACAATAAAGGACAGAAATGGTATGGACCTAACAGAAGCAGAAGATATTAAGAAGAGGTGGCAAGAATACACAGAACTATACAAAAAAGATCTTCACGACCCAGATAATCATGATGGTGTGATCACTCACCTAGAGCCAGACAACTGGAATGTGAAGTCAAGTGGCCCATAGGAAGCATCACGACAAACAAAGCTAGTGGAGGTGATGGAATTCCAGTTGAGCTATTTCAGATTCAGCACTGTTTATAATAGCCAGGACATGGAAGCAACCTAGATGTCCATCAGCAGATGAATGGATAAGAAAGCTGTGGTACATATACACAATGGAGTATTACTCAGCCATTAAAAAGAATACATCTGAATCAGTTCTAATGAGGTGGATGAAACTGGAGCTGATTATACAGAGTGAAGTAAGCCAGAAAGAAAAGCACCAAACAGTACCCTAACACCTATATATGGAATGTGGAAAGATGGCAACGATAACCCTACATGCGAGACAGCATAAGAGACACAGATGTATAGAACAGTCTTTTGGACTCTGTGGGAGAGGGAGAGGGTGGGATGATTTGGGAGAATGGCATTGAAACATGTATAATATCATATAAGAAACAAATCGCCAGTCTAGGTTCGATGCAGGATACAGGATGCTTGGGGCTGGTGCACTGGGATGACCCAGAGGGATGGCATGGGGAGGGAGGTGGAAGGGGGTTCAGGATTGGGAACGCGTGTACACTCGTGGAGAATTCATGTTGATGTATGGCAAAACCAATACAGTACTGTAAAGTAAGTGAAAGTGAAGTCGCTCAGTCATGTCCGACTCTTTGCGACCCCATGGACTGTAGCCTACCACACTCCTCCCTCCATGGGATTCTCCAGGCAAGAGCACTGGAGTGGGTTGCCATTTCCTTCTCCAGGGAATCTTCTGACCCAGGGATTGAACCTGGGTCTCCCGCATTCCAGGCAGATGTGTTAACCTCTGAGCCACCAGGGAAGCCCCGTAAAGTAAAATAAAGTTAAATAAATAAATAAAAGATGATGCTGTGAAAGTGCTGCACTCAATATGCCAGCAAATGTGGAAAACTCAGCAGTGGCCACAGGACTGGAAAAGGTCAGTTTTCATTCCAATCCCAAAGAAAGGCAATGCCAAAGAATGCTCAAACTACTGCACAATTGCACTCATCTCACACACTGGCTAAGTAATGCTCAAAATTCTCCAAGCCAGGCTTCAACAACCGTAAACTTCCAGATGTTCAAGCTAGATTTAGAAAAGGCAGAGGAAACAGAGATCAAATTACCAGCATCCGCAGGATCATCTAAAAAGCAAGAGTTCCAGAAAAACATCTATTTATGCTTTATTGACTATGCCAAAGCCTTTGACTGTGTGGATTACCACAAACTGTGGAAAATTTTTAGAGATGGGAATACTAGACCACCTGACCTGCCTCTTGAGAAATCTGTATGCAGGTCAGGAAGCAACAGTTAGAACTGGACATGGAACAACAGACTGGTTCCAAATAGGAAACGGAGTACGTCAAGGCTGTATACTGTCACCCTGCTTATTTAACTTCTATGCAGAGTACATCATGAGAAACGCTGGGCTGGAAGAAGCACAAGCTGGAATCAAGATTGCCGGGAGAAATATCAATAACTTCAGATATGCAGATGACACCACCCTTATGGCGGAAAGTGAAGAAGAACTAAAGAGCCTCTTGATGAAAGTGAAAGAGGAGAGTGAAAAAGTTGGCTTAAAGCTCAACATTCAGAAAACGAAGATCATGGCATCTGGTCCTGTCACTTCATGGCAAATAGATGGGGAAACAGTGGAAACAGTGGCTGACTATTTTTTTGGGCTCCAAAATCACTGCAGATGGTGATTGCAGCCATGAAGTTAAAAGACACTTACTCCTTGGAAGAAAAGTTATGACCAATCTAGAAGCATATAAAAAACAGACATTATTTTGCCAACAAAGGTCTGTCTAGTCAAAGCTATGGTTTTTCCAGTAGTCAGGTATGGGTGTGAGAATTGGACTATAAATAAAGCTGAGCACCAAAGAATTGATGCTTTGAACTGCAGTGGTGGAGAAGACTCTTGAGAGTCTCTTGGACTGCGAGGAGATCAACCAGTCCATCCTAAAGGAAATCAGTCCTGAATATTCACTGGAAGAATGGATGTTGAAGCTGAAACTTCAACATTTTGGCCACCTGACGGGAAGAACTGACTCATTTGAAAAGACCCTGATGCTGGCAAAGATTGAAGGCGGGAGGAGAAGGGGATGACAGAGGATGAGATGATTGGATGTTATCACAATGCGAAGGACATGAGTTTGAGTAGACTCAGGTGGTTGGTGATGGACAGGGAAGCCTGGTGTGCTGCCATCCATAGGGTCGCAAAGAGTCGGACACGACTGAGTGACTGAATTGAACTGAACTGGATATTTTTTGCTAGTAGAAGGTTTGAAATATTTTGAAAATTACCAAAATGTAGAGTCACTCAATGTTTTTTTTTTTTAAATAAAATCTTGCTATATGAAGGAAACACCCGATCAAGTTTTCTTGTAATGTGGTGCATTTTGCTTTTACTTTGATCACACAATTTTCTGAAGGCAAAGACACAGTGAATTTAAGCCAGTGGTCCCTGAACTTGCCTGCATCAGAATTACTTGATGGCTTTTGTTCTGTTTTTTTAATACTAACTAATACTATCCCTGGACACACAGATTTGGTAGATCTGGGGTAGGACTTGGGAGTCTGTGTTCAAACAGGTTTCACTTGTGACTGACTACTTGTGAGGGTTTGGAATTAGGTTTAGGCAGTAGACCTGTTCTTTCTGAGAGAGTTATGAAGTAGCCACGTTTTGAATTGCATCATCTCTTTCAGCAAGTGTTGTTCTAAACTTTTTTGACTTGGTAATATTCAGCTGATCAATGTTAGTATCTAGAGAGTATAAATATTAAGTTCTTTTTCTCCAATGGAAGGTAAGAAGTACTACTCTTATTTTATTAGTGGGATATATAAAACTTAATTTTTTGTGATGCTAGAGAAGACTCTTAAGAGTCCCCTGGATAGCAAGGAGATCGAACCAGTCATTCCTAAAGGAAATCAACTCTGAATATTCACTGGAAGGACTGATACTGAAGCTGAAGCTCCAATACTTTGGCCACCTGATGCAAAGAGCTGCTTCACTGGAAAAGACCCTGATGCTGGGGAAGATTGAGGGCAGGAGGAGAAGGGGGTGACAGAGGATCAGATGCTTAGATAGAATCCCTAACTCAATGGATATCAGTTTGAGCAAACTCAGGGAGATAGTGAAAGACAGGGAAGCCTGGTGTGCTGCAGTCTGTGGAATTACAAAGAATCGGACATGACTTAGCCACTGAACACCACCACCACCAACAAGCAGAATGTAACCAAATATTTCTGTCTAAGCTACAGAATACAGTGGTTCTCAGGAAGATACTACTTTGCTTGAGCTGGGGAGACCACCTTCTCACTCCAAGCTCCTCCTCACAGCTCCCTTTAGTTGTCATGATTTTAAACTCAGAATAACCTTATCAGAGCTACACTCAGCATTATATGGATTTGGCTACATACTGTATGTGGAACTCCATCCAACCGTACATGGTCCAATCTTGTTATACAGCAAAGCCACAGAATTAACGCTACCCTTGGGAAGTAGGAAACTTTACCATAGGTATTGCTGGGTATATAGTTGGCTTTTGGGCTCAAATCATGAGGCTCTGCTAAAGTCCTCACGGCACCTATTTAAAAAGTTTTAGGATGCCTGCATAGTAAACCTGAGTATTTGGAAAGGTATATATTTGTGTTTACTTAGCATTCTAGAATTTTTAATTTAGAATTTTTAAATTAAAAATCAGGGACTTCCCTGGCAGCCTAGGGGTTAAGAGTTTGTGTTTTCACTGCAGCGGGCATGGGTTCAATCCCTGGTTACAGAACTAAGAACTAAGGTCCTGCAAGCCATGTGGAGTGGCCAAGAAAAAAAGAAATCAGCTCTAAGTCTATAAAGCTTTAAGTCTTTAACACAGACTTTTCTTTATAACATTAATGGTTAGGTTTGGTTTTGAATAAAGTCTTCTTAATTAGGATCTCTCTATATATTTTAAAAGAAATTGAAATATAAAGGAAACATCACTAAATCAACATAAGGTCTCAAAATCCGCCCTTTTAAAGTAACTATAAATATAGTATAAATCTAAATTTTATTAGGTTAGCTGAAAGCATATTTCCCTCTTGTTCGCTTCCTAATTTCATTTCACCATCCCCAACCAGCACTGCTATCAATAACTGCAACTGATCCTATAATCACCACAGTGCCCTGGACTAGAAGTCAAACCTAGTGATAATGATAATGATAGTTAACCTGAATGCAGCTTGTTTTGTACCAAGCTCTGTGTCAAGTGTTTTATATAGACTACTTCACGGAATCCTAATAATAACCCATGGTATAGGCATGGGTGGGGAAACAGGCATAGAGAGGTGACATAAGGCATCCAAGGTCAAAGAGCTAGTGAGTGGTGAACCCAGAATTACTATGGGTCCAAAATCTGAACTCTTAGTCAAAGGTCACCCTGCTTCTGGGCTCTGGGCTTGGGATTTGCCACTTACTCTTTATTGCTACAGGGAAAATTATGGCATCTCTATCACCTCAGATGCTCAAACAGCTAAATAAATACAATAACATCTCTCTGCTCGTACGGTGTTACAGGAGCTAAAGGGGAAAGCGGAAAGTCGCTGGGCAGCACTGGATAGCTATCAGAGTTCACCAGTCCTGTTATAAATTCAGAGCAAGGCCTCACATAATTGGCTGTGAAATCTCTAGCTATCACATTTATTTCAGCTGTTTCATTCTGCCTTCATCCCTTATCTGAACATGGTAAATGAGACTTTAGGAAAAGATTAGGGGGGGAAAACATAAAAGGAAATATTGAGCTCTAAATGGCGTGGTGGACAGCATTTCCATTTAGGACACAGTTTACATAATAAAGGACTCACATCGTTCTACTTTAAGGTCTGTCTAATTTTAAGAGAGCTAGGATGAGCACTGATATTTAAATGTTGACACTCACGGGGACAGCTAAGGTATTTCAGTGAGGACTTCAAATACTCGTTAAAGGCAACCACATGGGGTCTGGCGTTAGACTGGGAATGACAAGCTTTAAAGACTGACCCTCAGGCTGCTAGTGCACCGTACAGAAGGCTTGCCTTTTCTCAGAGAAAAACTGACTCCTCCCCTGAACAGGCCACAATTGTTGCTGGGAGGAAGCAATGAATAAAACTTTAGTTTCACTTTTCTGGACAAAGGAAAAACCAGAGAAAGACTAATTCGAAGCACAGAGGAAATTCTAGAAATATTAATGCTATTAACGCTACCCATGCAATACAGCAAAAAGAGCCAGACCTGGGTGTTAGTTTGAATCCTATCCCTTTATATAGCAACCACTTGCCCTTTCCTAGCGGGGTCAAGTATATGCACTCTGGAACCAGACTGAACGGTGTTCAGATCTCAACTTTGCAACTTACTATAGGTATCAATAGAAAATAACTTAATGGAAACGTATCACTTATTAATAACGATTATCCCCCTCCCATCCAGGCTGGCACATAATATTGAGCAGAGTTCCACGTGCACTAGGTCTTTGATGGTTATCCATTTTAAATGTAGCAGTGCATATATGACCTTCCAGGAGGGGGTTTGGGGGAGAATGGATACATGTGTATATATATGGCTGAGACCATTCACTGTTCACCTGTAACTATCACAACACTGTTAATCGGCTGTACCCCAATACAAAATTAAAAGCTAGAAAGAATAACGATTATCTTTCTGTGGTGTGAGTTTTTCTTTACATTTTTGTTATTTTATAACTTTTATACAAATACATAACGCTTTTATAATCAGGGAAAATAATAAAACTTATTGGAAAAAAATGAAGAGGGGTAGAAAACAATAAAAGGGGTAAGAAATAGATTAAAGATTGAAAAGGATGTCTGGAGAACATGTTTGCAGGCAGTATTTTTAAAATGTGTTTTACTCAGATATAGCTTGATTAACTATCTAGAATAAAGAAATTACCCAGAAGCAAAAAGTGAATGATGCAACCTAAAAATTATGAAATTGATATCTATATTATAAAAGAATATAAGTCTCTGATATGCAATAATTGTATGCTATGGTTGTCTTACATTTTCTTAAGGCAAACATTACTATTAACATGGTAACCTCCCTCGCAGCAGCAAATGGCAATGTTCCCCAAACTTTTTGGCACCAGGGACCAGATCCATGGAAGACAATTCTTCCACAGACCAGAGTGGGGTACGGTTTGGGGATGATTCAAGAGCATTACATTTACTGTGCACTTTATCTCTATTATTATTATATCAATGCCACCTCAGATAATCAACCATTAGATCCTAGAGGCGGGGACCCTTGGAGCAAATGTTAGGAGTCACTCAGGGATTGCAATGCTGTTCTGGAAAATTTTCAAAGTATACACCACATGTAAACAACTGAGAATCAGCTGTCGTCTGTCTATTACTTTACGGACACATGGATGAGAAAACAAATTCCTAGAGGAAGAGGCTATGTCTCCTTGTCTTTAATCATAACATGCACCCTGTTTCAATGCCACAGGAAAAGGGCCAGAGATAAGCCACACATTTGTTGGTGGTAGTATTAACTTGCAATTTAAGGGGCCTGGAGTCAATTAATAGCTGATTGCTTGTACTATGGTCCCTACAACATTCTCCATTGCCTATCATTAATTCTTTTTTTTTTTTTAATCTCAACCAGCCCTGGAGGCCAAGGCTAAATTCATTCTGTTAAAATGTAATACAATATTGATTAAACAACTATCTGTTTGAATTTTACATCTATAATAACAATAGCCGTGGATGTGCAATAACCATCTTCCATAACATTATAAGGCCTAACGCTGTGTATTTATGTCTGGCTAATTTATTAAGTACATACATAACCATCTTCCATAACATTATAAGGCCTAATGCTGCGTATTTATGTCTGGCTAATTTATTAAGTACATACATAACCATCTTCCATAACATTATAAGGCCTAATGCTGTGCATTTATGTCTGGCTAATTTATTAAGTACATACAAAATGATAAACATCTATAAAAGACTGCCTTAAAATTTCCATTACTGTTTCATTTTTCCTATCATTAAATTCATTTCCCTGACAGCAAACAGCAGCTTAACATGTTTTCCCATATATATTTGGATATTTTCCATTAGTTAAGATTCATCAGCTTCCCCACTAGCATACCCACTCTCTCTGTTTCTAACAGGATAGCCCTATCAATCATGCCTTACGGTTTATGTAAGTAAATCTAAATGATTAAAGTAAATCTAAATGATTATGTGGAGCCACCATCAACAAAGAGAAAATTCCTCTGGAGGCGTCTGCTAACTGAGTCATCCTCCATTTGTCTTACCTGTCTTGCCCCATTCACTCCGTCTCATTACTGTCCTTTGCTTCAGGAGAGACATTATAGTGCCAGGCTCCTCACCGCAGAAAGTGGGCATGTAGCACAGGGCAAAACATAACTCAGAGACTCTGCTGATGAACCTCTGACTTGGTTAAGCTCAACAATGCACTTTACAAAGGCTGTGAGGAGTCTGATGACATATTCTGCAGAATTTCTTTGAGTGAAAAGCTACATGGTGTTGGCTGTTGAGGCCTACTATGAAAAAATAGGGCAAATATCAATTAATTATCCAGAGAATAATTGTATTTGGCTACAGAGGCCAGACTGAGGGACTGCTGTTGGTTGTTTAGTCACTCAGTTGTTTTCAACTCTGTGCGGCCCCATGGACTGCAGCACACCAGGCTTCCTTGTCCTTCACCATCTCCCGGAGTTTGCTCAAACTCATGTCCATTGAGTTGGTGATGCCATCCAACCATCTCATCTTCTGTCACTAGTGTTTATTATATTTGGTTCCACTGAATCCTACTTTATATTTTCAATAAAGATGGGAATACGTGAAGGTGAAGTCGCTCAGTCGTGTCCGACTCTTTGTGACCCCATGAACTGTAGCCTACCAGGCTCCTCTGTTCATGGGATTTTCCAGGCAATAGTACTGGAGTGGATTGCCATTTCCTTCTCCAGGGGATCTTCCCGATCCAGGGATCAAACCCAGGTCTCCTGCATTGTAGACAGATGCTTTACCGTCTGAGCCATCCCATGTGACCATAGGTAGTCACTGAAATTCTTTCATCTTCCGTTGCTTCAACCATTAAATCACCTCACTTACATGGGTTTGGTGAAAATCAATTTGAGACAAAAATCAGATGAAAATGTGTCACTAACTGTGAAGATTATATTCAGTTCTTCATGGGAATAGATACTCATTATATTAATAATGTGTATTAGGAGTATTAATAAAAATGAAAGTGTTAGTCATTCAGTCAGGTCGGACTCTTGGCAACCCCATTGGCTGTAACCCACCAGACTCCCATACAGTTTTCCAGGCAAGAATACTGGAGAGGGTAGCCATTCCCTTCTCCAGGGGATCTTCCCAACCCAGGGATCAAACCTGGGTCTCCTGCATTGCAGGCAGATTCTTTACCATCTGAACCACCAGGAAAGCCCATTAATAAAAATAAAGATCCCTAATAAAACATTAAGACTGAGGACTTCCTGTAATACAATGTTCTAAGGAAATCAAATGTGCTCTGGGAGACAAATTAGTTGAAAAAAAATGTAAAAGTAGATTTTGTTTGAGTATCTGGATAGATAGCATTGTTGGCTACATTTCCATTCAAAAACTCTATTTGTGGAGCACTTCGTCTTAAATCCTTGTTTTAAATAGTATTAATAGGAGCTAATGTCGACTTAAAACAACGTAAGAGTTGTGACCTAAGTTTTCTTTGGGGCAAAATGAGGACTGCAGGCTGGGAGACAGCACCTCAGAGAGCTCTGAGAAACTGCTCCAAAGAGGCTGGAGGGTGAAGACCAATACATATGTGATGTGGATGAAGGGGAAGTTCATGTGATCAAGCACATATTTTTGCAGAAGATTTTGCTGGTCTTGAGGAGCAGATGTCACCATGAAAAAATTTACTGCTTTTCTGGATATGAGAAGATGCAAGAACTGGGCTCACAAAATCAGTTCCTGAAAATATCTAACTATCTGAAGACCTGTTCTGCCAGTTTTCCAGAGCACAGGGTGCCTCTTTCCTGATCTCCACCCTGGACTCCCTTCAGGGGTTGTTGAGGGTCAGCAGCTGCAGCGGCACATGATTTAACCCTTATAGAGGCAGATGGCAAGTGCCCATGGAGAGTGCCAGTTTGCGGTTGACATTAACGTTTACGAAATGCTTACTTTTTTCTAAGAACTTCGTATGTATTAACTCTGTTTCTTGTGACAACAAGACTATGAGGTGGGAAGTGTTAGTCTGTTCCTTTTATCCATGAGAAAACTGAGGCAGAGGTCAGTTACACAACTTGCCCAAGGTCAAACAGCTAGGAGGAGGTCAAGACAGGATGCTAAGGAGGGTGGCTCCGGGCTGTACCCACCTCAACACTCTGCCCCCCACATCCTGACTCTAATCAGGCACAGCTGTCTGCCCAGGGAACACCCAGGTCCTTTCTCCTATACTTGGATAAAGGCATATAAGAAAAGATTTCTTTCCTGTGTTGAAAGAACTTCCGGTTCATTCAGAAACGGCTTCAAATCATTAAATATAAGTTAAAAAGAAGAGAGGCTAGAATAGGACCAGACTTCATGCTGATGGAAAGTGCTGTCTGATCCCGTGAGAACCTGTCTCTAATGGAGACCCTAAATCTTGAGACATGATTAAGTGGCTGTTTCTACAATACAGACTTAATAACTGACGTGCTTGTGTAAATATGCTCAGTGCTTCTTAAACTTGGGTGCTCATCCATATCTTGGGGTTTGTAGTCTTTGCCAGGGACTTGTATCCAGAAGACCTTTCTGGTGTGTCAAGCTTACTTTAAGACTTTGGAGAAAAATACTTAAATTTGTAATCAAAATATTTTCACACTAAAGCAACAAGGATATCGCTCCTGTTTTTATGACAGGAGCACGTCTATGGCAACCCACTCCAGTGTTCTTCCCTGGAGAACCCCAGGGACGGTGGAGCCTGGTGGGCTGCCATCTATGGGGTTGCACAGAGTCGGACACGACTGAAGCGACTTGGCAGCAGCAAGATTTGGGTGTTTCATGCTTGCGCAGAAAGCTTCATGTTCTACCCCAAGGAGAACAAATTCCTTTCTCAAGGCCTAAAGGCATGCAGGTACAAATATTTGAGAAACAGTGATTTAGCCTCTAACCAGTTCTGATTGATAAACACTAAGGGGAAAAACAAAGCCAACCACAGTGGCAAACACTTAAGGCCGTTCCTGAAAGCTTTCTCCACAGCAAACCACAAGTGTACAAATGACCAGCAGTAAATTAGTCTGCCTCAAGCAGGACTCCCCGCTCCCTGGATCACGGCTGTTAAATCCATCTCTAAAATCTGGCTCAGATTCCTCCTCCCCTCTTCTCCTCCATTGCCTCCTGTCCTCCCAGCCCTGGCTGTCATAATTTCTCCCTTGTTTCTTCAGTGGTCTTTCTCCACATACTAGTCAGAGGTTTTTTGTTTTTTTTTTTAAATAAAACATGAATCAGGTAATATCATTCTCCTGGTTACTTCTCCCTAGTAAACGCTCAATGCACTTATAATTCAACCTACACTTTTTCATTATTCCATACAAAATCCTACATCATCAGGCTCCTGACTCCTCCGATCTAATTTGCAGCCATGTTTCCATTAGCTCATCTCCTTCCAGGCAGGCTTGGCTTGCTTCTATTCCTGGAATACCCAAAGCTTATTCCTGCCTCTGGAACTTTGGCTTTGCTGTTCCCTCTTCCTGGAATTCTCTTTCCCTGATCTGTTTATCACTCCAGTCCCCCTTTTTTGTCTTTTTTCATTCAGGTCTCAGCTCATATACTGTTTCCTCAGAGGGACATCCCATGGTTATCCTCCTTAACATTGCTATCTTCCCCAAACGCTGTCTAGGCACATACATTTTATTTTCTTTTTAGCACTTATTTGGGCTTCCCTGGTGGCTCAGATGGTGAAGAATCTGCCTGCAATGCAGAGACCTGGGTTAAATCCCTGGGTCAGGAAGATCCCCTGGAGAAGGAAATGGCAACCCACTCCAGGGTTCTTGCCTGGAAAATCCCATAGACGTGAAGCCTGGTGGGCCACAGTACTTATTTATTTATATATCTCCTATTCAATACACATGGCAGAAGCTTGAATATTCACTGAATGAGTAAATGAATGAATGAATGGGAGAAAGAGAAAAGAAGCAGAAAACACTTTCGATACTATGTCCAATAAACTACTGTTTAATAATTTGAGGAGAGTGGATGGAGGCAGACTCTAGATTGATGGGTTCATATCTATTTAGTAATAAAAGAGTCAAAATGTGAATATCAGAGCACAATTTGGAGTGGTCTTTGAAAGTTTCTGGAGATAAGAAATCTTTCCTCTGACTTTATTTAGACTTAGCTTTTTAAAAAAAATCTATTTTGTATTGGGGTATAGTAACTTTTGCTTTTAAAAAAAATTCTTTATTTTTTAATTGAAGGATAATTGCTTTACAGAATTTTGCGGTTTTCTGTCAAACCTCAACATGAATCAGCCACAGGTATACATATATCCCCTCCCTTTTGAACCTCCGTCCCATCTCCCTCCCCACCCCACCCCTCCTAGGTTGATACAGAGCCCCTGTTTGAGTTTCCTGAGCCATACAGCAAATTCCCGTTGGCTATCTATTTTACATGTGGTAATGTAAGTTTCCATGTTACTCTTTCCACACATCTCAACCTCTCCTCCCCTCTCCTCATGTCCACAAGTCTGTTCTCTATGTCTGTTTCTCCACTGCTGCCCTGTACATAAATTCTTCCATAGCATTTTTCTAGATTCCGTATATATGTGTTAGAAAACGATATTTATGTTTTTCTTTCTGACTTACTTCACTCTGTATAATAGGCTCTAGGTTCATCCACCTCACTAGAACTGACTCAGATGCATTCCTTTTTAATGGCTGAGTAATATTCCATTGTGTATATGCACCACAACATCTTTATCCATTCGTCTGTCGATGGGCATCTAGGTTGCTTCCACATTCTAGCTATTGTAAACAGTGTTGCAATGAACAATGGGATACACGTGTCTTATTCAATTTTGGTTTCCTCAGGGTACCTACCTAGGAGTGGGATTGCTGGGTCATATGGGCTTCCCTAATAGCTCAGTTGGTAAAGAATCCACCTGCAATGCAGGAGACCCTGGTTCAGTTCCAGGGTTGGGAAGATCCGCTGGAGAAAGGAAAGGCTACCCACTCCAGTATTCTTGGGCTTCCCTTGTGGCTCAGCTGGTAAAGAATCTGCCTGCAATGAGGGAGACCTGGGTCGGGAAGATCCACTGGAGAAGGGAAAGGCTACCCACTCCAGTATTCTTGGGCTTCCCTTGTGGCTCAGCTGGTAAAGAATCTGCCTGCAATGAGGGAGACCTGGGTCGGGAAGATCCACTGGAGAAGGGAAAGGCTACCCACTCCAGTATTCTTGGGCTTCCCTTGTGGCTCAGCTGGTAAAGAATCTGCCTGCAATGAGGGAGACCTGGGTCGGGAAGATCCACTGGAGAAGGGAAAGGCTACCCACTCCAGTATTCTTGGGCTTCCCTTGTGGCTCAGCTGGTAAAGAATCTGCCTGCAATGAGGGAGACCTAGGTTGGGAAGATCCCCTGGAGAAGGGAATGGCTACCCACTCCAGTATTCTGGCCTGGAGAATTCCATGGATTGTAAAGTCCATGGGGTCTCAAAGAGTCCGACATGACTGAGTAACTTTCACTTTCATATTCATGGTGGTTTTATTCCTAGTGTTTTAAGGAGTCTTCATACCGTCTTCCATAGTGGCTGTGTCAATTTACATTCCTTCCAACAGTGCAAGAGTGCTCCCTTTTCTCCACACCCTCTCCAGCACTTACTGTTTCTAGACTTTTTGATGATGGCTGTTCTGACTGGTGTGAGGTGATATCTCATGGTAGTTTTGATTTGCATTTCTCTAATAGTGAACGATTTTGAGCATCTTTTCATGTGTTTGCTAGCCATCTGTATGTCTTCTTGGAGAAATAGCTGTTTAGGTCTTTTTCCCACTTTTTGACTGGGTTGCTTGTTTTTCTGGTATTGAGTTGTATGAGCTGCTTGTATATTTTGTAACTTTGCTTTTTGATCAACCAGATTATGTGGGTAAACGTTATAGAGCCAGTTGGAAAGACATCAGGGTACAGTAAGTTCAGAGCCAGGCGAGCTGGGTTTCTGAAAGTGGGGAATATATCCCTCATGGCTAATTTAAGGTCCTGCTTTCATAACGGTATTTATCACATCTATAACTTGGGAGATTAAATACCCTTATTTTGAAAGGGCAGTTTTACTTTGTATCCCCAAGACTTTTGGTTTCATTTTAGTATCAATGATTTGTTTGTATATCCTGAGATTACTTGGCCAGATGGTGATGGTGTGTAATTGGCGTCTCTTCTGGGCGACAGAGAAGACTTGGCTCAATAGAGAGGGAATCCATAGTTGTAGGTAAGGCACAAAGTTGGCACGGCTCATAAGTAATCACTGATTGATTATATCTTTTTGTAATTATTTCTTTCTTACCCTATCATAAAAAAAGGACCATCAGCTTAGAGAAACAGAAAGAGCACTGAACTGGGCATTCAAAGATAAGGGTTCTAAATTTGATTCTGTAACTTACAAATTGTGGGACTTATGGATAGCCAACACATTTTGCTAGACTTTGTGTTTCTTGCCCACCAAATGGAGAAAGATTAGACTCTATATTCATTTATGGCCCTTCCAACTCTGATAGTCTATAATTCTAGGAGCCAAAAAAACCATCTCAGCATCATTGTAAGAGCTTTGTTTTCTAAAAATTGAAGACCAGAGTATTTACATAATAATAATTTTGATTTATAAGGGACTCAGCAGGGTTTCTACTAAGAGAATTTTATCCAAGGCCTTTTTGTTTAGGCTTCCTTTCTCTACATCAATGGAAAAACAAAATTTCCCAGCTTACTCAGGTACACATATCCTGAAACAGTAAAAGAGGTTAAAAAAAAATCCAGGTAAGTCATTGTAGCATACTTCTAATCAAAATTCTTTTTAATAAGCCCTATTATATTTCTCTAGCAAAAGTGAATATAAATCAGCAAGACTGAAAATACTTCTCACAACAGATAGAGTAAGATATTATGAACATCTGGAACAAAAAACTGCCAATTTGATATAATTATATAGGTAGTTGGAAGGTTCCCTTTTCACAGAACTGTTTTCCTATCAGCCCAAGTCACACCATTAAAGATTAATTCTCTTGATTTACTATTTTAGGAAAATAAAAAGTAGGCTGCAAATGTAAGCCACTATAGTGCCTTAGGAGAGTAATAATTTTAACAAATTTATAGGTGAGAAAATCAAGACTCAGGACATTAAAAGACTTGTTCAGGGTTATCTAGGTGGTAAGCGGTAGGACCATTCTCCTAACAGAAGCATAATCCTCTTTACTCAACATTTTTCCATAGAAAGAAACTGTATGAGATAGTGGGTGGGGGCATTGGGAATGAATACTTTGAACACAGACATGAACTCAAAGTTTGATTCTGCTGTTTGTTCGCTGCATGGCATGAAAAAATTACTTAAACTCATTTTTCGTTACCTGCAAAAATCAAGAATAGGATATTATATACATAATATAGGGGTGATAAAGTATATTAAAGGACTTAATGGTGCATAGTAGTAATCTTTTTGTTTTTACTATTCTATATATTTCTCATCTTATGACTAGGTTGTGAATGAAAGGATGGAACCACAAAGATAATTTAAAGGTAGGTAGTTTTCCTTCAGTCTTGTATTCAAACTATAACAGATATATTCATTTTTTTTTAATTCTTCCTTGAGTATTTGTGCACTACCCTCTACCGTGAATGCCCTTCCTCATCCTTTGACTCTGACAAAGAGAGCCTACACATTTTTTTCAAGCTCAAACACAACTTATCTCCCCTTTAAAACTTTATTTGATGTCACAGGCTGTTCCTGTGCGGCATTCATGGACAACTCAAAAAAACTCATTTATAAATATTACCTTAGTGCCAGCTCAGGTGCTGGAGAACTCTGCTAGGGCCACATAAGAGCACTTCATTGAACTGATCTAATTTTGTTTGTTTCTGTTAGTCATTTCCACACTTCGGGATTTTGCAGAACTTTTACATTTAAAAAATGAGGACTGACACCAAGTTGCCAACATTTAATTTTCTGGGTAAGGATAAGTGACTGCCATTGATTACCACAAGGGAAGGGAATTTTGACAAAAATCTCAGGATTAAAACAAGTGAGTATAGGCTTTATGGAAAACTTCATAGAGGGGGTTCTGCATGATCAGGGAATAGATATTGGGGCATCCACTGGTCTCATATATATTTTTGTCCCAACCTGATAGTTCCTAGAGGAGCTGTTTCTTATTTCTTTTTGCATCTCTACCGCAGTGCTCACTGTCTAGTGGGAAGTAGTCAATGAATATTCATGAATAAGGTAGCGAATATGCCTCTGAGAAAATATTTACCCCGAGACCTGTGGCAATGCCTTCCATCACAGAGTACCTGTGAGAACACACAGCGTGGTGAGGACGTGGGGGAGGGGTGTGTGTGTGTGCGTGCGTGTGTGTGTGTGTGTGAAGTGATACAATTTATTTCACCAGTTTTGCAGGTACCAGCCATTCGGAAGATTTTATGTAAACTATGGGATTGTCCTGCCAGAGAACAAAGGAGGAGGCAGGCAAGAAGTAAGATACTAGGGTATATCATTGTAGAAAAAAATGAAATCTCTTTCTCTCATACTATCTAAAATATTCCATGTGAATTGACAGATTGAGTATTATTATAATGAGAGAGAGAGAGAGAGAGAGAGAGTGTGTGTGTGTGTGTGTGTGTGTGTGTGTGTGTGTATGCAAGTGTTAGTCACTCAGTCGTATCCAACTCTTTGTGACCCAATAAATTGCAGCCTGCCAGGCTCCTCTGTCCATGGAATTCTCCAGGCAAGAATACTGGAGTGGGTAGCCATTCCATTCTCCAGGGGATCTTCCTGACCCAGGGATCAAATCCTGGTCTCCTGCATGGCAGGCAGATTCTTGACCGTCTCTCTGGTCTCTTTCGAGCCACATGTTTCTAAGATGAAAACAGTTGCACACAACTTGCTTTTCAGTTTTAAAATAAGGAGAAAGTTAACATGTTTCCTCCTAGCTAGAACTTTAAAGCTGGCAAGGCACCCAGTTTTCCTACTTAAAAGCTGTCTGATCCCAAGAAAGTTCCCTAACCTCTTTGAGCTTCAATTTCTGCATCTCTGAAATGGGGATGACAGTCCCTCTTTCTGTGTTTCAGAGAGGATTAGAAGGATAGTTTCAGTAAATGAGCAAGCAAAGGTCCTGGATTATGAATGGGGTTTAATAAATTTTAATTCACTACGGGGCCTAGTAAGATAAATGGCATTTTCAAATTAAAATCCTATCAAATATTAGTGATAGGATAAGAGCAAATAGATTCCTGCTCTGGTGAATAAAGGTGCCTGTATTTATACAATCTTTAAAGAACCATGAGGATTATCTTTGCGGCAGCCCTCATTTTAATTAAGAGCATAGAGATTAGACGTTTCAGCATAGGAAGAGGTTTATATTTGATTTAAACCACAGATGTACATTTGCAGCATCTAAACATTCCATTCCTTGGCTAAAGATGTAACAAGCTACTTCAGCAAACCTGAAATTGCAAAATAAATGGAAAATGCTTAATCATTTAAAAGGAAATGGCAAAGGAATGAAAAGACCAAAGCATACACAGACACCAGAGAGGAAAGTTAAGCAGCAGGAAGTCTCCTCAACGTTTTTAAAGGCTGACAAATGACTTCAGTAGACAGGCAGAATACAAAACTAAAGGACCCATCTCTATCGCTTTTACACACAAATACTTCCAAGGAAAAAAGTGTATATTTCTATAGGCAAACTCATTTTGGGTAAAAGTATTTCTTAAAGCAAAAAAAAAAGCAAATTGCAGAGCCATGTGTAAAATACAAACTTGTTTTGTTAAAAACAATGTCAGACTCCACCTACACCCGAGTATGATTTGCACATGTTTGTACGACATCAGGCAACATATGACAGGTTCAGGCCACAGTGCCACACTGGGAAGCTCAGTGGGTTTGAGGGAACTTTTTGTTTCTTGAACATCTTTGCATTACCTCACCAAATGCAATGAGCATACATTGGAACAAAAACACTTCAAAATAAAAAAGAAAAAAAATGTACATTTCCTATTATTCATACACGCATTCATTCATTCATCATCCAAAATTTACTGAATCCTGACTGGACCGTGAAGTAAACTGAGCTGGTCTTCTCTAAAGCATCAGATCTGACTTTTTCAGAAGCATGCCAGCTAAATTCAGTTTTATTTTGCGGGGTAAGCCATGTGGTTCTCTTGCACTGCCCTAAAATTCTATCTCGTTCCCCTTTGAGATTAATGAGATATATTAAATTCAAACCATTTGGAGTTAATTGCACTCCTTTCCTTTCTACCTGAAGTTACTGCACTCAAGGGAGGATTGACTGACTCCCCAGGTTCATTGAATTGTGTGTGGCCAATGGTGGCAACAACATGGAATTTAGAATAAAAGCAAACAAACAGTTTTTCAGTTCTGACTCTTCTACTTACCAGACATGTAACACTGGTATGCCACTTCCTTCGCTTCGAACCTCAGCACCATTTTCTCTCTTTGAGTAATAATCCCTATCTTACAGTATAGCTGTAAACCTCAATGATGTTAGATATCAAAAAGTGCTATAAATTGCAAAGTGATGGATGTGTGTACATTACAATTTCTCCACGAAGGATTTGTGGGTTTTGCTTCCAACAGAGGACAATGACACGTGCTTGTAAGTCTTGGCAGGTTTCCACTTCAGGTGAGACTACAATAAGCTTGAATAGAGCTGAGAAGCAACAGCTACCATGTTAGGAAAATGCCACTCTTTCCTGATAAAGATTGCAAACCCAATTAACCAACAAACATATCTGACCTGGTATAATCGTCTTCAACCAGCATGTGCTTTGGAATTGGTGAGTACCTTCCTGGAGAGATGGGCGGCAGGGAGGTTTTATATTCTAAAGTGCCATTGTTGCCAGAGAGAAGATGGTTTTCCATCGGTGGAGAATAAGCTAAGGAGTGAAGAAAAAAAAAAAGAAATCTGTTATGTGGGTGATTCAATGTGTCATGCTACAGTCCTGTTAAAAATAGAAAGGCTGTGCTACATGCTAAGAACTCTGTGATCCTTCAAGAGATGGGAGTTGCTGTTTGTTTACATTTAATATGTACAAGCACATGATGACCTTTAGGATTGGAAAGATGTAATAACAGTTTTATCTGTAAGACCAGTTCATATAATTAGGTGAAGAGAAAAACGGGAGGAGAGATCCCGCACTCACATTTTTTCAGAACAATGATTAATGTTCTATTGAAATAAAAATGTTAGCTTTCTAATTGCAGGGCTCACATTCTTTTCACATAGTTAATATCAAACCATCAAAAGCAGAAGGCTCTTGGAGCAAGTTACTGTATAAGACTTTAATCCCTAAATACACTATTCTCCCATCCCAGAAAAGCTAAGAACTCTGGCCTTTCTTTTCTGTTCTTCCACCCTAATTCATCCCCCTTTTGGGTGACTAAAAAGCTAAATGGGTCTCCTGCCCCTACTCTCTCCCCAGATCCATTTTATACACTGAAAAATGCAGGTCTGATCATGACGTTCTCTGGCTTACACACTCTCCATTGCTATTAGTGTACCGAATATAAACTTTCCCTTTTATCATTCTTGGAAGACTGACTCATTTTGATATCCCCCTCTTATACATCTCCTATGGTCCCTAAATAAAGCCTGTTCTTCCTAAGACCTGTATTTTTGCTCCACTTTACCAGCTACCTAAAACTTCTGTCTCTTCTCCCATCTCTGATACTGAAATCTTATCCATTTTTTCAAGATACAATTCAAACGCTACCTTCTGCATAAAGATTTTTCTACTCTTCCAAAGACAGGAGATATCCTTTTCCTCTGAGTGCCCAAAGGACATTTCTTTTTACCTCTCTCACAGCATATACATCCCCTCTCAGTTTGCCAGATCCTGCTGTTACTTATATACCTGAATTAACCTTCCTTTCAATGAAGGCCAGGACTGCATCTCCTGTGGATCTCACATATTACCTTATAAGGTATTTTGCATGTACTGAAATTACTCTATATATTTCTTGAATTGAATAGCAAATTTTGTTTTTCCTTTTTTCTTCTGACAGAAAGAAGAAATGTCCTATGTGCCCATCAAGAAGAAGCTCACAGAGCCTCAAGACTGATTTTTCTTCATTTGGCTTGATAAACTCTGAAAGTTAAAACTCTTCAATATGCTAAGGTAAGTCTGATCTCGTCTTACTGCTTGCTTGACAAAAAGATATATTCTGAGGGAAGTCATTTTACAGTCATTAAGAAAACCAATAGCCAACGTAATGGTAACAAAATCATTCAACATTTAAGTTTCCCTCAAGAGAAATATCCAAATCTAAAAGAGGTTAAACGACTTGCTTAAGAGCATAGTACTAATTAATAACAGGACCTGAAGACATTCTGAGTTCTCAGTCTCACAACTGGTTGCTCAAGATTTCAGAATGAGCACTCTTACTGATGTGGCCAAAACTGCCCCTTTAACTCACATCAGAAAAAATTAATTGCTTCCAAATCTAGTCCCCAGAGAGACAATCTTCTTGTTGACCTATTAAGAAGAGGGGAAACCACGGGGCTTATGTAGAAATGGACATTGTGAGGATCGAGCGCAGCATCTCATTGTTAGTTGTTGCTCAAGAAGCCCCCACCTCCAGCCCGTCTCCACTGTCTTAGTGACTGAAAATTTTATCTGGCATCCTTGCCAATATATCAAATTCTGATAAAGGTTAGAACTATAAGGATAGTGATTAAGGAGCATGATTTCACCATTTGTGGGCAAGATCCTCTTCCCCAAGAAGAAGAACAGTGTTCTCCCCAGTTTATTTTGCCAGTCTCCTTCTTTTCCACTCTGTTACTATATAGATTTGAACTAGGAAGAGAGACTATTATGGCCTGAGAGCTATTGTGCTTTAGGGGCTTGAGAAATAGCCTTTAAAAATGTGTTGGCCCTTGGCAGCAACGGAGACACAGACATAGAGAACAGACTTATGGACACGGAGATGGGGGGAAGGAAGGAGAGGGTGGGGTGGATGGAGAGTAACATGGAACTTTATATTAACATATGCAAAACTGATAGCCAATGGGAATTTGCTATATGGCTTAGGGAATTCAAACTGGGGCTCTAACAACCTAGAGAGGTGGCAGGGGGTAGGAGGCGGGAGGGAGGTTCAAGAGGGAGGGGACACAGCTACACCTATGGCTGATTCATGCTGTTGTTTGGCAGAAACCAACACAATTCTGTTAAGCAATTATCCTTCAATTAAAAAATAAGTAAATTTAAACTTTTCTAAAATGAATAACCTATGAAAACTAATGAAAACCTACTGTATAGCATAGGAAACTCTACTCAATGCCCTAAACGGGAAGGGAATCTGAAAAAGAGTGGCTATATGTGTATGTATAGTTTATTTGCTTTGCTGTGCAGCAGAAATGAATGCAACATTGTAAAGCTGCAATTAAGCTCCAATAAATGGTTACTCTAATCAAAAAATTTTAAAAACACGTTACCCCTTGGAATACTACTCAGCGATGAAAAAGAATGAAATAATGCCATTTGCAGCAACCAGGATGCACCTAGAGATTACCATACAAAGTGAAGTGAAATCAGAGAAAGAAAGACAAATACCACATCATATCATTTATATGGGGAACTGAAGATATGAACCTATCAATGAAATAGAAAGACTCACAGATATAGAGAAGAGACTTGTGGTTACCAAGGGGAAGTGGGGGTTAGGGAAGGATAGATAGGGAGTCTGGGATTAGCAGATGCAAACTATTAAATATAGAATGGACAAGCAACAAGTTTCCACTGTATAGCACAAGGAATTATGTTCAATATTTTGTGATAAACCATAATGGAAAAGAATATGGAAAAGTATATATATATATATGAATAACTGAATCATTTTGCTGTATAGCAGAAATTAATACAACATGGTATGTAAACTATACTCCAGTTAAAAAAAAATGTGTTGCTCTTATGTTGCCGTAATCACACTGTCCATAACATACATTGTTAAGCCTTTCTCTAATGGTGAACCTGCCAACTCATCAGCTAAGGCCCCCAAGACAAGTGAAGTACAAGATCCCTCTGCGGTATTTCCACAGGCTAAGCAAGAGTGAAGGTGTAAGCAGAAGATCTTGCCAAGTTTTACAGAATTCCAATTTTGAAAACCCGGCCTGCTGTTCAAAGATGACTCTAAGCCTGGTACTTACAGTGCGTAATATCAGGTGGGCCATAAGGATCAGTCATATAAATGGTGGTGGGTTTGCCAACTTTTAGATAAACCACATCTGATGTGTTCTTCAATATTGCTACCGCCTCCTCGTGTGTTACTTCTTCTAAACTGTAGTTGTTTACCTGAAAGTGGGAAAAATTCATTGTTAGAGCCAAATCTATGCAGGGGATTAGCCAGAAGTATCCAAGCAAGAAGATATACAAAATTATGAGCTTAAGCAAAGAATAAATCATAATTATTACAGTCCAGTATCTATATTATACTTTGACAGAAGAGATGGATTAATGGCATTAGCCAAAGCAGGTAAGGTACAATACTAAAAAATAAGGTTGTTTCTGCCTTTTCCTACCAGGACGCAATATATTATATTAGAAATCAGAATACTCTTGTGGAAAATGGAACAAAGAGGTCAAATGTCTTTCTTATGCTATAGTGAAAGTGAAGTCGCTCAGTCGTGTTCGACTCTTTGCGACCTGTGGACTGTAGCCCACCAAGCCCCTCTGTCCATGGGATTCTCCAGGCAAGAATACTGGAGTGGGCTACCATTTCCTTCTCTTATGCTATAGCGACTGTGATTACAAAAGCAATATACATTCATGGAAGAAAACAAAAACAACAGATGAAAATAAAAATTACCCATAATCTCCCTGTATGGACATGTGTCTTTGAATGACTGTGGCCACATCACACACATTGGTTTGGAATGTGCTTTTCAACTTCAAGCGACCATTTGCCTCTATCATGTATGTATTTCAACAAGATGAGTTTTGTTTCTTATAAATCACTGTGCCTTAACAGAATGATTTAACTAATCTCTAAAGCACATTTAGTTTATTTCAAATGGTGTTGCAATAAACTGTTTTCTGTATTTGTGTACCACTCTGATGATGTCTTCAGGATAAGTCATACAAATGAACACTGGACCAAATTAAATGAATATGATAAAGCCTCGGGTGCATGCTTAGCCGCTCAGTCATGTCTGACTCTTTGCAACCCCATGGACTGTAGCCCATCCAGACTCCTTTGTCCATGGAGATTCTCCAGGCAAGAATATTAGAATGGGTTGCCATGCCCTCCTCCAGGGAATCTTCCCAACTCAGGGATTGAAGCCAGGTCTCTCGCATTACAGGCGGATACTTTACTGTCTGAGCCACCAGGGAATCCCAAGGCCTCTGGTACCTATTTCCAAAGTGCTCTATGGAAACATGAGTCAGTTTCCTCTTATACTGCAGGTATATCAGAGCCCCGTCTTCCCACAGCTTCATCAGGCTTGGCTTTTCTCACTTTAAAAATTGTTCCCATCAAAATGTCATTTAACATGACTCTGTTTTCTAAGGAAAGAGAGCTAATGTTGGAACATAGAGCTTTTCAAATGAACAAGTTCAAGAGCACCTTGTTGCAGTTGGCTTTAACAGCCACTTCTCTCTATTGGAGAGAAAAGCCTGTGATACCAGCACAATTATTCCTTCATGGCGGTGGCTTACAGTGGGTTTCTGAGGCTCCTTCTCTTAAATGGTTTTCAAATATTGAGGCAATATTTTAAATACCTATGTTATCCTTACTTGACTCCTATTTTTCTTTATATGTAGCAATTCTTTAGTTGGTTTCTGCTGAAATGAGGTGTAATTCAAATCAATGTAATATAAATATAAATAAATAAAATAGCTTGGATTCCTACATATTCTCTGTAGTATCTAATCAACACTTCAGTCATTTAACACCTTGTAGCATTGCTTTTTAGTTTTGCTTCATGTTGTTGCATAAATTCCACGTGCCACTTAATCCTTGGTGGTGCAGCCAGGTCAGGGACACTGGAACAGAATGGAATTGAGCCTGACTGCTGTGAGCTCTCCATCAAGTAGCAAATGTCTCCACTGTTCTCTTCTAGAGAAGTAACATTCTCTTAACTCTTTCTGTACTTCCAATGTCTAGCACTTGTTCATTCATTGATCAAATGTTTGTTACTTACCTATTACGTGTCAGTCACTGTTCTACATGTTAGAGATATAGTGATAAAACAATAAGAATGATAATCATAATTACAGCAGACACTTACAAAGCCTTATTTCATGTCAGGCATTGTTTGAAATTGTTTTATATATATTAACACAATCAAATCTCTCAATAGCCTATGGACTAGCCATCATAATTACTTTCATTTTACAGATGAGAAAAGCATGTCTCCAAGTGGTTAAAAAAAACTTGCCCAAAGTCATTGACCTAATCGTAGTAGAGGCAGAAATCAAAGCCAGATGGTTTGGTTACAGAGACTCTTCACCACTCATCCCTATTGCTTCTTTCAGATGGACACAGTCCCCGCTTCCTCGAGACTCACACTCTACTAGAACATAGCTGTTTATGAAATGAATGGATAGAAAACTAGACCCATGCAGAGTGGGAATGTTACGGGACTATAGGCATGGTAAACATAGTGGATAATGGCAGCCTTCAGACAAACAGCAAGAATGATAGCAATAAGAGCTAACATTTATTTACCACCTGTATGTCATATATCTTGGAAATACTATGTATATATTTTGACGTAAGTTACACAATTTATCCTGGTTATAGCTCCATGGGGCTTCCCTGTTGGTTCAGATGGTAAAGAATCTGCCTGCAATGCAGGAGACCTGGGTTCGATCCCTGGGTCTGGAAGATACACTGGAGAAGGGAATGGCTACCTACTCCAGTATAGCTCCATGAGGTAGACATTAATGAGTAGACCTACTCTGGGAAAAAAACTAATATCTGAAGAGGGTAACACAGCAACAGAGAGGTCACACAGCCCCCAAGTGGCAAAGTTATCAGTTGGATCACAGTCCTGCTGAAAAGACGAAAATGAGACAGCCCTTGAGAGTTGGTTCCTAGGACTTACATTATCTATTCCTTCTTCCTTTGGGAGAGCAGAGTCTCTTTCTAAGTTTGCATATAGAAGTACTGTGAATGCCTAAGCGTTATAAAAGCCTTCTTGCTGAATCCAGTGATGACAACCTATTGCATCAGCCAAGTACGCTGACAAAGTCAAAAATAAATAAAATGGAAAGTTGCTTGATATATCTGTTTCTTCAAAACCTTTTTACATGTTTGACCAATCACTATTTTTTTAAGGACTACCACTTATACCTACATAATGAATATTTACAAATAATGCTCATATATATGAGCTCATATACAATATGCTCATATATAATGGTTTAAAATGTATAGAAGTGTCTTGTCTTAAAAGATGGTTGCCTAAGGTAGCTCTGAATACTGTGACCATGTACCCTAGAAATATCTATATTGAAAAAAGAGAAGAGGGGAAGAATTTATTGCCATAAACAGAGAGGAGCCAATGGATAAAGACCCTAAAGGCCAGAAACCAACTGGATTAGATCACAAGTGGCACAAAAGCTCTGTTTCTGACAGGGGCTCACTGTCTCTTTCCCCAGGATACAGAAAGCACATAGCTCATTAGATTATCAGTGAAAAAGAGATGTGGCCAGCACTTATTAAAGTGCACTTCCTCCGTCTTTATGTTGAGCCTTGAAACAAGCTAGAAAATGTTATCTTTAATTGTGTTTTCTGAGAATGACTGCCTTAACAGACTCTCAGACCACCAGGAAAAAATCTTTAGGGCAGAAAACAGAAGCTGAGGAGAGGTTGGAAGTGAGGAGTGAGGAAAGAGAGGATATTGGGGGAAATACTGGTCATTTAAAACAGTAGTACTTCAGTCAGACTCTCTTTGGTGACTGTGAAGTGTTGGAAAACCTACACTGATTTCCGTCACGGGAGAGGTGGTGTGATTCTGGCAAAAGAATGTAGTGGTTAAGAGCACATGCTTTTGAGTCACACAAACCAGGACTTGTTGTGGTCCTGACACTACCTAGCTGACTTTGAAAAACTTGTTTAACCTACTTAGCCTCAGTTTTGGCATCTGTATAATAGGTATGAGAAGAATCACTGCCTCAAATGGGTTGCCGATTTCAATATACTGGCCCACGTAAAGTGGCAGGCTCATTAAAGTGCTCATTATTGTTAGCTCCTGTTACTATTGTCATCATCCATCTCTCTCCTCAGGAAACAGGAATTCTTGGTGAAATTTTTCGCTGAGCATTTTCCTGTAAACATCTGCGAACTGATGAGTTTAATTAGAGTACTGTTGATGAGGCTTCTGTGCGGTCTTTTAAAAAATTCAGAATAGTACAGGATCTGGACCCAAAAAATGCTCTTTTGTGCTGAAGTCTTCAAAATGTTTTTCATGAAAGTGGGTTTATTTGGGTTAATTATATGTGTGTATTATCCTCTGAACTCTCAAGATAAAGGGCCTACAGCTGGAGCTGATTGTACACAGGGAGAAGGGACATTTTACTGATTGGCTGGGTGCTCTTGTCATTGTTTTTCATTGTTTTTTTCCTCTTCTTTTTCCTTTTTTTTGCATCAAGTATCTGTCTATCATGGTGAACACTGAGCAACTGGCCTGGTTTCAGAAAAAAAAAAAAAAATCATGTGCATTTGAATGAAGTGTTTCCATGGGGTGTGCAACATAGAAGGGACACGTGTGCAGCCTGGCCGTGTATTTCAATAGGACAGAGGACCGAGGCCAAGACAGAGAGACTGGAGGTGAGGTGACTCATTCTTTCAAATGGAAGCAGGAGCATGATGCCGCCGACAAAGGAGGCTGGAGAAAAGAGGTGCCCGGAGACTTGTAAGAAAGGAAGATGGCAAGTGTTGTGGGAATTCAAATAAGTGTTAGCAAATACACATGTGATGGTACAAAGGTGGGAGGTGTGGGAGCATGAGAAGGTGTGATAGGAGAAACGAGCTATGTACAGATGGCAAGACACTGACCTTTCCATATTCATTCAGGAATAGCTACGTGGTGAGACAAACTGGGAGTATTAGCGACATAAAAGTTGCACTAAGACACAGGACAAGGAAATGTGAGACTCTAGAAACACTGTAAAAAAAAAATTACAAATTCTAGGCTCAGCTGGTAAAGAATCCGCCTGCAGTGCGGGAGACCTGGGTTCAGTCCCTGGGTTGGGAAGACCCCCTGAAGAAGGGAATGGCAACCCACTCCAGTATTCTGGCCTGGAGAATTTCGGCCTGGGTTGCAAAGAGTCAGACAGGACTGAGTGACTTTCACTTTTGGGGGCTTTCCTGATAGCTCAGTTGGTAAAGAATCTGCCTGCAATGCAGGAGACCTGGGTTCGATCCCTGGGTTGGAAAGATCCCCTGGGAAGGAAAAGGCTACCCACTCCAGTATTCTGGGCTGGAGAATTCCATGCACTGTATAGTCCATGGGGTTACAGAGAGTCAAAGATGACTGAGGGATGGAAAGGGAAAAAATACCAAAATATTCCATGGAAGACAGAGAGAATTAGTGACGTTCACTTTTTTCTAAGGATGGATGGTTCATTATTAAAATGAACAAGAACTAAAACCTTAAATAAGGGAGAATAGAAACTAAGTGCAGTAGCCTCTTTTATGAAACACACATAATATGATCTGATGAGTAACAGAAAATGGGAATGGGAAAGAAGGAAGTTGATTTATCACACCCAGTGACTAGTTAGATTTATAAGAAATAATAGCCATATTTAAAACCTAGGTCTTTAAAAATGAAGGCAACCTGGTATAATGAAAGGAATTTTGAATGTAGACTCTGATCTGCTATCAGTTTCTAGTTTTATGAATTTTGTAGTTAACATATTTACTGAGTATTAATTTTCTTCTAGTCATATACGGATGTGAGAGTTGGACCATAAAGAGAACTGAGTGCCAAAGAATTGATGCTTTTGAATTGTGGTGCTGGAAAAGACTCCTAAGAGTCCTTTGGACAGCAAAGAGATCAAACCAGTCAATCCTAAAGGAACTCAACCATGAATATTCACTATAAGGACTGGTGCTGAAGCTGAAACTCCAATACCCTGGCCACCTGATGCAAAAAACCGATTCATTGGAAAAGGCTCTGATGCTGGTAAAGATTGAAAGCAAAAGGAGAAGAGGGTGGCAGAGGATCAGATGTTTAGATAGCATCACTGACCCAGTGGTCATGAATCTGAGCAAACTCCGGGAGATGGTGAAGGACAGGGAAGCCTGGCATACTGCAATCCATGGGGTTGCAAAGAGTTGGACGTGACTCAGGACTGAACAACAACATGTTTACTAAATATTAATTTTCTCCTCTGTAAAACAGGGTAATATTGATTGATCTACTTGTGTTTTTGAGAATTAAAGGATACCATGAACCTGAAAAGACACTATAATATAAAGGAGCATATGAATAACAATCAAACTTCACAATCAGACATGGTACTTCTGTTGATCCTAATGTTGGAAACAGTTTTCTCCTGTTCAAGGTTCTTTCTATGAAAATGATCTTATAAAACACTGACTCCTGCAGTGCCTCTATCCATCTTGAAGACTGACCTTCTCAAGGGCAAAGATTAGATTGTTTTCATCTTTGTATTTCCTCAGCTGATATACTGTAAATCGAGGTACTTAATAAATATTGAAATATCCACTAAATAAGTTTGAAAAAATAATGCGGCATATAAAAGGAAAAGTAATAAAAATCTCCGGTTTTAAGGGAGAAGGAGGCATTTGTGTTGTGCTTCTATTTGACTCAGAGAGGAGAGGATAAAGAATGAAGGTCATTTTATTGGACACTCACTGTGTGTCCGGCATGGGACATAAGAATGGAAGACTGGGACAAAACATGAGCGCCAGGTCATATCAGCTTACGAGGGACATAATCAAAGCTTCAGCAGTGTGGATGTCTTCCTCCTTCATTAATCATTGATGTATTTCTTAATCTTTTATTCCATAAACACAGAGAGAGCAAGTGCCAGTGATGTTTTGATTGACTCCAGCTTTCTCTGTGGCAGCAGTCAGCAAATGAATAGCATGATAGGGACTGCAGGGCAATCCACTGGGTGCAGGAAGAAATATTAAAATTTTTATTAATGTTTATCACATTGATCTTCACCTATTTTTTTGTGCATGTTCAGTAGCTAAGTCATGTCTGACTCTTGCGACCCCAAGGACTGCAGCTCACCAGGCTCCTCTGTCCACAGGATTTTTCAGACAATACTGAAATGGGGTGCCATTTCCTGCTGCATTTTCTTTTGTGTGTGTATGGTTTAAAATGTGGATAATATGTTACCATAACAACCTATGAATGCATTTATAGAGAAATATACATATACTAGAGGGAACTTTTTGTGTTTTACTGTGGGGTGTGTTGTTAAAAGAATTTTAAAACTACTCCTCTGTAGTCACTACCAATATATGATGACTAGAGCAAGTTTTATTAACAGGGTTATTAAACTGAATATAAGAAAGAAATAATATAATGGAAGGCTTTACTCATTTATATAAAAACTCTTTATGTTAAACCTTTAACCCTTAAATAAAATATACCATTGTATTTGCATTATGTTGTAATTTGAATGCACTTGAGAGAAATTAAAAGGGAGTCCAAGAAATAATGCTTCCCTGGTGGCTTAGTGGTAAAGAACCTGCCTGCTCATGTAGGAAACCATGGGTTTGATCCCTGGGTTGGGAAGATCCCCTGGAGAAGGAAATGGCAACCCACTCCAGGATACTTGCCTGAGAAATTCCATGGACAGAGGAACCTGGTGGGCTACAATCCATGAGATTACAAAAGAGCTGGGTACGGCTTAATGACTTCACAACGAAAACAACAACCAGGAAATAATTATCCAGATTTTTTTTTCTTAGTGTTTCAGAAGGTAAGCTAACTACAGGAGACAGATTCTGAAGGGTAAACTATTTCTAAATGTCTTTCAACCCGTTACTGGAAATTGCTAAATGATGCTAAACCAGCTAGATCTCAGAAATCACCCTCAGGAGAAGCAGTTGAGCAGCAGAGCTGCATAGGACGGGATTAAGTTAAGGCAGGACTGTGGTTCTTAACCTGGCCACACATTATTAACAGACTCGTTTAGAAAACTTAAAAAAAAAAAATGAGGCATGGCTCCTACCCCAGAGATTTCTGGTTTGATTATTCAGAGTTGACTGAGGCCTGGGCATGCATAGCATTCAAGAGCTTACCATGAGATTCAAACATATAACCAAGACTGAGAACCAGAGGGGTTGAGTAAACTGCTGAAAGGACTGTGGTTTCAGAAAATTGCTATCTGGGTCTGAATCTAATCTCGCGATTTATTCGTTAAATAATATTGAGGATCTGTTTGCATCTTTGAGGTCCAACTTTCTCTTCCAGAAAGTAAGAAGAACAGCAATGGCTGCCCTATCCATCTCTCAAGTGTTGGAGTCAGGAGGTGCTGGGGGTGAAAGATCTTTTTTAATGAGGAAATGGTGTCTTGGTAGGAGGAAAGAACTCTGTGCAGAGGCAGTTACAGCTTCAGCTCTTATCTAAGGTTGGTCTAAACCAAGTGCTTTAAAGTCCTTTTCATTATTCAGATAATGTCTACATATCTGCATGGTCTTCAAGATGATTTTCTTATTGATGTTTGGGTGAAACAAAGTGATACTGGGTCCTCACAATTAATACTCATTCAGAATATTAAACTGTTTCTACTCATCCTCCCTAAATCTATTTATGTTCTCACCATATGATGTAGATTTTGGAATAAAAACAAGAGATGCTCACACACAGCACATCCCAGAGTGACTCCACTAAAAACTAGGTGTCTCATAAGTGTTCCTTAAAAAAAAAAAAAAAAGTTTCATAATAGAATATAGTTGAAAGCTATGGTACTAATCAAAGTTAAATTAGTTCCTTGACTGGAAGACTTCACAGACTCCTAAACATGCTAAAGTTTGTTGAGAATCTACAGGACAAGTGAGATACCAGTTGACTTATTTGACTATAGATCCTTTTCTTTTTAACGATTTTCTCAAATTTTACTTATTTATTTATGGCTGTGCTGGGTCTTCACAGATGCATGCGGGCTTTCTCTAGCTGTGGCAAGTAGCGGCTACTCTCCACCAGTGGTCCAAGGGCTTCTCACGGCAGTGGATTCTTTTGTTGTGGAATACAGGCTCTAGGGCAATGGGCTCCATCACAACCATGAAGCCCGTGTGTCCTAGACCCATGCTTAGTAGCCTGGTGGCATGTGGAATCTTCCCAGACCAGGGTTCAAACTTGTGTCTCCTGCATTGGCCCGCAGAATCTTAACCAGTGGACCCATCTACAGGACCAGGGAAGTCCTGTAGACCCTTTTCATGTGACACAGGCCCAAGACTAGTATTTTAAAACATACTTGGGTAACACTTATCTAAGGTAACCAAACATGGATGTGACTTGCCCAAAATTAATTAGATAGAGTCAATGCTGGCTGCCTGGGACTTCAATCTAGTGATCTTATCTTTGAGTCCATTGCTTTTCTTTATTATTTCAATGCCTCATTTACCTTTCCTCTTGTCTACCAGCTTCCCTTTAAGCAAATGAAACAGACCTTCTTTCTGTAAAAGATGCAAAAGTTCTCTTACTGACAGTTTTTTCTTCAAATGTCAAGAAAATCTTACAGAAGGAGTTGGTGATGGACAAGGAAGCCTGGTGTGCTATGATTCATGGGGTCACAGAGAGTCGGACACGACTGAGCCACTGAACTGAACTGAACTGAATATAAATTTTAAACCACGATGTGACAAGTGGCTTTACTGATTAACAGCTGCTGTAGAGAAGACAGTGAGATAACCCGAGTGTGTTTGTGTTGTGTGTGCTAAGTTGCTTCAGTTGTGTCCAACTCTTTGCGATCCCGTGGACTGTAGCCGCTGGGCTCCTCTGTCCACGGGATTCTCCAGGCAAGAATGCTGCAGTGGGTTGCCATTTCCTACTCCAGAGGATCGTCCCAACCCAGGGATCAAACCTGGGTCTTTTATATCTCTGACTTTGGCAGCAGGTTCTTTACCACTAGGCTCCAACATTGAGCTCCAATACACTGGCCACCTGATGTGAAGAGCCGACTCACTGGAAAAGACCCTGATATTGGGAAAGATTGAAGGCAGGAAAAGGAGGTGACAGAGGATGAGACGGTTGGATCGTATCACCAACTCAATGAACATGAGTTTGAGCAACCTGCAGGAGTTGGTGATAGACAGGGAAGCCTGGCCTGCTGCAGTCCATGGGGTTGCAAAGAATTGGATATGACTTAGCAACTGAACAACAACAGATTCAAAGTTTCTGGTATTATGTAAACAAAGATGAAGAAGATCACATTTCTGTTACATGTGTGGTTCTCTGTATCACCGTGGCAGGGCTGATTAAACACCACTGTGTAAAAATAGATGAAAGAATTGGAAACTTATCAACACTGTTAACATCTGACCATCTGTTCCAAAAAGTTCAAGGCCAACAGGTAATCTATTCAGTCCAAGATTACAACAGTAATCTACTGGTACAATCCATTAAAATCAGATGTCACCGGCATTTGAAAAAATAACTGAAAAAGAAACAAAATATAACAGAAGTATAAAGAAGTTAATGGAGTTTCACTTTAGGTCAGTTTACTTACAGAACTATGAATGAATTTTCATAAGAAACGAGAGAAGGGAGTGGCACAGATTGTTTTAGAAGAAAAGAATATCTATTTAGAGAAAAACATTGTGGTACAGCTGGTAAATCACAAAATCTAAATTATTCACATTTCCTTGGGGGAAGATTAGGAGAGAAGAAAGAGGAAGAAGATATAAATGCAGGTTTGTAAAGGGAAGAAGAGGTGGATAGGAGTGACATAAGAAGAGAATTAATAAATACTTTGGTTGAAGCAAGATAATTCATCTTTTGGGGAGGTTTCTGTGATTTTTTTTTTCCTGTATGCTCTCTCTCATGGTCATTTTTCTTTCAGAATTTTATAAAATGAATCATTTTCTTTCATTTCCAGATTCAGCTTGGCAGTTGCCTTGGAACTACTAATTAGGTTTTACTTACGTAAGAGGAGAGAGACCTATTATTGTTGAAGGTTCATTTTTTTTAAGCCTATGCTTTAATATTCAAAACAGTTAAGGATTATGTCACAGCTATTTTGGAAATCATTGTATCTACAATGAATCTCAACAAAATGATAATGGGAAAATAGCTTGGTGCCTAGAAAATCCTTTGACAGAATTATCTAGACTTTGAGGGTTTTTTTTTTTAAAATTATTTTCAAGAATTTGAATATAAAGCTAAAAATTTAAATAGAGCTTCAAGATATCAGCACACTTCCAGCATGACATTGTAATAGCAGCAGTGGAAGAAATACAAGAAGTGATCCAGAAGAGTTATCTAAATCCAAATTCTTATAGAACAATGAGCCAAAGGTCAAATCAATCACTACCTATGACACACTGTGGGAGGGAATGGCAAACCGCTCCAGTATTTTTGCCATAAGAACGGCATGAACAGTATGAAAAGGCGAAAAGATACGACACCAGAAAATGAGCCCCACTGGTCAGAAGGTATCCACTATGCTCCTTGGGAAAAGCAGAGGGCAATTACTAATAGCTTCAGAAAGAATGAAGGGGCTGGGACAAAGAGGAAATGACGCTCACTTGCGGATGTGTCTGGTGGTGAAAGTCAAGTCCGATGCTGTAAAGAACAGTATTGCATAGGAACCTGGAATGTTAGGTCCATGAATCAAGGTAAACTGGAAGTCGTCAAGCAGGAGGTGGCAAGAGTGAACATTACCATTTTAGGAATCAGTGAACCAAAACGGACAGGAAGGGGGGAATTTAATCCAGATGGCTATTATATCTGCTACTATGGGCAAGAATACTTTAGATGAAATGGAGTAGCCCTCAAAGTCAACAAAAAAGAGTCTAAAATTGGGTGCAATCTTAAATATGACAGAACGATCTCGATTCATTTCCAAAGCAAAGTATTCAACATCACAGATCCAAGATTATGCCCCAACCACTGATGCCAAAGAAACTGAAGTTGAACGGTTCTATGAAGACCTACAAGACCTAGAACTAACACCAAAAAAAGATGTCCTTTTCATCATAGGGGATTGGAATGCAAAAGTAGGAAGTCAAGAGATGCCTGGAGTAACAGGTAAGTTCGGCCTTGGTGTACAAAATGAAGCAAGGCAAAGGCTAATAGAGTTTTCTCAAGAGAACACACCAGTCACAGCAAACACCCTCCTACAACAGCAGGAAAAGACGCTGCACATGAACACCACCAGATGGGCAACACCGAAATCAGGTTGATTATATTCTTTGCAGCCAAAGATGGAGAAGCTCTATACAGTCAGCAAAAACAAGACTGGGAGTTGATTGTGGCTCAGATCATGAACTCTTTATTGCAAAATTCAGACTTAAATTGAATACAGTAGGGGAAACCACCAGGCCATTCAGGTATGACCTAAATAAATCCCTTATGATTATACAGTGGAAGTGAAAAACAGATTCAAGAGATGAGATCTGATAGACAGAGTGCCTGAAGAACTATGGATGGAGGTTCTCATCAGGAGGCATTGATCAAGACCATCCCCAAGAAAAAGAAATGCAAAAAGGCAAAATGGTTGTCTGAGGAGGGCTTATACATAGCTGAGAAAAGAAGAGAAGTAAAAAGCAAAGGAGAAAAGGAAAGATGTACCCAACTGAATGCAGAGTTCCAGAGAAGAGCAAGGAGATGTAAGAAGGCCTTCTTAAATGAATGATTCAAAGAAGCAGAAGAAAACAATAGAATGGAAAAGAATAGAGATCTTGTCAAGAATATTGGAGATATCAAGGGAACATTTCACGCAAGGATGTGCATGATAAAGGACAGAAATGGTATGGACCTAACAGAAGCAGAAGATATTAAGAAGAGGTGGCAGGAAAACACAGAGAACTATACAAAAAGTTCTTAATGATCTGGATAACCATAATGGTGTGGTCACTCACCTAGAGCCTGACATCTTGGCGTACAAAGTCAAGTGGGCCATAGGAAGCATTACTATGAACAAAGCTAGTGGAAGTGATAGAATTCCAGCTGAGGTATTTCAAGTTCTAAAATATGATTCTGTTACAGTGCTGTACTCAATATATCAGCAAATTTGGAAAACAGCAGTGGCCACATGACTGGAAAAGATCAGTTTTCATTCCAATCCCAAAGAAAGGCAATACTGAAGAATGTTCTGTGGAAAATTCTTCAACAGATGGGAATACCAGACCACCTGACCTGCCTCTTGAGAAACCTATATGCAGGTCAGGAAGCAACAGTTAGAACTGGACATGGAACAACAGACTGGTTCCAAAAAGGAAAAGGAGTACGTCAAGGCTGTATATTGTCACCCTGCTTATTCAACCTCTATGCAGAGCACATCATGAAAAATACTGGGCTGGAAGAAGCACAAGTTGGAATCAAGATTGCCAGGAGAAATACCAATAACCTCAGATATGCAGATGACACCACCCTTATGGCAGAAAGTGAAGAGGAGCTAAAAAGCCTCTTGATGAAGGTGAAAGACGAGAGTGAAAAAGTTGGCTTAAAGCTCAACATTCAGAAAGTGAAGATCATGGCATCTGGTCCCATCACTTCCTGGGAAATAGATGGGGAAACAGTGTCAGACTTTATTTTTTGAGGCTCCAAAATCACTGCAGATGGTGACTGCAGCCATGAAATTAAAAGACGCTTACTCCTTGGAAGGAAAGTTATGACCAACCTAGATAGCATATTCAAAAGCAGAGACATTACTTTGCCAACAAAGGTCCATCTAGTCAAGGCTATGGTTTTTCCAGTGGTCATATATGGATGTGAGAGTTGGACCGTGAAGAAGGCTGAACACCGAAGAATTGATGCTTTTGAACTGTGGTGTTGGAGAAGACTCTTGAGAGTCCCTTGGATTGCAAGATCCAACCAGTCCATTCTGAAGATCAGCCCTGGGTGTTCTTTGGAAGGAATGATGCTAAAGCTGAAACTCCAGTACTTTGGCCACCTCATGCGAAGAGTTGACTCATTGGAAAAGACTCTGATGCTGGGAGGGATTGGGGCCAGGAAGAGAAGGGGACGACAGAAGATGAGATGGCTGGATGGCATCACTGACTCGATGGATGTGAGTCTGAGTGAACTCCAGGAGTTAGTGATGGACAGGGAGGCCTGGCATGCTGCAATTCATGGGGTCGCAAGGAGTTGGACATGACTGAGCGACTGAACTGAACTGAACTGAAGAATGTTCAAACCACCACACAACTGCACTCACTTCACATGCTAGCAAAGTAGCGTTCAAAATCCTTCAAGCGAGGCTTCAACAGTATGTGAACCGAGAACTTCCAGAAGTACAAGCTGGGTTTAGAAAAGGCAGAGGAACCAGAGATCAAATTGCCAACATTCACTGCATCATAAAGAAAGAAAAGGAATCCCAGAAAAGCATCTACTTTTGCTTCATTGACTATGCTAAAGCCTTTGTGTTGATCACAACAAACTGGAAAATTCTTAAAGACATGGGAATACAAGACCATCTTACCCTCCTCCTGAGAAAGCTGTATGCAGGTTAAGAAGCAACAGTCAGAATCGGACATGGAGGAATGGAGTGGTTCCAAAGTGGGAAAGGAGTACGACAAGGCTGAACATCATGTGAAATGCCAGGCTGGATGAATCACAAGCTGGAATCAAGATTTCTGGGATAAATATCAATAACTTTAGATACACAGATGATATCACTCTAATGGGAGAAAGTGAAGAGGAAGTAAACAGCCTCTTGATGAGGGTGAAAAAGGAGAGTGAAAAATCTGGCTTAAAACTCAGTATTCAAAAACTAAGATCATGGCATCCGGGCTCATCACTTCATGGCAAATAGAAGGGGGAAAAGTGGAAGCAGCGACAGTTTTATTTTGGGGGCTCCAAAATCACTGCCGACAGTGACTGCAGCCATGAAATTAAAGACACTTGCTCCTTGGAAAGAAAGCTATGACAAACCTAGGAAGTGGATTAAAAAGCAGAGACGTCACTGTGCGAACAAAGCCCATATAGTCAAAGCTATGACTTTTCCAGTAGTCATGTACAGATGTGAGATTTGGACCATAAAGAAGGCTGAGTGCCAAAGAATTGATGCTTTTGAATTGCAGTGCTGGAGTAGACACTTGAATGTCCACTGGACTGCAAGGAGATCCAACCAGTCAGTCCTAAAGGAGATCAACCATGAAAATTCAATGGAAGGACTAATGCTGAAGCTGAAGCTTCAATATTTTGGCTACCTGATGTGAAGAGTCAATTCATTTGAGAAGACCCTGATGCTGGGAAAGATTGAAGGCAAAGAGAGAAGAGGGCACAGAGGATGAGATGGATAAGTTAGCATTACTGACTCAACTGGACATGAATTTGAACAAAGTCTGGGAGATAGTGAGAAACAGTGGAGCCTGGCAGGCTGCAGTCCATGGGGTTGCAAGAGGTGGACAAGACTTAGTGACTGAACATCAACAACAAACACGACATGTTAGTCTCTTCATTTTTCAATTCAGCACTATGTAGAATATGAATAGCACAGTTCATTCCATTTCCAAGTCAAGAAACAACAAACTTTGTCTTCTTGAGAGAAGTTGTTAGAGGGAGTTGCCTTATGTCCAAATAATACCTCTCTGTTTCAGAAGCAAAACATCATAGGTACCAACTTTCACATTGAAGGTAATAAAAAACAAGCAAACAAATTTCAGAACATCTCAAGAATGAAAATAGTAGTTCTGCTATATACCCCATGGCCTATAAATAACAGTATCTTTTTGTTGTTGTTCATTTGCTAAGTCATGCCCGACTCCCTGCAAACCCGTGGACTGCAGCATACAAGGCTTCCCTGTCTTGAACTTAAAATTTGCTAAGAAGGTAGATCTTGTGTTATATGTTCTTACTATTTACACACAAAAAATAATAAGAAGAAAAAACTGTGGGAAGTGATGGATAATTTTATAGCCTGGAAGGGGGTGATAGTTTCATTAGTATGTACTTATCTTCAAAGCCATGGAGTTGTGTACATTAAATGTACATTTACTTTTTACATGTCAATCATACCTCTAAATTGCTTTAAAAAAAGAAAATAAAATTGAAGTGACATCAAGTGGTAAGGAAACTGAAAACTCTTAGTGACTTTGACTCAAGTGATTAGTGCATTTTTTTTGCCCATTCAGATTGACCATACTTTTTCTGCTGACTTCTTCCTGAGTAGTGGCTATTGCCTGGGGCATGACAGGTGCTCAGTCTATTACTTTTTAGATAAAAGAATGAGTGAATGATGAAGGGAGGAAAGAATTGTGATACTGGAGAAGACTCTAGGGAGGAAGCCTTCCTTTCTCAAGACTTCCTTGAGAGTCTCTTGGACTGCAAGGGCATCAGAGGTAGGGAGGAAATAATTGACTAACAAATTCTAGGAAACACATGCAAAGACCACGTTTGCTGGTTACAAGCATTTGAAATCCCATTCTGTCTGTTGCTAACTCTATGACCATGGTCAAGCTAGTAAACCTCTCTATACCTCAGTTTCCCTCTGCTTTAAAAGAGGCTGTTGTGAAAAGTACATGCTACATTACGAAACAGCACTTTTAAAAGAACATGGAGCATAGTAAATGCCAAATAAATGCTAGCTATCAAGACTAGTATTAAGCTCATATTCAGATAATTCAATACAAAAATCATTGACACCTATGAAATTAAGCCAGTGGGACTACAAACAACCTGTCTAGAGTCCAGGGATGTGGGCTCAATGAACTTTGAAGTTCAACCTCCAAAGCTTGCACATGTCTTAGAAATTACTATTCTGTTGAAACGGTATAGCTTGATCCTTCCTAAACACTTCTCGTGAAATTATTGGAGACACTGGCTCTCTGTGATAAAGCCTCAAGATCCTGGTTTACAAGGGCAGACATATCACTAGATATACTTCTTGAGAGTTATCTTCTATTGATTTTCAGTATATTATTATCCTGTAGACTTGATACAAAACAGCAAATGGAGATGAAACCGTTTTATTACATGCAATCCCCCCAGTACACTGCTTAGAATTGCCTACATTTTGCTTTGCCTGCATGTGTGTGCTAAGTTGCTTCAGTCATGTCTGACTCTTCGTGACCCTACGGACTATAGCCTCCCAGGCTCCTCTATCCATGGGATTCTCCAGGAAAGAATACTGGAGTAGGCTTCCATTTTTTTCCTCCAGGGTATATCTTCCTGACCCAGGGATCGAACTCATGTCTCCTGCGTTGGCAGGCAGGTTCTTTACCACTAGCACCCTCTGGGAAGCCCAGGAGCTTATATAACTCCATGGCTCAGAAAGGGTGGTTGTGTGTTGGAGTCAACCACTGTCTAAGACTCCTAAAGCATGCAAGCAGCTGGCAAATAAAATAGTAGTAAATCTTTCTGAAAGAAGAGGAAGGATCCATTTATATATGTGACAGAACTCAAATTATGCATCCTTGGAAGTCAAGGACTGTGTCTACGCTGGTTGAACGAAGGAACACAGTGGCATAGAAATGTGCATATCAGTAAAGCAGATAGCATTTGCTATGCAAAGCCCACCTCTCTACCAGTCTCGATTAAGTAGTTTCTCTGGCTGATAGGAGCTGGATTATATTGGAAGAATAACATATAATCTCTGTGCCTATGGAAACTGGTGAAAATGTAGATTTCTGGCTTTTAAAATATCAGCAAATCAGATCCAATTATACCTGCACTTCTAATATCTCTTACAACAAAATCTGTTCTCTCTTCTTTTCTATTTTTACCAAGGTGACTGCTATGGACTGAATTGTACTTTCTCCTTCCAAATTCTTATGTTGACGTTCTAACCCCTAACCTGACAATAGTTGGAGGTAGGGTCTTTTGAAGTTAATAAATTGGGCTTCCCTGATGGCTCAGATGGTAAAGAATCCACCTGCAATGCAGGAGACCTGGGTTAGGAAGATCCCCTGGAGAAGGGAATGGTGACCACTCTAGTAATCTTGCCTGGGATGTCCTATGGACAGAGAAGCCTGGTGGGCTACAGTCCATAGGGTCACAAAAACTCGGACACAACTGAGCAACTAAGCACAGCACAAGGTTATTAATGAAATGACTTGAGGGTGGAGCTCTAATCTGATAGGACACATGACCCTATGAGAAGAGAAAGATCTCTCAGGATAAGCACAGAGAAAAGGCCACGGGAGGAAGCAGCAGGAAGACACTTGTCTGCAAGCCAAGAAGAGAGACCTCGCCAGAAACTGGATGGGTCAGAACTTTGCTCTTAAATTTCCCTGCTTCCAAAACCGTCAGAAAGTAAAATGTGTGTTGTTTAAGTCACCTAGACTATAGTATCCAGTGAAGGCAGCCTAAACTGACGGTGACAGTCATGCCCTGGAAAGTAAGAGCTTTATAAACACACTCACAGCTCTGCTGGGTCACACTCACCATTAGTAGCCTATCCCCTACTTGCAATCTTCCATCTTTCTGTGCAGCTCCTCCGTCGATAATTTTAGTGACATAAATGCTATTGTCTCCAGGAATGTGCTGGTTTCCCACACCTCCTGCGATACTGAAGCCTAAACCTACAGAAAAGGAACAGAAAAACAAAAGCCTTGTATTGGTTCAAGAAACTGCTATTAGTCACACTTCAACAGTCAAAGAAAATTAAGCTTTCATTTGTTACAATAGTAATAAATAACAATAAATTCCACTCCAATCAACTTTGCTCTTTAAATATTTGAAAGCTTGCTGATTAATGCTAATAAAGCAGAACACAAGTGTAGTCCTGCCCACGTTTAGTCTATGGGCTCATCTTTGTTGATGCTGTTGTTACTTTAGCATAGCAAACAGAAGTAGTGCCAATCATTTGGGTAGAGACCTAGATATTTTTGACATTTCAAAATGAAAAGTTCAGCCATTTGAAGAGTTGACAAATTCGGAGATAAGAGCCATGAAGAAGATACATTGGATATTGGTGTAATAATTTCAGAGAGAAGATAAGGATTTGTTCATTGCTTGCCCTTCATGTTTCCTTCTCTGGGCACCTTGTCATATTTTCAGACTTCCTGGCACTTCCTGCTATTAACTTGAAGTTAAAAGAGAATGAAAACAAATGAATTATCCCTGCACACAGTCTGAAGAAGAAAGAGGTTATATACTTTGACTATATTATTTTTATAGCAAACCATGAAATATCAAATCATTTTTAAACATGGAAATTATCCATTTTGAGAGAAGAATTTTACGCTGCTATGGCATATAAATTTCTTCCAGTTTTACTGATATATAATTGACATAGTACTGTATAAGATTAAGGTACATAGAATGATGATTTGATTTATATACATCATGAAATGTCTGTCATAATAAGTTCAGTGAACATCCATCATATATAGATACAAAATGAAACAGAAGCAAATTTTTCCTCGTGATGAGAATCCTTAGGATTTCCTCTCTTAACTTTCATATCTAACATACAGCAGTGTCAATTATGTTACATATTACACCCCTAGTATTATTTATCTTATAAGTGAAAATTTGTACGTTTGTGCCTTCATCTAACTGCCCCTTGTCATCCCTCAACTCTTGGTAATCACAAGCTTGATCTCTTCTTCTATGATTGAATTTGCTTGAAGTATAATAGACCTACACTACTATGCTAGTTCCTATTTACAACATAGTGATTAGATATTTCTATACATTTCAAAATAATCACCACAGTAAGTCTAGTTACAATATGTCACTGTACAACAATATCACATAGTTATTGACTATATTCCTCACATTGTGCATTTCACAATCATGACTCATTTATTTTGCAGGTAAAAGTCTGCACCTCTTAATCGTCCTCACCTATTTCTTCCCCACCCATCCACTTTTCTCTCCTCTGGCAAACACTTTATCTGTATTTAGAGCTCTGTTTCCATTTTGCTATATTTGTTAATTTGTTTTAGTTTTTAGATTTCACACATAAGTGAAATTATACAGTATCTGTCTTTCTCTGTCTGACTTATTCCACTTAGCATAATATCCTCTAGGTCTATCCATGTTGTCACAAACTTTAATTTATATTAAACTATGGAATGACAACAAGAATAGAGTTATTAAAAAATCATTATGAGGCCATTTTAAAAGAATAACTGATGGACTCTTTAAAAGTATAAGAACAAAAAAACTTCTCAGAATATGATTGAATACATATTCAGTACAATACTTGTAGCATATATTTTCATTATATTTGAAAATTATTACAATTAACATGCAATTACTCAGAAAGGAAGATATAAATAAAAACTTCTGTTACTAAAGACAGAAAATTTCTGTAACTTATTTGTCTTAAGCAATTATCACCCCTCCTCCAGCTTTTAAAAAAATGCATACACTTGTTTTATGAGGAAATAATAAAAATTTTTGGCACTTTATAAAACAATAAAAAATACTCCATTTCTCTATCCTTGTATTGAATAAATATTGAATAGGGCTATATGCTGTTCTTAAGATAGCATAAATAATTAGTTAATGGAAAAATAATGGCATGGTAAATTATAAAGTAACACCTCTGGAATGATATTTCAAGTGAAATGTTTTTTTTATTAAATAAACTATAATAGTTAACAATAAAAGAAAAATGAATTTAAATTGATGGGCACTTAAAGTAAGTGTTATTTAATTTCCTACTAGAGAGGTGACTATTCTTTATTGATGTTTTGACACTGTATAGCTCTATAAATGTATTTCTTTGCCTCATATTTAAAGAATTTGTATATCAAGTGAAAGATGACCAAGAGTAAATAAAATGTCCCCAACTGGCATTTTCTATGAAATTGAAAATACATATCAGCTCATGTTTTCCCAAACTGTTACTTCATATTTATATATGATTATAGGGAAGTTCAAAAAACATACCAATATTTACAAAAGCTTCATAGCCACATGCTAGGATGAATCTACTGCATTACAATAGTACAAAAGTCATTCCAAACTGCGGAAAAAGGTTAAAGAAAACCCAGGGACTCTGATCCACATGTACTATGCCAACAGTAAATGCCACAGCCGGTCTGAGTTACAGAAGAGCTAAGAAAACAAATTACCACCGCAAACAAGGATAAGTCCAACAACGGGAATAACTATGTAGTTGACATTTGAAGTTGAGGATTTTACCAAGACAATGAAATCACTATGGATACTGTAGACATAAATATACCAGCTAAAAAGGAAATAACTTTTTCCCTCTAAGATTAGACTTAAGTACTCCTTAACTGGTGATTTTGCTTAAGATGAAGTAATTGTAGTAAGAGCTAGAGAACTGGTCTAAAGGTATAGAACTAAACATTTTCCCTAATTTCCCTTACTTAGATGGAACATGGCTGTATTTAAAAATTATTAATATTTGCTCAACATTCAATCATTCAATTTAACATGATAAGCTAAATGTATAGCTTATGTCTATATCCAGAAGACAAGGTTATTTACAGGCAGAAGTATCCATCTGTGTTATAAAATAGAATCTGGTCCTGTCCATCCATCCATCCATCCATTTATTCATTCATTCACTCACTCGCATATCCATGCATTCAACAAGCATCTCCTGAGTGCGTACCATGCATTGTAAAACTAGCTGCTATTAACTGCAGCCAACATAAATGTAAAAAAGTGGATTGACCAGAAACACTATAGAAATAATGATCCATGAGTTCATAAGAGTAAGTGTGGTTGAAGCTGGCTGAAGCAATGCTCTAAACTTAGCTGATGGTACTGATGTTTGGAGGGCTGCTCTGTGAAGACACATGTGGGCTAGTCCCACCAAGCAATAAGCCCAAATTCAAACCATGAGTTTGGAGGCATTGGCTTCCTTACACACACTCTGCTAAAACAGAGGTAGTCTGTCTACTTTATAGGACCATCGTCTCCCTTCATGTGCTCATACTTCACTCCTTCAATCCACTCTAGACACACTGACGGCCTTGACATTTCTAGAACACCCCAGACACCCTTCCATCTCAAGGTATTTGCTCTAGCTGTTACTGTTGACTGGAACACTCTGCCTTCAGGGCATTGTTAAAATTTCAGTGTCTCTGGAAGCCTGACTCTGACCCCTAATAACTGTCCCCTAACAATCCACCCACCTCCTTATCCTGCTCTATTCTCACTGTCCCTTAGCGCTTACCACCTTGTAACATACTAGATAAATCACCTATATATATATATATATATATATATATTTTTTTTTTTTTTTTTTTTTTTTTTTTTTACTTTACAATACTGTATTGGTTTTGCCATACATCGACATGAATCCGCCACGGGTGTATATTTTATTTTTTTATTGTCCATCTTCTTGGTGAAAATATAAACTCCGGATGACAGGGATTTTTAACGGTTTCATGCTATGCAGTAGAACAAGGGTAGGTACATAGTTACCTCTTAAATACACACTAAATGAAAGAATGGATAAGCAAATGAATAGAAGAGCACAAGGAAAGCCACCTGTCTCTGAGAAAGATTCCCCTTAAAGAGGAAGCTGGTGGCTTTAAAGAGAGGGGGACCGCTGAGAAAGCGGGTGTCCTCAGTTAGATCTGATAACTGTATGGGGCAGGCCATTGCTGCACATGCAGTCTGGTTACCTCCCCATCTTAGTCTACACAGAGCTTATAGCAGCCACTGGGGAGGCAGGGGGTGACAGCACAAGCATCCTCGAATCCTGACCATTCCATCTAGTGATGGTGTGAACTGCAGTCCCACCCTCCTAATCTGTAACAAGGGGATAAGTGTATCTATGCTCTAGGGTAACTGGCGCATAATGGAGAGTCTTTTTTTCAAAATTTCTTTTAAAAATATTTATGCAGTTTTGAAATGTTATATTCCATTTACAGTTATTGTAGAATAGATTCTTTTAAAAAAATATTTATTTATTTATTTGGCTGTGTTGGTCTCAGGTGTGGCAGACGGGATCTTCCGCTGTGGCGTGAGGGCTTCTCTCTAGCTGTGGCTCATGAGCTTAGCCGCCCCAAGGCATGTGGGATCTTAGTTCCCCAGCCAGAGATCGAACCTGTGTCCCCCACATTGGAAGGCAGATTCTTTAACACTGGACCACCAGGGAAGTCTCACAAAGTAGATTCTTGATAAATAAAAATTCTCTGCTTTAGGAAGCTCTCAAGTTGTCTGGAAAAACGAATACCTAAACATCTTGACATAACTGAACTGGTTAGGATCAGCTCTATCATGGTACTATGATATGTGAGTACAGAGGGGACCATGACTTACTTCTAGAAGAGCAGGAGAAATTAACAGAAGCTTTAGCATTCAGGCTGGGTCTTCAATATTGAGTTTGAATTGATGAAAGAGAATGCATTTTTCAAACCAATACATCCAAACTGACTCAGTGACTAAAGAGTCAGCTGCCCTGACTTAGATCACAAAATGTTCATAAAATCCCAGCTCCCCTGTGCTGGAAATTGAGACAGACATGCCTAGCAAACACTCAAAACCTATATTATGGTAAGATAGATAAGCTAGAGTGGTCCTTAACAAGATAAATACAATGACTAGCATAAAGATTTGATTAAGGAACACTGATTTTTGTTAAGTGGCCAATTTAGAGAATGGGTTACAGCACTGAAAAGATGTGTCCATGATAAACAAATAGCCCCAGATCATCAGGAGATAGCAAACTAATCAATTATAAATTAAACTCAGTGACAAGAGTTTGTAGGTCTCATCCTAAAAACTGACCCTAGCACTATTGACTGTGAAATGTTTGGCTCTTAAGGATAATACTAAACAAGCCTAGGCAGTGTCAGTGTTAAAGAAAGTGGACATAAAATGAGTATGAAAATCACAAAGGAAGTAAAATCAGTGGATATTTTATACTCTGGCAAAGGGAGAAAGCAAGTGAAATTTAAACACCTATTTCTCCAAATTAAAAACTGATCCATTTGACAAACATGTGATGTGCAAATAATTTCAGGATTACTTTCAGTGCATAAAGCTGGGTTCCTCTTTGCATATTGCTTGCATATCCCCAAGTTATATATCCTCAGGTCAGCTTCAGGGATGCAGGGACAGGGAACGGATTGTCTACATGCTGTATAAAGCCTTTAACTTAACCTTTCCCAAAGCAGTCTTTTCCTCCTCCTATGAAGAAAAGGACATGACGAATCGCTGTGCACCCTTTCCCCTTGTCTGACTGTGCTGAGGAGCAGGTGTCGGTGACAGAGGGAAGCCTGAAGGAGGAAGCCTTGGGAACACAGACTGATACTGTGTGGGAGAAGCTTAGAATAAAACCCCCAAAGCCTATAAGAGTCATGTGATTACAAAGTAGCCACACAGTCTTTTTTGGACAGTACAGTAGGAATTATTGGTGGGCGTGAGTAAGGAAGGGACAGTTCCGAGGCTCTGAGTGCAGGGTCCACCATTTGTCCAGGGGGCCATGATTAGGGATATGTTGATATTTGACCCCGCAGCCATCTGAGATGAGCTGCTTTTCTGCCACTGTGTTTTCAAATTCATCCGTGTCAAATGGCTCAGTAGTAAAGAGTCCGCTGCCAGTGCAGGAGTCACAGGTTCAATCCCTGATCCTGGGAGATCCCATATGTTGCAGAGCAACTGGGCCCACGGCCACAACTATCAAGCCTGTGCTCTGGAGCCCCAGAGCTGCAAGTACTGAAGCCCGTGCACCCAAGAGCCCATGCTCGGCAACAAGGGAAGCCGCTGCAAGAAGAAGCCCATGAACCGCAACTAGACAAAAGCCCACACAGCAACGAAGACCAAGCACGCTCAAAATGTATAAATAAAATTGCAAAAAAAAAAAAAAAAAACCCTTAGTAAATCCTCACTTCTCAGAGATGTGGATCTTCTGGTGGCCAGGGAACATGAACTTGGCCCTGGGGAAGGCCTCAGTTACATGTTCCTTGTTCTGCATCTTGGTGAGGATGGACATTATAACTTGGCTCCTATGGATCCTGACCACTGTGCCCTGGGCCTTTCCAGAGGCACTGCGCACACCTGTCTGGAGACCATCAGATCCAGCACAGGGCAATAGTCTTTATGGGCGTAAAGAGCTATGTCCCATGACGTCTTATGATCACTCAATAACTTGGCTCAACTTCATTTTAAATGACTTTATCAGGTGGACACTCTGAGGCATCTCCAAAACTTTAGCATTATTATATTAAGCTGACTGCTTCTGTCATAGTTTATCTAGGATCTGCAACATAGGGTGTTTAGCGCTTTACAAAACAACAAAACCAAATCTATAGTGGTATTCTGTACACTCTGACTACATGATTTTATTAAAGGAAATACAGAATCCAGCCTAAAGCCTCACAGGCCTTGTCTGGGAAAACTTCTGAGTGTGCATGCATTTCAGTGGACAAATAAAACAAAAAACTTTACCTGCGGGTCTAGTCTACACAGATAACAGATGATTTTACATCTCTCCTTCAGAAAAAAACAAAAACAAAACTTTGCTTAAAAAAATACCAGAATGTGCTTTTCATTTTGAGAGAATAATTTATCTCATTGAGTGTTAAAAATATGATTAATTAAAGAGCAAAGCTGTATATTCTTACTCTCTAGATTCTTCCTGGCCTCAAAAGACAAAGTTTGGAACTGAAAGAAGGGCTCTATTTTAAATTTGTACAGCACTGGCCAGGTAGGCTCAAACCTACTTAAGGGTCTCTCACAGAGCACGCAATTAACTCACCACAGTCTACATTCCAAACTTTTCTTCTATGGACCTCAAAATACCTACTCATACTTTTAGCCTAAAACCAGTCCTATTTTATTATGAAAAGTCTCCATGTCTATACCTACCATTTCTCAAAGCAATGAGCAACACTCTTGTTTGTAAACCTAAATCTTCTCCTTCACCCTATAATTTTATTCGTTATTCTTTTTTTCCTCTCTAGAATATTCAGTCTCTTACCATCAATGCTTTTATTCTGTTCCAGCTTTGACCATACTTCTGTCCTACCCAAAAGGACCTTCTCTTCAACTTACTGCAGCCTCTTTTACTGAAAGAGCTGGAGTTTCCAAACAGGGATCTTTAGTTACTAACTTCATTTCTGTATCACATATAGTTTTCTCAGACTCTTCCATGTGACCCCACACAATCCAGTCTATTCACATGGCAGTGGCTATAGGCTGAATTATGTCTTTTCTAAAAACAGACTGAAGTCCTAAGTCCTGTTAGCTGTGAGTGGTGTTAGTTACTCAGTTGTGTCTGACTCTTCATGATCCCATGGACTGTAGCCTGCCAGGTTCCTCTGTCCATGGAATTCTCTAGGCCAGAATACTGGAGTGGGGAGCCACTCCCTTCTCCAGGGGATCTTCCTGACACGGGGATCAAACTGAGGTCTCCTGCATTGCAGGAGGATCCTTTACCATCTAAGCTACCAGGGAAGAATTACCTGTGAGTGTGACTTTATCTGGAACCAGGGTTTTGGCAGATGGAATCAACTTTAGATGAAGTTATACTATACTATAAAGAAAGCTGAGCCTGAAGAATTGATGCTTTTGAACTGTGGTATTGGAGAAGACTCTTGAGAGTCCCTTGGATTGTAAGGAGATGCAATTAGTCCATCCTAAAGGAAATCAGGCCAGAATAGTCTTAGGAAGGACTGATGTTGAAGCTGAGACTCCAATACTTGGTCCATCTGATGTGAAGAACTGACTCATTTGAAAAGACCCTGACACTAGGAAAGATTGAAGGTGGGAGGAGAAGGGGACAATGGAGGATGAGATGGTTGGATGGCATCACTGACACGATGGACGTGCGTTTGAGTAAGCTCCAGGAGTTGGTGATGGACAGGGAAACCTGGCGTGCTGCAATCCATGGGGTCGCAAAGAGTCGGACAGGACTGAGCCACTGAACTGAACTGATACTGGATTAGTGTGAGCCCAAATCTAATGATTAGTGTCTTTATTAGAAGAGGAAATTTGAACCCAGAAACACACAGAGAAGAATGGACATGATGACAGAGAGGAGGATGGTACACCTGCAAGTCAAGGAATGCCAAGGACTGCCAGCAACCATCAAAACCAGAGGAGAAGCACGAACCAGACTCTCCCCAGAGCCCTCCAGGAGGAATCAATCAGGCTGACACCCTGATCCCAGACCTGCAGGCTCTAGAACTATTAAGAGAATAAATTTACGTTGTTTCAAGTGACCTAGTTTATGATCATTTGTTAAGCTGTGTTGTTGTTGTTTAGTTACTAAGTCATGTCCGGCTCTTTTGTGACCCCATGGACTGTAGCCATCCAGGCTCCTCTGTCCATGCGATTTCCCAGACAAGAATACTGGAGTAGATTGCCATTTCCTTCTCCAGGGGATCTTCCCAGTCCAGGAATTGAACCTGCATCGCCTGCATTGGCAGGCGGATTCTTTACCACTGAGACACCAGGGAAGCCCATTTGTTAAAGTAGCACCAGGAAATTAATAGAGCATCTAATTCATACAGTTTAAGTAGTGGTAAGGGTGTCTACCTCTTTCCTTTCCTTTATTTGCTTATTTAAAAAAATTATTTATTTTAAATTTTTAATTAATTTTTAAATTGAAGGATAATTGCTTTACAGAAATTTTGTTGGTTTCTGCCAAATATCAACATGAATCAACCATTGGTATACATATATCAACCTCTTTCTAATGAAATCATATATATACACACACAAGCCTGGGCACTTATCAACATAGCAGCAGTAATTGAAACTATGAAAATGAATTCCCCACAAGAAAGAGATTATAGAGAGAATAGGATTCTGTGGGGTATGCCTTGAGGAATAACTATTATTTGAGAGAAGTGAATTTGGCCTGTATCCCCAGTTTCTGATACAGCCTATATGGCGTGGGCTCCCGAATTTGCATTTCTAATAGGCCCTCGCATGATGCTAATGCTAGTGGCGTGAGGACCACATTGTGAGAAACACTGTTTCAGAGCAATAAAATAAAGATAATATAATAATATAAAATGAAGTGAGAAATAGTAAAAGAAATAAGGGAAGAAACAGGGTGGTATAATATGATGAGAGTAGGAATATAAAAGTAATCAGTATTTGTTCTATGTAATGCAGAAAGAACAAGGGCCTATCAGGAATTCCCAATCTTTTGGAAGAAAATTCTGGACGACTGGGTGGGTTCCTTGCCTGGGAGAACTGTCTAGTTTGTAGTTACTTCATTCATTCCCAGTAGGACAGGATGGCATGAAATGTGTGTATATATGTACGTGCATGTGTGTGTGCTAAGCCGCTTCAGTTGTGTCTGATTTTTTGCGACTCTATGAACTGTTAGCCCGCCAGACCCCGTCCATGGGATTCTCCAAACAAGAATTCTGGAGTAGACTGCCATGCCCTCCTCCAGGGGATCTTTCGGACCCAGGGATCACACTGGTGTCTCTTGTGACTCCTGCATTACAGGTGTATTCTTTGTTCTTTGTCAACTGAGCTAGCTGGGAAGCGTGTGTGTGTGTGTGTGTGCGTGCGTGCGTGCGTGCGTGCGTGCGTGTGTGTGTGTTTTACTGCAGTTCACAAAATCATTAAGTGCTTATCCAACCATTCTTGCTTTAGTGTAAAGGCTCATGATCACATTCCTTGATTCCAGTCTTTCCTTGCCTGATTTTCCAAGCTATTCAGTGAAGATTTTCCAGGCTACTCTTTCCCTAAAATTCCACATTCATTCTGTTGCTCTGTTACTTGAAATGGTCCATCACTGTTCTATAGGAATGCTATTTACCTTCTTCTCACTAGTCCTTACTTCTCTGCTCCTAAGCTTCCCTGCAAGCAGGATGATCTTGCTGCGCTATTTTTATATTATTACTCCTGTTTCCCCATCTGAAATGCCTTGAGCATTTTAGTTTTCAAGACCACTCAAGTCGTGGCCAACTCTAAGTTGTTCATTTCTAAGTTGAACCACAGCAATTATCTGTATCAACCTTTCACTTCTGTGTATTGGGTTGGTCAAAAAGTTCAATTATGTTTTCCCATAAGATGTTACAGAAAAACCTGAACAAACTTTTTGGCCAATCCAATAAATAGAATGAGGTAACTCATTCAACAAACACTTACTGGTAACTACTCACACGCCAAGGACTGCCCAGTATACACTGTGGTTATATCAGTGACTTAGAGTTTGACTTATGGTTCTTTTCTAATGGAAGGTAAGACAAGGGGCAATGAAAATCTGGTGTGGTAAGTTTTGATAGGAGAGGAACAGGAACTATGGGAGCACATAGGAGGGCCAACTATTTTGGTTTGGGGAAGGGTGTCAGAGAAGGCTATCTGTAGGTCCTGATACCTCATCTGAGACCTAGAAGATGAAAATGAGCCAGGAAAAAGAGAGTGGGGAGTGACCGACCCTACAGAAGGAAACACCCAGAGTGGGGAGATAGCATGCCTCATCTGAGAAACTTACTTGAGAAATAGTTGACGTGAAAGCAACAGGTAATCTTAGGTAGAATATAGGCTGTCAGGGGAGAAGAACCATATTCCTTGTACTCACTGATACTGTGCCTGGAACATCCCATTGACAGAGGAGCCTGGTGGGCTAGAGTTTGTGGGGTCACAAGGAGTTGGCATGACTGAGTTGGACACATACACACACAGTGCATAACAGTTTGGGATAAATGAATGAATGGAGAGAGAAGGACTCTTTCTCCACTGAGTTAGGAGGGAAGGAGAAAAGGATGGTATAGATAAAGATTAAGATTACTGGGTAATGGCAGTGCCCTAAAGTAGTTGTCATCTCCAATTTACTCTGATAACAAAGTGTGGTCATGGGCCAAGACGAGGGAAGTGGTGAAGTCAGAGATTTAAAGAAAGTACAGAAATTTGGAAATACATATTAAGGAAGATAGAAGAAATAACTGATTAGAAAAAGGCAGAAAAGTTGCAAGGAACTGTTGATTGTCTAGTTAGGGTTTGTGACTATGAATTAATAATAGCAGTATTCTAGTAATTTTTTTTTTTCCTTCAGCACTTCTAGTGGTCAAGTAGTATAAGCACAGAAAGTGCAAGCAGTTAGATTAAATCACTTTTGAAACTAGTCTTTTGTGTGTGTTGATCTTCTTTCTTCAACTAAATCCTGATCCTGGAAAGTAGAGACTGCATAAAAATAGACCGTATTATGCATACTGCTGGCATATGGTGATTGTTTAGTAAATACTGGCAGGATGAACTAATGATTGAATTGTTCAAAGACCAAGTGAATACATGGCGTAGGTGTATTCTGAATATCAAGCATCCCACATTAACAGATATGTGTATATTTTAGCTGACTGCTTTAGCTTCAGAGAAAAAGTGACCCCAATAATCCATATTGAGCATTTTTAATATGCCAACTCTTGCCTTGTGTGTTTGGGAATTAATGAAGTGTCTATTGCATCTAAAGAAACAATAGAGATTAGCAATGAGAGACATATTTACTCTCTATTAAACCCAAGAATAAGCAGCACTCCCTTGCCTTCATCTTTGCAAATGAAACAACCTGCTCTGATCACAGCTGACTGCTCACAGGGGGAGTATGATGAAGTGTGCTCAGATGTTCTCTACTGGCTTACCCTCTAATGTACTTGAAATGAAACATCCTCCAAGCTTCCAGCATGAAAAATACATGAGAGGCACTGCCTCTACCTATCAACCAAGTCCATCTGCATGTTTCTTCCAGGTTCTGGAAGAACCTGGTTGCCAGGAAGAATTCTGGTTGCCAGTTAAAGCAAGGTCATTAACATTGATTCTGAACACTGCCCAGACTGTTTGGAGGCATCCAGATCCCAACATACAAAGTCACCAAAAAACAGCAGATAACTTGAGATATATAACTCATCTGTTGAAGCTTGATGGGAATGTCTCAGTTGGTGGGGTTATTGCTGGGGAAAGCAGACAAGAAAGTCTGAAGGGTGTCTGGATGGGTTTTGATAAATTTCCATATACAAAGGCTCTTATCCAGTAACACCTCATCTGCAAAGTTTTAATAGCTGCTATAGCATGAACACCAACCAGCCAGAATGGACAGCTGCCATAAACATACCACAAGTGTGGTATGTATGACCTAACTGTCAGCTCTGCTGTAAAGTTTAATTACCACCCCCCATATTGGACAGTAGCACTTTAAAGATAAAGGAAACAGTAGCTATTTCTATTTATGTTCCCCGGAAGCATTATGGATAACGTAGATAACCTAAAAACTAATTTTTAAAATTAATGGATTAAATAAAGATGGCTGAATCCTTTTTCGGTAAGTTTACTTTAATGAACCTTGAAGGAAAGGGCTCAGGCTGCTAAAATAATGTGGTAGTGAGTTACTTCATTCATTCTTTAAAGAACATTTAAGTTCCAGGCTATATCAGTTTTTCAGGGCTGCTGGAATGAAGTGCCACAAACGGGGTGACTTAAACAATGGAAATTTATTGTCTGACAGTTCTGGAGGCTGGAAGTCCAGATCAAGGCATCAGCAGGTGTGGTTCCTTCCTAGGGCTCTGAAGGAAAATCTGCTTCATGACTCACTCCTAGCTTCCGGTGTTGTGCTGACAATCTTTGGCATTCCTTGGGTTATAGTGCATCACTCCCATCTCTGCCTTCATCTTCACATGACATTCTGTGTGTATGTCTGTGTTCGACTTTCTTCTTTTCATAAGGATACCAATTATATTATTAATAGATTAAGGCCAACCATAATCATCTCATCTTAACCCTGAACATCAGCAAGTTTCCTATTTTCAATTACAGTCACACCCACAGGTCCTGGGAGTTAAGACTTCAACATCTTTTGTGGGGACACCATTCAGCTCATGACACTGGCAGGGAAACATACATGTGAATAGGACACACTTGCTGTCCTTGAGGAACTTATAGACCAGGGTGGAAGAAATGAGAAACAGCATGCAGAAGCAAGTGCTTTTGAAAAAGGCAGATAGCAGGGTTAGAGAAAACTTCTTGGAGACAATGACAGCTGAGCTGAGCCCTGTTCAAGGCCTAGAAGAGAGACAGTGAGGAACTCTAAGCATCTCTGAGAGGATCCGAAAGTTTCAGGCTGAACTGTTGTTACTATGAGGGTGAATGCTGGTTTCAGGCCCAGAATATCTCGATTGAGGTCGGGTGGAGAGAGCCGTCTAGTCTACTAGGCAGGACTACACCCACAGGAAGCAGTTACAGAAGAAAGAGACTTCTGCCCTAATTCCCAAGAAGCATCTTGAGTGTGAAGTCTCTTAGGAGAAACTGTTAGGGAACGCACAGACTGAAACCACCCGCTCTGGCCAGCCACTTGCATGCGTTATCTTAAACAGGAAGTCCCGGTAAAAAAAGCAAAACTAATATGCTAACACCAACTGGAAGAATCCAGAAAGGTCAAAAGGAAAGAGGAGACCCCAGCCCATACGTTCTACCAACATCCCAGAATCATTTTCACTGGAATCTTGGAGTGAGGGAGTAGTTCGTAGAAAGGTGACAAAGTCTTGATCATTATGGTCAAAGGAATGAATGGGGTTAGGAGGAAATACTGAGAACTGAAGTGGAAAAACAGAGGCTCTGAAGGTCCAGTGGTGATATGTTACAGAATTTGGACCTTATATTAGTGACAATGGGAAGCCTCTGAAGAATCTTAAGCAAGGAAATAATGTGACATGATTTGATGACTACCAATTATCCTCATTAGTGTTTGTGTTGTTTAAAAAATAGATTAAATTATATTCTATACGGAGTGATAGTCTATTTTTTCCTTCCTACATTTTTTGTCTTTCTTCTTCACTATATTCAGTTATCACTTATTAAAACTCACTTGGGGAAACTTTTTAATATCTTAATTCCATGTTCATGATTTTGTTAGAGATATTAGCTTTTCCTGGTTCCTCCCCCTCTCTATTCTCTGTTTATCATAGCTTATTCATAAAAACCAAACTTTGAAATACAAAATATAACATCAAGAGACATTTGCAATCTGCTAAGAATCTAAGAGCTAACCCTAAATTCATAAATTCATTTATAAGCATACTGTAATTCACCAAAGAGTTCAAGCGGGCATTTTCAGAAGATGTCTGACTTCATTACTTCCTGATGGGGAAGCAATCATCACTTAATCATCCTTATGGGGCTCTTTGTGAAAGAGATAATTGGAAAGTCTGGATTTATCTTGGGTACTGGGAAAGAGTGAGAGTTATGTAATTGAAATAATTATACAAGTATCTCTTTTTGCAAGGACATTTTCCTCTCTATGAAACAATGGAAGACTTACTCATTATGGCTCAGATTTATGAACTCACTAACCTGTATTTCTAGCATTTATCTTCTGATTTCAGACATGCTAAAGAAGATGTTTGAAATCTTTGAGTATGAGAAAGTCCCTTACTGCATTACTGTATGAGGAGTGCTAGTATCTTCAATTATACAACAACAGCACCTTTGCTTTGACATAAAATCTATTTCAATGGGACTAAAATTATTTCATATAAATCCTTAAAATTTTTACAATAACCTGTTCTATGTTACATATCTAGTGGCATAAGGCACGCATCATGTGCCTTTAGCTTCAATCTTGTACTTTCACCTAAACAGATTTAATTTTCACAAAGAAATCCTGGTATTTGAATCTCTTTAAGGATTACTTAACAAACTTGAGAAGGAACAACAAAGCAGTAAACGTCACATCTTGATTTCAAACTATACCATAAAGATACAATAGTTAAAACAGTATGGTACTGGCATAGAGACAGATTAGTGGAACAGAACTGAGAGCACAGAAATAAAGACAAGCATATACAGCCAACGAATGTGACAAGGAATCCAAGAGTACTCAACGGACAAAAGCCAGTCTCTTCAATAAACAACGCTGGCAAAACAGGACGGCCACATGTAAAAGAGTAAAAGTAGATTCCTATTTCATACCACTCACAAAAATTAACTTCAAATGGGTTAAGTATCATAGGACCTGAAATAATGAAACTTCCAAGAGAAAATTTAGAGAAAAAACTTCCCTGATATGAGTCTTGGCAATACAGTTTTGGATATGACATTTAAAGCTTAAGGAACAAAATGAAAAATTAACAACTGGGATTATATCAAACTAAAAATCTTCTGTACAGCAAAAGAAATGATTGATGAAGTAAAAAGATAATCTACAGAATAGGAAAAATATTTACAAGCCACATATTTGATAAGGATTACTATATATTTTGCATAGTATACAAAGAACTCATATAAAGAACTCATACAACTCAATAGTTAAAAATAAAACAAAAAAACCATAAAATACAATTCAGTTAAAAACGGACAAAAGATCAGAATAGAGAGTTCCCAAGCAGTTAGATGAATAGCCAACAGCTACATGAAAAGATGCTCATATTACTAGTCATTAAGGAAATGCCAGTGACAACCATAATGAGATATATGCAATATCACCTGATACTTGTTAGAAAAGCCATCATCAAAAAGATAAGAGAAAAATGCCAGCAAGGATGTGAAAAAAAGGGAGCTCTGCACTTTTGGTGGAATTGAAAAATATATAAAGGTTATAGTTATACCACTGTAAACTTGTTTAGTCACTATGAAAAACAGCACAAAGAATTCTCAAAATATTAAAAATAGAACTATCACATGAGAAATTCCATAGCAGTCTAGTGGTTAGGACCCCATGCTTCCACTGCAGATGTATCCAAAGAAAACAAAAACACTAACTGGAAAAGGTATATGGACCCCGATGTTCATAGCAGCCTTATATACAATAGCCCAGAAACAAACTAAATGTTCACAACAGAAAAATAGATACAGAAGTTGTGGTATATATGTACACAATGGAATATTTTTCAGCCATACGAAATTAAGTTCTGCCATTTGTGATAACATGGATAAATATTGATGGAATTATGCCAAGTAAGAGAGAGAAAGACAGATACTCTATGATCTTACTTATATGTAGAAACAAAGAACAACAAAATCAATAACAAACTCACAGAAAACCAGATCAGGTTTGTGGTTACCGGGGGTGGGGAGCAGGGGGAGGAGGAATTGGAAGAAGGTGGTCAAAAGGTACAAATTTCCAGTTACATAAGTAACTACTGGAGATGTAATGTACAGCATGATAACTATAGCTAACACTGCTCTCTGATATATGTGAAAGTGGTTACCAGAGTAAATCCTAAGAGTTCTCTTCATAAGGAAAGTTTTTCTTTTTATTGTGTCTATTTGTAATGATGGATACTAACTAAACTTACTGAGATAATCATTTTACAATTTATGTAAATCAAACTATTATTGCTATACACCTTAAATTTGTATAGTTGATATATGTCAACTATATCTCAATAAAACAGGAAAAAAAAAGATATGTCAGAATTTACATGATTAAATGGGGCTTCCCAGGTGGTTCAGTGGTAAAGACTCTGCCTGCCAATGCAGGAGATACAAGAGACGCTGGTTTGATCCCTGCATTGGGAAGATCTCCTGGAGGAGGAAAGGGCAACCCACTCCAGTATTTTTGCCTGGAAAATCCCATGGACAGAGGATCCTGGTGTGCTATAGTCCATGGGGTCACAAAGGTCAGACATGACTGAGCAGGCACACATGATAAAATAATATATGGACTTTTGGAGTAAATCACTCCAAATAATGGGCCTTTGGAGTAACACCTCTCAATAGGTCTATTTCCTAATATGTAGTTGACTCATTGGAAAAGACTCTGATGCTGGGAGGGATTGGGGGCAGGAGAAGGGGATGACAGAGGATGAGATGGCTGGATCGAATCACTGACTCGACAGATGTGAGTTAGAGTGAACTCTGGGAGTTGGTGATGGACAGGGAGGCCTGGCGTGCTGCAATTCATGGGGTCGCAAAGAGCTGGACACGACTGAGCGAATGAACTGAACTGAACTGAACTGAAGACGGATATTACAATATATGCCAGCTCACTGTGTGATGCAGCGAAAAGCTTACTGCCATAAAACCTTGGTTCTATCATTTAAAATCTGTGTGACTTTGTAAAAAGTTGTTCAGCTTTTCTCAGCATCAGTTTTATCTGGAGGATAAAGCTACCTTACAATAACACAGTAATAACTGATTATGATAATATACGAGAAGGAACAACATTGTATTGAGAACTCGTATTCAAAGAATATCTATTCCCTTTGCCTGCGTTCCTGAGATTGCAATGAGAGTCAAAAATGATAATAATTCTTTATAAACTTCAAATTACTTATATAAACTTTAGGTAAGATTAATGTATAATATATTATTAAATACTAGAATATAAAATGAGTTATCAGATACATGACTGTGAGATCACTGTCACTCACATGATCTTATATTTTATTTCCCAAACTCTCTTAGAATATTGTTATTCATCATTACAATTGGGTTTATTGCATGGAAAACAGATTAATTGCAGATCTGGGTTCAATCTTTTCCTCATATCACCTTCCTAATGAATCCTTTCCACTTACTCTTCACTTTGCCTAAGCTGTGAATTCCTTAATATGAGCATGTTCTACACATACATGATATAAAATATAATTAATAATGTTTACATATATGCAGTTGTGCTGGCATTGGCAACACAATTCCAAATGTTTAGAAACTATAAATATGTGCCAATAACTGACATAACTAGCTTACATTTTTTGGACATATATGTTCAATAATTTGGGGATATGAGACAGCTGTGGGCAGATGGAGATTTAATGAGGATTTGGTTGAATCACTGCCCTAGAACATACCTCATTCTCCAAAGTGAAAGTGAAAGTGTAAGTCGCTCAGCTGTGTCTGACTCTTAGCGACCCCATAGACTGCAGCCCACCAGGATCCCCTGTCCATGGAATTCTCCAGGCAAGAATACTGGAGTGGGTAGCCATACCCTTTCTCCAGGGGATCTTCCTGATCCAGGGAATGAACTCAAGTCTCCTGCATTGCAGGCAGATTCTTTACCATCTGAGTCACCAGGAAAGCCCTCCAAAGGATCATCAAATACTTTTTGTAAGTATACTGGAAAAGATTAAAGCAGCTAGCTACACAATAATATGTATGACACTACATGTAACGCCATAAGATTTGCTGTAACAGAAACAGAAAAAAAAAAAATTCTTGACAAGCAAAGTCAAGTAAATTGATACCATACTATCTAAATTAAATCTGATGTTGGTTCTGTCTTCCAGTGTGAAGTTTACACTCTGGGTAGGACAAAACAAGGGATAAAACAGATCTAAGAAGAATGGGGATCTATTCAAATAAGAGGTCACGGATGGATGAGTTGCTACTAAGGCATATCACAGTCTCTCTTTTTTTGTGCAGCGATATCTAGAGTTTTTCTGCCTGTAGTGGGAATCTGTCAGGCACTGTACAATTTAACTCTCTTTTTGTTGCTCTGTGCCTAGAAAACACTAGAAACTCAATAAATATTTGTTGATGGAATAAACAAACAGAACAAATTGTAATTGTTAATTTCTTATTAAACAAGTTGTCTTAAAAGATTCCCAAAGCTTTTACTCCTTAACTCTACTTTTTTATATCTTAATTCATGTTAATAGGAAACATGCCATGTCCTATAGCCCTGATTTGGGAATTTTGGGATAGAATAAGTTCAGACTAACAGAAATGTTAAGATAAAAGCATAGCTGATTAAGATCCTGAGAAGTAGGCCCATTTACACCATGGTGGTCTCTCCATTTTATTTCAGTCTCTCTTTCTACATTTGTCATCACATTTTGGCATTACAGAGGCAAAAAAATACAAAAAGCCATCATTCTAGAGGTGAAATTCTATCCATAAAAATGTTAACTCAAGCTACCAAACCTCTTAAAATGAGCATACTGAGTGCTTCTGATTCTGCCATTCACACAGGATATTTTTCTTGCTAATCTATTCTCATTTTGGGGTTACACAAATTGAAGGACTAATTTAGCAAAGAAATCTAAGCTGCCTATTCGTTTCACCAAGGACACATCTTCACGTGACCCCCAGAGTGGTCAGCAGACGGGAGTTAAGGTGGAGGCTCTTTGGGTGGGCGACCTAGTCACCTGTGCTCTCCCGCTGGACAATAAATAGTGCGGGGTTTTTAAAGACTACTCCTTTCAGAAAATGAATGTTAAATAAGGTAAATTCGTGAGGAATCATAATGGTAGTTGTATTTAACACTTATTACATGCCAGGCACTATGGTAAGCATATTTTATACGTTATGCATATATTATCTAACCTCATTAAGAAAAGAATGAGGGAGGTATTATACCATTTTTCAAGTGAGAATGATGAAAGAGGTCAAGTAATTTTCTCAAGGTCTGAAATTTAATAATCAGGGAACCAGGACATAAACCCAAGACTGTGGCAGCAAAGCCTTTGCTCTAACTACTGTTCTATTCTCCCAGCCTGTTCACTGTATTCCAATTTCACAAACTGTAACAAATTCTACATATATGTACCACTTGTAGCAAAACTAGAAATTAAACCCCCACCCCCCAAAATCTAAATTTATGAAAATACTGATCTTTCCCACACTGGACATTAGTTGAACCTGTTTTAATTGTAACCTGTGCTGTTAAAATTTTAATTTGTTTAAAGAGTTCAGGCAATGACAGCAATGACTATGACTGCTGACATTTATCTGATATGAAGCAACTGGTGACATGTGCATTTTATTTTATTTATTTTTATTTTTTTTTGACATGTGCATTTTAATACAACTAAAAGTTGACGTGCTTAGGAAAAGTCCTAATTCCTTTCTTAAATATTGCACCAAGTGAAATATGCCAACATAAATTTGAAAATAATCTATTTTTCATTTGACAAACACACTAAAATGAGAGAAACCAAAACACTTACTGGCTCAGTGTAAACACTAGAATGCTATTATTATTAATTATAATTACGTCTGTATTCAATACTTAGGGGTTGCTGAAGTCTTGATTCAATCAATTAATTTTAATGTGTAACTGGGTACACAGTTCATACATTATCAAGTCTCACACTTCATCAAATTAAAAACTGACTTAAATTCCAAGTAATTAATTTCTTGTATTTCAAATTATTGCTAATCAAAACCTGTGTAATCGTCTTCCTGTTCCTGTCTTGTAAATTATGTTCTTTACCTATTTTGTTTACTTTGAAAAGCATGAAGAATATTTATGGCTACTGTAACAAAAAATAAAACGAGTGAACCTAAAAATGCTGCTTGATCTTGGTAATATTTATTTAAATACGCATTTAGAGAACATAGTAAACCAATGGAAACAATTTTACTCTTCTCACTCTTCGAGAAGATGCTTTACTGTCATTTAGCATTTTCCGTCATTTCAATCTGTTGTTATCTCAGGACATTTCCCAGGACTAGGAGAAGGCTTTGTATCTAAGAATAAAACTATGTGAATCTACACTTCTGAGAGTGAGAAGAAACCTCAGTCTTTCAATGAGTTCAGTCAGTTCAGTTGCTCAGTCATGTCCAACTCTTTGCGACCCCATGAATTGCAGCACGCCAGGCTTCCCTGTCCATCATCAACTCCTGGAGTTCACCCAAACTCTTGTCCATCGAGTCGGTGATGCCATCCAGCCATCTGGTCCTCTGTTGTCCCCTTCTCCTCCTGCCCCCAATCCCTCCCAGCATCAGAGTCTTTTCTAATGAGTCAACTCTTCGCATGAGGTGGCCAAAGTACTGGAGTTTCAGCTTTAGCATCAGTTCTTCCTGGGAGAGAACACCCAGGACTAATTTCCTTTAGAATGGACTGGTTGGATCTCCTTGCAGTCCAAGGGACTCTCAAGAGTCTTCTCCAACACCACACTTCAAAAGCATCAATTTTTCAGTGCTCAGCTTTCTTCACAGTCCAAGTCTCACATCCATACAGGACCACTGGAAAAACCATAGCCTTGACTAGATGGACCTTTGTTGGCAAAGTAATGTTTCTGCTTTTGAATATGCTATCTAGGTTGGTCATAACTTTCCTTCCAAGGAGTAAGCGTCTTTTATTTCATGGTTGCAGTCACCATCTGCAGTGACAGCATAGCCCATTACCAAATGAGGCAATGAATGTGGTCAAACACATTTGGACAGGCTCTGTGAATGCAAGAGATAGTCACTAAAACCTTAACATTAAAAAATACTGCCAACCATTTAGTGTTAATGTTTTCTGTTCATCAAATAAAGTGCATGTCCATAGCACATATGGCTTAACTGAAAACAAGTAAAATATAACATGGATTGCATTTTCACCAAATGTTTCAATTAATTGGATTTTGGAGCAGTAATTTGCTAGATGGAGCTTATTCCTTATGCTGATTAAAGTCTAAACACAGGCATTTTCTCTGAGACAAAAAACAGTAGGAAAAAATATTGTTGAACTTTTAAATGGACAGTTTATTTGCTTTGGTGGCTAATAAAATCTACTAAGAGTATCTTTTGAAAGTGATTAACTTGCATTCAAGAATAAAGTATTTTCCTAACATAGTGGTTGCTATCAAACTCAGATGGTTAAGAATTTTCCTGCAATGCAGGAGACCCGGGTTCGATCCCTGGGTTGTGAAGATCCCCTGGAGAAGAGAATGGCAACCCACTCCAGTATTCTTGCCTGGAGAATCCCATGGACAGAAGAGGCTGGTGGGCTACAGTCCATGGGGTCCCAAAGAGTCAGACACAGCTGAGCGACTAACAGTTTCATGTTCTCTGTTCTCAGTCATTTGTAAGTATCCTCATAGAGTCCAGGCCATTGTGCAATAGTTTTAAAAGACCAGAAATATAGACTGATTTTAGGCAAGAAATGTACATAAGCAGTGATTCAAGCTGATCTTAGGTTTCCGTTTACTCTGGAAACCTTGGTGAGACTTCCAGTCACTGACTCTGACTGCCACTGATTCATTTGGTGGCTGCACTTTGTAGTATTTATAAACTGCATGAGCTAAGCAAACAAGTTCCTTCTAATGCTTCATGACACACGGCTTCTAGACTACAAATTATTCTGGATATCTCCCAGTTCCTATTATGGGCTAGGGACTTAAGCTTCATAAAGAATTCAAGTACCTAATATTGAGGAACTGATAATCAAACAATTCTAGAGTGGTGGATAATCAAAAAATTAAGTGTGACCCACAGTATGAAGCAATACGTCCAAGGAGTATATCTAAATTTCTATTGGGAACATGGACGTCAGAATGATTGCAGAGTGTTACTGAACCACAGCAACAGTATAGGAGAATTCTCCTTACTTTAGTTAAGGACTTGATGAATTAACCAACACTTATTACGCTATTGACTGGACCAGGGCATGTTGGTGTTCATGGTTAGAAAACTACTCTTGAAAGTATCTTAACAGTCTTCTTCAAAATGGAGTTGTATATTGACCTAATAGAGATGTCTATTTACCAAGATTCATCTGAGCTTGTTACCAAGCCCATTTACCTCCCTTTTACTCGTTAATTGTGTCACTTGTTGCTGTAATTATGTAATTTGATTAGCCATTCTGTGAACTCATGAAATATTAGTCTGCAAGAGTTATTTCTGTAAAACATAAGTTGGTTGTTTGGAAAGATTTATTAAAAATAGGTTTTTTTTTTTTAACAATGCTATCAAATAATGTGAGCAAGACAGTTGTAAAAGATTGAGGGAAAAAACTCAATGTTTAGAGGTATTTTGACACAGACTATATTTCCAATGTCTTTGACCATTGGCATATTTTATATACAAAAAATAGTGGGTTGTTTCCCTTCTACAAAATTGTTTTGACTATCCTAGGTCCTCAGTCATGTAATAAGTGAACAGGTGAGAAAAGCTTGTATTTCAGAGAATTATTTTCTTTGATAATTTGTTGGAACATAGTATTGGGCTGGCCAAAAAGTTCGAGTTTTTCTAAAGGCAAAATCTGAACGAACTTTTTTGGCCAACCCTATACATCTGTTGCATATTTTACATCATATTTTTTGTCCTTTTATCAGATTTGATTGGCACCAGTGGCACAGAAATTGACCACCACATACGATAAAAATGGTGGGGATGTCTAAAAATAGGGACCAATTAAAAGAAAAATGGCTAATTTATTTATTTTAAAATTTTTATTGGGGGTATAGTTTATCTACAGTGGTAATTTAATATACATTTATATTTTAAATGAAAATAAACTGTCTAAAGATTTTTTTCAACAACTGATCAGTCAATGGTCTTGTTCTTATTAAATAAGTTTTTCCTGTGTACCATGTTCTTAGGCACAGTTTTGAAAGCTTTGCATGCATTATTTTATTTAATCCGTAGACCAATTATCACTCTAATTTAACAAGTTAGGACTCTTAGAGCTGTTTTATAAAAGTGCTCATAATCACACAGTTGATAAATGGGAAACATTCTAATCAAGCCTTTCAAAATACATAATTACAAAACACTTTAATTTTTTACCATCCATATTTTTTTGCATATGTGCACACTCATCCTGATACAGTCTTCTTTTCCTTCATTTAATGTTAAGATGAGAAATGCTGACATCTTCTGCACCATCCATTTCCACCTTTACAATCTTTATCTTCCTTCTCTTTGCCTATTTGATTACATATACTTTCAGGTCTAGCTCTTTGTTTTTTTTTTCCCCCAAGAAGTTGTTACAGAAGAAACCAATTCACATTGATTTCCTTCTACTTTTAACTTTTATAGAACAGTATCCAACATTGAATTTTACTTATTCAATCACTCACCTACCTATTCATCCATTCAACAGATATCTAAGTGCCAAGCCATGCTCTAATCTAATACTAATTAGATTATTTTACAAAACAAAAATTCAGAAGCAGAAACTACTATGGTTCCATTCATTCACATTAAAATTATTAATGACCACTTAGTATGTGAGGCATGGGCCAAGTGAATGATCAATAAATGTGAGAGCCCTATTAGTGCTTATTAGTGAAGTACAGGGAAGCCTGGCACACTGCAGTCCATGGGGTGGCAAAGAGTTGGACACAACCTAGTGACTGAACAACAACAAATTAGTGCTTATTAGTTTAGCATATACCATGCGCCGGGTACCATTCTAAGAACTGTGTATGTATTAACCTATTTAAAATTGTCACATCACTCTGAGATAGGTACAGTTATTATCCTCATTTTGTTCGGAGAGGAAGCACAAGAGAACAAGTGAAATGTCCCCAAGATTATGGGACAAGAACGTAGTGGAGCCAAGATTCGTATGCATATAGTCTGATTCCAAAGCCTGGAGTCTTAATCATTACACTCTGCCTAAAAAGCAAAGAGATTCACAGAAGTACACTATGCTCAGAAAACATTTAGGAGGATAGTCCCCAGTGGAAGTAACTTCCTCTACTGAATTATGAAGGAGGATTAGAAGTTAAGCTGGTAAAGGTACTGTCCCAAGGAGAGAAAAAAAAGAAAGAGAATAACACTTTGGGGAAACAATTATGTCAATTCAAAATTGCAAAGCATTATAATTTCAAACAGGGAGGAGCAGTGAGAATATCCAACCAACAGATTTTAAAGAGAGGCATTTAAAAAATTTTGCAAATAAGCATAGCTTTCTCAAATATTAGTCTATTTGACTAGTGCATTCATTTAATAAAGCATACTCTTACAAATTCACACAAGATTATAAACAAAGGAAATGCTGCTGCTGCTGCTGCTGCTAAGTCGCTTCAGTCGTGTCCGACTCTGTGCGACCCCACAGACGGCAGCCCACCAGGCTCCTCTATCCCTGGGATTCTTCAGGCAAGAACACTGGAGTGGGTTGCCATTGCCTTCTCCCAAAGGAAATGAGCAAGGATAAACATACAGGGAATTTTAAAGCCATATTACGTATAAATGAACCCAGTCACAATTAGAAGGAGGTTCTTTACTACATTTGAAGGTGCAAGTCCATTTATTTTTCTCCTTTTCTAATTATCTCTCTGGGGTCTAATATTTGGGAATTGTTCTTATATATTATGTATCTAACTAAAGGGGAGAGTCTAAATCCAGGCTGTGAATAAAAAGAGCAGTGGTTTTCATGCAGATCTTTTTATTCCACTTATACAACAAGCTATTTTTGAAAAATGTCAGTGGAATAACTACCACGGCTCCAGTTGGTCTAGTAGTTCATATGAAGGATACATTTTCTACCAGGAAGTAATCCTTTTCATAATTACTTTAGGTGTTGAAAAAAGAATGCCATGTTCATTTAGTAGTCACCACTACCTTAAAGAAGGAAATTGACAATAAAGGTAATAACAAGAGCAATGATTTATTTAGTGCTTACTCTGAGCCAGACACTGGCTAAGCACTTTAGCACTTTACATACTATATTTCAGCACTTTTAAAAGTGTCATTCCATTGGCCTCTGATCTCCACTGTTTGTGATGAGAGGTTGTTCATAATTCTTATCGAGATTCTCCTATGTGTCATGTATTTGCTTTCTCTAACTGATTTTATTACTTTATTTTTTTATTTTTTGCAGTGTCTGCATCTCTGTGATCTGTTGTTTTAACAGTCTGTTTCATTTATATTTTCTGTTTAGAGTTTACTGAACCCATTGGATCTCTGTACTGATTTTTTAAATTGAGTCTGCAGAATGTTTTAGCCAATATTTTTCTTTTCTTACTCATTTTTCCTCTTGTTTTATGAAACTCCAGGTGCCCATATGTTAAACTGCTTAATACTGCCTTATAGGCCACTGAGTGCTTCCCAGGTGGCTCAGCAGTAAAGAATCTTCCCAGGAGACATAGGAGTTGCGGGCTCAATTCCTGGGTCGGGAAGATCCTCTGGAGTAGGAAATGGCAACCCACTCCAGTGTTCTTGCCTGGGAAACTCTAATGGACAGAGGAGCCTGGCGGGCTACAGTCCATGGGGTCACAAAGATTCGGACACAACTGAGCATACACATACACCCAGGCCCCTGAGCCTCTGTTCGCTTTTTTTCAGTCTTTTTTTCCCCTCTCTGTTTCAGTTATGTTTAAATCCGTAAGTTCACAAGAGTAATAATAAACATGATAACAATACAATTGATTGGTCACTTTTGAGGATGATGGAGAATTCATTACCTTTGGAACTTGGTAAATAATAGGAAAGAACTGATCACTAATCCTGACTATATTAATTCTATAACTGTAATAGATGAGGGGAAGCAGCTTAATGAAATAATTCCAATAATAAATAAAGCCATACTGACAGAACTATATTATTACTATTTCTCACCTCTAATGAAATAATACAATTAAGAACTGAACACCAATACCTACTAACAGTAAAAAAGAGTGAAAATTAATATTCCTGCTTTCTTATAAAAGAGCACACCATCACTTACAGTTTTGCCAAAAGGACCACATGTGATTCTGCCAATTTGTGGGAAGCACAGAGGAGAGAGAGACATGTTGAACTATACCATGAGTTATTCACGATGTGTATGGGACACTCTATAGGTCAGATGGCTTGGGTCCTTCATCAGGTAAACTATTAGGAAAATAAAGTAATGGAGTGGGAATGTATAAATTAAGAGAGACTTAAAAGACACATGAAGCTAAAAAAAAAGCTGGACAAGACTAAAATAGAGTATCTAGGGATGCATAAAATCAAAGAAATGGATGACATAAAGAAATGTAAGGAAGTGATCATTATAAAAGGCAGGTTAGTGGTGACTTTTGGAAGGAGAAAAGGAGCCATGATTAGAATGGGGTCCATAGCAAGGTTTCTGGTGTCTGGCAAAGTTCTTTTCCTATTCCAGGTGGTAGTCACAGGATGTCTGCCTTACAATAACTATAAAGAAATTATTCATCAAGATGCACATTTATTTTATGTGGTTTTCTGTATCCATGTTTTGCTTCAGAGTAATACAATACAAAAGACACACATAATATATTGTTCACTATTCTCTATGAGTGTATGTATTTTAAAGATCTAAATAGGTTAGAAAAGAGGAAGAAAAAAATCTTTTAATAGCTGACTTTAGTTTCAACTGGTTGTTTTAGGAGAATACAAATTTCCTTTGTATTAGGTGAATATTACCTTTCTTTTCTTTTTAATAAACAGATCATCTTTATGTCAAAAAATTGCTTTACGTGACTAACAGTGTTGAAGAATTTGAAAGTTATGTTTCCCAGAGATTTTACCATTATTTCTTTAGAACTCAGAACTGGATGAAATAGAAAAGTGAGAGTAGGGACTAAAGCTCTTTAGAATGGTTCAGAGTAATAAGAAAAACAGGATTCATTTACAACTTATTATTTGCTAGATTCTATTATATATATACACACACACACACACACAAACTCCACATACATGTGTGTGTGTGAGTATGTGCTCAGTCGTTTCAGTCATTTCTGACTCTTTGTGACACTATGGGTTGTAGCTCCCCAGGCTCCTTTGTTCCTGGGGATTCTCTAGGCAAGAATACTGAAGTGCGTGTTTTATGGCTGTGTGGATCACAATAAACCATGGAAAATTCTGAAAGAGATGGGAATACCAGACCACCTGACCTGCCTCTTGAGAAATCTGTATGCAGGTCAAGAAGCAAGTTAAAACTGGACATGGAACAACAGACTGGTTCCAAATAGGAAAAAGAATACGTCAAGGCTGTATATTGTCACCCTGCTTATTTAACTTCTATGCAGAGTACATCATGAGAAACACTGGGCTGGAGGAAGCACAAGCTGGAATCAAGATTGCCAGGAGAAATAACAATAACCTCAGATATGCAGATGACACCACCCTTATGGCAGAAAGTGAAGAACTAAAGAGCCTCTTGATGAAAGTGAAAGAGGAGAGTGAAAAAGTTGGCTTAAAGCTCAACATTCAGAAAACAAAGATCATGGCATCTAGTACCACCACTTCATGGCAAATAGGTGCGGAAACAGTGGAAACAGTGTCAGACTTTTTTTGGGGGGGGGCTCCAAAATCACTGCAGATGGTGATTGCAGCCATGAAATTAAAAGACGCTTACTCCCTGGAAGGAAAGTTATGACCAGCCTAGACAGCATATTGAAAAGCAGAGACATTACTTTGCCAACAAAGGTCTGCCTAGTCAAGACTATGGTTTTTCCAGTGGTCATGTATGGATGTGAGAGTTGGACTGTGAAGAAGGCTGAACACTGAAGAATTGATGCTTTTGAACTGTGGTGTTGGAGAAGACTCTTGAGAGTCCCTTGGATTGCCAGGAGATCCAACCAGTCCATTCTAAAGATCAGTCCTGGGTGTTCATTGGAAGGACTGATGTTGAAGCTGAAAATCTAATACTCTGGCCACCTGAAGCGAAGAGCTGACTCACTGGTAAAGACCCTGATGCTGGGAGAGATTGAGGGCAAGAGGAGAAAGGAAAGGGATGACAGAGATTAATATGGTTGGATGGCATCACCAACTCAACGGACGTGGATTTGGGTGGACTCCGGGAGTTGGTAATGGACAGGGAAGCCTGGCGTGTTGCAGTTCATGAGGTTGCAAAGAGTTGGACACGACTGGGTGACTGAACTGAACTGATACAGTTGTTGTTCAATCACTGAACAACAGTAACTATTTCCTCCTCCAGGAATATATAGCAGTTCCACTCAGTCACTCAATAGTGTCCAACTCTTTGGGACCCCATGGACTGAAGCATGCCAAGCTTCCCTGTCCATAACGAACTCCTGGAGCTTGCTCAAACTCATATCCATTAAGTCAGTGATACCATCTTATCCTCTGTCATCCCCTTCTCCTCCTGCCTTTAATCTTTCCCAGCCTGAAGGTCTTTACCAATGAGTCAGTTCTTCGCATCAGGTGGCCAAAGTATTGGAGCTTCAGCTTCAGCATCAATCCTTCCAATGAATATTCAGGACTGATTTCCTTTAAGATTGACTGGTTGGATCTACCTGCAGTCCAAGGGACTCTCAAGAGTCTTCTCCAACACCAGTTCAAAAGCATCGATTCTTCGGTGCTCAGCTTTCTTTATGGTCCAACTCTCACATCCATACACAACTACTGGAAAAACCATAGCTTTGACTAGATGCAACTTTGTCCATTAAGTAATGTCTCTGCTGTCTAGGTTTGTCATAGCTCATTTTCCAAGGAGCAAGCATCTTTTCATTTCATGGCTGCAGTCACCATCTGTAGTGATTTTGGAGCCCAAGAAAACAGAGTCTGTCACTGTTTTCATTATTTCCCCATCTATTTGCCATGAATATCAGCATGGAAATCAAACCAGTCAATCCTAAGGAAATCAACCGTGAATATTCATTGGAAGGACTGATGCTGAAGCCTCAATACTTCGGTCACCTGATGGGAAGGGCTGACTCATTGGAAAAGACCCTAACACTGGGAAAGACTGAGGGCAGGAGGAGAAGGGGATGACAGATGGTTGGATGGCATCACTGATTCAAAGGACATGAGTTTGAGCAAGCTCTGGGAGACAGTGAAGGACAGGGAAGCCTGGTATGATGCAGTTCATGGAGTCACAAAGAGTCAGACATACCTAATGACAGAACAACTATATATAGTTGTTATACATATACATACATGTGTATGTATAGATAAACTACCTCACTTAGAGAACTAGGTGGTGCCTGAATTACAAATATAGCTTATAGCTGACTTTATATTAAAAGGAAGACTGCTTAAAAAATAAGGCATCTCCACAAACATATTTTCCCATCTACTTCCATCTTTCCTCTCAAACATTATATTGAGTTGGCAATATTAGCTTTTTTGTTAGGGAAAATTTTTGTGTGGACTTTTAAGTTTGTAAAAAGTTAAAATGTCTCAAGAATAAACTAATTGGGAGAGGATGAAACAAAATGAGAGCTAAATTTTCTACAAAATAAAAGGATCAGGAATTTTGGAATGTTTCCCTGGTGGATGTAGAGAGAAAGGTAAGGATATTTTTCTCGAGGGAAGGCATATCATAGGTTCAACTGTGTCCCCAAGAAGCTGTTTAAGCTCTAATCCCAGTATCTGTGACCTTGTTTGGAAACAGGAACTTTGTAGGTGCTGGAGGAGACTCTTGAGAGTCCCTGGACAGCAAGGAGATCAATTCAGTCAATCTTAAAGGAACTCAACCTTCATATTCATTGTAGGGATGATGCTAAAGCTCCAATACTTTGGCCACCTTATGTGAACAGCTCTCTCACTGGAAAAGACCCTGATGCTGGGAAAGACTGAAGGCAGGAGGAGAAGAGGGCAGAAAAGGATGAGATGGTCAGATAGCATCATCAACTCAGTGGACACGAATCTGGGCAGACTCTGGAAGATAGCGAAAGACAGGGAAGTCTGGTGTGCTGCAGTCCATGGGGTCGCAAAGGGTCGGAGGTGACTTAGGAAGTGGAAAACAACAGAGGTGCCTAGGCTCAGATGGAGTCGCTACAGCGGACTCTAATCCAATGACTTCATAAAAAAATAAATTTGAACACAGAATAGACACATACACAGGAAAAAACAGCATGTGAAGATGAAGGCAGAAATGGGGATGGTCTATCTCTAAGCTAAGGAGTACCACAGATTGCCAACAAACTACTGAACCTGAGAGAGAGGCAGGGGCCAGACTGTCCCTCACAGCTCTCAGGAGTTATCAGCCCTGCTGACTGACACACTGGTCATGAACTAGCCCCCAGGACTGCCAGACAGTACATTTCTAAGTCTCCTAGTTTGTGGCACTTTGTTACAACAAACCTGGTAAACAAACACTGGGAAAGAACAAGCTGTCGGGCAAAGTGATGTCAAATTCTGAACCAAAGGGAAAGGGGTATGTGTGTGCTCACTTGTGTCTGTTTGTGACCCCACGGACTGTACCCTGTCAGGCTCCTCTGTCCATGGAACTTTCCTGTCAATAATATTGGAGTGGGTTACCATTTCCCCCTTCAAGGTATCTTCCTGACCCAGGGATCGAACCAGCTTCTCCTTCATTGGCAGCCAGATTGCTTTCCAACTAAGCTCCCTGGGAAACTCCAGAGGGAAATGTACTAGGGGGAAGTTTCCTGTGGTGAGACTGGTGAAGAACTTTAAGGCTAGAGGTAGCCAGGAAACAATCTTCTGAAATGCGAGTGTGTTGGGCTTCCTGCAGCATGCCTGAAGGCTTACTGAGATACCAAAGGAGAGTGCTTCCAGAGGGCAGAGGAGTTTGTGACATAAAGCTTTTAACTCTGGACATATTTTGAGGATAGCATGTGTTTTGGTGCTATATATATTTATTAATATATACATGAGGAACGATTGCATTTATACAGATAAGGCATGCATGTGTTACTGAAGAGGGATGGATATATATATATATATATATATATATATGACATATAATAAACCAATTTTCTATTTGTTAACCCAATTGTATATTAATACATGGGCTTACTGGTGGCTCATATGGTAAAGAATCTGCCTGTAATGCAGGAGACTCAGGTTCGATCCCTGGGTTGGGAAGATCCCCTGGAGGAGGGAATGGCTACCCACTCCAGTATTCTTGCCTAGAGAATTCCATGGACAGAGAAGCCTGGTGGGCTACAGTCCATGGGGTCGCAGAGTCAGACATGACTAAGTGACTAACACTAACTATATAAATACATACAAGAGAGACTGTAAATCCATACATGTCTCAGTGTGAGAAAAAGTGCTCTTCATTCAGAGACGTCTATCCCTCACAGCCAGAAATAAAGTAAGCTGCTGCTGCTGCTGCTAAGTCACTTCAGTTGTGTCCAACTCTGTGTGACCCCATAGACGGCAGCCCACCAGGCTCCCCCATCCCTGGGATTCTCCAGCAAGAACACTAGAGTGGGTTGCCATTTCCTTCTCCAATGCATGAAAGGGAAAAGTGAAAGTGAAGTCACTCAGTCATGTTTAACTCTTAGCGACCCCATGGACTGCAGCCCACCAGGCTCCGCCGTCCCTGAGATTCTCCAGGCAAGAACACTGGAGTGGGCTGCCATTTCCTTCTCCAATGTATGAAAACGAAAAGTGAAAGGGAAGTCACTGTCATGTCTGACTCTTAGCGACCCCATGGACTGCAGCCCACCAGGCTCCTCCATCCATGGGATTTGCCAGGCAAGAACACTGGAGTGGGTTGCCATTGCCTTCTCTGAAAGTAAGCTGAAAGGCAACTAAAAAGATGAAATCACTGTCAAGGACAGGCGCACAAGGAAAGTGGTTTTATTTTTAATGTTTTGAAGTCACCAGAGCTATTTCTGCAACTGTACTGCTTGGCTGTTTTTCTTTTTCGTTTCCAGTGTTTGTCTTTCATGCCTTGTGGGCAAGGACGTTAGTATCGCTATCTGTATAGCTTGCCTCCCCCAATCATGTCTGTATTTCAGCCCTCTCTGGGCAGCTTCTCTGCATATAAAGACCATAAATTACAACTGTTAGTACTCTTGCCTGGAAAATCCCATGGACAGAAGGGGCTGCTAGGCTGCAGTCCATGGGGTCGCTGAGAGTCGGGCATGACTGAGCGACTTTACTTTCACTTTTCACTTTCATGCATTGGAGAAGGAAATGGCAACCCACTCCGGTATTCTTGCCTGGAGAATCCCAGGAACAGAGGAGCCTAGTGGGCTGCCGTCTGTGGGGTCGCACAGAGTCCGACACGACCAAAGAGGCTTAGCAGCAGCAGCAGCATTAAGTGATTGTGTGGGCAGATCTGCTGGTTACATTTTCAAAGCTTTGATGGACTATAGCCAATTCCAGGGGCAATTAGAGGGTGACTTCTCACAGTGGATACTACCTCGAGGGTCACTAACGCCAAGGCTGGAGGCTGCGCACTTTCTCCCCAGATCAGCAGGCTTTGGGGAGCTTGTTGTCCTGAATCAGCAAATGGGGATTGAGTCACTGGACAAACAGGAGAGATCAGAAGAGATGAGAATTAAATAATTCTAGAACACAAACAATAAGAGCTGCCATTTGTGGAATGTTTACTGTGCCTTTACATCTCCTATTCTCTGACTTAAACTGGAAAACCACACTCCAACACTGGTATTATTCATATTATTATCAACTTACAGCAAAAGTGGCTGAGACTCAGAGAGTCACTGTATTTGTGGACATCTACGCACAAGAATCATATACATGAACTGAACCTAATCTGAGATCCAAGCCTGTACTCTCTCCAACATGCCGTGCTGACAAAGCAAAAAGGACTCCAGTCTGCTATAAGACAGAATCTTTTCCAACCGAGAGCGTATGTTTCAACTTATTCTTGACATAAGAGCTGAGCCTGGTTGTGCTGCTGCTGTTGTTCTCAAGATAAAGAGCTGACAGGTTTAGAGCTTTCACCAGGCTGGTCTGTAAGCTGCTGCTAATGGGAGGATATTCTTCCTTCAGTCTGTCAGCTGCAACTGCTTACGAAGCACGAGTTCCTAACAGTACCTGCCAGTGGAATTCCAGGTACAGAAATCCCTGCCATGCAGATATCCTGGACAACTAGTAATCTCAATTTGGGGGAGTAAGTTAAGTACCTAGAGAAAAACATTTTTACCCATCAATATGCAATTTCACTTTCTTTTCATTGTCCTTTGCTCTTAGCTATGTACACAGCTACCTCCTACCAAACACATCAGTGTAGAGGTAACCTTGAATACAGGGAAAACTGCAAGTGAGATACGCTTTCAGGTTCCACCATTGTTATACCCAAGGATGGTCTTCTGTCAGGGTACAGATAGTAGCTGAGGAAACAGCGAAACAGCAAACAGCAATACAATACTCACAGGTGAAGCTTGTTAAAAATATTCAGGGCATTCTTTCCTCTCTTCCCAAACCACCAAAATCAAACAAGAGACCAAACTGGCCAACACATCCACTCTTTAGCAATAGAATAAAGTCCCTGTTCATGAAAGATCTAGAGGGAGAATAAGAACATCATAAAATACCCCCAAACTCAACAACCCTTAGTCTTTTTGACATTAACTCCTGCAAAATGTGCTGGTTGAGCAGAAGCACAGGAAGGGATGTTGTATACAAAAGCTTTTGAAAAATAACAGGGCTCTTTAGCAGAGAAACAAAAGCCCCACTGGACCAGGCAAATGAAAGCACTCAGCTGCTAGCAGGAGAGGAGAAACTTCTTCTTCCTCCTCCTTTTCTCCAAAGGAAACAGAAATCACTCTGCATTATATTCTGAGCAAAAGCAGAAGTCTATCTTTTTAATTTGGAAAAGATGGTGCCTGTTGAAATAATAGTTTAGAAAGTGAAAAAGTAAAATTATAAGTTGAAGAAGAAACAACATCAGAAATGTGTTTTTTTTTGGGGGGGGGGTGGGTGATGGGAAGTAGGTTGCCCAACTTGCTTTTAAAGAACACATCTGGGAGTTAAAATAGTTTATTGGACACACAGCTTTCAAAGGTGGTGACCAAAATGTTAATGCAAGCCCCCAAGGAGCAACAGCAAACAGCTCTCTTGTTGCTTTTTGTTGGTGCAATCCAAGATGCAATGAAGGGAAATGATGTAGAAGCAACCGCTGTTATGTGAAATGGAAGTCTCTTCATCTTTAAAACAGAATTGTTTTGGGAATTAGAGGAGTGAATATATGTAAGCAGTGGGCACACAATAAAAACGTTTCTCTTTATCTTTTTCTCTCTTTTAACTACTACAGATGCAATCTGCAGGTATATATGGTCTTCAAGGGGCAAAAACTAAAATATTCAATGAGATACTCTGTCACTAGTAAAATTGCCAAGAGTCTGCTGAAAACTAAGCAAAAGGCTTCAAAATACTGGACCACCAAGAAAAAGGATTGGTTTCTAATTTGTGGTCAACCAGTTGCTTTCAGGACCTTTTTCTAAAGGAGATTTAACTGTTAATCCTTTCTTAGCCATCATATTCAAAGGTCTCCCCAGATCGTCATGCTGTTATTTGGCAATAACAGTAAAAAAGTCAAATACTGAGCAATAGCTGCCTCATTTAGTCTTCTTAACAAACCTCTAAACAAGTAGATTCTATTTATAAAAGATAACTGAGGCTTAGGTTGTGCTTTCAACTTCTATGTGACAGTGCATCCTTTTCTAAAAAGGGGAAAATTCTAGAGATTTTCAGTCATGAAAAAGACTTGTATTTCTAAAACAAATACTAAAAATGAACCAGAATCTCTGAACTATAGTTAAAATTTTTAGAAAGGCACATTTAACTAAAGGTCCTTATTCATCTTTAGCACAGACTGAGGGGCATCAGAAAGATACATCCCTTCCAGCCTAGGAGCATTAGAAGTTAAGTCAAGAAGATTCAGCCGGCCTGTCAGCCACATGAATGTTTCATTGCAGGCTGCTTGGTGGTTGCAAATTAAGCTTCTCTGGGTGAGAACTCTCATTTTGACAGCATGTTTCAAAAGGAAGAGAGGGCTGAATTGGTGAGGAGAAAAAAAAAATTACTTAGTTAAGACCAGAGTATTTTTATATTTCTTAAGTTTAACCAAAACATTTCCAGGGGAAATTGAAATGGGAGCTGGTCTGAAGAGTGAGCTACATGGATACATGAAGGTGTGCTGGCATGAAGAGATCTAGAAAGAGAAGGTACAATTCAGAGGGAGGAAAATGGTAGGGATGAAAAGCAAGAGTGTCGCAAAGTATCGGGTTGGCCAAAAAGTTCTTTCAGGTCATTCGTAAGATGTTATGGAAAACCCTGAATGGACCTTTTGGCCAACCCAATATAAAGGCTATTATATGAAGATTAATGAGCCTTTCTGACATTAATCTTACAGCTTCTATTATAGTACAAAGGGGAAGGCAGTAAAGGCTTTTAGCTCCCAGGACTCTCACCTAAGTCTCCTAACCCACACTCACTGTTCAGCCATGCCTTATTCAACTTCTCCCACACTCGCTGTGTTCCAGCCAGTAACTTAAGCCACTTTCTACCTTTTGCACCTACCACTTTCCTGCCTGGCATGTTCTTTTCTTATGCTTCATAAGGAAATGATACATTTAAAGAACCCTTACACTTAATAACTCAGTTTAATCATCAACTCTTGAAAAGGTCCTCTTTGTTACTTAATAACTCAGTTTAATCATCAACTCTTGAAAAGGTCTTCTTCGTCCTCCCTGTCAATTTCCATCATTGCTCACTGCACTTATCCTTCATAGCCCTTCATAATTTGTATGCCTGTATACATGAACATATGTGAATTTATCTCCCTGTATATTATTAGTTTATATTCTGTCTCTCTCAAAGAAATAAGTGCTGTGAGAACAGAGCACTTATACTCACCAATGTTGGTTGGGTGTTCTTGGGTAACTAATTTAAACTTAAGATTTAGTTTCTTAAATCATTAAATAGGGAATAGTAGTATCTAATAGTAGTATCTTTCAGGATTGGTCAGAAAAAAAGTCATGAAATACAATCTTAAGTACCATTCTTCCTTTTATTTTGAAAGAACTCTAAAATAATCCCACATGCAATATCCCACTCACAGTTTGAAAAGGAGGTGATCCTAAACTGGTTTTGTTAGAATTAGAGATGCTTTCTCTTCAACTTAAGTTTAAAAGACAGGCCCTCTCTGAGTTGGCTTAGAGCTCTTGACATATGCCTCCTTGTAAGGGTTAGACTGTAAGGGTCAAAAACCTGGATGCTGCCTCCACCAGAAAAATGTAAAGTGAGAGACTTTACATTTACTAGAGTTATTTCAGCTTCCCTCATAGCTCAGTGGTAAAGAATCTGCCTGTAATGCAGGAGACCTGGGTTCGATTCCTGGGTCAGGAAGATCCCCTGGAGAAGGAAATGGCAACCCACTCCAGTACTGTTGCCTGGAGAATCCCATGGACAGAGGAGCCTGGAAGGCTACAGTCCATAGGCTTGCAAGAGTCGGACATGACTTGGCAACGAAAGGGAGAGAGTTATTTCAATTAGGAGCAGAGTGAAGCTTGGGTGCTGCAGTGGGAGACAGCTGAAATCCCTTGGACAAAAGGAAAATGTGCATATTTCCCATGGACTAGATGTGGGTCTAGAGGTGAGAAACTGGTCAAGTTTCCTTATTTAGGGGATTATATTCAAGAGGACTGCCTGCAGCTCAATAGAGGGGTGGACCACTGGACACTGAAGACTGAGGAGTCAAATATGGCCATCCAAGGAAGTCTTGCTTCCATCCAGAAAACCACAGTCTTAAGACATCAGGAGAAGCTCAAAGGAGCCAACAAAAGCCCCAGGAAGGAGAAATCATCAGATATTATACATATGCCATCCTAAGGGTACTGAAATCACACTGCAATAAACACACCCCCTAAAACTATGTCCTTTTCCCATGATCACTTGCTTCCCATGTTGAGCAAAAAAGGCTCATCACTGCAGATTTTTTGGGGTCTGAAGCAAGCTGGAGCTGGAGAAGTGAAAGATATTTTAAATCAGACAAGAGCTCAGAGGTTTTTACATTTAACTATGTTAAAATTATGGGACCATCAGACCGAGGAAAATTTTAATTATTATTCTAAGTGACCTATCTGAGACTACATTAAAAGTAGGGGTAAATTTAGCCTCAGAGGGCTCTGTGGGAGGTCAGAGAGAGAAAAAATAAAGTTGGTTTCTGCCTTTACCTTACTAAATCTACTTCATTCAACAAACTAGATATAAATGTGTACGGAATACTTCACCCAGCATTGAAGTTCAAGGAATGGTTCAAGGATCTAAACATTTGGTACACAGCAGGTGGTTGATATATTTCTCAGCTCCCACTTTCCAATGCCAAATTCTCCCCAAGATATAGCATTTCTGAATAATTTTGAAGCTGTTCCTTGAATATTTCCCTGTGTATTTCACACCATAATAACTTTCACTAAGTCCTTTATAGAAAAAAAAAAAAAGCCTAGATGGGGTGGGGTGGGGTGGTCTGAGTCTTTCCTCAATATGATTTAGGATGAAAGAGCAATGAGGTTCTGGGAAGCAGCCTCACCTAAAGGTTAAAATGCAAGAGCAAGTGGATTTGCGCCTGGTGGACTATATTCACAAACCAACAGGAGACAGCAAGTAGCCAGGGAACAGTAAAAGGGTTAGAATCATGGGCCCTCCATAAATCAGAAAGGGCATCCTGGAATGAAGTGTGTTTGGGAGGGAGACCACCTCATGCCTTTTCTGGGGGACTTTTTTTTTTTTTTTGCTGTAGAGTTATTTAAAGTGGCTGTATCTGTGGATTTTGCTTCATGCTCATATTTACCAATTAATCAAATGCAAACTCTTCTTTCTTTGCTTCCCATCCTCAAATGTAGATTCTCATAGGTGAACAGGGCTTAAGAGATAACCCAGTTGAATCTCCCCTGTAAAAGGACCCTTATAGCTTCTCCCTGAATCCTTGCAGCAACAAAGAGCTCGCCATGCACGTGACAGGCTCTGTGCTTTAGCATCAGGTAGTTCTCGTGCCTTTCTTTCCCCAAAGCCAAGGTCTGCTATCCAATTACACCTACCTTTTCTAGTTCTGCCCTCTGTATGAACAAAATTCTTTCATATGACAACTCTTTAATATTTGCATTTGTTCAACAAACATATATTGAACATTTACCCCACGTGAGCTTCTGCTATAGGTACCTGAGGATACAGCAATGAACAAAACAGACTTTTCTGCCCTTGTGGGCTTACTGTTATTGCTGTTAGTCACTAAGTCCTGTCTGACTCTTTGGCTACCCCGTGGACTATAGCCAGGGATGCTCCTCTGTCCATGGGGATTCTCCAGGCAAGAATACTGGAATGGGTGGCCAGTCTCTTCTCCAGGGGATCTTCCTGACCCAGGGATTGAACCCACGTTTCCTGCTTTGCAGTCCAATTCTTTACCTCTGAATCACCTGGGAAGCCCTATGGGCTTATATACTATAATAAACAAAGGGATAAATTCTTAATACAATACGTGCTGGAGATATTGCCATGAGCATAAATTAAGCCGTCAATAAAGTGAGGGAAAAACCCTCGTGAATATCAGTGGGGGCCGTGTTCTAGGCAGAAAAAACAACAGGTACAAAGCCTCGGGCAGAAAAACACTTAGAATCTTCGAGTTCAATAGCAAGAGAACTCATCCGACTGAAGCCTCAAGGGCAAAAGGAGACTGACACGGGATGAAGTCAAAGAGGTAACCAGGGGCTTGCAGACTATGGTGAGGCACTTCATTTTGATTAACTGGGGAAGGAAGCTAGTGAATAGTTTGAAGCAGAAGGTTGAGTGAATATGATCTGGTTAATTAAAAAATAGTCACTCCATCTGTTGGCTGGAGAATAGATTGTAGAAGCGGCAAAGCAGAAACAGAGAGGAGTTTAACACGCTTGCAGCAATCTATGTTAAGATATGATGGTTTGGATGATAGCAGGAACAGAGTTGGTGAAGGATGACTTGATTTAAGATTTATTTTGAGAGTATAGTTGACAGGATTTGCTAATGAATTAGATGCAGGATATGAGTAAGAAAGATAAATCACGGATAGCTCCTACATTTTTGTAGGAAACTGGGTACCATTTCCTGTGTGAGGCAAGACTCGAGGAAGAATTGGGTTTGAAAATAAAATGGGTGTGTTTTATAGAAGTCAATCTTGAAATGCCTATTAGATGTACATCATGAGCATCACTATGTTAAATATACAGTATAGGGATAAAATTTAAAGTCATAAGACCAGATGAGAAAACCTAGGAGGACAGGTTGCTGAACAACCAAGGAGGTGTTGTAGGGAATTCTAGGCTTTAAGAAACACTCTATCATTTCCTTTCTTAAACATATTTTTGTATATCTTCACAGACAAATTTTGAGAGTTCAGTTTAGTTCAGTTGCTCAGTCGTGTGTGACTCTTTGCAACCCCATGAACTGTAGCACTCCAGGCCTCCCTGTCCATCACTAACTGCCGGAATTTACCCAAACTCACGTCCACTGAGTCGCTGATGCCATCCAACCATCTCATCCTCTGTGATCCCCTTCTCCTCCTGCCCCCAATCTTTTCCAACATTAGGGTCTTTTCAATGAGTCAGCTCCTTGCATCAGGTGGCCAAAATATTGGAGTTTCAGCTTTAATATCAGTCCTTCCAATGAACACCCAGGACTGATCTCCTTTAGGATGGACTGGTTGGATCTCCTTGCAGTCCAAGAGACTCTCAAGAGTCTTCTCCAACACCACAGTTCAAAAGCATCAATTCTTCAGCACTCAGCTTTCTTTATAGTCCAACTCTCACATCCATACACGACTACTGGAAAAACCATAGCCTTGACGAGACGGACCTTTGTTGACAAAGTAATGTCTCTGCTTTTTAATATGCTGTCTAGGTTGGTCATAATTTTGAGAGTACATTATTGGAAAACCACAGTAGCTTTTTCCTGGAAAAATATCTGATATCCTTCATGAAAATGAAAATTTATTGCTAAGGACTGGAGAACCTAGGTAGAAAAAAAAAGCCAGAAGCTTCAACTTATTTTATTAAAAAACTGCCTAATGGGTCAAATGTTTCACTCTAACAGATGTCCCATCTAATTCTGTTACTGATTTTAACTGAAAGCCACTATAAATACAAATGGCAAGAGTAAAGCTGGAGCTTTTCACAATTCACTACTCCATCTTCCTTGATACTAATCTTAACAGTTGTGTTTTATTCCTGAGAAACTGTATTGAATTTAGAACTAATGTCCAGAATAGCTTTGGCTTTTTCTTAAGTTTTCTTAAATGGCCAAATGTTTTCTTGAGAGAAGTTCCAAGAGAAAGGCCTACCTGAGTTTTAAAAGTTGTGAATTACAACACTGAGGGACTATACCAGCTAAGTTCATGAACAAAATAACCAGGCATGATTCCTCAGTGAGGAGATCACAGCACCTTCTGTGAATGAATAGACACTAATTTACAAGTGCTGAAGGCAAGATTCAGAAGGGGAGCAATTCAGTTTCATCAACTGGTTGGTGAGTTGCCAAACACTCAACAGCTATATTTTGCTTGCTAGCACTCATCCGCAGTATAACCCCTCTGAAGCCTGATCTAATGGAGACATCAGGAAGTGATCACTACCAGTCTTTCCTGGACCATCTAGAAAGCTTGTTGCCAGTAACAGTCTAGGATGGAAATGCATCTGACAGATACTCAAGCAAATGAATACACTGCTGTGTTATTTAGAGAAGTGAGGAAATCCATGCAATAGTAGAGCTAAAAGATGCTTTTATCAGTGAATGTCAGCGCAGAGTCTCGAAGGGTTAGTTTCCTCTCAAGCAAAAACGGAAAATGTCAATTTGATTTTAAATTTAGGCATAGAGGAGAGATCTGAAAATTATGCACCTTTTGTTCTAACATTGCTCTCCTTCACCAAAGAGCTGTGCAATGCTTCAATTCATCAGAAAATCAAAGTGCAAACACCTGGGGGAAAAAATAAAATATCAAAGAAAGAACAGTTGGAGCTTTGGAAGAGAAGTTCCATAAAAAAAAGCTTCCTTTCTTTTTATGAGAAAAGAATAGATTTGACAGATAGCGAAAACAATAGTTTTGATCCATCCTGGATCAAGCGAGATGTACAGATTGTTTTAGTTGGCATACTGTTTGTTTGGCATACTAATTTAAATGTATCTAAAAACTTCGTTCAAGACCGTTCTGATTGAAGAATTGTACTTTTAAAGGCTCTAATGATTATATCACGGAAATTGAGGGGGAGAGGGATCTTTTTGTTTTGTGTTCACCTTTCTGTATTCCCTGATCCTTGGTGAGAGATTTATAAACTAGATGTTTGTTGAATGAATTGAGCTGAATCTACTTAGCATTTCTCTTCCTAGTCAAACATCTTTCAGGATATATATCAAGTGGTGTTTCTTTTCATTTCTTCATACACTTTAACACTTTTAGACTTATAAATGTCAATATTAAGTAATTTTTTATGACTGGGTATCATTTTATTGTACACATTTACATTTTATTCCAGAAAAATAAATCTGCACTTTCTAAACTGTGAGTTCTATTTTGTTGGCAGGCTGGCTACCGTCCTTAGGGTAGCAAAGAGTTGGACATGACTGATGCAGCTTAGCATGCAATAGCAAGTTCAACTATTCTGAAAAAGAGAAGGCTACCATCTTGGTGTTCTCTTTTCCAAGATTAAGTGGTATCAGTGAGAAAGAAGTTGGAGTCTGTCAATTACCAACAGTTTCAGGAGGGGTATTGGAGCCTTGCTAAACCTCTCTGCTACTGCTTCTTTCCTCTATCAAAGTTTCTGAATATATTGCATCGTGTTGTGCTTCATGACTTCTTTCATTACTGTTTGCATACATTTATGGTTATTAATTTTTGTGTTTATTTTATGAATTATTGAAGGAGAGAATTTCTGTAAGCAGGTAAGATTAATCTGCTCTAATAATCTGGAAACCAGTTCTTTAGTAGTGTATACAATCTTCTTGGTGTAAAACTTTGCCTTCAGGCATGATTTTCATTTTTGTCTTTCTATTAGTTCAATATTTAGCCTTTCCTTGAAACTGCGGGATTAATTTTATTCCTAGGTATTCTGGGCAACATGCTTCCTTGCCAAGTTCTATTTCTAAGAATTCCATCTGTCTACCTTCAAGTCACCTGTAACTAACATAAGGAAAGGATGGCTAACATGAGGATCAAATGAGTTATTATTAGAATGATATCAATAGCTCTAAGCCCAGCTTAACCATATTTTTAGAGATAAATCAAAATTTATAAATTTACATTGAGTTACTTATCCTAAAATAGAACATAAATAGAATATTTAACTAGCTACAATCTTGTTATGAACCAACAAAGAGAGTCTTAAAAACAATGCTTACACAATTTTATATTCTATTAAATAATCAGAAGCTTCCCAGGTGGTGCTAGTGGTAAAGAATCTGCCTGCCAATGCAGGAGACATAAAAGACACGTGTTCTGTCTCTAGGTCAGCAAGATCCCCTGGAGAATGAAATGGCAATCCATTCCAGAACTCTTGCCTGGAAAATCCCATGGTAGGAGGAGCCTGACAGGCTACAGTCCATGGGGTTGCAAAGAGCTGGATATGACTGAGTGAGTAAGCAGAAGCAGCACAAATAATTAGAGTGTGGAGTTCATGTAAAGAACTGTATTCTGGGGGACTTCCCTGGTGGTCCAGTGGCTAAAGCTCCATGCTCCCAACGCAGGGGGCCAGGGGTTCAACCCCTGGTCAAGGAAGTAGATCCCACATGCTGCAACTAAGACCCAACGCAGTCAAAGAAATAAATAAAAACAAATTAAAAAAAAAAAAAGAACTCTATTCTCCACGGTCTACACTTAGAAGCATATCAAAGGATCTCTCTATGTAATTCTGTGTATTGTTATTTGGGTAGGATATTGCCAGACTTGAGAAAATTAGTAAGATGAAAACAGTAAAAAAAAAATAAATAAAATAAAATAAAAGGTCTGAATTATCACTCTGTATCAAGAATGATTAATAAACGGGATTCCTTATCCTAAAAGAGAGAGGCATAAGAGGAGACCTTGTATGAAGGGCTCTTCTATGAAAAGTTGTCTTTATAGCTGTAGAGGGCAGAAATAACACTGATGGACAATTTAAAAAAATGTCCCACTTTCAGCACAATTATAGGGGGGAAAATTCAGTGATTGGGTCAGTCTCCCAAGGGAATAGCTATAAAGTATTGGCAATTTGTTTCCTCCCAAAGTGTTAAAGTAGAAGTTGAAGTCTTGGTCAAGACTTCCTCATAAAAGCCTATGCATATACTTACGTGATGGTATTTACAATTATCTATGTATGTGTACATTTCACACACTATACTGGGAACCACTATCTCCCTTGAGGGCAAACTGGGTCTCTATGTCCAATTTTTAGTCAAACACAGTCAGGAGGTGTTCAATTAATATTTTACTAAATACATGAGTGGATGTGTGTATTTTCAGAGATTAGAATATTTGAAAAATAGGAATTCTTATACAACAAAATGATCATGATTTTTAAAAACTGGTACCACAATTTATTCACATGAATGGATCTTTGAAGGCTAAATTTTCCCATCTGACTCAACTACTCATGAACATTCAGTGAATAGTTTTAGGTTCCTGGGCAGCAGCTACTGAACTCTTTCTTCCTCAGACTACTGGCCTATATTGAACGAACGATGTATGTAATGATTCACGGCTCTAAGGCTCTGAATCACCTAGAAAAATGTGCCTCACCTGTTTCTTTTGTTATTTTTAGTCTTCCCTTTTCCTAACTGCTCTCTTTTTATTCTCAACATTTCCTAATACCGTCTTTAATATGACGATTTCCTACTTACGGTGGATTTTTGGTGGGATCTCATAATCGGTTAGCCCATAGAAGATTCCATGTTTAAAAAGTCCTAAGTTGGCTTTCTTTGTGGATATTAAGAGCAGAGATGTTCTCTTTCCTAGTAACTTTCTGTAAGGGATGATGTGTCAATCTGGCCGCAATTGAATTATGCTCAGAGACAAAGTCTATGTAGTACAAGGCTTTTGACTGACAGCTAATGGCACTCAGAGTCACGGTCCGTGAATAAAAAATACTGCAATCTTTAATTTTATCAGATCTCAATGTTCCAGAGAAGGAGAAGAATTTAATGTACACTGGTTGATGAGTTGGAGAACCAAAATGGATTTAGTTAGGGGACTGTGATGAATTTGGCATGAAGTCAGTGCCAGCCAGCAGAAAAGGACTGCATTACTTCAGCCTAGGTGAATGCCAGTTTGCTAAGAAGGTACTTGGGAGGAAAGCCAACAATCTTTGTTTATTGTCATTTTTTTGATTTAGTGCTTAGAACTACCTGGCTTAATAAATGTTTTTGAAATAAAATATTTATTGAGTGAATGGACAATTATTTTCTGCACATACTTGCTTCTTGAAAACATAAACAAGTAAGGAGAACACTTTTAAATTATTGGGCACTGAGGTGTGCCAAGTATCTCACTAAATGCTCACAGTAACCAAGACGACTTCATATCCCCATTTTACAGTCAGGTAAAGCAAGGGTTTAAATTTAGAGTCTGTCTAAAACCTAAAGTCTTTTCATGAGGCTGCTTTGCTATTGATCTTAAATTAGAAATATTTATAGTCACAGTATTTATCATAGCAACACACTTCCTCTGAAAACTTTTAAAAATACTATACATACAAATGGATCTATATACAAAGCAGAAACAGTCTCACAGACATAGAAAACAAGCTTGTGGTTACTAAAGGGGAGGGTGAAGGGGGATAAATCAGGAGTTTAGGAGTATGGATATTAACAGATATCATAAAATAGACAAGCAACAAAGATTTACTGTATAGTGCAGGAAATTATATTCAATATTTTGTAATAACTTATAATGCAATATAACCAGAAAAAATAGCTGAATCACTTTGCTGCATATCTGAAACTAACAAAATATTGTAAATCAACCATACTTTAATAAAAAAAATTGAAAAAATCTTATACAAGTAAATATTTACCCGAACAAATATTCATAGCTAGGTAAACAGCATTTTCTATGTGAATGATAAAATTTAGAATGTCAAAAACTGGACTACATCTAGCACAATGCATTTTTTTACATCTGAAGTTTTCACAGTAAAAATAATTTTGACTTTCAAGAAGTCATTGATAATAAATTCTGTTAAAAATCATGAGCCAGCTTTAAACAGCAAAGAAAAGAAATAATGACTACATCTTAACCTCAAGGGACAAATGAGAGGTGTGATATACTCCTTTGTTTCCAAAAGGATTTAGCAAATAGAACTAATTGTTTTACTCTCCTATAATGTTATAATGTACAGAACAGTGGGAACTAAAGCAGAAAAATTGTAGTTTGTTTTTTCATGAATAAATAATTTCTTTAAGGCCTCAGGAGAGAGCTTTTCTACAGATGTCATTATGTAGACCGACCAAATGTCAGCTTGGAGAAAGAACCTCCTAACCCATAAGTGATATGCATTTCATTTATCCAGAAATAATGAGAAACTAGCAATGGACACATTCAAGAAATTCTACCGGAAGTGCCTGGGAACAAAGTGAGCTCATCAAGGTCTTAGGGAAAAATCCAAATCAACTTTTTGGCCAACCCAATATATTGTCCTTTGTTCAGTTATTAAAAAAAAAAATTGTCCTTTGGGAGAATCAGAGAGTAGTGACGTAGTCACAATTTACTTCCAAGAAGACTATTTTCTTGGCTTAACACAGAGTTAGGCATTTTCTTTTTGACCATGAACATTATATTTCAGCAGAAGGTTGCACTGCACGTGCACTCAAGCATATCCTTGTTTCCTCCAAAAGAACAATTTGGGTAGCTCAAAAGGACTGAAAAAAGTTTAGCACAAAAAGGAAAATGTAGTGTCTTGAGATCTCATGCCAAACAGCTGAATTTGCCATTTGTGCTTATTAAGAGTCATACCATTATTCAGAAAGGCCCTTTACCACAAAAGAGGTCTACCTACCACTTAGAACTCAGATCCTGGGACAGGGGCCTAAATAAAGAGTAAATGGTGCCTTGCATTGAGAGACACATTTCTATGTACATTAAAAAAATGAATATACATTACAATTTACCTCATGGCAAGAAAGGGGGGAATGTACAGTAGATGGTTGGATGCCAATAATCAAAATTATTGCATTACCTTTGTGTTCAGTGTTTGCCCAGTGGTCTGGTGATTTGTTTGGGTATGAAGAGCTGAATTCTGGACAACTGAAAACTCTGCTAATCTAAATACTCCCCAGTTATCAAGGTCAGGTGGTAGTTGTCCAACTTGTTACAAAATGCCATCAGCAATATTATACACGGACAGATGGAATAAAAATAAGAATTTCAATGGAAAATATCCTGTACTAGGTTGTAAGAATGGTGCATTCAATTTTGAATTAAAATTTTAGCTCATTCATCCCTTTTTTTTTTTTCTTTTTTTGGCACTGCAATGCAGCATATGGGATCTTAATTCCCTCACCAGGGATCAAATCTATGCCCCTCTGCATTGGAAACTTGGAGTCTTAACCACTGGACAACCAGAGAAGTCCAAAAATCTTCGCTCATTCAAATGTTCATGGGGCTTGCCTTACGTACTCAATACCTGCAGCTGTAGGTTTGTATCCCAAATGTTAAAAGTTGTGAAAAGGTTAATTTACCAAATGACCATCTCTGAAAACTGCCAGATGAGTTTCTCATCTTTCAACTTTGAGGAAATTTACTCTGTCCATGTTATTGTCAAGAGAGAAAAGACAAGAACAGATGGAGAACAAGAACAGATGAGAGAAAAGATCTGTGCACGCAGAGATTGAGACAAGCCATAAACTTCATCCCAGTTAGATATTTGAGAAAATGCCTGTAATATCAAGGGCATGCCGAGAGGATATTTAACCAAGCTGGACAATAAATCTGTCATGTTGGCTATTAACAAAAAATAAAATTAAAAATCCTCAATAATTTGGAAATTGCTTTTTGATTAATTGGCCTGTTAAGCAAAGTGCTAGATACTTTAAATGCTATTTATTCCAAACTCTTGAACAGATAGTTTCTGCAAGGTATGATAAAAGAGGGGGTCCATGCAAGGATGTTCCTCATAAGCAACAACTATTGGAAGTTAAATCATTCAGCTTCCATCTTGTCCACTCCTTTTTCCCCCTGCCTTACTTCAGGGACAGGCATGATCTGTCTTGGACCCGACTCTCTCTCCCCATCCCATATTCTTCCCACTTATGACACAGAGTTTGGTCACAGACTAAACTGGGGATTTGCACTTCCCTATTAAGTGTTCATTAAATGCTTCAAATTTAGCACAGGCCAGGGTAGAGATTAAAAACTCAGTGTCTTAAATGTTAGGATTTGCAACTTGTTTATCTCCTTAATTTGGGCTATTGATATCTATCTTTTCTGTAGGCTATGAGTTACTTGGATGGCCTAATAAGGAAAAATTGAGAAAAAGAAGAGAAAAAAAACCCCAAAGTATTTTAAAAGCTCTTAGAAGTGAAAGACTTTCTGAGTGGATCAATTAGTGATAGCTTTGTGGAGGAGACAGAACGGGAGAGTTAGACCATAAACAAAGCTGAGTGCCAAAGAATTGATGCTTTTGAATTGTGGTGCTGGAGAAGACTCTTGAGAGTCTCTGGACTGCAAGGAGATCAAACCAGTCAATCCTGAAAGAAATCAGTCCTGAATATTCATTGGAAGGACTGATGCTGAAGCTCCAGTACTTTGGCCACCTGATGGGAAGAGCTGACTCACTAGAAAAGACCATGATGCTGGGAAAGACTGAGGGCAAGAGGAGAAGGGGTGACAGAGGATGAGTGGTTAGATGACATCACTGACTCGATGGACATTAGTGAGCAAATTGTGGGAGAAAATGAAGGACAGGGAAGCCTGGAGTGCTGCAGACCATGGGGTCATAAAGAGTCAGACATGACTTAGCAACTGAACAGCAACAACAACAAGGAACTGAACTGGCTTGGCTCTTAGAGATGGAGAAGATTTGACAGGTAGTGGTCACAGTGATAAGGAAAAGCATTCAATGGGACGAGCAAAGGCTTAGAGGCAGTAGAGCATGGCATATGTTTCAGAAATTGTACATAACACAGTTTAGCTGGAGAAGAAGGATGAATAGAGAAGAGAGAAGAAAAGACTGAAATCAAATGCTGTTGCTGGAGAGGGAGGTTATAGAGGATATGAAATGATATAACAGGAAATTTAGATTTTTATCTAGGGCCAGTGAACAGCCACTAGACACTTTTGAGCAGGGGAGTCAATTAACAGAGCTGGGATTTTTGGAAGATTAACCTACAAGTGTATGCAAATGGAAGGGAGGGATTTGAATGGAGTCTATTACAGTAGATAAAACAAGACATAAGGAAGATATGAACACCACAATAATGGCAATGGAGATTTTACACAAAAGACTAGTTAGCTGGAGGTAAGTTCCAAAGGACATAATGCCTGATTTAACAAAGGTGGCCAAGAAGAATGAAGAATCAACAGAAAAGGACTTTGAACATTTTAGTTTGGAAGAGTGGGGCAATCTTCAATAGAACTTGGTCTTCAACTAGCTATATTAACTTAAAGCAACACACAGCTTAGAAGGAAATGCATTTCTTATATAGGTTTAGGGTTTTTTGGCTTAGACCACATAAATCAACGGTCTCCACGTGTTTAATTGTCTAGTTCCTGAGAAATTATGACTGGGAGTGTCCTTGGGAAAGTCACTAGAAAGATTTTTATTATGAACCTATTTCCTGGGAAACCACATGCACACTTCATATTTTCTTCTTTGTATATTTTTGGTTGCTTGGCAAGTCTAAATGGATTTGCCTAATCACAGCTTGCTATACATGATTAGCCATTTTTTTTCTCAACTGACTGCCCGCACACAGACACCCCAGCTGCTTGCAATGACCAAATCTCTGAGGGTAGGGAAATTTTTATATATTGCTAAGAGGAAGCATTCTAAATCAGTGCTGCATATTACCCAAATATTCCTTACTGAAACACATGGTCATAAATTATCCGCCAGATGATTCTAGTCAAATAATGGGAAGATCAGTACCACCGTAAGGCCATAAAGACAAACCACATATGTCAAAGGTCATCTCAGAAATAGTCGCTGTACAACAGATGGAATAAACTTAAGAGTATAACTTGAAAAACTATAAATTTAATTCTACTGCAAATTATTTTTTTCAAGGAATCCCTTAACATTGTATCTATACAATGAAAAGAAATGCTGTTTACCTTCTGTCTCATGTAAAAAGAAATAAACAAAACCAAAAAGAATCCCCCCAAATCATCTGGACATTGAGAATGTCTATAAAATCAATCTATCAAATGTTTATATAATTGTTCAAAGTAGCTGAAGTAGCCATAGTCATCACTTTTATATTAAAAATTACTGGTAAAAGTAAGACAGTCAGTTGTTCAGATATTTTCCCAACTCCAGATATTTGATAGAAAATGGGGAAAATGCAGAATATTAACAGCGTTTTCAGACAGACGTTTTCCAATTCTGCCTCTTTCCAGAATCATCACAGTCTTCCCAGTGTGCCCAGCATTGCCCCCTAAGGGTTCCCCCACAGCCTTCCCCACCTCACAAATGGCACCGCAATCCATTCAACAGCTCAGTAACAAAACAGTCTCATTCTTGGACAAATGCCACATCTAGATTATCAATAAGTGGCAATGCCACTATTTGGCAAATGCCAATATATCTTCACCACGTACTTGAAAACTTCACTTTTCTCTTCCTTCTCCAAGTGACCCCTAACTGTCTTTGTTTCTATTCTTGGCCCCTTCAATGCATTTTCTTCACAATAGCGAAGTACTGTGAAGAACTTAAAAACAACACACTTGACCGTCTCACATATTGACCATTTTGCAAGAACTTCCCATTGCACTTGGAATAAAATAACAAATCTGCAAATATGGTCAACAAAGATGCACGTGATTTGGCCCCTGTTCACCTTGACAGTATCATTTCATGTCATTCAGCATCCTGTCATTCAACTCCAGTCACAACTGATATCTTTTAGTCCTGGAAGGTATGAAGATCCTTCCTACCCTGGGGCCTTCATACACACATGCTTTCACTCTGTCTAGATGCTCTCCTCTACTCTTTATCCATCTAGTGTCTGGTTTCACTTGTATCTCAAAGTTTAGCTTAAGTGGCGCTTTCTCAGAGAAGTCGTCTTTGACCCATTACCTGATTGCTGCCTCCTTACAATCATTCATGTTCATTCATAGTATGTTTCTCAATTTATATTTATGTTAGACCATAATCTTCTTGAGCAAAAATTCTCCATTTTCTTTGTGAATCCTCATTGTCTGGGTCTGTGTCAAGTCCACAATAAATGCTTAATAAATGTTTGTTGAATCACTGAAGAAGGAAATTAATGAACGCAGTCAGCTAGCTCTGTATTATATACTCATAATTGAAGCTAGCTAGCCCAGTTGGCTAGAGTGCTGATATTTACTATTGAGAATGCCCACATGCTCAGTGAAGGGAAGATAAAAGTCTGAAAGCACATATTAAATTTTAAATTCTCTGGAGCATTTTGGTTCTTCTGATTAAGATGAATCACATCTTTCTCTCTGCTCGATTCAATTGGAATCATGGCTCAAGTTCAACCACAGAGCTGATTTCATTCTGTCTAGCACTAAAATGAGTTACCTTTATGTTTTTCTCTCCCATTAGAACTTTCTAATTCTCCCATTAGAAATACATCTGATTCATCTTCATTGTCTCCACTGCATAAGAGTTTCCATAGTACAAGATTAAATATTGGCAGAAATTAAAAAAAATAAGATCATCATTCAAAAATAAAGAATTACGAGATGCCAAGGGAGGTTAAGACTAGAAGGTATCATCAGATTTAGTGTAGAATCCAACTTAATTATTCAATTTGCTCTGATTCAGCATTTCCTTCAAGGCACAGGGAAAGGCATCAGGAATTCAAACAGTGATTAAAACAGTTTCTTTCTCTGTAAATCAATACGCTTTATACAGAGAAACAAATCCTCATCCATGACTTTTGTATGGTGACAGGACAAAAAGGTAGGACAGACCCAACAGAATCTCAACAGGACCAACAGGTCCACAAACCTCTACAGCAATTTGGCAGGAGCCTGCTTTCAGGGATATAAAGTTAGCTCTAACAGTTTCCTGGTTCTCCTCTCCCCAGTAGAACAAGCCAATCACCCATATGCTGTGTGTGTTCTTTCATTGGGTTATTGCCTGGGTATTCTTGGTCGATTTAAGCTTACCTGTCTCCCCACCCCCTTCTTTTCTTCCCAGGGCTATTTCACTCCTGGCTCAAAGGAGAAAACAGTTCCGATAGAAATAAACCAGCCAGAGGGGGCTCTAGTACCAAAGATAGAGATCCAAAATAATGTGTTCCTGATCAAATGAAGGAGTTTTGGCTATTGATTCCCTAGAACCTTTAAGTGCTCTGCTGAGCAGCTGAGGACATACAATGACTCAGCTAGCAGGAGGCCTGCTAAGGGATGGTAATGCTTTGCTGAGTTCTTGAAACTGGGATTTGCCTTAAGGCTGTACTGAACAATTGCTGTTAATTGAACTGTAGAAGTATCTACCTGTTATTTTAGCATATCTTTTTAATTTAAATAGCAGACGCTTTTAAGTTATAACTTTAAAACACATGGCAAATATGAAAATGTGTAGAACAGAAAGTCTTCTCTTGCATATCATGGGACATTGGTGTGGAAATGCTTTACTTCTCCGCACCCTCAAATTAATTCTGTGATTTTAGTGCATTTGGATTTAACTCATCAGGGAATTTGGTTCGTTTATTAGATTACCAAACAATTGTGGCAAAGGGTGAAACCATATGTTCAGTTCAGTTCAGTTCAGTTGCTCAGTCGTGTCCGATCTTTGCGACCCCATGAATCACAGCACGCCAGGCCTCCCTGTCCATCACCATCTCCCAGAGTTCACTCAGACTCATGTCCATTGAGTCCGTGATGCCATCCAGCCATCTCATCCTCGGTCGTCCTCTTCTCTTCCTGCCCCCAATCCCTCCTAGCATCAGAGTCTTTTCCAATGAGTCAACTCTTCGCATGAGGTGGCCAAAGTACTGGAGTTTCAGCTTCAGCATCATTCCCTCCAAAGAAATCCCAGGGCTGATCTCCTTCAGAATGGACTGGTTGGATCTCCTTGCAGTTCAAGGGACTCTCAAGAGTCTTCTCCAACACCACAGTTCAAAAGCATCAATTCTTTGGTGCTCAGCCTTCTTCACAGTCCAACTCTCACATCCATACATGACCACTGGAAAAACCATAGCCTTGACTAGACGGACCTTAGTCGGCAAAGTAATGTCCCTGCTTTTGAATATGCTATCTAGGATGGTCATAATTTTTCTTCCAAGGAGTAAGCGTCTTTCAATTTCATGGCTGCAGTCACCATCTGCAGTGATTTTGGAGCCCCAAAAAATAAAGTCTGACACTGTTTGCACTGTTTCCCCGTCTATTTCCCATGAAGTAATGGGACCGGATGCCATGATCTTCGTTTTCTGAATGTTGAGCTTTAAGCCAACTTTTTCACTCTCCTCTTTCACTTTCATCAAGAGGGTTTTTAGCTCCTCTTCACTTTCTGCCATAAGGCTGGTGTCATTTGCATATCTGAGGTTATTGATATTTCTCCCGGCAATCTTGATTCCAGCTTGTGTTTCTTCCAGTCCAGCGTTTCTCATGATGTACTCTGCATAGAAGTTAAATAAGCAGGGTGACAATATACAGCCTTGACATACTCCTTTTCCTATTTGGATCCAGTCTGTTGTTCCATGTCCAGTTCTAACTGTTGCTTCCTGACCTGCATACAGATTTCTCAAGAGGCAGGTCAGGTGGTCTGGTATTCCCATCTCTTTCAGAATTTTCCACAGTTTATTGTGATCCACACAGTCAAAGGCTTTGGCATAGTCAATAAAGCAGAAATAGATGTTTTTCTGGAACTCTCTAGCTTTTTCCATGATCCAGCGGATGTTGGCAATTTGATCTCTGGTTCCTCTGTAGCAAACTACAAATAACATATATGTGGCTTCCCTAGTAGCTCAGTGGGTAAAGAATCTGCCTGCTGTGCAGTAGACCCAGGTTCAATCCCTGGGTTGGGTAGATCTCCTGGAGAAGGAAATGGCTACCTACTCCAGTATTCTTGCCTGGAAAATCCATCCCATGCATAGAGGAGCCTGGTGGGTATACAGTCCATGCAAAGAGTCAGGCAAGACTAAGTGACTAATACACTCACTCACTCACACACACACACACACACCACACACACATATTGAATACTTGTTGTCAATTTGTGCCAGGTACTACTCTAAACACTTAATGTATATTGACTCATTTAATCCTCACAATATTTCAAGGGGCAAGTGCTATTATTATCTGCATTTTGTAGATGAGAAAATTAGGTTCAGAGAGGTTAAGAAATTTGACCAAGGTCAAATGGCTAGTGAACTGCAGAGCTAGGGTTCCAGCTCAGATACTTTGGAGTTTGCACTCAACCAGCAAGTGTTCCTGCTCTGTACTCATCAGATATTAAATATTTAATTCTCATAAATCCAATGGGATGCTACCATTGAAAGTGCAAGTGTTAGTGGCTTAGTCATGTCCAACTCTTTGCAACCCCATGGACTGTAGCTTGCCAAGATCCTGTTTGTGGAATTCTCCAGGCAAGAATATTGCAGTGGGTAGCCATTTCTTTCTGCAGGGGATCTTCCAGACCCAGAGATCAAACCAGGGTCTCCTGCATTGCAGGCAGATTCTTTACTGTCTGAGCCACTAGGGAAGATCTCTTTATGATAGCACCAGGAAGCTACCATTATGGTCCCCATTTAATAATAAGAGGCGCTGATCTAGCCAATGTCACTGTGCTAGTAAGTGGCTGAGCTAGGCTTTTAAACTCCATCCTGCCTGACTCTTAGGTCTGAGATCTTAAGTACCACCCACTAGTACCTCCCAGAGAAGGTTGTATGCTTATTTTTTTTAAGTCACATGTAGCATTAGAGGGCTTCCTTGGTGGCTCACTGGTAGAGAATCAGCTTGCCAGTGCAAGAGATGTGGGCTCAATCCCTGGGTCGGGAAGATCCCCTGGTGAAGGAAATAGAAACCCACTCCAGTATGCTTGCCTGGGAAATCCCATAAAAAGAGGAACCTGGTGGGCTACCGTGGGATTGCAGAAGAGTCAGACACAACTTAAAGACTAAGCAATGACAACAATAGTAGCATTAGAGATTACACAGATTTTAAGGGCAAGAGAAATAATTTATTAAAAGAGTAGAGTGACTCTCTCAGACACGACTGAGCGACTTCACTTTCACTTTTCACCTTCATGCACTGGAGAAGGAAATGGCACCCCACTCCAGTGTTCTTGCCTGGAGAATCCCAGGGACGACTGAGCCTGGTGGGCTGCCGTCTACGGGGTCGCACAGAGTCGGACACAACTGAAGCGACTTAGCAGCAGCAGCAGCAGCATAGTGACTCTCTAGTCATAATCTTTGAAAATAATTAAATACTTTTAGGCTATTACATTTTTATAAAATATCTGTAATACTATTAATGTTAAATGTCATCATTCTGAAGAGCAGAGCTCAAAGTTCTCTTCTTAGAAATTCATATGATTCATTTCACTGTTCATATGATTTCCCAAAGTAACTGCAGTTATCTCAAGAGATTTGTGAACATTTCAAAAAATAAATTTTAACTTATTTAGACTATTGCAAGTATAAAATGCTATGTTCAGTTCAGTTCAGTCACTCAGTCGTGTCCGACTCTCTGCGACCCCATGAATCTCAGCACGCCAGGCCTCCCTGTCCATCACCATCTCCCAGAGTTCACTCAGACTCATGTCCATCTAGTCCGTGATGCCATCCAGCCATCTCATCCTCTGTTGTCCCCTTCTCCTCCTGCCCCCAGTCCCTCCCAGCATCAGAGTCTTTTCCAATGAGTCAACCCTTCGCATGAGGTGGCCAAAGTACTGGAGTTTCAGCTTTAGCATCATTCCTTCCAAAGAACACCCAGGGCTGATCTCCTTTAGAAATGCTATGTAATACTTATTAAATAAAATGGGTAAAAGTACTATCAAATCAAAACTAATCACAAGTGTCATAAAAATATAATAATTATTTTAGGATAGACTATTCAAACGATTATTTTTCACATTACTGTTTTACTAAAGGAGAGAGATTACCATTTACACCTGAAAAGTTAGAAAATATTAACATGCCAGCTAAGTCAGTGGAAAAGGTTAAAAATTCATAGACAAATTTAGATGGTTTTTATTGTGTGTTTATAAGAAAATTTCTTTAGAAATCTATCGCTTCCTTCTCTGAGTTCATAGTTACAGTACTGGCTTCTTTTACTTTCTGTAAAATTCTATCATCACAGGATTTCAAATCTCACGGTAAACGCTGAGTGCCAGAGAATAAAAGAACAGAGTACATTGTGGGTGGGTCGTGGCATAAGCTTTAATCAGATAGCTTGTCACTGGTATCCTATTGTGAGTTGTTTCTGTTTCTGTTACCTTTAGGCCCTTTGAACAGTTTGATTTCCACAACAGTCTCCAAAATTGGTCGTCTTCTACGCACGTACAGCCGAACGATAGATCCTGCTTCTTTGAGCGCTTCCACCGCTTTACTGTGGGAAACCTCTGACACGTCCACCTCATTCACCCGCAAGATACAGTCATTGACCCTGAAAGAAAGGCAGGCAGGCAAAAGTCAGGAGTGTCCAAGAGAATTTCTGAAAGAATATTACGACTATCTAACCTGAAGGTGTGGGGAAGCAAAGCACAATGGCAAGTTAAACATATTTATATTTGGAAGAAATACCTCATATGAAGGAAATCAAGAAAACCTTGAACCCCTCAGCCTTCCCAGTCTTCCCAACATTGACCACCGTACTGGTCAGGTCCTGTCCTGAACTCCAGTCCACTCTGACTGGGACTACATCACATATGGGGTAGTTATATAGGTCAATCCCATTCTCCCAGTTCATCCCACCCCCCCCCCCCCGCAGTGCATAATTTGCTGATTTATAATATCCTTAATTGCTGGATTTCTTCCATAATCTCATGGAAGATCTACCATCCGCATCACACAAAGGAGAGCTGTTCCAAGTGGTTGACTTCTTTGTCTAAAGTTGTGAGCAATTTGATTAGAGACTGGGTATGATCTTATGACTTCCTATTTCAAAATTTGTTCTTTCCTTTTAGGACACATACATCTAATGTAATGAATAGTTTCATGTATGTTGTGCATATCAATTTAAAATGATAACATGTAGTGTAAAAATTATATAAAAAGTATGGGAAGAATTTTTCTATCTTTTTTGTTCATAATTTTTCCGTCTGTTTGAGGAAGTGAGGTCTAGGACTCTTGGTTCAATAAGAATCTTAATTAGCTTCAAATTCTTGAGCTAGAACAATCTCACTAAGATTCTGGGGTGTCGTTTCATCATAACAGATGCTATGGCTTTAATAGGTTTACACATACATTTCTTCTCTGACTGACTAAAAAAAATTATGGAAAACTACCCGTTAAAATAGTTTTGAGAATGTAGGCATCATGGGTGCCAGTCACCCTGCAGCAGCTGGTCCTTTGAGAGTGGGTAATTTTGTCATCTCATGATAATGCAAAAACATAACGTTTACCATCACCCTATGCTCAGCATACTAATCATATCTTAAAACATAGCTTTCCATAGAAGGGAGTGACTGACATTAAAACAAAAAATTGGATGCTATAGCTCTTGAAACTCTACTCAATTTTTTCCTTTTGTATACAGTGGAATCCTTAATTGTCAAATGTTGGGGTGAGGAAATCACAGCCTAAATCAGATATTTTTTTCCTAAACACGTGGACAAAGTCGGCAGCTTTAGTGCACTAAAAAAAAAACAAAAAACAAAAAACAAAAAACACCACACAAAAAAACACCGGACTAGCAGTCAGGAGCTTTGGATTTGCATCGCAGCTGTGTATCAGCTGTGTGACCGCGGTCGAGTCACTTCAACTTTTTTGAATTTTAGTTTCCCACGAAAGGAGAGTAACATGCCTAGAGTTAGTGAAGAGAGTAACCATACATAGAAATAAGTGGACATATGTGTAAACTGTAACAGATCATACACAAGAGAGTTGTAGCTATTGATAGGTTGGGCTCAAGATGGGCTTCAGGATTTGTTGAACATAAACAGGATGGAAATTGAAAATTTTAAAGGGTTTAATATGTGCCATATCATATCATTCTTCACTTATTTTCTTGTATTTAAGTCAAACCATTTATGAAGCATTGATTCTCATTTTACACCAATGACATTTTATTGGCAAGATCACAATGCTGGTGACAAAGTGACAGGATTCCAACCCAGTTAGGTCTTTTTCTGGAGCCTAAGTGACACAAAGTTACTCAGAGTTAACAAAGGAAAAAAAGGGAATGTGAGGGGAGGTGTTTATATTCAAATTCTTAAAATTAAAAAGAAAGAATATCAAGCCAAACTGGGGCACTCAACTTTCCTTCCTCCCAATCACTTGAAATAGCATTTGGCTAGAGGGTCATGGCTATTTAGAAGTTGCTTTCTCTACCAGTAGATAATCTCTGTGAGTAAAGGCAGCATTTGAATTCACTTTGAAATATACAAATATATCACTAGCTTCAAACTCAAATAATACTCCGTTTCAGTAAAATGTGAAGCCTTTATCAATGCACTGAGCCATTGTGTCATAAAGTCATTTACATACAAATTTCCTCCCTACTTTATTGGTGTAATTAAGTTGATGGTGAGAAATGGAGTATTCCCGCCATGTCAGTAAAGAAGTATGTCACAGTCATCAGTGATTCAGGCCTCTCAGTGTGCATTTCTGGGCCCTAGGGGCACTCAGGAAGGAAGGGTACCTGCAATCTGGCACCATTAGGCTGCAGCCACTCCCTGAGGTGACCACTGAGGAATTCAGGATGTGAGAAACACACATACTGGCCCCAGATAGCTGAGAAGCATATGAAAGGAGTGATTTCACTGATCCTGGACTCTTGCATCTTCCCATATATACAAAAGCACTAAATTCCTTAACTTGAGATATCTGGTTTCCTTTAATTTACAAAAATACTTTTGACGCTCAGGCTACCTGCCTGATCTTGCAAATTTCTAAAGAACCTGACTCCTCCCCCTGCCTCCTCAGAGCAGTTCACTCAGGGCTATTCGAAATGCTGCTTTTGGGGCTTAAGTTCTGAAAATTTCCATCAAATAAAATAAAACTCTTAACTTTTCGGTCATGACTATTTTTTCAGTAGACAATGGCTTCACTCTTTCAGTGCTTGCTATTTCAAATGTAAGTCTACGACATCCTTTTTAGAGATGAGTGTTGTTCACAGGATTAAAAAGTGTAACTGCCAGTCGCTCAGTCATACCCAACTCTGCAACCCCATGGACTATAGCCTGCTGAGCTCCTCTGTCCACGGGATTCTCCAAGCAAGAATACTGGAGTGGGTTGCCATTCCCTTCTCCAGGGAAACTTCCCAACCCAGGGACTGAACATGGGTTTCCCACATTGCAGGCAGATTCTTTACCATCTCAGCCACTAGGGAAGCCCAGGATTAAAACAAATTTAATTTTAATAATTTTCTCTGGATATTCTGGTACATTTCCTTGCTATTAATAAATATTCTTAGAAACAAAAAAGAACATTTTATCACTAACATGTCCACAAAAATCTTATCTAAAATTTGCACTAGACAAATACTCTAGAATATGATATGGTGTCACTGAAAGTCAAATAATACTTAAAAATTATTTATTCTACTTTGAAGATATTTAAAATAATGTATAATATCTACCCTGTTTCATAGGTAGTATATTCTGTTGTAAATAAGATTTATGATTTTTATACATTTTTTAAGAATTTTAATTCATTATGAACCTATTTGCAAGGACGGGATGGAGATATAGATGTAGCGAGTGGACATGTGGCACAGACAGGGGAAGGGGAGGATGGGACAAATCGGGAGAGTAGCACTGACACATATACACCACACGTATACACGACCACGACACATATACACCACACGTATACACGACCACGACACATACATACTACACGTATACACTATCATGACACATACATACTACACGTATACACTATCATGACACATACACACCACAGTATACATTACCATGACACATATACACTACACGTATACACTACCATGACACATATACACTACACGTGTACACTATCATGACACATACACACCACACGTATACACTATCATGACACATACACAGCACAGTATACATTACCATGAAACATACACACTACTCATATACACTACCATGACACATATACACTACACGTATACACTACCATGACACATATACACCACAGTATACATTACCATGACACATATACACCACACATATATACTACCATGACACATATACACCACAGTATACATTACCATGACACATATACACCACACGTATACACGACCACGACACATATACACTACACGTATACACTATCATGACACATACATACTACACGTATACACTATCATGACACATACACACCACAGTATACATTACCATGACACATATACACTACACGTATACACTACCATGACACATATACACTACACGTATACACTATCATGACACATATACACTACACGTATACACTATCATGACACATACACAGCACAGTATACATTACCATGACACATATACACTACACGTATACACTACCACGACACATACATACTACACGTATACACTACCACGACACATATACACCACACGTATACACGACCACGACACATATACACTACACGTATACACTACCACGACACATACATACTACACGTATACACTACCACGACACATACACTACACGTATACACGACCACGACACATATACACTACACGTATACACTACCACGACACATACATACTACACGTATACACTACCACGACACATATACACTACACGTATACACGACCATGACACATATACACTACACGTATACACTATCGTGACACATACATACTACACGTATACACTATCATGACACATATACACTACACGTATACACTATCATGACACATATACACCACAGTATACACTATCATGACACATACACAGCACAGTATACATTACCATGACACATACACACTACTCATATACACTACCATGACACATATACACTACACGTATACACTACCATGACACATATACACCACAGTATACATTACCATGACACATATACACCACACGTATACACTATCATGACACACACACACCACACGTATACACTACCATGACACATACGCACTACTCATATACACTATCATGACACATATATACCACATGTATACACTACCATAACACATATACACTACATGTATACACTACCATGACACACATACACTACACGTATACACTACCATGACACACACACACCACACGTATACATTACCATGACACATACACACTACTCATATACACTATCATGACACATATACAGTACACGTATACACTGCCATGACACATATACACTACACGAATACACGACCATGACACATATACAGTACACTTATACATGACCATGACACATATACACTACATGTATACATGACCATGACACATATACACTACACATATACATGACCATGACACATACACACCACACGTATACATGACCATGACACGTATACACTACACGTATACATGACCATGACACATATACACTACACGTATACACGACCATGACACATATACACTACACTTATACACGACCATGACACATATACACTACACGTATACATGACCATGACACATACACACCACACGTATACATGACCATGACACGTATACACTACACGTATACACGACCATGACACATATACACTACACGTATACACGACCATGACACATACACACCACACGTATACATGACCATGACACGTATACACTACACGTATACATGACCATGACACGTATACACTACACGAATACACTACAATGACACATATACACTACACATACACATTACCATGTATAAAATAAATAGCTAGAAGGATGCTATGGGGAGGGAGGTGGGAGGGGGGTTCAGGATATACATGTACATATACACCCATGGCGGATTCATGTTGATGTGTGGCAAAACCAATACAATATTGTAAAGTAATTAGCCTCCAATTAAAATAAATAAATTTATATTTAAAAAATAAAATAAATATCTAGAAGGAAACTGCTGGAGAGCACAGGGAGCTCCGCACAGTGCTCTGTGGTGACCTAAAGGGGTGGGATGTGGGCAGGGTGTGAGGGAGGCGCAACAGGGAAGGAACGTGTGTATACATACAGCTGATTCACTTTGTTGTACAGCAGAAACTAACATAACACTGTAAACCAATTATACACCAATAATAAAATTTTAAAAAATGATCATCAAATGATTGGGTTCAATTTTTAAAAAATCTCTTTATTATGTATTAAAAAATACTGGAAGGAAAGATAACAAAGTTTCATCTCTGTTTCTTTGTGGATTTGAATAGCATGGATGCTTTAAAAGGCGTATTTCTATGCTTTGTTTCTTCAAAAAGTTCTATAATGAACATACTTCATGACAGAGAATCTGAGAACTTGGACTGGAAACCTCGGCTATACCTAGAGACGACTGGAATCTTGTCCCTGCTCGAGAACTTGGATGATGTGTGACTTTGGGTAAGTCACTTTGACATCTCAAAGCCTCAGCCTTTTCATGTGAAAATAGGGATAATAAGATTGCTGTAGGGATTCAACAATATATGTGAAATATTGAGCACGGTGCCTGAAAAATAGTAAGCTGTTACAGTTATGAAAGAGACAAGAACCATTTGCATAAGAAAGGATATGAAGAGACTGTACTGGAGGAGAAAAAGAGTAAAAGGACAGAAAGGAAGAGAGCTACAATCAGGATACTGAAAGCAGTTTTAAAATTTTATATGAAGGAGACAGGAACAGATGCAAATATGGAATTTAGGGGAAGAAAAAATGTAAAATAAGGCTTTTGGTAAGTTTTATGGAGTGTAAATTAATTCCCCTTTCAACTTCCGTGTCCTCTACCATCAAGAAAACAGTCAGTTGTTCTAATACAAACTTCAGCTTTATGGTAGCCTTGGAGAAAGCTTCTAAAGACCATCACACTTGGTCTACCTGTCCTTGCCCCACCCCTCATGTGTAACCACATTCAGCCACACTCAGACCTGCTCAAGGCTTGATTCAAAAGGAAGCTTTAGGTTACAAGTCTGAAACTTAATTTTGAAACTTATTGGTTATTAAGATGGCAAGAGGTGCTAACTAACTTATTCTTTAATGTCTCTACTCAGTTCTATTCTCCTTGGTCAAATAGATGAATTAATTACAGACCAAAGGGTCACATCATGGAGAAAGCTGATCAATGCTTAATGTGCTGAATGAAATGAGGCAATACACTATCAAATGGAAAACATGAGCTGGGAATTATACTGTCTGTGTCTAAAGAGATCAATCAATCATTTATAAAAATCAGACTCTGTTTAAAAAGAATAACTGCATAGATTTTTATGTGAACTATGATGATACTAGAAAAGCTCTCAAGGTAAGAAAAATGCCTTACTTTTCTTTTATTCCTAGAGTCACTAAAGGTAGGGTAAGGTAGGCTAAGAACAAAGAATACCCAAAATTCATGAAGAAAAGACAGATGCATTACAATGCCAGAGAAGAGGAAAGATAAGACAATACCACACACACACACACACACACACACACACACACACACACACACACACACAGAAGTTGACCCAAATGGCTTCAGATTATTATGATCTTTTCTAAATCTACTTAATTGTGTTTGTTTGCTGCCTTCCTTTGGAGAAGGAAATGGCAACCCACTCCAGTATTCTTGCCTAGAGAATCCTGTGGACAGAGGAGCCTGGTGGGCTGCTTGCTGTCCATAGGGTCACATAGAGTCGGACACGACTGAAGTGACTTAGCATGCACGCGTGCATTGGAGAAGGAAATGGCAACCCACTCCAGTGTTCTTGCCTGGAGAATCCCAGGGATGGAGGAGCCTGGTGGGCTGCCGTCTATGGGGTAGTAGAGTTGGACATGACTGAAGCGACTTAGCGACGGCGGCGGCGGCGGCGGCAGCAGCGGCAGCGGCGGCAGCAGCAGCAGCAGCAGCAGCAGCAGCAGCAGCAGCAGCAGCAGCAGCAGCTGCTCCCGGCCTCTGTCCTCTCATGACATGCCTGTGAGTTCAGTGGGTTTATTTAAAGCCCCACCATAAGGTTCCTCCTCGTTGAAACATCTCACCTTAAAAATTCATTTATTTCATTGACTTCCCTAGGTGCTATTAGTCCATTAGAACTAAGACTCAAATACTAAAAATCAGCCTAATTTGACAGTTTTCCAGGAAAGGAAAAGAACTAATGTTTTGGAAGCGTCAGATGTGTATTAGTACAGTGTTCCGAGCCAGGTCTTTTTCTCTCGCAAACATTCACAGGGCTGCAGGAGGAGTGGCGGGTTCAGGCAGCTTATTATGGATCACTTGTCAAGGCTGACAGTCCCTGTTTTGAGGAAATTGGAATTGAAACTTTGAGATTCAGAGGTTCCATCTAAACATGAGAAATAGAAATTTGAAAGCTACATATTGAGGTCACTTTCTTTTACAGTGACTGAAAAGCGGCGAAAGCTTATTTGCAAGGAGATGAGATTAAAACAAATTTATGAAAAGAAGTACCAGGCTTTCCTCATAGCTCAGCTGGTAAAGAATCCACTTGCAATGCAGGAGACCCCAGTTCGATTTCTGGGTTGGGAATTTCCCCTGGAGAAGGGATAGGCTATCTACTCCAGATTCCCTGGATAAGGCAATGGCAACGCACTCCAGTATTCTTGCCTGGGAAATCCCATGGACAGAAGGAGCCTGTCAGGCTACAGTCTGTGGGGTCACCAAAGAGTCAGACACAACTTAGTGACTAAACAACATATATCGTTTAATCTAAAAAGAAACATTGAAAGGTAGATATTGCTTCCTTCATTTTACAACAGAAACTGAACCTAAAAGAGATCTGTAATGACAGTAAGTTGTGTAGGTAAACTCAAAACTTAAGCACTGCACCATCCATCTCTCTCTAGCTTGTTAAAAATAATTTTGGCCTTATTTAAGGACCAATCTCAACTGCTGACCATCAGTAGGATTAAGGAGTATACTAGAAATTAGTAAAGCCAAGCCAAATTACAAAATCTAGTTCTCAAGTTTAGAATTAGATTTCTAAACTTTAGAACTAGATTTCGATGGTCCTCGAACTTTAGTGGTGCATTAGAGTCACATGGTGGAGAAGGCAATGGTACCCCACTCCAATACTCTTGCCTGGAAAATCCCATGGATGGAGAAGCCTCGTAGGCTGCAGTCCATGGGGTTGCTAAGAGTCGGACACGACTGAGCGACTTCACTTTGACTTTTCACTTTCCTGCATTAGAGAAGGAAATGGCAACCCACTCCAGTGGTCTTGCCTGGAGAATCCGAGGGATGGGGGAACCGTCTTTGGGGTCGCACAGAGTCGGACACGACTGAAGCAACTTAGCAGCAGCAGCAGCAGCAGCAGTCACATGGATGGCTTATTAAGTCATAGATTGCTAGGCTCTACCCCCAGAGAGTCTCTGATTTACTAAGTCTGGAGCAGGAGAGATGATTCACCTCTGTAAAAAGTTTCTAGGTGATGCTGGTGTTGTTGCTCTGGGACCATACTCTGATAACCACCACTCAAAATTTTGACTAGTGTGTGGAGGACGAGATGGTTGGATGGCATCACCGACTCGATGGACATGAGCTTGAGCAAGCTCCAGGAGTTAGTGATGGACAGGTGTGCTGCAGTCCATGGGGTCGCAAAGAGTCGGGCACGACTGAGCGACTAAACTGTAACTGTGTGGTTCATTCTAAAATGAACAGGACTTATTGTGTAGCACAGGAAACTGCTCAACGTTATGTGGCAGCTTGGATGGGAGTGGAGTTTGGGGCAGAATGGATACATGGCTGAGTCCCTTGGCTGTCCACCTGAAACTATCACGACACTCTTAATTGGCTATACTCCAGTATAAAATAGAAAGTTAAAAAAACACAAAAAATAAAACAAACCAAAAATAAATGAAGAAATAAAATGAACAGGACTGCTCAGTCTCATATAGGCCAGGTGACAGCGCTAGAAGTTCTGATTCTGAGCCACATTCCCTAATGCTGCAGCTCTGCTATTTGGAATGAAGTCTTTCTAAGGGAATACGGACCAGGAGACCACAGCTGCTACACCACGTGAGACTGCGCATGCAAGCCATTTTCCAGCACTTATTTTATATGAGACCTTTTCCTACTTTCTTCCTATAGCAAAGGCCAACTGATAGCCACTCCATTCTGTATTTTAAGAAACAGGGCTCCTGCTCTTGTGTCTAAATCTTGGTGAGAGCAACGTGAATTTATGATCCACGGAGGCCATCCCCTACAGTGTACATACTGTTTTTCTCTCTCCATTTGCCACTTCATTTCCCTTACAGAAAAGGCTTGCAGGGCTCTCTGAGGCTGTCATCTGGGACAGATCACAATATTTCACAAAGGGGAGGAAACTGCTGCTTCAGCCTCGGGGATTGGTCTCTCAGCACTTTGCCACAAAAACGGAGTCCAGTAACAAACCCGGAGCCAGGTAACTGGGTGAGTACAATATGGAAAAGAGGCACTAAGTAGGAATTTCAAAGAGAAAAGATCATAGGACTGGCAATTACTTAGTCCACTCAGCTTAACACTCTGCACAGAGAGGACGGCACACCAAATTTCAAGAAATGAGGTCCTGTTGCCTCCCATCTGGATTAAGGCAGTAGCTTTCTAGCTGGCTTTCCCAATCCCAGGTTAACTAGTCCCTTTTTACATATCCCACATGCAAGCCCAGCTCAGCTTCAGTTTCCTAAAGCAACCCTATCATTATTTCCTCTCCCCTCAAAACTCACTGAGTTACTTAACCTATATAAAATCAAAGCTGTGTTTAATTTATCTTTGCAATCCTGGTGTCTGCTACACAGCTGTCACTTTAGAATGAATGAGCATCATTGAAGGGCCTCTAATTCTAGCCTCTTATGCTCTCAAACTCCTGCTCCAAACATCCTCAGTGTCCTGAAAATATAACAAGCTCATTCCAGCCTTTGCATTTTCTGTCATGTTACTTTCGGCCTCCTAAATGTCCAACTCCAACCAGCCTCATTCCAGGCAAGCTCATGCTTTCTGGCCTCATGAAATGTTTCCTAATCACTCAAGTCCTCACTGCCTACAATATCTGAAAAGCAAATGCATGATACATTCCCCTTGAAAAGCTACAGATTGATCTGGTACTACTGCAGAGCCAAAAATTAAGTACTATACATTAAAAACACATTTTCAAATATTGGATTTGATTCCTATTTTCCTCTACTCGGATCTGCTCCAATCTAAGAAACTGATATGGATCAGCATGCATATAATTGATAATTTTATATTTTCGCAGTCTAATTTTATTTGGCATATAATATGGATGAACACTTCAGTGAAAAGTTGAGAAGCACAAGGAAGGAATACGGTATGGTGGCAGAAATAGTGAGTCATAAACCAGAGGTAAATTCTAATCCTGCCACTTTCCACTTAAGTAAGGCATTTTTTCCTTATCCCGGTTTAAGCTGAATTCCCTCATTTTACAATTCTTTTCTAGCTCTGGTGTTCTATAAATCTAAATTCAAGGTCAACTCAGCCTGCCCCCTTGGAAGTCTGGAATGTACTCAAAGCGGAATGCCAAATTATCCTTGTCCTCCCTCCACGGACAGCTATGTACTTCACAATTATGTATTTTATCAAAGTAAATCATTCCATCACCCCAAACTGGGGAGTCCCTTCTCTCTCAGCCACACATTCAATCCATCACATAATTTATTTAGATTCAAACTTTTCCTTTATACCCACTTATCCCAGTGTGGCTTTTCCTGTCAATCACACAGATTCTGGGGAAAAAAAAAATTGTAAATAGTCTTATTTCTACTTTGGCCCTCTAAAATCTATCTTCCAACTATTTTTTTGGCCAGAATGGTATTACTGAAAATACACCTGATTGCCTTATTCCTCTGTTTAATAGTCTTTGATTGCTTTTCATTGCCTACAGAATTTCAAATATTTAGTTGGGGGGAGGGAGGGATAAATTGAAAGATTGGGCTTGACATATACACATTACTATATATAAAACATATAACCAATAAGGATCTATTGTATAGCTGTACAAGGATATACCACACATCCCTGTATATACTGTACAGGGAACTCTTGTCAGTACTCTATAATGGCCTAGATGGGTATAGAATATAAAAAAGAGTGGATGTATGGATCACTGATTCACTTTGCTGTATACCTGAAACTAACACAACATTGTAAATCAACTATACTCCAGTAAAAAATCTAAGCAAACCTTTTCTACAAATGAGATCTTATGCAGAAGACACAATGTATGTTTATAACTGTTTGTACATAACAAAGGCAGAGTTTCTGTGGCTTCTGTGATGAAGAGGGAAAGGAATCACAGCAGAGGCTGTTGGAAGGCCCTCGTTTCTGACCCCTCAGAGGGTGAGGAATCCAGATTCAGGGCGTCATATATGATTGAACAAGGGCTAGTGAGTACTGAGAGAAATCGAGGACAAGCCGGCTGTCGAAGCGAAGCGCCCCAGCACTGACCATTGTGTCCGCTGAAGTCTTTTCTCTAATTCACATAAAGGACAGGGCTGGCACTGTTTGCAGAGCTCTGCAGAGCCCAGAGTGAGTTCACACACCTTTTCTGATAAAGCTAAGACCTTCACATAACACATAAGTCTTTTCACCATCTGGTTCCTACTCACCTCTCCAGCCCTGTCTCTACCCGCTCCATTACAGCTTCTGCAAACACCATGCAAGTTATGACTCAGGCGTCTCCCCCTGCCTAGAACAGCCACCTCCAGATGCCACATTTCCCTGTACTTCACTCAGTTTTCAAGACTAATGCCCATTCTGAGGAGCTTTACAGTTTAATGGGGGGAGATAGTCAAACAAACTAGTAAAATTCAGGATAGTAACTTCTATGGCATAGGTGCTGCAGGAGCATATAACGAAAGATTTTGTTGCGACTAGGAAGGCCAAGAAAAACCTGGAGCAACTGATGTTACTGAGAGCTGAAGGCCCAGTAGAAGCCAGCCAGGTGAGTAAAGACAGGGAAAGTGTTCCAGGGACAGCTGAGTGGCTGGTGAGGAGAGGAGCAGAGATCAAGTCCTGAAGGCCCTTGTAAAGCATGTAAAGAACTGGACTTGAATATAAAGACAATGGAAAGCCATCGCAGTACTTAAAGCTAGAATAGTGTTTTAGAAAGAATGTTCTAGGTACAGTGTAGAGATATGCAGACACAGTTAGATTTGGGGTTAGGGCAAAAGAAAGCAAGGATTGTTGTCAGAGGCTATTATGTAATCCTGATAAAAGATATGGCAGCCTGTATTAGACCAGTGGCAATCAGGATAGAGAAAAAGGGACCTAGAAGAAGGCTAATTAGAATCTGCTGGACATACTGATGGATTGGATGTGGGAAGGGAGCAAAAAGAGTAAACATTTTGTTTAAATGTTTATCTTTATCTATGAATTATCAATCACTTGAGGGGAGAAATCTTATTTTATTCATTTTTGGCAGCTTTAGCAGCTATTATGGTGCGAGGCACAGAGCTGGCACTGAATATATGTCTAATAAATGAATGAATGAGCTGTAGAAGTGGGGAAGCTGATAATGACACCTAGGTAGCCAGTGTCCATAGTTTCCCTCCAGTGACTTTATCCCATGAGAATTTTGTGTCTTTTCATGTCCTCTCATTTCTTCAGTATAATCAATTCAAATTCAATCCGCCTAAGGCTGTCATTCACTGGCATGTTTGCATTAAAGACATAAGCAGAACATCTGTGAGAAGAGAAAGTTTAAATAAAAATTGATCACCAAAGATAAGATCTCAAATATTAATGGAAAGTTATAATCACATAGACAAAGTCAACAGTATCTATTGAGTACCTACTGTAGAGCACCAGGTATTGTGTAGGCACTGAGGATACAGCGGTGAATAAGAAAGATACTGATCGCCCCAGATGTAAGAGGTGGGGAGGAAGAGATTTACAAGATCCCAAATCACATCACAAGGACAGCAGCCTTTATCACTTACACGTAAGACGAGTTCTAGCTTAAACACATCTTTCACTTTAAGAGTTTCGGTGTTAATTTCAAGATTTTATTAGTCATATTATTATTTTAATTCTTGGAACTCAATTTTCATAGATAGAATCGAACCATAAGCAAGAATTCAAGTGTACCTTGCAGCAAGTTGCTTGTAATCTTGCCTCTTAATTTGAACTGCTCATCACTTACTACGTATATAAGAGGTGTGCCTCCATGTCCCCACCCCCCACTGGAAATGTGCACCGTCTTCTGAGCCAGTTGATAGTCTGTGTGATTTTACTCATGTAGAGCAAATACACATTATTTGATGGTAAGTGATTTCAATAGTTTATGAGATGCCTGAAATATTTAAGAGAAAAATTTCAATATCTTTAAAGATTCTTAAAATGAGAAATATTATATCTCATGGTTAGTAAATTCATTGGTTGTTAGAGGAAAACAATTTCAGCATTTGTACAAAGTCAATAACAAATAAGATACCTGTGTAATGCAATTCATTTGTTTTCTTATTATATCTCTCAGATGGTAAAGCGTCTGCCTACAATGCAGGAGACCTGGGTTCGATCCCTGGGTCGGGAAGATCTCTGGAGAAGGAAATGGCAACCCACTCCAGTACTCTTGCCCGGAAAATCCGGTGGATGGAGGAGCCTAGTAGGTTGCAGTCTGTGGGGTCGCAAAGAGTCAGACACAACTGAGTGACTTCACTTTCACTTTCTTCACTAGAATGGAGCACTATGAATGTAGAAATCTTGCCGCTAATTTTCTCTCTGTTATCCCCAGAGGTTAACACAGCTTTTCATGCAATAAGAACTACCCACCTGGTTTTCCATATTCCTTTAGTTTCCTCAACCTCCATATCCATTCCATCAGCAACATCAGTTACTTCTAACTCCATAATATATCCCAATCCATCAATTTCTTCCCATTTCTGCTACCACCATGCAGTCCAAGTCACCACCACTTCTGCCTGGACACACTGACTTACTGTTTCTACTCCTCTTCTCCACAGTACATTCTCTACGTGGAAGTCAGAGTACATAATTTCAAAATTCAAATCAGATGGTGTCACTCGACCCTTGCTTAAGCTCTTCAAGCTCTTCCTGTATCATGTAAGATAAGATCCAAGCCCCTCACCTGCTTCACAAAGCCCTGGTTCTCATTTCCTCCTGTGTTCTCATCTTCCACCATTCTCATCTTCAACCCCCTTCACGCCAGTTACACCGGCCCTACGTTACTTCCGAGAATGTGCGTAGCTCAGTCTTTAGAGCGCTTGTACTTACTGTTCCCTCGGCTTTGAAAGTTGTGCCCCTTATCGTTGCTTGGCCAGCTTGTTTTAGTCACTGAAATCTTCCCTTAAAGGCCACTTCATGAGAGAGGCCTTCCTTGATGACTCAGTGTAACAATAGCACCAGTTACTCGTCTACATTTCCGTTTTATTTTTCTCCATAACATTTATGGCTTATGATATTTTGTATATTTATCTTCTGCTCAACAGACAAAAATATACGTTCCTTAGAGCAGAAATCCTGCCTGTCTTGTTGACCATTTTACGCTTAGTGCCCGGGACAGTGCAAACCTCATAACAGAACTCAGTAAATAGTTGAATACCAAATGAATGCAGGGATGAATTGTAGCTCTACTTAGTTTGACTTTGGTTTGTCCACGGTGAAGTATATCCAGTCTGCTCAAATTTGAACTCTGACAGCTCTAGCTTTAAGACCTGCTTAAATCCAAACCCACAATTTTTGGAATTACTTAGCACTGGCAGAAACTGTGAGCAATTCTCTAAATAGCAGAAAATGCTAAACTGCCTGGAGATACTAATTTTTGAGGGTAGATGATTAGTGAAGCTGTTCCCTGACCTTCTTCTGAGCTACCAGAAATGAGTTGTTATTGTTTGTGTGATTTCATAGTATCTACACCCCTTATCTTTTCTGAAGCTAAATCACATTTCATAAATTCAAATTAATTTTGGGTGGAAAACTCATGACACATTTTGAAATTATGGGTGATGTTTTGTGATTTCATAAAACTAGAACTGGAGCTGCCTGATTTAATGGTTGAACTGGTATTTGTAAGTGGCATGCTCAGTCCTTTACAGATTTTCCCAGATACGGAGGTAAAATTCAGAGACCTAAGGATAGTAGGTAGCCTGGAGAATTAGGGGCATCATGAAGGGCACTTTTGCTAAAAGTATCTTCTTGCTTTCAGTAAATGGGTTTTATTTGAATTAATAAATTTCTCTTTCAACATACATACACACCCTTTGCTGTCAGTCATCCACACATTATGTGTAACTGTCCAGGTGGGCTATGGGGCTTTGTTTTACAGCACGGGTAAAGAGGGGCCTCTCTGAGGGGTAATTTAATGGAAGCACTTATTAGAAAAAGCCATGAGTGTCAGGGCAGAGAGGCAAGAAGCTTCCAGAAGATACAGATTCAGAAAGAGATCCAAAAGTAAAACCACACATTTCCTAGGACTCCTATGACAACAAAGGTAGCAGTGTCTGGGAACAGTAAGTGTTTATATAACACCCCAACAATACATTGTTTCGTACTGAAAGCCTGACACTACACTGGACAGATACTTAACATTTTTTCAATGGAAAAACTGAGGATTAGATAAGTAACTCACTCAAATTCACACAGCAGAGAAGAGATAAATATTATCTCTTAAATAAAATTTATCTGTTGGTCTTAAAGGCTCCTGTTTTCTTGCCACTCATCACTCGTTTTCACCCTGTTGTCACTTAGTCCTTCTGTGAGAAGTGTCTGCAAAACCTCAGCCCTGACTGAACCCAATTCTCCATCTTCCTCACTGCTTCTTCCAGAGCAGCTGGGCCCTGAGTGAGTATTAGTCACTCAGTCATGTCCAGCTCTTCGCAACCCCACGGACTGTAGCCTGCCAGGCGTCTATGTCCGTGGAATGTAAAGGCAAGAGTCCTGGAGTGGGTTGCCATTCCCTTCTCCAGCGGATCTTCCCAATCCAGGGATTGAAACGGGGTCTCCTGCAGTGCAGGCAGATTCTCTGTCTGAGCCACCACAAATGGCAAAAGTCACTGTAAATTCAGGATCTCCAAACACCCTGGTCAGTTTGCTGACCTTCATTCTGCAATGACAGTCTCCAAACCCCTCCTCTTCTACATCACTTCCAGCACGTACCTACCTGACTACGTGGAAACCCACACTGTGCCTCTTTTCCGATTACAGTGGAGGAAGTGTCTCTTCTGACACCAAGATCCATCCATTCAAAATTCCCTAAAGACCTCATTTAATCATTTAATCTCTTTACATCATGCAAACCCAGTCTCTTCAGTTAACCCACTCTCTGAACATTCAAACATACTTTGGTATCGCCTCTCATTTGAAAAGCCTTCCATCGACCTGGTATCTCCCCTTGGCTACGTTCTCTTTCCCTGTCACAGACCAAGTTTATTAACAAAGGACTGTTATACAAATACTCTCTTATTTCTTCCTCCCTAACCTCTCTTTGTCACATTCTAATAGGAGTCTCCCCACAATGGCGCCACCAAGAAAAGCACAGAAAATGTTCCTACTAAACTCACCAATAATCCAATTTTGGTCAAATCCAATGCCACCTGTTTATTCCCCATCTTAGTTATTTCTCAACAGTGTTGAGGCTGACCTCTCACCTCCTCCTTGAAGCCCTCTTTCTTCTAGCTTCTGTGACTTCTGCTTTTCTTCCTACCACTCTGCTCAGTCCTTTTAAAATTCTTGTTTTAGTTCTTCTCCAAGGTATTGATCTTCATGCTTACAAAACAGAAGTAAGGGGGGAAAACCCAAAACTATCCTTTGTTTTGTACGCTTTAAGTTGACCTCTAATTTTTTCTTTCCTCATAAATTTAAACAGTAACAGAAGATATGATTTTTGGCCTATTGTGAATTAAAAATTTTTATTTTTTAACTGTCACATCCTTATTTCAAATGTATGTACTAAGAATGTAAGCATCTGTTGATTTGAAATTCATGATTACCAAATTAAGATACAAATTATTTTTGAGCAGTTAGACATTTTATATTTTTCTTATTTTTCTTATGTTTTCATTTTGCTCCCATAGAGTTCTACCTTTATGTATTTTATGTTAGAACATCTTATAAGGATCACTGTAACATAATTATTTGAAACATAAATGCATAGGAAATATAAATCCTATATATACGTAAATTTTTTTCTGTTATATAAGACATCAACATTAAAGAGCAATCTTGCCTGGAGAATCCCAGGGACAGGGGAGCCTGGTGGGCTGCTGTCTATGGGGTTGCACAGAGTTGGACATGACTGACATGACTTAGCAGCAGCAGCAGCATTCTGGAGTTATCATTATGATTATTAATACTACACGTTGATCAAAATAACCACTTAGGTTATTCTGAATGAATTTCAATGCATAAATCTAAAACAATGAAAATGTAACTGTATTGTGGATTTGTGTCTTAATGGGGTGAGTAGAACTTTTTAAATTAGCTCCTGTTTCCATTAATGAATATGAATTTAAGGTAGAATGAGACAAGATTCAGAACTCATATTTTTCAGTTCTACAAATGAAAAACCTAAGATAACTTTGTTCACATCAATGAGTGCATGGGAATGGAAGAGAATTTTGAATTCCCTCCAAGTTATATGCCCCCAATTCTGTGATCTGTTATGACAATAACTGTGATTATTTGTCAGATGACAATTGCTTTTCAATTCTGTTAAGGCAAAGAATGAGAAAAAAACTTGACTTTTAAAAAGATCAACCACTCAATCACTAGAGACACTGACTCTCTCATTCTAGGCAACAATATCTCAGATCCTTATTTACACGTAGTCATAAAATTGTACTGTTAAATGAGTAGAAAAATTGTCCTGAATAGTAAATAATAGTATGTGGCAAACAGAGACACAGTAGGATATTGGATGGGTAGGTCATATAGCTTTCATTTTAAAAATGGGAGAAGAGCAATCTTAAATGGTAAAATGAGAAAAAAAGAACCAGTATGAAGCTACAGGTTACTTTTCGGGCTGGTCAAATAAAAGATCTGGAGATTGAGTCCCATAAATCTATCTAGGTACTCCTAGGGGTATGCATTACTCAGTTTAAAAATCTTTGGTCTAATTTACACCGAGGAGTTTAGAATAATTCAGGATAGTACTAGGTCCTTTTCTCTTATTATTCTATATGCTTTTCAAAACAATCTCTTAATTTCTTTGTCTTTAAACATTCACAATATGTCCCTAGCCAGATCTCTTAGAGTCCCTAAATCTGTATATTCAATTGCCTATTTGATATTGCCACTTGAATTCCTCACAGGTATCTTAAACATTGTCTGAAATGGAACTTACTCCCTAATGCGTCTCCGCTGGTCTTTGCCGATTGTTCTGCTCTGTAGTTCAAAGTCATGTGTGTACGCTCAGTTGCGTCCGACTCTTTGTGACCCTCTGGACTGTAGCCTGCCAGTCTCCTCTATCCATAGGATTTCCCAGGCAAGAATATTGGAGTGGGTTGCCATTTCCTCCTTCAGCGGATCTTTCTGACCCAGGGATCCAACCCGCGCCTCCTGCGTCTCCTGCATTGCAGGTAGATTTACTTGCTGAGCCATCAGGGAAGCCCAGCTCAAAGCCATCCTTTGATAATTCCACTAGATGGTGAACTCCATGGAATCAATGATATTGTATAAAGCTCTAAGTAAGTTCCCCACATACAAACAAGTTCTATTCTGAGAGTGCATTCTTAAGTCCAATACATTAAGTCCAACAGAGTTAGCCTTGGGACCTAACTTACACAATCAGCTATATAGTATTGTACTGTAATAGGTTTATAATACTTTTCACCCAAATGATACATTAAAAAAAAAACCCACAAAAAATAAAGAAAACATTTTTAGCCTTATAGTATAGTCACTTTCATGTATTGGAGATGGAAATAGCAACTCACTCCAGTGTTCTTGCCTGGAGAATCCCAGGGACGGGGGAGCCTGGTGGGCTGCCGTCTATGGGGTCACACAGAGTTGGACATGACTGAAGCGACTTAGCAGCAGCAGCAGCAGGGTCCTTGAAAAATACAGTAGTACAGTACAGCAGCTGGCATACAAGGGCTGTTGTTTTTCAGTCACTAAGTCGTGTCCGACTCTTTGTGACCCCATAGACTGTAGTACACCAGGCTCCTCTGTCCATGGGGTTCTCCAGGCAAGAATTCTGGAGTGGGTAGCCATTTCATTCTCCAATAGAGGGGCTGGTACTGAGTCAACGGGCAAGAAGAGTTACTGATTGTTGAAGGAGGAGGGAGAGGAGGTGAGAGGGCTGAAGGATGCTCGCCTAGGAGACACAGTAAAGTGAAGTGAATGAAGTGAAAGTCGCTCAGTCGTGTCTGACTCTTTGAGACCCCAAGGACTGTAGCCTGCCAAGCTCCTCTGTCCATGGAATTCTCCAGGCCAGAATCCTGGAGTGGGTAGCTGTTCCCTTCTCCAGGGATCTTCCCAACCCAGGAGTTGAAGCCAGGTCTCCCTCATTGCAGGCAGATTCTTTACCAGCTGAGCCAACGAGCAAGAGGAGACAGAGGGTGAGCTTCAATTTCTCTCATGCCTGATGTTAATGGCACAGGTTCTGGCTCCTTGTTGGGACCAGATGCACATTTGCATCTTTGAAAGTTTGCAGCTTGAAGGTTCGTGTGTAGGGGACTTACTGTACCTGATGTGGGGTCCAGGGTAGAGAAAGCCCTGATGCGTTATTTGAAGGAATTCTACTTCTCCTCACACGCCACTTCAAGGAATCATTAAGCCTTATCAAGTTTACCCCTTAAGTATATTTCAAAATGTATCCACTTCTCTCAGTCTTTTTGTGCATCTTAAACCAAGCTGCTGTCATTTATCACCTGAATTACTGCAATATCTTCTTAATCTGCTCTCCCCACATGGATTCTTGTCAGCCAAGCCAGACTCCCACAACCATCAGAGTGATCTTTATAGATAACAATTCAGTTCAGCCATTTTCTCATTGAAAAATCCAAAGTTTCACGCTGCTTTTAGAAGGATAAAGAACAAACTACCCACTGTGACGCTGAAGCTCTGCCTGATTTCTCACAGCCCCCTCTCCCTTCTCATTCCAGCCCTGTCATCCCTCTCTCACCAGCTCTAGTCCTGGGGACCTCGCGTCCTTACTTCTCCTCAGACCTTTACACACGTATTCTTTGCCTGAAGATTCCTCCAGCCCTTTATCCCTGGCTAATGCTTACTCGTTACATCTCACTTCAATATTTTCTCCCCACAAGACTTCCCTTGGGTCCCCCAGGTGAGGTCAGGTCATGCTATTACAGCTTTTCACAGCTTCTGCACTTTCCTTTCATTCAGCTCTAAATTTATGTTTATTGCCACCTGGACTGAACCTTGACCAGGGCACACATGTGTTTGTTTGCTTGTCCTCAACTCTATTCCCAGCTCCAAGTGTCTGATCCATAACAGAACACTCAGTAAACACTTACAGAGATAATGGGTTAACAAAAGTGTGGAAGAATAATGGAAGACTCAGCGTCAGTTTAATAAATACTTGCTTTACTTCTCTTGTGTCACTTCACTTATTTCCCCAGCTTCAGTGACTTGCCACAGACGTAGGTCTGAAAGTCACCTCAGCCCATTTGAGCTATTTTCCCCCACTCCACTGAAAATGCTGAAACTCCTCTCACTCCCCACATGCATACAAAAGTGGCTCTGCCCTTTCTGGTTTCTAACTCAGATTTGCATGTTTAATGTCCCGGTCTGAATGTCAGAGGAGAAATGCAGGGCGGATGAGTTAGAACTCCATGCTTCTGAAGCAGGGGGCGTGGGTTTTCTTTTTTTTCGGTTGTACTGGGTGGCACATGGCATCTTAATTCCCCAACCAGGGATCGAACCCATGGCCCCCTACATGAGAAGCATCGAGTTTTAACCACTGGACCACCAGGGAAGTCCTGGGATAATGAATATCAAAGAGTTTATTCATGTTTTAATATAGACATTTAATTCATTGTTTTCTGAAAGGAAGCATTACTTTCTTTCTCCTTAATGGTCTGTTTTTCTCTTTGGTAATTTACTACAAAATTAGACTGGTGATAGTTAAAGGAGTTAATGGAGGGTAGGAGTAGAAGGGAAATAAGACAAACATTTTAATGAGCAGCCGCATAAGGTAGATTTAAATTATGGTCCTGATGTTTGTATTCTAAATACCAGGGAAACGTGCATAACAATTAACAGAAATGATCTGGGTTGAATTCAGATAACACCTGGGTCCTTACAGCCAAATTCTAGGTAACCTGCCTGAGGCTGAGTTGTAAATTACTGATCCTGAATGTGAACACCTCTCTGGATGCCTGGTTAAAAACTGTTGTTAATTCAGTCCACTGTAATGTAAAAGAATCTATAATTTATTGATCTATAATTAAATTGGTTGATCTATAATTTAAAAAAAAATTAAAGTATGCAGAAAGCACTGGAGCTCATTTTCAAGTATTTTAAAGCAAGAAATGTATGACAACTGATCTGGGCCTACGTTAACCTTGCTTCCTCTGCAAGTCACTTCAGTTATGTCTGACTCTGCCACGATCCTCTGTCCATGGGATTCTCCAGGCAAGAACACTAGAGTGGGTTACCATGCCCTCCTCCGGGGAATCTTCCTGATCCAGGGATTGAATCTGCGTCTCCTGCATTGGCAGACAGGTTCTTTACCACTAGCACCCCTAATAGCTATCAAATTTTTAGATCTTTTATACAAAGATATTCAATGCAATGTAATAAACTTGAATATCCAAAGCAGAGTCAAAGTTAAAAAATGTTACATAACATGAAATTATGCACCTATTTAAACTGTTTACAAAGTACATATTTAATGTAAGAAAATGCCTATACGTAATACTAAATGAAAAAGGAAGGATGAAAAGTTCAACTATGTAAAAACATGCACTGACTATGAAGAAACATAATAAATAGATCTTTTTATTGATAAGATTGTGAGCAATCCTAATTTATTTTATATATGTCTGTATTTCCCATATTTCCTGCAATGAACTTCATTACTTTCTAATCAGAGAACTACATTATCTTCAAACCAATATTATTTAATCTTTATAATCTTTCCATATAAAGGTGCCCAGACCTCCAATTAATGCCAATCAGTCATTTCCTAAAAAGCCAAAATAATTTGGAGGTCACTTAGGTATGTTTGTGTTCTTAACACTCTGACATGGGATGTTGGCAAGGATCTGTGTTTATAGATTCTTAAATACATGTTCAATTATTCATCTTCAGTGAATTGCAGTCATGTGCGATGGTGGGAAGAACATGGATTTTGGAAAAAAAGAAACTAGATTAGAATTTTGGCTCACCACTTATAACTTAACCTCTTTGAGTCTCCATAAGCTCACGGAAGTAAGTTTAACAGATGGTAGCTCATATTAGTTCTAAGTCAGGGACAATATTTAGAGTAAGGGACAGGGCAAATAACGGGCAGGGATGTCACAGGAAATATAATAAAGAATAAATAAAAATGAGATTTCAGACACACAGAATGGTGGCATATTAAGGGGGCATAGAGAGTCCCATGTTCCCTCTCTGCAGATAAAGTGGTCAAGAAAACAACAAAGTGATCTAAAGCAAATAAAGGAGTTATCACTAAGACAAAGGAAGACTTATTCTCTATAAACTGGGATGAAGGCAACAAAACTTAACATGAGAAATCCTAAAAGCCAAGAACGCTACCAATAACATACATGCCCTATTCATTTTATTTTTACTAGGCTCTAAAGCTCAATGAATATAATTTCCCTTATTGTATCTGCCAATTAACCTTTTAGGGATTGATGTTCACTAATGATCACTTCATAGGGACCTACAGAGCAAGAGGAGGCAACCAGCTAAAGTTTACTTTCCCTTCCCCACAAAGAAATCTTCTGGGATTCTCTGACTGCAGCTCACTTTAGTGGTTCTGTGGACCTCTTTCTCAAATTCAGGTTCCTAAGGGTTGATGGTGTAGGCCAAGGCTCAACAGTGGTCAAAGAACAGGTATTCGCAGAGGCTGTGGACGAAGCTCAGAGGTGCAGTTGTACTGTGACAGGCAAGCTCCCAGGGGGCCCTCATGGAGCAGGAAGGAAGTTGGAAGGGAAGGGGAAGAGTCCGGGAGCTGGAGACTGGGGGCTGCTTTCCCTGTGCTGAAGTTTCTGGTGCAGGTCTCTAGCAATTTTAAGTTCTTTTTGTTTTTATTTTCTAATAGTTTGTTTGTTCATTTATCATTTGTTTTTTGCTGCACTGGGTCTTCACTGCTGTGCACAGGCCTTCTCCAGCTGTCCTGAGCAGGGGCTCCTCTTCACTATGGTGCACGGGCTGCTCCTGACAGCGGTTTTCCCTGTTGTGGGGCACAGGCTCTAAGCTCACTGGCTTCAGTAGCTGCAGGATGCAGGCTCAGCAGCTGTGGCTTGCGGGCTCTCGAGTGTGGGCTCGGAAGCTGTGCCACACGCACTTTCACTTGCTCCAAGGTGTGTGGGATCTGCTGGGAGTAGGAATGAAACCTGTGTCCCCTGCATTTCTGGCCCATGCAGCCCCAGCATCCCCTTTTGGGGGGGCTTCCCTGACAGCTCAGTTGGTAAAGAATCGGCCTGCAGTGCAGGAGACCCCGGTTTGATTCCTAGGCCAGGAAGATCCGCTGGAGAAGGGATAGGCTAGCCACCCCAGCATTCTCGGGCTTCCCTGGTGGCTCACTCGGTCAAGAATCCGCCTGCAATATGGGAGACCTGGGTTCCATCCCTGGGTTGGGAAGATCCCCTGGAGAAGGGAAAGGCTACCCACACCAGTATTCTGACCTGGAGAATTCCATGGACTGTATAGAGTGTCGCAGAGTCGGACATGACTGAGCGACTTTCACTTTCACCCCAGCAATGGCAAGTGGATTCTTATCCACTGTATCACCAGGGAAGTCCAGTAATTCTAAATTTTAACCTGGTTTTCCAGCTCAGCTTCATTTAGGAAACTAAAGTACAATGTACAGAGGTGGGTGGGAAGGGGATATGGGAGACTGGAAGGACAGCATGTAGGCAAAGATCGCCTGGTTTGAACTGGGCAGTGTGAAGAGAAACCTTATCTGGAATATGGGAGGTGATATGTAAGTCTCCATTTTGCTGTTGCCATAGCTATTGTATAGAAATTGAAAAATATAGTAACTAGATCTGATATATATATAATTATATGTATATCAGATCTAGTTACTATATATATAAATATATAAACATATATAGTACATATATATTTACATATATAAAATACATGCATGATTTTGGCATCTGTTAAGCCAATTTGCAATGATTTCATGCTTGCCCAAAGCTAACCACATTACTGGGCATTTCTAAATAATGACATAATTTATTAGTTGTTTAAAAAGCCATTCCTGGAAATAACTAGAGTTATCACTGAATTAGAAACCAGGAGAAAATTTGAGTGTCTTCCCCTCCTTCCTGGGCCTTCCCTTATCGCTCAGTCAGTAAAGAAATCTGCCTGCAGTGCAGGAGACCCAGATTCAATTCCTGGGTCGGGAATATCCCCTGGAGAAGAAAATGGCTACCCACTCCAGTATTCTTGCCTGGAGAATCCCCATGGACAGAGGAGCCTGGTGGGCTACAGTCCATGGCGTCGCAAGAGTGGGATACGCCTTAGCGACTAAACCACCACCACCATTCTCCCTCCCAGAAACCATTTTCCTTTTGGTAAAGATCCCAAGGAGTTATTTGCAAAAATCAAATTAAATATAGTTTTAGAATATTAGAATAACAATATTCCTTCTGGGAGACTGTTAACAATAAATAATAATAAATGACTTCTCAGCATTTAAGTCATGATCAGTTCTTTGCTACAGAAATGTAATGAAGATCATATCTTCTCACAGTTACAGATTTAATCAAAACAAAGGATTGATCTCCTGGCCATGGTAATAGAATTCTGAATGTCTCAGACTGTCAACAAAAATCAAATAAATAAACAGAATTTGATTTTTAAACTGAAAATTCCCAAAGATCCTCTACCATACTCATTTTATGGAGAAAGATGCTAAGGTTAAGAAGGCTGTGGAACCCTCTCAAGGTCTCAGAGCTAGTTAATAGCAGAGATTCATTAGGCCCAGGTCTCTCTCTTACCGTAAATCACCAAAGCTGTGCATCTTGTTAGCTTTCAGTCTGAACTGGAAGTTTGGGCCTAGACCTACAAACAAGGTCAGAAATTGCTCCCTCTACACAAAGCACGGACTAGAATTAAATCAAAATGTTTATAGCCTCATGGAATCAGCCTTAGGGGATATGAACCACCACATCTATGTTTCAATAACCTTATTGTTCTCTTTTGAAAAACCCATATATTCTTTTCTTCCTTAATTGTATTTGGATAACTGAACTTAAAAAACTCAGCCTGAATTAATCCTCCTAAATTTTAATGCACTTCACTAATACGTCTTTGGCTTTTGAAAATAAAGACTTTACATATAAGATCATTTTTGTAAATTATGGACACTTTAGCAGTTAGGACACAAGGTCAAATATCTGCTAGTTTGTCTAGGAAATGGGAACAGCATTTGATATTTGCCTGCTTTAAAGATTCATTAGGCCATATAGGCATGGAGTCCAAATCACAAGTATTCTCTACTTGGCAAACAGATTCAAGAACTTTTCTAAATGATGGAACTTCAGATGAAATAAATCTATAACTTGACAGCAATACAAAGAAGTCAAGGGCTTTTGGAAACTAGAAATAAATTCTCAGATTTATAAATAAGGATGAATATTTTATGCCAGCAAATTGGATATTTTTATAACAGACTTGTTGAGATATAATTCACATACTTTAAAATTTGCCCTCTTAAAGTATACAAGTCAGTGATCTTTTTTAGTATGTTCACAGACTGTGCAATCCTTAGCTTGAGGGAATTTTATAACACTTTCATCATGTCTAAAAGAAATCCGTGTTCATTACCAGACCCTGACAACCATTAACCTACTTTTATTGATATGGGTTTCCCTATTCTGGTCATTTCATAGAAATAAAATTGTATAATATGTAGCCTTTTGTATCTGGCTTCTTTGATTTAGGATATTGTTTCAGGGTTTACTGATGTAGCATGCATTAGAACTTCATCTATTTTCATGGTTGAATAATATTCCACTGTAAGAATATATCATATTTTATCCATTCATCTGTTGATGGACATCAGGATTATGTTGAAAGTCTTTTTACGTGTTATCAGTCATTTTAAATCTTTCAAAGAATACTTATTCAGATCTGTGGTAGGCAGAATAATGGTCTTTCAAAAAGTACAAGTCCTCATTTCTGACCTGTGAATGTATTATAGCACAGGCCGAAGAGACTTTATGTGCGTGCATGCTAACTTGCTTCAGTCGTGTTTGACTCTGTGACCCCGTGGACTGTAGTCCGCCAGGCTCCTCTGTCCGTGGAACTTTCCAGGCAAGACTACTGGAGTGGGCTGCCATCCCCTCCTCCAGGGGATCTTCCCAACTTAGGGGTCAAACCCGGGTCTCTTTTGTCTAATGCATTGGCAGGCAAGTTCTTTACCATCAGCTCCACCTTACAGATACAGTTAAAATAAGAATTGTGAGATAGGGAAATTATCCTATATTATCTAGGCAAGTTAAAAGTAATCACAGGAATCCTTAACGAAAGACACAATAGAGTCATAGTCAGAGAAGAGATACGACAGAGCAAAGGTTGGACTGATGATCTTTGAAGATGGAGGAAACAGTTATGAGCCAAGAAATTCAGGTGGCCCTAAGAAGGCGGGAAAAGGAAAGGAAATGGGTTGTTCCAGAGCTCCTCTGGAGCTGCCCTGTCAACAGCTTGGGTTCACTTCAGTGAGTCTGATTTTGGATTTCTGACCTCCAGAACTATACAATGATAAATTTGTGCTATTTTAAGCCACCATGGTTTTGATGGCAGCAGTAGGAAATTACTCCAAATCCTTTGCCAATTTTCTAACTAGGTTACTTGTCGTTCTGTTGTTGAGCTATAAAAGTTCTTTATATAGTCTGGATACAAGTCCACTATCTGCTATATTATTGCAAATATTTTTTCCCATTCTGTTCACAGTTCAGTTGCTCAGTCATGTCCAACTCTTTGCAACCCCATGGACTGCAGCACACCAGGCCTCCCTGTCCATCACCAACTCCCGGAGGTTACCCAAACTCACATCCATTGAACTGGTGATGCCATCCAACCATCTCATCCTCTGTAGTCCCCTTCTCCTCCCACCTTCAATCTTTTCCAGCATCAAGGTCTTTTCAAATGATTCAGTTCTTTGCATCAGGTGGCCAAATAATTGGAATTTCAGCTTCAGCTTCAGTCCTTCCAATGAATATTCAGGACTGATCTCCTTTAGGATGGACTGGTTGGAGCTCCTTGCGGTCCAAGGGACTCTCAAGAGTCTTCTCCAACACCACGGTTTAGAAACATCAATTCTTCAGTGCTCAGCTTTCTTTATAGTTCCACTCTCATATCCATACATGACTAGATGTACCTTTGTCGGCAAAGTAATGTCTCTGCTTTTTAATATGCTGTCTAGTTTGGTCATAAATTTTCTTCCAAGGGGCAAGTGTCTTTTAATTTCACGGCTGCAGTCACCATCATGTGAAATGCCAGGCTGGATGAATCACAAGCTGGAACCAAGATTGCCAGGTGAAATATCAACAACCTTAGATATGCAGATGATACCACTCCAATGGCAGAAAGTGAAGAGGAACTAAAGAAATTCTTGAGGAGGGTAAAAGAGGAGAGTGAAAAAGCTGGCTTGAAACTCAACATTCAAAAAACTAAGATCATGGCATCTAGTCCCATCTGACCCAGGCAATCAAACAGGGGTCTCCTGCTTTGCAGGTGGATTCTTTACCAACTGAGCTATCAGGGAAGCCCCATCACTGCACGGCAAATAGAAGGGGAAACAGTGGAAGCATTGACAGATATATTTTCCGGGAATCCAAAATCACTGCTGATTGTGACTGCAGCCATGGGAAAGATTGAAGGCAAAAGAAAAAGAGGGCAGCAGATGAGAGAGTTAAATGGCATTACCAACTCAGTGGACATGAAGCTGGACAAACTCCAGGAGATAGTGAAGGACAGGAGAGCCTGGCATGCTGCAGTCCTTGGGGTCACATACTCAGACACAACCTAGAGACTGAACAACGACAACAGCTCTAAACTGTTGAGGACTTGTCATTACCAGGTACTACAGAACTACCTGCTAATTGATTTTTTCTTGTCTAAGCATGTTATCAACATAGTTAGGGCGGCTAATATTGATAGAGGGCTTCCCTGGTGCTCAGATGGGAAAGAATCCACCTGCAATACGGGAGACCTGGGTTCAATCCCTGGGTTGGGGAAGATCCCCTGGAGGAGGGCATGGCAACCCACTCCAGGATTCTTGTCTGGAGAATCCCTATGGATGGAGGAGCCTGGTGGGCTACAGTCCAGGAGACTGCAGAGAGTCAGACATGACTGAGTGACTAAGCCTACACACACAATATTGACAGAGGAAATCAAAGGACGGGGGACTATGCTCTCTTACTCCTTTCCCTTCTGTGGGCAGAGATGGAAGGATAAGAAGCAGTCTAATCAGATCCAACTGTAATTTGCCCTGGATAATGAAATCACCCTTCTCATGAGGATGATCTCATTAAGGGCAACAGTAGGGCTTATGTGCTGCTTTTGCCTCAAAACAATAATGAAAAAGAAGTCCAGGTGGCTTTGAAAACACTGAGAGTCTCTGTCTTTGAATGGAAAATTTAGCATTAGGTATTATCACAATTATCTGGGGCGAGGATTACCCCTTTGATGGAAGTTGACATGTTGGACTTGGTAACTCAAGGGTTTTGTTTGCCATCGTCCAAACTAATGCAAGTTCAGTGTGAAGAGGTTCTCTGTGGATTTTGCAATCTCTTCTATTGTTTCATGTACTAGTCATTTGTTATTTCCTTAAACAGTCTGAAAGTGGGTCTTGGGAGTAAGTTTCAGACTGTGACGCTTGAAAATCACTCCCTTTGCTCTGTTTAGCTCTTCTCACTGGCACAGAAAAACGTTTAAATTTAGGTTTGTGCTCTACATTTCCAAGTTATGTGATGTTTTCATCTTTGATGATCACTAATGTTTCTTCTTTTTCCTTTTCCTTTATCTCTCCCTTTTCTTCCCCTTTGCCTCTCTTTTCCACTTCATGTAATTATTTAAAAATTACGAGTTAATGAGTATAATGAAAAAACAAAACAATGAATTGACAAATGTCAACCGAAGGACAATGCAGTTTAGAACACAGGGGTTGTGTTCTCTTTGCTTTCATGAGGACAAAGCCAACCCTACCTGTAAACAGACACAGAAGGAACAAATGAAGCAATGAACTTAAGGAAAAAAATTTTTTTTCTCCATCTTGTCTGGGAGTAGAAATGATTATGCTGGGGGCTAAGAGGTTAACTTGTGTCACTCGTCAGGAAATTGACAAGCAGCCATCTCTTCTGCCTGCTACTGCATGCTGCTTTTGTGCTGTGAATGGCTTTCATAAATGCACTGCTGTGCAGAATGTCATTTCTGCATCATCAAACAGAGACTGTCGTGTGATAGCTCTTCCCCAGATGTCAGATCAATATTGGCCCTCTGCAATCCTGGGACTTGAAGCCACGCAGAGGGCACTTATATGATTCAAATACAAAAGTTGAAACAAAAATCATCCTTCAAAGCATGGAAATATATCTATTTTGTTCTGGAAGAAAACCTAATGTTCTTACATTAAAGATAAGCAATGTTATTAAATTTTAATAATGACTTCTAGAAGAAAAAATATAAATGACTGTTACATTTTTTTAAAGTTCAATTTTTCTGTTAATCAAATAAATTCAAAGCAAAGCAAGGAAAGGTACCAGTGTTTGCCTTGGCCAATAGCCCCAAATCATATACTTTCAAGCACATGAAATGCTAATGATATATTGTAAAACAGGCGCTCTCTAAGGCTGTTGGTGGAACTAGAATCTTTCTGGAAGGAAATTTAGTAATATGTGTCAAAATTCTTTGAAATGTGCATACCTTTTGATGCAGAAATTCTACTGCTAGAAATATATCCTAAAGAATTTATGAAAAACAGAGTCAGTAATGTCTTCCAAAAGATAGCCAGTTTTTTAAAATGCTAAGAAACTGAAACTAACCTAAAACTCCTAACAATGTATATAGTAAACATATTATTAAACAGAAATTAAAATATATGTAAAGGTTTTTTTCTTAAAATGATAAAGGGAAAAGTTTATGAAATAAAGTTATGCAAAGTTAAACAAATGCTAAATATTATATATAGTGTGATCTAAACTAAAGACAAATAGAACAGCAAAAATACCAGAAATAAGTGTAGAAAAATGTTAATACTTTTGTATCAACAAAGATGTTGATATTATTTAGTGTAAAAATGAAAATGTTGTGTTTTGTGTAGCTTTTGTCTACCCTTCTGCATTGTACACATATCCCAAAAGGACAATTATCATATTCATAAAAATATGTACACAATACATTATATTTAAAAAGAGGCTGCACAGGGAAAAAATCACTGTCCAAAGAAATTCCTTTAAACCATCACATGATGTCTTGCTGGCCTTTTAACTTAGCCCTTATCTCACATTTTTCTTAGAGCTTCTGACTCTCCCTCTCTCCCACCCCAGGTTCAAATCTCCAGCCATCAGCTGTAACAAGATATCTCAGCTAACCTCTGTCTCTGCTGTCCCTCTCCTTGAGGGACCATTTCTTCCCCATTTCTGACCTTGATCCACTCCCTTGTTTCTGAATGCTTTTCACATTTTGCCTCCACGTGTGTGAGTCTGGCCAGGAAGCTTGATCAGTATTTCTGAAGATCAGAGTGTGGTAGTGCTGGCAGAGACAAGCCCGTCTACAGCACAATTTCAGGGTCCAGAATGCCGTAGAGTTCATACTAACTTTTTATTACTTCATGAGAGGTTATCACACATCTTCAGTTCAAAGCGCTATGCATTTATTATCTCAGAGTTTTAGTGGATTAGAAATCTGGTCACAGTTTATGGACTCTTCTATTCTGGGTCCCACAAGGCTACAATCAAGGTGTCAGCTAAACTGTACTCTTTCAGAAGTTTGGGGTTCTCTTCCAAGCTCAAGGGGTTATTAGCAGAAATCAGCTGTTTGACTGACATGGAAGTTTGCCTCATCCAGATCAACGGGATCTGTACTTTCCTTCTTCTTTTTTTTTTTAATGAAGTATAGTTGATTTACAATGTTGTAAATCTCTACTTTTACGGTACTCCCTGGATTAGATCAGGCTTACAAGGGATGAAGTGAAGAAGTGAAGTCACTCAGTCATGTCCGCCTCTTTGCGACCCCATGAACTGTAGCCTGTCAGGCTCCTCTGTCCATGGGATTCTCCAGGCAAGATTACTGGATTGGGCTGCCATTTCTTTCTCCTTACAAGGGATAATCTCCCTTTTAAGTAGTTCAAGGTCAACTGATTAGGCACCTTAATTACACCTATGAAATCTCTTCTGTCACAAAAAGAAACACTATCATAGGAGTGACATATTAGCATACTCACATATCCTCCCGTATTCAGGGGATGGGGCCTCTGAAGGTCATTTTAGAACTCTGTTCTCTGTAAGTGTCCCTTCCTGCCTGTCACAGCCTTGTGGCTTAAGTTCAATTTTCTGTGAAATGACCGCTTCTGTGGATGGGGTGGTGTTGGGAGCCTTTGAATTTTACACAACTTCTTCACACTCCCTATTTTATTTAATCTTTACTGCAGCTTCCTGAAACATATGTTCCTACCTCCAATTTACCAGTGAGGGACCTGGAGCACAGAGAGCTTAAAAAGAGGTCCAAGGTCCCTTAGCTAGAAAGCAGAACTTGAAGCCCAGATCTGCTATACCAAATAGCATGTTCTTTCTCCTACACCTCTCCTCTGAGGCAACCACTGAGACTTGAGTTCAGTTTGGAATCTGATCTAACTAAGGAGAAAGTCACCCCTCACTTCATATGCATCTTAAACCTGCACCCTCATTCTACATTGGGTGTGATTGAGGACGCACAGGAAGGCTTTTCATAACGAACTCAGAATTCCCAGAATAATGTAGATGTTAGTGCATCATTCCTCCTTATAGCGTTACCACAGGTTTAGCAACGTGAAACATGACCTATTTATTAGCTCACTGTTTGTGTAAGTCGGAAGTCTGGCCTAGCAGGGCTGCAATCTCTGCTCAGGTTCCTCCAAGGATGAAATCCTGGTGTCAACCGAGCTACATTCTCATCTGGAGTTCAGGGTCTTCTTCCAACTCATGTGGTTGTGGTCAGACTTGATTGCTTGCAGTTGTGGGATGGAGGTCCCTGCTTCCTTGCTGGCTATCAGCTGGGGCCTCTCTCTGCTCCTAGGGGCCATCCTCATCGTTTTTCATATGGCCTCCTCCATCTTCAAACCAGGAACAATGTTGAATACTTCACTGATTCTGAATCTCTTCGACTTTCCACTCTGCTACCAGCCAGAGAAAGCTCTCCACTGTTAAGGCTCACGTGACTAGAGCAGGCTAACCTGTATACTCTCCCTATCCTGTGTCAACTGTGCCATACAATGTCACCCATCACAGGAGTGACAGCTCATCACAGTCACAGGTTGTACGGATTAGCGTGTAGAATCCTGAGGAGTGGCATTTTGAGAATGCTGCTTAGCACCATGTGTCTTTGAAATAGCATTTCTCCCACCCTGCAGGATAACTCAGAACACAAATACATGGACGTTAGACCCAGGCTGCCTAGGTTCAAATTATGGCTCCAACATGTACTAGCAGTACAACCTTCTTAAGGTACTTGACCGCTTTTATCAGTTCCTTGATTTTCTTACCTAAAAAGTGGGAGTAATAATATTACTGTCATCAAGTTATGCCCCTTAAATGAGCTAATGTGCCAGAAAAGTTGTTGGCACATTGAGGTATTGTGTTGTCCTTGCTATTATGATTACTGACCTAATTATTATCCACTAGTATAGAGCCCAGATTACTACTCTCCTGGGAGCAGACGCATCACCTCACTTTTCTAGGCTTCAGCTTCTCTTTCAAGTATTATTTAATTGTCAAAATAAAATTTATAATGAGAAGTACACATTAGAAAACTTTTATGAGTCTCTAACTCATAGGATAGACCAAACAATTTGTCAGGTTGAAAAACAAAACAGAACTATGTTTAGTTTGTGAGCTTAGTTTTTCAGTAAGGGAAACAGCAGATTCAACTGATTGTATTAGAAACTTGAGAAGACAAACATAGGCACTCTTTAAGTACCATAGCTAAATGGGTTTTAATTCAATGTTATCATCAAGAGAAAAGATAGCAACAGGATGGCCGTAGAGGATGAAAAGGAACTAAAAGAAAGTTGGAAAGGATGAGAGGAGAGGGAACAGAACACCACAGGGAAAAGAAGGAGGAATGGAAAAATGACAGAGGAAAGACTACTGAGAGGAGAGGGCTGGTAAGGAAAAGGGGCAAACGCTGCTGAAAGTTACTTGGTACAGCTAGGGACTTAGATATCTGACTCCTCAGAATAGGTATTATTGTAATCACTTCATAGATGAGAAAACAGCACCTAAAAGTTGAATTTTTCCAAAACCAAATATGTTTATATTCAGGTATTAGAACCAACATCTTTCCAGAGTTCATTGCTACCTTATGTGTTGCTACCTTGTTCAAAAAGACTAATGGTGAGATAGAAAGTACTCTTCACACATTGCTGGTCCAGCTTCAGAGTGTTCCTGCCACACTGAGAAAAGACTTCGTAGATGGGCTTGGGTGTTACTGACACTGAACACTACCTTAGAATGTTATTTTCTTGAGTCAAGACAGTTGGAGCCTAGTTAAAACTGACCCCTGAATGATTGATGCTTCAGGATAAATCACTTGTTTGAGCCTTAGTTTCCCCATCTGTAAAATGTAGGCTTTGAACCAGATAAAAAGGTGAATTCTGAAGTCTATCCTTCATATCATAATGCCAGACTTTCAACTGGTATTCTTGAGCTCTCAGATGCCCCTAAACCATCCAAGTTCATGGCAGAAAGGAGTAAGATGGGAAACAGTCTCAGCGGTAGTAGCAAGGCTCTATCATGAACTGGAGGGCCACTCCAGAGCTGTCCTCACGCAGGTACAAGGCTGTGATGTGGGTTGGAGAAATGCTCCTGCTAGGATCACTCTTCAGAGTTTTTCAGGTCATTCACTGCACAACCTCACCAGGCAATATTCACACACACAGTCATAGCCCACTGCTCAATGTTATGTGCTGGACTGGACAGGAGAGCAGTTTGGGGAGAGTGGATATGTGTGTATGTATGGCTAAGTCTCTTCACTGTTCACCTGAAACTATCACAACATTGTTAATTGGCTATACCCCAATACAAAATGTTTTTTTTTGTGTTAAGAAATAAATAAAATTAAAAAAATAAATGAAACAAAAAAATGGAACTTCTCCAGGGTCCAATATTAGCAAATACTATCCCCACTCCCTGATTGCAGGAAGCCAGGACAAAGACCCGTGGGTAGAGTTCATAATAAAAACAACTGTGGCTCAGTAGAAAAATAGCAAACTTCACAGAGTTCAGAATTTCCCATCAGCATGTGTAAAACTTTATATTTGGAATTTTTAGGCCAAGGTCCCATGAGGTAGGGGATTCTACTAGTGAACAAGAGTTTAGAGAGTATGTAAGTGACATACGGATTTTGGAATGTATTCAAAGATAGATGTGTGATCTTAAAAAATTTAATTCTTAATTTCCTAAGTCCATACTATGATGGCCATACTAACTATAACTACCTCACATGGCTGTTTTAAGTATATAAAATATCGTGTGTGTGTGTCTACATCTCTATTTACATTCTCTATCCGTCTGTCCTTCAGTCTGTGTATTCACCCATCCATCTACCCACCCACCCACCTATCTATCTATACTTCCTACATGAGCACAGTGCTCCACACGTGATGAAAGCTCAATAAATGTTAGCGGCCATTATGATTATGTTCTTTACAACTACTGAATAATGCTTTCAACACAGCAGAACTTCCTTTTATCTCTGTAGGCATACGCAGAGTGGTGGCAGTCTCAGAGATGCCATTTTTCTTTTTTTTTTTGAATGGCATTCTAACATGTATACTATCATGTAAGAATTGAATCGCCAGTCTATATCTGATGCAGGATACAGCATGCTTGGGGCTGGTACATGGGGATGACCCACAAAGATGTTATGGGGAGGGAGGTGGGAGGGGGGTTCATGTTTGGGAACGCATGTAAGAATTAAAGATTTTAAAATTTAAAAAATAAAAAACTAAAATACACACACACACAAAAAAAGAGATGCCATTTTTCATTCTTATCTGTAGAATAATCACATAAAGTCTATTTTATCCGATGCTTAGGGCGGAAATGTGGCCGAGGTGAAAGCTTCCCTACTTCTGGGTAAAGAATGGTATGGGGGTGGGAGGTGGGAGGGAGATTCAGGATTTGGGAGCTTGTATACACCAGTGGTGGATTCATGTCAATGTATGGCAAAACCAATACAGTATTGTAAAGTAAAATAAAGTAAAAATTAAAAAAAAAGAAATAATTAAAAAAAATAAAAAAGAATGGTATGAAACAATGATTATGGTCCACTTTTCTGAAGTTTCCTCTAACAACTTTATTTCTGAACTTTTAAAATGGAGCTTCTCCTAATATCATATGACAGCCCTTATATGTAGGATCTAAAAAGAAATGATACAAATGAACTTAATTATAAAACATAAAAAGACTCACAGATTTGAAAATGAACTTATGGCTGCTGGGGGGGAAGACACAGTTAGGGAATTTGGGAAGGTCATATACACACTGCTGTATTTAAAATGGTAACCAGCAAAGACCTATTGTATAGCACATGGAAGTCTGCTGAATGTTACGTACTGGACTGGATGGGAGAGGGGTTTGGGGGAGAATGGACACATGTATATGTATGGCTAAGTCTCTTCACTGTTCACCTGAAACTATCAAAACATTGTTCATCGGCTGTACCCCAATACAAAATGTTTCTTGGTGCTAAAAAAATAAATAAAAATAAAATTAAAAAATAAATGAAACAAAAAATGGAGGTTCTCCAGGGTCCAGTATTAGCAAATACTACCCCCACCATGACTCTTAGAATTACACATCTATTTCTAATCTCCCACTCTGCAGCATGGATGTCGTCCCCTCACCCAGAAATCAGTTTTGTCAATTCAGCCTGAAGGTTCTATCATCAAAAAGCATGTGAACCCTGTGGGAGTGCCACTCATTTCCTTTCTTGTTGATAGGAGATGCAGATGTACCTGAAAAAAGGTGTGATGTTCCTTGACAAACTGCAAAGATGCAGCTGTCAAAAATAATCACTGCATCAGAACAGCTGGAGACCAAAAAAGTGTTCTCGGCTGCTTTATAAAAATCAGCAAGCCGGCCTCTTTATGCTTCATAAAAAAGCACCCTGAGGAAGAGTAATGAAGCTTACATATCTGCCACTTAGGCCACAGTTTTCAGTGCGGTTCCCTGCAGCCCAAGGGCTTCCCAGGGGGTGCTTGTGGTAAAGAACTTGCCTGCCAGAGCAGCAGACATAACAAACCAGAGTTCGATCCCTGGGTTGGGAAGATCCCCTGGAGGAGGGCATGGCAACCCACTCCAGGATTCTTGCCTGGAGAATCCCATGGGCAGAGGAGCCTGGTGGGCTATGGTTCATAGGGTTGCAAAGGGACATGACGGAAGCAGCTTAACACATACACACATATGCAAGCTAAAACTATTCGTAACTGTCGGTCTTGGTCTGCAGGACCCTCTCTCCCTACTTATTGATTTACCCTCCTCTCCCTTCTCATTTTACTCATTCATTCATGCAAAAATTCACTCATTCATTCAGAAAGTATTTATGAACTCATGTCTATATATAACTGCTTGACCTAAGGGATTTATAATCTAGTAGCTTCCCCAATGGTTAAACAGTAAAGAATCGAATCCGCCTGCAAAACAGCTGCATCTTTGCAGTTTGTCAAGGAACATCACACCTTTTTTCAGGTACATCTGCATCTCCTATCAACAAGACGCAGGAGATGCGGGTACAATCCTCAGGTTGGGAAGATCCCCTGCAGTAGGAAATGGCAACCTACTCCAGCATTATTGCCCGAAAAACCCCATGGACAGAGGAGCCTAGTGATCCTCGTCCATGTGGTTGCAAAGGGTTGGATTTGACTCGGCACGCACATGCTAAAATAATGCTGGGGTACGTTTTCTTCAGGGGAAATCTCTCCTACTTGTTCAGTCTATAATTCTTTTAGCTGGGGTTTTGACTTCTGATGCAATTTTATATTATTGACTAAGAGCCCCATGTAGGTGACTCTCATTTTGACAAATAACCTTTAGATTTTATTTTTTTAATTTTTGGACCATGTGGCATCTAGGATCTTAGTTTCCCAACCAGGAATTGAACCTGAGCCCCTGCATTGGAAGACAGAGTCTTAACCACAGGACTTCCAGGGAAGTCCCAATCTTTAGTTCTTTAAAGAGAGGGGCCCTGGCTCCAGCCATTACTATTGTATCCTGAGCAGGCATAACCTCATCTGGTTGGAAGATCAGTGGTTTCCTTCTTTGCTGGTTTGTGAGGTTAGTAAAATCTTATTTTTATAAGACTCAGCCTGGAATCTTCTCATGGAATACCTTTTTAGACTCTTTCCATCCCAACTCCTACAGAAAATCCCAAATCTGTGAATACATACCAGGTGCATAATATGGCATTTCTGTGTTAATACCACTTACAGTATATCCTTTTCTACACATTTTACCATTTGCTCATCAGTTCATATTATTCTTCTTTCCTACCAGACTGAAGACCCCGTGGAACAAAAGATGATATCCATATTCCTTCCTCCCACTGCCTGGCCCAGTGCTGAATGCGGTAGTCATCAACAAACACAAATTCAATACTAGTTGAAATTCAACAAGAGATCCGGAAAGTCATTACAGAAAGCTTGCTTTGACAGTCTTTTCTTTCAAGCACAGAACTTTTGGAGAATTGTTATTCTCCAAAGCACAGGTATGTCTCACTGATGTGGCAGATTTATTTTCCAAATAATTCTAACATTTCAGATCATTACCTGAGTCTGCCATCCTCTGCTGCAGCACCTCCCGGTATAATCTTCGTAATAAATATGCCAGGGTCATCTCCAATGTGGGGATTATCTGTCCCTCCAGCAATACTGAATCCCAGGCCAGAATTTCCCTGTAGAAACAATAAGTAGACATTAAATGATGTGGCTGTCACCTAAACCTAGTTCCCCTTGTACTCTGCGTTATCATCTTACCACTCAAATGGAAATCAGGTGATAACAGCCTTGTATGCAAAGCCATAAACTGCACCATCAGCAGACAAAGGAAGGTCAGGGAAAACACTCAGGTTTGTCCCTGCATTGCAAGAATTCAAGTGCTTCATGCTTCTGCTTATTCAAAGGGCCTTGCATTTTTGCTTCTAAGAAACGCAGCCTTTATTAGAAACTAAAATGGTCATGATGAAATAAAAGCTGATACTGTGCAATATGAGAAAATGCAAAGGATAATTATGGTCCATTATAAAAATTATACATGCATACAAAAAAGAACAGACGGAAACAGCTTATGTGAAAACCTTTGATTTGACGGAGTAGTGAAATTTGGGTGTTTCCATTCTGCTATTTCTGGTACTGTTGCTCTAATATTTTTTATCCATCAAATAAGTGTATTTTCCTATTTGTTAACAGGAACTTTGACTTCAGAAGGCAATGGCCCCTTTTAGAGTCATAGCAAAAGTGAGACACTTTTCATTAATAAGTAGGTTTTAATTTGCTATAGATACAGACAAGGAATACATTATTGTTGCAGCATGTAAATTTGAACAGTTTATATTCTAATATAGCTTTTATGCTTACTCCTGTAGACGATAGTAATTGATAACCAATGTACATACAGCCCTCTAAAATTTGCATGCAATATATAATTAAAAGTCTCCCTCAAATTCACAAACCTGTTGCACTTATTTCTTATTTTCATATTCTCTTTTAATTTCCATCTCCATGGCTACATTTTTGTTTCCATATTATGTTTCTTTTTTTCCTATTCACTTTATATTTTCAGTCATTTCTATACAATTAGAAAGTCTTTATAATTATCTATTTAAGTGACTAAATATTTCCCTAAGGTCATTTAACCAGTCTCTTCTCACTGGATATTTAATTTCTTTATATACTCTTACAACAAATACAGCTTACTAAATTTACGATTGTTTAAGTTCTGCTCATGGGTAAAAAGAGATGAGGAATAAGAAATTAGTTGTTAATCCAGAAAAATTAATTAGGGCACTCAATTAGAGAAGTTCAGTGTTAAGATCAAGTTATAACTTGACAGTTATACTACCACTGCAAATGTCAAGGTAAATCTTACCAATTTTTATTGACCGAACTAATAAAACTCTGAATTTTCAGAGGGTTGTTCTCACAATTATACACTAAAAGGCTGAAGTTAATAATTCAACCATGGCTACTAAAATCCCTCATCTTTGTACTTCTGAATTCTAATTCTGTTTCTTTGAAAAACTTCAATGTTCCTTGGGTATTACCTGACTACTTAAGAGCAGTCACATAATGAATGTATTTGTTACTGTTGTTCAGTCTCTAAGTCATGACTATTTGTGACCCCATGGATGGCAACATGCCAGGCTCCCTGTTCTTCACTATCTCCCAGAGTTTGCTCAACTTCATATCCATTGAACCAGTGATGCCATCTACTCATCTCATTCTCCATCGCCTTGATCTCCTCCTGCCCTCAATCTTTTCAGTATCAGAAGTGAAAGTATTAACTGTTCAGTTGTGTCCAACTCTTTGCGACCCCATGAACACCAGGCTCCTCTGTCCATGGAATTCCAGGCAAGAATACTGGAGTAGGTTGCCATTCCCTTCTCCAGGGGATCTTCCTGACCCAGGGATTGAAACCAGGTCTTCTATATTGCAGGCAGATACTTCAACATCTGAGCCACCAGGGAAGACCAGGGTCTTTACCAATGAGTCGGTTCTTCACATCAGGTGTCCGAAGTATTGGAACTTCAGCTTCAGCATCAGTCCTTCCAATGAATATTTAGGCTTGATTTCCTTTAGGATTGACTGGTTTGATCTCCTTGCTGTCCAAAGAACTCTCAAGAGCCTTCTCCAGTACCACAGTTTGAAAGAATTCTTCAGGGCTCAGTCTTATTTATGGTCCAACTCTCACATCTATACATGACTACTGGAAAAAACATAGCTTTGGCCATACGGAAAGTGATATCTCTGCTTTTTAATATGCTATCTAGGTTACTCCTAGATATGCTATCTTGTCTTACTCCTTTCCTAATTTTGAACCAGTTCATTGTTCCATGTCTGGTTCTATACAGGTTTATCAGGAGACAGGTAAGGTGGTCTGGTATTCCCATCTCTAAGAATTCTCCACAGTTTGCTGTGATCTACACAATCAAAGTAGTCAATAAAGCAGATGCTTTTCTCGAATCCCCTTGCTTTTTCTATGATCCAATGGATGTTGACAATTTGATCTCTGGTTCCTCTGCCTCAATGTATGTATTAAATATTTATTAAATATCAGCTTTGTGTTTGGCACTGGGCTAAGCCTTGGAGCTACAGCCCTGAATCTATCAGTTTATAAGGCATATGAAGGACAAGTGCAGAGTGCTGGAGTGGCTAACAGATGCAAACACAAGGACTTTTCCTGAAGGTGAAGAGTGGTTAGCTTCTTTTAATGAAGGAAGGGTGGGAGTTGGAGAGGAGGACAGAGTGTCCTATTGACAAAGGTTCTATTGACAAAGAATTTCTTTTACTGTCAGAGGTTCCTATTTTCAAATACTATTTAATCTAGTAATTCAGTTCTAGGAATTTATCCTAAAGAAATAACCAGGGATCTATGCCATGACTTGTGTTCAAAGATTTGTGGCAGTATCATGCTTCTAATTCTAAAAACAAAACCAAAACCAAATTGTAATCGGAAACATTCAAACAATGGAGAAATAGTTTAAAAGTACTGTGATATGTCTATCTGAATGTGGGAATATTTTAGAGCCACTGAAACTGCAGCAATATTTAATGATAATGGAAAATGTTCATTATACAAATGTGAGAGGAAAAAATTGAGTATGAAATTTTAATTAAAGTATGATCACCACTAAAATATTTTTAAAAAGACTTGCTTTTTACTAAGAAATTTATGAATTACTAATTGGTAATAGTAAAACTGCTTAAGTAATAACTCAAACTACTTAAGAGGGAGAGACTTTTTTTTAAGTTATAAAATTCTTAATAAAATACTAAAAATGTCCTCAAGGGAACTAACATTTATTACATTTTTCTTTTTGGAACTAACATTGATTGCATTTTTCTTCCTGGAACTAACATTTATTGCATGTTTCTTTTTATGCTACACTTTGAGCTAGGCTTCTTTGAATCCTCTATCTGATGGACAGTATTTTTCCCCTTTTCATGTATTAAAAAACAAAACACAAAAACAAATTAAAACCAAAAGAAAACCCTGAGGCTAAGAAGAGTGAAGCAACTTACTTAAAGACAGAAAGCAAGTAAATAGTGGAATTCAAATCCAAACAGGATATTTTAAGCTTCAAACACCAACTTTTCCCCTCTTACATCATATTGTCTCTTCTGGGTTAAATAATTTGATGGTAAGGAAATAAAAAAAAAATAGGAACAACAAACTATGAAATGTTTTTTGAAAAGAACCCATACCACCCTTATCAGTATCATAAAAATATTTTAAAAAATTGTAATGGAAGAGCATGTACTTGGACCATTCAGACCTGTTTTTCACATTAGGTACATTTCTTAACTTTGAACCTAGCTTTCTTGTCTGTAAGATGTACATAATAGTAACTACTTCACAGCATTATTAGAAAGATCAAAGTAAATGATATATGTACCAGCAGAGCACTGAGCATAGATGCTGGGAGGTGTGTGAAGGTTAATCAATATTAGTTCATTTCCTTTGGTCGGATACTGCACTATTACGAGTGTCCTTCTAAACATGAGGGCAATAGTAGCAAACGGAAGTAAGACAATGCAGTCTTTCATTCATACCTTTATCTAGTCATCCAACAAGTATTTTTTTGATGAATGTTGGCCTACAATTTTACCATATGTTATTTCTCTTTGTAAAGATAATTTAGTTACAGATTCTAAATACGGGAGAAAGGATGGCTAGGTAGGAAGCATTGAGAATGTTAAGTAAATAAACACTAGATAAAGGAAGACTCAAACACTATTTTTTTAAGCTTTCAGTATCCATAACCTATTTTGATGCACTGAATTTTGGTATGTCATCTACAAACCCCAATATTTCTGTGCCTTCCCTTCTCTTCAGTAGGATCTATATGTTCCTTTCACTTTCTACCAAGAATATCAATATACAAGTCTCTCATCTGCATATCTGCTCCAGCAGGTATTTATTTTTATTTACTATAATTTATACTATATAATCAGAGAAGGCAGTGGCATCCCACTCCAGTACGCTTGCCTAAAAAATCCCATGGACGGAGGAGCCGGGTGGGCTGCAGTCCATGGGGTCACTAAGAGTCGGACACGAATGAGCGACTTCCCTTTCACTTTTCACTTTCCTGCATTGGAGAAGGAAATGGCAACCCACTCCAGTGTTCTTGCCTGGAGAATCCCAGGGACGGAGGAGCCTGGTGGGCTGCCGTCCATGGGGTCGCACAGGGTTGGACACGACTGAAGCAACTTAGCAGCAGCAGCAGCATACTATATAATGAGCATCCTAGTGGCAAAGAATCTTCCTGCCAATGCAGGAGATGCAATTGATGCAGGTGGACTCCCTGGGTCGGGAAGGTCCCCTGGAGTAGGAATGGCAACTCACTCTAGCCTTCTTGCCCAGAAAATTCTATGGACAGAAGAGCCTGGTGGGCTATAGTCCATGGGGCTACAAAGAGTCAGACACAACTAAATTACTAAGCACATACACACATACTACAAAATAATATATGTGTTATTTTCAAGTAAATCAGTTCAGTATCAGTTCAGTCACTCAGTTGTGTCTGACTCTTTGTGACCCCATGGACTGCAGCATGCCAGGATTCCCTGTCCATCACCAACACCCAGAGTTTACTCAAACTCATGTCCTTTGAGTCAGTGATACCACCCAACCATCTCATCCTCTGTCTTCCCCTTCTCCTCCCACCTTCAATCTTTCCCAGCATCAGGGTCTTTTCCAATGAGTCAGTTCTTCACATCAGGTGGCCAAAGTATTGGAGTTTCAGCTTTTTAGCATCAGTCCTTCCAATGACTATTCAGGACTGATTTCCTTTAGGATGGACTGGTTGGATCTCCTTGCAGTCCAAGGGACTCTCAAGAGTCTTCTCCAATAACACAGTTCAAAAGCATCAATTCTTCGGCGCTCAGCTTTCTTCACAGTCCAGCTCTAACATCCATACATGACTACTGGAAAAACCATAGCTTTGATTAGACGGACCTTTGTTGACAAAGTAATATCTCTGCTTTTTAATATGCTGTCTAGATCGGTCATAACTTTTCTTCCAAGGAGTAAATGTCTTTTAATTTCATAGCTGCAGTCTCCATCTGCAGTGATTTTGGAGCCCAGAAAATAAAGACTGTCACTGTTTCCATTGTTTCCCCATCTATTTGCCATGAAGTGATGGGACCAGATGCCATGATCTTAGTTTTCTGAATGCTGAGTTTTAAGCCAACTTTTTCACTCTCCTCTTTCACTTTCATTAAGAGGCTCTTTAGTTCTTTGTTTTCTGCCATAAGGGTGTTGTCATATGCATATCTGAGGCTATTGATATTTCTCCTGGCAGTCTTGATTCAAGTATATAATTATATTTAATTTCCGACATGCACATAGACTGAAAATTACTTGTGTACAACTTGACCACTGATCAACAGATATAATAGAATGGTGACCAATATAAGTAGGTAAAGATATTTTTTTTTAAAAGATAAAACAGATAGTAGCAGATTAAAATAAAGAATTCTCTAGGCTATATGACAGGATAAAAACATTACTTGATAGAAAGGTCTATTATTTGTAAAATAATTTTCTAAACTGTACTAAAAGCAATTTTATTTTGGGCAGTAGATCTTGAATAGCACAGAAAATAAAGATGACTTTTCCATAGCTATTACCTATTGAAGTCATTCAAAGTCTCCCTCATCTACCTTCTCTAACATATTGTAATATTAAAAGATGAATGGCCCCAGGCCCATTATTAGGCTTTTATAAAGATATGAATGTAACACAGACATTCCTAACCACTGTTGCTTACAATTTATAACTACAACAAATTTTTCCTTCTTTTTCCCTTGACATGCTAACAATCCATGTATCTTTGGCTAAAGGTCTTAGCCCAAGAATAAGAAATGCCTGTTGCCTATTTTCACCCAGTTCCGACTTCTAGGAGTTGCATTTAGGATGTCTCAACGTTCACTTTATTCAACAGTATTTTTCTGGATGCTACGGAGTAGAGCAGCCATCGAGAGATCTGCATTTGGGGATTAGTCATGGTTTAAGGCAAAATGTTTTAAGGGGATGGCAGAGAGGAAGTAGTCTTGTCAAACAGGTGGATGGAGAGTGCCAGAATCCAAGAGATCAAAGAATTGACGAGAAGTAGAAGAGTGACATAGTAAAGATGATCTGCGTTCTTGTGGAAGAGCTCTGTCCTCAGATGAGGTACGCGGCAGCACCTGATGAGAAGGAGGCAGGGTAGTAAAAGATTTTAGAGTGTGGTGTGTGGGGGGGGGTACACAGCATGCACTATGGGGAAGACGCCCATGGGAAGGAAGAATAAGCATACAAGAGAGAAGGAGAGACAAATCCTGAAAAAGGAAGAGTGAGGAAGAGGGTCTGGAGTCCAGATTCTTTGAGAACTACCATAGGTTAAGTACATGTGGTATAGTTGTACCAAGGGATACAAAGTTACCATGAGATGAAAAGATCTTCACAGTACATCCTCAGATAAAGAAAAAAAGAGCACAGTAGAGGATTTAAACTTCGATCTCACTTTGTAAAATATATGCATAGCAAAAATTTGTAAGTATGTTCATCAACATGTTAATATTGCTCATGGACATTAGAATTACAGATCTTTTTTCTTTTGTCATTTTGAGTAAGTCCATCATTAACTTTTTCCTTATAAAAATATCTAGAAACACACAAACATTCAGTTCAGTTGCTCAGTTGTGTCCAACTCTTTGTGACCCCATGAATCGCAGCACGCCAGGCCTCCCTGTCCATCACCAGCTCCCGGAGTTCACTCAGACTCACGTCCATCGAATCAGTGATGCCATCCAGCCATCTCATCCTCTGTTATCCCCTTCTCCTCCTGCCCCCAATCCCTCCCAGCATCAAAAGTCTTTTCCAATGAGTCAACTCTTCGCATGAGGTAGCCAAAGTACTGGAGCTTCAGCTTTAGCATCATTCCTTCCAAAGAAATCCCAGGGTTGATCTCCTAAAATCTTTTTGGCAAAAGAACAAATCCAAGTTGGTCTTTGAGACAGCATGACTCAGCCATAGGTTGGGAGAAAGATATTTTTTCTTTTCTACCAGGCCCACTTTGTCTTCCTTTTTGATAAAATTACAGGGCTATTTTCAGTTGGAATAATAAAGTTAAAGGACCTTTTTGAGGTAGACGAGAAAGAAGCTCAAGGAGTTCTTGCCTGATGTCTTTGCTCTATATATTTAAGATGTCAGGACATTAAAGGGAAAAGTCTAGAATGAATTTCGAGACTTAAGTAAAGCAGCAAATGGCTGGAATTGCAGATGTGAGGCAAGACAGAGACACTGGAATTGGTAGGGGTCTGCTGAGCAGCACAGAGGTTGGACATTGTCAGTGTGATTACGTGATTTTCTCCCACAGAGTTTAGTAATCTTGAATGGTGAAAAGGAAAGGCTTGATAGCCTTCGGGCTGAGGATTGAAAAGCAAATGTGGCTGACTCTTAAAGGAATGAGTAATATCAGGAAGGACAGGAAAAGAGAAGCAGAGAGGATGCCCAGTGACTGGAAATATAGACTGAGGTCACGACAAGGTCAAATGACAGATTTATGGGGACCTGGGAATAGAAGAAGGGGTAGCAGGCTGTGGACACAATGGGCTTTTCGGGTTCAGGATTTCAGAGATGGAGCAACACTGATAATTATGGAAATTCACAAGAGTCCAATCATGCGCATATATTAAAGTGATTATCCAGTAAGAGTACTTTGTGGCTGACACTGAAGTTTCCTGGGAAGAAAGGGACAAAAGATAGAGACAAAATTGTCCAAAAATGTTCAGTGACAGTGAGGAAAGACCTAGGATAAAGATGAGAAGTGGGATGTGAGGCAGTGTGGTGGTGGAGAGCGTTCCAAGCACAGGAACAAGATGGACCAACCCCCCGCAACCCAACCTCTTTTGGGGGATATACATGAAAGCTTTCTGAATAGCAGACCTAGGAGTATCGGTTCCTAGAGAATCTAGGTTTTCTTCATAAGGGATGACATGATAAGTGCAGTAGTTTACTATGATTAATTCAAAGACTCTGTACAGGATGAATTTAGAATAGGTTTGATGGATTGAGTCAAAAAGCAAGGAGCATAATTCGGGATCAGATACAGTGGTTGAGCTGTGAATTTTTAATTGTGAATTGTATATGATTTAGGATGTTGTCAATGGCACCACAACTACAAAATTTTAAAGTAACATCTATCTTGTACTTCGTTTGTAACAGTTCTTATCTGAAATGCCACTGTGTGTGCTCATGGTGTCTGACTCTTTGCAGCCCCATGGACCGTAGCCCGCCAGGCTCCCCTGTCCATGATATTTTCCCGTGAGAATACTGCAGTGGGTTGCCACTTCCTCCTCCAGGCTACTTTCCAACCCGGGGATTGAACCTGTGTCGCTTGCATTGGCAGGTGGATTATTTATCACTAGCACCACCTGGGAAGTCCTGAAATGCCACTAGAAGCTAATATATACTTCTCAACATAGTTTAACTTCTTGATCACTTTCCCAGCGTAAGCTGGTAACAAATGGAGTCTCTCTCTTGTGCCCCATTAAGCTATTTCCATTGACTTCTCCTGAGTTTTCTGAAAACTTCCTGGCATATGAAGGATTAAAGTATATATCTGTTTAGAACAGTTGGTACATAGAAAATAAGAAAGAAATGGAGAAGCCTATGAATGACTCCAATTGCCACATCAAAGAATCTGATAGCCATCCTTGACTCCTGCTTGCCTGTCGGTCTCTACATTTTATTAAACATCATGACTTGTTGATTCTGTCTTTGAAAGATCCCTCTAATCCATCTAGCCTCTCTCAACTTCAGTGATCACTGCCCCAGGTCAGAAATTCATGTGTTCTCCCCAGTGATCCTCTGGCTTATATGCCTGAATAACATCACTCTATCCTTCTCATCGCAGAAGGTGCTGAGGATAACAGATACGAATTTCAAACTCAAATGACAACAAAGGCAGACGAGACATATAGGAGGGTGCAATGGACCCACGAGAGGTAAAACAATAGGGCAAGAGTGTGGTTACATGGCAACTGGTCTTCCTATCTGGAATAAAACAAGAAGAAGGGATTGAGTGTATATTCCATCTAATGAGAAGAATAATTATTCAGCTCTTGTGGATGACAGGCACTCTAGAATGTGGGCCTAATGTTGGGAGATGGGTCTCTCTGGCTGAAGGAAGCCAGGAATCAAATTTTCTTAAGTATAAAAAAGTCGTGGTACAAATATACAATGTAATATTACTCAGTCATAAAAAGGAATGCAACGGAGTCAGTTTTAATGAGGTGGATGAACCTAGAGCCTACTATACTGAGGTAAGTCAGAATGAGAAAAACAAATATTGTATACTAATGCATATATATGGAATCTAGAAAGATGGTACTGATGCACCTCTTTTCAGGGCAGCAATGGAGGTGCAGACAGAGAAGAGACTTGTGGACACAGGGAGGGAAGGAGAGGGGGGACGAATAAAGAGAGTAGCATTGAAACATATATATTACCATATGTGAAATAGACAGCCAGTGGGGAACTGATGTATGATGCAGGGAGCTCGGTGCGCTGTGACCACCTAGAGGGCTGGGAGGGAGGTTTCAGAGGGAGGGGCACATGCATGCCTAAGGCTGATTCATGTTGATGTATGGCAGATACCAACACATCGTAAAGCAATTATCCTCCAAACAAATTAAAAACATTTTTATCTTAAGTAAAATACCAATTTTTAAAATTTGGAAAGTTACTCCACTGAGATGCATATGGGTTCTTAGTCAACTATGCTCCTTGTAACTGGAGGTTTGAGTGACACATTCCACAGCTGCCATATAGCTCGACTCTCTATGTCCCCAAGTCAGAGACAGGATCTAAGCATCTCCATTTTGTAAACTCACTATCCAGTTAACTTATATTTTCATCTGTGTAGCTTTCTATACCCTTGGCAGCATATAAAGAAAAAATGCCTGACCCAGAGTAGATCCTCACTTTCTCCTTCATTTTTCTTCTCCATATTATTTTGTGCTTAGTTCACAACTTGAATGTTACACACACAACAATGGACTGTATTTTTTTTTTTAACCTGTCTACCTTCCCTATGAGGAGGGCGCAGCAACCCACTCCAGTCTTCTTGCCTGGAGAATCCCATGGACAGAGGAGCCTGGCGGGCTCCAGTCCACGGGGTCGCAAGAGTCGGACGCGACTGAGCGACTCCAACTTCTGCTGCTACTACCTTCCCTAGCCTATTGTGAGCATCAAGCCAAAGCATCAAACTGAGTTATTCATTTTCTGTGTCTAAAGCATGTAGTACCCACGTATGGAAACAACTGAATACATTCTTGCACGAACTAAACTGAACTGCTGCTTCTGCCTAGAACGCTCCTCTTGTTGAATTCCTATCAAACACCACAATTTATCTCAAATGTTACCTGGAGAGTTTTCTCCAACTGCTTCAGGCATACGTGATTGCCCTTTCTTCTGTGATTCCACACAATTTCGTTCATAATATGATTAAGACCACAAAGTTATTTGTATCTATGTCTCTCTTACTCTAGATCCTTAGCATCTAGAGGACAGGGGATATACAATATTTGCAATCGGGTTCCTAGTGAGAGCAAATGCTCAGTAAATGTTGAGTTAAACTGAAGATACTCTATACTAAATAGATTACTCACAAAGACCTACTGAATAGCACAGGGAACTATATTCAATATCTTACAATAACCTATAATGGAAGAGAATATAAAAAATAACCTATTTATATATCTATGCATAATTAAATCACTTTGCTGTATACCTCAAACTAACACAATATTATAAATAACTATTTCAATAAACATTTAAAAAACAAGCTGGAACTACTTTAAATAATTTATATGAATGGGCTAATAAATAAAACTCATGTAAAAGGGTTAAAGGAGGTTATTTGGTTTTAACACAAGACAGCTGAAGTATGAATCACTTGTATTTACTTGAATACCTACAATGTGCTCAACATTGTATCAAATTCTGTGAACAAAAGAAAATAAAAGAAAGGGTTCTGTTTCTGATGGAGCTTACAGTGCAGCTGGGCGGATGAGCCATATAAAGAGGAACGGAGTGGGTGCAGCACAACCACAGATTTGTCTGTGGCTCTTCCTCTCCCGCGGTCTTCTCATCCATCACTTGCCAAGTTTCATTCATTCTGCCTATTGAGTATCTCTTGTTTTCATCCTCTTATTTCTATCCCTATTGCCTCTATCCCAGCTAATTTCCTCATTTCCTATTGCCCAGGATTTTGCAAAATCCCAGTGTCTGGGAATGATCATTTTATACACCATTTCTTTTGATTCATTGTATTTCAAACGTATAATTTTCCCAATTTCTCTCAAAACAACAATTTAGATCTTCTTCTGTATTCTACTCCAAATCTTTGAAAACCAACTGTTAAACAAAACAATCTTTTCACTCTTTACTGAACCATGAGGATATTTTAGCTTAATTCCTACAGTTTTGTTTTCTGGCAGGGTGCACTTATTGTTTCTTTTTACTATTTCTTGGCAGTACTCTAGGTGCTTATTTGCTTTCCTTGCTACGACCAAAAACTTAAGTTCCTTAAAAGTAACTTTCCTTTGAAGAGGTAACTTGGGAATAACTAACTGTGGCTCTGATTTAACAAGCCTTCAGCCCATAACCCTACCTTTATCAGTCTTGACTAGGCCTAGAGGGATGAAGATGGGCACTTGTTATAACCTGTTAGGTACCACTCTCTTAGAAGAGATTAAGAAACCAAGCTGCAGAGTCATTCCTGCTGTGTCTGGACCCAGCTCTACCACTTCCCAACTTGTGACCCTGAACAAGTTCTCTAAAGTACAGCTTCACCTGAAAAAAGGAATAATAACAGCCTTTGTGCTGGTTATAAATTAGCAGGCCTCAAAGTGCCTTGAAGATCAAAAGCATTTTCATATTAACAAGATGTTCTTTGCCTTTTTCATTGTGCTTATCTTTGCATTGATGGTGCCAAACAATGGTGGGTAAAACTGTTGGTGCTTTAGCACAAAACAAGGCAGGGGTACCAAAGTGTACCAATAATCACTGGACTCTTTGCATACATTAACAATAAAAACAAAAAAGTCAGTCTTACTTAAAAAAAATCTTTGAAGCAAAGAAAATTATTAATTATATAGGATCATTACTTTCAAGTTCATAACATTATAATATTCGGTTTGATGAAATGAGAGGTATGCCCAAAGTACTTTTGCATATTATATATGGTTTTCTCAAGTAAAAAAATCCACAATCATTTGAGTTGCAAATTAAACTAATCACATTTTCATTGTTTATCATTTTTACTTGGAAAAATGACTGACCTACAAACTTTGATTATTTAGTTTTTGGTATTTAGCAAAAACTTTCCAGAGAACTGATGAAGTGAGTTTGTTTCTTTCAGGGAAACAACTGAGAGTATTTGTTGTCAGTGGTAAAATTTGAGTTTTTAAGCATCTACCACCAAGAGCATGACAGCTTACTAAGACTTAAAGACTTTTCTGATGGGATGAGTCATAATCTTGACAGATTTTTCAGTATTGTATAATTAAACAAGTCAACATTTAGATGATCTGTATAATTCAGTGAACCAGTATTTTTTTTTTAACTAACTAGTACATGATATTATAAACCAGTTAACATTGAAGATAGATTAATTAATTTTACTATAACATAGTACAAAAAATTCACTGATATAGTTTCAGATTCTGCATTGCAACTGATCTTTAAAAAACTACCATTTGTCCAGTTTTGCTATAGTATTCAGGAAGAATGCCCACAATTAACTGGGAAGACTATGAAAATATTTCACCTTTCTCTATTCATATCTGTGAAATAGCCACATTTTCCTCATTTACTTTGACTAAAGCAACATGTACTACAGACTAAAGGTGAAGATGAATTCAGATCTATTGTGTTAAATCAGACTTAAGAGACTTGAAAATAAAATAATGCCAATCTTCTTGCTAATCTGTTTTTGCTTTGAAAAATATTGACAGTTAAAATAAAAAGTTATAAATGTAATGAATTTATAATTGCTATTTCTAAATTAATGAATACTTTCAAGTGCTTAGTTTTAATCTTTAATATGATATATGTTGATAGATAAAACACATATAAACAAAATGAGTTCTCATTAATTTTGAATAAAAAGAGGTCCCAAGATAAAAACGTTTAAGAAATGCAGTCGTAAACAGTCTATAATTCTTATAAAGCAGTTACCATGGATACTATAAGGGCTCAGTAATTGCCAATAACCCTATCATGCACCAACTGCTCAATACGTGTTAGCTGGTATGACAACTTCCTAAAACCAAACTTGATTCTCACCCATTTTTCCCAGTTTGAAGATAACTTGAGGAGCTGAGGCAGCAGAGTGCTTGAGGAGGGGAGGGAAGAGATGGGTATATTATAATTTAATAATTATAAAATTAATAATATTCACCACCTCAGGACATGTACACCACCTCAGGACCAGCTCCTGAAGTGAAGGATTACCAACATGATGTGCTTTTCTGCAGGTGCACTGAGATTCTAAAAGCATGCACAGCCTATCCATCAGAGACCTGGAGTATAAGGTCCCCCATGTCTGGTGTGAATTCACTTTCTCACACCAACCAAATCATTAATCAAAGACTTCTTAAAGCTACCCTAAATCTATAGCAAATATTTTTATTCCATTTGGCAAATCATAAACCACTGGAAGTATGAAAGATTCCAACACCCTTTTACATTTTTTTAAGGCAATGCTATTTGCAAAATCAGGCTTCTTTACTAAAAGACATGAAATTTCAGAGCTATGTTGAGATCAGCATTCCTTTGTTTCAGAAGTCCAAACTCCCCTCAGCCCACACTATCATTGATATCCGAATGTGTTAACTGGTATTTAAAAATCCTCAGCTTTTTAGTGCTGCTAATAAAACCTAGACCCAGGAATCAGAAATACTGCCTGGAAAAAAAAAAAAAAAAGAAGAAATACTGCCTGGGAGCAAATGGACTCACTGTCTCTTATAGGTATATATCGGGACAGGGGAAGTAGAGGTAGGGAAAGGCAGGTTGTGTGTACTCAATTCCACTCACGGCTGCTTTTGCTTTCTTTGCAACCCTGAGGATATGTGTTAATATCTAAATCCTATAGCTTTTGTAGATGGCAAAGGAATTTTAAGCCATGAACACCTGTTACCATACAGGCGCTCTCCTGACTTCCTCGTGTGTTTCTTTCCTTCGCCCTCACTAGGCTGTAGACATATGGAGGGTGAACCAAATCTGTTGGTTCTCCAACACTTCAAGTTAATTTCTGCCGTGGGGACTTTACGTTTGCTTTTGTATCTACCTCTAGGATTTTTTACATCCTTTTAATCTGGTCAAGTGCTACCGCCTCAAAGGAGCCTGCCTCACCACAAACTCCTCTCTCATTACTGCCTATCTCATCGCTCTGTTACTTTCCTCCGGTCATTGATCATATACGAACTTATTTTATTGTCTAATTCTCTCACTAGAGTATAAGCTTCAGGAGGCAGGGACTCTTCTGTAATGCTGTATTATTGGTTCCAGGAACAGCATCAGGTACATAAATAGGTGTTCAAGAAATATATGTTTAAGAAATGAGTGACCCAATCAACCAATGAGACTCTGTGATTCAGTGGAAAGAGTACAAGTTTTGGAGCTGACAGACCTGGGTTTGATTCCTAGCTTTACTTATCAAGTATGTGATCTGGGTCTAGTTCCTTAACTTTTCATGATCTCAGTTTAATCATTTTATTTTATTGGGTTGGCCAAAAACTTCATTTGGATTTCCCCATAACATCATATGGAAATACCTGAAAGAAATCTTTAGCCAATCCAATTTTTATTGACATATTAGTTGATTTATAATAGTATATTAGTTTCAAGTATACAGCATAGTGATTAAATATTTTTTACAGATTATATTCCATTAAAAGTTATTATAAGGTAATGGCTGTAATTCCCTGTGCTGTGCAATATATCCTTGTTGCTTATGCAAGTCTCATTATTTTCAAACAGTGATTATTAGACTGTTGGCAAAGAGTGATGTTTTCATATATAAAACATCCAAAATCGTTTGATCTACAGAGGGTATTCAACAAAATTATATTCAACACTTGCTATGTCCATGATAAGTAATGCTGACATCACACCATCAAGTCCCTGACATCACAGAACTTACTATCTTCTGGGGAAGAAGGATATAGACACATAAAATGGCATTGCTGCTGCTAAGTCGCTTCAGTCGTGTTCCACTCTGTGTGGCATCAAAGATGGCAGCCCACCAGGCTCCCCTGTCCCTGGGATTCTCCAGGCAAGAACACTGGAGCGGGTTGCCATTGCCTTCTCCAATGCATGAAAGTGAAAAGTGAAAGTGAAGTCACTCAACTGTGTCCAACCCTTAGCGACCCCATGGACTGCAGACTACCAGGCTCCTCCATCCATGGGATTTTCTAGGCAAGAGTACTGGAGAGGCTTGCCATTGCCTTCTCCATACAATGGCATTAAATGACAGCAAATCTTAAATGCCAAATGAATGCCAGAGGGAGAAAGGAAACTTTCATTGGCTCCCTACTGCCCAGAGAATGAAGTCCAAGTTTATTTAGTGTGACATTCATGGTACCTCATGAACAGGCTCCCCCTTGTTTTTCAGCCCTTACTTTTCACTGGCATCTTCCACTTAGAGGCCACCTTAATCATCTCCATTACTGTATTCACTTGGCTCTCTATGTATACAGATCTGTTAAGCCTTGTAGCTTTGCTCACATACTTTCCCTTTCTTTATATTTGAATTCTGCCTGCCCAGGGCCTGAATTGTCACTTCCTCAAATGGCAACCCACTCCAGTGTTCTCGCCCGGAGAATCCAGGGACAGGGCAGCTTGATGGGCTGCCATCTATGGGGTCGCACAGAGTCAGATACGACTGAAGTGACTTAGCAGCAGGAGCAGCAGCAGCAGCAACTGAAAGCAACTGCTTCCTCTTTTAAGGTCCCAGGGCAGGTGGTTATACTTCTCCTTAGACACTTCCCACATCCTACTCTGTATTTGGAGTGTATTATGTTTGCTTTATCTCAGTGTTATCTTTAAGAACATAAGGTTGGAAATTATTTCCGGTTTGTGTTTGTCATCCCCAAAGCCTTGTGCATATCCTAGATGTTCCCAAAATAGTTAGAGAGAGTGAAATGAATGAATGAATGAATTTAAAATAAATGAAAAGGAACCAAATGGGAGACTGGGTCTTCTACTTGGATTTTTCACCTTCAGTCTAGGCTCTTTCAACTAGATTATGTTTACTTTACTCTGAAGTGAAGCCGCTCAGTTGTGTCTGACTCTTTGCGATCCCATGAACTGTAGCCTGCTAAGATCCTCCGTCCATGGGATTTTCCAGGCAAGAGTACTGGAGTGGGTTGCCATTTCCTTCTCCAGGGGATCTTCCTGACCCAAGGATGGAACCCAGGTCTCCTGCATTGTAGGCAGACGCTTTAACCTCTGAGCCACCAGGGAAGTCACAGTGCTACATATAAGGGATGACTTTTTAAAAAATATCTTGTGCTAATTTCAAAGACAATGAAGGCTTCCTGGAGTACTGAACTGACAAGGATCCTGAGATGATACCCAGGCTACTGTGGGAAAGCCTGTATCACATCATTTAGCTCAGCATAACTATATATTGGGCTTTTCAGGTTGTTTTAGCAGTAAAGAATCCGCCTGCCAATGCAGGAGACAACAATAGATGCGGATTCAATCCCTGGGTTGGGAAGATCCCCTAGAGTAGGAAATGGCAAACCATTCCAGTATTCTTGTCTGGAGAATTCCATAGACAGAGGAGCCTGGCAGGCTATAGTCCATGGGGCTACAAAGAGTTGGACATGACTGAGGATCAATCACATATTACTTTTTATTGGCCAGCTTGTTTCATAATTCTTACTCTGAACACCTTATTTTGTTTATCAGTGCTTTTTGAGAATCAAGACCATGTTTAGTTAACCCTTCTTTTATGATCCTGTCTTACAATGTGCTCAACACAATGTCTCTTCTTAGCCTTTGGATACTGTTTAGCCTTTGCTCAACCCACAAAAGCCCTTCATGAACTGCCTTTATTTTCCTCTTGCTACAGTCCATCTCCCATCTTCCTCCTTCTATTGACCCCTACTTAGATTCTCTCAAGTACCATCATGCCATTTCCATCTCTATGCCATCTTCCCATCTCTGTTTTATCTAAACTCATATCAAGCATCACCTGTCCTCTAAATCTTATGTGACTCACTAGTTGGGCTTAAATAGGCTTTCTCTGTGCTCCCAGTGTACTCTGATCTTGCTTCTGCTGCCAATAGCTGTCAGATTACATTATAAAAACTGGATTGTAGGGAAGGAATCATGTTAACTTTACTTTTGGGCACACTGTAAATACGCAACATGTGTTGACTAAATGAATGAATGAGATCTTTATTGATGTTAAACATTTGGTAGGTTTACCTTAGTTATTCACTAAAATGATATATTTAAATATGTTTCTATTTATTCTTGCTTCTACCAGTTAACAAAAAACTAGGCACTTATCTTTTGAAACAGGGAAAGAAAAAAAAAAATCAAGCTTCCTGCTGTATCAAGAGGTACACTGGAATAATAGTTTGCCCAATAGAAGCCAGAAGGAATTAATTCACCTCCATGGTTTCCCTTTAACTCTCTAATCACAGGCAGAATCCAATCAGACTTGGAAAGAAAATGAGGCTTGAAATCTACTTTATATTCCTCTTAGAGTCTTCTCTCATCTGTTGGAATGAAATTCTGCCCATATCATTTTTCTTTAAAGAGCACACATTTGACTAAGGATTTAAGAATGCAATACAAAACATTTAATTCTCAGTATCAACTTCAGAACATTTCTACATCTGAAGACAAAGTAAATAAAGTTAATTGGAGTGCAACCGAGAGGTAAATATTTCTTTTAGAAGGTGCTTAACTAGAATATATATCAAAAAGATCTCTTTGGTTCTTAGCCCTTTAAGAAGTACAAGCAGAAATATAGGGTATTTCCTTTCTTCTATTTTGCAATGGAAATAAAATGTTTTATGATTCAGGCAACAAAAAGATATTTTCTATTTACTCCTTTGATGCCCTAAAACATCTTTCAGACACTGAAGTCCAAGGGTAAGCGGAGCTGACAAAATCATGTTGGTCTATCACTGTACTTTAGGCAGGTTAATAATTCTCCTTGAGGCGTAAACATGAATGACTTGGCACCTCCTGCCACTTTCAATCTTTTGGGAATACACTTAAAATCACAACGTGTTTATAAAGTCCTCTAATCTCAGCCACATCACAGTAAATGATGAACCAGCTTCCAGAATATTGGCTCTGACCTCAAGCAAATTATGCAATGACGCTTCCTTGAAAGTTTCTGTGCTTGCAGCTCCTTCTCTCCCAGAAGATACATCTACCAGATGGCAAATGTGACAACCTCAGGAAAAAATGAAAGCTGGGCTGAAAGCAGCAGCTTCTTTAGAAGGTCAGGGCACAAATCTCTAGTAGCGAAGCACAGCACAGCATATTAGAGACAAAACCTTATTACCCAAATACAGCTATTTCACAGCACTTAATGTTGGGTGGGCAGGATGTCTGCCTGAGGGTCTATTGCTGTCTCTCATTCTAGGCTAAGAGCAAAGATTTGGACCTCATGGCAAGACAGGGGCAGATCAGACTGTGCAGATAAGGGTTTTAGGATGCTAATGAAACAGGAGGGAAGGTGCCAGGGCAGACTTTTGAAACAATGGCATAGTTCAAGGACACAGCATAAACCAATTAGAATCAAATGGGTCCAAGATGGCGGAAAAGTCATCCTCTGACTAGACCTTGATCCTCACTCAGCAAGCTGAATGACACACCCAGAGGTGCCAGGACAGTTCCAAGGCACCATCAAAAGACTAAAAAGTGGGCTGCGGCCCAGTTCCTGGAATCTCCACTCTTTCCCCAAAACAGTTAGAATAAGGCTCCCACTTAGCATATGAAATTACCCAGCCATAAAAACTAACCACCCCATTTCCAGGGACCACACTCACCCTCTGTGATGGCCCACACTCTGTGGAGTGTATCTGTATCTGAATAAATACACTTCCTACCTATCACTTGGTCTTTCACTGATTTTTTTTTCTGCAATGAGACATCAAGAATCTGAGCTTCATTAGGTTGTGAAAACAGGTACCATGGTTTTTGGCAGGGTTCAAGTCCTAGGTACCTGGGTTAGAGTTCAAAGCAGGGTTTCAGCTGGGTTCAAGTCCCAGTATGTGGGGTTACGTCCCAATCTCAGGTAAACGGTTTCACTACCACCCAAATTCAGAGAAGTATATATCAATTCATATACACATATGTAAATTTCACATATATATACATAAATATTCTCGTACATGCACGAATACATGTTATATATACAAATACATAAACATATACACACAAGCCACAATGGAGTACATGAATTCACATTGACACACACCCCACTGAAAGACCACCTGAGACATCTTAGAAGCCCTCCCTTAGTACCAGTAGAATTTCTGGCACAGTAATGTATTTCTCGCACAAGTGGAAGAATTCCGATAACCAGTTCTCATGGCAGGCCTGAACAGTGAACAGCTGCCATTTCATAAGATAGAATGAGCAGGGCAGAATGTGGATGAACAAGAGAGCGCCATTTGCAGGAGAGAATATCCATTCATCTTCCATTTATTCAATCACTTTTTCATTTAGAAATACTAAACTTGTACTAAAAATCAGGATTGTACTTAGTTGATAGTTATAGCTATATTAAAACAAGAAATATTAAAGAGGTTGTGCAGAAAAAATCTTTTTAAACATGTGCCCCATTTCATCCTAATTTCTACCTACCTTAAAAGAACACATTTATAAAGTTTAATAAAACAGAACAAACCTCTAAGCACTTCACGTCCTAATTTGCTCAGAAATCGTATACAAATCTTCCTGTATTTTGCTTAAAACATCTTATTAGGTTACCTATTAACAAGGCCTTACTTAGAATCTAAAGGACTATTTCTTAAAATGTGTAGGTGTGTTTATGAATAAATCCAAGTGCAATGAAAGAAAAGAGAATGAATCTGGTATCAAATGCCTCCTACTGACTCTGTACTGGAACATTTGCTTCTTTTTGTGAGTAGGCTAGAGGCAGCTTAATTTTTACTAACTGCTTTCTTCTTGGCTAGAAGGAGAGGGGTAGGAAGAAAATTGGCTTGATGCCTGAACTCATTTCAATTTCAATTCATCTAAAGACAAAAGCAAGAATTGTCCAGGCTGTGGGTAAGGTGGTTTCTTTTTTACCTTTTAAAAAAGTACTTTTCAAATGTGTCTATTATCTACAGGCTTATTTAATCTTCTGTCTTCTAACTGTAAACTATGAAACTTGTCCACTGCCCAGGTATCTAGCTATGATAACGATTTTCACGCCGTCAGTACACAACTTGAAAATGGATAAACAGCATCCCCAGATGAAATAGGGTGAGCAATTCAATCACTCCAGAATGAGTGACTGAAAAAAACTACTAGTTTTGGATACTCCATTCATTTCTCTTAACCTAAAGGAAAAGATATAACTTATTTGATTATGTCGCTGGGGATATACAGAGAATAATACCTCTTCTTTTAGAACTGATCCTCATAATGGCTCTGAGAAAGGTTTGTATGAGTATCTCTACAGCAAAGATAAGGGAATAAAAAGACCCAGTTAAATTAAGTCATGGTCTAGACAGACTCAAGTAACAGGTCTTCAATAGAGATAGGTTAAGGATGCTGGATGAGAGACACTGAGCCTTAAACCATTTGGGCTGCAAAGAAAAAATATGTTTCTTTCATTAAAAATTAATCAAAGAATCTAGACTGAGTGGCTTGCAGTAGCTCAGCAGTTTGTACTCAGCAAATTTTTATTATGCCCAGTCATCAAAAATAGAACTAGAACATCAGAAGGAAGCTAAGATAGTCATCTATGCAGATACCGATGTAAAATTTGTGACCTGTGTTTAAAAGCATAGTATATAATCTCATATCAGTATGTAGTGCCTAGCATTCCAAATAATGACACCTTCACATGTGGTCACTGTCTCATGGTGTAGGTGGTTGGCTGGGATACATGTGTCTATAAATGCACAAGAAAACAATGAATTTCAAATTACCAACCTTCCTGTAGTTTCTTATGTCTTTCTTCTACTTGATATAAACTCTTGTTCATGAATTCACTACTTATCCATTACTCACTCATTTATGTATTGACCATATACTCTGCCAGCCAATGAGTGATGTGTTGGATGTACAGGCCTAGTCCTGACTACATGGGTACTTCATTAACTGACGTTTTATGAATGAGCAGGATTCACAGCTATCAGTTCACTTCAGTCACTCAGTCGTGTCCGACTCTTTGCGACCCCATGAATTGCAGCACGCCAGGTCTCCCTGTCCATCACCAACTCCCGGAGTTCACTCAAACTTACATCCATTGAGTCGGTGATGCCATCCAACCATCTCATCCTCTGTGATCCCCTTCTCCTCCTGCCCCCAATCCCTCCCAGCATCAGAGTCTTTTCCAATGAGTCAACTCTTCACATGAGGTGGCCAAAGTACTGGAGTTTCAGCTTTAGCATCATTCCTTCCAAAGAAATCCCAGGGCTGACCTTCTTTAGAATAGACTGGTTGGATCTCCTTGCAGTCCAAGGGACTCTCAAGAGTCTTCTCCAACACCACAGTTCAAAAGCATCAATTCTTTGGCATTCACCTTTCTTCACAGTCCAACTCTCACATCCATACATGACCACTGGAAAAACCATAGCCTTGACAAGATGGACCTTTGTTGGCAAAGTAATGTTTCTGCTTTTGAATATGCTATCTAGGTAGGTCATAACTTTCCTTCCAAGGAGTAAGTGTCTTTTAATTTCATGGCTGCAATCACCATCTGCAGTGATTTTGGAGCCCCCAAAAATAAAGTCTGACACTATTTCCACTGTTTCCCCATCTATTTCAAGTGATGGGACCAGATGCCATGATCTTAGTTTTCTGAATGTTGAGTTTTAAGGCAACATTTTCACTCTCCTCTTTCACTTTCATCAAGAGGCTTTTTAGTTCTTCTTCACTTTCTGCCATAAGGGTGTTGTCATCTGCATATCTGAGATTATTGATATTTCTCCCGGCAATCTTCATTCCAGCTTGTGCTTCCTCCAGCCCAGCGTTTCTCATGATGTATTCTGCATAATAAGCAGGGTGACAATATACAGCCTTGATGTACTCCTTTTCCTATTTGGATCCAGTCTGTTGTTCCATGTCCAGTTCTAACTGTTGCTTCCTGACCTGCATATAGGTTTCTCAAGAGGCAGATCAGGTGGTCTGGTATTCCCATCTCTTTCAGAAGTCTCCAGTTTATTGTGATCCACACAGTCAAAGGCTTTGGCATAGTCAATAAGGCAGAAATAGATGTTTTTCTGGAACTCTCTTGCTTTTTCAATGATCCAGTGAATGTTGGCAATTTGATCTCTGGTTCCTTTGCCTTTTCTAAAATCAGCTTGAACATCTGGAAGTTCACAGTTCACATATTGCTGAAGCCCGGCTTGGAGAATTTTGAGCATTACTTTACTAGCATGTGAGATGAGTCCAATTGCGCAGTAGTTGATGGCTGGATGGCATCACGGACTCGATGGACGTGAGTCTGAGTGAACTCCGGGAGATGGTGATGAACAGGGAGGCCTGGCGTGCTGCGATTCATGGGGTCGCAGACAGTCGGACACGACTGAGCGACTGAACTGAACTGAACTTGAGCATTCTTTGGCATTGCCTTTCTTTGGGATTGGAATGAAAACTGACCTTTTCCGGTCCTGTGGCCACTGCTGAGTTTTCCAAATTTGCTGGCATATGGAGTGCAGCACTTTCACAGCATCATCTTTCAGGATTTGATATAGCTCAACTGGAATTCCATCACCTCCGCTAGCTTTGTTCGTAAGTGATGCTTTCTAAGGCCCACTTGACTTCACATTCCAGCTACACTTGTGTGCAAATTACTTAATCACTCTGAATCTCAATTTCCTCCTCTGTAAAAGGGGATTAATAATATCTTCCAAAGAATTGATGCCTTTGAATTGTGGTGCTGGATGAGGTGGTTAGATAGCATCATCAACTCAACAGACATGAATCTGAGCAATCTCTGGGAGATAGTGGAGGACAGAGGAGTCTGGCATACTGCAGTCCATGGGGTCACAAAGAATCAGACACAACCGAGCGACTGAACAACTACAACAGCAACAACAAACTGTACCTATTTTTATTAGGCATGTTAATATTAACAACAACATTACACAATAATATAGTGAAGCTAGTATATGATTTCTGATAGTTTCTTGACCACTCGCCTTGGGGACAAGTAACCAGATCTAGTTAAAAAGTCAAACTAGTCCATGGGGTCACAAAGAGTCAGATGCAACTTAGGGACTGAACAACAACAAATATCTTCTTTGCAGGGCTTTTGTGTTTCTGAGTTGTTCATACCTGCATCTCTCTGATTACTTGGTACATGGTCAGCACTATACATTCATGACAGACTCAAGGAATATATCAAAGAGTGAATATATATTAATAGATCAGTTAAATAGTGGGTACACAATAAATGGTAGCTAATATTATGAATAATACTAGGTTTCTCCTCTCTGTTATCCACTGTTGTAGAAGATATCAGGAGTAAGTGTGACAGTTTATATTTGTCTAGTCTTACTTTTCCCCACTGCTTATTTTTAAAGATCACTTGTACAGATTTCCATATCATGTCTTTGAATAATGCTGTGAAAGTAGTCAGCACAGGGCTTTTTTGCCCCATTTTCCCACTGAAGATGCAGAAACTCAGAAAGGTTGACATATTCAAACGAAAACAGCCTATCAGCGGTAAAAATAATTGTTGAATCCAAATTTTCATGCTGGGAGTTCAGTGCACACAGACCATCTGAAGAGAGAACACTGCCATGCTTCACAGAGCTGGAGTTTTTAAATCAAGGGATAACCAGGGCTGGCTCTCCTTATTGTAATTTTTTGTTCTTAATTCTGTCCCTGTAGTCTTATGAACTATGTACTCACAACTCTAAACCCACTGCATATGGGACACTTACCTTTGAACTTTCAAGATAGTAGGGCAAATAAGAAAAGGCGTCATGGCTGTATTTTGGGAGACATTAACTCATTTTAAGCATGGTTAAGGGCTTAAAGACTATCTGGGAACATGGATAAATTATTGTGCTTTTCATCAAAGCAGTTCCTGGATATGTTGCTTAAAATGGGGCAGCATTAACCCTAAGTTTACTTAAGAAGAGTTGGACCATAAAGAAGGGTAAGCTCTGAAGACTTGGTGCTTTTGAATTATGGTGCTGCAGAAGATTCTTGAGAGTCTCTTGGACTGCAGTGAGATCAAACCAGTCAATCCTAAAGGAAATCAACCTTGAATATTCATTGGAAAGAATGGTGCTAAAGCTGAGGCTCCAATACTTTGGCCACCTGATGTGAAGAGCTGAGAATGTAATACTGGGAAAGATTGAGGGCAGGAGGAGAAGGGGGCAACAGAGGATGAGATAGTGGGATAGCATCACTGACTCAATGAACATGAGTCTGAGCAAACTCTGGGAGACATTGAAGGACAGGGAAGCCTGGCATGGTGCAGTCCATGGGGTCACAAAGAGTTCAGACACAACTGAGTCACTGAGCTGAACTGGACTACACACAGCGCGCCAGGCTTCCCTGTCCGACACCAACTCCCAGAGCTTGCTCAGACTCATGTCCAGCAAGTCGATGATGCCATCCAACCATCTCATCCTCTGTCATCCCCTTCTCCCTCCTGCCTTCAATCTTTCCCAGCATCAGGGTCTTTTCCAATGAGTCAGTTCTTCATGGGGTTGCAAAAAGTCAGACAGGACTGAGGGACTGAACAACAGCTGTCAAGAAAGACAAAAGAGATTATCTCAAGATAGAGGAGTGATAAACAGTATTAAACACTGCTGAGAATTCAGTAAGAGATAAAAAAAATGCTTCTGTCAGGCACACTATTTTCAAAAATATTGAACTGACTATATTTAAATTTTAATTTTGTTCAAGAATAGTTGATTTACTATGTTATGTTAATTTCTGCTGAACAGCAAACGGATTCAGTTACATATATGGGTGAGTATTTGTGTATACACACACTTTTTTCATATTCTTTTCCATTATGGTTTATCACAGGATATTGAATACATGGTTCCCTGTGCTATACATACATGGATACACTTGAAATTTTTCTTAAAGAATGCTGACCTGGGGCTTCTTGTCAATTGAAACAACAGTTCAGGGGAAGGTAATATCTTGAACAAGTCCTTAAAGGAAGGAAGAACTTAGGATTCCACAGAAAGGAAGATTCTACCAAACAGGAGGAGGAAGGAAAAGGAGTCCTCCAAAAGAGAGAAGGAAAGGGCAAAGGATCAAAGGCCCAGATGCTGGAGGTAGGAGTGAGTGGAAATAAATGTGTAGATTTGGGGGCAAATTCCTAGAATGGCAAGGACTGTGTCCCACTAGGCTTTTGGTACTCTGAGGAAAAGTGCTCCCCGGAGTCTCTAGTTCAGTAAAGGTGGACGCAGTTGTACAGAGGCAGAGAGAGAGAGTGAAGCTGAGACAGGATTTATCATACTATATATCCAACCCCTCCCTCTTAGTTTTCCAGTTCTTCCTGGCTTTCACATGGTATGGAGGATAACCAGAAATTCCCATGTGCTTCTGGTGGACTTTCAAAGGAAAGCAGCTGAGAACCAGAGGACTCCCTATAGGATGGTCATGCTAAAGAATAAGGTGATCCCTAAGCAGGCATTTCTAGGTAACCAACCTATTTCAAGGTCATTGAGAAAATATGGTTGCAATGCTAAGCGTCCCTAGAGGCAGCAAGATCTAAGATGGGGACAAGAACACCAAAGAAATAACTGGGCTCTGACATCTAAAGCACAGACCACAAATTCTCCAGTTGCAGGTTGTGGGCAGATGCTAGCAAGATGCCCAGTGGCCAGGAAAGATGGAAATAGCTACTTCATTCAACAAGGACTCAAAGCATAGCCTAAGGAATTTCATGCAAACCAGCTAAGTCATGAAAACAGGTAAGGTTTCTTTTTATACCAAGCATACCTATAAACTTTGTATAGGTAGTTTACATATGCTATGACTTGGTATAACTTCCCTACTGGCTCAGTTGGTAAAGAATCTGCCTGCAATGCAGGAGACCCGGGGTTCGATCCCTGGGTAGGGAAGATCCCCTGGAGAAGGAAATGGCAACCTACTCCACTACTCTTGCCTGGAGAATTCCATGGACAGAGTAGCCTGGAAGGCTTCAGTCCACGGGATTGCAAAGAGTTGGACATGACTAAGCGACTAACCTTCACTTTCTTTTCATACCTATAAAAGGGGCTTCCCTGGTGGCTCAATGGTAAAGAATCTCCCTGCTAATGACTCAATCTGCCTGCTAATGCAGAAGACTCAAGTTTGATCCTTGGGTCGAGAATATCCCCTGGAGAAGGAAATGGCAACTCACTCCAGTATTCTGGTCTGGGAAATCCCATGGACAGAGGAACCTGGTGGGCTACAGACCATGGGGTCACAAAAGAGTTGGACATGACTTAGCAACTAAACAGCAACAAATACCTATAAAAATTACTGAAAATTGAAAAAAAAGGAGACACCTTTAAAAGGAAAGATGAATATTTTCTTCTTTTTTAAATAAAGAGGATGGCATCATCGACTAAAACAAAGAACATGATGTTTTAACTTTTTCATCTCTGAGTATCTGCAAATCCATTTGATGAACTGATGCGGAAGTCACTAGAGACATTAATAAGTTACAGTGAAACTCTTGGGCACGGAAGCTATAGTAAAGAGGGTTGAGGAATAAGATGAGGAAATGGAGGGGGAAGAGAAACGCAGCTCAAAGGACTGGTAGAGGTAGGATGGTTACCTGGAATATGGAGGAAAGGATTTGGTTTATGTTGGCAAATAACTGAATACATTTAAATGTTAATGAGAGAGAGACCAAAAGAGAGAGATTGAAAATTCAAGAAAAAGAAGAAAATTAATGGAGACTGTATAAAAGAAATACAGTAGAAAAAAATACAGGGGTGCGTCAAACCTGAAGGAGAGGATGACTTTTTAAAACATACTACCAAAGAAAGAAAACTACAAGAAATACTCACTTGACCAGCTGCATGCATCAGAAATCATGTGACATAAAATTTAAAAGATAAAATATAGATGGTTTTAACATATAATATTTAAAAACTCAGTAAGATAATCTGCAAGCATGTAAATTTAAAAATGGAGAAGTGGCGCACACTGAAAATTCAGAAAGGAGAAAAATGCAAATCAGCGGGCTTGTACAGCTTATGTCCAGGCTCACTTGTAAGAAAAGCCAAATTAAATCGATAAGAAACAATCTTGCCTATCAAATTGGCAAAGATAAAAATTAGACTGTTTATTTCCTTTGCAATACCTAAACCATTTTATAGCTATTTTGGGTCCGTTCATTTATTTTCATCTCGTACTTGCTCACTAAACTGGACATTTTGAGAAAGCAATAACATTCCCATCTAGATAACTTTTGCATATTTTTAATTCCTTGTGCAATGTTGGGCCCTTAGTAGGTCCTCAATAGACATATATTAAATGAATAAACGCAAGCATGAATGAATGAATGTTGGATATCATATCATATCATACCTTTGCATATCACGCTGAAAGAGCATCAAGGAATACAGCCCACCAGGAGAGAAGCTTGAAAATATCTATCAAAGGTCAATGTCATATTTTTCAAACAAGAAAATACATTTTTAGGAATTTATTCAAAATAAATAATATTTGCATAATTTAGGATAAGGATGTTCATCAAAAGTTATTTGTAATTTGATTACAATTTACAAATAGTTTAAATGTCCATTGATAAATATTCAATTAAATAAATTATGGTATATAAGGTTAATCATAGACTATGTAAACAACCATTAGAAATATGATTTTTAGAACTTTTTATGGTATAGAAAAATGCTCAAATATATTGTTAAATGAGAAAATTACATTTTAAAACAATATATATGATACAACCTCAGCTGTGTTTAAAAAAGTAAAACTTGAGATATGTAAAATGACAAAAAGCACACAGCATTTATTTTCTTTGAGCTTTTTTCTATCTTCCAAAATTTCAACATAGGAAATGAAAAATATTTTAAATATAGTTTAAGAATTTCTTCCAGGACTCTTTAGAACTTAGAAAAATCTAAGTTTCTTCCCACCATGTTTGGAAGAGAGGAAATTGATGGCCTGTTTTTATAAATCTCAAATCATTCCTAATTACTCTAATTTTAATCCTAACCTTTAAAAATATTTGCACAAAAAGCTTTTTTTTTAAATTTTTACAGTACTATGTGTATATTTTTTATCTATCCTTTGAAAAAATTCTGTTCTTAGAATCATCTTAGTTACTTAAATCTAACAATCTATTTAAGCCAAACTTAGATTAGAACCGTCATCTAAAGGTTTAAGACAGATATAAAAATTTAATGACCTCATATTAATTATAGAATTTAACTACAGTCCTTAAATAGAATTGTGTATATTCTTATGACTCCCATGGCCTTTAGTAGCTAAGAGAGTAATTCTGTTTTTGCAGTAACTCATTTGTGCTATTTGCCTTAGATTAAAGCCTCTTTACAAAGTTTCCCTGTTTAGAAGATAAACCACTTTTATTTCTGTTTCCTGTTCTTTTCTAGAACAAGTGCCCTAACGCATATGCACAGGTGTTTATATTGTATATTTCTAGCTCTTTCTATCTCAGCATTGATAGTGCTGCTTTAAGTGGCAATAGCATTCTTAGGCCAGGCTAGGGTAGTTTGTTTAGAAAATGTCACTTTCCCACTAAAATATATGACAGGCTGCATTTGTCTACATCTCCTTTAATCCTGACATTGTTTCCTCCGTACAACCCACAACTCTTCTCATTTTGTCTGATTCATGACAGCAGTGTGACTAACTCAAACCATCATCCTATTCTTGGCCGAGATCTACCTGAGGTGATAAGATGCGAGAGAAGCTCTGGAAGGCTATGGGACAAAGTAAAAACGCGCACATTGTGGATCAGATAATAAGAGAGCACACGGCTGGCCTGAGGTTTAATCACTGAAGGCACCGCAACAGTCACCTGAACATCTCTCGGTATGTGGCGCAGATAGAGGCAACAGTAAAGATCTGTCTAGTTCATGGATGTTTAAAAGTAGGTAGACAGCAGTAAATGAGTCTTGGGGAATAGGAAATAACAGTATGTAATGGAAAAGGGAGGGGGTGGAAATTCGTAAAGATTTTCATAATTTTCCCTGGATCTCAACAGGACTGCACCAGGCCCATGTTAGTATAATTCAGCATGGAAAATTTTACATGTGTGATTTTATTGCTTTTTGCAATAACTTTGTGAAGCAGAGTGATTCTCCCTATTTTAGAGATGGCTAAACTGAGGCAGAGAGAGAATGAGTGAGTAGCTGCATTCACTCAGTCTAGAATTCTAGGTTCTAGAATTTGAACCTAGACTGCCCAACTCTCAGGAAAACCTCAAATCACTACATGGATGTCTTGCAGAAGAACCCAAATGTTGACGCAATTAAGTTGAGGATTAAACCGATCAGGTACCCAGTCCTGATACAGATTCTAATATTCCCCAGTGGTCATAAGGTTCCCACTAAGATTTAGTTCTGAACTACCAGCCTTTCCAATTCCGCCTGTGCTTAAAAACCCCATGTGATGTTTTGGTCCTCTAGATAATTGTTTTATTTTTCACTGCTAGAAGATTCCCTAGAGGATGAGATGGCAACCCCACTCCAGCATTTCTTGCTTGGACAATCCCATGGACAGAGAAGCCCTGCAGGCTACAGTCCACAGGGTCACACAGAGTCCGGGCTTGACTGAGCACATGGGCAAACGTAGTAGAAGTGATGAGTCTTGATGATTTTACTCCCCATTTCAGGGCCTGGATTGCCTTCCTTTATTGGCTCTACTTATCCTATTTATAAAATAGAGCAAAATTCCATATCCACTGCAAAGCTTTTGTTTCCCTAATCCTTTGAAACAATTCCCTTTACTGAACACCTAGAATTTAGTATCTGCCACTTGTTATGAAATTAACATATATCATCTTGTATTATCTTGAAGAAAATATAAAATATATACATATATATGGTAAAATTTAGACAGACCCTACAAATGGTACAGAGAATTGAAATAAAATTTGATTTTACAGATCCGGCCTTTTGAATTAGATCCTAGGCACCTGGAAATCAGAAGCTCAATTACCTTTGCCCCCTCCTCCCAATAACTCAGGACAGCAGCCCACACAGAGTGTCTTCCCTGTTGACACTGATGCTCATGTAATTACAAACAACAGTCATAAAAGCCACAAAGAGAAGGCAAGACTCACAGGGCATTCATAGGTACCATGTACTAGTTAGCATTTTAAGTGCATCATCTCATTTATTCCTCCCAACAATCCTATGAGCTAGTAACAGAAGAGGAAACTAAGACACAGAGGGTTAAGTAACTTGCTCAAGGTCACACATCTCAGAGTGCTAACTCTTCTCACTCATCTTGTTTTAGAAAACATAGCTTTTTTTTTTGTTTAAATAAAAGTGCTAATATGTTGACAAAAAAGGTTTTTAATCATTAATTTCAAGTGAATTAATGAACACTTTTAAAATTTGTTAGTTTTGGCAGTTCAGTACTGAAGACTTTGCCTTCTAAGGCAGGGGGTGCAGATTTGATACCTGGTTGGGGAGCTAAGATGCTAAGATACTTCGTGGTCAAACAAACAAGCAAAAAACCCCAAACATAAAACAGAAGTGTTATTGTAACAAATTCTATCAAGACTTTAAAAATGGTCCACATAAAGAAAAAAAAAATTTAAAACATTCTTGTTAATTTCATAGTCAGTAAGTGTCAATAGATAATAGCCACATAAGTGAGAGCTCCGTAGCGTCTGCAATAATCTTGAAGGTATAAAACAGTCCTGTGACCCCAGCATTTGAGAAGCAAGACTTTCCTGAGACTGTCTGACCTCTTAAATGCTCTCTTGTCTCATTTCTCACCACTTGCCACCTTGCTCAGTCTCTCTGACCGCTTGCCTGTTCCAAGAACATGACAGCCTCATTTGTCTCTCAGTCACTTTGTACTTGCTATTGCTTCAGATTATTTGCAGGACTTGCTCCTTCACCTTCAACTCCAAGTTTGAATGCCATCTTTTCGGAGAGACTTGACCATATCACTTAAATTTTCAACTCCTGACACTCCCTAGCACCCTTCCACACTTAGTGTTTCTCCTTAACCCTTGTATCAGTTTGCTGGGGCTGCCCTAACAAACCACCACAGATTGGGTGACTGCAGAAACTGCTTATCTCATGGTTCTGGAGACTAGATGTCATAACTACTCACTGTAATTTAAGGGCCTATTTATACAAAAGCAATTCTTCCTGCTAGAGATGTAGACAATATGTCTATGAGTGGATATTCCTAACTCTTCATTTTTTTCTCCCTTCTATCAAATTTCTTAATTTTGTCAGTTTGCATTGAAATTGACTATAATATATTCAAAATTTCCCCCCCTCACTGTACCATGAAGTAATAAATTTTTGTCTTTGGCTAATTGGATCAATAAGGCATCCAGGGACAATATCCACTTGATGGATAGCGAGTTTGAGGTCAAGGTGTTGGCAAGGTTGATTCCCTCTGAGGATTGTGAAAGTGAAAGTTGCTGAGTCGTGTCCAGCTCTTTGCGCCCCCGTGGACTATACAGTCCATGGAATTCTTCAGGCCAGAATACTAGAGTAGGTAGCCTTTCCCTTCTCCAGGGGAATCTTCCCAATCCAGGGATTGAACCCAGGTCTCCCGCATTGTGGGCAGATTCTTTACCAGGTGAGTCACAAAGGAAGCCCAAGAATACTGGAGTGGGTAGCCTATTCCTTCTCCAGAAGATCTTCCCTACCCAGAATCAAACCGGGGTCTCCTGCATTGCAGGCGGAGTCTTTACCAACTGAGCTACCAGAGGATTGTGAGGGCAAATCCCTTCCATGCGTTTCTTCTAGCTTCTGGTAGTTTGCTGGAAATCTTCAACATTCCCTGACTTGTCAGAGATGTCGATCCTGGCTTCATCTTCACATGCTGTCCTTTGTATGTGTACGTGTGTGTGTAAATTTCCATTTTTTATAAGGACACTGGTCATACTGGATTAGGGCCCATGATAACGGCCTCACCTTAACACGATCATCTACAAAGACCCTATTTTCAAATGAGGTCACATTCACAGGCAATGAAGGTTAGGACTTCATCTTTTGGAGGGATCAATTCAAGCCATAATAACCCTTGACACCATCCTAACATACTATAAAACTTTTGTTTGCTTGTCCTTGCAAGTATTCTCCCTTTAGAATGTTTTTATTCCTTGGACTCAGTTTGCTAATTCACTATTATATGACCAGAGAATAAAACTGTACCAGCACATAGATGCTTGAATGAATATGTATGGAATGAATGAGCTATAGCCATTTGGTGGAGCAGGAAGCTGGATAGGAGAATATAAGATGACATTAGACCAGCGTGTGCTTGCTAAGTTGCTTCAGTCGTGTCTGACTCTGACCCTATGGACTGTAGCCCACCAGGCTCCTCTGCCCATGGCATTCTCCAGGCAAGAATACTGGAGTGGGTTGCCATGCCCTTCTCCAGAGGATCTTCCCAACCCAAGGATCAAATGCATATCTCTTATGTCTCAGGCACTGGCAGGTAGGTTCTTTACCACTAGCATCACCTGTGAAGTCCAACATTAGATCAGTAGTTGAGAACTAAATCAAAGATGGCCTTGTGTTCTTGATACACTTAGGAATCTGTGTAGGTAAACCCCAAGTCTCCTTATCAAGACTGGCCTGCTTTACTGTGCTAAATGCTATCACTATATACTTGGATGATTTCTCCTAATCATTAAATTGCATTTTAGTGATGAAACACTTTTGCATTATTGATTTCTCACACAATTCTATATTTTACCAATAGTCTATACATTTACTATCACTTAGAAATTTCATAACAGCTCTTTATCAATTAGGGCTTTACTTATAATAAGAACAATTCTTTCTGCTAGAGATGTGGATAATACACATATGACCAAATACATTTAACTGTTATTTTTTTCTCTATCAGATTCTTTCTCAATTTGGTTACCCTGCATTGGAGATATATATATCCAAAATTCTCCCACCCCTCTGTCACAACATGAGTAAGAAATTTTCATCTTTGGCTAATTAAATCAATCAAGCATTTAGGGGGCAATGCCCACTTGATTGATATAATCAACTGAGTCTGTGCACCTGGTAATCTAGGACCCATCAGAGGAAAAAGAAAAAAGAAAGAAAACACAAGCAGCAGTTTAAGTTGAACAAATGTGTGGGTTTTAAAATTACTCTCACGTCAGAGTTCAACACACAATTTAGGGAATAATTCACCTTTTGGGGATATTTTCAGCTAGAGACTTCTAAGCTGTAAATTAGCATTCTTAAAAGCAGTCTTTTTAGTTTAGCTTAATGACCCTGAACCCAAGCAAAGTCATTCAGTCTCCAGCAGATGAAAATGAACGGAAACAGTCCACTGACTGGGTCAGGGGAAAAGTGTTGCAGGGGCTTGCACAGGTTTTCTTTTATAGGCTTTTTTTCTCTTTTTTTCCAGAGTGACTGAAGAGAAAGTATTTAGATGTAATATAATATGCTCAGTCCTTCAGGCCTGGAAGGAAACTTTTAAATCTGGGAGGGACTGAGAGGTTATATAACTGAGCATCTATATATTTACAGACCAGAAGGTACAGGTCCAAAGAGTAAAGTGATTTCCCTAAGGTCCTTTGGCTTTAAGAGGGTGGCAGCAGGAAGGTCTGGTGCCTAGGAGGATGTTTGTGAAAAACCTGACCCTGTGACCTGTTTTCCATGATGATCCTAATTTTAACTCTGCAGCAAACTGCCCCCGCCCCAGTTTACCTACCTCCATGTATCCCTCAAATTTACCAACAATTTTCAAACTTGAATGCTGCACGCAGTTCCACTGTCAGATGATATATTGCTAAGAAAGAGTGCTTGATGGGAGACGGCCTGGCATCTCGATCCAGAACAGCCGTGACAGATAGAAGGGCAAAGAGTCTATAGTCATTTTTCCTTAGAAGGTAAAGTGTGCACTCTTAAACTCATTTACTTTTGCAAATATTGATAGCATTTTCACATTCTGCTCAAGAAAAACCTGAGGGGATAATTCGAACCTCAGTCATAAGGCTTACACTGAATAAGATCTATACTCTGCGATTCTGAAGGCTTAAATATGTGTTTTAGGCATTCACCCTGCACCTCCCCTTAGCTCCCCCAAAGACATTTCTTAAAAGGCTATCTGTGATTGAGGTATCTGTGATTTAAATCTAAGTGACTGCATTTCCAAAAATCTCTTCCTTTATGCTCAAGCTTGGAACTTTCATAATATTATTAACATATACTAATACAGTATTTACTACCATATTAAATATTTAACACTTTCACAAATAGTAATAAAAAGTTTTAATGTAGTATTTAGTATTATACTAAGTCCTTAGAGCGCCGGTGGCTGCGACGATGTGCAGAGCGTGGCCAAGAGGAGCTACCCCACGTCCAAGGTCAGGGGCGGCAGCCGAAAGGAGTTATCCTGCGTCCAAGGTCAGGGGCGGCAGCCTAGAGGAGCTACCCGCGCCCGAGGCCAGGGGCGGCCTGGAAGAGCTGCCTCATGCCCGAGGCCAGGGGCGGCGGCTGGGAGGAGCGACCCCACGTCCAAGGAGCGGTGGCTGTGCAGGCGCCGGAGGGCTTGGAGGACGTATTCCACGTTCAAGGTTGGGAGAGGCACCCGTGAGGAGATACCCCTCGTCCAAAGTAAAGAGCAGCGGCTGAGCCTTGCTGGAGCAGCCATGAAGAGATACCCCACGTCCAAGGTAAGAGAAACCCAAGTAAGATGGTAGGTGCTGCAAGAGGGCAGACACACTGAAACCATAATCACAGAAAACTAGTCAATCTAATCACACTAGGACCACAGCCTTGTCTAACTCAATGAAACTAAGCCATGCCCGTGGGGTAACCCAAGATGGGCGGGCATGGTGGAGAGGTCTGACAGAATGTGGTCCACTGGAGAAGGGAATGACAAACCACTTCAGTCTTCTTGCCTTGAGAACCCCATGAACAGTATGAAAAGGCAAAATGATAGGATACTGAAAGAGGAACTCCCCAGGTCAATAGGTGCCCAATATGCTACTGGAGAAGAGTGGAGAAATAACTCCAAAAAGAATGAAGGGATGGAGCCAAAGCAAAAACAATACCCAGCTGGAAGCAAGGTCTGATGCTGTAAAGAGCAATATTGCATAGGAACCTGGACTGTCAGGTCTATGAATCAAGGCAAATTGGAAGTGGTCAAACAGGAGAAGGCAAGAGCGAACGTCGACATTATCAGCGAACTAAAATGGACTGGAATGGGTGAATTTAACTCAGATGACCATTATATCTACTACTGCGGGCAGGAATCCCTTAGAAGAAATGGAGTAGCCATCATGGTCAACAAAAGAGTCCGAAATGCAGTACTTGGATGCAGTCTCAAAAACGACAGAATGATCTCTGTTTGTTTCCAAGGCAAACCATTCAATATCATGGTAATCCAAGTCTATGCCCCAACCAGTAACGCTGAAGAAGCTGAAGTCGAACGGTTCTATGAAGACCTACAAGACCTTTTAGAACTAACACCCAAAAGAGATGTCCTTTTCATTATAGGGGACTGGAATGCAAAAGTAGGAAGTCAAGAAACACCTGAAGTAACAGGCAAATTTGGCCTTGGAATACGGAATGAAGCAGGGCAAAGACTAATCACGCCAGGGAGGCCCGGCGTGCTGTGATTCATGGGATAGCAAAGAGCTGGACACAACTGACTGACTGAACTGAACTGAAGTCCTTAGTAATTTCACAAAAGTTCTAGCTTAAAAAGCTACTCCCTAGCTTTATTAATTATAAAAATTATATATATATATATATTCTTGAGATAGCACGTAATAATATGTTCCATGACACATAAAATAGAAGGTCTGGATCTACCTATTACAACCTGAAGGAACTCTTTTTTACGCATAAGGTAAATTTGTTTAAACAAACTATTTCAAAATGAATCAACCGGGTTTCCCTGATGGCACAGTGGTAAAGAATCCACCTGCCAATGCAGGAGACACAGGTTTGATCACTGGTCTGGGAAGACCCCACATGACGTGGAACTACTAAGCCCATTTGCCACAGTTGATGAGCCTGTGCTATGGAGCCCGGAAGTCACCACTACTGAGCCCATGTGCAGCAATTTCTAAAGCTCATGAGCTCTCGGGCCTGCGCTCCACAACACAAGAAGCCACCACCTTGAGAAGCCCCAGCACCGCAACTAGCCCCTACTCATGGCAAGCAGAGAAAAGCCTGCCCAGCAACGAAGACCCAGCACAGCCAAAAATGAATAAACAAAAGTATTTAAAAAGACGAGTCAACCTGTGACAGTATTAAAAATACTCTTGCAACATGTTTGTTCTACATAGGAAGACACGTTAAACACTTGCTAATTCCCCTGGAAACAAGAGAAAAGCCATACCTTCACCAACACCTACAATAGGCAAAATTTTATTTTAAGCACTGTCAAGGATACAAAGGAATTCAGGGCATAGTTGTTACATAGGGCGATCTCTATAAGAGCTTACCAAATATGTACAAGTATTAATAGAAAAGTAGCAACAGATAAGAATGACCATCCCTAAGCAACTACTAGGGTAAAAATGATCACATATCACTGCTTATTTAGTACATCATTTGTGTTTACCTTTTGATCTCGATGGTCATAAAAGCAGAAATAAACCACTCTTCTCAAAATGGATAAAAATCAAGTAGAAGATCAAATGCATGAAATTTATACTTGTAACCTTGGAAGTAAATGGGCCCAATGGACTCTCCTCTTCAAATTGCTTTTAGGAAGCATCTGAGATTTCACATGAGACTTACCTACTCTGAGAAACAAAATCACACAGAGAACAGAAAAACTAAGGGGAGGTCATCACTCAGAAGACAAACACGTCAGAAAATACTGGGATGAAGATAATGTAATTTAGATGTGGAAATCAGAAAACTCAACATTGACATGTACTTTATAGGTGGGAAAGTATATGCGTGACACAATGCATGTCCCCAGGTATGGCAGCCAGTCCTCTTTGACACAGGCTGGAAAGGCATCAGAGAGATGATAAGAGGTAAAGCTGGTTTTAAAAGTGGAAGTGGAGGAGGCTCCTATGCAGCGAGAAGGAGGCAATTTAGGAAGCGTGGATGTATTGAAGGCAATAATTCCTAAACATAAACATTGCTTATAACAGTGAATACCAGGACAATGGTACATTAAAAACCCCAGAATTTTTACCAGTTAATACTTAGAAAAAGTTTTCTTTTAATGTACCTCTTAATTTATTGAGAGCCTACTATCTGCAAGGCATATAGCCACTGGTTAAAAAGAAATTACAAAGAAGGTATTTGCTTTTACTACTTAATATCTGATGGTAGAGGTTGGTGTTAAAGAGAGAAATAAGCAAACACAAAATCACAAGTACTATGGGAATGAATAATAACAGGGACTGGTTAATTTAAACTCAAAGCTGACAGTTAAGCCCTGAAGGATGGCTTCAAGTTTCTAGGAAAAGGGAGATGAAACTGAATTTCAGCTGAAGAACTAGCATTTTTTTTAAACCTTGGATTTTTATGGCATAAAAGTGTCTAAGCCTTGAATAGGAAATGGGGAAAATAGATCAAAATCATCAGGAGCAAACAACTAGAATATCTTTAAAGGAAAGTTATATTTATAAAAGTTAAGTCGAAGATTATTGCCCTTGACCAAAGGTCACTGCCAATATATCGAAAAGCTGTTAAAAAAAAAAAAAAAAAAAAAGCTTAAACAGTTAAGCTGAGATTGACATTCTGTGACACAGACAACCAGGCAGGAAGTTTGAAGGAATATTTTTCCCTCAAATCTTCTCCTCTGAAATAGTGATAAGATGAGATCACAAGAAACAGAATACATATATTTAAAAAGTAAAGAAAATAGAAATTCAAAAATTCAAAAGTATAATATCTTTAAGGGAACAGAATGAACATTCCAAGGCAAATAAAGGAGGAAATATATCCTATTCCTATTCTTGATGCTTTCAGTTCTGAAGTCATAACTGACGCCACATGATTCCTTTGGGTAGGAAAAAGTAACTGGTGGAAATATCATCTCAGAATGACCAGTTTTGGCTAGAGGAGACTGTACCTGCTAAATATTTATAGGATTATTTCAAGCATTCTGTTTTGGGTTGGAGCTGGAGCCAAACCACATATGAAAAATACCGTGTTACAAAATGTACACAGCCAAACTGAAGCAGTTCATTTCATTTCAAAAGCACCTTACAATAAAATAAGTCATTTTTGATTGCTCAAGAGTGGATATGCTTTATTAGTACATATAATTATCAGAAATTTCCTACCAGAGGAAGAAATGATAAGGGATGTCTATTTTTTGTCCTAAAATTAGGTTCCCATGTTGACTCTGGGGAAGCCCTTGGACCTCTCTGGCATTCCATTTTCCTTATCTATCAAAATCAAATTATAGGTTTGAATTAGTTGTTGACCTTCTCCACCTCCAAAATTTTCTGATTCTATCGTATGAATTCCCTACTTTGGTTAAAACCCATTCTCCTTTCTTCAAGTATTTCTTACTAGGTAGATGTTTGGAATTCAGCAATAAATGACATTGCCCTCAAGCAAGCCCCAGTTTGGCAGTGGGATGACTGACCAGGAAACAGACTCTCATGACATAAGGTGCTATGCGCCTGGGTGTTATGGTAGAATCTAGGATAGTTCCTGCTCCAGTTAAGGAAGTAGGGAACTCACAATTATTTGGGCAAATACAGCTTTACCGCAACTAAACTTTGCTCTCTTGAATTATTTTCTTAGTTCCCCAGAAGACAGGTAATTTTTATATGGGTTGAGAAGTGCTACTTCTCAGGAGAAGAGTTTCTGAAACTGGGGGCACTAGTGGTCAAGTACTAGGACAAGCACTAGTGGTCAGCATCTCATTTTAGGCCTCGGCAATGCTCAGAAGCACATTCATACTGAAAACTTAACTTCTCGTCTTCTGAACATGCATCAGGGTGCACACACGGTGCCTTTGACCTAGTCAATTCCCGGTCACCGAGTTACCAATGAAATAGGTCAGGTCTCCCACATCAAATATTTGAAGGTGCCATCTTCTGAGATAAGAGTTCTATCACATGTAGTCTTGTCTCAAAGAACCTCCTTTGTTAGGAGAGAGAGTGTGTGTGCGTGTGTGTCTGTGTGTGTGAAGTAATCTAATTTGAGACAGGGACTGTTTTTAAGTCTGGACCAGTGATATATTTGGAGAATGACCCTGATGTGTCTGTAAGAGCAATGCTTGCTAATTCCATTCTTCCACCTTTCTGGAGGTGCCTGGGGTCCATCCAATAGGGAGTAATTATCACATCACACTAATCAAAGGATGGAACAATGACCATTTTAAGAGGTCATTTCCATTTCAGGGGGAAACATTAAATAGTTTTTATCTGTTTGGGCAACTGAGATCAATACAAATTTGTTCCATTTTTTTTCTCCAAAGCACTTATTGCCATCTAATATTCATTTTATGTATTTAGTGTATTTAATGTTGCCTCAACTAACATATATGCTAAGGGTAAGAATTTTTGCTTTGTTTACTGTTATATGCCCTGAAATTAAATAGTATATAATACATGACAGTTAATCAATAAATATTTATTGACTGAATGAATGTTGCTAAACTAGCAGAGACTCAACATCTGATTTCATCTCCAGGTGGATTCTGGTAGGATGGAAAATCTGTACCTATGAATGGCTGCACAACTGTGGTAGAGTAGGCAACTAGGTCACTCTGCTTTTTTTTTTCTTTAATTAAATATACGTACTCTTTTTTGAAGGATGAAAAAAAAATTGGGGCTGTTTATATTATTTTGAGGAGCTATCAAAGGAGGGCAACTCATAAGTTCTGGAAAAGGAACCATAAGTCTTGTTAGAGGATATTCAGACAACCAATAGAGGAAGGTGCACTAGAGTTAAGGGGTCTGCCAGGGCAGGCAGGCTCCAAGAGGGAGATACTACCTAAACTCATACAGGAAGTGTGTGCAGGTGTTAGGGAGGCAAATGGGTGCAGCATGGGGAAGAGCACTTGCAGTAAGGAGGAGGTGAGAAAAAAGAGAATCCTGTGAGTTTGGGCAATTTCAAGTCTAACCATGTGGCTGGAATACAGATACGGGAAAAGAATAAGGGATGAACTGGAGCTTAAAGCAGAGGCACAACATCTAAGGCCTTGGATGCCAAGCCAAGAAGGTTGGCTCTTACCTGAAAGTCAGTGTGGAGCAGTGAGTATCAGAGTCAGGCTATAGTGTAAGAAAGTTCCCACTGGTGACAGTGTGGATAAAGCACTGAAGCGGACTTAAGACTGGGACATACCGCCCAGCTAGGAGGCTGCTGCAATCCTGGTGAGAGATGACAGTGGCCTGAAGCAGATAGTGTGTCTGGGGAAAAGCATGTGGATTTCAGAGGGATTAAAGAGGTGGAACGGACTCGCCAGCTGATTAGGTGTGAACAGTAAGAGCTGTTTTCTGCATACATAGATGGTGATTCCAAGATGAGAATATTAGAGAAGGATAATACTAGAATGCTCTGCAGATACACCGTGCATGATTTTTCTCTATCCCTGGCTTATTCAAATTAACTCTAAAGCTTGGACAAATTCCTTATCCCTTTTTCTCCATCTACATACGGGTTTTCACAACATCTACCACATAGGTTTAGAGCAAGAAACAAGACTTGCACAGATAGGAATTAAACTAGTTGGGACTGAATTCTGTCCCCAGAAGAGCAATGCTCTCATCTGCAGTTTTCCCATCTCCCCCGTGAGGACAAAAAAGCTAAATGGTTATTTGTTGCAGAGCTCAAATAAAATAATGGAGTCCTCAACAGTATATCTCAAATACTCAGGAGCTATTACTAGTATAATCATCACATGTGTGTTAAAAGGAAATGGCATATTACAAACCATTCTGTCCATTTCATGGGCCAGTTTAGTGGCGGTATACTTGGGAAAGGGCAGTGAGCAGATTTTTAACAATGAACAGGAAATAACCGGTTAGAACTGAGAATCTGCAGCCACTGTGTGGCAGGAAGCAGTGGGTCAGGACTCTGTGGTTGGCTAACAGTGAATCTGTATTTACGGCCAAGGCAAAGTCTCTAGAGAGCTCAACGTGGCAAGGGAAGTGGGTAACAGCACTTGCTAAAACTTAAAGCGCTTCCACTCAGACCCAATAAAACATGAGGTCAACATCGCTGGGAGCTGAGAAGTCTCCTGTACTCATTAAATGCTCACCCAAAGCAAAAGGTGGAAGTGTCTCACTGAATTTCTCTCTTGGAATTTCTACTAAGGATGCTGGTCTGCCCAAAGGAACTTCATACCAATGGTAGAGCTGAACGGAGCAGGGCACAAGAGAAATAAAAACACTGCAAAATGTTCCACAGCCTCGTTCTAACCAGACTGTGGGCCCAGGCCATGCAAGCGGGGTAGGGCTTGTGATGAGAAGCACGGATTTTCAGCACAGAGTATGTTTTTGGCTGCAACTGTGTAGGCTATGGCAGCTTACCAGACAGCCAGGAAATTCTGTGGTGGTTTGGGGCCCGGCAATTCATTGGTGGCTTATAAATGTTCAGAAGGCTCAACTTTCTCCTGAGGTTTTGAAACTATGCCGTTTTGACATGCTTCATAAGAAACTGCCTAAGTATGGTTATTTAATCCCCTTTTGTAGACTTTTCAAGAACTCACAGCCATATTTCTACCATGAAAAAGAAAATAGCCCCATGTATTCACAGTGAAGCTGAGTTGCTGCGAATGAGGTTTCAGCAGTCCTGGTGGACATACTTTTTGGAGGTGACATGATCAAACTGTGTGTGAGTCTGTGTGTGTCTTTAAAATGCTGCCCCTCCATCTTGTATTCATTATTACAGTAGACATTTTATAACTCAAGCAGGTTTGGGAAACACCAATTTGTTCTCAAGGTTATTATCAACAGATGTTTTATTATTTTGATCACACAAGACAAGTCAGTTAAAAAGACCTGCTGTATGTGCGGCAACCAACATAAAATAATCTCAAAGAATGAAAGAATGTTTCCACCATATGGTTGAGTCTGCATGTGGCTATAAATTGTGCATGATGGATGTGAACTGGGTTAATATTCAGTTTCCTTTCTCAGAATCCCAAGAATGACACATAGCCTTCTAAGACTAATTCATTAATTCAATAACCCTGAGATTTAAAAAGTAGCTGATTTCACAGCCAGCGCTGCCTTCACTTAATGTCCTTACCCTTCCTTCCCTATGGAGCACAAATGCAGACTCTAAGTTCAAGTTGAGAAACATCCCTTTGGAAACCAGAGGCAAGAATCCTCACATCAGCTGTTCAAATGCCAAGCTTTCCAGAGGAAAAATCACCATCCCATGTGAAACAACACAGTTGGCCTTGACAATGGGTGGAGAGACACTGAAATGATAGGGCAAGAGGTCCTTTTGGGGAAATTTTAGCATCAAACCCATCTCCATTCAGATTTCTGCTCTAGCCCCTTGCTAAATGTGCAATCTTGAACAAATCACTTTATCACTCAATGCCTCAATTTGCAAGAGAGTATGAGGATAATTACTTCACAGAGTTACTGCCAGAAAGATTAGAGAAAGTAATACAATACATAAGTTCAGATTTATATATAGCCCAGATTTCCAGAATATTTCCCCATATATTTGAAAAAGAACCCCCCTGCTTACTCAGAATTGCATTACAGCTGAATCTGAGTGGTACACAGGTTGTCCAGGCAGAGCAGTGTACTGCATTTTAACGGCATCCTCAAGTTTCGGCACAGGACATGGTCCATGCACCTAAAACCATCCTTACAGGCACTGCCAAACGTGATAGACTGCTCTAAAAAGCAGGTGTTGTAATTGCTGTCAGAACAGCCCAGGCTAAAGACAGCCTGTCCCTAATGTAACATGCTTGAAAAGAAGGCAGTTAAATAACACTGACATGAGTTTAATTTTGAAGCAGTAATAAATAGCGTTGTAGAATACTTTGGCACTTGTAAATTTTATTGCTGGAGGCAGACACAGAGAAACATGCTATGAACTAAGAAACATTCACTTTAAAAAGTGATCAGTGCAAAGACCTGAGTTTTTATTTTACCACTATAAAGTCTGTATGGTTATCACTCACCTAGACCCAGACATCCTGGAATGTGAAGTCAGGTGGGCCTTAGGAAGCATCACTACAAACAAAGCTAGTGGAGATGATGGAATTCCAGTTGAGCTATTTCAAATCCTAAAAGAAAGTGCTGCACTCAATATGTCAGCAAATTTAGAAAACTCAGCAGTGGCCATAGGACTGGAAAAGGTCAGTTTTCATTCCAATCTCAAAGAAAGGCAATGCCAAAGAATGCTCAAACTACCGCACAATTGTACTCATCTCACACACTAGGAAAGTAATCCTCAAAATTCTCCAAGCCAGGCTTCAATAATACATGAACCATGAACTTCCAGATATTCAAGCTGGATTTAGAAAAGGCAGAGGAACCAGAGATTAAATTGTCAACATCTGCTGGATCATTAAAAAAGTAACAGAGTTTCAGAAAAACATCTACTTCTGCTTTTTGACTATGCCAAAGCCTTTGACTGTGTGGATCACAACAAACTGTGTGGAAAATTCTGAGAGAGATGGGAATACTAGACCACCTGACCTGCCTCTTGAGAAACCTATATGCAGGTCAGGAAGCAACAGTTAGAACTGGACATGGAACTGGTTCCAAATTGGGAAGGGAATACGTCAAGGCTGTATATTGTCACCCTGCTTATTTAACTTCTATGCAGAGTACATCATGAGAAACGCTGGGCTGGGAGAAGCACAAGCTGGAATCAAGATTGCCAGGAGAAATATCAATAACCTCAGATATGCAGATGACACCACCCTTATGGCAGAAAGTGAAGAAGAACTAAAAAGCCTCTTGATGAAAGTGAAAGAGGAGAGTGAAAAAGTTGGTTTAAAACCCAACATTCAGAAAACTAAGATCATGGCATCTGGTCCCATCACTTCATGGGAAATAGATGGGGAAACAGTGGAAACAGTGACAGACCTTATTTTTTTTGGCTCCAAAATCGCTGCAGATGGTGACTGCAGCCATAAAATTAAAAGACACTTGCTCCTTGGAAGAAAAGTTATATGTAGAGTATATAACCTAGACAGCTTATTAACAAGCAGAGACATTACTTTGTCAACAAAGGTCTGTCTAGTCAAAGCTCTGGTTTTTCCAGTAGTCATGTGTGGATGTGAGAGTTGGACTATAAAGAAAGCTGAGTACTGAAGAATTGATGCTTTTGAACTGTGGTGTTGGAGTAGACTCTTAAGAGTCCCTTGGTTGGAAGGAGATCCAACCAGTCCATCCTGAAGGAAATCAGTCCTGAATATTCATTGGAAGGAGTGATGCTGAAACTGAAACTCCAATACTTTGGCCACCTGATGCAAAGAACTGACTCACTGGAAAAGACCCTGGTGTTGGGAAAGATTGAAGGCGGGAGGAGAAGGGGTTCACAGGGGATGCGATGGTTGGATGGCATCACCGACTCAATGGACATGAGTCTGAGTAAACTCCAGGAGTTGGTGATGGACAGGGAGGCCTGGGTGTGCTGCAGTCCATGGAGTCACAAAGAGTCGGACACGACTGAGCGACTGAACTGAACTGAAAGTTTGTATGAAAGAACACGTTTCAGGCTTATGTCATAGACAGTGACAGAAGAGAAGACAGCAAGTCTGGTCAGCACTCCAGGTAGTAGATCTCCCTGAAGTAATGACTCTAATTCACACATCTGGCTCCCTTACTAACTTCTAAGCTCTCTGAAGAAGAGACTGTATCATTTACTACTTGTTCACAACATCTAATACACCTGTGACCAAAGAGATGCTCAAGTAATGCCTGCCGAGTGAAAAAAGCATAAATTCCAGGCATCACAATCAACACTTATCTGGAGAATGGAAGAAAAAATGTAGGAGGGAAAGTAATAATCAGGAGCATTGCCAGAGGAAGAAGATCATGGGGGAAATAAAGACATGGGGGAAGCTGTGGTTCTTCTGCAGAATAAAGAGTCTGCGGATGAAGTAGATGTTGATATTATTTTGGTAAAATTCAAGGCCTCTCATGTGAAGAGAACTAGACCAGTAACAATAATAATTGCCAATTCTTGTATAGTACTTTTTAGGGCTGGGGACTGTTTTAAGTACTTCATTTTTTATTTATGAACACATTTAGTATTCACAACAATCCTATGAAGGTGGTGTTATTATTATCCCTATTTTATAGATGAGTATACTGAGGTACAGACTCAGTGACTTGCTCACATTCACAAAGGTAACCAGTGTTAAAGCCACAGTTTGATCTCAGGCTAAAGTGCTGTAAAGTCCACACTTGAAATACTTTCCAGTGTTGGTAAAACAATTTGGTAGAAATTACTAGAAGAGAGTCAAATCAATGTAAGAAATACTTTCCAAACAGTAATGTTCAAGATTTAGAGGGTTAAAGGGCTTTCCCACTTATTGGAAGTACAAGATAAAAACTTGTTATTTCGATGTGTTTCCCATGAGTCTAAACATTCATGATAGTTATTTTCCAATGCATGTATATGGAATTTAGAAAGATGGTAACGATGACCCTATATGCGAGACAGCAAAAGAGACACAGATGTAAAGAACAGACTTTTGGATTCTGTGGGAGAAGGCGAGGGTGGGATGATTTGAGAGAACAGCATTGAAACATGTATATTACCATATGTGAAAGAGATCACCAGCTCAGGTTCAATGCATGAGACAGGGTGCTCAGGGCTGGTGCACTGGGATGACCCTGAGGGAAGAGATGGGGAGGGAGGTGGGAGGGGTGTTCGGGATGGGGAACACGTGTACACCCATGGCTGATTCATGTCAATGTATGGCAAAACCCACTACAATACTGTAAAGTAATTAGCCTCCAATTAAAATAAATTAACTAATTAAAAAAAAACTGAATGAGGTATTAGGCCCAGGGTTTTAAAATTCTACACAAACAAACAAAAACAACCTAAACTTAAAAAAAAAAAAGAGCAAGTTTAAATTATTTGGGTGATTTCAAATCTAATTTGACATGAGAAACAGTCTTCGGATTTCAGCTTAACTTTAGAAATTAATGAACCACATTTTGATATTTTTAGTTTGTTTTACCTCCAATGAGTATTCATTGGAAGAACTGATGCTGAAGCTGAAACTCTAATACTTCGGCCACCTGATGCGAAGAGCTGACTCATTTGAAAAGACCCTGATGCTGGGAAAGATTGAAGGCAAGAGGAGAAGGAGATGACAGAGGATGAGATGGTTGGATTGCATCAACAACTCAATGGACATGAGTTTGAGTAAACTCTAGGAGTTGGTGATGGACAGGGAGGCCTGGTGTGCTGCAGTCCATGGGGTCTCAGAGTCAAACATGACTGAGTGACTGAACTGAACTTACCTTAATAAGCCAATTATTTGGATTTGTTTGCTATTAAAACAAAACCCAACAACAAGAGTTGAAGAAAAAAGAGCAAGGCTGGAAGTTAAAGATGTGATTTAGACTGGCCTTTGCTCTGTATTGAGTGACCTTGCAAAACCCATGTCAATGTTTTTTGAGCCCTCGTTTGCTCATTTTTAAAGTGAGTGGCAAATTTTCTTTTCCTAATTCACAGGGTAGCTTGAAAGATGAAATGATATCTGAAAAATATTTGAAATAATGAAATAATATTAAAGCATGAGCTGCATCATAATTATATGGTATATTTGTTAAATGAAGAAATAAAGCTATATGCATAGTAGAACCAATTATGGCTTCATAAAACATGGATATATTCTCAGGAGGAAAGTTTAAAAAATACAGTTGAAACACAGCTTGAACTGGATTTATTGAATTAGAAAAATACCAAATTTGCAAGATGGGATGTCATTTTTGTTGTTTTTCTCAAGTTAGGGTAGCATTATTGAGCCATGAGTAAAGTTTAAGCAAATGGTGGGGAGAGGCACATGACTTATTGCTCAAACATTAAGAAACAATCCCACAGAGAAATAAATTCCTCCCCATCCACCTCCTACTGTCTTTGTCTTTTTCTTGAAGTTGCTTTCAACCTTGCGATGTGAATCAAAGACATTTTGCCAGTGGGCTTGTTGTTTCCTTTTGATAAACGTATAAGACTTAAGGGCAATCATCTGAATATATCATGGCTGGTTCGAGAATACTCTATTCTAAAAAATCTTCCATATTTTTCCTGCTTGCTGATGGCACCACATTTGAAGACAGCTCAACCAGTTCTGCTGCATACTAATTTTGTGATCCTGGATAAATGCCTTAACTTCTTTGACCTACAGTTTTCTTCTTGGTAAGATAGAGGCTCTAAAACGTATGTCATAGACTGTTAAAATTTGAGATAATCAAAAAGGAGTAAACAACATACAAAGTTAAACTTTCAGTAAATGATATTGATATACTTAGTGTGGCACCAGCATTAGCGAGAGCATGAAGGTTGGCTCCAGCTTAAAAGAAGGTCCTATCTACCTATCCACCCATCCAACTATAAACACATGTAAACACATACAAATACATGAAAGAAATATATATATAAAATGTGTACAAAATTTATACATGTATGTGAGTGTGTACAGAAACATGTCTGTGTATACAATATACCATCAGGATGAAACACTAATCTCTGTATCTTGGCAAGAGACAGAAATGAATCTTCTAGTGACTCTGCTAGAGATATACTTTGTTCTGTGTGTGTGTGTGTGAGCCGCTCAGTCGTGCCTGACTCTTTGCAATCCCATGGACTGTGGCCTGCCAGGTTCCTCTGTCCATGGGATTCTCCAGTCAAGAATACTGGACTGGGTTGCCATGACCTTCTCCAGGGGAATCTTCCCGACCCAGGGATCGAACCCAGGTCTCCTGCATTGCAGGCAGATTCTTTTCCATTTGAGCTACCCAGGAAGTGATTAAAAACAGCCAGATGTAAATGCCAGCATGAAAAGGATTTCAGCCATTAAGGGCCTCTACATAAAAGGTAGACAGGATATGAACACAGATGACAATGAGAAAGCCCTGAGGTGATGAAAAGGATGGATAAGCTAACTCTGACTGGGGAACTGGACCAAGCTTTTCAGAGAAGCTAACACATAAGCTGAGTTTTGAGGAAGAACTTCTCAGTCAAAGATAGTAAGGGAGTGAAGAGCACTCTTAGGATTAACAGAACCTAGCTGGTGATCCTGAATTAAATTCAAGGTGACATTCTTCTCAATGACTAAATGTCTTTGTTTAATTTATGCTGAGTCTATACAGACCAAATATTTTTAAACTATAAAAGTACACCTTGGAGGTTCTGATATCTATGAATATTTTCTTATTATGTACATTCTGTTTCTTCAAAGGATAGACGATTTGAAAGTGCAAGAATGCATAAATCTCATCAAGCTAAGTAGATAAAATAGAAGCTTTTAAATCCACTAGTTCTAATTGCTTCTCAAATAAGTTTCAGTTTCCCTACTGTGCATCTCTATTTTGAGATATTAAAAACTATTTTTCTTCTCCCTGTTTTTTCCATTTTTCCTTTCTTTCTGTTAAAGCAGGTATTCATTGTAGAGGGAGGTAAGGAGAGGGAGAGTGGAAGTCAGAAGCAGCCTGCAAAGACCTCCCTACTTCTGTTTCCAAAAACCTAAGCCCTTTGAAGAAATTAAAGGGTTTTTGGAGGAGTTAAAGAGGAAAGAGGAGTCCTCTGAAGAGGGAATAAGTGGTTTCCCAAATGGAGGGGCAGGGGAGAGAGAGAGAGACTCCTCAAACTGGAATGTGTATGTGTGCGTGCTAAATCACGCCAGTTATGTCTGACTCTTTGTGACCTTATGGACCATGGCCCACCAGGCTCCTCTGTCCATAGGATTCTCCAGGCAAGAATACTAGAATGGGCTGCCAAGCACTCATCCAAGGGACCTTCCCGACCCAGGGATCAAACTGTCTCTTATGTTTACCTGCTTTGGCAGGCAGGTTCTTTCCCACTAGCACCACCTGGGAAGCCCTGAACTGGAATAAGAGAGAGGGAACAATTTCAGAGATAAAGGATTTTCAGGCATGTCTAAGATGATGGGGCCCTAAAGTTTAAGCTTCCTCATGACCCATTTGTGTCATTTAGGATTTGTTTAGTTGTGAGTCACAGAACCCCTCATTTAAACTGGTAACACAACAAAGGAGATTAACAGAAATTCAGAAGGGGGGCTTCAGAGATGGTTTCCTTCTCGGTCTCAAGATGTCACTAAGACTGTTCTTTACCCCATTTACCTACTCGGCCATCTAAAATGGTACTTCATTCTAAAGCTGGAATATTCTTCTGGCCATAAAACGGCTCTAAGCTACTATCTGAGCTAGAGGCTTCCTCACTCCTGCCCATGAAAGGGGGTGGGTTTCTGTCATGGAATTCTAAGCAGGAGTCACAATTCACTTTGATTGTACTGAAATAGGTTGATTATTCACCACGGATAGAGGCTAAGGGCCTTTCTCCATCAGTGTTCATTGGCTTAAATCAGTTAGGACCTATCACATGAGTTCAGAGTTGCCTTAGCCTCCATCAAAGCACGTGGGTTGTGTGGATAAAGGTGGACATCTGAACCAAAATCTGGACTCAGTTAGCAAAGAGGAAGGGGTGAAAAGAATGAAATGGGTAGAAAACTGACAAATGTCCACTACATCGTCGGCAGAAACGGGCAGACCTGCAGGAACAGCTCAGAGAGAAACCATGGGTGTTGCAGCAGTTACCCATGAGGACACGTGACCAAACAATGTGTAGGCTGTCTTGTCACTGAATAAGGACACAGAACTATGAGATATCTCCAGAGGTGGTTGAAGTGTTTGAGGGGGGGAAAAAAAGAACACTAAAAATGACTAAGTTTACATGTGCCGTTAGCCTGACAATTGATCTACAGAAAAACAGAGATTCATCCCTTAGAGTTTATTCAGTGGCAAGGGATAACATTTCCGGCTTTTACCAGTTCTCAAGATGGGGTACTTAGTAACTCAGGTGTGATTGCTGGGCCCCTGTCCTACACTGCTTCGTGGGTCTTTGTTTTCCAATAATCTCAGGACCTAGTATCTCCATCATGACTCTGAAGTTTAGAGCATCCCTGAGTTGGAGCTTTCTTTGCCAAACCTCCTTAACCATCCACATCGTGTTGATATACAGGTCAAGAAAACAGATTTACTCTGATTAGAAAACTCATTTGGGAATAGTAGAATTTTGCCATTTCTGGGCAAGTCTATCCCATTGTCGATTTTTGTTTAAAAGCAGTTAATTTTAGAATCAGATGTGCTTGCAATAGCATCAGATGTGCTGGTGATAACCAAGAGGATGTCAGGAAAAGCTGAGGGTCACAGTATAACAAGTGGTCTCCAGAAAGAAATATATTGGCCAGTTTAGATGATGTGAGGCTCAGGGTAAGGAACTGGAGGGAGGCACTTGGTAATACTCCAGTGACTGATGGTTTGTGGGGTGAAAGAAGGGAGATAAGTCAGCCTGGAGCTATAAAGAAAAATGGAGAAGGCTGGAGTCAGCAGCTGAATTTCAGCTAAAGGCATTTTGTGCCCATTCATCTAAATCAGGCCTTTGAGGTATGTTTACCAGGTAATCCTCAATCCTGAGACTTTGATGCTTGCATCTGAAGAAAAGTTAGATTAATGACCCCCCAAATGTCTGTAAACCATATTTCTCACAGTAAATTTTTTTTTCTGACATCTGAGGCCAATGGTTAACACCGCAAACCTCTTTCCACACGTACAAAAAACTTGCTAGCTTCCAAATCAGACAAGTTTTTAGACAGTAAAGACTTAAATTCATAAACTTGTCAGAAGGCATTCTCTTTACCTGCCACTTTTTTGGTGGTTGTTGTTCTTTTATTTCCTAGGAGTTGAAACACAGTCATGGGTTACTTTACAGGAGATGCATGCGTAAGCTTTGTGGTATTAAGGTTTATTACAACCTGCCAACACTATTCCCTACCAGAGAGCTCAGCTTTATGACCTTACCTCAGCGGTGGGAGACACGGTTAGACTTTAGAGAAGATAAATCTAAGCAAGGTGACATTTATTTTGAGAACAGGCTATGGCAGCCTGAGCCTGGGGCAGGACCTATTCAAAAACTTTCTCAGAGTAATAGCGAAAATACAACACCAAGATATATTTGCATACGTACACTAGGCAAGTTGTGGATGCCAGATTTGAACCAGTCTGGCTAAGAATTTAAGGGGAGGTCTCACGTAGCCATTGAGAAGAGAGTGGCTGTCCGGTTGGGTCTTTAGGGTAGATATAACATAGAAATTGGATGCTGCCAGCGTGTTCTCTCTCTCTCTCTCCCTCTTTGTTAACTTCAGTCTCTCTCTCTCTCTGTGGGAAGCCTCATTTTCTCAGATGATTTTGTTCCACGAGGGAGGAAATTCATATGGCAACCACCCTTTCTCTCATCTCTCAGAACTCTACTGCACAGCTGGAATGAAACACCTCTCCATTCCACCAGCTCCAGTGTGAAAAATCCTGAGGAGCGCTCGTATTTGGCTTAGTTTGACTCAGGTGGCAGCCTGTAAACTGTACATCAAGTCCCCAAGAAGAGTTTTTAAAATAAAGATTTCTCATGTCCCACACACCTAAGATTCTGATTCATGCAGTCTAGGGCATGGTTCAGGGATCTGTGTTATTATTATTATTTTACTAGCTTGCCAGGTAATTTCAATGAGTAGCTCTAGTTCAATCAATTGTGTGACCCTGGAAGCTACGACTGGCAGTGGTCCTCAAAATGTGGTTGGAATGGGGAGAGAAGCAGTTCCCCCAAAGAAGAATAATGCTCCTCCTGCCAGTTCTAATGTGCAGACAAAAAAAAAAAAAAAAAAAAAAAAGAGATAACTTTCATATGTAGAGACTGGAAGTGAAAGATCATTAGAATAAAATATTTAAAAGCATCTGAAGCAAATATCATAGCCAAAAGCTACTGGACAGAAAAGAAAACACTAACTTCTTGTCTAGCCAGGAGCTAAATTCTTGTGAGCTAACAAAGAAGGGCGGAGAAGGCAATGGCACCCCACTCCAGTATTCTTGCCTGGAAAATCCCATGGATGGAGGAGCCTGGAAGGCTGCAGTCCATGGGGTCGCTGAGGGTCAGACACGACTGAGCGACTTCATTTTCACTTCTCACTTTTATGCATTGGAGAAGGAAATGGCAACCCACTCCAGTGTTCTTGCCTGGAGAATCCCAGGGACAGGGGAGCCTGGTAGGCTGCCATTTATGGGGTAGTACAGAGTCAGACACGACTGAAGTGACTTAGCAGCAGTAGCGGCAACAAAGAAGGGAGGACAGAGCTACAAAAAGTTTGGAGTTATTCTAGAAGAAGCTATGGCTGCAAATTCAAGGGCAGACTCCATTTATATACTTAAAATGCATTAATAATTGGGAACATATACCTTTTGGAGATCACTGAAGAAGCTTAGCATTTGCCATAAAAAAAAATCTCTCTCCCTCTCTCTCTCTCTCTCTCTCTCTCACACACACACACACAAACACACACAGAAAAGCAGAAGCATACATTTGCCACTTGACCTAGGCTCAGAATCATGACCTAAAGTTAACCAACAGTGACATCTTTGAAAAAAAGAATGAGGCTTAGATAAAGGTGCATTTATACACTTTATAAAAACTAATATTGAGCATCTATGCTGTTCGATGAACTATTTAAGGCATTTTACACGTTATTTCTGTTTTTCACAACAGTGGTGTATGACAGATACTGGTATTACCTTCATCATGAAGAAAGCTGAGGCTTAGTAGGTTAAGTCATTTGTTCAAGGTCACATAGAAAGTGGCCGATTCTGGATTCAAAAGAAAGTCTGAACTCAAAAATTGCGCTTCTTTTGACTTATGTGAATCTACACTTGTTCTAGAAAACTTGCAATACCTTCCACAAAGCCAATAACACTTTGATCAAAATTCACACGTATTAAGTAAATATTTTTACATCTAAACACACACTTATATTTGGATGGTATCTATATCTGTAAACGTACATATGTGTGTATATATTTCAATCACACTAAAATATACACTGATAACTGCAAATGCATAAAATTTAGAGTTTAAGAAGATTGTCTAGCATTAAAATTATTTAACTAAAATAGAATAAGACTGTACTATAGCTGACTATATGAAATCCCATCAAATATCTTCAGGACTCTGGTTTTTTATTCCTGTTACTACTCATTTGAAACAGCTAAAGAGATCCAGAAGAAAATCTGAAATTTAGAAACCTAAAGCCTCTACATTTCTTGAAGCAACAGACCCTTAATTCCATTTGAATTTAGGAATTTTCATCTTCACGGAAACTCAATAGTGTGAGATAAATAAATTTGACCTGATTCAGATACCCAAGGAATTTCTAGTTAATTTGAAGCCTGGATTAGTCTAGAGAGTTCATCAGTAGACAACTTTACTTGGTTACTGCTTACCTGCAGTTTACAAATACTGTTTAAAAAATCCCCAAGTTATCCACCTGATACCCCAGACTCAGTTCATCTGCAAGAATCTGCAGGGTGTAGTAAGTCAGTCACTTTTCTCTGCCCTATAGATATGTTGATTTTGGCATGGGTCTAATAAGTAACAAAATCAATGATTTATACTTAGGAATATGGCTCAGCTCTTTTTAAAAAAAAAATTGCAAAAGAATATCCCCGACGTGTCAGACAGAATATTCAAATAGTGTCACATGGCCATACATTCTGCAGCTGTCAGGAAAACACTCCAAATGTTCTTTTTCTTTTTTTGGAGGCTGTGGTAGGGGTCGGCAGATGGTCAGATAGTCACTTCAACATCTCTGCTAAACTGTAGTTATGCATGCTGGTCAGGGTTATGAAGGCATGATGAATCTATTATCCATGCTGGGTCAACTGGCTTCTTTTGATACAAACCATATTAGGGGTACATAACCTATTAATTTCATACATGAATAATGGATAAATCATTCAGAGGCACAGACATTATACTCAGCTACCTCTATTAATGTCACAAGAGTTGAGGGTGTCAGAAAGGCTTGAAATATCACAGGTGTCCACGGCTGAGAGGCCTAGATTGTGTAAATGAGAGGAATTTGTTGGGCTATTGTCTAGGCGTCTTTGACATCTTTGCTTTCTCTGGCATTTTCTCATCCTACAAAACATCAGAATCTGTCCTAAGATTCTTAAAATATTTTGAATCATCTCCTCCACCATCACCATTGGCAGAATTTAGTCATTAATTTATGGCACCCCACTCCAGTACTCTTGCCTGGAGAATCCCAGGGACAGGGGAGCCTGGTGGGCTGCTATCTATGGGGTCGCACAGAGTTGGACACGACTGAAGTGACTTAGCAGCAGCAGTCATTAACTGTATGTCTTAAATGGCACATCTGCATTGTCTGCTGAATCCTGTACACCTAATACTGCAGCTAAAGTGATCTTTTTCAAACACAAGTATGATTATGTCACTTTTTTCTGCCTAAAATTTTCCAAAGGCTCGCCATTGTCTCCAAGATACAATTTAAAATTTAAATGTTATCCAAGGCATCTATGTTTCCAGTCCTGTCCATCCTTCCTGCCTGCTCTCTCTCTCTGAGTCTCACTTCAAACCTTGAGCCACAGCCATCCTGAAATGGTGCTATCTGCAATTCCTTGAGCATGTCACTTTGCCATGGACCCCTGCACATTTGCACTCGCTGTTTCCTGAGAGGTCCGCTTCTCCTTCCTTGTCCCTGGTCAGTTTCCCTTCACCCTTCAGGTACAATGCCTCAGAGAAGTACTCCATTCTGGGCCGGGTAGTCACTGCATTCTGATCTTCATTATGGTTTCTGCCCATTTACTTCTCTGTGTCCTCCCCCAGATGGTGAAAGTCTATGAAACAAGGGCTGTGCTCAGCACCCTTGTTCAAAAAGTGTTTGACACCTAAGTGTCCATAAGACAGGTGTGGGATTCACCACGTGCGGCAAAGCAGCCAACGCACTGACTAATGCTACCATAGGGAAGGAGTCATCAACGCGCCCTCAAATTGTGCAGTGGTTTTCCCTTTTCTTTTAATATTGTCATAGGAATATAAAGAACACTACAATAAAGTTCCTTCCATTAAGGAACTCACATTTCAGTGGAAAAGACATTCTCTTCATCATTTAGCGTGAGAAATTCTCTACTTGTGTTAATTTATGCAGGGGAACCTTTCCCAAGAGGGGAAGTCAAGAAAAATCTCTTGGAGGAAAAAAACGCTTGAGCTTAATTTGGTGCAATTTAACTCAGCGGCAATGAGCTTAGGTTTTCATGTCTGGTGGGCATAGAGCTGAATCCTAGTTCTATCTTTGACTAGCGCTGTGACTTTTGACATGTGACTTAATTTTTGAGTTTAATTTAAACTCATTTAAATTATGTGTTCTAATGTGTTAAACGAAGTTAGCAATATCCACTTCACCGGGATGTTAGTACATGTGATTAGCTTATTACTAAATTAAATGTTACAGAGATGAAATGCATAAAAAACGTGAGCTGTAACACACAGAGCAAAGACCATAACTTCCTTATTGTGTTCCCTTGTTCAGTCATGTCCAGCTCTCTGAGACCCCATGGACTGTAGCCTGTCAGGATCTCCTGTCCATGGAATTTTCCAGGCAAGAATAGTGGACTGAGTTGCCATTTTATATTTCAGAGGATCTTCCCAACCCAGGGACTGAACCCACATCTCTCACATGTCCTGTACTGGCAGGCTGATTCATTGGATGTCTAACATCAATTCAAGTAATAGGGAGAAAGAACAGGGCAAGCTGGCATGAAAAGAATTCCTGCTGGATTGATGTAAATTGTTCACTGAGACCGAGAAGCTAGGTTTTAAGCTTCCTCGGTGATCCTATGAATAATGCTTGTGAGAACTATCAAATTACCATGAAGGAAATGTTAAGAATAAAAACGATGCATGCTATTCTAAACCTTTATATTAACTCCTTTAACATTCCTAAGAGAAGGGATAGGCTACCCACTCCAGTATTCTTGGGCTTCCTTTGTGGCTCTGCTGGTAAAGAATCAGCCTGCAATGTGGGAGACCTGGGTTCCATCCCTGGGTTGGAAAGATCCCCTGAAGAAGGGAAAGGCTACCCACTCCAGTGTTCTGGCCTGGAGAATGCCATGGACTGTATAGTTCATGGGGTTGCAAAGAATCAGACACTATGAGCGGCTTTCACTTTCAATAATCACAAAGGCCTTAGGAAGTGGTTATAAATACCTTAGTCTCATTTCCAGATGTGGAAATTGAGACACAAAAACGTTAAGTACTCAACTCAAAGTAACTTAGCCAGTAAATGACAGAGCCAGAGTCAAACACAGGCCATGTGTCCCTGTTTCGCTGTACTTTCAGGGACTGAGCATCAGGCATAAACCCAAATAGTCATTGAATGCATACTGCATTCCAGACACTGTTCTAGGCGAACTGGATACAGAGTTGACTATCTATTTACATATAGCATATATTTAAGGAGGAGATAGATGTTAACAAAGTAGACAATACATAAATGAAATATATAAATAAATACTGTAAACTTCAGATGTTAGTAAGGACAATTATAGGACAATAAAACTATGAGAAGGAAAAAAAACAGTAGTGGGGAAGCTGCACTAACTTCAACGGAGTACAAAGGGGAGATTTTTCTGAGAAGGAGACATTTGAGTTGATATTTCCATGATGAAATGAGCAAATCTTATAAAGAGCCGAGGGGAGATTTTCCCAGGCACATAGAAGATCATATATAAATGCCTCAGGTGAGTAAAGCTTGGCATATGAGGAATGATGAGAAAGTCAGTGTGGTCGGAGTGAACTGTTCTAGGAGTTGAAGGTTAGGCCATAATATTGGGGAAAGAAGCAGAAGTCAGATTATATACAGCCTTGTAGGTGATGATAATGAGTGTAACTATTACCTCTTGGAGGGTTTTGGGAATAAAAGTGGTCTGATCAGGTTTCTACTTCAAAAAAAAAAAAAACCACTCTGGCTACCTTCTGGAAAGGAATGGGCAGAAGCAGAAGCTATTGCTGTGGCCCAGGCGCGGCGTGATATTGATTTGGACCGAGAGTCAGCAGAGTGCAAAGATGTGACTGATTTTGAAATATACTTTTATGGTAGCACCAATAAGACTTTCACCAGACACCAAGGGGAAAAGAGTAATTATACAAGACTTCTCGATACATTATTTTTGGCTTGAATTACAAGGAATATTATACAGTCAATGAGTTCAGATGATGAATTTTAAGAGCGAAGCAGCTTAGGCCCTGAGGACAGGAAGTACAGGGAAATCATGAATTCTGTTGGGAATATATCAAATTTGGGTACTGGGTTTCTGGAGTGTTCCTACATTTAGAGGAAGAACCAGCAAGGAGACTGAGAAAGGGCACCGATGAGATGGTAACTCAACAGGAGAGTGCTTTGTTCTGGAAGGCAAGAAATTAACACCTTTGAGGAAGGAGGCAGAGACAGCTGCAGAGTGCTGCTGAGAAGTCAGGACTGAGAACTGAGGCTTGTATTGAGCAAGATGGAACTTGCTGTGACTTTGACAGGGACCGTTTTAGAGCTACCGTGAGGATGAAAACATGAATAGGTTAACATAAGAAAAGGAAGTACTAGAGTGGAGTTAATGCAGACAGACAGGTTTCCTAGATTTTTGGTTAAGTTCAATAGAACAACGAGGCAATAATGGATGAGGAACACTGGGACACATTTTTTTTTTTTTTAAGATGAGAGCTATTATCACGCTAAACTAAATTTATCCAGGAAAAAAAAAAAAAAAGCAAGCGAGAAACTGATATTGCAGGAGAGAGAGGAGAAAACTCCAGAAGCAAATTCCTTAAATGGACAAGAGGTTATGGAGTCCCAGGTTACAAGCGAAGAGCTGGCCTTGGAAAGAATTAGGGAACAGAGAGAGCACACTAGTGAATCTGGTGGTAGGAAGTAAGGCGGTTTTCATTTGATGGCTTAGATTTTCTCAAGGACATATGGAGAGAAATTAATAGTTAAGAGCGAGGATGAGGGAGGGGGTGTTTGAGATTTGAGGAGATGAAATGAGATAGGAAACTCTTTTCCCAGAGACCGAGAAATGGATTTTTCTAAAGAAATTGCTAAGAACTGGTTGGTTGTTTTGCGAGTTCGTTTGAAGCCAACAGTTATAAATTTAAAGTGAGATGACTAGGTGCTTCTCTTGCCATGTCTGGCGCTGGCATGGGGTAATTAGGAAGGTGTAAGTTTAACCAAGGTAGGTTAACAAGGGCTGAGGCGACCACGAAAAAAAGAGAGAGGAGAAAAAGTGCTGAGTGTGTAAGATGGAAAATTAGAGTGACGGATCAGGGCACATAGGCCAAGGGGAGGAGGAGGGGAGTGAAGCCAGATTCAAGGTCCCAGTGGGGAGAGGAGGCGTACTAGAGCAAATAACAAGGGCACAGAGGCGGTGGTGCTCAGAGAAGCTGATGCTCGAGAGGTCTTGGAAGGGGAACAGCTAAGGGCAAGGATAAGCTTCAGAGTGTGACTGAGACCCTTAGGGCGGGAAGTAAAGGGAGGGAGACAGCATGCAAGCTCATGAAGCGAGTGCGAACACACACTAGAACCCACCATTGCCTGACTCATAGAGAATGTTCTACCTCACATCACTGTTAGCGTCTATTTCTGACCTATAAAACCAGGGTAACTAAATGTTGTTACAGTCAAGACGTATTTATGTGTAGGGTTTGGGGAGAGAGAGGTTGACCTCACAAGGGTGAGATCTGTGCAGTGGAAAGAGATCCTACGCTTAGAAGGCACTGCCATTGTCACATTTTAATTCTTACTGGTTTTTAAACAAAGGCCTCCCACTTTGATTTTGCACTGCATCCTACAATTTATAAGGCTATTTCTGGATAGATGATTAGTGATTTAAGAGAGATATCTTCTCTCTCCTCATTCGGGTTGATTTTCCATAAACCTCACTTTTATTCATTTTGCATGCCTTTAAAACAATTTATCAAAGTTCATAATGGAAGTTTTAAAGAACTCATCTGTCAAACATTTACTTTTTAATGTAAATTTCCTTTTAAAGCCATTCCTAATAAAAATTAGGCTGGAAGTAAGGAAATTGCCTGACTAACGAAACTGAATAATTAGTAAACTGAAGAAGAAAAAAAATAAGTTTAAATGTTGATCTAGAGTCTGAATTCATGCTTGGATGAGAGCACAGAAAAAATACTTACATTTTTATTTCTTAATATAAATGTATTGCATGTTTCCCTTGAGGAGAAAATTGCATTCCACTCCAGTATTCTTGCCTGAAAAATCCCATGGACAGAGGAGCATGATGGGCTACAGTCTGAAGGGGTAACAAAGAGTTGGACATGACTGAGCACCTGAGAACTCACACATTGTGTGTTTATTATGGAAAGTGTAGAAAATAAATATAGACAAAAAGAAGTAACTAACAATTACCTCAAAATCCTTAACAAGAGTTAATAATTTTTAACATTTTGGTATGTATCCTTATTATGAATGTATATTATGCATATACGGATGAAGGTGAAAGAGGAGAGTGAAAAATCTGGCTTAAAACTCAATATTCATATAATTAAGATCATGGCATGCAGTCCCATAACTTCATGGCAAATAGATGAGGAAACAATGGAAACAGTGACAGACTTTATTTTCTTGGGCTCCAAAATCACTGTGGAGGTTACTGTAGCCATGAAATTAAAAGACACTTGTTTCTTGGAAGAAAAGCTATGACAACCTAGACAGAATATTAAAAAGCAGAGACATTCCTTTGCCAACAAAGGTTCATTTAGTCAAAGCTAAGATTTTTTCCAGCAGTCATGTATGACTATGAGAGTTGGACCAGAAAGAAGGCTGAACACTGAATAACTTATACGTTTGAACTGTGGTGCTGGAGAAGAGTCCCTTGGACTGCAAGCAGATCCAACCAGTCCATCCTAAAGGAAATCAGTCCTGAATATTCATCGGAAGGACTGATGCTGAAGCTCCAATACTTTGGCCACCTGTTGCAAAGAGTCAACTCATTGGAAATGATGCTGGGAAAGACTGAGGGCAACAGGAGAAGGGGGCGACAGAGGATGAGATGGTGGGATGGCATCATCAACTTAATGGACATAAGTCTGATCAAATTCCTGGGAACAGTCAAGGACAGAGAAGCCTGGTGTGCTGCAATCCACGAGGCGGCACAGAATCAGATGTGACCGAGTGACGGAACAACAGCAACAATAAATGGCTGCTCCAATTTCCAGGCCCACTCAGTGGCAGTGGATATTAATCTTCCTTTTAAATGTTTTGCCAAGTGGGTTGAGAAAAACTGTTTAATACCATTGTTTGTTTAATAGCAAGGCTGAGCAAGGTTCTGGATGCTATTGGCCTTTTCTTTTTTGATGAATATCCTGTTAATACATTTCAGTCACCTTTTCTAGGCGTTCTTTGGCCTTTTTTGGGCAGTCTTTGACCTTTTTTCTTATTCTTCTCTAAAACACCTTTATATTTTTGGCTTACGGTACACAAAATCTCCCTAATTTTTCAAATCTTTGCCAAGGCCTGAACAACATGTTTTCAGAACTCTGCAGGGTTGCTGTGTTTTTCTCTATGAGCGAGGTTTTAAAATCCATCACATATTATTTTAAACTAAAAAAAAGGAAAAGCATGGTAATGGTAGTTATGAAGATCACATTAATATCACATAAATGAAAATACAGTATCAATTCAGTTCAGTTCAGTAGCTCAGTCGTGTCCAACTCTTTGCGACCCCATGAATCACAGCATGCCAGGCCTCCCTGTCCATCACCAACTCCTGGAGTTCACTCTGACTCACATCCATCGAATCAGTGATGCCATTCAGCCATCTCATCCTCTGTCGTCCCCTTCTCCTCCTGCCCCCAATCTCTCCCAGCATCAGAGTCTTTTCCAATGAGTCAACTCTTCGCATGAGGTGGCCAAAGTACTGGAGTTTCAGCTTTAGCATCATTCCTTCCAAAGAAATCCCAAGGTTGATCTCCTTTAGAATGGACTGGTTGGATCTTCTTGCAGTCCAAGGGACTCTCAAGAGTCTTCTCCAACACCACAGTTCAAAAGCATCAATTCTTCGGCACTCAACTTTCTTCACAGTCCAACTCTCACATCCATACATGACTACTGGAAAAACCATAGCCTTGACTAGATGGACTTTTGTTGGCAAAGTAATGTCTCTGCTTTTCAATATGCTATCTAGGTTGCTCATAACTTTTCTTCCAAGGAGTAAGCATCTTTTAATTTCATGGCTGCAGTCAACATCTGCAGTGATTTTGGAAGTTCCAGAAATAAAGTCTGACACTGTTTCCACTGTTTCCCCCTCTATTTCCCATGAAGTGATGGGACCAGATGCCATGATCTTTGTTTCTGAATGTTGAGCTTTAAGCCAACTTTTTCACTCTCCTCTTTCACTTTCATCCAGAGGCTTTTTAGTTCCTCTTCACTTTCTGCCATAAGGGTGGTGTCATCTGCATATCTGAGGTTATTGATATTTCTCCCAGCAATCTTGATTCCAGCTTGTGCTTCTTGCAGCCCAGCATTTCTCATGATGTACTCTGCATAGAAGTTACATAAGCAGGGTGACAATATAAAGCCCTGATGTACTCCTTTTCCTATTTGGAACCAGTCTATTGTTCCATGTCCAGAAAATACAGTATAACTTATCTTAAAATGTATAGCAAAAGATTAATAATGAAAACAAGAGGAAAAAAAAAGTATTGATCCCTGGGTCAGGAAGATCCCCTGGAGAAGGGAATGGGAACCCGCTCTAGTATTCTTGCCTGGGAAATCCCATGGACAGAGGAGTCCATGGGGTCACAAAGAATCGAATACGACTAAGCAACTAACATTTTCACTTTCACATCACACAATCTCACTGACTATTTGGCTTTCCCTATTCATTTTTCCAAACCCTGGCCATGCAGCACACATAATGAAAGTTCTGGTAGGTTGGTCGGCTTGTCTCCATGCCTTCCACTGCAAACAGTTCCATTAATATTTTCATTGTGAGCGTGTGTACAATACACATTTGCACATTTCCCCAAGACAACCCATTAGAAAGCAGAATGTGGCATGCAAGATTAGGGTTTTGGATTATTGGATTTTTTTCTTACCCTCTCCAATGTAATTTCTTCAAACTCATATTCAATTTCTGTCCCATTGACCTGTAAATAGGGGAAAAAAATAAAGAAAACTATTAAATACATTTTGAGGAGCAGAGAGCTGCATTTTAAATAACATTAGGGGGTCAAATTGCATCCTGGCTATGAATAAACCACACTCTATTGATGTTTGTGACCAAATGTTCTCTTCCAAATGAAATATAGTCCAAGGTGTTCCGAAATATGACTGAAACTCTACAAACAAAACAAAACAACAAAAAACCCCTGATTGTATCCTTTAGAATTTCTTGATGTTTGGGGGAGAGAAAACAGTACAAAATATGTACGGTGAGTTTAAAAGAGAAAGCCATCTGGGGCATTGTTACAATTACAGGGGCAATGTTTTCCTAATATCTTTCAATTTTTCTATGGATAGACTCTAAAATATGACCTTAAGAATCAGTGGTAAGGGCAACACGACCATATTACATTTTTGGCTGTAAAACAACATTAAGAATGACCGTGTTAGATAAAGAATGCCTTCTCTTTATTGGTTCAAACTCAGGTAATTTATCCCCATTATCCTCCTGCTATATTTGTTGAGAAGCCCTGACCCATGTAACCATGGCTTCGGTAGCAATGAGAAAAGAACAAACCAGGACATGCTTGAAATTCCTGGTGAGAAACCATTTTAACCATCCAACCGACCCTTAAATTGATTTGAACTTAGAGAGAGAAACACATTTTAAATATAGTCAGGCAACATAGAACATATGACTTAGATTTCAAGTGACATGAATACAGAACATATGAAGAGCTACTTTAAAATAATCTAACAAATATTAAATTCTCACTTTTCATCTATCACAGATCCTTCTCAGCCAGGCAAAATTTCTGAGCAGGGAAATTCTTGAATTGGCTATTTTTGTTGTTGTTGTTGTTGTTAGACTATGTCTCAGCAACATTATTAACATTTAGATATCAGTGAGAAAAAACTTATTTTCAAGTAAAAATCCATCACTTTTATAAAATTCTAATTTTACTTTACTGTCCCTTCTTTACAAGAATTTAAACATAGATCTTGCATATTAAGAGCTTTATGGAGGCAAGAACCAGGCAGCCGCATTAACTAATGGAGCCTGACAGAAAAGAAATAATGAAGGGGCAAAAAAAAAAAAAAAAAAAAAGAATGAAGGGGAAAAAAGTGAATGGATGAATGACTGAACTAAGTAAATAATTTACCTGATTTATAAACACAGGCATTTATGGGTTCTCTTCCATAAGGAATTTGACTGTGGTATCATTAACTGAAGGTATAATCATAACTATAATCAGCAAATACAAAGAACAATAGACCTTACTTATATGTGTCCACCAGACACTTAGAGCATGTTTTTGATTTTCTAATTATATGAGCTAATTGGTGAATCACATTTTATTGTGTTACTACATTATCAAACAGCCCTAAACCAAATTTGATTTTCTGGGCTTCAGCAACTTAACGACTCAGGGGAGAGAACTTGAAGATGTTAGAACTAAGCTTTAGCAACTTTACAGTTTTTTAAATTTTGTTTTTCACATGTAAAAATCAAAACTCAAATTCCCTGTGTGTTCCCATATTAATTCTTTTTTTTTGGTCTTTTTTGTTTTTCAAAACTGTTCTTAGTTGACAGAGGAAGTCAGAAAGGGAAGGCTGAGTTAATGCAATGTGTTTTAATTCTCACAGTATGGCTCCATGAAGCTTTTCTTCACTTCATTGCTCTCTAGAGTGGAGCCCTTCACACTATTAAAGTGCTGCGAATTGCGGTGGGGGAAAAGAAAAACAGAAAACTTCAAAGAGAAGAAAACAACAAGCCTATGATAATAAATATCAGAGGAGAAAATTCTGTAAGGAAGTGCTTAACAGATAAGAATATTTTAGTGACATACATTGCATAGTTAGGGTCTACCAAAATCCTTCCTTAACATCTGTATGATCATATATGCTGAATTATAAATCCTAGAAGCATTATTTATACATATCCAAGTTTGTATTCAAAAGTTCCCCAGACAGCTACATGAACTATTGATGGCTTTACATTTACTCCATGAGTCTTTAGTTTTCAACCCAAGAAAGCAATGCCATTTGCCTAATTCAATAGTATCCAGTATCTCTTTAAAGGAAGGGAAGATGACATCCAGGTGGGGATATAATCTTCCTTTTAAAAGAAAATATTCCATGACTAGAACTGGATCTGGTGAAATTATAAAGGAGTGAAAGGATTTTAGCATAGGTGAGACAATATTTCAAGCTTTACTTGAGGAGCATTTAAAACACAGAATGACAGGAAAGATATTTAAGAGGTTCTAGAGTTTACTGCTTCATCACTAAGAGAGCACGATCTACGCTGCCTAAGGGCCCCTAAGAAAAGAAATCCTACACTAATCCTTGGCAAAGACCTCGGGGGAAAGAATGAAATAAAAAGAACTAAGAATACTTCCATTTTAAACATAAGTGTTATAAAAATGGACTGTGATATTTGTGCACATTTAGTAGCTTCCCAGGTAGAGCTTGCAGAAGGCAATGGCACCGCACTCCAGTACTCTTGCCTGGAAAATCCCATGGACGGAGGAGCCTGGTGGGATGCAGTTCATGGGGTCACTGAGGGTTGGACACGACTGAGCGACTTCACTTTCACTTTTCACTTTCGTGCATTGGAGAAGGAAATGGCAACCCACTCCAGTGTTCTTGCCTGGAGAACCCCAGGGACGGGGGAGCCTGGTGGGCTGCTGTCTATGGGGTCGCATAGAGTCGGACACGACTGAAGTGACTTAGCAGGAGCAGGTAGAGCTAGTGGTAAAGAATCCACCTGTCAGTGCAGGAGATGTGAGAGAAGCAGGTTTGATCCCTGGGTCAGGAAGATCCGCTAGAGAAGGGAATGGCAACCCTCTTCAGTATTCTTGCCTGGAAAATTCCATGGACAGGCTACAGTCTACAGGGTCACAAAGAGCTGGACACGACTGAACAACTGAGCACAAGCAGCACAAATACCTTTCCAGAGGAGTATACCAATTCAATAGTCTTCAAATACTTTTTGTTCACGTTTGCTTAGAGGAATAGTTGCTCACTGAGTGGTAAAGAGCCAAAAGGTATGAAAAGTAATTCCCTCTGAGCCATAATATTGTATATTCTTACTCTGAAAAATGAAGAGAAACTGTCCTGAAGGGCCTCCCATCATCTTCTGGGGGATTTACAGACAATCTATTATCTCAACTTGCCTTGATGGTCTCACTCTACTTCCAATTAGTTTAACAATATATGCCATTTAATTTAAAAACAAACAAACAAACCAAAAACGGGCTTTGGGGCTTCCCTGGTGGCTCAGTGCTAAAGAATCAGCCTGCCAATGAAGGAGACTCTGGTTCGATTTCTGGTCCAGGAAGATCCCAACATGCTGAGGAGCAACTAAGCCCCTCTACTACAAGTACTGAGTCTTGTGACTCTAGAGTCCGGGAACCACAACTACCTAGCTGCAACTATTGAAGCCAGCACACCGCAACTATAGAAGAGACCCAGCTCACAGCTGGAGGAAAGCCCATACAGCAACAAAGACCCAGACAGCCAAAAATAAATAAAATTATTATTATTTTTTTATAGGGGGCTTCCCAAGTTGTGCAGTGGCAAAGAATCTGTCTGCCAACACAGGAGATTCAAGAGACATGGGTTCAATCTTTGGGTCTGGAAGATCCCATGGAGGAGGGCATGGCAACCCACTCTAGTATTCTTGTCTGGAAAATTCCATGGACAGAGCCTGGCAGTCTACATTCCATAAAGGTTGCAAAGAGTTGAATGAGACTGAACACACATTCAATTTTGGCTTCCCTGGTAGCTCAGCAGTAAAGAATCCTCCTGCAATGCAGGAGATGCAGGCAGGAGACTGGTTTGATCCCTGGGTCAGGAAGATTCCCTGGAGAAAGAAAATGGCAACCTACTCCAGTATTCTTGCCTGGAAAATCCCAATCCATGGAGTCACAAAAGAGTCAGACATGACTGGGCAACTAAACAACAAACAACATTCTTCCTGAAAAATACTGCCAAATACAATTTTTTACTTGGCTAACAATATCTCCTGTGAGGTTTAAGTACCCTGGTAATGTTTTATGCCACTGATGGTTTGCAGCCTGTACAGTTGCATGGAGATGGTTCCGGTTAACTCTGGCTCTGACCATCACCCAGCATCATCTCTCCTCCTGCAGAAGTGAGAGGACTGGCAGCTTTCTAGATGTGGAGGGTCAGTAAAGTACATGGAATTTCCCAGTTTTGAAATATGTTTTTGTTCAGATACTTGACTTTTCTGAACCTAATGGTTATGGAGTGTCAGCTGGTAGGTTTCCGTGGTGGCTGGAAAATCAAATTGATGCCACCTATTGTCCTGTCCTATTCTGAACATCTAGCCTTCTTGGCCTCAGATGGAAGTTAAGACAAGAGCATAACCTATTCAAATTCACACTTGGTATTTAAAATTCTAATTTCATAAACTTTGAATACTTTATATATGTTTTTCTCTCCCCAACAGTCTTTAGCTAATTTCACTGCTTTTTCCTTTTTTTCCCTTCAGTGCTATAGTAACCACCTGTCTGGGTGATAATATAATTTGATTTGAGATCTATTTTTATTTCCTGAAAAGAGGTTTTTCATGAATAAGACGTGAACTATTCCATGTTTTAATGTTCTTAACTGGAATCCTAAGTAATGATTCCTTTGAATTTTTTGTTCGTGTCTATACTGTAATTTCATTAAAACTAACAGCATTCTAAAATGTTAAGATATATGAATTTTAGACATCCCCATATCACATATTAAAACAAATGCTGAAACACGAATATCAAAATGTTGGCTTTTTAGGACAAAGCAATTCTACCCAATGAACAAGTATTGAGCTTGCGTGATGCACCAAGTGATATGAGAGGCACTGAGAAAATAAAGATGTTAGTATATTATTCCTATTCTCAAGAAACATACAGTCCTTACAGAGGTACCAAACACAAACATTAAAACCTCACAGAAGTGTGATATCTAATATACAAAATAAAGAAGTGAATTTGAGCCACAGCCCCTCTGTTGCCACATACAAGAGCTATACAGATCCATTTACTATTGGCTGTGTATATATTTGATTCCTAAGTAGTATAGAATATGACAGTAGTGGACTAATTCTGCGCATTATTATAAGTGATTATAATACAGTAAATAAGACATCTCAATCTTTTGGCTTTTAGCATATAAGGCTGAGTGATGAATTTCAACAATGGTTTAAAGGTATCTACGACAACTGGCTTAAAAAAAAAAGAGTATCTATCCATATACTTATGCCATTTGTGTATCTTAAAAAAATTTTATTTTTTAAAAATTGAAATATAACTGCTTTACAATGTCGTGTTAGTTTCTGCTGTAAAACAAAGTGAATCAGCTATATATGTATGCAAGTTAAAACAATAATTATACACCCATTAAAATGTCTGAAAATAAAAAGAGAAATTTTAGTTACAATAGCACATGATTATCTTTATGAAATTGTTGAGAAGAATAAATGAGAGAACACATCTTAGCTGCCTGGCACATAGTAGGTGTTCAGTAGTGAGAGCTATTCTAATGAGTTTTGGATTGACAGTCTGCAGGGTTACAAAATTTATTTGATCAAATATTGAATATTTACTCATTGTTCTCTCGTTCTCTCTCATTGTGGCACAGGGGATCTTTGATCTTCACTGCGGCATGAGCGGTCTTCAGTTGTAGCATGAAGACTCTTAGTTATGGCATTTGGGATCTAGTTCTCTGACTGTGGATTGGAACCTGGGCCCCTGCACTGGAATTTGGAGTCTTAGCTACTGGGCTCCCAGGGAAGTCTCTGTTTTCTTTTCAATATTCCCTTTCCCAGTTTGACCATCATGTTGCTCTGTTACTGGCACTCACTTTCCCAAGGCTGATCTCATTGCATCCTTCATATCCCATCTTCATGATATAAGACTTCATTTTACTCTTTTTTTTTTTTTTTTTGGTACCCCTGTAGCTTCTGGCACCATGCCTTCTTTGTAGTATGTTTCTAGAACAATCTTTAGAATCAAGTCACAGGAGAACTCTAAAAACTGCATTGTTACTGAATTCTTCTCTATTAGGCAGCTCCTAATAACTGGTTTCTTCCTATGAAATATGGCTTCTTCCACCTTGGGACAGTTTTTATACACATGAATGAAGTGATAAGTGGTAGTCGCTGAGTCATGTCTGACTCTTCGTGACCCCATGGACTGTACCCTGCCGGGCTCCTCTGTCCATGGGATTCTCCAGGCAGGAATATTAGAGTGGATAGCCATTCCCTGGGTCCTCCTGACCCAGGGATAGAACCCGCATTTCCTGCACTGGCAGATAGATTCTTTGCCATCTGAGCCAGCTGGGAAGCACTGGTAAGTTCTAATTTATATACTGAATATATGAATTAAAGCATGATCTAACAGTTATTGTGAACCTGCCATGTGCTAGGTATAAGCCCTGGAGAGACAGGCATGAATGACATCTGACTCCTGCCCTCAAATAACTCAGTCTAGCAGAGGAAGGCTAATGAATGAGAATAGGCAACAAAGTGATATGACTGCTGTGCTAATGCCTGTGATTACAACAGCTGCAGAGACAACATAAAGGAAGGGACGTGTGATTGTACCTAGAGATTGTCAAAAAAGGTTTCATAGAGGAGATGGTATGAACCAAAAGTCTTCAGAGGCAGATGTCCGTCAGAATGGGAAGGAAAGAGATGAGCCTATCAGGGCATAGGGAACAGCGGGGACCACTTCTTCAGAATGCTCTGTGAGGGAAAACACTGGCCTGAGAGTCGTTAAGACCTGTGTCATAGTCTTGATTCTGTGGTGTAACATGCTGGGTAACCCTGGCAAGGTCATGGTGCTTCAATCTTCTCGTACGGATGGATGATCTCAGAGGTTGCTCCCTGCTCTGACCTTCTCACATCAGGGCTTTCCTCTCCACCTACTGCTGAAATCATATTTACTTTGCCTGTCACTTTCATCAAGTGCACCCAACCTTGACTTAAGGGCTTACTGGGGACTTTTCTATTAATTCTCAATTCCAAAGATCCCAGTCAAAAACCCATATTCCTACCAGCTAATATCTCCCTAATCTCCAGGGACTTCAGGCATGTCCCTTCTCCTTGATCTTGTCAGCATCAGGAAGGAGACTAGCTGGCCGGTTCACCTGCTCTCCTTCGCTCCACTCAAGGACTTCACCTTCAGCACCTTCCCCATTTCTTCTTAAAGATCTCAAGGCTACTGGTAGAAATAAAAGGTAGCTCTTTATCTTTGAAAAAAGGAAAAAAAAAAAGGGAAGTTTTGCTCTACCCTCAATCCAAAAGAAAGAACTGAAGGCTGATATTAATTATCTCCATCCTTTTTTCCAACACATTGAACTTTACATATCTCTGCTGAATGGATGAAAAACAAGTACTAAAAGTGATAGTTAATAAACCAGCATGGAAGCTCTAATCAGGATGAGAACATCAATAAACAAAGCCTGTAGGTTTGTCACACACAGCTAAACTGTCCACCACTTTCTTTACTAATATCCCTCCTTCTAGACTGTTTCCACTGCCTAAAATTGTATCTGCTCTTCATATAAGAGGAATTATTACAGAGAAATTGAAAGCTCAGCAGATGGAATCTAAAAGTCCCAAATTCCAATTGCAGTTCTGTCACTTATATGAGCTGTTGGAATTCATCTTGCTAAGCATCATACCCATTAGTGTAAGTGTTAATATTGCTTCTTTGAATAGCAGTAAGCAAAAAATTTTCTGGTTAAACTTTAGTGAGCATCTATTTTAATATAAGGCATGTATTTGGTTATTTTAGGAATACTATTCAATTATAATGAGATTGGTTTACAAATATACAACATTATAAGAAGTTAAAATTAGAATACATAACATGTCTTACTGACCAGGATAACCACAATGATGTGATCACTCACCTAGAGCCAGACATCCTGGAGTGCAAAGTTCAGTGGGCCTTAGGAAGCATTACTATGAACAAAGCTAATGGAGGTGATGAAATTTCAGCTGAGTTAATTCAAATCCTAAAAGATGATGCTTTGAAAGGGCTGCATTCAATATGCCAGCAAATTTGGAAAACTCAGCAGTGGCCATAGGACTGGAAAAGGTCAATTTTCATTCCAATCCCAAAGAAAGGTAATGCCAAAGAATGTTCAAACTAATGTACAATTGCACTCATTTCACATGCTACCAAGGTAATGCTCAAAATCCTTCAAGTTAGGCTTCACTAGTACATGAATGGAGAATTTCCAGATGTACAAGCTAGATTTAGAAAAGGCAAAAGAACCAGAGATCAAATTGCCAACATCTGTTGGATTATAGCCATTACTTTGCCAACAAAGGTCCGTCTAGTCAAGGCTATGGTTTTTCCAGTAGTCATGTATGGATGTGAGAGTTGGACTGTGAAGAAAGCTGAATGCCAAAGAATTGATGCTTTGGAACTGTGGTGTTGGAGAAGACTCTTGAGAGTCCCTTGGACTGCAAGGAGATCCAACTAGTCCATTCTGAAGGAGATCAGCCCTGGGTGTTCTTTAGAAGGAATGATGATAAAGCTGAAACTCCAGTACTTTGGCCACCTCATGTGAAGAGTTGACTCATTGGAAAAGATTCTGATGCTGGGAGGGATTGGGGGCAGGAGGAGAAGGGGACGACAGAGGATGAGATGGCTGGATGGCATCACTGACTCGATGGACGTTCAGTCTGAGTGAACTCCGGGAGTTGGTGATGGACAGGGAGGCCTGGCGTGCTGTGATTCATGGGGTCGCAAAGATCGGACACGACTGAGCGACTCAACTAAACTGTTGGATTATAGAAGAAGCAAGGGAATTCCAGAAAAACATTTACTTCTGCTTCATTGTCTATGCTAAAGCTTTTGTGTGGATCACAACAATCTGTGGAAAATTCTTAAAGAAGTGGAAATAGCAGACGACTTTGCCTATCTCCTGAGAAACCTGTATGCAGGTCAAGAAGCAACAGCTAGAATCAGACATCAAACAATGGACTGGTTCAAAATTGGGAAAGGAGTATTTCAAGGCTGTATAGTGTCACCCTGCTTATTTAATTTATATGCAGAATACATCATGAGAACTGTCAGGCTGGATGAATCACAAGGTGGAATCTAGATTGCCGGGAAAAACATCAATAACCTCAGATATGCAGATGATACTGCTCTAATGGCAGAAAGTGAAGAGGAACTAAAGAGCCTCTTGATGAGGATGAAAAAGGAGAGTGAAAAAGTTGGGTTAAAACTCAACATTCAAAAACTAAGATCATGGCATCTGGTACCATCATTTCATGGCAAATAGATGGGAAAAATTGGAAACAATAACAGACTGTCTTTTGGGGGGCTCCAAAATCACTGCAGATTGTGACTGCAACCACGAAACTAAAAGACACTTGCTCCTTAGAAGAAAAGCTATGAGACACCTAGAGAGCATAATAGAAAGCAGAGCCATCACTTTGCCGACAAGGGTCTGCATAGTATAAGCTGTGGTTTTTCGATTAGTCATGTATGGATGTGAGAGTTGGACCTTAAGGAAGGCTGAGCACCAAAGAACTGATGTTTTTAATTGTGGTGATAGAAAAGATTCTTCAGAGTCCATTGGACTACAAGGAGATCAAAGAAGTCAATCCTAAAGGAACTCAAGCCAGAATATTCATTGGAAGGAGTGATGTTGAAGCTGAAGCTCCAATACCATGGCCACCTGATGGGAAGAGCTGAGTCACTGGATAAAAAACCCTGAGGCTGGGAAAGATCGAAAACAAGAGGAGGAGGAGATGACAGAGGATGAGATGGTTGGATGGCATCACCAACTCAATGAACATGAGTTTGAGCATACTCTGGGAGATGATGAAGGACAGGGAATCTTGGCATGTTGCAGTTCATGGGGCCAGAATGAGTCGGACACGACTAAGTGAGTAAACAACAATAGCAATCATAGAATTTCATATTTTTAATTAACACTCACAAACTACAGAAATAACTGCTGATATTCTTAGTTAAGATTCTAATTTTGGTAAGAGAACTATTCTTATTTACCTGAATGTGTTTTTACCAATAGGCTCTGATTTCAAATTAAAGTTATAATCTTAATTAGACAAACTTCTGAGTTCAGTGAACTGCTAAATCACATGCTAAATTGCTTTAGTTGTGTCCGATTCTTTTAGACTTATGGACCATAGCCTACCAGGCTCCTCTGTCCATGGGATTCTTCAGGCAAGAGTACTGGCATGAGTTGCCACACCCTCCCCTTCAGGGGATCTTCCAGATCTAGGGATCAAACTCCCATCTCTCATGTCTTCTGCATTGGCAGGTAGGTTCTTTACCACTTGTGTGAAGTCGCTCAGTCGTGTCCAACTCTTTGCGACCCCATAGACTGTAGCCTACCAGGCTCCTCCGTCCATGGGATTTTCCAGACAAGAGTACTGGAGTGGGTTGCCATTTCATTTTCCAGGGGATCTTCCAGACCCAGGGACTGAACCTGGGTCTCCTGCATTGCAGGCAGATTCTTTACCAAACGAACTGCCAGGGAAGGCTCTCTGAGAGCAGTAAATGACATTCAAAGCACAATCGAATAACAGTTAAAAAGCATCACAATACACCAAGTGTTTGAGCACTCCCAGATACAAACCACCTGGTCAATTGCAAGCAATGTGTCCAAAAGAATCAAGAGCTAAAAACACACACCCGAAAGATTTAGAAAAACAGAAACAGAGTGAGTGCTGAACCACAATATAAGATTTTACAAATATGACGCTGTTAGCAGATAGTTGAGGATATTTTCTTTTCCATTTGGGTATAATGATAACTACAGTGTGAGGCAGATTATCAGTCATCCATTTCTTCATCTTTGCCTTCTTTCCCTAATTCCCTGAAATCTTGTTTGTGTTCCACCACCACTGAAAAGCTGAGCTCTTGTGGGTAAACAAAGTTCCATATTTGAATACCCTGATTTTTTCCCAGCCTTCATCCTTACTGGTTTTCAATTGGTATTTGACAATCTGGAGTGTAACTTAAAATTCCCCTTTTGTCACATGGCTGATATTCTTGCTGGTCTCCTTCCTGCTTCTCTGTCCATTGGAATTATATCCATTTCCCTTCCTCTTGACAGATATGAGCATTCACAAGGCCTGCCCTTATTACTGTACAATTTTTACCTGAGTTTTCATCTCACAACTTGATTTTCTAAGTAAATGCCCAAGTATCACCCCAGTCTCAATAAACCTGAAACAGAACTAATCATCTTGCCCAATTATAACCATCAGTTTCTCCAGCCTACTCCATATACAAGAGAATTCTCTTTTTCATATAGATCCTGTGTATTTCTCATTCATACCCAACATCATATTTTAAGACTTACAATATAAGTTTCTTAGGATCATTGATATAATATCTCTATCATTTTTTTCAAATCAATCTAGTGTTCACATCCCTTGAGATTTTTCTTTCTAAAAAGCAACACTTCCACCATGTAATTTTACTGCAGGAGTAGCTTTCATTTTTCTTTACCTTTAAAAAACATTCCAGACTATCCACCAGCTGTCCCCAACCTACTTGTCTAGCTACAGATCTTAGATCTTATCTTCAAAAACATTTTCTAGCTAAGTAACTGAACTTAAATAAAATATCTCCTTCTTTGGCATCTTTATTAATGTCATATACTCTACCATAAATGGACCTCCCAGGTGGCACATGGGTAGAGTCTCCCTGCCACTGCAGGAGCCACGGGTTCTATCCCTGGGTGGGGAAGATACCCTGGAGTAGCAAATGGCAACCCAGTCCAGTAATCATGTATGCCATGCTGCACCTCCACCATAAACATATTTACTTTTGCTTATTGAAATATTAATTTAGAATAGTTTTGAATGCCTAGAATTTCCCAGGTACTAAGTTGGCATCTGGTCCCATCACTTCATGGGAAATAGATGGGGAAACAGTGGAAACAGTGTCAGACTTTACTTTTCTGGGCTCCAAAGTCACTGCAGATGGTGACTGCAGCCATGAAATTAAAAGATGCTTACTCCTTGGAAGAAAAGTTATGACCAACCTAGACAGCATATTCAAAAGCAGAGACATGACTTTGCCGACTAAGGTCCATCTAGTCAAGGCTATGGTTTTTCCAGTGGTCATGTATGGATGTGAAGTTGGACTGTGAAGAAAGCTGAGTGCCGAAGAATTGATGCTTTTCAACTGTGGTGTTGGAGAAGACTCTTGAGGGTCCCTTGGACTGCAAGGAGATCCAACCAGTCCATTCTGAAGGAGATCAGCCCTGGGATTTCTTTGGGAGGAATGATGCTGAAGCTGAAACTCCAGTACTTTGGCCACCTCATGCAAAGAGTTGACTCATTGGAAAAGACTCTGATGCTCGGAGGGATTGGGGGCAGGAGGAGAAGGGGACGACAGAGGATGAGATGGCTGGATGGCATCACTGACTCGATGGACGTGAGTCTGAGTGAACTCCAGGAGTTGGTGATGAACAGGGAGGCCTGGCGTGCTGAGATTCATGGGGTCGCAAACAGTCGGACACAACTGAGCGACTGAACTGAACTGAAGTTAGGTCCTAGAGATACAATAGTAAACAAAACGCAGTCCCTATCTCCGTAGAGCTGGATTCTATTTGGGGATATGGGATGCTACCATTTATGTCAGTCAAAAGCTGTCTCTTCTATAAAGTCAAAAAAGTTTCCTTATCAATCTTCTGAAAATCACTACTCTATTCTCTAAATCATCTTCCCCATGCTAGTAGCAATAATGATACTACTCCTACTACTAGTATTAGTACTACTACCACTGCTTTTTTTCTCAAGTATCTAATACATGCTAGGCTCTATGATAAATTGATCTAATAATTAAATTAAAAAAATCCTGGGGCTAGACACTTTAATGTTAATTTTACTACTGAGAAAGTCAGGTTTCTAAGCTAAGCAACTTCTCCAAGGTTATACAGTCATAAAGGGAAAGTGAAAGTGTTAGTCGCTCAATCGTGTCTGACTCTTTGCGACCCCATGGACTGTAGCCTGCCAGGCTCCTCTGTCTATGGAATTTTCCAGGCAAGAATACGGGAGTGGATTACCATTCCCTTCTCCAGGGGATCTTCCTGACCCAGGGATTGAACCTGGGTCTCCCTCATTGCAGACAAATTCTTTACAGTCTGAGCCAACAGGGAAGCCTGAACATAGTCATGGGTAACATAAATTGGGACCATCTTGTTCACCTTTCTCATCACTTAGTAATGGGAAGCATATGCTCAATCCAAACTTGTAGAAGAAAATTAAAGAAGGAGTGGCTCTAAGGAGAGAGGAAAGAATGGGATGTATTTAGAGCTTGAATTGAAGGGAATTTTAATGTTAAATCACTGTTCTTTCTCCCTGGTCATCCAGACCTGTCTTTCTCTCACTGTACCTGTGGTCTTCCTTATAGTCCAGCTCCTCACACTGTGCTTTATCTTTCCTGATACACTGTCCTCCTGTTTACATGAGACACTGTATTTTAGATTTATTTTCTCTTGTGGCACCTATCATACTGACTTGCCTACAGTAGTCATTTCATAAATAGTTACTGAAGAAATAAATCAATTGCACCTTGTGTTAAGAGCTTTTTTTTGCCATGGATCTTTTAAAATCTCTTTGTATTCAAAAGTCCTACTTACCATTGTCAGTTTGCAAAGGAATGAACTTGCTTTAATTTCTCTCTAATCATTTTACTTCAAAGCTTGCTAACAATAAGCTCTCTCCCCTTTTCATCTGAATATAAGTCACAGTTTCAGCATACTTCAACATCAATCCATCGACCAACAAATATTTGTTGAGTGACTCTCCCCGCCTTTTTTACTAGTTCATGTGATCTCTTTTAATCTGATTTCAAAAGTACATCAGTATCTTCACAACCTTGGAAAAGAGCTACAGCACTTTATCACTCTGCTAATTCATCTGCTCTTTCATCAAGATCACATGAAGAAGTTTTTTAAGTTCTGTGATTCTGGAAAAATGCTTTGGTTCACTCGTTATAAAACAAACAAACAAAAAGGTCAGCTCAGTCTCTTTGGATCAGATGCTAAGGGAGAGCATTCTGTTGTTTTATGCTATTTCACCTTTCCTGAAGCACTTTGGGGCTTCCCAGATGGCTCATCAGTAAAGAATTTGCGTGTTAATGCAGGAGATGCAAGTTCAATCCCTGGTCGGTAGGATCTCCTGAAGTAGGAAATGGCAGCCCACTCCTATACTCTTGGCTGGGAAATCCCACGGACAGAGGAGCCTGGTGGAGTCTATGGGGTCGCAGAGTCAGATATGACTTAGTGACTGAGCGCACGCACGAAGCACCTTAGGATTATGACAGGGGACTGAGTATGAATGCTGTTCCTGGCTCCACCACCTAGCCAGTTGACAAAATATGGAACCTGGAAGCTTTCAAGTTGTCTATATGTAACCTTTTTCAGAGTATTCTAACAACAACATTAATAATTAACATACTATATTCACATACATTATTATTTGTTCCTCATATCAATTCTAGGTGAGTCAGTATCAATATCTGAATTTTATAGATGAGTAAATAGCCCATGGATGATAGATAAATTGCTTGAAATTCTTCAGTTTGGGTTTTGATATAAACCTAGATTTTTAGGACTCTGAATCTAGAGATGATTCCATTATATTATGCTACACACATAGGTTTTACTGTAAAAGTGAGAGATAACCTGGCTGAATTATATGACATTGTCGATGTTTAATTGTTTTTAACTTAAACAATTCTGCAATTCTGCACATTTCAACCTGAGAGTTGAAAATGACTTAGTATGGTGAGAAGACTATAGAATTCTCAAGCTGCTGGGGTTAACAGCATGACTCTCTCACACTCTAGTTATAAAATGTTGAGTGAGTTACTTAACCTCTCTGAGCCTTGGCATTTGTATTTACAAAATAGATGGCAATTATATTATTGAATGATACAACTTTGTAAAAGTTTAATGTTTAGTATTTAGCGAACCCTGAAATTACTGAAATGTTCACCTAGTGAACAGGCAAATTTGGCCTTGGAATATGGAATGAAGCAGGGCAAAGGCTAATAGAGTTTTGCCAAGAGAACGCACTGGTCATAGCAAACACCCTCTTCCAACAACCCAAGAGAAGACTCTACACATGGACATCACCAGATGGTCAACACCAAAATCAGATTGATTATATTCGTGGCAGCCAAAGATGGAGAAGCTCTATACAGTCAGCAAAAACAAGACTGGCAGCTGACTCTGGCTCAGATCATAAGCTCCTTATGCCAAATTCAGACTTAAATTGAAGAAAGTAGGGAAAACCACTAGACCATTCAGGTATGACCTAAATCAAATCCCTTATGATTATACAGTGGAAGGGAGAAATAGATCTAAGGGTCTAGATCTGATAGATAGAGTGCCTGATGAACTATGGACTGAGGTTCATGACACTATATAGGAGACAGGGATCAAGACCATCCCCATGGAAAAGAAATGCAAAAAAGCAAAATGGCTGTCTGGGGAGGCCTTACAAATAGCTGTGAAAAGAAGAGAGGCGAAAAGCAAAGGAGAAAAGGAAAGATATAAGCATCTGAATGCAGATTTCCAAAGAATAGCAAGAAGAGATAAGACAGCCTTCCTCAGCGATAAATGCAAAGTAATAGAGGAAAACAACAGAATGGGAAAGACTTAGAGATCTCTTCCAGAAAATCAGAGATACCAAGGGAATATTTTATGCAAATATGGGCTCAATAAAGGACAGAAATGGTATGGACCTAACAGAAGCATAAGATATCAAGAAGAGCTGACAAAAATACACAGAAGAACTGTACAAAAAAGAGCTTCACAACCAAGATAATCACGATGGTGTGATCACTCTGTGAAGTCAAGTGGGCCTTAGAGAGCATCACTACGAACAAAGCTAGTGGAGGTGATGGAATTCCAGTTGAGCTATTTCAAATCCTGAAAGATGATGCTGTGAAAGTGCTGCACTCAATATGCCAGCAAATTTGGAAAACTCAGCAGTGGCCACAGGACTGGAAAAGGTCAGTTTTCATTCCAGTCCCAAAGAAAGGCAATGCCAAAGAATGCTCAAACTACCGCACAACTGCACTCATCTCTCATACTAGTAAAGTAATGCTCAAAATTCTCCAAGCCAGGCTTCAGCAATACATGAACCATGAACTTCCAGATGTTCAAGCTGGTTTTAGAAAAGGCAGAGGACCCAGAGATCAATTGCCAACATTCACTGGATCATCAAAAAGGCAAGAGAGTTCCAGAAAAACATCTATTTCTGCTTTTGACTATGCCAAAGCCTTTGACTGTGGAAAATTCTGAGAGAGATGGGAATACCAGACCACCTGACCTGCCTCTTGAGAAACCTATATGCAGGTCAGGAAGCAACAGTTAGAACTGGACATGGAACAACAGACTGGTTCCAAATAGGAAAAGGAGTACATCAAGGCTGTATACTGTCACTTTGCTTATTTAACTTCTATGCAGAATACATCATGAGAAACGCTGGGCTGCAAGAAGCACAAGCTGGAATCAAGATTGCCAGGAGAAATATCAATAACCTCAGATATGCAGATGACACCACCCTTATGGCAGAAAGTGAAGAGAAACTAAAAAGCCTCTTGATGAAAGTGAAAGTGGAGAGTGGAAAAGTTGGCTTAAAGCTCAACATTCAGAAAACTAAGATCATGGCATCTGGTCCCATCACTTCATGGCAAATAGATGGGAAAACAGTGGAAACAGTGCCAGACTTTATTGTTTGGGGCTCCAAAATCACTGCAGATGGTGACTGCAGCCATGAAATTAAAAGATGCTTACTCCTTGGAAGAAAAGTTATGAGCAACCTAGATAGCATATTGAAAAGCAGAGACATTACTTTGCCAACAAAGGTCCATCTAGTCAAGGCTATGGTTTTTCCAGTGGTCATGTATGGATGTGAGAGTTGGACTGTGAAGAAAGCTGAGCACCAAAGAATTGATGCTTTTGAACTGTGGTGTTGGAGAAGACTCTTGAGACTTCCTTGGACTGCAAGGAGATCCAACCAGTCCATTCTGAAGGAGGTTAGCCCTGGGATTTCTTTGGAAGGAATGATGCTAAAGCTGAAACTCCAGTACTTTGGCCACCTCATGCAAAGAGTTGACTCACTGGAAAAGACTCTGATGCTGGGAGGGATTGGGGGCAGGAGGAAACGGGGATGACAGAGGATGTGATGGCTGGATGGCATCACCGACTCGATGGACATGAGTCTGAGTGAACTCCGGGAGATGGTGATGGACAGGGAGGCCTGGTGTGCTGAGATTCATGGGGTCACAAAGATCGGACATGACTGAGCGACTGAAATGAACGGAACTGAACTAGCTTTGTGAATTTAAAAAGATACATAGTCTCAGTTCCTCCTCAGTAAAATCACACTGTATTTATATTTACTTCAATAGACGTGTCCGCAGTTTTAAATTAACTAAGAAGTATAGCACAGTGCTCATGTGTACATACTATAGACACTCCAGTTGATCAAATATAGAGATTATAAAGTTACTTAGAGCCAGATTTCCTCCCAAGTTTGACTCTGCCAGTTTCTAGCTGTGAGATATCTGTGTCGGTTCCCTTATCTGTAAATCAGGGTTCTTAATCTTATTGGGTTGTGAAGACTGAATGAGTTAGTGAATTAGTAAAAATGAAAAGAATAAGTAAAATACTTGGAGCAATAGCTTGAGATATAATAAATGTTATTGTTATTACACTATCCATTATTATTACAGAAAGGTGGAGAAAGGTGCTCAGCAAATCCTCTCCCCAGTACAATGTAAAAACAGAATTGCCAAAAATAGCCATTTCTGTTATCTGGGAACTGACTAAAGTAATATATATTAAAAAATAAAAAATCCCAAAACCTTTCATTCAGGAACCTGAGTTAGCAACAGTGGAGATCTGATGTTCTAGACTAGGACTACTCTTATCCATTTCCTCCCCCAAATTCTGTGGGTGCAATAGTTCTACAAGGCCAGGAAAATCTATGAATACTAGAAGCTTGCTGTCACAGGAAACCAACTTCTTTGGAGCAACATATGGGAAAATCTCATAATCAGGCATGTTATTAAAGAACAACAGTGATTGTGGTGGTAAATACTAGAAAAAGTAAACACCATAGTAACTTCAGCTAGCGATATTGGTTGGCGAAAGCTACAGACTGCCTGCGCTTCCCAGGTGCCATCAGTGGTAAAGAACCTGCATGCCAGGGCAGGAGACGGAAGAGACATGGGTTGGGGAGAGATCCTGGAGGAGGGCATGGCAACCCGCTCCAGTATTCTTCCATGGAGAATTCCGTGGACAGAGGAGCCTGGCAAGCTGCAGTTCAGAGAGTCACAACGAGTGGGATATGATTGAAGCAACTTAGCACACATGCAAAGACTCCAGACTAGCTAGAATTATAACAGGAAAATCTGTTGAATAAATCATGGCAAGTCTTGATAGCTCCAAATGATCCCTGCCAGACAGAAGACTGAGTGCATGTGCAAGGCCATCCATAGACACAGTAGAAACTGGAGAAGGTCCTAGCCATCTACACATCTCAGGATGAATGTGAGGGCTTGAACATATGCAGGACAATCATAATAGGATCTATGATAAAATAAAATCTCAGACAGATTTGTAAACTGTTTGAATTTAAAACACATTTGTACCCATAGGATAATCTAATTTACCAAGTATGAACCAGAATCAGGTATGACAATTATTTTACCCAAGCCTAACCTGCTAGGGTTTTGCCTAAACTACCTGAGGAAGGGAAACACCAACTTCGGCACCCACTAGTCACTCAGTACCCTAGAGGGGAAAACTGAAAAACGCTGGTGACATTCACAACCCAGAGGCACAAGCTCACTAAAAGACTGAAATTAAGTCATAAGAATATAAAACACTGTGCCTTCCCTTTGCTACCTTACCACCGCATTGCTAAAGGCTTATTTACTGCAGTTCCTTTTACCCAGCACATCATGTTTTTCAACAAAAAAATTACAAAGCATAATAAAAGGTAAAACACATAGTTTGAAGAGACTGAACAACTATTAACCAGAGGCAGATATGACAGCAATGTCAGAATCATCAAAACAGGATTTTTTAAAATAATTGATATTTTTAATGGTTTAATGGACAAAGTAGAAATCATGCAAGAGCAGATGAATAATGTAAAAGTAAGAGATGAAAATTCTTGGAAATGTCCAAAAGAGAAATGCTAGAGATAAAAAAACACCTCTGTAGCTGAAATGAAGAATGTTTTTTGGCGGATTTGTTAGTAGACAGGGCATGGCTGAGGAAAGTATCTCTAAGTTTGAAAATTATGATACTATGAACTTGAAAACTGAAAACAACAACAAAAGACTAAAAAAAAAAATCAACCTAACAGAATATGCAAAAACTGTGGGACACCTAAAAAAGATATAAAATACATGCAATATCAGAAGAGGAAGAAACAGGGAAAGGAACAAAAACAATATTAAAAGCAATAATGACTGGGAAGTTTTTCCAAATTAATGTCAGACATCATACCTCAGACAGAGGAAGTTCTGAGAACAAGACAAAAACCTAGGCATATCATTTACAAACTTTAGAAAGTCAAAGATAAAGAAACAAATTTTGAAAGAAGCTAGAGGGGGAAAAGCGCCTTACCTACAGAAGAGCTAAATTAATTATATTTGATTTCTCCTCACAAACAATGCAAACAAGAGAATGGAGTAAAATATTTTAAACATTGAGAGAGGAACACACACACACACACACACAAAACCCAGAATTCCATACTCTGTAGAGAATCATCCTTCAAAAGTGAAAGAGAAATAGTTTCTGAGACAAAAACGAAAAATTGGAGAAATATATTGTCAGACCTGCTTTGCAAGAGATGTTAAAAGAAGTTCTTCAGAATGGAGGTAAATGATATAGGTCAGAAACATGATCTACATAAAGAAAGACTAAATAAGTAAAACAAATAACTAAACTCACTTTATTTTTCTTATTCTTAATTGACCTAACAGATAACTATTCAAAATAGTAACATCAACAGTATATTCAACTATGCATTTTTATGTGTGTGTGAATACATATAACAACAACACAGGGAACAAACCCATGTCTCTCTGTCTCTTGCATTGGCAGGCAGAGTGTTTGCCACTGTGCCACCTGGAAGACTACATTAAATATATATATAGTGAAAGAAAGTGAATATAAATAAAGTGAAAGAAGGTGAAAGTGTTAGTTGCTTAGTTGTGTCCAACTCTTTGTGACCCATGGACTGTAGCCTGTCAGGCTATTCAATCCATGGGATCCTCCAGGCAAGGACACTGGAGTGGCTTGCCATTCCCTTCTCCAGGGGATCTTCCTGACCCAGGGTTTGAACCCAGGTCTCCTGCATTGCAGGCAGATTCTTCACCATTTAAACCATGAGGGAAGCCCATATGTAAAGCAATGATAAACTATACCATGCTAACACTAATCATAGGAAACTGACTAGTTATATTAAGTTAGAGAGGATTTCAGAACAAGGAAAATTCTCAGGGATAATGAAGTGCATTAAAAAATTATAAAGAAATCAGTACACTAGGAAGTTCTTAACAATCTTTAGTGTGTGTGCCCCTAGCAGCAGTGAGGGGAAAAGGGAGAGGAATTCAAGGAGAAACAAATGAATCTACAATTAAAGTTGAAGACTTTCACACCCCTCTATCAGAAATGCACCATTCAGCAGACACAAAATCAGCAAGGACATAGTTGAACTCAACAGCACTATTAATCAACTGGATACAATTAACATCTGTAAACTACTTCACACAGCAACAGCAGATTATACAGTCTTCTCAAGCTCACATGGAACATTTACCAAGATAAACTACTTTCTGGGCCATAAATCACACCTTAAATGTTTTTTTTTTTAAAAGTAGAAATCATACAATGTCTGCTCTTAGACCACAATGGAATTAAATTAGAAATCAAAACCAGAAGTGTAAATGGAAAAATCCTAAAATACTTGGGCATTAAACAACACACTTATAAATAACACAGGGGGAAAACAAAAGTCTCAAGAGAAATTTTAACAATATTTGAAACAAATTGAAAATAAAAATACAACTTAACAAGATTAATTGGATGCACGTGAACCAAGAACTTCCAGATGTACAAGCTGGATTTAGAAAAGGCAGAGGAAACAGAGGTCAAATTGCCAAAATCTGTTAGATCATAGAGAAAGAAAGGGAATTCCAGAAAAACATCTACTTCTGCTTCATTGACTATGCTAAAGCCTTTGTGTGGATCAGAACAAAGTGGAAAATTCTCAAAGAGATGGGAACATCAGACCACCTTACCTGTCTCATGAGAAACCTGTATGAGAATCAAGAACAGAGTTAAAACTGAATATGGAACACTGGACTGGTTCAAAATTGAGAAAGGACTATGTCAGGGCTGTGTGTAGTCGCCCTGCTCATTAACTTCTATGCAGAGTACACCATGCAAAATGCCAGGTTGGATGAATCACAAGCTGGAATCAAAATGCCAGGTGAAATATCAGTAGCCTCAGATATTCAGATGATACCACTCTAATGACAGAAAGCAAAGAGGAACTAAACAGCCTCTTGAAGGTCAAGGAAGACAGTGAAAAAGCTGCCTTAAACTCAACATTGAAAAAGCGAAGATCATGGCATCTGGTTCCATCACTTCCTGGCAAATAGAAGGGGGAAAAGTGGAAGCCATGACAGATTTTCTTTTCGTGGGCTCCAAAGTCACTGCAGACAGTGACTACAGCCATGAAATTAAAGGGTGCTTGCTCGTTGAAAGGAAAGCTATGACAAAAGCAGAGCTATCACTTTGCTGACAAAGGTCCATATACTGAAAGCTATGATTTTTCCAATAGTCATATGTGGATGTGAGAGTTGGACCATAAAGAAGGTTGAGTGCCAAAGAACTGATGCTTTCAAATTGTGGTGTTGGAGAAGACTCTGAATGTCTCTTGGACAGCAAGGAGATCAAACCAGTCAGTCCTAAAGGAAATCAACCCTGAATATTCATTGGAAGGACTGATGCTCCAATACTTTGTCTACCTGATGAAGAGCTGAGTGATTAGAAAAGACTGAAGACAAAAAGAGAAAGGGGCAGCAGAGGATGAGATGGTTAGATATCATCATGGACTCAATGGACATGAATCTGAGCAAACTCCAGGAGATAGTGGAGGACAGAGAAGCCTGGTGTGCTGCAGTCCATGGGTTTGCAAAGGCTCAGACACGAATTAATGAGTGAGGAATGAACAAAAAGGCAGTGCTTTGAGGGAAATGTAGAGCACTGACCACATATAAGAAAAGAAAGAATGATCTAAAATCAGTAATTTAAGCTTCCACCTTAGAAAACTGGATAAAGAAGAGTGAATCAAATGTAAAGCAGGCAAAGAAAAGAAAGAAAAAAAAAGCAGAAAATGAAATTGAATAAAGGAAATCAATAGAGAAATTCAACAGAAGTAAAAGAGTTCCCTGAAAAGATCAATAAAATCAACAAACACCAAGCCAGCCTAAATAAGAAAAAAATGAGAAGTGATACAAATTACTAACTATCAGAAAGGAAAGAGGGGACATCAGTACAGATCCCATGGACATTAAAGGATAATAGAGGAATATTATGAAAAACTATGCCCCCAACTTTGTTAACCTAAAAGAACCATTTTTTTGAAAGGCAATCTGCCAAAATTCACACATACACAAAAAGAAAAAGAAAACCTGAATACACATATTTTCTAAACAGGAAACCAGAAAAAGACAGTATTAGGCAAGAAAACTACAAACTAATACCTTTCACGAACATGGATGTAAAAATCCTCCACTATTATTTGAATCTGTATCATTGTTATCTTCATAGCACTTATTATAATTATATTACATTGCAATTGTTTGTCTATTTCCCTAGTCCACTAGACTTCCAGCCCCCACAAGGGCAGGAGTCATTTCTTATTCATCTTTCTATACACAGTACCTAGCAGAGCAGCTGGTACACAGTGGGTATTCAATACATTTATGTTAAACCGAATTTTGTCAGATCCAAACCTTTCAGATTGGGAGCAATTCTAGAGGTTTTTAAAATCTGCCTTAGGGGCTCACAGAATTGTACATCTGTTAGGTAGTAAATATATACTGTCTAAGATCACCGTTTCTACCTATATACTCAGTTGGAGTTACAGGCTCCAAATAAAATTAAAATGATAGAGAATGAATTTGTAAACAGTTGATTTATGTAATCAATTTGCCAACATCATCATCTTCATTAAAATAGCAGTGCTATGCTGAATTCCATTAAGGCCAGAAAATTACTTTTGAAACAGAAATAAATAAGCTTAAGTAAGTGACTGGGAGCTAAAATTACCTGCTAGTAACAGAGCTGTAAGTATGAATAGCAATTATTGAGAAATACTTTTATGAAAAGAATTAAGTACCACTGTTGTTTATTTCAACTTGCTTTTATCCTTGTAAATAGAGAGAAATATGATGAGTGCTATGGGCATTTACTTTACCTGAAATTGAGGTTTAAAGACCTGCAAAAGCATTTACTTCATTTGAAACTGAAGTTTAAAGACCTGTAAATATCCTTGGAGATTTACACATATATGTGTATATATGCATACACCCATATAAAATTATATATATATTACACACACACATATCTTAAGATGTCTATATTTTCAACTGAAACAATGTGATAAAATGATAGCATTCTTTCTTAGTTAAAAATTGGTAAGAACTGAGCTGGTATATTCCTACTGTATTAATTATCTTTATAATACTTTTCCAGCTATCTAGGCTTACAAAAGAAGACAGATAAAATGCAGTTTCCATTTTCAGAGCACGCATTCAGTTTTAAAGGCCTCTTGAGGGTGGTTTGTCAATTTTCTTTGAAATCAAGGGGCTTAGAAAGATTCAGAGGCAGTACACTTGTATGTATTTTATCCCTTGTCATCACAAGGAATAAAAGATTCCTCTCTCTTATTTGAGCTGTGAATCAAACCTGACCAAGGACCATTTCACCCAATTGCTGTTTTGGAATTCAGGCACCTTAAAATCAAAAGAGAAAATACATTTTAAACCAATAACCTATTTTTTCTACATCTAACTTTAAAGGAATTTTCCCCTTGTTTTTGTTAAGTATTCTTGGTATGCCAGGCTTCACTGGTGACTCAGTGGTAAAGAATCTGCCTGCCAGAGCAGGAGGTGTGGGTTTGACCTCTGGTTTGGGAATATCCCCTGGAGAAGGAAATTGCAACCCATTGCAGTATTCTTGCCTGGAGAATTCCATTGACAGAGGAGCCTGGTGGGCTATAGTCCATGGTGTTGCAAAAGAGTCAGATACAACTTGGTGACTAAATAACAGCTTGGCATGTCATCAGCAAAATCTGCCCATGTGAACATTGTTCTAGGTAAAAAGAATGGTGATTGCTTTACACTGCTTATCGGTTACAGTCAATGATACCTTTAACGTAGGGTTCACAGTAAAGGCCTCAGACTACTTAAAACTATTAGTCGATATCCTCTTAGCTGTATATATATATATATATATATATATATAACCACTTTAAACATAAGATAAAAAAGAATAACAAAGTACTCAACATAAAGTCAATTACCTTGGCATCATGGCATGTATTCTTTAGAAGAGATCTCTAGACAGACTGTAAAGTGTAACCACTACTGCCTAAAATCATAGCAGAATGTCCACAGCATTCAGCCTTCCCCAGATTAACTAGGATACAATTACTTTGTTGGTTTCCTGGAACAGGTTAAGGAAGTTGGGGTGGCCATTTATAGTGTTTGATTCCTGGTTCAGGATTCCCACTGAAAATACGGTAACTTCAACAACTGTCTGGCCAACAATTTAGTGACTAGAGCCGGAAAATGCTTTTGGGTTCTTGAGAAAGCCACTTGAAGTTAAAAACAGAGCAGTTATATACTTTAAAAATTTTCAACTCACTTTCAGACACATTTTAAGTAATAAATCATCTTTCATAATAATATCTCAAGATGTTCTCACATACATTATCTTATTATGAAATAAGAAATAATTTTAGCCCTTTATATAGGAAGCACCTGAAGCTTAGAGAGGTCAAGTACCTTGACCAAGTCCAGGGAACAGGTTAGGAAGTTGGGGTGGCCATTTATAGTTTTTGATTCCTGGTTCAGGATTCCCACTGAAAATATGGGAACTTCAACAAATTTTCATCAGTTTTGCAAGAAAATGTTCTCCCACTGAGCTAATATTGGAGTAAAAACTTAAAACAAGATGCACTCCTTAAAAACAAGCAAACAACAAAACAAAACAAAAAAAGCCCCAAAAAACCCACCACCAAGTTGGCTTCAAAATTGCAACCCCAAAGCCACATCTCTCCTTCAATATTCCCTTCTGCTCATCCTACTTGTCCATCAGGGAAGTATTGGCAAAGACATGTTTATTCTTTTGCTAAAAACCACCCTTAAAGGAGCAGCCCCCTAAGCCAAAAAGCAGAATTATCAGGGGGAGAAAAAGACACACTGAAACAAGGCCTTGAGTGTGCTTGCAGTAATCATTCATAAAATGATTAAAAATTAAGAGTTTAATTTTTTTGAGTGCTCTCTTAAAAAAATTTTTTGAGTGTCACTGAAGTTTCACCACGTTCACAGTTGAACCAAGAATAGTAAGATGTGCAGTGAAGCCCAGTAATAAAATCTGCTTATTCATTCACTCATATATGTCTCAGGCTCCTACCATGTTCTGGAGATGTTAAACAATGTAGGTTCAGAGTCAGTGCTAATATTAGGACCAATGAATGATCAATGCTAAAGTATTATCACTTAAATTTTCAAAAATCTTAAAAGACTAGTGTGAAATACAAGCAGCACCATAAGGTAAGTAGCATGATAAAGGTGGACAGATGGCACTGTGGGAGTCTGCCGATGCTGCGCATAGCCTTGGCTGGAGCAAAGGAGGTATCCGAGAAAATTTTTTTTCCGAGATTGCAATGCTTACACAGTCTAGAAGGATGAACAGAAAATAAAATGGAGATGAATATTCTCTAGATTTCTAGATAAATGGCTCAAAGTACATGAACACCATGTCCAGAAGTCATGTAATCATGTAGTCAGCAGTCATGTATGGATGTGAGAGTTGGACCATAAGGAAGGCTGAGTGCCAAAGAACTGATGCTTTCAACTTCCAGTGCTGAAGAATACTCTTGAGCGTTCCCTGAACTGCAAGGAGATCAAACCAGTCAATCCTAAAGGAAATCAACCCCAGATATTTATTGGAAGGACCAATGCTGAAGCTGAAGCTACAATACTTTGGCCACCTGATGTGAAGAGCTGACTCATTGGCAAAGACCCTGAGGTGGGGAAAGACTGAAGGCAAAAAAACAGAAGGGGGAGGCAGAGGATGAAACGGTTAGATAGCATCTTCCACTCAATGGACTTGACTTTGAGCAAACTTCAGGAAATAGTGGAGGACAGAGGAGCCTGGTGTGCTGCAGTCCAAGGGGGTCACAAAGAGTCAGACATGACTTAGTGACTGAACAACAACAACATAAACATCAAGAGGAAACAAAGAGAAAGAAAGTATCGGATAAACTTTTTGGACTACAGTTTCCCATGACTAGAAAATGTAGCAAAGTGTAGGTTTGTATTTTCTAAAATGGATCTAATTTGATATACTGTATTGTTAACCAGTTAGATTTGGAACCAGAAGCCAACTCAAACCATGCATGTAAGGCACATACATAATTTTGCTAAAGTAATTTATGGTTGTAATTTTCAGATACTTTAATGTTTTTAGAACATGAACGCTCCTCTTTCAGAAAAGAAAGTGGACTAGTACAGTCTATGAAATAAAAACTGTCTGGGCTCTTTGGAAGCCCGCCAGGGACTTCTTGCTGGGAGATCTGTGATTATCTAGGAACTTCCCAGGTGGTAAAGAATCCACCTGTCAATAAAAGAGACATAAGAGACATGGGTTTGATCCCAGGGTCGGAAAGATCCCCTGGAGGAGGGTATGGCAACCCACTCCAGTATTCTTCCCTGGAGAGTTCCAAGGACAGAGGAGCCTGGCAAGCTACAGTGCATAAGGTCGTACAGAGTTGGACATGATTGAAGTGACTAAGCACGCACACACAGTATTCTAGAGCTAAGAGGAAAGGACAGCTAGGTGGCATTTCTTCACTCTCAAAAATTTCTTCACATTTAAAATTATTTCCCTCACTTCTTTGTTCATTGATATACTCCTTTCAAGATTTCAGGCAAGTAGGAAGTAGCTCTATCCTATGAAAACTAGTTGGGAGATTCTGACATTGTTAAAAAGAAAAACAAATAGTAGTCAATTAGTAGTATGTATATTAAAAGAAAGATAATGCTCAATGAAATATTTACTGAGCAGTCTTGAAACAATTTTAAGAGAAGGGCAAAGAACATCAGATGCAAAAAAGAGGATAAAAAATGAAAAGTTTGTTCATTGAAACTGCAGCCTGGGTTGTGGTCTGGAAAGCAGGAGGCCTGGAGTCCAGCCCTGAATCTAATCTGGAAAAAAGTTATCTTCTACTTGCCCTCAGTTTCTGAATCTAAAATCTAAAAATTTAATCTTAGGTAATGATCTCTAAGGTTTTAGTTTGTTTCTGTTTTTATTTTTCGACATCCCAAACACTCAGAATTATCAGAAATTTTAAGACTAAAGGAAAATGACTGGTTGCATGAACTTTGCAAGATCAGACTCCAGACAGAATTATTCATGTGGACTATCTTAGTCTTTCTTTTCTGGTCATACCGTATGTGGTTTTAGCTGGAAAAAAAAGAGCAAAAATTATCTTGGATATGGTTGCCCTGTAAGAGGAAAGACCACCAAATCTTTGGACAAGATAGGTTACTCTCTTTTCAAAAATTGCAATAAAACCTGCACAGAACATTTATCCCACAACATATAAACCATTTCTTAAGAAAACATTGGCCAAACATTTTTTTTTAAGAGTCATTTAAGTGGGAACTAAGAAAGGCTTGTTGTTCATGAACTGTTATAAAACTGAAATGTTTTATCATGCCATGTATGGCATTTTCATAAAGAAAACCATTAGCTAAAAGCTTAAATAATTTTTTTCAGGGATCCTGGGACAGATGGTTAATATCAGATAATAAATCATCATTGACAATTGAATACAGTCTGCTGCTTGAATTTACAAAGTGGGTAGGGAGAATGATCGTAGAAGGGAGAACTGTGGACATTTAGTTCAGCTTCCCATTCCAGCAGCCAGCTCAAGAACAAACTGTAATTTGCAAATAAAACATCCTGTTAAATCTTCCACTAGAAGTTTAAAATAAATAAATAAATAAAACTGAACGTTAAGAAACCCAAGTATGGAGTAGCATCTTGGAATTCCCCTGGCAACTATTATCAACTAGCCCAATCCTCCTATAGAACTGGAGCATTCTAACAACACCAGGTGGATTTGCTAGAACAAAAGTGAAAATTTAAAGGAACACAAAAAGGTTAGATGTGCCACTAAGATGCTATTATTGCTCATGAGAATCCTGAGATCAGGAAAACTTTGGAATCCTTTTCATCAGTACTTTACAATTAGGGAACTTATATGATCCAGAAAACAGGAAGGAGCTTAAATAAAAGGGAAGGATGTTTTAAATATTCCCATCCTGGATAAAAAGAAAGTATGTTTTTAATATTTTAAAAATAAGAGGGCCTTTTTAAAGTCATCAGGAGTGGATGAGTATTATAAATATGATACTATCTTTGGTATAACTTTTAAAATTTGTCCTCCATGTAATGATAAGATAATTTAGGGGCTTGCTAAGAGTGAGTGAGCAAGCGAGTAAGAGATCTGAAACACTTTCTGAATAAAGTTAACAGCACCTAATGTCTGTCATTGGAGAAGGCAATAGAAACCCACTCCAGTACTCTTGCCTGGCAAATCCCATGGATGGAGGAGCCTGGTAGGCTGCAGTCTATGGGGTCGCTAGGAGTCGGACACGACTGAATGATTTCATTTTCAATTTTCACTTTCATGCATTCGAAAAGGAAATGGCAACCCACTCCAGTGTTCTTGCCTGGAGAATCCCAGGGATGGCAGAGCCTGGTGGGCTGCTGTCTCTGGGGTCACACAGAGTCAGGCACGACTGAAGTGACTTAGCCGCAGCAATGTCTATCATTAAAAAAACAAAAACAAAAAAACACATAAAACGAACACATGGGCCTTCTCTATAAAGAGAGATTCTCTTTTAAATAGAAGAAATTGGGAAAGAAAGACAATTTTAATAAAAAAAAAATCCTTATAAATTAAACTATATTGACAACTGAGAGGCCCCCAATGTAAATGTTCCTACTCATGACAAATGTAATACAAATTGCTATTTAGGTTATGTCTACTCTTCAGAAAATGTCTGGGGAAAGAAGCAGATATTCTCATATTAAATCAGGATTGATTCTACATCATAATTACTTTATTGAATGTTTGCTTTAAAAAAATCACTTTTAAACTACTGAAGATTGATTTCTGTCTCTTAAGTGGTGGACAATAAATGCAGTTGACTCGTTAATTCACAGGAATTTATTAAGTGCCTATGGTATGGGTGGTAATAGAGGGGCATCAACATGGCAGCATAACTGATGGAATCTTTTAGTTAAAAAGTCATCCCTGGAGAATAATAAAATAATACAATATCCAAGGCCCCAAAATTTGGCAGGAGCTTAGGGGAAGACTTCATACAACAATGGATCTAAGCAGTGACTCAGGGAGACTGATCTTCAGAATAAACAACCAGCCCCACCTCCTAGTGGTCAGCTACCTGGGATTCATAGATTTTAAACTAACATACAAGCAGAGGAAAGACACTGGGACAGAAAGTGAACGGCAGTGATTACAAGAGCGACTCTGGGCCAGACTGTGAGGGTAAAGTGAGTCAACATATTAAAAAAGTGCTTAGAACAGTGGCTGCGCATACTAAATAACGAACAAGTGTGTGTGTGTGTGTTTTTTTTTTTTTAATAATGAACCATCCATCCTTAGAGAAAAGTGAGTGTCACTAATTCTCTCTGTCTTCCATGGAATATTTTGGTATTTTTTTCCCTTTCCATCTCTCAGTCCTGTTTGACTCTTTGCAACTCCATGGACTATACAGTCCATGGAATTCTCCAGACCAGAATACTAGAGTAGGTAGCCTATCCCTTCCCCAGAGGATCTTCCTGACCCAGGAATTGAACCAGGGTCTTGTGCATTGAAGGCAGATTCTTTACCAAATAAGCTATCTGGGAAGCCTCTTCCCTTAAATATATGGATTAAACCCATATATTTGATTTTATTTGAATTTTACCTTGGAAAGAAACATACCACTCTGGGTCCTACACTCTATAGGGAATAATACAGTACACAGTCTCTTATTGGTCAAACTAAAATGCTCTAACTGGTTTACTTGAAATTATGATCTGAGCTGCAATATTATGGGCATTTTTATAAAATATCTTCCTTTGTCTCTATGTGAAAGTAGAAGACAGGAAATTCTAGGCAAGAAAAGCTGCATGAGAAAGTGTGAAGATGTCAGAATGATTCACAAAGAATGTAAATGGTAATTAAAGGAGGTGTAAAAAAAGCACTCTATTGAGGAAATATGAAGTTTAATATTGGGGATATGCTGCAAAGTATTAAGGCAGTTTGGGAAAACAGAATTTTATTCTGATGTTCACAGGAAATTATTCAAGAATTTTAAATAATCTAATCAAGTGATATTTCAGGAAGACTGACTTCCAGTTAATTTGCCAGTAGAGTTTATCATAAATTAAAGGGAAGGAGTTGATTCTGTCATTTAAATTAATCTCTGTATATGATATTTTTTTCTCAGCTTAGAAGTCAAAATAAAGCTGAAATGAATATCTATTTTTAAATACAAGGATTTGGACCATATGTTGAATAATTTGATACTAAGGATGATCTAAGGTATATTAAATATACAGAAGACATGAAAGTAATACTAGTATACTTCTTGCTCAAACCTCTCCATAACAATCTAAGAAAATGGGCCATTTCTTTCCTTTGGCTTGAGTACCTTCCCGGACCACTTCTGCTTAGGTATAGACAGTTTGGCTTGATAACTAATTTAATATTCGCATCCACTCTTTGAAGTAAATACTATTATTCCCATTTTATACAGAGGGCACGTTTAGCCCAAGGTCATGCAGGAGAAAATGGTAGCAAATGTATACTAACTCCCATTCTTCAGAAACTAAAGCCTGTGCTGTTCTATGATGTCATACTGCTTTCAATGCCAAATGCAGGAAGTTAGAGCCTACACTTACTGAAATCTCTTTGCCTATCAGGAATTCTCAGAAGCAGCAGGAGTTTTAGGGAAATGTATTTGATAAAAGGAAAACATCTTTTTCTCAATTTTCTTTGTAAAGAAACTGCAATGCACCGAATGGCCTTCAACTGACCGTTTACTCCAGTTGTAGGAGAGCACAGGGGACAAATATTGTCACAACAGTATTCGTTTATAAGTAATGCATTGAATAACATCAAAATATAAGAATAAAATTTGGATGTATTGGTAAATAAATTGTACAGATTCTTATAAAACAGACATAAAACCATGTCAATTATGCAAAGAATAGTCAAATAAATAGTACCTCAGAATTAGGGGCACTGCCATAAACAACATGGATAACCAACAAGGACCTACCGTATAGCCCATGGAACTTGCTTAATGTTATTAATATGCAGCAGCCTAAATGGAAGGGGAGTTTCAAAGAGAATGGATACATGTATATGTATGGCTGAGTCCCTTCACTGTTCACCTGAACTTATCACAACATTGTTAATCGGCTATATGTGAATACAAAATAAAAAGCTTTTTAAAAAAGAATTAGGTGTAAGATAGAAAAGTACAAAAACAGTGCTAACTTATTATCACTATCAGGGAAGCTGGAACTTACATAAAGAGAGTAAAGTGAGGTAGAAAAATTCTGCACAAGGTTTAAGATGTGAAAAAGTATATATGAACCATGCTAGATCAACCAGATAGCTGTACAGGCAAAACTGAACCTCAACGTCTATTTCACATCATACACAAAAAATAATTCATGATGGATTAATGACATATTATATAAAAGTTAGAACTAAACATTTCATAGATTAAAATATTTTTAAATCATTTAAAAAGAAGAATTTTGTGACCTGGAGATAGGCAAAGGTATTTTAGAATGCAAAAGGCACTAATCATAAAAGAAAATTTGATAAACTGGACTTCATAAAAATGTCAACTTCTTCTTGTCAAAAGCCACTGTGAAGAAAATAAAAATATAAGTAACAGGCTAGGAAATAATATTTGCAAAATAAATATCTAAAAACGAATTGCAATCTGAATATATAAATCTTACCAATGAATAATAAAAAAAGAAAACACATTTTTTTTTTAACCCGTGGTGGATTCATGTCAATGTATGGCAAAACCAATACAGTATTGTAGAGTAAAATAAAGCAAAAATAAAAATTAAAAAAAAACAAAAACAAAAATGGATGACACCTAAGTAACTTTGGAAAATGCTGGTCTGGCTGGAAATTATATGGTTAAAAATAAACGACCTGTTTACTGTACATAAACACTGACTCTGATGCTTTTGTTTCTTACAGGGATTCAAGACACAAAGTCTGAAACTACATGTACTGATATTAAATAATTAAGTAAATGGATAGCAGATGGTAGGAGGCAGGATTTTATGGATAAGCAAGAGAAGAAGTCTAGAATAAATCCTATCAAACTGGGTTAGAGTCAGAGACATCAATCAGAACTCATGTTTATATAGAGGATCAACGCTCAAATGAACAGACATATAAATTATAGATGATCATGTTTGTGTAGGGGTAATATGACCAACCTAGATAGCACATTAAAAAGCAGAGACATTACTTTGCCGACTAAGGTCCGTCTAGTCAAGGCTATGGTTTTTCCAATGGTCATGTATGGATGTGAGAGTTGGACTGTGAAGAAAGCTGAGCACTGAAGAATTGATGCTTTTGAACTGTGGTGTTGGAGAGTCCCTTGGACTGCAAGGAGATCCAACCAGTCAATCCTAAAGGAAATGTGCCCTGAATATTCATTGGAAGGACTGATGCTAAAGCTGAAACTCCAATACTTTGGCTATCTCATGCGAAGAGTTGACTCTTTGGAAAAGACTCTGATGTGGGAAAGATTGAGGGCAGGAGGAGAAGGGGACGTCAGAGGATGAGATGGCTGGATGGCATCACCAACTCAATGGACATGAGTTTGAGTGAACTCCGGGAGATGGTGATGGACAGGGAGGCCTGGCATGCTGCGATTCATGGGGTTGCAGAGTCGGACATGACTGAGCAACTGAACTGAACTGAACTGAATATACATACAATTACTCCCTAGTATTGTCCCTTGTAAGAACCTAAAGACATTTCTTTAACCAAGTGATAAAGGCTAACATTGCCAGGAATGACATGTAGATATCCCATTTGTTGTTTAGTTCCTAAGTGGTGTCTGATTCTTTGGCAACCCCGTGGACTGTAGCTTGCCAGGCTTCTCTGTCCACAGGATTTCCTAGGCAAGTATCCTGGAGTGGGGAGCCATTCCCTTTTCCAGGGGATCTTCCCAACCCAGGAACTAAACCCATGTCTCCTGCCTTGGGCTGTAAAGTGTTATCAGTCAGAAAAATGGGTACGAGGTATAAAGAAGCTCTCTGTACTATCATTTTTCATATTTTTTGTAAATCTATAATTATTCAAAAATAAAAAGTTTATTTTAAAAAATGGGCAAAGACTTCGACTGATACTTTGCAGGATAAGATATAATATGAATGAGCAACAAATACATAAACAAATGCTCAAAATTGTAAGTCACAAAAGAAATTCAATGCAAAACTATAGTGAAAGGCCACTGCACACTCACTGGAGTGGCTAAAAGTAAAAAAAGACTGACAATACAAGGAAATGGCAACCCACTTCCGTATTCTTGCCTGGGAAATCCCATGTCCATGGGATTGCAAAGGGCTGGACACAACTTAGTGACTAAAACACCAATACCACCACCACCAAATGTTGGAAAGGATACAGAGCTGTTTGTTCTCTCATACATTGCTGGTATGAGTGTAAAACGGAACAACCAATATTGAGAACTGTCAGGTACTTTCTCATTAAAGACTGGTGGTTTCTTATTAGAGTCAAACACACATCTACCTAATAATTTTGAAATTCTGCTTTCAGATATTTACCCAAAATAAGACATATGTTCACAAAAAGCCCTGAATAAGAATCGTCATTGCAGCTTTATCCACAATAGCAAAACATAGGAACGTGAAATGTCTATTAATAGGTAAGTGGATAAGCAAGTTGTGATATATTCATACAAAGGAATACTACTTAGAAATAAAAGGGACAAGTTCCCAATACGCATTGCAATATGGTACATCTCTGAAGCATGCTGAGTGAAAGAAACGAGAACAAAGCACGTGTGTGTGTAATTCTACTTATATGATTTTAAGAACAGGAGATACTCATTTATGGAGAAAGACATCAGAACACAGGTTGCTTCTGGGAGGGTACAGACCGAAAAGGACACAGGTACTTTCTAGGATGATGAGAGTACTCTATCTTGATGTGGGGCAGACATCTGTCAAAATTCAGCGAATGATCTACTTCAAGATTTGTCCATTTTGCTGTATAATTTATACATCAATTTAAAAATGTAGGCAAGGAAGAGAAAGGCTCTGACTCAGCTCTGAAATCAGGTTGCTAAAGTATACCTCTGGATGGAAAGGAAAAGAACAGCTGTAGAAACAATGAACAGGAAAATATGATGTCTATTAACTCTCACTGAAGAATAAACTGTAAGAAAGTAACTGTGGTTTAGACTATAGACTAAGCAGAATCTCTTGTTTATAATTAAGGCCTCTCATTTGCTTTGCATATTTTTCTCTTATGGTCCTTCCATTATAGCATAGAGATGGATGCAAATGACAATCTATTTCAGCCTCAGGAATTGAATATTATTCTACTCATTACAGCCCATCCCTGTCCCAGACTGAGACCAGCACCATATCTTATGCAGTAGAAGCTTTCAAAATTTATTTTGAATAATTTAATTTTGAAAAGGTTAAAAAAAGGAAAAAAAAGGAAAGTCTACAGATAGATTACCTGAGCATGCCTACTATAAGAATTTCCCCCACTGCCTTAGGCAAAAGATAACACTAAAAAAATGGAAAACAAAAATTTTAACCAAGTGTAAATAAACCTTCCTTAGGATTATATTAAACTATGTTTAAAAGGATTGTATCATTTTATCACCTACAGGAAACTTAGGCTATAAGAATCAAATTTAACTGTGTAAGAGAAAAGAGGACTAATTATATTCAGACATTTATTATGAAGATAAGACACATTAGTCAAAATTAAATGGAGTAGATGGCTTCAACATTTCCAAACATGAATATATGCTATACTTCCATTCTAATGTCAGGGGAGGAGGATGGATGTGTATAAACCCTCGAGGAGGGGGGCTCAGTACATTGCACATCAACAGTTAGCCTAAGAGGCTGATTTCATTATGATATGTCTACACTGAGCACTGTTCACTTCATGCAGGCTGTTCTGAGTTTTTCTATTACTTTCAAATGAAATCATCCATCTGTAGAAAATGAGCAAATGGAATATTCATGAGGTAAGAGATAATTTTTATCATCCCTGGAGAGTTTCTTTCTTTGGGTTGTTTATTACCTGCAGAGTTCAACTGTATGAAAATTGATTAAATATCATTTACCAATTATAGTGATGCCAGTACACATTCCTCAAAGCAAATACTAAATGCATGATGATTCTGACAATAGAGGGAATACTTTCAGGGGTGGAGTCAGGTTTCCTGGAGTCTGAATCTTACACAATTTGGGGAGTTTTGTTTTTTTTTTTCTTTAAAGACACAAAATCTTGAAACAAGATTGCTAAAATCTTTCCTAGGGTCTTAGAAAAGGCTATTAAAATAAAGGGTTCAGAAGCTTCATTAACTTAAAGATAAATCTACTCTTGCAAAATTTTTTGGGAGGGGGAAAGCAATAATATCAAAGGATTTGCAGTAGACAAATCCTTTGATATCTGAAACTGAAGCTCCAATATTTAGGACACGTGATGCAAAGTGCTGGCTTATCAGAAAAGTCCCTGATGCTGGGAAAATTGAGGGTAAGAGGAGAAGGGGTCAACAGAGGATGAGATGGTTGGATGGCATCACTCATTCAACGGACATGAATGTGAACAAACTCCAGGAGATAGTGAAGGACAGGGAAGCCTGGCGTGCTGCAGTCCATGGGGTCACAGGAGTTGGACACGACTGAGCGACTGAACAACAACAAAAATTTATAACAACTATCAGGTAAGAATTTGAATGTTCTTAATCTGAATTGAAAATAAATGGCTAATGACTCATTTCTAACTGATCATTTGACTGAATTTAACTATTGTGCTTGCTTTCACTTTTTTTTTTGGTGGGGAGAGATGAGGATAGTTCCTGTCTGAAACTGCTGTCAGGTTGCAAGCCCCATTCTTAGTATTCTTTACTGGTAGGCATAGCTGGTCATGTAGTTTAGCAACTCCTTAGGCCTTGTTCCAGCAACCATAAATCCTTAAAATGAAGCAACTTCTAGTCCTTAAGTCTTAGGTCAGAGGAAGTCTTTCCATTGCCAGCTCCTACATTCTTGCCACACTACTAGAGGAATTAATCATTCCCTATCTGACCTTCCATAGCTTTTGTAGTCATCTCAATTACATTACATTTTCCCCTCTTAGTTATTTGGGTTTGAGCTTAACTTTCTTACAATGGGAGCTCCTTAAGAGCAAGGAAATGTCCTATCTTTAAATCTAAAAGGCCTAGCTCATACTGGGATTTAATAAATGTCTACCGATGAATGAATGAGTGAGTAAGTGAATGGATGTTTTAGAGGTAAGCTCCTTAAAGTAAGGACCAAAGAACAGATCAGTAACATTAGCATCATCAGGGAGCTTCTTAAAAATTTCTAGAACTTTCCCAGACCTACTGAATCAAAACGCAAATTTTCCTGCATACATTAAAATTTGAGAAACATTGCGATTATTATTCCAGTAGCTTTAAAGGAGGAGACAGTACCAAAAAATAATCTTATATTTCATAACAATCGTTACTTCATTTGTTCTTAATGTTTGGCTACACTGATCATACAAACAAGGATCAAATTAGCCAGTGGACTATTATTCCACTTATTCTTTCTTGTAGGTAACAAAATAAAATACTAATTTAAAAAACACAAATAAAGGGTTTCTCTGGTGGCCTAGTGGCTAAGACTTCACACTCCCGATGCAGGGGACCAGGGTTCAATCCCTGGTCATGGAAGTAGGTCCCACAGGCCACAGTGAGGACTGAAGACCTGGTGTGATTCCGCTAAGACCCAGAGCAGCCAAATAAGTAAATTTAAAAAATTTAAAAACAAACACAAATAATAAATTTTAGTGAAAAAAAAGCACAGATATAGTAGAGTTGCAGAAAGAAGATGATAAGAATATGACAAATACTAATATGAATGCTGAGCTATCAATTCAGATCCAAAACTGGTGTTTTGTCTTTTTTTTTTTTTTTTTTAATCCTTCAAGAGCCCAGGCCTGATCACTGGAGATTTTGCAGATCGATGCTTCTATGCCCTAGGAGCTCAAGATGGAGAGGTAATGCTGAAAATTAGATAAAATCGAATTTACCCAGATTTCAGTCCCAGCTCAGCTTTTAAAAAGTATGTGCCTATGAACTCTCAGTTTGGAAACAGAAGTTCAGCTAGTTTTAATTTCATGAGAGAACAATAACTAGTACATTCAATTTACAGCCTTCCTCCTCATCCCCTTGTTGAACAGATCGCCAAATGTTGGACATTTTCCAGCTCGACTATGAGAGAGAGTCAGCTTGGTGTTATCTTAAGAGTGGCTATCTTTCCAGGCAGTTAGGTAATCCATTGAAAAGAGTTACCACTTATTATAAATGTGATTAAGTCTGCATAGGTATAAACATATCCATTTGAAGAAGATACATTTCAATGCAAATCTTAAGAAAAGAAAGAGAAATTAAAAATTGCAAAGAACTGTCACCTATGGCAGAAGCTATTAGTCATGTCAGAGTGAAGGAATAATGACTGTCTTAGAGTTGCTCAGTTGTTCAAGGTGAACTTCAAAAGAATGAAGCAACTTCAAAGAAAATCACAGGACAAAGAGTATGAATCACAGTAGAGAGTGTGCTGGGGAATTAAGCATGTGCCTCTTCTAATTGCTATACAAGCTCAAAACTTGTCAAAACTTAGTTTTGCTTTTCAAAAACCACATTCTGAATTTTCATTCAACACAAATTAACTTGGAAAACTTGCATGTGGTTTTAGGTATAATATCTTGGTTTGATTTCTATGTAATCAAGAATTATCCAGAAACCTAGAAAAATACTGTCATTGGGTAAAATTGACCCTTGTTCTGCCTCCTTGTTTAGTGTTGAAAAAATTAACCCCTGAATATCTGTGCCTGAATGGTACGCATGTTTGTTTCTTACATAAATCATTTTAAAGTTGAGCAGTTTTCCCGGCCATTTCTTAAAATCTGAAGGTCAACAAGGGGCTTTTCACCCCCTAATTTCATAGTCTACTGTGTAAAATTAGTCACAAGACCCTACCTAACCTCCAGAAGACTAGGAAATGTATTCTCTGCACACAGGAAGGAGAGGAGAACCAGATGCTGGGGAGCACCAGTGATGCTACTAGTTAGATAGTATTGACAGAGAGCCCGGCATCAGTAGAAACAAAAATCACTGATGAAAGAGAATACGCAGAAGCGCTGCTGTGGTGGATGCTTAGTTTCTAAGTCGTGTCTGACTCTTGCAGTCCCAAGGACTGTAGCCCACCAGGCTCCTCCGTCCATGGGATTTCCCAGGCAAGATTACTGGTTTGGGTTGTCATTTCCTTCTCCAGGAGATCTTTCTGACCTAGGGATCGAACTCACATCTTCTGCTTTGGCAGGCAGATTCTCTACCAGAGAGCCACCAAGAAGTCCATATAGAGGTACAGTTTGGGACAAAAACAGAGGAGGTATCATTATTGGTCATGAGCAGGATTACCTCATTTTTAGTGTAGAAATATCTAGAAAAATAATGTATTGGGCAATTCCCTTTGAGTCAACATGTAACTTTAGTGTATTACAATTGCCCACTGCTTAACAGAATTCCAGTGCGGTAGCTCTGGAAAGGGAAGAACTGACCTGTCCCCTGTGATTTAGTTTTCTATTGCCATATAACCACAAACTCAGTGGCTTAAAACACTTACCGTTTATTACTTTGTACCTCTCTCTGTTAGAGGTCTGACATGGTATAACTAGATTCTCCACTCCGAGTTTCACTGGAATAAATCGAGTTATCACCCCAGGTTGTGGTTTTTCATCTGAAGCTCAGGGGTCAGATTCACTGGCTGAACTCATTTCTTTCTCACACTTTTCATGTGGCCCCTTAACTCTTCAAGCAGCAATGAAAGGCCAGTCCTTTTCATGCTTCAGATCTCTCTGACCTCCTCTCTTGATTTTAAGGGATTCTGAAATTATATTGGGCCCACCCGGAAAATCCAAGATAATCTATCTGAAGGTCAACTTATTAGGAATCTTAGCTGCATCTACAGATTTCCTTTTGCCATAAAATGTAGTGACATTACCCAGGAAAGACAGCAATTGGCAGAGGTCATGGGGACCAAATCTCTGCCTACCATACTGTAATAGAAACCTGTATCTCTAATACTTCTGCTTCATACGTAAGCATTTTTGTTTTTTGCCTAACACATTATCACAAAACAGACATAATTGTAATCTCTATGGGTTCAAATGAGTGATGAGTTAAGGAAGACAGAGATTTAAAGAAGAAACTTGTGTAATTTGGGGATCAAGGTAAAGGAAGACAAATAATAGAGAACAGATCAAACTATGATATACGTTGCAAAGTGTAGACACAAGTAATGAGAAAGAAGCAGGGGATGTGCAATTGGAAGTAGGAAGGAGATAAGGCTGACACAGGGAATAAGGAGAGAGATTTTCTAGTGGGCTATAATATGGGTTATTAACAGCAAAGAGAGCATTATAGTTGCCTGAGGTAATTCAGGTATTAAGAAACTCAAATATGGTGAAAATTTTAGGATTCCCCACTACGTAAGTGAATTATAATGAATGAAGTGATTTTGTTTTTTCTGCATTAAATAATTGACCTTATGGAATCATCAAAACAAAGTAACAACTGAAGGAGACAGTATGCATATGAGTGTTGGTTCATATTCAGCTTCTCAAATGAATTAATGGTAGGGAAGGGCAAGTCACTTAGTCATGTCCAACCCTCTGAGACTCCATGGTCTGGAGTCCAGGGAATTCTCCAGGCCAGAATACTGGAGTGGGTAGCCTTTCCCTTCTCCAGGGGATCTTCCCAACCCAGGGATAGAACCTAGGTCTCCCACGTCTCCCACATTGCAGGTGGTTTCTTTACCAGCTGAGCCACCAGGGAGGCCCAAAATTAATAGTAGAGAGAAGTCCAATTATTGAAAAAAGCTGACCATTATTAGCCAATATCAAATCAACAAACAGGGCTGGGCAGAATGTCTCCTAAACTAACAAGTCAATGGATATAGTCATGGGGTCCCTTACCCATTTGCACTTCTTCCTGCCCACTGTTCGGTTGAGGTTCTAGTGCCTTTGAAAGGAACCAGTAATACACTGGCAGAAAAAAAGAGGAAAAGCAAGAGACATAATGACCATTTCCCAGTGTTCAGTAGAATACTGATATTAAAAAAAAAGCCCAAAGTGAGGAAGAGATTCTATAAAGTCAAATACATGTGAGGTATGTTGATTTACACAAAGCTGAATGGATATATTTCATGCTGAGCTTTTCAGAGACTTTAAAGTGCTAATGTGCTTTGTGAGTCTTTAATGGAGGAAAATAATTTGAAGATTTTCCAAACATCTATAGCTAGGGAAATTTCTTTTAGTTCAAATGATGGAAGAGATGACTAGTTGTCCAAAGTTTGTGCTTTCTTTTCTATAGCAGAAAGTGGTATCTAGGAGACAACTTCCAGTAAGGACTATATTCCTGGCTCCTTTTGCTGCTAAGTATGACCATGTGACTGGTTCATGCCAATGGGATTTAAGGGAATCACGGGAGGCACACCTGGAGCAAGGCTTTTGAGAAATAGGTATTCCTTCCCTATGGCCTCTTCCTGCTTTGTCAGCTGGTACAGAGGTCAATGGCAGGCCTTCAAGATAAAAAGAACTTGGGTTTTTGTACCCCTGTGTGGAGGAAGTTCTCAGTGACCAGAAATATGAATATATATATATGTGGATATACATTCATATATATAAGACCAGTGATTTTTTTTCCCTTAACAGACATTTGGCAATACCCAGAAATTCTTTTGGTTATCACAGTTGAGGAAGGGGTAGCATTACTAGGTAGAAGCCAGGAATGCTGCTATTATTCTACAACGCACAGGACAGTTCCCAACAAGGACTTATCTAGTTCAAAATGTTAATAGTACCAAGGCTGAGAAACCCTTCATTAGACTGTTGGGTGAAAAAACAACAACAACAACAACAACACAACATTCGACTGTATTAAGTCCCAGAAACCTCAGGGTTTGGAATAGCAGCTACTGTTACATTAACTCCTGTGTAGTTTCTCCCAGAACTAATGTTCCAAAGACCAGTGTCAGGAAAACAAAGAAGACCATACAATCAATACTGTAAATACCAAAATAATACATCACATTGGTCACCAAGACACTTTGACTCTACCCTCAGAAAATTTCCGAAATCTGTTCCAATCTCTATTTTCACTGATAGTATCCTACGTGTATACATTTTCTCCTTCCTGGTCTATTATGATTTCTTAATTAGGTTTTTTGTCTCTAGTTGGCTTAGCTATTGTCACAACATTAAGTAGTGGCCAAAACAGGACTCAAACTTGTTTCTGCTTCTAAATCCCTTTACTTTTTCACTGAAGAGTCAAAGATAGCCTAAAACACAGGGATCTTGAACTTGAGGGCTGAAAACATATTTAAATCTTACTTTTGATACTAAAATTACAATTTTGGACAAAATAACTAAGTGTGTATGTGTGTGTGTGTGTGTGTGTGTGTGTGTCTATGTTTTACCTCGTTTGTAAAATAAAAATAAAAGAAAGTTAAAGAATTTTTTTTTTAGAATGAGTATACTACTAAGAAAATGGTAAGCATCCATTAAATCATTACAAATCATTCATTAGGGAAAAAGAAACATACACTGTGCCAGGATCCATGAACTATTTGCTTTTCTTCTCTCTCGAGGCAAATATTTGCTTACCTTTCAAAGAGTTTACTTAGGGTTGTGGGAAATCTCAAAGATTGTTCAAGCATGGTCATTCCACCAAGAAACACTGGTTGGCCAGAAAGTTCACTTAGGTTTTTCCAATAACATCGTAGGAAAACCCGAACAAACTTTTTGGCTAATCCAATATATACACAGGCCTGCATGGAATACTCAGACTCATGCTAATGTTTTCTATTTGGGACACTCAGGACCTGCAGTCAAATCACATCTGAGTTTCTTTTTGCAGTCATTCAATCTTTTCAGTGTATTGGTTTTAAAGTTCCACTTTTGAATGTACTATAACTAGGTTCTTAATTCTAATCACTTATTTATAATAAATTTAGATTCTGAACAGCAACTGGAAAAAAAAAAAAAAACTAGGTAAAATCTGACATTGTCTCTCCTTTCTGGAATCCTTCATGATCCTTCATGTCCAAATTCTCCCCCTCTACCACATGTCTCACTTTCGCCCTGAAAACTTTCCTGAGACATCTGCTAATCTCCTTAGTCAGTATCTCTCTTTGCACATTCATTCACTTTATTGATGTATTCATTCCCCAAATATTCATTAAGTACCACACTCTGTGCAGAGACTCATTACTTTGGGCCCTAAACTCTGGTAATGTCTTCTCTTATCACTCCTACTAGACTAAATGCCTTAAAAGAGTAGACCACAGATTACTGATCTATACATAGTACAAAAACCTATCAGTTCAGTTCAGTTCAGTCGCTCAGTCGTGTCTGACTCTTTGCGACCCCATGAATCGCAGCACGCCAGGCTTCCCTGTCCATCACCAACTCCCGGAGTCCACTCAAATTGACGTCCATCGAGTCGGTGATGCCATCCAGCCATCTCATCCTCTGACGTCCCCTTCTCCTCCTGCCCCAATCCCTCCCAGCATCAGAGTCTTTTCCAATGAGTCAACTCTTCACATGAGGTGGCCAAAGTACTGGAGCTTCAGCTTTAGCATCGTTCCTTCCAAAGAACACCCAGGGCTGATCTCCTCTACAACGGACTGGGTGGATCTCCTTGCAGTCCAAGGGACTCTCAAGAGTCTCCTCCAACACCACAGTTACATAGTACAAAAACCTATATATAGTAAGTGCTTCACACAAAAGCTAGAGATTATTATTATTTTTTAACCACATGTTTTTCAAATATTTCAGTGACCCCCAAAGAGAGAATTCATACATCAAAAACATTCATAAAAACTTTAATTCTTTGGTTCCTGTGTTTCACCTGTGGTGTTAACAAAAGGAATTAAAACTTTAGATGCGTAAAACCAAATTATAACCTGGACAATACTGACCTATAAATTAGTATACTTAGGGGATAATATCAATTTTCTAACTCATGTACAATAATTACACACTTAAAAGTTTTGCTAATGAAACAGGAATAAAAGCCTAATAATGTATAAAAATCATATCCAGCAAAAACATTTAGGGGACTGAGAATACTGTTTATATTATGAAGAATATATATTAGAATTTATATTATCATATGCAGTCTCTTAAGCATTCTGATTATGTAAAATAAATCAAAAGGCTTATATTTATATAATCATTAACATTTAATATTAATAAGCAAATATTCTCAATTAATGCTATTTATATACAGTTCTGAATAGCAAAGTTTCTTTAATTTTCATCCAGGATATTTTTCTATCAGAAGTTTTCTTATGTAGAGCTGTTCAGTTTGATGCTCACATGCCACATTTTAAGAAAACTCCTTTTACATGGCCTGTTTTTGCCAAGAAGATTTCTTTCAACTTCTCTAAGAAATATCAGAGAATATTTTCTCTTAAGCAAATTTGGAGTTGGAGTTAGCTTAGGCATTTGAAAGCAGGAAATCTCTTTCCATTTGCCTATCCCTAGTAACTAGTGCAACATTTGCCTCATGATAGAAACAGCAAATGCTTGCTCAGTGAATGAATGAATTTTGCCCTCCTATGACATTCAACTAAAATATATATATAAATCCACTTTTTAATTTTTCTAAGCATTTGCAGCTATTATTTGTTCATATTAAATAAAGACCTTATTGTAACATAATCTTATCACACTGATACAATATTAGCATTAATATAGCAATTAGTGTATTTCAATATTTTTAAGTGCTGGTATTTATATACTAATTTCTGATGACATTTGACATTTCAGAGGTATCATACTATAACATAATAAAAGCACAATAATGTATAAAAATTACATTTGCCAGATGAATTTAGGGATTGAGAATACTGTTTATATTATGAAGAATTTATATTATCATATGGAGTCCTTTAAACTTTCTGATTATGTGAAATATATCAAAAGGCTTATATTTGTATAATCATTAAAATTTAATATTAAGAAGCAAATATTCCCAATTAATACTTACTAAGTATTAATGCACTCACAGTTATTAATAGGGCAGAAGGAGAAAGGGGTGACAGAGGATGAGATGGTTGGATGGCATCACTGACTCAATGGACGTGAGTCTGAGCAAACTCTGGGAGGTGGTGAGGGACAGGGAGGCCTGTGCAGTCCATGGGGTCATGAAGAGTTGGACACAACTTAGCGACTTAACAACAATATATCTATGATTCAGAATTCAATTACAGTATTGTAACTATAGTTCCTATCACAAAAAAGGCACAAATGAGAAGAAAGCTCTATAAAGCGGACTTTTCCTTCTTGGATATTTAATAACAACGAAGTGAAAGTATTGGTCACTCAGTCATGTCTGACACTATGGACTGTAGCCCATCATGCTCCTCTGTTCATGGAATTCTCCAGGCACGAACACTGGAGTAGATAGCCATTCCCTTCTCCAGGGCATTTCCAGGATTGAATCTAGATCTCCTGCATTACAGGCAGATTCTTTACCATCTGAACTGCCAATATTTAAGTTTTTACTATATCCATTAAAGTTTATAAGATAGTTTCACATATATCATCTAATCTCATCTCACCACAACTGTAGGAGATGGGTTTCAATATTCTGGTACCACAGCCTGAGAATCTGAGGCTTACCCAGAGAGATCAGCAGGTGAGTACAAAATCACACACTGTACCTTTTACCTACCCCACTCTCCAAGTTATAGAAATTCACTCTAGAGTTTAAAGATAGATGTAGAAACATATGTTTAAAACTAACTAAATGACTATTAAAAACCTTTTCTAATTCCATCACTAATTTGGTGAAACTGCAAATGAACAAAAATGGTAATAAAATCCTTGGCTAATGCATGGCATAATGAAGATGTTAATGAGTCAAATACTTAGGTATATTTTGTGAAACTCATCAAGTCAGTGTAATGGGAATTCTGGGCATGTCTTGCTGCTGTTAAACCTCCCACTAGGGCAGCAGGCATACAGCTGGGTCAGGTTCCCGAACAGGCCAGAATGTTCTGGGATCTGTTACTGTTCAGCTCCCAAATAATATTAAGATGAGCATGATTAGAACTTACAAGGATTAATTCATTGCTAGGATGGGATGGCAATAGAAAATGTCAAGATTGTGGTACAAAAATAGGATAGATGACTCAACAATGAGTAGGGATTCTGCGGTAGTCAGACCAAGAAGCACCATAGAGTTGAATGAAATATTACCATCCTGGATAATAAACTGACGGAGATAGAAAATAGTATGAGAAATGTGCTTTTATGGGTGGATAAATTCCCTTGGACTGCGAGGAGATCCAACCAGTCCATTCTGAAGGAGATCAGCCCTGGGATTTCTTCGGAGGGAATGATGCTAAAGCTGAAACTCCAGTACTTTGGCCACCTCATGCAAAGAGTTGACTCTTGGAAAAGACTCTGATGCTGGAGGGATTGGGGGCAGGAGGAGATGGGGACGACAGAAGATGAGATGGCTGGATGGCATCACTGAGCCGGTGAACGTGAACCTGAGTGAACTCCAGGAGTTGGTGATGGACAGGGAGGCCTGGCGTGCTGCGATTCATGGGGTCGCAAAGAGTCGGACACGACTGAGTGACTGAACTGAACTGAACTGAAATCTAAACAACACATTTCTAGCAGTGTAACCCCTCTGAAGATACTTCCCCTGTATTTTTGTATATACTGATACCTACACATTAAAGTATCCTGTGTGCAGTGTTCAGTGGGCCATGCTATGCATGGGTGGGCCAGGACCAGCCTACCAGAGAGCCTCTTGTTCCTGCCCCAGGCTTTGGACGCACACAGGTCTATATTAATTGAAAACAACAACAACAATCTTCGTTGTCATACATGGACATAGAGAACGCATCCTTTTTTCCACTCTTCTACCCTCTCTTTGACACACACTCTAACATTAGTCCGCGAAGCAGGGCTTTATTCTACTCAAGTGCCAGGGTCTAGGCCTCCAGGTTCTTGGCAGCAAGAAGTGCAGGATGGACGACAGCACGCTTCCCAGCCACACAATACCGTCTCTCCATCTCCCCCTGCATGCCTGTCCCCACTCTTGTCTAGACATCGCTGGCTTTATTACAACAGAAAGGCTATCAAGACTTTGACGAAAGATCCAAGAAAGAGCTCTAACCTAGGCTTGAGGAAGTTAAGAGCAGTCATTTCCAGTTACCCATTTGCAGCAATTTAGCCAGGAAGGGTGGTATTGCTAGGAGGAAGGTTGGAGCAGCTAAGGGTTGGGCAACCCCATCCTGGGTTGCCTCTATCTTCATGACCAAGCCTATCAGAGGTCCTAAATTTTTCAGAGGCTATTTGCTCTTTCACTGTCTGCCTCACATTTATGCTGGGAATCCTTGAATAAAATAATACAAGGGAAAGTCAAAATAAAGGATCAATGGCTGTGTATATTACTTCCTAGGAATAGGCTGGGGGAAATCATCATAATAGTAACAGCTACGACATATACTCTATCTCATGTTCTGGGTCCTTTTCTCAGCACCTTACGTATATTACCTGATGCAGTTCTCAAACAAACTATGTTAGGTATATCATTACCCTTATCACAGGAAGGAGCTAGCTTAGTTACTGCACAAGGTCATACAAGCCAGAGTAGGATTTCAGACTGCAGCAGCCTGGTGGACCCAATGCTGTTAACCACACTCACATCCACACGTTCGGTTTTACACACCCCAACCCCCCCAATTCCCGCTCCTCAGCTTGCAGACCTTATTCCTACTACACCAAACTAGAAACAGTTTACTGAACTTGTTATGCTTTCTCTGAGTCTTTCTTTATAAATTATTTTCTTTTCCTCATGGATTGCCCTTCCTTAATCCTCATCTCCTTTGGGGAATCTTTTCTATACACGCAGACTTTTAAAAAAATCTTATATAAAGCCCATTTTAAAATTAAGATTTATAAAAATTCTACCTCTCCTGAACTCAATAATATTAATTACTTCCTCACTTGATTCCCACTGCACTTCTTACACAGCCATCAATTCAAGTTTCATTTGTCCATTTACATATCTTTATCATCAGCAAGCCTGAGCTCTCCTTGAAGACTCGGGCTCTGTATTTCACTCCTGTTTGCTGTATCAGTGCATTATATAAGGTCTCTCACGTAGTAAATGTACTTAATAAATATTTCTTTAATAAATGAATGAATGAATTATTAACAATAAATGGATAGCTTTTAAGAGCATATGGTATGATTTTATGTACTCTCCTATTTTTTGATATAGACACACACACACACATATGACAAATACTCATGCCGCTATATGGCACCAATCACGAACACCATAGACAACTGAAAAAGCTAGGTTCAGAGAAATTAGTATCAGTTCCTCCAACTTTAAGTCCTGCTCTGGAGATATGGAAATGCCAATTCTTTCCCCAGAATCAGGAAGGACTTGCATCAGGGTTTTCAATCATCCCAAATTGATTTGTCCATTTTTATGCAGAATACTCTATTTTCTTATTGAAGTATAGTTCGTTTATAACGTTCTGTTAGTTTCTTATATACAGCAAAGTGATTCAGTTATATATGTTTCTTTCCCCTTACAGGTTATTACAAAATGTCAAATACAGTTCCCTATGCTACACAGTAGGTCCTTGTTGGTTATCTATTTTATACATAGTAGTGTGCATAGGTTAATCCCAAACTCCTAATTTATCCCACCCACCCCTTGCCTTTCCCCAGGATATTCTACTGTTGATCATTCCACCAGAATATGACTCAAGGCAGCTCTCTCTCTTATGGTTCTGTTTGTTTGTTTTTGCCACCAGCTCTCTGTCACTGTGATTGGAAATACAGAGCAGTGCCAGCAGAGGCTCACATCCCCTCATATCTTGTCCTCTTTCCCAATAGAGATTCCTTGGACGATAAAGTTTCTCTGTTTCTCACCTTTATGTTTCCCATAGCATTAATCACACTCTTTTACCTAGAGGAGATGCCCCGATATATATCTATAAAATAAATATGTAAGCTTATAATGCTATGTCTGTATAGTCAGTTTATCGCTCAAGTTTTCATATGGCAAACTACATGTTTGTTTGCTTTTCTTCCAGTTTTATTGAGCTATAACTGACAAAAGAGCTCAGCTGGTAAAGAATCTGCCTGCAATGCAGGAGATCCCAGTTTGATTCCTGGGTCAGGAAGATCCCCTGGAGAAAGGATAGGCCAACCCCTCCAGTATTCCTGGGCTTTCCTGGTAGCTCTGATGGTGAAGAATCTGCCTGCAATGTGGGAGACCTGGATTTGATCCCTGGATTGGGAAGATCGCCTGGAGGAGAGCATGGCAACCCACTCCAGTATTCTTGCCTAGAGAACCCCCATGGACAGAGGAGCCTGGTGGGCTACAGTCTGTGGGGTAGCAGAGAGTCGGACAGGACTGACCAACTAAGCACAGCACAACAACTGACATACAGCACTGAATTTAAAGTATATGACAAGATGCTTCAGCTTAAGTACATCATCAAGCAATTATCATAGTAAGTCTAGCGGGTAGCCATCATTTCACATAGATACAAGATTAAAAAAATAGTAAAACCTTTTTTTGTGATGAGAAGTCTTAGGATTTACTTTTCAAAAACCTTTCATATATAACATCCCTAGTATTTATCTGTCACATAAGCAGAAGTTCATACCTTTTGATCGCCTTTATCTATTTCCTCCTACCACCAACCCCAGTTACTCGTAACCACAAACCTTACCTCTTTTTATATGAGTTTTCTTGTTCTGTTTTTTTCTTTGATTTTGAAGTAATAATTGACCTATAACACTAGGTCAGTTACTGTTACATGACATAGTGATTTGGTATTTCTATACATTTCAAAATGACACCATGATAATTCTTTACCATATGAGCCCCCAGGGAATCCCTAGCCCAAGTCCTGTTACATAATGTCAATTTATTGCTTAATTTTTATTCAAAATTTTGTTAGATTTATAAGCAATCTTCTAACGAGGATACTGATATATTTTTAAGCTTCTAACAGAACTATTTTTGTGCTATTAGTTACTAAGGATGGTATTTATTTTTTACCTATTGGTTTTGATTCATTTAGAATACCAGATTACAAGTTCTCTAATTTAGCTTCTCAGAGCTGCCTACTAGCATGACTTAAGTGTTTGTGAACAACCCACTGGCTTAAACAGGCACTCCCTGAAGTCAAGCATAATGTATAAGAAAGTCAATTCATGCATAAAGGACTAGCCTTATACCCTTCATTCTAATTCAGAAATGGAAATGTCAGATAAATCCCTAACAATGTGAAGGTTGGTCAAGCACAGACTCACAAGTCAAACAAGATTTTAAAACTCAAATGGGTCAGTGTAGAATCAACAAGAAGTACTCCTTTCAAGAGCACACATACCATAATATACATAAAGTGACTATCCATACCGTGGGCCAAAAAAGAAGTTAAAGAAAGACTTAAATCAACTTACTTCATACTTTTATGCATCAAACACTCAACTAAGCCAAACCAAACCAAAACACACTTTCTGCAAGCTCAATACACATCAGGCACTCTGACAAATCTTCAGGCAGATATAAAGACAGAATCTTTGCCTCCAGGAGTTACAGATGCCTAATCAAATAGAGCGTGGCATGTGCTGCAACAGAGTTAAGTTTAAACTTCACTGGAACACAGAGGAAGGTGCAATTGACAGGAGAAGGTGGGGTGGGAGGCTTCACAGAGGAGGTGGCATTTCAGGAGGCTCTGCCCTAACGAGGAACCAAAGTTTGTGAGATTAGGAAAAGACTCTTCAGGCACAGAGAAGAAAAAATGCGAAAACATGCAGGTTAGGCAACATGATGGAATGACTGCAAAAATAATTCTGTGTAACCAGAGGGAATGAGGCCTAGGGAGAGAAACATACCATTGTTATGGATATAAAGGAAGCCAGCCATTGAATGAGATTTGTTAACATCATGAAGATCATGGAAAACTGCAAAGAGAGCTGAACACGCCCATGTATGTTCGCCACCGAGCCATTTATCTGCTTTTGTCACTGCACCTATAACAAGTTATAGTTATTCGTCCACAATCATTTTGTTTTCTTCCTTTAAACTATAAGTCTCTTGTGGGCAAAGCTAAGACACAGATAGCCACTAGGCACACTATAAGACGCTCAGCATCACTAATTATTAAAAAACGCAAATTAAAACTACAATGAGGTATCACCTCACACCAGTCAGAATGGTCATCATCAAAAGTCTACAAATAATAAATGCTGGAAAGGGTGTGGAGAAAAGGGAACTCGTAAACTGTTGGTGGGAATGTACATTGGTGTAGCAACTATTGAGAACTGTAAGGAGGTTCCTTAAGAAATAAAAAAATAGAGTTTCCATATGATCCACTAAACCCACTCCTGGGCATATAGCTGAAGAAAACTCTAATTCAAAAAGACACATGCACTCAAATGTTCATAGCAACACTATTTACAATAACCAAGACACGGAAGAAACTCAAATGTTCATCAACTGAAAAAAGGATAAAGAATATGTTGTACATATAGACAATGGAATAGTACCCAGCTATAGAAAAAAGTAAAACAATGCCATTTAAAACAAAATGGATATTATCATACTAGATATTATCATACTAAGTGAAATAAGAGAAAGATGAATATCATATATCACTTAAATGTGGAATCTAAAATATGATACAAAGGAACTTATTTACAAAGCAAATAGACTGCATGCGCACAGAAAGTAAACTTACTGCTAAAGGGACAAGGGAGTAGATAAAATCAGAAGTTGGGATTAGCAGATATATTTTTCTACATATAAAACAAACCACAGAGACCTACTATATAGAACTGTGAACTACATTTAATATCTTAAATAGTAAACTATAATGGGAAAAAACAAGAAAAAGTTTCATATATATACATGTGCGTGTGTGTGTATATATATATATATATATATATATCTCCAGGATATTTTGCTGAACACAGGAAACAAACACAACGTTGTAAATTAAATATACTTCAATAAAAAGTTAAAAAAAATAACAACTACAAAGGGTATGTTGCATGAGCAAATTATACCTTCTCATAACACAAAGAAAAAGAAATGCAAGAAGGCAAAGTGGTTGTCTGAGAAGGCCTTACAAATAGTTGAAAAAAGAAGAGAAGCAAAAGGCAAAAAAGAAAGGAAAGATACGCTATCTGAATGAGGAGGTCCAGAGAATAGCAAGGAGAGATAAGAAAGCTTTCTTAAGTGAACAATGCAAAAAATAGAGGTTAGCAATAGATGGGAAAAGATAGAGATCTCTACAAGAAAATTGGAGATACCAACCAAGAGAACATTTCAGGCAAAGACAGGCACAATAAAGGACAGAAATGATATGGACCTAACAGAAGCAGAAGAGATTAAGAAAAGATGGTAAGAATACACAAAAGGAGTATACAGAAAAGGTCTTAATGATCCGGATAATCACGACAGTGTGGTCACTCACCCAGAGGCAGATATCCTGGAATGTAATGTCAAGTGAGTGTGTGAGTGTGTGAGTGTGTGAGTGTGTGTGTGTGTGTGTGTGCATGCACACATGCACGCTTTAACTAGCTTCAGTTGTATCCGACTCATAGTGACCCTATGGACTGTAGCCCACCAGGCTCCTCTGTCCATGGGATTCTCCAGGCAAGAATACTGGACTGAGTTGCTGTGCTCTCCTCCAGGGGATCTTCCCAAGTTAGTGATCAAACCTGCATCTTTTGCGGCTCCTGCACTGCAGGCAGATTCTTTATCTCTGAGCCATCAGGGAAGCTCTGGGAAGTCAAGTGGGCGTTAGGAAACACTACTATGAACAAAGCTAGTGGAGGTGATGGAATTCTAGCTGAACTATTTCAAATATTAAAGATGATGCTGTTAAAGTGCTGCATTCAATATGTCAGCAAATTTGGAAAATTCAGCAGTGGCCACAGCATTGGGAAAGGTCAGGTTTCACTCCAATCTCAGATAAAGACAATGCCAAAGAATGTACAAACTACCGTACAGTTGCGCTCATTTCACTTGCTAGCAAGGTAATGTTCAAAATTCTTCAAATCAGGCTTTTCCCATACATGAGACAAAAACTTCCAGATGTGCAAGCTGGGTTTAGAAAAGGCAGAGGAACTAGAGATCAAATTGCCATCATCCAATGGACCATAGAGAAACCAAGAGAATTTCATGAAAAAAAAAAAAAAAACTACTTCTGTTTCATTGACTACGTTAAAACCTTTGACAGTGTAGGATCACAACAAACTGGAAAATTCTAACAGAGATGGGAATACCAAACCACCTTACCTGCCTCCTGAGAAACCTCAATGCAGGTCAAGAACCAAGAATTAGAACTAGATATGGAACAATGGACTGGTTCAAAATTGGGAAAGGGGTACATCAAGGCTATATATTATCACCCTGCTTATTTAACTTATATGCAGAGTTCAGTTCAGTCACTTAGTTGTGTCTGACTCTTTGTGTCCCCATGGACTGCAGCACATCAGGCCTCTCGTCCATCACCAACTCCTGGAGTTTACTCAAACTCATGTCCATTGAGTCGGTGATACCATCCAACCATCTCATCCTCTGTCATCCCCTTCTCTTCCTGCTTTCAATCTTTCCCAGCATCAGGGTCTTATCAAATGAGTCAATTCTTCACATCAGGTAGCCAAGGTATTCGAGTTTCAGCTTCAACACCAGTCCTTCCAATGAATATTCAGGATTCATTTCCTTTAGGATGGACTAGTTGGATCTCCTCGCTGTCCAAGGGACTCTCAAGAGTCTTCTCCAACAGCACAGTTCAAAAGCATCAGTTCTTCGGTGCTCAGCTTTTTTATAGTTCAACTCTCACATCCATACATAACTACTGGAAAAACCAGAGCCTTGACTAGATGAAACTTTGTTGGCAAAGTAATGTCTCTGCTTTTTAATAAGCTGTCTAGGTTGGGCATAACTTTTCTTCCAAGGAGCAAGTGCTGTTTAATTTCATGGATGCATTCACTATCTGCAGTGATTCTGGAGCCCCCAAAAATAAAGTCTGTCATTGTTTCCATCATTTCTCCATCTGTTTGTCATGAAGTGATGGGACCAGATGCCATGATCTTAGTTTTTTGAATGTTGAGTTTTAAGCCAACTTTTTCACTTTTCTCTTTCACTTTCATCAAGAGGTTCTTTAGTTCTTTGCTTTCTGCCATAAATGTGGTGTCACCAGCATATTTGAGGTTATTGATATTTCTCCCGGCGATCTTGATTCCAGCTTATGCTTCATCCAGTCCAACATTTATCATGATGTACTCTGCATATAAGTCAAATAAGCAGGGTGACAATATACAGCCTTGACGTACTTCTTTCCCGATTTGGAACAAGTCTGTTGTTCCATGTCCAGTTCTAACTGTTGCTTCCTGACCTGCATACAGATTTCTCAGGAGGCAGGACAGGTGGTCTGTATGCCCAACTCTTGAGAATTTTCCACAGTTGGTTGGGATCTATACAGTCAAAGGCTTTGGCATAGTCAATAAGGCAAAAGTAGATGTTTTTCTGGAACTCTCTCACTTTTTCAATGATTCAGTGGGTTTTGGCAATTTGATCTCTGGTTCCTCTGCCTTTTCTAAAAGTAGCTTGTACATTTGGAAGTTCATGGTTCATGTTCTATTCAAGACTGGCTTGGAGAATTTTGAGCATTATTTTGCTAGCATGTGAGATGAGTGCAATTGTGCGGTAGTTTAAACATTCTTTGGCATTGGCTTTCTTTGGGATTGGAAAGAAAATTGACCTTTTCCAGTCCTGTGGCCACTGCTGAGTTTTTCACATTTGCTGGCATATTGAGCGCAGCACTTTCACAGCATCAGCTTTCAGGATTTGAAATAGCTCAACTGGAATTCCATCACCTCCATTAGCTTTGTTCATAGTGATGCTTCCTAAGGCCCACTTGACTTCACATTCCAAAATGTCTGGCTCTAGATGAGTGATCACACCATCATGATTATCTGGGTCATGAAGATATTTTTTGTACAGTTCTTCTGTGTATTCTTGCCACCTCTTCTTAATATCTTCTGCTTCTGTTAGGTCCATACCATTTCTGTCCTTTATAGAGCCCATCTTTGCATGAAATGTTCCCTTGGTATCTGTAATTTTCTTGAGGAGATCTCTAGTCTTGCCCATTCTGTTGTTTTCCTCTATTTCCTTGCATTGATCCCTGAGGAAGGCTTTCTTATCTCTCCTTGCTATTCTTTTCAACTCTTTTCACCTTTGCCTTTAGCTTCTCTTCTTTTCACAGCTATTTGTAAGGCTTCCTCAGACAACCATTTTGCTTTTTTGCATTTCTTTTTCTTGGGGATGGTCTTGATCCCTGCCTCCTGTACAATGTCACAAACCTATGTCCATAGTTCTTCATGCACTATGTCTATCAGATCTAATCCCTTGAATCTATTACTCACCTCCATTGTATAATTTTAAGGGATTTTATTTAGGTCATACATGAATGCTGCTGCTGCTGCTGCTAAGTCGCTTCAGTCATGTCCGACTCTGTGTGACCCCATAGACGGCAGCCCACTAGGCTCCTGTCCCTGGGATTCTCCAGGCAAGAATACTGGAGTGGGTTGCCATTTCCTTCTCCAATACAGGAAAGTGAAAAGTGAAAGTGAAGTCGCTCAGTCATGCGGGACTCTTTGTGACCCCATGGACTGCAGCTTAAGAGGCTCCGTCCATAGGATTTTCCAGGCAAGAGTACTGGAGTGGCTTGCCATTGAATGGTCTAATGGTTTTCCCTACTTTCTTCAATTTAAGTCTGAATTTGGCATAAGGAGTTCATGATATGAGCCACAGTCAGCTCCCAGTCTTGTTTTTGCTGAATGTATAGAGCTTCTCCATCTTTGGCTGCAAAGAATATAATCAATCTGATTTCAGTATCGACCATCTGGTGATGTCCATGTATAGAGTCTTGTGTTGGTGGAAGAGGGTGTTTGCTGACCAGTGTGTTCTCTTGGCAAAATCCTATTAGCCTTTGCCCTGCTTCATTCTGTACTCCAAGGCCAAATTTGCCTGTTACTCCAGGTATTTCTTGACTTCCTACTTTGACATTCCTGTCCCCTAGAATGAAATGGACATCTTTTTTTGGGGAGAGTACATCATGGAAAATGCCAGGCTGGATGAATCACAAGCTGGAATCAAGTTTGCCAAGAGAAGTATCAACAACCTCAGATATGCAGATGCTACCACTCTAATGGCAGAAAGCAAAAAGGAACTAAAGAGTATCTTGATGAGGGTGACAGAGGAGAGTGAAAAAGCTGACTTAAAACTCAGAATGCAAAGAATGAAGATCATGGCATCTGGTCCCATCAGTTCAGTTCAATTCAGTTCAGTCGCTCAGTCATGTCTGACTCTTTGTGACCCCATGAATCGCAGCACGCCAGGCCTCCCTGTCCATCACCAACTCCTGGAGTTCACTCAGACTCACGTCCATCGAGTCGGTGATGCCATCCAGCCATCTCATCCTGGGTCATCCCCTTCCCCTCCTGCCCCCAATCTCTCCCAGCATCAGAGTCTTTTCCAATGAGTCAACTCTTCGCATGAGGTATCCAAAGTACTGGAGCTTCAGCTTTAGCATCATTCCTTCCAAAGAAATCCCAGGGTTGATCTTCAGAATGGACTGGTTGGATCTCCTTGCAGTCCAAGGGACTCTCAAGAGTCTTCTCCAACACCACACTTCAAAAGCATCCATTCTTCAGTGCTCAGCCTTCTTCACAGTCCAACTCTCACATCCATACATGACTACTGGAAAAACCATAGCCTTGACTAGACGGACCTTAGTTGGCAAAGTAATGTCTCTGCTTTTCAATATGCTATCTAGGTTGCTCATAACTTTTCTTCCAAGGAGTAACTGTCTTTTAATTTCATGGCTGCAGTCACCATCTGCAGTGATTTTGGAGCCCAAAAAATAAAGTCTGACACTGTTTCCACTGTTTCCCCATCTATTTCCCATGAAGTGATGGGACCGGATGCCATGATCTTAGTTTTCTGAATGTTGAGCTTTAAGCCAACTTTATCACTCTCCTCTTTCACTTTCATCAAGAGGCTTTTTAGCTCCTCTTCACTTTCTGCCATAAGGGTGGTATCATCTGCATATCTCAGGTTATTGATATTTGTCCCAGCAATTCCATGGCAAATAGATGGGGAAAATTTGGAAGTAGTGACATATTTTCTTTCTTTGGGCTCCAAAATCACTGCTGATGGTGACTGCAGCCACAAAACTAAAAGACCCTTGCTCCTTGGAAGGAAAGCTATGACAAACCTAGACAGCATATTAAAAAACTGAGATACCACTTTGCCAACAGAGATCCATATAATCAAAGCTATGGCTTTTCCAGTAGTCATATATGGATGTAAGAGCTGGACCCTAAAATAGAATGAGAGCCAAAGAACTGATGCTTTCAAACTGTGGTGCTGAAGAAGACCCTTGAGAGTCCCCTGGACAAAAAGGAGATCAAACCAGTCAATTGTAAAGGAAATCAAGCCTGAATATTCATTGGAAGGACTGATGCTGAAGCTTCAATATTTTTGCCACCTGATGTGAAGAACCAACTCACCAGAAAAGACTTTGACTGTTTAAGAACATTTTCCAGAATTCTTCTATTGCCTTTTAATCAGCTCCAATCATGCTTCTCTTAATTGCATTGATCATAAACTTATTATGATTCAAAGCGATTTAGAGACTAATTGTTTTTGGCACACGAACCCTCGACACATTTATATTAAACCTCATTGGCACTTACTCAATTGATGCTTCTTGGCAACTGCTCTGTTAGTTATTATCAACTGGCAATCAGATTTCAATCAAAGTTTTAATATTAACTATGCACTGAAAATTTACATGTGGTCCATGCCAACCAATTTAGGGGAAAAGAAGTCCAAATGGTTCTTTGAATTTTGGCTAAGTGATCGTCAACGTTGACACCCATGTGATTCTAATTCAATGCTACACAGACTGATCCAATATGATATATGAAAGAAAAGGGGGTTGTTTGAAGAATAAGGTGTTTAAAACATTTATCAATTAAAAATATAATTTTGTGAGACCAAAATTATAATTTAGAAACACAAGTAAGATAATAACTGTCTTTTAGAATCTAGCAAAAACGTGTGTAAATCCTACTAGGGTTTATGCCCATTTGTACACTTGGTGTTCATAATGGCTGGTTGGTGTCAAACAATGGTCAAGCATGTGGACTCTGGAGTAATATTCCCTGAGTTCAAGCTCAGCTCCAACATTTACAAGTTGTGAGCCTCGGGTACACTTTAAAACTCTCAGCCTTAGTTTTCTCATGTGTTAAATGAGGATCAGAGTCACATTTCCAAGACAATGTTGTGGTGAGGATCAGATGAATTACTTAAAGAAAAGAACCATTTGCCACAGTTCCAGGTTTCTCACATACCGCCTAAAGAAGCTGGAGACTGTAATTATAACATGGTATGCACTCAAATAACTGTGAGACAAAATGACAAAGTGCTAGAAGAAAGGTACAGATAAAACTCTCTAGCCACATTGTCTTTCAAATTACTTTTTAATGGAAAAGTTATAAACCAGAGAAGGAAGAAAATGATGCTGGCAGGTATCCCTGTAATAAAAAAGAGCAAACACAGAGAAAGAAAATCAATGGAGGATTTAAAATGTTCTTTTTGCTGTGACATCTAACCTGCTTCCAAATTTTTCCAATATAATAGTATAACCACTTTTAATGAAGAGCTGATACCACATTGCTGTTAATCCATGTGACCCAAGTGGTTCACAAAATAGGGGTTAATGGTCTCAGTATTTCTGACAAATACTTTAATTGAATCTCAACAAGCAGCCAGATGTCCAGAGTGGGTGGAGCACTGCAATATAGAATGTAAGAGATGGAAAATGCATAGTCTCTGAGGGAGCTCATAAGTGGCTGAAGCATTTCAAATGCTACTTTGCTGGGGCTATAAGATACAAAGTATATGGCCCAGAAATCAATAGCAAACAAACACCTAGCACTTTAGAGTAAGGGTCAGGAAGGCTGACTGAGCTACTGAGCACACATGAAACGTGGAACTGCTGGCTCCATGGGAAAGAACCTGCCTGCCGATGCAAGAGACGCAGGTTCGATTTCTGAGTCAGAAAGATCCCCTGGAGAAGGACATGGCAACCCACTCCAGTATTCTTGCCTGGGAAATCCTTGAGGAGCCCAGTGGGCTACAGACCATGGTGTTGCAAAGAGTCACAACTTAAGAGACTAAACGACAACAACAATAGTAGTATAGAATAAAGGCTTGCAGCCTGGATTCTCCAATTTTGATATGCATTTGGATTATCTGAGGATCTTATTAAGAAATGCAGATTCAAGTTCAGTAGTTCCAGGGTGGGCCTGAGAGTCTGTATTTTCACAGCAGTGACACTGCCGCTGCTGCCGCTGCTCTGAGTTTTCTCCTTTTGAGCAGCCAGGCAGTCGAGCACGGATCCCGCTTGGGTTTGGGCTGTGGCCTGTTCTCTTACCAGCTACCTGACCTTGGCCAAATCAGTTAACCTATCTTTGAGTCATTTTTTTTTTTTTTAATCTGTAAGAGGAGGATAAGATCAGTATCTAACTAAAATGGCCAATGTGAGGGCTAAATTAATTAATGAAGGTAAAGCATTTAAAACAGGACCCAGTACTAAGCAAGCACTCAATAAATGTAATTTATGAATAAGTAAGGATTTCTCATTATAAACATTTAGCCAGTCAACAGAGATGAACATCCCACAAATTTTAATTGAGTTTAATTCACCACAATAATTTATTTTAAACCATTAATGTCAGCAATCACATTAATCTCTATATCCGAACCTTGGCATGTTATAATTTTTCAAGTCAATCAACTCAAAAAAGAAGCTAATTAACAATTCTCTTGGTGGTAACCATACTCAGAGGCATGAACTTGTCATTATATAACATAAACTTCTTAATCTACTATTTTCATGAAGAATGCAACACAAATAAGAACTGAAATATTTACAAATAACCAAAATGTATCATGCTAGTAGCCATACAGCATTATAAACATTGTTTTCTTGTATAAATCTCTTTTTACAACTAGAATTATTCTATTTGTTTATGGCCTATCTCCCTCATCATGAATTTAAGCTCCTTAAGAGACAATCATTATTTCAGCATATAGCATATATAGCATATAGCTTGCTGCTTGATATTAGACATACTATTAATAAACAAATGTTTGCAAAAATATGAAATAAATTGCTGAGGATATACCTCCATGGCACATTTCACTCACTTATCAAGAATACATTGAGTGTGATTTTTTTTTTTTCCTGATCATTGTTCTAGGTGCTAATGTTAAGTTGCTTCAGTTGTGTCTGACTCTTTGTGACCCTATGGACTATGGCTTCCCAGCTTCCTCTGTCTATGGGGATTCTCCAGGTAAGAAAACTGGAGTGGTTTGCCATTTCCCCCACCAGCCTAGGTGCTAAGGATGTAGAAACAAATAAGCTATAGTCTGTATGTTCAAGGAGTTTGTGGTCTAGTTGGGAACAGAGTATGTAAACAAATAATTGAAAATATGATCAATCCCAGATGGGTAGGGGATAGACAAGGAGAATGTTCATAGACTAGAGGTATGAGTGGGATAGAAAGTTTCAGTTAAAGGAAGAACTCATGCAATTTTACAAAAGTGTGAGATAGACAAACAGAAACCTTAGAATGACTGTTTTTGTTAAGTCCCTAAGTTGTGTCTAACTCTTTTGTGACCCCTTGGACTATAGCCTGCCAGGCTCCTCTGTCCATGGGATTTCCCAAGCAAGAATACTAGAGTGGGTTGCCATTTCCTTCTCCAGGGCATCTTCCCGACCCAGGGATCGAACCTACATCTTCTGTTTGGCAGGTGGAACCTTTACCACTGAGCCACTAGGAAATCCAGATAGAATGGGTACTAAGGAGCATGAATAGTCCCAGAAATTAACAGTAGAGACAAAGGCAAGGTCCGTATCACAGGCAACAGCAAGGTGCCTTCTATTCCATAACAAGTATGAGCTATGATGGAAGGATAACTTAAAAGATAAACACTGAAAGAAAAAAATCTCCTCATAAGGAACACTAATATACAGAATGCCTGTAACAGAGCATGCTGCTTGTGAATATCTATTCTCTTCTCCTTATAAACTGTCACCACAATAAAAAATTAAATACCCTATCTTCGTTCAGCTAGGTATATAGTCCATGACTATTTTTAGTCAATGAATGAGTTGACTCTTGTGTATAATTTCTGGAAGTGTCCTTAAAAATAGGGAACACATCCTTCTTAATGTTCCTTGTTGCTGCCTGAAATATGATGTAATGGTTGGAACTATAGCAGCCATTTGAACCATTAGGTGATCAAGAAACAGAGATTCTTGTGCTAAAATTCTAGAAAAGGTTAAGACAGAATGAATCCAGGTACCTTAAACCCATGTTGATTATGAGTTGTTTAGCTTCCAATTTCATTTATGTGAGAGATTTTTTCCCCCTACTAATTTCTCTGCTCTTATTTTGGGATTTGTATGCCACTTATTCTAATTCTCTGGAGAAGGAAATGGCAACCCACTCCAGTATTCTTGCCTGCAGAATCCCATGGACGGAGGAGCCTGGTGGGCTACAGTCTACGGGGTCACAAAAAGTCAGACACGACTGACCAAGTGACTTAACTAAACTAAACTATTCTAATTCTCAGTGTTACACATATAGAAATATGGAAGGGTTTCATTAAAGATATAGCATAGTTACTGAAGGAAAGGAAGGAGATTACTAGCAGAAAGAGCATCAAAGAAGGACCAACATGTGCATGAAAATCATCAAGAACACAGTGCGTTCAAGAAACCAAGAGAACTTCTGGGTAGTGGGAACACAGATTATATGGGAAAGAAGGTAGGAAGAACTGGGAAGGGAAGACAGGCGCCAGGAAAAAGGCTTAAATATCATACTAAAATGTTTAGATATTATGAGGCAATTAAGGGCCACGAACAGTTTTTAGATAGTTAAATGATGTGACCATAACTGGTTCTTGCAACTCAGAGAGCTATGTGGACTTAGAAGGAAAAGCAAGAAACAGCCAAGTTCGGAGTCAACTGCAGGAATCTGAGAGAGCAAAGATGCCCGGACTAAGGGCCTTACCAATGAAGAATACACAACAGAAAAGAAAAAAATATTAAGCAAACACACTATGCAAGAATTAGTAACTACATAAGGGCAGAGTTATAAAGCAAAAGGAAGTTAGGATGACCTCTGGAAATGTAAAATGGCTAGGTCAGTTCAGTTAAAGGTGATGTTATTCCCCAAGACAGGGAATGAAGGAGCAAGCAAGAGAAATAAAAAATGAAAAAAGTCAGACTTTGGGAACTAGGTAGAGAAAGAAAAAAGAAAAGAAAAATAGGAATACTGAAAATATAGTTGTCTTTTTTCCTGTATTTAGGTTGCAATTTAAATGGCATTTCCTCCAAGAAGTCTTCTCCAAATTCTCTTTCTAAAGAATCCACTGCCCTCTCCAATCCCACTCTTACATCACTTCATTTTCTTCACAGCACTATTATTTTATAACTTCCTTTTTGTTTATTGTATACTTCGATTAGACTATAAGTTCCAAGACACTGAAAACTTGCTTGATCCTAATGATGGAATTCAAGTGTCCCTGACATATTAGGAGGCACTCAAAATTTTTGTTATTTGACTCTATCACAGCACCTAAGTGCAGTGTGGAATGCTGAGATCATAAACAAAAATTAAAATATGAAGGGACTACAGCCATCCCATAGATGAGCTCCCTCATCTGACAGATGACAAAGAACATGGGTTCAAGCAGTGCCTATAAAACCTTGCCCCAGATGACACAACAATCAGGTGGGAAGAGGCAGAAGACCCGAGTTCAGGTCCAACTGCCATTTACTAATGACACAAGAGTCATAAGAACTGCGTGACCTCAAGCATCTGTTTCATGAGGTTTAAAAAATCTTGCTTCCTTCACGTATGTTTTGAGAATTACATAAACTACAATACATACAAGCTTGTTCTTCAGGATTCTCACCCAGTCTGCCCCAAATCATTCATTCTCAATTCTTACTTATTTATTATACACAATGACATCATTAGTACTACTTCTAGGGTCTCTTTCCAGCTTGATTTAACTTTCACAACACATATTTCATATATTTGCAAATCTCCTGTTTACCACACTGTGGAACAATTTTCCTCTCTTTGTAGCTCTTTGACCTTTTATTAATGAGGTGTAAAACTACACTCTGTTTGACCTTCGCTGCTTTCTCAGTCTCCTAAGTGAGTAACTCAGCAAATTAAATTTTATTACAACTACTGAGAGGCAGGGAGCATAACGCAGTTTTCTTACTGCAGGCCCCTCACTACACGCTGTGTGACCTTGGACAAGTTAAAAACTTCTTTGGCCTAAGATTCCTCACCTGTAAAGTAGAGATGACAATACACTTTACAAGGTTATTATGGAGATTGCATAGATCAACATATGAAAAATTAAACTGTTCCCAGTATATGTTTCAAAAGGTATTAGTGTTTATTTTTCTTCCTATTTATTACACCATGTATGAAACTGCTCAGATAATTCTCTTACCAGTGCAGTGAAATTATTTCCAATTTTCCCCATTTTACAAAATACAATACGTAGTCTCTGAGTTTAAGTAACTTCCTCAAGGTCACAAAGCTAGTGAAGAGGCAGTGTTAATCAAATTCAAGAGCCAATTCTGTTGAAAGACAAATCTATGCTCTTGGCCATGTCAACATAAGGCTCCACTTTAAAGGAGCCAGATCACTTCCCCATCAAAGCAGACATTTATTAAACCAAGTTGCCATCAAATGCACTTGAATTAAATAAATTTTTAAGCAATATATTTCTTAAAGTAAGAGCAACAGGCTTTAAGATAAGGGGGGAAGCTTGGTGAGATGGGTTGTCAGAAGCTTCTGGAGGTCTTGGGAAGAGCTTAGACATTTGACTATTTCTAATTACATTAAGCCCCAGGTTACTACAATGACCTACCTAAAGGTCAACCCCAAACCAGCAGTAATCTAGTCTACAAATTTCTTTTCTCAGTTTTGCTGGGGGCCCTTAGGCCAAAATGCTTAACTACAGGCTATGTCTCTCTTGTTCATTAACTGAATTACAACTCATAAATGGTGACATGTGTCAGAAGAACAACTCTTAAAGGGGCATCTCCTTAACATGGCTGTGTCTGAACCTAGGGGCCTGTACCTTGCAAGGACAGCTTTGTTAGCTGTGGTTGTGTCTTGTTAGCAAGTTAAGAGGGGCAGGCTCACTTTATTTCCTATAATGAGCTCACTCAACTAACAATTTCTACTGGAAAGCCTTTCCAGAATCAGAAAGGACTTTCCAGAATCAGAATCAGACTAGATGCTTTAAACTTCTTGATGATTTGTGACACAGTCCACCCTGTGGTTACTGTTTTTTCTCTTCAAAACATCAAGTAGTGTTAAGTGCTGGCATCTAATTTTATCAACATGGGTCCGTGCTCTCCTTTTTTCTGGTATCTTCTTTTGCTTTTTATTTTATGTTGGGGTCCCATGTCGTGTTAGTTTCAGGTGTGTAACAAAGTGGTTCAGTTACACATGTACATATATTCATTTCTTTCAGATTCTTTTCCCATACAGATTATTACATAATATTGAGTTGAGTTCCCTGTGCTATATAGTAGATCCTTGATTATTTTATATAGAGTAGTGTGTATATGTTAATCCCGAACTCCTGATTTATCCATCCCCCATATTTCCCCTTTTGTAACCATAACTTTGTTTTCAAGCTTTGTGAGTGTGTTTCTGTTTTATAAATCAATTCATTTGTATCATCTTGACAGAATTCACATATTAATACAACTATATGATATTTGTCTTTCTCTGGTTTACCTCACTTAGTATAGTACACACTTAATGTGATAATCTCTGGGTCAGTTCCTGTTGCTGCAAATGGCACTGTTGTATTCTACAATATGGCTGTTATATTTATTATATATTCTAATATACATGTATAATCCATTAAACATATATATATACATATGCTGCACTCAATATGTCAGCAAATTTGGAAAACTCAGCAGTGGCCACAGAACTGGAAAAGGTCAGTTTTCATTCCAATCCCAAAGAACGGCAAACCCAAAGAATGCTCAAACTACCGCACAATTGCACTCATCTCACATGTTAGTAATGTTCAAAATTCTCCAAGCCAGGCTTCAGCAATACGTGAACTGTAAACTTCCAGATGTTCAAGCCGGTTTTAGAAAAGGCAGAGGAACCAGAGATCAAATTGCCAACATCCACTGATCATCGAAAAAGCAAGAGAGTTCCAGAAAAACATCTATTTCTGCTTTATTGACTATGCCAAAGCCTTTCACTGTGTGGATCACAATAAACTGTGGAAGATTCTTCAAGTGACGGGAATACCAGACCACCTGACCTGTTCTTGAGAAACCTATATGCAGGTCAGGAAGCAACAGTTAGAACTGGACATGGAACAGACTGGATCCAAATAGGAAAAGGAGTACATCAAGGCTGTATATTGTCATCCTGCTTATTTAACTTATATGCAGAGTACATCATGAGAAACGCTGGACTGGAAGAAACACAAGCTGGAATGAAGACTGCCAGGAGAAATATCAATAACCTCAGATATGCAGATGACACCACCCTTATGGCAGAAAGTGAAGAGGAACTAAAAAGCCTCTTGATGAAAGTGAAAGAGGAGAGTGAAAAAGTTGGCTTAAAGCTCAACATTCAGAAAACGAAGATCATGGCATCTGGTCCTATCACTTCATGGGAAATAGATGGGGAAACAGTGGAAACAGTGGCTGACTTTATTTTTTGGGAGCTCCAAAATCACTGCAGAGGGTGACTGCAACCATGAAATTAAAAGATGCTTACTCCTTGGAAGGAAAGTTATGACCAACCTAGATAGCATATTAAAAAGCAGAGATATAACTTTGCCAACAAAGGTCCATCTAGTCAAGGCTATGGTTTTTCCAGTAGTCATGTATGGATGTGAGAGTCGGACTGTGAAGAAAGCTGAGTGCCAAAGAATTGATGCTTTTGAACTGTGGTGTTGGAGAAGACTCTTGAGAGTCCCTTGAACTTCAAGGAGATCCAACCAGTCCATTCTGAAGGAGATCACTCCTGGGTGTTCACTGGAAGGACTGATGCTGAGGCTGACACTCCAATACTTTGGCCACCTCATGAGAAAGAGTTGACTCATTGGAAAAGAGTGAACTCCGGGAGTTGGTGATGGACATGGAGGCCTGGCATGCTGTGATTCATGGGGTTGCAAAGAGTCAGACATGACTGAGCAACTGAACTGAACTGATATAGATATATACATATATATTTATGGGTAAATTATATATATATATAATATAAAGAACATATATATAATGGATAAGATCTTTATCCATTCAATTGTTGGTGGATTCACTCGCTTTCATGTCTTGGCTATTGTAAATAGTGTTGCACTGAACACTGGGGAGCAAGTATCTTTCTGAATCATGGTTTCCTTCAGATATATGTCCATGAGCGGGATGACTGGATCATACGGTGGCTCTATTTTTACTTTTGTAAGGAATCTCCATACATTTCTCCATAGTGATTGTGCCAATTTACATTCCCACCAACAGTGTAAGAGAGATCCCTTTTCTCCTCATGCTCTCCAGCGTTTATTATTTATAGGCTTTTTGATGAAGGCCATACTGACTGGTGTGGGGTGATACCTCATTTTAGTTTTAGTTTACCTTTTTCTATTAGTAATGTTGAGTATCTTTTCAGGTGCCTTTTAGCCATCTATATGTCTTCTTTGGAGAAAACTCTATTTAGATCTTTTGTTCATTTTTTGATTGGGATGTTGTTTTTTTGATATTGAGTTGCATGAGCAGTTTGTATATTTTGGAGATTGATGCCTTTTTTATTGTTTCATGGTCTCCTGTGCCATGCAAAAGCTTTTAAGTTTAATTAGATCCCATTTGTTTATGCGCTTTTTTTTAACTGTTTAAATAATTTTATTTTTTAAATGACAGTTAAGACTTAGTTGCATTTCTAGTTCATTTCTTTTTTTTTGCATATATCTTATTTTTTTTTAATTTTTTTAAACTTTTTATTTTTACTTTATAATGCTGTATTGGTTTTGCCATATAATGACATGAATCCACCATGGGTGTACATGCAATCCCAAACATGAACCCCCCTCCCACCTCCCTCCCCACAACAACGCTCCGGGTCATCCCCATGCACCAGCCCCAAGCATGCTGTATCCTGCATCTGACGTTTATGTTTTTTAGGAGGCAGGTTGAAAAAGATCTTGCTGTGACTGATGTCAGAGTATTCCGCCTATGTTTCCCTTTAAGAATTTTATAGTATCCAATAGTACATTTAGGTCTTTAGTCTATTTTGAGTTTATTTTTGTCTATAGTGTTAGAGAATGTTCTAATTTCATTCTTTTACATGTAGCTTTCCAGTATTCCCAGCACCACTTACTGAAGAAACTATCTTCCCCCTGGCACCCTCCGGCCATCTTTATCATAGATTAATTGCCCATAGGTGTGTGGGTTTATATCTATCTGTTCCATTGACCTATATTTCTGTTTTTGTGCAAGTACCATACATTTTTGATTACTGTAGCTTTGAAGGGTAGCCTGAAGTCAGGGAGCTTGATTCCCCCAACACTGTTTTCCTTCCTCCGGATTGCTTTGACTTTTCAGGGTGTTTTGCATTTCTACAAAAATTAAAACATTTTTCTGTTCTGGTAAAATGCCATTGGTAATTCAATAGGGATTGCATTTGATCAGTTGATTGCCTTGGGTGGTATAGTTATTTTGACAATATTGATTTTTTCAATATAAGAACATGGTGTATCTTTCCATCTGTTTGTGTCATCTTTGATTTCTTTCATCATGTCTTACAGTTTGCAGAGTAGAGGTCTTTTGTCTCCTTTGCTGCTGATGATGTTTAGTTGCTAAATTGTGTCTGATTCTTTGGTGACCCCATGGGCTGTAGCCCACTGGGCTCCTCTGTCCATGGGATCTCCCAGGCAAGAATACTGGACAGGGTTGCCATTTTCTTCTTCAGGAGATCTTCCCAACCCAGGGATTGAACCCGTATCTCCTACATTGGCAGGCAGTTTCTTTACCACTAAGTCACCAGCAAAGTCCACATTTGACTCTTTAGGTAGGTTTATTTCTAGTTATTTCATTTTTTTTTTGGATGTGTTTATAAATAAGATTATTTACTTAATTTTTCTCTCTGATCTTTCATTGTTAGTGTATGTGAATGCAAGACATTTCTGTGTATTAATTTTGTACCCTGCAACTACCCTGAATTCACTGATGAACTCTATCTTTTCTGGTAAGGACTTTCTATGTATAGTATCATATCATCTACAAACAGTGACAGTTTTACTTTTTCCTTTCCAATTTGGATTCCCTTTTGTTTTTTTCCTCTCTCTGATTATCACAGCTAGGATTTCCAAAACTATGCTGAAAAAAAAAATAGTGAGAGTGGAGGGCCTTTTCTTGTTCTTGACCTTAGAAGAAATGATTTTAGCTTTTCACTGTTGAGTATGATGTTTGCAGAGGATGTGCCATATATGGCCTTTCTTATGTTGAGCTAGGTTACCTCTATGCCCACTTTCCGGGGAGTATTTTTTTTTTTTTATTATAAATGAGTGTTAAATTTTGTCAAAAGCTTTCTCTATATCTATTGAGATGGTTATATAGCTTTCATTATCCAGTTTGTTGATGTGGTATATCACTGACTGTGGATGCTGAAATATCCTTGCATCCCTGGGATACTCCCACTTGATTATGTTGTATGATGTTCTTAACGTGTTGTTGGGTTTGATTTGCTAGTATTTGTTGAAGATTTTTGTGTCTATGTTCATCTGTGGTACTGGGCTCTATTTTTCTTGTTTTGGTGGTATCTTTGTCTGGTTTTGCTATCAGGGAAATGATGACCTCATAGAATGAGTCTGGTAGTGTTCCCTCCTCTGTAATTTTTTGAAATAGTTTCATAAGGATAGGTGATAACTCTTTGTTAAATGTTTGATAAATTCCCCTAGGAAGCCATTTAGTTCTGGACTGTTGTTGTTGGAATTTTTTAAATCATGGTTTCAACATCAGTACTTGTGAGTGGTTTGTTAATATTTTCTATTTATTCCTGTTTCAGTCTTAAAGATTGTACCTAAGTATTTGTCCATTTTTATTATGTTGTCCATTTTATTGACATACAGTTGCTTGTTGTAGTTTCTTATGATACTTTGCGTTTCTGTGGTGTTCATTGTAACCTCTCCTTTTTCATTTTTAATTTTATTGATTTGGGGTTGTTCCCTATTTTCCTTGAAGATTCTGGTTGTCAATTTCATTTATCTTTTCATACAACCTGCATTTAGTTTCATTGATTTTTTTTTCTATTGCTTCTCTGTCTCTATTTAATTTATTTATGCTGTGATCTTTATGATTTCTTTCCTTCTACTGACTTTGAGTTTCATTAGTTCTTTCTCTGGTTGTTTTAGGTGTAAGATCAGGTTGTTTATTTGAGATTTTTCTTGTTTCCTGAGGTAATACTGTATTGCTATAAACGTTCCCCTTAGAACTTCTTTTGCTGTGTCCCATAGGTTTTGGATCATGTTTTCACAATGATCAGGTATTTTATGTCCTCTCATTTCTTCAGCAATTTGTCTGTTGATTAATAGCATACTGTTTAGCTTCTATAGATTTAGTTTTTACACATATTCTTTTAGTTGATTTCTAATCTCACAGCAAATGTGGTCAGAAAAAATGCTTGATATGATCTCAATTTGCTTAACTATAATGAAGTTTACTTTGTGGCCCGGCATGTGATTTATCCTGGAGAATGTTCCATGTGCACTTGGAACGAATGTGTATTCTTCTGGTTTTCACATATCCTATGAATGTCAGTTAAGCCCATCAGGTTGAATGCAGCATTTAACGCCTATGTTTCCTTACTGATTTTCTGTCTGAATAATCTGTTGATGAGAGTGGAATGTTAAGGTATCTCACTATTATTATGTTACTGTTGACTTCTATTTTTATGACTGTTAGCATTGGCTTATATATTGAGATGCTCCTATATTGGGTGCATATATAATTACAATTGCTATATTTTCCTGTTGGATTGATCCCTCGATCCTTATGTAGTTCCTTCTTTGTCTCTTGTGACAGTCTTTATTTTAAAGCCTTCTTTGTCTGACATAAGTATTGTTTTCTTCTGATTCCCATTTGCATGGAATATCTTTTTCCATTACTCACTTTCAGTCTGTATGTGTCACTAGGTCTGAACGGGGTATTTATACAAGCTTTTCCTTCTTTCTGTTCCACAGCAGTGATTTCCACCGATCTATCTGCCAGCTCAGTCTTTTGTTCCCCTGCTTCATTTTTTCTTCTACTGATTCCTTCTAGTGTATTTTTCACTTGATTAATTGTATTGTTCATTTCTGTTTATTCCTTAAATCTTCTCTTTGTTAAACATTTCTTATATCTTCTTAGTCTGTGCCTCCATTCTTTTTCTGAGAAGGCAATGGCACCCCACTCCAGTACTCTTGCCTAGAAAATCCCATAGACGGAGGAGCCTGGTGGGCTGCAGTCCATGGGGTCGCTAAGAGTCGCACATGACTGAGCAACTTCACTTTCACTTTTCACTTTCATGCATTGGAGAAGGAAATGGCAGCCGACTCCAGTGTTCTTGCCTGGAGAATCCCAGGGACGGGGGAGCCTGGTGGGCTGCCATCTATGCGGTCGCAAAGAGTCGGACACGACTGAAGTGACTTAGCAGCAGGATCATCTTTACTATCATTATTCTGAATTATTTTTCAAGCAGACTGCCTAACTCCACCTCACTTAGTTGTTCTTCTGGGGTTTTATCTTGAAACATATTTCTCTATGTTAGTTTTGTCTAAATTTCTGCATTTGTCATTTTCACTTCTCACGCTCCAGGTATATAGCTCTTTTGCTTCTGCTGTTCACCCCCTGGTGGTAGAGGATGGTTCAGGAACTTGTGCAGGCTTCTTGGTGGTAGGGACTAATGCTAGTCCACTGGTGGGTGGAGCTGGGTCTTATCCCTCTATTCAGTTCAGTCGCTCAGTCACGTCCGACTCTTTGCGATCCCATGAACTGCAGCACGCCAGGCCTCCCTGTCCATCACCAACTCCTGGAGTCCACCCAAACCCATGTCCATTGTGTCGGTGATACCATCCAACCATCTCATCCTCTGTTGTCCCCGTCTTCCTCCGACCCTCAATCTTTCCCAGCATCAGGGTCTTTTCAAATGAGTCAGCTCTTCACATCAGGTGGCCAAAGTACTGGAGTTTCAGCTTCAACATCAGTCCTTCCAATGAACACCCAGGACTGATCTCCTTTAGGATGGACTGGTTGGATCTCCTTGCAGTTCAAGAGACTCTCAAGAGTCTTCTCCAACACCACAGTTCAAAAGCATCAATTCTTCAGTACTCAGCTTTCTTTATAGGCCAACTCTCACATCCATACATAACTACTGGAAAAACCATAGCCTTCACTAGACAGACCTTCATTGGCCAAGTAATATCTCTGCTTTTTAATATGCTATCTAGGGTGGTCATAACTTTCCTTCCATGGAGTAAGCGGCTTTTAATTTCTTGGCTGCAATCACCATCCACAGTGATTTTGGAGCCCAGAAAAATAAGGTCTGACACTGTTTCCCCATCTATTTCCCATAAAGTGATGGGACCAGATGCCATGATCTTTGATTTCTGAATGTTGAGCTTTAAGCCAACTTTTTCACTCTCCTCTTTCACTTTCATCAAGAGGCTCTTTAGTTCTTCTTCACTTTCTGACATAAGGTTGGTGTCATCTGTATATCCCTCTATTGGGAAGAGTCATGTAAAGATGTATGTTTAGAGATGGCTGTGCACTCAGGATGACTTTAAGCAGCCTATCTGATGATGGACTGCAGCACACTAGGCCTCTCTGTCCCTCACCATCTCCTGCAGTTTGCCCAAGTTCATGTCTACTGAATAAGTGATATCATCCAACCATCTCATCATGTGTGGCCTCCTCCTCTTGCTGTCCTCAATATTTGCTACCATCAAGATCTTTGCCAATGAGTCAGCTCTTCACATCAGGTGGCCAAAGTATTGGAATTTCAGCTTCAGCTTCAATGTCAGTACTTCCAATGAGTATTCAGTGTTGATTTCCTTTACGATTCAGTTCAGTTGCTCAGTCATGTCTGACTCTTTTGCAACCCCATGGACTGTAGCATGCCAGGCTTCCCTGTCTATCACCAACTCCTGGAGCTTGCTCAAACTCATGTCCATCAAGTCGGTGATGCTATCCAACCATTTCATTCTCTGTTGTCCCCTTTTCCTCCCGTCTTCAATCTTTCCCAGCATCAGGGACTTTTCCAATGAGTCAGTTCTTCACATCAGGTGGCCAAAGTACTGGAGTTTCAGCCTCAGCATCAGTCCTTCCAATGAATATTCAGGACTAATTTCCTTTAGGATTGACTGGTTGGATCTCCTTGCAGTCCAAGGTACTCTCAAAAGTCTTCTCCAATAACCCAGTTCAAAAACATCAATTTTTTGGTGCTCAGCTTTCTTTACAGTCCAACTCTAACATCCATACATGACTATTGGAAAAACCATAGCTTTGACTAGCTGAACCTTTGTTGGCAAGTAATGTCTTTGCTTTTTAATATGCTGTCTAGGTTTGTCATAAATTTTCTTCCAAGGAGCAAACATCTTTTAATTTCATGGCTGCAGTCACCATCTACAGTTATTTTGGAACACCCCAAAATAAAATCTGTCACTGTTTCCATTGTTTCTCCATCTATTTGCCATGAAGTGATTGGACAGGATGCCACGTTCTTAGTTTTTTGAATGTTGAGTTTTAAGCCAGCTTTTTCACTCTCCTCTTTTACTTTCATGAAGAGGTTCTTTAGTTTTTCTTCACTTTCTGCCATGAGGATGGTGTCATCTGCATATATGAAGTTACTGATATTTCTCACGGCAATCTTGATTCCAGTTTGTGTTTCATCCAGTCCAACATTTCTCATGATGTACTCTGCATATAACTTAAATAACCAGGGTAACAATATACAGCCTTGATGTACTCCTTTTCCAATTTGGAACCGGTCCATAGTTCCATGTCTGTTTCTAGCTGTTGCTTCTTGACCTGCATACAGATTTCTTAGGAGGCAGGTCAGGTGGTCTAGTATTCCCACCTGCTTCAGAATTTTCCACAATTTGTTGTGATCCACACAGTCAAAGGTTTTGGCATAGTCAGTAAAGCAGAAGTAGATGTTTTTCTAGAAATCTCTTGGTTTTTTTTTTTTGATGATCCAACAGATGTTGGTGATTTGATCTCTGGTTTCTCTTCCTTTTCTAAATCCACCTTGAACATCTGGAAGTTCACGGTTCATGTACTGTTGAAGCCTGGCTTGGAGAATTTTGAGCATTACTATGCTAGTGTGTGAGATAAGTGCAATTGTGTGGTTTTTTGGGATTGGAATAAAAACTGACCTTTTCCAGTCCTGTGGCCACTGCTGAGTTTTCCAAATTTGCTGGCATATTAAGTGTAGCACTTTCACAACATCATCTTTTAGGATTTGAAATAGCTTAAATGGAATTCCATCGCCTCCACTAGCTTTATTCATAGTGATACTTCCTAAGGCCACTTGACTTCATATTCCAGGATACCTGGCTCTAGGTGAGTGATCACACCATTGTGGTTGTCGGGGTCATGAAGGTATTTTTTATATAGTTCTTCTGTGTATTCTTGCCACTTCTTCTTAATATATCCTCTGCTTCTCTTAGGTCCATACCACTTCTGTTCTTTATTGTGCCCATCTTTGCATGACATGCTCTCTTGGTGTCTTGAATTTTCTTGAAGAGATCTCTGCTCTTTCCGATTCTATTGTTTTCCTCTTTCTTTGCATTGATGACTGAGGAAGGCATTCTTAGCTCTCCTTGCTATTCTTTGGAACTCTGCATTCAGAAGGGTATATCTTTCCTTTTCTCCTTTGCCTTTAGCTTCTCTTCTTTTCTTAGCTATTTGTAAGGCCTCCTTAGACAACTATTTTGCCTTTTTGCATTTCTTTTTCTTGGGGATGGTATTGATCACTACCTCCTGTAAAATGTCATGACTGGTTTAATCTCATTGCTGTCCATGGGACTCTAAGAGTCTTTCCTAGCACCACAGTTCAAAACCATCAATCCTTCAGGCTATTGGATGGGACCAAATCTTGGTGCCAAAACAGCAACCTCTAGCAGAGCACAGGGTAGTGAATATAGGCTGGGACCTTTGCTACCACTGTTCTTCTCACAGTGAGTCACAGCAGAACGCCACCTTCCCAGGAGACTTCCAAGATCCCCAGGTAGGTCTGGCCCATCCTTTACGAGGGTCATTGCTTTGCCCTAGGTCCCAGTGGTCAGGAAACATTGTGTATGCCCGCTAAGAGTGTAGTCTCTGTTTTCCCTAGACCTGTGTAGCTCCTGCACTCGAGTCCCATTGGCCTCCAAAGTCAAATGCTCTGGGGTCTCCTCCTCCTGATGACAGACCCCAGGCTGGGGAGCCTGACACGGGGCTCAGAACTTTCAATCTGTGTGAGAACCTCTGTGGTATAATTATTTTCCAGTTTGTGGTTTGCCACCTAGCAGGTATGGGATTTGATTATATTGTAAAGGTGACCATCCTACTGTCTTATTGGATGTACAATATCTTTGGATATAGAATCTATGGATGCAGAATATCTTTTTTGGATGTTTCAGCCTTTTTTTGCAGATGGTTGTTCAGCAGTTAGTTGTGATTCTGATGTTTCCATGAGCAGAGCTCAGCTCAAGTCCTTCTACCCCACCATCTTGCATCTTGTCTCCTCCCTCCTCCAGTGCTCTCTTCTGACAACTCTGTCAGGGGTTCTCAACCTGGGCTGCACACAGGAATCACGTGGAAAGGTTTTCAATATTCCAGTGTTGATGCCCAGGTTACAGTCAGGCCCAATAAGGACTCTCTGTTACTGGAATTCAGGCATCAGTATATTTAAAGCACACAAAGGGATAAAATGTCCAGTGAAAATTCAGAACCACTGCTTCAGGGGATCAGCAAAAGTATTAGCAATTTGTGTTAAAGCAACAAACACATAAAAATTCCCTGAAATTGTCTTTAAAAGAGATACTGATTACGATGGGCTATTGTTTATCTGCTCCTCTTAGCACACTGCTTGACCTATCTGGCTTTTTTATCTCCCGACTATATTTCCTTCATGTAAAACCTCATTAGACTGCTATTCTTCGAGTTCGATGCTCCTGAGTTTCCAAAATAAAACGCCTCTGGGCAAAACATCATTTGGATCACTTGATGGAAATCAGAATAATCAAAACATATTGCCATTAAAGCTGCTTGTGAAGCAGCAACTATGCTTTTTCACCAAGGAAAAAGCTCAGGAAAGTTCACCGTGCTAATCAAATATTCAAACAAATCTGGAACTCCTAAGTGACCATTGACAAGAAATAATTTAGGCTGAGATATGATACACTGAGGAAAGAAAAGACACATGGGGAAGTCAACCATTGAAAACCGTGTAGTGGAAGGCTTCTGGCAAGTATCCATGTGCGACAAGGCCACTTTGCCTCAGATCCTGTGGTTATAGACATAGGAAACGGAATCAGTTGCATCTTTTAAAAACCAAGTCTTCAAAAAAGGATTTGGCTTAAAATGTTATTCACTCTGAAGATGGATTTCTGCTACAAAAAAATCATAGATCAGCGGTAACTGACTACCCTGCACTAGGTTCAGTATCAAGTGCTTCATATTCATTACTTCATTTAATGAATGAACCTACGAGGCAGGTGATGTTATCCCATTTTATAGATGAGGCAACTAAGGTGCAGAACTTTTATGTAACTTGCCCAGTGGTATAGGACTAGCAGTTAAGTCCAGGAAAGACACGAGTTTATACCTGCCAGAAAAGACAATCAAAGTAATCTCCACTGACAGTATTATAGAGTTCTCAGAAAAACAACTAGCTACAAAGAAAAAGACTTTTCTTTTAATAAAAAGGGATGAACCAAAGATATACAGACATCAACAGAAAGATCTGCAAAAATTCAAATAATGATGTGTGGGCACGAAAATCATGATTTATATTAGAATAGTCACAATAGAAACATTGGATTTGTCTAACTTCCCAAAGAACAAATACCTGTAGTCACCCTTGAAGAACTAGTTTGTAAATAGTGACAGTGCAATAAAGTCCATTTAAAAGTCCAGTGAAATTTAACAAGGGAAAGCAAGGTTATAAACTACTCTAAGCATCACATAAAATTCCTGAGGCCCCAGTAAATAATCTTTTAGTATTTCTGCTTTCTTTCTTTTTTTTTTTTTTGAGACAAATTTGAAGTAGGGGTTTCTAATTTAATTGTAATGATAATGTGCTTAAAATTGAAGGAAAATGCTATAAAGATTTTAATCCATTTCTCTTTATTACTCTGATATCATGTCCTTTACTGATTTTGCTTTTTACTCAACCATCACTCTTTTCTCTTTCTTCTATTTGAGCTCACCCAACTAACTGTGATCTCCTTTATCATATATGACTGCCTCTATTTTAATTTCAAAACTGCACATGAAGAAAAAAAGTATTTTAAAAGCATTTACTTTGAAAGTAGTTTTTATGAACAAGCATGTTAAACTTTTGCAAATTAAGCTGATAAATTGGGCACCCCACTCTTAGATGGCAGCAAGCATCTCAATCCACATGGTCATGTGGTTCAAATGAGAACACATACATTTTCCTGGCAAGTTACTTTTTTAGATTAAAAGATGTATTCTCTATCAGAACATCTAAATTTGAATAATATAGCTGAATACAACAGTAACAAGTTCAACTTTAATTGAAATCCTACTCTATGCATGGACTTGAGTTTAGATAGTCCCTGGAATTTAAAGATAAGCTAAATATTTAGGGCAATATTGAATGATGATTATTAAACAAGGAAGAATGTTGTAAATAGTATTTTGCACAATAACAATGGTCATCATTTGTTGAATATTTATTATGAGCAGGCAATATCTAATTGTTGTTTCTAATGCTTCCAACCAGTGACTGCTATCGTTTTTTATTGAGTTTTTCTGTCTATAAAATGTGTGAACATGCATTTTATATGCACTAGAGTATATATCTGCACAAATGTGATAAAACACATTTATTATAGAGTGTATTCAAATGTTGATATTAGAAATGATGAGAAAACATAAAGAAAAAGCATCTGGTACTTTATAGATCATCTTTAGCATTTCCTGGGAGAAAGCTCTCATACTGGAAAAGATAACTAATTATGCTGTGTGGCAGAGACCATTGGTAGCCCCAAATATTTAGTGTCCTTTCCTTCCATAGGATGGGATCTTCAATTTTTATCTGGGCCCATGTCAGTTCAGAATGAAGATACATTTGGCCATCCATTGCAGCTAGGTGTGGCTTTATGCCTAAGTTCTAATCCTTGAGATAGAATGGGAAATTGTATTTCTAGCTTCTCAGAGGTGCTTTCAAAAGGAGGAGCCCACCTGCTTCTTGCTATGTCATCATGGAGGCTACATGCACAAAGGCAGCACGCAAGGATGGCAGAGCAAGTAGATAAGGTGCTTAGGACCACTTAAGACCTTGTAGAGCAACTCAGATTTTCCAGTTCTGGAAACTCACTCATGGACTATCATAGGTGGGAAAAATACATTTCTGTCTTGCAAGAGCACTGTTATTTCGGTCTCTGCAAAATGTATATGAAAATATATACTAAATAATACACCATGCAAGACAGTTACTACTCCTTCTACTTGAGGGAAAAGATGAGGGAAAAGTATCAGAGAAGTCAGTTGTCCAAGGTTAGCCAGCTAATGTGTGGTAGGATCAAAGGAGCCCAGTGTCCATCCTCTTTCCACTAAAGGAGGCAACCTCCTGTGAGAAAACACTATAAAATCAAGGAGGAAGAAGACATTAATTGTGCCTAGAAGGACTGATGAGGGCTTCCTGACAGAGGTGATAATTTAATGGGGTCTTAATATATGGACATGGAGGATAAGGCTTTCCAGGCTAATGGAACAAAGCCAAAAACAGCAGGGTGATAAGGAAGCATAGAAAAGGCTCAAGAAAAGCTCGTGACTCATTTTTCGTAAGTAATCACTATTGCTTCTTGGCTTTATTTATTCAATATATATTTCAGAGTACCAACTACAAATGTAGGCACAGAACAAGAGGTACAGCAGTGAAAAAAAAGATATCTACAAATTCTCAAACACATGCAAAGATGAAACTACTGGACCACAGAAAGGTCTAAATCTCATATCAAGCAAACAAGGTCTTCTTAATCAGACTCAGCCTTACCCTTCCAGCCTCATGCTACACTGTTGCTCTAAGCTTCAGCCACACAGAAGTCAGGACATATGAGTTTCCAGATGTATGATCTTTGCCCATTCTGTTTCCTCTCCCTAAAATGTATTTTCTTTACTTTGCCTGGATACCTCTAACTCTTCAGAGAGCCAGCTAAAATTCTACCTTTCCCTGACTTCCTCAAATGAGATGGCTCTTGATAGCCTATTCCCTTAAAGCAGTTTCCAAACATCTTGGTCCATTCATTTATTCAGCCAGCCAATCCAGCAAAAATATGCCAGTTTATAGAGGTACAATGGTGGGAAAGATGAAGTAAATTTTTCCCTACGTACTTGAGGTGTTTATATTCTAGGAAGAAGTATCAGAACAGTTATAAGGTGTGTGTATGTGTGTATGCGCGCACACGCTTAGCCACTCAGTTATGTCTGAGTTATAAGGTAGCATGAGAAATTCGGTGGCTTCCCAGGTGGTGCTAGTGGTAAAGACCCCACCTTCCAATTTAGAAGACCTAACAGACATGGGTTCCATCCCTGGGTTGGGAAGATCCCCATGCAGGGGGGCATACCAACCCATTCCAGTATTCTTGTCTAGAGAATACCATGGACAGAGGAGCCTGGCAGGCTACAGCTCACAGGGCCACAAAGATTTGGATACAACTGAAGTGGCTTAACACAAACACATGATAAATTCTATGAAGCGAAAGCAGAATCTGAAGTAGAAGCATCTATGCCTAACCTTAGCTTCTCTGAAAAAGCATTATTTAAAGCTGAATCCTTTTGGATGAGTTAGAATGAACCACTCTGTCACTATGCATTATCTGCTAGATTCCTTCCAATAGACCACGAGAGACCATGCTTTTTAAATGCATCCTATATGATTAAAGAAACAACACAAGGACTAATTGCTGGCTCAAATTAATTCTAAGTGCGTCACACTGTACTGTAGTGAGTCGCTATTGCTTTGTTTCATGCCTCTTGTATGCAGTATTTCCTCCCCTACCCTTCACCCCTTCTTCAGTCTACCATGCAGACACTTCCTCAGGTGTCTGCTAGCATCTCTCAGATTTTAGGGTGCATAAGAATCACCTGGGATGCTTGTAAAAACATGTAGACTCCTTGGCCCTTACCTCAGAGATTCTGATTCTTTAGGTCCAAGGTGGGGCTGGAGATTGTGCATTTCTAGTAATCGGCTTGGGAAAATCTGAGGCTACCAGTTCAGAGACTGCCTTTTGAGTAGCAATGTCATAGAGAAACTACACAAATCCTTCCCAGCACTTTCTATGTTGATCTTAACCTGCTCTGCCAGGCTGAGCTCCCTGGAGCAACAGTGGCTCATCTGCCTAGGTATGTGCGGCATGTACCTTCAGAGTGACTCACGTCCATCCTCACATGCTTCCCTTGGCCAACTGTCACTTTCTCTCCATTTCCCACCTTAGGTGTGATATGACAAGCCCACGTGCAGGAAGTGAGGGGTATGTTGATGAACAGTTCTGAGTAGAGTGGCCAGCAAAGTGCCCTCTATAAGGGAACCACAAGGAAAAAAGATTGAAGTCCATTTCTGAATGGATAAGTAGATCAGCTGTCTTCTACCTATTTCTTGATTTTAAAAAAAAAAAGGAATTATTCCAGTTTATGTGGGAGTTTTACAATTTCATGGAAAGAAAATGACAGGAGATTCAGTGAACTTTTAAGAAAACTTTCAGTATTGCTTGCATTTACCTCCATGTTGTCATGTAAAAGAACCTTCAAATTTACAAACATTTAAGGGCCATGAGGACAGGGATCATGTCTTCCATGTGAACATACCCCACAATTTCCTAGGAGAGTGATGATTATTTAGATGATTTAAAAATACTCAAGTCTAAGAAGATGGAAATGAAACCAACTCGTAAAAGTTGGGAGAGTAATTATATCATTGATTTTATATATATACATATATGTGTGTGTGTATATATGTATATATATATATATAAAACACCTAGAATAAAGTGTCCCTTCAATAAATATTAGTTTCTTCCTATTTCTTTCTTAATATGTAGAAGAGCTCTGTCCAATAGAACTTTCTGGAATGATGACTATATTCTATATCCACACTGTTGAATATGGTACTCACCATGTTGGCTACTGAGCACTTCAAATGTGGCTAATAAGACTGAAGAACTTAATTTTAAATTTTATATTATGTTAATAAATTTAAATAACCACACGAGGCTTATAGCTACTGTCTTGGAGCGAACAGGTCTAGAAGCTTGGCCCCTAAATATGTCTCCATCCATTGAACTGATTCTTTTTCCAATAGATACACTTCCTATGCATACGTTTAAGGCGAACAAGTGAAAAGGGCAGTTGCCCCAAGTGCAGATCAAAAGGTGTGGGGAAAGAACAAAGACAGCTGGATCCAAATGAAAAAAGGAAGTTTCTGCCACACTGACTAGCTTCTCAAACTTTACTATGCATAGCAATCACTGGAGTTCTTCTTGAAAACACAGATTTAATAAATCTTCAGTGGGAACTTAAGATTCTGTGCTCATAAGCTTCCAGCTAATAATGATGCTCCTAGTCAATGGGTCTCATTTCAAACAGCAAAGATCGAGATGGAGGTAGGCCATGGACCTATCTAACTGCTATTGGCCCTACTGCTGAACCAGCTATTTCTTGTCTCAGGAGCTCCAGGTTAAGTCAAAGGCATGCTTTGTTTTATCAAAGGGACCCCTCCAACCAGTCTTACAATGAACAATTATTAAGCATCTTCTATATCCTAGGAAGAATAATAATAACTTCTGAAAGGTACATCAGTTCAGTTCAGTCACTCAGTTGTGTCTGACTCTTTGCGACCCCATGAATCACAGCACGCCAGGCCTCCCTGTCTATCACCAACTCCTGGAGTTCACTCAGACTCACGTCCATCGAGTCAGTGATGCCATCCAGCCATCTCGTCCTCTGTTGTCCCCTTCTCCTCCTGCCCCCAATCCCTCCCAGCATCAGAATCTTTTCCAGTGAGTCAGCTCTTCGCATGAGGTGGCCAAAGTATTGGAGTTTCAGCTTTAGCATCATTCCCTCCAAAGAAATCTCAGGGCTGACCTCTTTCAGAATGGACTGGTTGGATCTCCTTGCAGTCCAAGGGACTCTCAAGAGTCTTCTCCAACACCACGGTTCAAACACATCAATTCTCCGGTGCTCAGCCTTCTTCACAGTCCAACCCTCACATCCACACGCGACTACTGGAAAAACCAAAGCCTTGACTAGACGGACCTTAGTCGGCAAAGTAATGTCTCTGCTTTTCAATATGCTATCTAGGTTGGTCATAACTTTTCTTGCAAGGAGTAAGTGTCTTTTAATTTCATGGCTGCAATCACCATCTGCAGTGATTTTGGAGCCCCCAAAATAATGTCTGACACTGTTTCCACTGTATGCCATGATCTTCGTTTTCTGAAATGTTGAGCTTTAAGCCAACTTTTTCACTCTCCTCTTTCACTTTCATCAAGAGGCTTTTCAGTTCCTCTTCACTTTCTGCCATAAGGGTGGTATCATCTGCATATCTGAGGTTATTGATATTTCTCCTGGCAATCTTGATTCCAGCTTGTGTTTCTTCCAATCCAGCATTTCTCATGATGTACTCTGTGTAGAAGTTAAATAAGCAGGGTGACAATATATAGCCTTGATGTACTCCTTTTCCTATTTGGAACCAGTCTGTTGTTCTATGTCTAGTTCTAACTGTTGCTTCCTGACCTGCATACAGGTTTCTCAAGAGGCAGGTCAGGTGGTCTGGTATTCCCATCTCTTTCAGAATTTTCCACAGTTTATTGTGATGTACACAGTCAAAGGCTTTGGCATAGTCAATAAAGCAGAAAGAGATGTTTTTCTGGAACTCCCTTGCTTTTTCCACGATCCAGCGGATGTTGGCAAGGCACATATTATTATTCTAATTTAACAAATAATAAAAGAGTGGTTTTGATGGATAATTTGATTTAACCAAAACTTAGGCAAGTACTAACTAGCAGACAGAGGTGGGCTGAGAACCCAGTTCCTTCTGAATTCAAAGCCTAGTCTCTCTCATTAGACTCGTTACATAAAGTGTGATGCAAAGTATGATGCATAACTGAACATCAGCTTCACCTGGAAGCTTATTAGAAATGAAGACTCTCAGGCTCCATTTCCAAACCTACTAAATCAGTATCTGCTTTTTACGATCTCTAGAAGATTTTTACCTACATTAATATTTGAGAAATACTATGATATTCCATCTTTTGCCTTTTAGAGCAAAATAACGAATGGAAAGGGATTGGCTGAGTGGAGCAGTTGAGAAATGGATTTAGATTGGCTAGATTGGATGGTGGACCAAATATTGATAGCTTTGGGTCTATTGCTAATTTCCTATTGCCTGATGGGCATAGTTAAGCCAGTATGAAGCTGTTTTCTGGTAGATAAAGGTTTTTCATTTCTAGATAATACTGCAAATCCAGCAGATACAAATATCAACAACACAGTTTTAACAGTGTTCATGGGTAAAACCACAAAAAGAAACAAACTTGTTTGCTGAAAACTAAATATACTAAATGGACTTCCCAGGTGGCTCAGTGGTAAAGAATCTGCCTGCCAATTCAGGAGATGTGGGTTTGATCCCTGTGTCGGGAAGATCCCCTAGAGAAGGAATTAGCAACCTACTCCGATATTCTTGCCTGCAAGAGGAGCCTGGTGGGTCGCAAGAGAGTCAACCCCAACTCAGAAAATGCACTAAAATCATCAAATTCTTCCAAACTATTTCACCACTAGAATGGTTCAAAGAAACAAACAATTCTGCTTTCTCTCCATTCATGGATAATTCTGAAAAACCATCCAATTAAAAGTGAATAGTAGCCTAAATCACAAGGGTCTATTATTGTATAAAGTGACTCAAATAAATTCATGCCTAACTGGCCAGTTCTATGACTAAGCGCTTGGTCATCCCATCTCCACAATACAGCGACTTCCTCCTCAGAAGGCTCTTATTCTCAGTTTCCTGCCCCTGGGATCAATCAGAAATGCCATTTATTAACCTCGCTCAATAACACCTCCTAGTCTCCAGCCCATTCTTTGCCTCCCAACTGAACCTCACTGCTAATTTGATTGCTTCCCTATGTCCCTGAGTCCACGTTATCTTTTCTCTCATTCCCTTCTCTTCTCACCAACCTTCACTCACACTGCCAGCCTTTCTTTCATCTGTTTTATCCCCATTAAACTCCTCTATTGTCCTCCACCCAAGAGTTATAGCTCTATCTGCACCCAGTGACCTTCCACATTTAAAGTGCTCTATAAAAATCTCACTGGGAATATTATAAGAATATTATGATGGTTTTTAAATAGCTTTTATATAAATGATTGTCTTGGCAGTCAAATATCAATGCGATGGATGATACTACTAAGGACTCTCAACATTTTTGTAACCTCTTTCCTCTCCTTTTCTCTCTCCCTCACTTTCCTGAAAGGGAAGACACAGTTCTGAAATTTCTGGAACAAATTTCCTTGTCTCCAAGATTCTTTCTATCTCTGGAAACAAAGTTTCAGACAACAAAGTGTCTCACAGGGAAGTAAAATCATCATACTGCCAATACTTCCTGGACGTTCCTTTTATTTTTCTATATTTTCCCTTAAACAACCTCAGTAATGTAGACAACCATTCCCTGTGTCAGTTGAATCAGGTCCCTTTGACACTTTAATCGTTTATTCCTCCTAATAATTTTAAAGACCAAGATTCTTTCTTTTTTAACTTTTCTTTAACAATGGGTCATATATACATTCTTAGCCATTTTATTTAAAGTTTTGGTGAAATTAAACAAGAAGTTAGTTTCCTGTTCAGCAAATATTCACTCTTTCCTCCACTTTGAACCTGGCAATATGACTTGCTTTAGCCACTAGGGTGTTAGCGGATATGATGTGAGCAGAGGCTATATCTGGCTTGTGTCTTGGGCATGTCCTCTTTCATGACAGTGAAAATAACATACTTTGGGTAGTAATGTCCCACCCCCTGGGCCCCAGAATCAAATATGCGAAGCAGTAATACCCCAGCCAACCTGGCAATCTTCAGCCTGAAGCAGCCAACCAGCAAACTCTTATGGAAGAAATAAATACTTACCGTTATACATCATTGGTTTCGTGGTTGCTGGTTACACACCAAAAATTGACTGTTACGTGGAGTAACAGTAAATGGTAGACCAAACTTGACCATTTTCTAGTTGAGCTAGAATAACTATATCTGTAAGATGAGAGGTTTGCATCCATTGAAATCCAAGTTACTTAACAAGATTCAAAACTCATGCTTTTCGAGTTTACCACTTCCCACGGTATATTTCCAGAAAACAGGTCTAAATATAACCACTATGAAATGAACACTAAAGAGGGAGGGATTGGGGGCAGGAGGGAATGGAGGGAAATGGAGGGAGTGGAGGGAAACAACATTCTAGAATCTCTCTAAATTTATTTTCCTAAAGCAGAAAGAAGGGTATTTGTTAGGATGGTGTTGATCTTAGAACTCAGGGACTCTGAGTTAAGGGAAGGGAAAAAGCATGGATATAGTCAGGAGAGGACGTTTCCATGTCAACCGGCTACAGAATACAGAGGGGAGAACATGCTACCTTTTCACCAAGTCAACCTCTGGGAGCTGGACTTACAGGGAACACACAGGCTCTACTCACTCTGAACCTCTAAAAACAAAGTATTTTTCATACCTGTCATAAGACAATATTCGGTATATAGTGTGCGATGTGCTCAGTCAGTCGTGCCTGATTATTTTTCAACCCCATGGACTGTAGCCATCCAGGCTCTCCTGCCTATGGAATTCTCCAGGCAAGAATACTGGAGTGGGTTGCCAAGCCCTCCTTCAAGGGGATCTCCCCAACCCAGGAATCAAACCCATCTGTTACATCTTCTGCATTGGCAGGTGGGTTGTTTACCACCGAACCACCTGGGGAGCCCTCAATATATAAGGGGGAAGCATAACGTGATTGAGTGAAACATGGAAACTACACAGCGCTGAAATGGGGATTTTCGCTTCTTGCTTTTCCCTCACTGATTTCAACTTTCATATAGGGGATTCCTGCTTATCTGTTCAGTTCAGTTCAATCGCTCAGTCGTGTCCGACTCTTTGCAAAACCATGAATCGCAGCACACCAGGCCTCCCTGTCCATCACCAACTCCCAGAGTTCACTCAGACTCACATCCATCAGGTCAGTGATGCTATCCAGCCATCTCATCCTCGGTCGTCCCCTTCTCCTGCCCTCAATCCCTCCCAGCATCAGAATCTTTTCCAGTGAGTCAACTCTTTGCATGAGGTGGCCAAAGTACTGGAGTTTCAGCTTTAGCATCATTCCCTCCAAAGAAATCCCAGGGTTGATCTCCTTCAGAATGGACTGGTTGGTTCTCCTTGCAATCCAAGGGACTCTCAAGAGTCTTCTCCAACACCACAGTTCAAAAGCATCCATTCTTCGGCGCTCAGCCTTCTTCACAGTCCAACTCTCACATCCATACATAACTACTGGAAAAACCATAGCCTTGACTAGACGGACCTTTGTTGGCAAACTAATATCTCTGCTTTTGAATATGCTATCTAGGTTGGTCATAACTTTCCTTCCAAGGAGTAAGCGTCTTTTAATTTCATGGCTGCAATCACCATCTGCAGTGATTTGGAGCCCCCCAAAATAAAGTCTGACACTGTTTCTCCATCTATTTGCCATGAAGTGATGGGACCAGATGCCATGATCTTAGTTTTCTGAATGTTGAGCTTTAAGCCAACTTTTCCACTCCCCTCTTTCACTTTCATCAACAGGCTTTTTAGTTCCTCTTCACTTTCTGCCATAAGGGTGGTGTCATCTACATATCTGAGGTTATTGATATTTCTCCTGGCAATCTTCATTCCAGCTTGTGCTTCTTCCAGCCCACATTTCTCATGATGTACTCTGCATAGAAATTAAATAAGCAGGGTGACAATATACAGCCTTGACATACTCCTTTTCCTATTTGGAACCAGTCTGTTGTTCCATGTCCAGTTCTAATTGTTGCTTCCTGACCTGCATATAGGTTTCTCAAGAGGCAGGTCAGGTGGTCTGGTATTCCCATCTCTCTCAGAATTTTCCACAGTTTATTGTGATGCACACAGTCAAAGGCTTTGGCATAGTCAATAAAGCAGAAATAGATGTTTTTTTTGAACTCTCTTGGTTTTTCGATGATCCAGTGGATGTTGGCAATTTAATCTCTGGTTCCACTGCCTTTTCTAAAACCAGCTTGAACATCTGGAAGTTCATGGTTCATGTATTGTTGAAGCCTGGCTTGGAGAATTTTGAGTGTTACTTTACTAGTGTGTGAGATGAGTGCAATTGTGTGGTAGTTTGAGCATTCTTTGGCATTGCCTTTCTTTGGGATTGGAATGAAAACTGACCTTTTCCAGTCCTGTGGCCACTGCCGAGTTTTCCACATTTGCTGGCATATTGAGTGCAGCACTTTCAAAACATCAATTTTCAGGATTTGAAATAGTTCAAATGGAATTCCATCACCACCACTAGCTTTGTTCGTAGTGATGATTTCTAAGGCCCACTTGACTTCACATTCCAGGATGTCTGGCTCTAGATGAGTGATCACAGCATTGTGATTATCTTGGTCTTGAAGATATTTTTTGTACAGTTCTTCTGTGTATTCTTGCCACCTCTTCTTAATATCTTCTGCTTCTGTTAGGTCCATACCATTTCTGTCCTTAATCAGCCCATCTTCTCATGAAATGTTCCCTTGGTATCTCTAATTTTCTTGAAGAGATATCTAGTCTTTCCCTTTCTGTTGTTTTCCTCTATTTCTTTGCACTGATCGCTGAAGAAGGCTTTCTTATCTCTTCTTGCTATTCTTTGGAACTCTGCATTCAGATGTTTATATCTTTCCTTTTCTCCTTTGTCTGTACTATGCTTGTCTGTACTATGTCTCATTTAAGGTCCTAAACTGTCATGACCTCATACAACAATGATTTTATCTGAAACATTCTTGCATAAGAACTTCAGTGACCCCTTCACCACTGGCTTCATACATGTAAAACCACCTACAGAGTTTAACTTACTTTCCTTAAAAAAAAAAAAATGCAGAAGTTCCTTTGAATATCTTTTGTAGCGTTACTTAGACAGTTGCTTAAAACTTTTCTTTGACCACAAATTTCCTCCTATTGTTTGACTGCTATTTGCATGTATGCCAGGGAGTCGTTTCTGCAAGAATTACATATTTCTAAAACCAAATTTGCTAACTGGCAAAATTAATACACTAACTTATAATGAAATTATTTTTGTGGAGGACTTAGTTAAAATTTGTCATGTAGGTAATATTTTAAAGAAGGAAATATTCTTATGCAACATGACTGAAATGCTCTGGGGAACTCTGAAATTGTTTCTTCATTAAAAAGAACTGAAATTATGTGAACAACTAGAATGTGAGACAGAAAAGAGGAAAACAAAGCATAGAACACCAGGGAATGAGAAAGTAGACCTCAAAAGCAACAGTGATTTGTTCAAGGTCACTCAGTGAACGAGGAACAAAGAGGAGGGTTAGACCTATGTCAATCTCAGTGCGTACTCAATCTGCCATTTTTCAATACACAATGTATTTATAGTTGAGACTTGGGGGAAGATATTAATATTTAATATTCTCTTGGAGTCTAGTATGTTACTTCGTAAGTGTTTACTGAATAAAATAATAATAAACCCTCATTAACTGGAAGTTAACAAAGCATAATTTCACATACATCACCTCATTAAGATCCTCACCAACACCTCGGGGGTTGATATTGCAACTCCTATCTTATTGATCAGTTTAGGTTCGGAAAGAGTAAATGAATAGCTCAACAACATATTGCCATGAGAACTGGGATAGTTTAGCCATATTTAGCAAACTTCCCTAAAGATCCTACTCTTAAGGAAGCTCAAAGAGGGTTCGGATTATGTACAAAAATGTTGAAGATAATTTTCCAAAATCCCTTTGAGAAATTCAAAATCAGATATTAAAATTGATATTTAGAGTATGCATCTTGTGATGACTTGGTCAGGTGGGATGAGAGGGGGGAGGGAGGCTCCAAAGGGAGAAGATATATCTATTTATTTATTTATATATCTACAGATATATCAATAACTGTAGATATGCAGATGACACCACCCTAATGACAGAAAGCAAAGAGGAATTGAAGAACCTCTTGATGAAGGTGAAAGAGGAAAGTAAAAAAGCTGGCTTAAAACTCAACATTCAAAGCACAAAGATCATGGCATCCAGTCCTATCACTTCATGGCAAATAGATGGGGAAAAAAGTGCAAACAGTGACAGACTTTATTTTCTGGAATCCAAAATTACTGCTGATGATGACTGCAACCATGAAATTAAAAGACACTTGCTCTTTGGAACAAAAGCTATGACAAACCTAGACAGGGTATTAAAAAGCAGAGACATCACTTAGCTGACAAAGGTCTGTATAATCAATGCTATGATTTTTCCAGCAGTCATGTATGGATGTGACAGTTGGATCATAAAAAAAGACTAAGTGCTGAAGAATTGATGCTTTTGAACTGTGGTGCTGGAGGAGACTCCTGAGAGTCCCTTAGAGAGTATGGCAATCAAACCAGTCAATTCTAGAGGAAATCAACTCTGAATATTCATTGGAAGGACTGATGCTGAAGCTGAAGTTCCGATACTTTGGCCACCTGATGCAAAGAGCTGACTCACTGGAAAAGACCCTGATGCTTGGAAAGATTGAGGGCAGGAGGAGACGGGAGCGACACAGGATGAGATGATTGGAAGGCATCATCAACTCAATGAACAGAAGTTTAAGCAAACTCTGGGAGATAGTGAAGGACAGGAAAGCCTGTGTGCTGCAGTCCATGGGGTCGTGGAGTCGGACACAACTGAGCAACTGAACAACAACAACATGGAACCTAAAGGGATAAGGTGGGGAGGGAGGTAGGAGGGGGATTCAGGATGCGGGGCTACACTTGTATACATATGGCCAATTCATGCTGACATATGGGGGGAAATTACAATATTGCAATTATCCTCCAGTTAAAATAAATATTAAAAGTACTCCTACAACGAAAAAAAAAAATCTAACAACAATATATATGACTGACCCACACTATTGTATGGCAGAAAACAGCACACTAATGCAATTATCTTCCAGTTAAGAAATACATTTTTTAAATATCAAAGAATTGATATTTAAGAGAACAAGAACACTTCAATTAATTTGTTATATTTGGCCAATTTTACTAGCTAATTAGTTGGGATACCAATCCAGCATGTCTGTTCAAAGTTCTTAGATTCTTATTGGCAAATTATTTGTACATGAAGGCATCTGGAAGTGAGTCATGAGAACCCTAACGAAGGCTTTGAAATAATATGGATCTACTCCAAGTAAGCAGTCCTACTTACAAAACCAACTCTCTGGGCTCCATGTCTACTTCTTCAAAGCATGCTCATCTGCTTTGGATGATGCCAATGGATATAGTAAAGAGATTTACTATAATAAAGACATAGAATCCTTTTATATATGCAGTATATATAATATATACAATAATACATACAATTGTGTGTGTGTGTGCGTGTGTGTGTGTGTGCACGTGCGCATTCCTCTCCCAAAGGTATTGAAGCTGCTGTGACAAACTGTCTTCCACCAAAAACTGCATGTTGCCAAGGGCTAAGTGAGAAAACTTTGTTCTTAGGCAGAGAGGTAGAAAAGAAGGGAGGGAAGGTGGAAACAAGCAGTCCCAAGATCAGTTAAGTAAGGCCTCACACTCTACAGCCAGGACACCCAGGTTCCTTCCTGGCTCGGCTTCGTCCTATGCAATTTTGAGACAGTTACTTAATCTCTTTATTACTCAGTTTTCTCATCTGTAAAATGGAGAAATCAATAGTACCTGTCTCATAAGGTTGTTATGAGGATTTTTTTTTTGTTATGAGGATTAATTGAGTTAATATTTGTTAAGCACTTAAAACAATGTCAGGTATACAGAAATCCAGATATTTGTTGTTGTTTAGTCATTAAGTCATGTTCAACTCTTTTGTGACCCCATGGACTGTAGGCCACCAGGCACCTCTATCCTGGGATTTTCCAGCAAGAATATTGGAGTGGGCTGTCATTGCCTTCTCCAGGGGATTTTCCTGACCCAGGGATTGAACCCACATCTCTTGGATTGGTAGACGGGTTTCTAACCACTGAGCCACCAGTAAAGTCCAATCCAGATACAAATCTTTGATGAATAAAGGAAAGCAGAAAGAGTGACAGAGAGAATAGGAACATTATGTGTCTTTAATAATTGCTATGCTTCCTTCCAACAGAGTCCTTTACTTTTCACAACTGGGGCCATTTGATTCTTACCAGTAAGCTTAACCCCATTTCCAGCATGACCCCAAATGACTCTTGTTCAGAGAGATTTAAGAAGCCCTAGTTCAGTAGTTCAGGTGATTCAGCATTAAGTCAAGCTTGCTGTTATTCTCGTCCTGACCCTGTGTCCCAGTTTTAATCACTTGTCCCTGTAACCAAGTCTCGACCTTGTACTCCAGTTCTGGCTCCCCACTCCCCTGCGGCCCAGTCTGGCTTGCAGAATCTGCTCAGGACTTTCAGTTCCTCCAAGGCAGGTGTCTCCCAAAGGACAGCCTTTAGACCAAACATGCTTTGGCTGGTACACATAGAGTTTGGACTTCCTCTGAGAGTTAGTTGCCTGCAAAACTGTATAAAAAAATTCAAATTTCTGACTTCTCTTGAAAAATGGAATGATCTGGGAATCTTGACCCCGTTTCCCTTTGGGACCCACCCAGTGGAGCCAAGTTGCTGCTGCATGCCCCCACCTTTGGAAAGTCATGGGCTTTCTATTCCCTACTCTCCCCCTGCTTCCTGATCCATCTGTTTCTGTGATTTGCTTGGTCCTTGTGGGCATTAGAGGTTAGGGTCTAAGACTGAGAACAGCCAGTACTTACCAAGCATTTTGTACTCATTTAATCAAAGGCCAGGTTGTATTTGTTCTCGTCCACTATGCCTGCAGCCCTTCTCATTGCCTCAAACCTTTCGTCTGTAGGTATCTGAATCTGTCCCATCTTCCTAAATTACTCTGCTCTTCCGTATCAGTGAGGGCCACTCCCGAAGCTCTGTTAGACCTCCGTAAGTCAACCACTCACCCACATTGTGCTTTGCATCGCTTTCCAGTCACCCCCACCCAGCCAGACTCTCGTTGAGAATTTTGGCCATCATAGTGGTTATATTTCAGAATAAGAACCTGGGGCTTTACTGATCTGCCTGTTCCTATTATCTCATGCCCCATGTTTCTACAAAACCATACATCTTATTGTATATTATATATAGATAGATATAGGTAGACGTTCCCTTCACAAAGTTTTGCTCCAATTCTTAGTAGCAGCTTAGCAAAATCCAACAAATATTTATTGATCATATATTATATCCAGATTACCCAGATTCTATCATAGAAATTGATTTGGGTATACCTTTACCAAGAAACCTGAAAAGTTTGTTTATCTTTTGACAGACAATTCAATCTCTTTTCAGTGAACACCTAAGAAACTAGTATTATTTGATCATAATCAGCTTGTTTTTTTCTCATGATAGACCCTTGTGTTTTTCAAAACAATGGAAGAAAGAGGAAAATATCAGCATGCCTAAGCTGTGAGTTAGCAAATCTCAAAAGAAAATGCACAAAACTCATTGTATACATCATTTCATGAGATTATCTGGATTGGTTGAAACTGAATATGTACTGTATTTTAAATTCTGTTGATTAAGTCCTACCAGTTTTTAAAGATAGTCTTAATAAAAATGTTACTTACATAAGGAATCGTGTCCAAAGTGTCTGTGTTGACAATTATAGGAGCAGGGCTGGCCTAAAAAAGAGAAGTAGAAAAAATTTTAAATAACAAGTATTCTATTCTGAGATAGGATCTGTTAACTTTTTTAACCAAGAGCTCAACAATATTTCTTGAGAACCTGCATAGGTACTATGTCAGGTGCTAGGGGGATAAATGAAATGACTCACAGTTCCCTTTACCCTGCTTCCTTCAAATATTTGTTTGCTACATTGACCACATAATAAAATGAAGTAAGCACAGAACTGAAAAGGGGAGGACATGAGGATTTGTGCAGTGTAAGAGGCAATGACTTCTAATAACTTTGGCACGGAGTTAAACATTTCTTTATGAAATGGCTGTGCTAAAGGATTTTCATTTTTTCTCTATGGAAGCAAAATTAAACCTAACACTATAACTCTTTTCTTTAAACTGGCTTTTGCGAGAACATTATATATAATGCAAAATAGAAGCATTCCCTTTTTGACATTTTACATATATTCACCTATTCTGCATGCTGTGTCAAATTTTTTTCTTTATCATTTATGTACCTTTGAAAATCTGCTTTAGAAACCCTTAGGTAGAAAATTAAAAATTAGTCAAACATGGCAGAAAATCGTATTAGATATGCTAAAGTTCTTTAAAAAAAAAAACTACAAAATGCAGCCATTCCTTTTAAAGCTGAGTAGGAATCTGTATAAAACTGATGTAGGAGTGCTACAAACCAAGCCATTAGAAAATAAGAGATTGCAATCTATTTGCATCAGCCAATCTGACTTCATGAATATTGAGCAGATCTATTTTCTAGTTTCTAGACTTTTCACAGCAACTTTTCCTTCATCCCCCAAAGGATCTTTAATCTTCCCAAATTGCAGATTTCATTTAGATAGAGGAAATGGTCTCACCATGATTAATCGGGAGCTGTCCTATACGACACGGTAGTTTGCGCAAGTGCTCAACTTTGGGGACACTTCATTAACTGTGCCCTCTGGAGTTAACAAGAGTTAACAGCTTTCTAATGTCAATCTATGCCTATGGGATCCTAATCGAAAGACAAAACAAATGGAAATCCAGCAGATTTTATAGAACAGAGTTCCAAATTTTAACTAAAATCATTGGTCATTGAAAACACGACCCTGCTACACATGTCTACATAGTGGGTCAACTAACTATTCACGGTTTATTTGTTAAGTCCTAATAACAAGTACTTTGTGGATAAACATAGGCTTTGGAGAAAGTTTCCACTGGAACCTACCCCAAAACTGTTAAGAAGCCTGTAGCTTAGGGAGATGAACATGAGGTTTGGAGTCAGAAGACCTGGGCTCAGGTTTGGTTTAACAACTTCCTGATTATATGATTCGGGGGCTCAGCAACTTCTTGGTAATCTGATCTGGGGCAAGCCCACTAACTCTCTTTGCCTCCTTTTCCTTCTCTGTAGAATGGAAATAGAAATAATCACTTTCTGAAAAGGTTGTCTGAAGAATAAATGAGGTGATATATTTGAATGGGCTTTATAAATGTAAATTTCACAATCATTATTAAATATTGTTACTAGCTAATGCCCTTAAAGATGGACTATCATAAGGATATAATATTTCCGGATGGTTTGTGCATTGTTTCTGCCTCTGTAATCTCAATCCCATGCTAGTGGCACAGTTGCACTAAAGAGAACTGATTCGGTGGTGAAAATCACCATTTATTAAATACATATTACTTGTCCATTTATAATAATATACATATATATCCTCATATAATCTCCACAAAACCATACTGATGAGGCATTATTCTTAATATCCCTATGATACAGATGAGAAAACTGAGGTTCAGAGAAAATGAGAGCTGAGCTTTCACAGCAGCCTTTCGGACCTCAAAATCCATTTTTGCCCACTAAGCTGTTCTATGAGCCCATTCCCTAGGAGTCTCTATCACTGGAGTTCTACAGTCATTTGAGCTCTCTAACCAGACCAGCCAGTAAGACCCAGGCAAATTAAAGACCACCTTGAAGGTAGAAAATGCTATAGGGTCTTGCATAGTAGATGTTGAAAGCCACCTGGTAATTCCTTGACGGTTTCTGGTTTTTAGTTTTGATGATATTTCTTCTATGCCTTCTAATTGGCTCCTGGGACTCCCAGAAGATTTGCATCTTGTCTCCTTGACTAGACTACTGAAAACACTCTGGGTATCATACCCGGTACTTGTATTTCTCCTTGTTATCTACTATACTTTGATCAAAAAATATGCTTGGATTTGATTTGGGACTTTCAACTCATTTTACCCTCTTATAAATTGCATTCATGTGGTCTGGAAATAAATTTTATACATAGATCCATTCCCTATACAGCGCCATTTATCACTTTTTATGTTTCTGTTGCTATTTTCCATTTCATGTATGTAAATTTGGTCTTTCCAGTCAGACACTTGCAACCACAAGGATTATTTATTTTCCTAGAATTGTTCACAGCACCTGGGTACACAGAAAGAGCTCAGTAAATACTTAGGAAATATCGACTAAGTGAAGCTATAAAGTATAGTACATAGGAAATATCTCTTTGTAAGATTCTGAAAGCATTTCTGAGATTATCTTATGTTACCAACAAAACTGGGATGACTTTCTAATATCTACTATCATCTTCTTTCTTTAACCAGTCATTAATACTGAATTATCCAGTTTTTTGAAATAATAATTAGCTCATAAATGCACGATGTAAAGTCTGTGAACCTTGAAGTACAATCTGTGTGATGTGAAAAGCTCATTGTTCCTTCTTGGTGCTAAAAAGATCTAGAAGCGCAGTTAATTCCTACGTCTATGACAGTCACTAAAAATGCATGAACAAATGTTTGTGGGTTGTGTGAGCACACACATACATCATGTACCTCTGACACTGGCAACTCCCTGATGTGAGTGCCAAGGAGACGCCAGGGTGGGCTGTTCTGAATAGCACAATACCCCCACTGAGCTGCTACATGAGGCTTTCTGAAAATCCCATTGCTCTGCTGCAGAGCCCTCCCCAGACCATTTTCTCAGAAGCTTCTTATAATCTGCCGGGTGCTCAATGGCACACAGTAGCAGAGAATAAGGGCCCCAGGTGGGAGCCGAACAGAGTCCAGGAGAATTCTAGGCATGGTCCACGAACGTGCTTCTCTCACCAGGTGTCGCGGTGGCTTGTCCTGCTGCCTGTTTCTTTTCTCACCTCGAGACCATGTGAGTCCGTGCCTAGTTTGGTTTCTGCATGTGAAAACCAGGTCCTCAGGTACTTTGATAGCTAACGTACTAAGCGTCATCTCCACACCACCTTGCCATACACACCTTCTCTCTCCATATCGCATATCCTCTTTAGGGAAACCCCTAAATCAAGTGGATGATTTAGCAGATTTCAGCATTTCCCTTCGAGTTGCTGATTTCCATTAACTGGAGAGAGTTATCAGTATCAAATATGATAAAAGAAGACCTTTAAATCAGAAGCTTAAAGGCTTGTCTGAATGTAAACATAAAGGCTTAAGAAAATGAATCTCACTTGGGCAACCCAAACTCTAAGACAAGAAGGGCTTGCCTTTATGTTACATTCTCTTCCGTGTGGAAAAAGCCAGTTTATAGGAAAAGGGAAGGATAAAGCTAATCAGAGGGAAGACAGAAGCAAGCAGAGAAAATACTGATACAATCCAAATTAATAGATCAAGTTATTCATAAATTCCTGCCACCTTCCTGTCCTTGAATCCCATGGGATAGTCAAATAGTACATTATTAACTTTGCTCATGAGAGTAAAATGAAAAAGTAAACGTCTATTGTTTGCCACCAAGATAATGTAACTAATAAAGAGTCTTACATTAGGGATGCACATTTTCAAAGGGGCTCATTAATTCCAACTGGTGTTATATTTGTTAAGTGCCAGATGTGTGAAATACCTTGACATAAATGGGCAAGTGGTCACCAAACCCGAGGAAGCCTCTTCAAGCAAAGTACTGGCAGGGGTGGTAGAGAAGCTGGTTGGTCAAATAACACAGTCTGGGAGGTTTATTGCAGGCTAACCAGTGGGAAGGTCAGAAGACTGAATCCAGGCCTATACCTAAACTATTTTTTTTTTCTAAACTATTTTTTAAGTGTGTTTGTTTGTTTGTTTTTTAATGTGGACCATTTTTTAATGACTCTTATTGAATTTGTTATAATATTGTTTTTTTGTTTTCTTCTGGCCACAAGGCATATGGGATCTTAGTTCCCTGATGAGGGATTGAACCCATCATATCCCCTGCATAGGAAGATAAAAGTATTAACCACTGGACTACCAGGGAAGCCATTATAACTAAACTTTTAAGAAGCAAACTAGAAAAGAGAAACCCACACAGCTAAGTGACCTAAATACACTAGGAACTGAATAAAAACATTGATGGGGCCAGGAATCGTGCAGGGATTTCAACTGACCTGGAACAGGCGGGCAGAAGGCAGCTGGCTGTCAGTAGGCCAAATTAAACAGGAGGTAAAATATGGCAAGAATAACTCATGAGCTGTTTTGGGGACCCAGCATCTTCGCCTTATCTTCTCAGACTTAAAGAACAAGGCTCCTGAAGAGGCAAGTAACACTGGCTCTGTCTACACTGTAGCATGAAGACTAAAATGGAAGCCACCGAAAATTTTAAAACGAGTCCATTTGTGTGTGTATATGATTTCAGTGAGACAAGGAGACATCTCAGATGCTCAAGATAACTATTAGCTGGCATAGATTGCTTGCTCCAAGATATCACAGTAATTGTCCTTTAGCTTCATAATCACAAAGAGGGCTGCCATCTGGGTGAACCCTATTCAGATCATGTTCCGATTTAACCAGGGAAATAGAACATGGGGGTTACTACCCACAAACCCATCAGGCCTGAAATAAGAGGTCTGCCATTAAATATTGAATTGATATGCAAAAAGCCAAACTCAGGATAATTTTATTTTTATTAAGTTTTCTTCCTAATCCTCTATCATGTTGGCCCATTTCGGAAATTTGAAACTGCCATGTGGTTGGGGGTGGGAGGACTCCTGCCTCAGTTCACTGCCTCTCGTTCTCTGCTTTCCTGGAATCCTTTCTTTTTCCTCCTTGAAAGATCTGCAGTTGCTTGGTTGAGCATCATCACTACCTGGGATCTTGAGGTAGTGATGATCTTTCAAGCAGATCTTTCAAATCCTGGTTTGTCCTTCAAGTAAGATTAGGACCCTGCCAATAATAGGGATGTGTGACTCCCCCCAACAGACTGCAGGAAAGGAGGAGAGAAAAGAAAGGGTTCCAGGAAAGCAGAGAACCAGAGGCAGTAAACCGAGGCAGGGGTCCACCCCACCCCCAACCACATCACATTTTTAAATTTCCAGAATGGGCCAACATAATAGAGGAACAGGAAGAAACCCCATTACAACCAGTTACCTGATTAGTAACACTGGGATGGACAATACTAAAGGCAAGCCCTTTACTACATTATTTATATTACTTAATTTACTTAGTCATCAAATAACCCAATGAGACACTCTTGTTCTCAATTTACAGGTGAGAAAATACAGGTTAGGTAACTTTCCCAGCCATACATCTGATAAATAAATCCATCTTCAAACCCAAATAACCTGACAGTCTGGCTCAGAGTTTCTGCTCTTTTTTTCTAAGCTATATACTTTTATTTTATTTTTTAACCATTAAAAAATTGAAGTGCAGTTCATTTACAATGTTATGTTAGTTTCAGGTGTACACAAAGTGATTCAATTATGCATATCTACATACATATGTGCAATACTGTTTCCCATTATAGGTTATCACAAAATCCTGAATATCGCTCCCTGTACTATACAGTAGGTACTTGTTTTTTATCTATTTTATTTATAGTAGTGTGTGTGTGTGTGTGTGTGTGTGTGTTTTAACCCTCCCCCCCACCCAGAATCCATGCTCTTGACAATCATGCTCTACTACCGTTCAGAATGGGAACAAACTTTACCAGAACTCTTTGGATTCTAATGATGACTACTCACCAACAACTCAGAGGCCAGGTGAAAGCCAAATTAGACATTCACCTTGATCTGGGATGGTTCCCGAACCCTGCCCTCCTCACTCTAGCCCAGTCAGTGAGCCCTAGTGCATTGTATGAACAAGACTGTAGATGCCTCAGCAGAAGGCTAAGCATAGGCACACTCAAGCTGACTGGATCAGCATTTTTTTTGAGTAAGTTCCAAAGAAAATCACCGCGAAACGACTGATTGAAGACATATTGATGGTTACATGAGAGAGGAAAAACAGAACAGGAAGAACACATCCACTCTAGAAACGTAACACTGATTCTGAAGGCCTCAGCTTCATTCTACCCTTCATTTTACAGATATGAAATGGAGACAGAGCAAGGAAGTGGCATGCCCCAGAGCTCATAATTGTTCAGCATCAAAACAGAAGATAGGGTAACAATAGCAACAAGAATAACTATAAGAAAATATTAAGCACTTATTGAAGATGACTATGTTCCAGCGGTTGTGATAAACACTTAAGATACAACAGTGTATTTACTTCTCAACATATCCTAAGGAAAACCTTATCATTCTCACTAAATAATAATAATAAGGCTCAAAGTGGCTAAACCACTTGCCTGAGGTCAGAAATTCTAAGAGGTACCACAGTGTGAAAGTCACTCAGTCGTGTCCAACTCTGCAACTCCATGGACTATACAGTCCATGAGATTCTCCAGGCCAGAACACTGGAGTGGGTAGCCTTTCCCTTCTCCAGGGGATCTTCCCAACCCAGGGATCGAACCCAGGTTTCCCACATTGCAGGAGGATTCCTTACCAGCTGAGCCACCAGGGAAGCCCAAGAATACTGCAGTGGGTAGCCTATCCCTTCTCCAGCAAATCTTCCTGACCCAGGAAATGAACCGGGGTCTCCTGCATTGCAGGTGGATTCTTTACCAGCTAAACTACCAGGGAAGCCCCATATCTGGGTGTCCAATCCAGGCCTTTCCAACCCCGAAACACAAGCTGGCTCCTGATTCCTTCTCCTGAGATTTTCCAGGTAAGACTTTAAAAAAAAAAAAAAAATGCAGTTATTTTCTGCCCTGAAAATGGCTAGTTTCTCTTTCCCAGTCTGAAGAGAAACTTCTCCCCATACTGACTCAGATTCAATTCCCCAGTTCTCTGAGGGTTTCTAGGTCCCTATATCACTTTCAAAACCCCACTTAAAAATGGGACAATGCTATTTTCCAGTTAACCTATTTCCTAAGGAGTTAGCTAGGGGAATAACGCACATGAAGTGAAAGAGATGTGCTCCATAGCTGTAAGGTTATGTTATTTATTACTGTGGTTGTTTTTAGCTTTTCTGGATTTTCTTCTCCTTTTCACATCGCCTCTCTGGAAGAGTCATTACCAACAGTAACACCAAGAGGCTCTGGCCTGTCACCTCATTTGTCCTTACCCTGCAGTGACATAGGACAACTCCCCTCAAAGGTAAGAACACTGAGGCAGTAACAGGTGAGTGGGTGAGTGAGCAATGTAAGGGCCCAGGGCTCAGCTAGCCAGGGCATAACTGCAGGTTAACGTTCATGGCAGGATGTCTCAAGAGAACAACTTCGGAGGAAGCTAAGACCCTGGCTCTCTCCCCAGCACTTAATAAAACGCAGGGATGGTTATCCACCTAGCTTATCACCAGACGGGCTCAGAAAATAAGAATAAAGTGTCAGATAGATGTTTGACTTGAACTTGATTCAACTCTGCTTGCCTAAACTCTCTTAAATAATAAAAATAATAATATCCTCATTTTACAGAAAACTGAGGCACATAGATGTTAAGTAATTTGTCCAAGGTCATCAGGACAGTAACAGCAGGGTCAAAAGTCAAACCTATCAGTCTGGTTCCAAAGTGGGTAACACTTCACTACCAAACATTTGCTTCTGTTTCCTATTAAAAACTGGTAAGTGTCCAGAAGTCTGTTTTAGTCAACGTGAATTCTTTCACTGATCTTTGAAAAATACACTGTAAATATTTCTTCCCTTTGGATTAAAGTGATAACATGTCTGCTTGATCCTCCTTAAAAATGCAAGGTAGTATAATCTTTTGCAAAAAATAAATGATATCCTAAGGGTCTTAGGCTGCATGGGGCACCTCTTTAACCCAAGTACAGAAAAGATGGGCCAGCCTGGAGAATGAGGCACAGAAAGTAAAGACCCAGAACTCAAGAGTTTTCCTTCCTTTATAATTTTTTTCTAGAATCAATTTAACTTGATGCAACAGATAAAAATTGTTTGTACTGTTAGTTTGGAAGACTCTTCAAACCTCCATCCTACACTCTGTCCACATACCTCTTTGAACTTAGCATAAAAGGCTAAAATAAATGACTCACTAAAATTAGGTCTGTGGACCATCACTCAAACTGAACTAGATATTATATTAGATTGGCTACCTATATCGTGTTTCATAATTTAACAAGTGTATCCACGCATATTAGATCATTTCATTCCCACAGGCAGAGGAAAGGGAACTACCATTCATTGACAAATGCCCACTGTATGCCAGGAAATATGGTAAGATTTCTATCTGTGCTTTTTATCTACTCTTCACAGAGCCCCAGAGGGACTGGTAGAATTCTACAGATAAGTAAACTGAACCTCAGAGTGCTTGAGTGAATTTCCCAAAGTCAGACATCTAGAGAAAAGCTGACATTCAAACCTAGGTCCTCTGACTCTAAACTGTACCCCATTATTCCTTCATGGTGCCATAAATCCCACTGAGGCACTCGTGAGCATTTACAAATCTAACTGCTTTATTTGTGTGTGCAAATGCCCTCTGAAGAGTGCACAAAAAAAATGGAGTCCTTAGCTCAAATCTCAGATGTGGGTTGGTTGATATGCCCCATGCCACAATCACAACACCTGCTTATTTCACTGTTTCACTCGCACAGGTTTACTCCTGAAAAGAGCTATGTGGATACCATCTGCTCCATTTTGTGAAGCCATCAGAGAGCTATAATCTTCCCAGTGCAGTTGTATTTTTCCAGTTTCAGGTATCAGAATCCTGAGCAAGCTGTCAAATACCTGGTCCCTCACCACTTCTTCTGTAGTATCTGGATCAGGGCCTTGCCCACAGTAGGTGACCTATCTGATTTCTGTTTATTTCCCTTCTGTTGTCTCCTTTCTTCCATTGGGACAGAACTCTAACTACTCCAAGCATACACCTTGTTGATGCCTACCATAAGGTCACTGTTGACATTTCTTTCTTCCCCACCACATCCAGAAGCAACCACCATCCCCTTTCTTATTTTCCTAACCAAACTCCATCCACCCTGCAAGGACAATCTAAAGCCCCAGACTCTCTGTGAGAGTTTCCTCAATCCACTGCAGGTATCAATCTATCCATTCCTGCTCTTCCAAAATTTTAAAACATTCATCGTCTGTACTACAGTTCATATTAAACTATAAACATAATAGAAGTTACGTGAAAGCACCAAGTTCTGCCATTCTTAACGAACGCTTCTTTCTGTTCTTACACATGTTGATGGTTCAGTGGCTCACGTGTGATATTTTTAATCTCCTTGATGAAACTATAACCACTGTGATGGCAGGGCCCTCACAGTTCAGTTGCTCAGTCGTGTCTGACTCTTTGCGACCCCATGAATCGCAGCACGCCAGGCCTCCCTGTTCATCACCATCTCCTGGAGTTCACTCAGACTCATGTACATTGAGTCAGTGATGCCATCCAGCCATCTCATCCTCGGTCATGCCCTTCTCCTCCTGCCCCCAATCCCTCCCAGCATCAGAGTCTTTTCCAATGAGTCAACTCTTCACATGAGGTGGCCAAAGTACTGGAGCTTCAGCTTTAGCATCATTCCTTCCAAAGAAATCCCAGGGCTGATCTCCTTCAGAATGGACTGGTTGGATCTCCTTGCAGTCCAAGGGACTCTCAAGAGTCTTCTCCAATCCTACTTCATTTCTTCACCAGCTTCATTTCTTCACCTACTTCATTGCTTCGTTTCTTCACTTCCACCAACACTCCTAACAGTGCTTAGCATACAATGAACTCAAAAGATGTTCATTAATGGGTTTGTGGCACATGTGCTCAGTCGTGTCCAACTCTTCATGATCCCATGGACTACAGCCCACCAGATTCCTCTGTCTATGGAACCTTCCAGGCAAGAAGACAGTTGGAGCTAGAACCACAGCAACGAGAGATAAGCAACCTAAATGTCCATCAACAGATGGAGGGATAAAGAAGATTTGGTGCATATACACAATGAAATATTACTCAACCATAAAACAGGAACAAAACTGGGTCATTTGTGAAGATGTGGATGGACCTAGAGTCTGTCATACAGACTGAAGTAAGTCAGAGAAAAACAAACATCATATATTTATGCATATATGTGGAATCTAGAAAAATGGTATAGATGAAACTATCTGCAGGACAGGAACAGACACTCAGATGTCGAGAACAGATGTGTGAACATGGGGAGTGGGTTGCGGGGGAGGAGAGGGACACACACACACTACCTTGTATAAAACAGATGGCTAGCGGGAGCCTGCAGGTCAGCACAGGAAGCTCAGCCCGGTGCTCCGTGGTGCCCTGGAGGGCTGGGGTGGAGAGGAGCAGGGTTTAAGAGGAACAGGGAGTATGTATACACCGAGCCGATTCACTTTGTTGTGCGGTGGAAACCAATACAACATTGTAAACCAACCATAACCCAATTAAAAGAAAAAAATAAAAAAACATTCATGAGAAACCTGTGAGACGAAAGTGCAACGGATAGAAAGGGGTAACCGAGCGCTGTCCTCTGGCGGCAAGCTGCTCTGCCACACCGCCGGGGCTGCTGATGGAAGCGTCCAGAGCTGCCATGCACCGCAGACCATCCTATTCTGAACCACGGCATGTAAATTAAGGAAAGTTATAAATGGAAAGATCCTTCCCTGCCTACCATATGCTGGTCCTTTACACTCATTCGTTGCTACTTCTCACTACAAGCCTCTGAGTTGCACGCTATAATTATGCTCATTAGGCAGATAGGGGAAGTGAGGCATGAACCGGTAACAAATGGCCCAAGGTCACAAGACTTAAAAATTAGTGAAGCCAAGACTCACTCTTTTTGACTGCGAGTCCGTTGGAGCAAGGGAATGTTCCCTGCTCTAATTTACTACCTCACTGTGGATTCCAGAAGTTGGAGAGGTGGGAGGAAGCATGGAATCTAGTGAAAAAGCTAAGGATTCAAAACACTGTGAAAAAAGTAAAATGGCATCCTAAGAATTTCTTGAATTTTTCAGAAAAGTGTGAAGATATATCCCCAAAAATCCATCTCAAACTGGGCATTTATTTGCAGTCTCATGTTTTATCTTTTTAAAAATTAATGTAGTTTTAAATATATTTTACTGCATATTCATCTATTTTTTAATATTAAAATGTTTTTAGTTATTTATAATGGTGTCAACCTGACATCTTAGGTAGGTCTTGCATGGCTCTCAAAAGTCATAGATATCTACACACTGCTATATTTAAAATGGATAAACAACAAAGACCTATTATATTACACATGGAACTCTGTTCAATGTTATGTAGCAGCCTGGATAGGAGGGGGTTTGGAGGGAGAGTGGATACATGTATACGTATGGCTGAGTCCCTTCCCTGTCCACTTGAAACCATCATAACATTGTTAATGGGCTATACCCCAGTACAAAATAAAAAGTGAAAAAAAAAAATCAGGTACTCTATCTCCCTGGAAATAACCACAATCCAGCCAAGGGATTATGTCACTGGCATAAAGATGAATGATGGGGAATTAGGAGATCAAAGTTTTAGACACAGCAAATTCTGTAACTCAGGATGGAAAGGCAATACAGTGAGCCTCCCAATTAATTTTTATATTTGAGGAGTAAAGAGTGAAATGGATAACCTCTAAGGGTCTGTCTCATCAAGGATCTGATTTCACTCATCATAAATTTTGACCTGATGGGAAATACTGGAAAGAAGGCAGGATGCTACACAAGTCACCCTTCTGGATAACGATGACCTCTGCTTTTATCATTCAGATACAGAAAGTCAGAAGACATGGCATTAAGAAAGGCATGAAAAATAAGACAAAAGTCGAATCGGGAAAAGATCAATAATATAAGTAGCTTCTAATTAGCTGGATAAAGGATGAAGTTTTGTATGTCTTAAATGAGGTACCTCAAAAAGCTATTTATGATTATTTTCATAATCTGTATTTTGTATGATCATGTTTAGAGCCTGAATTTTTTTTTAATGAACCAGTTAATTTTCTGGCCTCAAGACCATGCAATTAGTGGCAAAGAATTTTCTGCCATATTAAAGAGTCAAAAAGATTTGAAGTGAAACAGAAAATTATCACCAAGCTCTTTATTCCATTTTTGCCTTTCTCCATGTGCTATAAGCCTTAACGCTAAGGTTTCCTAACATCTAAGGTCTGTTTTCATTTTTACCCCCTACCAACCATAATTTGACAGTAGATCTTATGCTCAAAGTTTAAAAGGTAATGGCCATGGAGAAAGTCTTAAAATATTTCGTACCTAGAATATTTGTGTATGTGTGTGTCTGAGAGAAGGGGTAAAATGTGAGGCAGAAAGATGAAGAAGAGGTGTGAGTCTGGTTTACTGTTTCACTATTAGTAAGAAGTAAGGTGCTTATGTTCCTGTTGGGTCTGGAAAATGTTTCTATACCTGCTTTTAAATGATGGCACTTGGGCTGGGTTGTGACAGCAACAGAGTAGACATTTTAGATCAATTTCCCTTATTTTAAATTCTGAAAACATCTGTACCTCTATTAACCTCACTTCTACCCATTTTTCTTCAAAATTAATGTCTTATTTGAAATCATTTTCAGTGAGGAAAAACAAGGGGAAAGAACAGATTAAAAGGAGAAGTAAATGGGGAGTAGAAAAATAGAGTTTGGCTAAATATTGCCAACATTTGCTGGTGCCAAAGAATATATTCTGCAGATGTGTTTGTATATTGTCATTGACTAGGCAATGAACTCTTTGTCCCACAGCCAAGAGCCTACAGATCTCTAGGTCCAAAATGCCACCCAGTTCCTAGCCCCACAGCTGTCTCAGCTTCCTAGAGTGGCACGGCCAATGTTATTTGGGTTTCACAGTTTCCAAATGGCTTTCTTACCCTCAGTTGAATATTCTGCAAAGCAAGGGTTCTCTTTGCCAACTTACTTCCTCCTGGGCCTAGGATAATGCCACCGTTCTGTGCATCAGAGGGAAGATGAAGGAATATTACCTGTTGCTGTGGGCTAGAGGAAAGAAGGTAGGCATAAGAGAGAAAAATGGAATGAAGGGAAAGAAGGCAGAGGGGAAGCTATTCTCTGGCACATGGGGACTCTGTCACAAGGTGGAGAGTGAAATGATGCTTTGAAGGCTGACTCTCCTCTGTTCTTTCAGACCACTTTGTCTCCTGGAATTGTGAACTCAGACACATTGGAGCCTTCGTTCGTTCTGTAAAGGATTTCCCCAACCGACTGGAAAGGAGATGATGACTTCCTTACGAATATAATGTTTGCAGCCTGACATCTCATGAGCCCTCTTTGCCTATTCTAACTTGACAAAAATCGTTTGCACGTAATGCTTGTACGTTATGGGAAGAACAGCCCCCAGCCCTGCCCTTGGTGTCAGCAGATGAGGCCTAGCGGGGACTGCTGCACCACTGCAGAACTCCATCAGGTCACCTAACTCCCTAAACTATTCCTTAGGCTACGCCCAACTATAAATAAGAATTGGATGATTCCTGACTTTAATACTAGCCTCATTTTCATTAGTGAAATAGTAACAAAAAAGGTTTAGGATTTGGGTCATCTAACAAATAAGACATCTCTTCTCACTCATACAATGGTCTTAGTCAATAACCTCTCTGAAACTTTTTGTTTAAGTACAAATGGAAATTGAAAATTATTTGGTCAACCTCATGTGCTTCTTCAAGAAGCAAATGGGATCAAAGATTAAAAACTATGAAAAACAAACAAACAAAAACACTCTCTGCAAACTGTAAAAGGATACAGTTAGGCTAATGTTAAAAATTTGCAATATTAATAATGGCAACCCTTACTGGGCACTTTCTTTGCTTAGCCATTGTACAAAGGGTTTAATTCACATTATTTCATTTAAATCACAAACTTAAAAAAGATCTGTATAATATCTAATTTTAGAGAGGATGAAACTGAGGTACAGAGAAGTTAAGCATCTTCCCAAGACAGCAAGTGTTAGAGCCAGGATACAGACATAGATTTTTTTAAGTAGCTAAAACTCTGAATCTGAGCCAAAGTGCACTAGAATGAGAGTCTGGCCCTACTAGGTTATGTTTTACTACTTAACCACTTCTGATCCTGGCCACTTCAGTTTTCTTATAAATGATGTGCATGTGAAATCACTCAGTGGCATCCAACTCTGTGCGACTCGATGGACTACAGCCTGACAGGCCCCTCTGTCCATGGGATTCTCTAGGTAAGAATACTGGTGTAGTTTGCCATGCCCTCCTCCAGGAGATCTTCCTGACCCAGGAATTGAACCCATGTATTTTATATCTCTTGCACTGGTAGGTGGGTTCTTTACCACTAGCACCACCTGGGAGCCCCTTATAAATAACATGGGGTGTTAAAATCTGCCTTCCTTACCTTACAAAGTAGTAATGAGAAAAAAATCTGGTTTACACTGCTTTGAGAACTGAAATAAGATAGACAAAGATAAGGAAAATATAAGGCAGAAATAAGAGTGTAATGGTCATTTCAGCGGTAGCAATAGTAAAAACATTAGTACAGTATATTTTCTGGTTTCTATACATAATAAAAACTACAGTCTCTACTGTTTTTAAGCATGTTCCTGCTAAATAAAAATATCTAAATGAAGCTTTAAAGAGTACAGTCTTTTCTATAATGCAGAAATACAAAGGATTATAAGAGACTATTATGAACAACTATATGGCAATAAAATGGATAACCTTGAAGAAATGGACAGATTCTTAGAAAAGTTCAATCTGAACCAGGAAGAAATAGAAACAGAAATTATCAACAAATAGAAATTATGAACGACCCAATTGCAAGCACTGAAATTGAAGCTGTGATCAAAATCTCCCCAAAAACAAAAGCCCAGGACCAGACGGCTTCACAGGAGAATTCTATCAAACATTTAGAGAAGAGCTAATGCCTATCCTCCTAAAACTCTTTCAAAAAATTGCAGAGGAAGCAACACTTCCAAACTCATTCTACAAGGCCACCCTCACCCTGATACCAAAACCTTATAAAGACAACACAAAAAAGAAAACTACAGGACAATATCACTGATGAACATAGATGCAAAAATCCTCAACAAAATTTTAGCAAACAGAATTCAGCAACACATCAAAAAGCTCATACACCATCATCAAGTTGGGTTTATTCCAGGAATGTAAGGATTTTTCAATATATGCAAATCAATCACTGTAATATACCATATTAACAAATTGAAAAATAAAAACCATATGATAATCTCAATAGATGCAGAAAAAGCCTTTGACAAAATCCAGCACCCATTTATGATTAAAACTCTTCAAAAAGTGGGCATAGAAGGAACCTACCTCAACAGAGTAAAGGTCATATATGATAAGCCCACAGCAAACATTATTCTCAATGTTGAAAAACTGAAAGCATTCCCCCCAAGATCAGGAATAAGGCAAGGGTGTCCACTTTCACCACTATAATTCATCATAGTTCTGGAAGTCCTAGCTTCAGCAATCATAGAAGAAAAAGAAATAAAAGGAATCCAGATCAGAAAAGAAGTAAAGCTCTCCCTGTTTGCAGATGACATGATACTGTACATAGAAAACCCTAAAGATAGTATCAGAAAGTTACTAGAGCTAATCAGTGAATTTAGCAAAGTTGCAGGATACAAAATCAATACACAAAAATCACTTGCATTTCTATATACTAACAATGAAAAATCAGAAAGAGTAATTAAGGAATCAATCCCATTCATCACTGCAACAAAAAGAATTAAATATCTAGGAAAAAACTTACCCAGGAGACATAAGAAATGTACACGGAAAATTATAAGACATTGAAGAAAGAAATAAAAGATGACATAAACAGATGGAGAGATATTCCATGTTCCTGGATAGGAAGAATCAATATTGTGAAGATGACTATACTGCCAAATGCAACCTACAGATTCAATGTGATCCCTATGAAATTACCAAAGGCATTTTTCACAGAATTAGAACAAAAAATGTCACAATTCATATGGAAACATAAAAGACCCTGAATAGCCAAAGCAGTCTTGAGAAAGAAGGATGGAGCTGGAGGAATCAACATTCCTAACTTCATATTATACTACAAAGCTACAGTCATCAAGACAGCATGGTACTGGCACAAAAACAGAAATATAGACCAATGGAACGAGATAGAAAGCCCAGAAATAAACCCATGCACCTATGGGTACCTTATTTTTCACAAAGGAAGCAAGAATATACAATGGGGGCAAAGACAGCCTCTTCAATAAATGGTGCTGGGAAAACTGGACAGCTACATGTAAAAGAACGAAATTAGAACACTTTCTAACACCATACACAAAGATAAACTCAAAATGGATTAAAGGCCTACATTTAAGACAACTCTTAGAGGAAAACATAGGCAGAACACTTGATGACATAAATCAAAGCAAGATCCTCTATGACCAACCTCCTAGAGCAATGGGAATAATAACAAAAGTACACAAGTAGGACCTGATTAAACTTACACCTTTTGCACAGCAAAAGAAACTATAAGCAAGGTAAAGAGACGACTCTTAGAATGGAGGAAAATAATAGCAAATGAAACAACTGGCAAAGGATTAATTTCCAAAATACACAAGCAGCTCATACAACTCAATGCCCCCAAAATAAACAACCCAATCAAAAAGTTGGAAAAAGACCTGAAAGGCATTTCTTCAAAGACATACAGGCGGCTCACAAACACATGAAAAGATGCTCAACATATGCAAATCAAAACACAATGAGATATCACCACACATGGGTCAGAATGGCCCTCATCAAAAAGTCTACAAACAATAAGTGCTGGAGAGGGAGTAGAGAAAAGGGAATGTTCTTGCACTGTTGGTGGGAATGTAAATTGATACAGCCACTCTGGAAGATGGTATGGAGATTCCTCAAAAACACCAGGAATAAAACCACATTACCCAGCAATCCCACTGCTAGGCATATACCCTGAGGAAACCAAAATTGAAAAAGAAACACGTGTCCCATTGTTCACTGCAGCATTATTTACAATATCTAGAACATGCAAGCAACCTGGATGTCCATCAATAGATGAATGGATAAAGATATGGTACATATACACAATGGAATATTACTCAGCCATAAAAAGGAACGTGTTTGAGTCAGTTCTAGTGAGGTAGATGAACCTAGAGCCTATTATACAGAGTGAAGAGAGTCAGAAAGAGAAAGATAAATACTGTGTTCTAATGCACATATACAGAATCTAGAAAAATGCTACTGAAGAATTTATTTACAGGGGAGCAATGGAGGAACAGACATAGAGAATAGACTTATGGACTTGGGGAGAGTGGAGGAGAGGGTGAGATGTATGGAAAGAGTAACATGGAAACTTACATTACCATATGTAAAATAGATAGCCAGTGGGAATTTGCTGTGTGTTTCAGGAAACTCAAACAGGAGCTCTGTATCAACCTACAGGGGTGGGATGGGGAGGGAGATGGGAGGGAGGTTCAAAAGGGAGGGGATATATGTATACCTATGGCTGATTCATGATACAGTTTGACAAAAAAAACAATAAATTCTGTAAAGCAATTATCCTTTAATAAAAAAAAGAAAAAGAAAAAAAGAGTACAGTACAGTCTTTTCTACTATTAGTTCATTAAAGATTTTCTGTGCTTGATGTGTGTGATTTTTTGTTGTTGTTACTTGGAGGAAGAGTGCAACCCTGAACAACAGTCTGCTTTTGTGTTCTGTAACAAAAAGCTATTGGGGCCCTATTTTTGCAGTTTACAGAATAGGTGAGCAAAGTGGGCGTGGCAGAGGATGGGGTTTACTCCATTGTATCATAACATATATCTGTGCTAATACCCCATTCTGATGAGTCAACACAAACATTTTACAATGAGCAATATTGAAACAAAGACCAGGCATCCTGCACCTGGCGCTAATTTTTTATAGACTCCAGATGCCTATGCACAGAAATCACAAGACCAGCAGTCAAAGAAATGCAAACTGCACCCAAGAGCAAGATAACAAGATAGCAAGATTTTGCCTTTTGTTCAAAAACAAAAGTGACAATTCCATTCTATTTTACCAGGAATCTGCAAACATTCATTCAGATCCAGGCTGTTGCAATTATCCAGGTTGCTTCAGATATAGTTTTTTTTTTCTTTTCCGTCCTCTTTAGGTTGAACATCTCTATAGATTAAGTGCCATCTTTATTCCTTTACTAATAGAAATTCCATTAATAGCCTTGTTCATAGTCTTCGGAAGGAAATAAACTAAAAACTGGGGTGTTACTAGACACAAGTGCAAAGCGAGGCTAAGAGCAATAAAATAGAAAAAGAAATCTGACATGATTGAGAATGATGAGTCAAGTAATATTTAGAATCTGGAAAGGACAAAACACACTTGGAACACCGTGAACTAGGACTGAAACTCATCACTGAACAAACCCTATTTAGAGCTGACCTAAGCTTACGATGGTTTAAATTCAACATCCAGGGGCTGGAGGCAGGGTCTGTGAAAGCGATGGTGGAGCAGAACAGACAGGTTTCAAGGATGTTTGAGACAAGAAGGATTATTTCCTCATTATCATCTCACTGCTGCCTAAGTTCTTACATTTTAAGTATTAATCAGTACATACAGAATTGTTTAGCAAACCTCATATTTAAGTCAGTGTACTTAGGACTGTAGTATGTAGGCAGAGGAAACACATGTGGTTTTTTGTTCATTTTCTTAAAAAAAAACAACAAAACTTTTATTGGTGTATAGTTGCTTTACAAGGTCATATTAGCTTCTACTGGACAACAAAATGAATCAGCCCTGGTAGTGGTTTAGTCGCTAAGTCATGTTTGACTCTTGTGACCTGTAGCCCACCAGGCTCCTCCGTCCATGGGATTTCCCAGGTAAGAATACGAGAGTGGATTGCCATTTCCTTCTTCAGGGGATCTTCCTGTATCTTCTAGGCCCAGGAATTGAACTCAGTCTCCTGCACTTAAGGTGGATTCTTTACCAACTGAGCCACCAGGGAAGCCCTCTGTGTGGGTACACGTATACTGCCTCCCTTTCAGATTCACCTCCCAAGGAAACACATGGTTTTGCTCTGCAAAAAGTTTACTGTATCATATGAAAACAAGAGAAATCCTTTGAATGCTTATAATACAAAACAGAGACACAGCACAAGAGATACAGGCAAAGAACCGCAATGGGGGTGAAGGGGAAAGGCAGATGGAATTAGGCTTTGAAGGCCTGGTTTTTTTCATGGTCATAGCATCTATATGATTTTTAACCAAGGTACTGATCCTCTAAAATGGAGATATTAATATTAGGGCCACTTGATGTTGGTATTATGATGATAAAACAAGAAAGTGTAGATTAAAGCAGTATGGATGTAGGTTTCCTACTCTTATTTTTCTTCAAGGAGTGCTAATCAGGGTTGCAATAATGAGGCAGAAGGTATATCACCTGGTTACACTGTGTGAGGCAAGTCCCATGGAAGGAAATGTGAGTTGTCTTAAAAGATGGAACTTCACTTTGTGGCTCTAAAACTGTTCTGTTCTGTTTCTGATTGACCTATGGGATTCTTACCTTAAATAAATGATCCATCTCTCATCTTTGTTGTTACTGATATTCCTTCTGAATGCTCAAAGAGGAAGATGAGGACTCGAGGAAAACTGATGAATATGCCTCACTCCATACTATTCTTTCATGTCGCAGGGCCTTCGCACCTACTGTGGCAGCCTCACTCATTTCTTCACCTGACAAACCACTATTTTAAAAACCATCTCAAGCCCTCTCTCCTCTTTTTATTATTCCTCGGTCATCTTTCCTCTCCATTCAAGCAGATGGGTCATGTCCACCTTGCTGCATTTACTGTGGTTTGTATATCCCTCGATTGATGCTTTCAGCATGCTATGCAGCAGTTGTTTTGGTTTCAGTGATTTTCCCCTTATTCGAGTGAACCCATTAAAAAAATGGGCTCTGGAGCCAGATAACTAGTTTCAAGGTCTGGCCTTTCCATTTATTAGCTGTGTTATCATGAGGAAGTTACTTAACCTCTGTAAATTTTGTAAAGTGGAAATGACAGTGCCCACATCAGAGAGTTGTTGACAGAATTGGATGAAATATATGTGAAGGACTTAGAACAGTACGTGACACATGATAGGTGCTCAGCATTTACTACTGCTTTTATACTAAAGTATCAAGTCTGGGATGTGTCAGAAAGGATGTACTAATTGTTTGGTAAAGAAATTAATACGCATTTCAAGACTAAATATCTGGCAAAGAATGATTTATTTGCTTAGTTTGCAGTGGCTTTGCAAAATATGTATAATTGCTATACTGTTTTGATAATAGATGTATATTACATATATCTGTGTATGCACATGTGCAATATTAATTACAATTGTGACAAATACTATGAACAACTCACACAAGATAGTATTCAAGTGTGTGGTACAGATATATATGTAATTGTTCATTTAATGTTTGTCTCATCCACTTGAATCTCAATGCCCTCAAAGTAGGGTTTGAACTCCTGCTGTTTATTGCTATCTGCCCTGGCACATTACATAATTTCTGATACATAAAATATATTTGATAAATACTGGTTGAATGAAAGATCAGATGGAAAATGAACCATCTTTACACAATTTGTAAACATCTTTACGATTCCTTTTTACTTGCCCTCTTCCATCATCATCAAATTGTGTTTGATCTTCATAACCCAACGGAGATCCATGAAGCTTGGCAGCCCTTTATTCTTAGAGCAATTCATGGGTACTTAAGGCACTCAACAAGGTCCATTTGAAAATTCCTGGTGGGCAGAATTCCATATAAGTATCATCAGGGGTTCTGCTGATGTAACCATTTTAGCATTTCAACCAGTGCTTGGCAAGCTGCATGACCTTCACATGAGACCAAAACCAAACACGGTGGCTAGCAGCACAAGGAAAACAGGTTTTGTACATTTCAGCAAAAGACAGTAAAGTTCCAGCTGGGCAAGGGGTAAGGAAGTGTCTGCCAAAGCGATGGTGAGACAAGTTGGCGTGCACTTTCAGGCTTTATCCTGTGTTTCCTCTCTCCAACGTGTATTTTAGGTTGCACGTGGAGGTTCTCTTGGGAAGATTATATCTTGAGATTTTATGTAAGGTTTATTATTAGTACACAACTGCACTGGCTGAAACACTGCTTGTGATCTATGGCTTATTGTGAGTGTGAGAGATGATCCAGACGAGCCAGGTGGCCCCGTATTCTAATGCTGTGTTAGTAATCCACATTTACAGGAGATGCACAGACAGCTTGTGAAGATTTCAGGTCAGTGTTTCTAAGATCAGCTACATCAAAGTATGTCTACACTTCCTAAATATCTTTCATCTCTTAGTGTTTCATTTTAAAAGGCAACAAATCTATTTTAAAGAAGATAATTATGTCAATATAGTTTTTAATTCCCTTAATATGCTTAATGCATCATTGTGAAGATGTGTAGTTTAAGAATATAGCTGGATATCCTAAAAAATGAAGGGTCTCACTAGCCAAGAATGTCACATACTCAGTTATGTATATGTGTGTAAATGTGTGTGTGTGTATGAAGTACATATCCCTGGGTTTAAAAAGTACATAAAATATGGAATAAATGAAGCTCCTTCCCGAGATCTAAATTATATATTCTAAAACTAAATAAATTGAGGTTCAGTTTAAACAGAATTATTTTCAACTGGTAGTAATATTTTAACAATGGCTATGTTTTCTAAAAGTAGTCCTCATAAAATTATGATGACATAATGATACATTTAATGCAAGACTTGGAAGCAATCTGAGAAGAGTTGAGAGATTGGCAAATTCCTAATATTGTTAGGAAAAGATGTAGAAGAGTCAAAATGAAGAAAATATGAATAAAATTGAATATGCCTATGTAAATGTCTGCAATATGGGGGCCCAGGCACGAGACTGGAAGAATAGTAGCCCATGGGCTACAGCAACTGAAACCAAGTCTGTTTTTCCCCAGGAAGGTCCGTCTTCTGCACTAACACATTCCACTCCCACCATCGCAGCCACTGCAGGGCTTCAGTCAAGGTTTATTGTTATCTCCAGATGGATCTGAATAGAAATAATTTCATGAAGTCAGTATAGACAAAGCTGGTGATGAAAACTGCCGTGTAGTAACTAGAAATGATGGAATTGGAGACACTCCGTTGATTTCATTCATTCCGCCCATGCTCACCAAGCACTCTGTTGTGCTAAGCACTATGGTAGACCCTAGGAATAGATACAACCTATATTCAAGGAGTTTGATACATGAAAACAAAAAACCAACAAATACTGCTTCCTTTTTCAAACGTATTTTTCTTTTCTCCTTAACTCCAAGAAGTTGCAAACAAAACAAAACAAAAAACCGACAAATATTGCTTCCTTTTTCGAACGTATTTTTTTCTCCTTAACTCCAAGAAGTTGCAAACAAAACAAAAAACCGACAAATATTGCTTCCTTTTTCGAATGTATTTTTCCTTTCTCCTTAGCTCCAAGAAGTTGCAATATAATACAAGAAAGAAAATACAATTGCAAAAAAATACAATTAAATAATTTGGGTGATAGATTGGAGGTGACTGAGATCTCAAGGAATTGAGATAGGAGAAAATAGCTCTGTCTAGCCAGAGAAAGCTCTACAAAGGAGAAGACACCTGAGCTTCACCAGGGGTATCATAACCTTCACGAGAAAACAAAGGAGGAAGAGTTTAATAAAGATAGGAGAACCAAACTTTACACAGCAGAGTCCAGCTCAAAGTAGAATAATTATAACTTTATCTGATTTAGAAAGCTTCCCACCAAGAATGGTTTAAACCCTTGCAAAAACTATGCTTTATGTCCTCGACAATTAAGATAAACTTACAGAGATCCAACCAGAAAACAGTATTCAATGAGGAGAACTTTAAATCTTTAAAACAGGTGCTTCCTCAGTTACCGAGGAAAACATAATGAAATCTAACTTAAGTCAGTTGAAAACAACTTGTATTTCAAAGAAGACTGAAACCAACTCTAGGTCATAAATAATGTTTTTCTTAAGTAATTCCAAATAACTCTTTGCAGGTCTTAATTTTAAAGAGTGTTCTCTTATTTTTAATAGATTATCTCAATCCTTCAAAAAAGATCTACTTAAAGAATCACGTATTTCTACATCCTTCTTGCAGGTCCCATTCAGCCCACCTCAGCCTATCAAATGTAGCCAGCCTGTTCTTCTGGTTTGATCATTATAAGCACAGACATTATATCTGCAGTGGAAAACACAATGACACTCACTCACTTATTAATGCACCTTATGTGTCTATGCACTTTCAAAATACAAATTTCTAAACCATCTTTACAAATCTCTAAGTAGGGTATCGCTACTTTTCTAAAGGAACAAACACACTTTTCAGGGAGAGGCTTTATGGTAGATTTTACTTGGCTAAGCAAAGAATCAGAATATAAAACTAACTTTTGGCTTCCTGATCTAAGTATCAAACCCACTGCAAAAAGATATTCAAGCCATTCTAAGTGCGTTTGGGGGAACCAGCCAGGAAATACATACTGTAGACTGTTTCAAATGTTAATATGAAGAATATCAATCTTGCGCCCTTTTTCTACTACTTGTTACTATTAGAAACTCTCTTCAGTAGGGTAAGTCTCCCTGGACCACTGTTCATTTTTCTCACCGATCAATATTTAACCCTTTAATCATTCAGATTTCATACAGAGCAAAAAAAGACATTTTTTTCTCAAACAAGAACTACAAAGAAGATACCACATCTTTAAATGCATAGAATATATGCATTTTACCTATAGCTATAAAGCAAGAAATAGCAGGAAAGTGAGAGTCTCTAGGAAAATAAAAGGAAATGTCCCTTACCGGAATAAATGCATGCTGCATAGCTTGTTCACATTGTTTTAAAGAAGCAATAGTATCCCACAGAAGCTGATAATTTTCAGCCCGAGAAGCACTTGGCCGCTGCATGGCGAAAGCTAGTAACACTCAAACTGAGCTCAAAGAACCCAGTTGAAGAAGGAAGGGAAAAAAAAAAAAAAAAAAAAACCCTGCAGATCTGTTACATAAACTTCTTAATTAGATCTGCTACACAAACTGCTATCTTAAGACTTTCAAAAAAAAGTTAATCAGAACATTTCTTTTGGGGGATAACTGGGCATGACTTGAACAGAGACAGATGTTTTCATTGGGAAGGATTTTCGTTCCCACACTTGTGAAAAGCAATCCCATCAGTGTTGCCCTGTCTTTACACGGATCTGGCGAAACTGCACATACCATAAGTGTGTGGGGGGAAAGAAGTAGGAGGGAGAGAAATGTAAAAAAAAAAAATATTTCCACCAGAGGATTTGGGTGGCAGGCCCCGGAGGTAGAATTTGAATAGCTTGTGAAAAGTAGTAAAATTGAAGGGAGTGGGGTGTGTACACACACACACACACACACACACACACACACACACAGAGGCAGGTGTCTACACTTGTCTGCTCTGTGTGAAATACGTGCCTTCTCACAGTGTCATTTAATATGTCCAGTTTTTCTCTCAGTTTAGCTATGATCTAGATGTGATATATTTTTCATCTATAGGTTATTACTGCCTTTATTAACTGCAGTTATTTTTCTAGGGTTATTTCTAAAAACTAGCTAGAAAATCTTTGAGTACAACAGGAGTCAATAATTTATCTTAAAATCCAAGAATAATTAGAAGACCTTTCTATTGTTTCATATGTTAGGTAAAAGGCACATTTAGTTCTTCTTCTAGGTAGAATTTACATAAACAATGCCAGGAAAAGCGAACCTTCAAATATTCCAGGGACCTGCAAGTGGGCTACACATCACTGGAATATGTTAATTCAAAAGAAGTTGCTTGCACACTTTAGCAAAAAGGTATGTAGGCAGGCTCAATCATTCAGTTGTGTCCAACTTTTTGCAACACCCCTCCTCCCTGGACTATAGCCCCCCAGGATCCTCCCTCCATGGAATTTTCCAGGCAAGAATACTGGCGTGGGTAGCCATTCTTTTCTCCAGGGGATCTTCCTGACCCAGGGATCGAATCGGCATCTTCTGCATTGGCAGGCAGGTTCTTTACCACTGAGCCACCTGGGAAGCCCAACAAAAGGTGTAAGTTGAACCTAAGTAAAAACTGAACAACAGCATAGAGCAACATACTTTGAATGTTCCTTCCCTTAAGACAGGAGCCCACAAGGTAAGGTACGGCTCCACTAGCCCTTAGACTGTGAGATCACTGAGGCAAGAGATAATGCACCTTGTAAGGCACTAAGCACTTTCAAGTTCCAAAGGAATTTATGTTCTCAGGACTAATTACACAGCCAACAATGGGGTATCTATTCATGTCTTTTTAGGAGTAAGGGGTAAGCTGAGGGCAATACGTAGCCTGATGAGTAACTTGTGCTTTTAATTGACCTAGAAAATCCAAGGAGTGTAAAACAAGGTACAAATTGTAGAAAACAGCGTGAGAACATAAATGAAGGATTTTTGGCTGTATTATTTTTAGAAGAGCTGCATGATTTGGGTTACCTAGATTTTCTGCATTGGTACCCTGGTGATGGTGGGTGAGTTCATACTAATGACCTTGCTGTGTGCGAGTCTCAAAGGCAAAGTTTGCCTCTTATCTCATTTATTTTTCAATTCTGAACTGAAGGAATTGCAGGTAGAACTGATCTTTCAAAATTTCTACCTGGGCTAATTTGCAAGGAGGCTGCTTTTCCTTAATATTTCATGAGTACACACCAGAAGGCTCCTGCCATTAGACAATTTGTTTTTAGGTATCAATTCTAGCAACCTTCTCTTCCCCCATTCATGGTGTTCTTCTGTTCAGCTCACACCCACAGGCCCTCCTCCGCTGGCCCTATACTCTCCCATCTGCCCCAGCCACATGCTCCTTCCTCGTACACTGTCGACCAGCCAGCCCCCAACTCCCAGAAAGTGCTCCTTCACTAGCAGGTATGTGTATTTCCGATCAAACAAGAGGAAATTAAAAGTTGTTTTCTAAGTGGCCCTCCAAAATATGCTTTCTGAATACCTTGAACAAATATTCATCGTTACTCCAGACCTCAGTCTCTGGGTCTTCTGTCCTGCCTTGGACTTCTTCTACCTAGTGTTCATCAGATTCCTTCTTGTGTTTTTCATTTAAGCAGCATCGTTTAAAAGATTCTTCTTTCCTTACTCTTTGGCCAAAAGGCAGAGAATCCACAGTCTGCATGCAGAAACTCTACATGAAAAACCCTCTCGGAATCATGCATTCATTCACTTATTGATCCAAGAAGTATATCAAGTACCTCCCATGAGCTACATTTTTTCACTGTATTATGGGCAAATGGATATATCAGATGTTGATTTTTGTTTTTAAGGAGCTTAGAGTTTAATTGAAAGGATGATACATGGGCACAAATAACAAAAAAGACAAGTTAAAAAAGGGCAGGTGTCATAGAAGAGCTGGTATAAACTATTTATAAAATAATGAAAAAGAAAAGTTACATCAACTAGGAAAATTAGGGAAAATTAGGGCAGCTTCATAGAGGATTTAGCACTTGGCTAGAGATTGAAGTTAGGGTATAATTTGGACTTGCAGAGATAGGTTCCTCAAGAAGAAGAGCTAGAATAAAGGGTCAGAGCGGGAAAGATCACTACTAGTTGTTTCGGGGAAAAAAAGAAAAAAACATGACCCCAAGGCTCAGATGATAAAGAATCCACTTGCAATGCAAGAGACCTGACTTGGATCCCTGAGTCAGGAAGATCCCTTGGAGAAGAGCATGGCAACCCACTCAAGTATTTTTGCCTGGAGAATTCCATGGACAGAGGAGCCTGGTGGGCTATAGTACATGGGGTCACGAAAAGTCAGACACAACTGAGCAACTAACACTTTGGCTATTTCATGATTGTTATTGGAGTCAAGTAACAATTATTGAATACAATTATTATTCTTGAATAAAATGTCAGTAGCTTCCTGTTCTTAATGCTAATCAATCTTAGCTTTAACCAATTCTTAGAGCATCATTGTGCATGAATTCAGTGAAACTAAACCTCATGAGAGAGTAAATGTCATATATTTATTCCTTACTCTTGAAGATAAGAATATTGATCTACTTTGGAGGGTTTAGGGACTTCCCTGGTGGCTCAGACGGTAAAGCATCTGTCTACAATGCGGGAGACCTGGGTTCAATCCCTGGGTTGGGAAGATTCCCTGGAGAAGGAAATGGCAATCCACTCCAGTACTATTGCCTGGAAAATCCCATGGACAGAGGAGCCTGGTAGGCTACAGTCCCATGGGGTCGCAAAGACTCGGACACGACTGAGAGACTTCACTTCACTTGGAGGGTTTAGGGGGCTCAGTCATTTCAGTCATATTGCTTTTTTGTTTATTCAGTACATATATCATGTTTTTTACTCATACCCAATCACTTCTGTAAGTTCTAAACTCTATTACCTTCGATATTCAAGTGGAGTCCACCAGGAGTCTTAACCTGATCTAATGTTTGAGGTAATTCAATTTGGCGCAGTTTAACAAACATTTATTGAGCTCTACTATGTGCTAAGTAAGCACTAAGATAAAAAGATAAATATTATATAATGTCAATTCTCTACTTATTTCCAACTGCCCCTCAGTATGCATTTACCTCTGCCCACAGAGTAGAATGTTATACATATTTTCTTCTTGTGAGCACAATGCCTGATATGTAATGGCTACTATTTTCTGTTAAATCCTCAGTCACTAGGCCATATGTCCATAATATTGAAATACCTCTAAATTAGACTAACGGACTCAGAATGTTAAAAGTACTGTTTATCTGGTCATATTGCCATGCTCAAACAGGTCTGTATTTGAAAGCTTTCTGCTGGGCCTGGCTTAAATATAACTTCTTGACAACAGAAATGGAGCAATGATTTACATTCCTATCTGAAAAAAAAAACTGAACAAAATATATGAAACAATGAGTCAAATATGGACAGAGAAGAAACATCAGTGAACTCTGGGAGATAGGAAACAAACAAGGTAAGTCCTGTGACTGCCCCATTGACCACCTTGAATGTCTAGGCCACATCACAGAAAAATGGGATCCAGTTGGAACCCAGTGAACTTGCTGAACTGAGGATACAGAAATGGTTTTCTGTAGAAAACAAAGCAATAGTGGAAATAGACAAATTCATAATTATAATTGAAGTTTTCAATATACTGCTCTGAATAATTAATATACTAAGCAGTTACTGTCTATAAGGATATGTAAAACCTTTATGAAACCATCCATTAATTTAGGCTAATATACCTTTAAAAAACCTGGACTTCCCCGGTGGCTCAGCAGTTAAAAAATCCACCTGCAGAAACTGTGGGTTCAATCCCTGGGTCAGGAAGATTCCCTGGAGGAGGACATGGCAACCCACTATAGTAATCTTACCTGGAGAGTCCTATGGACAGAGGAGCCTGGAGGGCTACAGTTCATAGGGTCGCAAAGAGTCAGACATGACTGAAGTGACTGAGTATGCAACTTTAAAAACACATTCCACCCTACAACAGCAATCTTCACAAGTGCTCATGGAACATTTACCAAGACAGAGCATATTCTGAGCCATAGATCAAATTATAATAAATTTAAAAGAATTCAGGCCAAAAAAAATATATTCTCTTACCATAGTAAAATTATTTCAACAACACAATTTCTGAAAATTCCCAAAATATTTGACAAGCAAATAACACACTTTTAAATTACCTACTGGCCAAAGAAGAAATCAAAAGTAAGTGAGAATGCATTTTGAACTGAATGAAATAAAACTACAATGTATCAACATTTTTGGATGCCCTTAGAGCAGTACGTAAGGAAAGAAGAACTATACAGAAAAAAGATCGTCATGATCCAGATAATCAAGATGGTGTGATCACTTACCTAGAGCCAGATATCCTGGAATGAGAAGTCAAGGGGGCATTAGGAAGCATCACTATGAACAAAGCTAGTAGAAGTGATAGAATTCCAGCTGAGCTATTTCAAATTCTAAAAGATGATGCTGTGAAAGTGCTGCATTCCATACGCAAGCAAATTTGGAAACTCAGCAGTGGCCACAGGACTGGAAAAGGTCAGTTTTCATTCCAATTCCAAAGAAAGGCAATGCCAAAGAATGTTCAAACTACCACACAATTGCACTCATCCCACATGCTAGCAAAGTAATGCTCAAAATTCTCCAAGCCAGGCTTCAACAGTATGTGAACCATGAACTTCCAGATGTTAAAGCTGGACTTAGAAAAGGCAGAGGAACCAGAGATCAAATTGCCAACATCCACTGGATCATCAAAAAAGCAAGAGAGTTCCAAAAAAACATCTACTTCTGCTTTATTGATTATGCCAAAACCTTTGACTGTTTGGATCACAACAAACTGTGGAAAATTCTGAAAGAGATGGGCATACCAGACCACCTGACCTGCCTCCTGAGAAATCTGTGTGCAGGTCAAGAAGCAACAGTTAGAACTGGACAGGGAACAACAGACTGGTTGAAAATCGGGAAAGGAGTACATCAAGGCTGTATGCTGTCACCCTGCTTATTTAACTTATATGTAGAGTACATCATGCAAAATGCCAGGCTGGATGAAGCACAAGCTGGAATCAAGACTGCTGGGAGAAATATCAATAACCCCAGATACTCAGATGACATCACCCTTATGGCAGAAAGAAAAGAGGAACTAAAGAGCCTCTTGATGAATGTGAAAGAGTAGAGTGAAAAAGTTGGCTTAAAACTCCACATTCAAAATACTAAGATCATGGCACCCAGTCCCATCACTTCATGGCAAATAGATGGGGAAACAATGGAAACAGTGACAGACTTTATTTTGGGGGGGCTCCAAAATCACTGTAGATAGTGACTGCAGCCATAAAATTAAAAGATGCTTGTTCCTTGGAAGAAAAGCTACGACCAACCTAGACAGCATATTAAAAAGCAGAGACATTACTCTGCCAACAAAGGGCCATCTAGTCAGGGCTATGGTTTTCCCAGTAGTCATGTGTGGATTGAGAGTTGTACTACAAAGAAAGCTGAGCATCAAAGAACTGATGCTTCTGAACTGTGGTGTTGGAGAAGACTCTTGAGCCTCCTTTGGACTACAAGGAGATCCAACCAGTCAATCCCAAAGAAAATCAGCCCTGAATATTGATTGGAAGGACTGATGTTGAAGCTGAAACTCCCATACTTTGGCCAGTTGATGCAAAGAACTGACTCATTGGAAAAGGCACTGATGCTGGGAAAGACTGAAGTCAGGAGGAGAAGGGGATGATAGAGGATGAGATGGCTGGATGGCATCACTGACTCGATGGACAAGAGTTTGAGCAAGCTCTCGGAGTTGGTAATGGACAGGGAAGACTGGCGTCCTGCAGTCCATGGGGTGGCAAATAGTCTGACATGACTGAGTTACTGAACTGAACTGACTGAAGGAAATAATAGATTTTCTGTGGTAGCTTAGATAGTAAAGAATCTGCTTGCAATGCAAGAGACCCGAGTTTGATCCCTGGGTCAGGAAGATCCCCAGGAGAAGGGGATGGCTACCCAGTGCAGTATTTTTGCCTAGAGAATCCCATGGACAGAGGTGCCTGGCGTGCTAGTAGACAGGCTCACAAAGAATCATACATGACTGAGCAACTAACACTATACATCACTAAACACTTGTATTTGAAAAGAAAGAAAGTCTTACATTAATGATCTCAGCTTACACCTTATTAAAATAAAAAAGAATCTATCAAATTGAAGCCAAATAAGGCAGAATAAAAGGGAAAAATAGAAAAAAATAAAACTAACAGCTACTTCTTTGAGAGTATCAATACAATTGAAAACCTGTTAGCAAGACTAATGAAAAAAAAATTTTTCAAGCTTAGAAATGAGTGTAGCATCACTACAGATCCTATAGCCATGGAAGGTCTAATAAGGAAATCTTGGAAACAACTTTATACCAATATATTTGACCTCATATATGGAACAATTCCTTGAGAGTTTTAAGCTAGTGAAGTTCACTCCAGAAAAATAAGTAATCTAAATAGCCATGCCATATTCCTAACAAAGTTTTTATATTTTAATTAAAAACTTAACCCCCAGGAAACTCCAGGACCAGATGCCTTCTGATGAATTCCATTTAAGAAAAAAAAAATTAATTCTACACAAATTTTTTCAGAGAACTGAAGACGAAAAAAAATACAAGTTGCTTTTTTTTTTTTTTTTTTTGAGGCCATCAATAGCTTGGTACCAAACTAGATGAAAGTATTAGAAGAAAAGCAAATATTCACATGCCCTCATTGCTGCTTTGTTGCTCCATCATATCTGACATTTTTGCTACAACATGGACTGTATTCCACCGGGCTCCTCTGTCCATGGGATTTCCCAGGCAAGAATACTGGAGTGGGTTGCCATTTCCTTCACCAGGGGACCTTCCCGACCCAGGGATTGAACCCACATTTCCTGCTGGAAAGGCCTGTTCTTTGCCATTGAGCCACCAGGGAAGCCCATGCCCTTGTTAATATATATGAAAAAAAATTCTAAACAAATTTTAGCAAATTGAATCCAATAACATATAAAGGGAGTAATACATCATAATCAAGTAGGTTTAACCCTTAAAAATGACCTAATATAATTCACCATATTACAAACATCTAAAGAAAAGAAAAAGAAAGGAAAAAAACTTGTGCTCAATAGGCACAAAGAAAACACTTTGCAAAAACCAATATCAATTCCTGGTTAAGGAAAGGAAAAAAATCTCTCAGGACAAAATAAGGATGCCCCTTCTCACTACTTCTGTTCAGCATTCTAGAACCTTTCTATTTGAAAGGTTCTAAAACAGGTCAAGAAAAAATGTTGGAAAAGAAAAAAATAAAAGTATCTTTCTTTACTTTTGACATAACTGTCTATGTAGAAAATCTGGAATCTAAACTTCAGAATTTATAAGTGAGCTTAGCAAAATTGCAGAACATAAGATCAGTATACAACAACCAATTTATTTCTCTTTACCAGCAATAAATAAATGAAAAATAAAACGATAATACTATTTACCATAAGGTTATAAACATAAAAAACTTAGGGATACACTTTATAAAATATTTATAAGCCATGTGCACTGAAAACCACAAACCTTTCCTCAGTGAAATTAAAGACATACTAATGGAGAGACACATGAAGTTCCTGGGTAATAAGACTCAATATTGTTAAGATGTCATACACTGAAAATTATAGGTTCAGTACCATGCATACCCAATCAAAACCCCTACAAGGTTATCTGTTTGCTTATTTGTTTGTTTCAGAGAAACGTACAAGCTGATTCTAAACTCATAGGGAAAGCCAAAGAATCTAGACTAGCCAAAACAACTTTGAAAAAGAAAAATAAAATCAGAGAAACAATACTACCTGTTTTCTAGACTTATTGTACAGCTAAAGGTAATCAAACAACTCGGCACTCGTGAACAGATAAACAGATCAGTGGAATAGAATAGGTCTTTCCAAGTGACACCAGTGGTAAAGAAGCCACCTGCCAATGCAGGAGACAAAAGAGACTCAGATTTGATCCCTGGGTCGAGAAGATTCCCTGGAGGAGGAAATGACAACCCACTCCAGTATTCTTGCCTGGAGAATCCTATGGAGAGAGGATCCTGGAGGGCTACAGTCCATGTGGTAGCAAAGAATCTGACACGATTGAAGCAACTTAGCAGGTACACAACAGACTAGAAACTCCAGGATCAACCCACACACCTGTAGCCAACTGATTTTCAACAAAGGTGCAAAGGCAATTCATTAAAGAAAAGGTAATCATTTCAACAAATGTTGGCACAATAATTAGATACCTATATGCAAAATAACAAACTTTGATGTATACCTCTTACTACATAAAAACTCAAGATAGAATATAGAACTACATATAAAGCCTAAAATGGAACTTCTAAAACACAGAATATCTTTGTGATCTAAAGATATTTGGTGTTAGATATGACACCAAAAGCACAACCATAAGAGAAAAATAATTGATAAATTGGACACTGACAAATGGAAATTTTCTGTTCCATGAAACATTGTTAGGAGAATGAAAAGACAAGTCAGAAAATGCAAGTAAAGTTACAAACTATATGTTTAATATAGGATTTGTTTCTAAAATATATGAGGAACTCTCAAAGCTAATAATAAAAGAGTTGAAAATGAGCAAAGCATTTTAATAGACACCATAAATGAAGATATATATGTCTCAAATGAGCATGTGAAAGAGTAACACTATTATTAGAGAAATAAAAATACTCCCACACTCCAATTAGAAGGAATAATACTAAAAAAAAAAAACTGACCATATCAATGATTCATTAAGATGTATAATATTGGACTCCTCATATACTGCTGGTGGGAATATGAATGGTTTCACGGGTTCTTAAAAAGTTAAACACGTACCTTCTAAGATTTAACCATTCTACTACTCCTAGGTATTTATCCAAGACAAATGAAAGTATATGCTGATTTGAAGGCTTGTATAAAAACATTTATAGCAGCCTAATTTGTAATAGTAAAAAACTGGAAACAAGTGAGTGGGTAAATAAATTGTTATATATCCAAACAATGGAATGATATTCAGCACCAAAATGGAATGAACTATTGATACCCACAACACATGGGTGAATCTCAAAATAGTCATGTTGAATGAAAGAAGCAGAAAGGACATACACTGCATGGTCCCATTTATACAGACTGTAGGAAATGTTGGCTAACCTATAGGGATGGCAAGGAGAGACTGCTGATGGGGAGGTACGATGGGCAGAGGGAGGGAGTGGGCTGGAGGCATTACAAAGAGGTACGAAGAAACTTCTGAGGGTGAAGGATATGTTCATTATCATAAGTGGATAGTTTCATATGTCAAAACATTAATTTGTAGATCTTAAATATGCACAGTTCATTGAATATCAATTAGACATCATTGAAGCTATTTTGAAAATTTCCTTAAAAAGTTCCTAGAAAAATAACCAGAAAGTCTCACTTTCCTGGGCTTTATCCAAAGTAATGATTTCTGTTAGCATTTAATGTTATAATCTGATAGGTTGATCCATCTCCCTAGGGTGGGGAGGTGGTTAGAAAGCACTGACTTTCCTTCAGGAAGGAAAGCAAAGAATATGAAAAAGTTCAACCAGAGGAAAGGGCTGAGATATCATATCCAGGAGCTTAACTCTTAGCTATGATTCTTGCCCTGATTAGCAGCAAGAACTTGGTTCTGTCATTTTGCTTTGACAAGCTCCAATCACTCATCTAAAAATACAGAAGTTAGACTCAATCATCCCTCAAATGTCCTTCAGAGGCTCTAATTCAGTGATTTATGGATAGACTTTAATCCTCAATAATCTCTTTTTTTCTCTCAACTAAGAATTTATAAGTATGGCCTTAAACTAAAAATATCCCATGTGATTTTGAAATGTGCATTATCGCCCTTGCTGATAATCTTTTTAGAAAGAGAGTAAACTCTTGAGGGTGGGCCCCTTCATCTTCAAATTTCTGGTTTTCTCTTCTCATAATATTTCAAGTTCAGAGCCTACATTGTAATAATGATATTGTGATTGCTATTAAAATTATAAGGATAGAAAACTACTATCATACTTCTTAGGAAACTACTTTCCCATGCAGTAGCCATCTTATTTCCATGAAGACATTTTTTTCAATTTACAGACACAGAAATAGGACCACAGAAGCTACCATTAGCTTGCTTCACCACATACCAACCACACAACCTTGGACAAGACCCTTAGTTTCTCTTTGCTTCTGTTGCTTCTCTGTAAATTTGAGATTATAACAGTACTTGCCTCCTAGGATTGTTGAGGATTAAATGAGTTAATATTTGTAAAACTTTAGATTGGAGACTAGCACACAGTTATCACTATTATTCTTTGAGAAATTAATTTCATTTTAATGTATTAATATAATAAGCATTAAATAGTTAAGTATGGACAGAGAAGTCTGGCGGCTTATAGTCCATGGGGTCGCAAAGAGTTGGACAGACTGAGTGACTAACACTAACTAGCTAATGTAATAAAGAAGCAAGATCTAAGATAAATTCATATCTTTTGGTTCTCTGTTTAACATGCATTTGACCAGTGATCAGTAAATATTTATGTACTTTCAGATTTGTCTTTCCTGATTACCATCACACCTCAGTCTAAGTGTGTATCCCCCTAATGTTCATTCTCCCTATCTTAATTTGGAATATATTTATTATTTTTTAATTTCTAGTTTCCCCAACTAAACTGTAGGATCAGAAAAGAGAAGCCAATGGATAGTCAGTGCCTGCACGGTGTCTGGAACCACATAGAGTCTTTCAGTGTTCATTTGATACTTTTTTTATTACTAGGACCTAAAATAGATAAAAGTGTATGAAAACTTCAGAAACATATGTTAGTATATTTATCCAGATCTTCAGTGTTTCCAAAGATCTCTGGTGAGTTTGGCCACGGCTCTTATCAAAAGCTCGTATGTGACTGACTCATGTTCTCCTCTTTAAGGAAAAGTGACATTTTTTTTTTGATGGGGTAACAGTCATATGACTTTAACAAAATAAAAGAGAACATGAGTTTATACTGTATGCAACAGTAATCCAGAGGGTATGACATGACCTGAGGGATACCAAAATTCATAGAGAATTATGCTATATATTTGATCAGTCAATATATTTCTTATATGCTTAAGAGATGCAAGCGATTGTGATTAAGTGCTACCCAATACACTGAGCAGTCTTCGGAATCATAGTAGTACTGTTAGTCACTCTATCTTGTCCGACTCTCTGCGACCCCATGGACTGTAGCCCGCCAGATTCCTCTGTTCTTGGGATTCTCCAGGCAGGAATACTGGAGTGAGTTGCCATTCCTTTCTCCAGGGGATCTTCCCGACCGGGGGATTGAACCTGGGTCTCCGGCTTCCCTGGTGGCTCAGAGGATGAAGTGTCTGCCTGCAATGCAGGAGGCCTGGGTTTGATCCCTGGGTTGGGAAGATCCCCTGGAGAGGGAAATGGAAATCCACTCCAGTATTCCTGCCTGGAGAATCCCATGGACAGAGGAGCCTGGCGGGCTACAGTCCACGGGGTCACAAAGAGTCAGACACGACTGAGCAACTTCACTTTCACTCCTGCATCCAAGCAGATTCTTTACCATCTGAGCTACATGGGAAGCTCTCGGAATCATAAGCCCAGGTCTATAAGGGGCAGAAAGCAGAGGATCCCAGAGAAACTGACTGAAGCCGGCAGGACACCATGTCTTGTCTGAACATAGTTCTACCAAATGCTAGGTCACCGCATGTAAACCTCAGGCCAGTGTTAAAGCTAGAACTAACCCGGATAGAAATCCAGGGCAGGTCAAATCTGTCTTCCTCATCTTTGCCCACTTCAAGAGCCCTCAGCCCTTCTCCTCTGGACTCTCCTGACAGAAGGAAAGCTATACAAACTCATTTATAGGACATAAAGACTTCACTGTAACCAACAAAGATCCAGTGTAAAGAACAGGGCACTCTGCTCAATATTATATAATGACCTAAATAATAGATAGATGTATATGGATAACTGAGTCACTTTACACCTGAAAGTAACACAACATTGTAAGCACATAAACTCCAGTATAAATAAAAAGTTTAAAAAAAAGGGATTTACTGTCTTCCCCAATTGCTTTTCTGTCTCTTTTTGAGAGCAAGTGTCAATTTTATCTATCTCTATACCCCCGGATCCAATCACGTTACTTATATAACATAGGTATATTCCCTTGTGGCTCAGCTGGTAAAGAATCTGCCTGCAGTATGGGAGACCTGGGTTTGATCCCTGGGCTCGGAAGATCCCCTGGAGAAGGGAAAGGCTACCCACTCCAATATTCTGGCCTGGAGAATTCCATGGACTGTATAGTCCATGAGGTCACAAAGAATCAGACATGACTGAGCGACTTTCACTTTCTTTCATATAACAATGTTACCTATATTACCTACATAGCATATAATAAAGGAGAGCAAAGGTTTGTTCAATAAAGGGATGGATGTTAAATATATGGATGGATGTTAAGAGCATTGTACTTGATAATAACAGGAATTCCTTATACTTGTGAAGCATTTTTCTAGTGTGACAAAGCACTTTTGCAACTAGGAATTCTTTCATTCTACTTTTTACCCTCTCTCTCTTCACTCATTTAAATATTAGTCTGCCAATGGATATCTCATTTACATTCTTGGCCCAGATTTCTTTCCTGAATTGGATATCCTGCTGCCTGCTGGTCATCTCCGCTCAAATATCTCACAGACATCTCAGACTAAACGCCTTCAAACTCTGAGCTCTTATCCTCCGTTCCTCCCCCTCAAATCTGATTCTCTTTCATTTACTTATCCGGTAAATCCCAGTCCTTCCACTCAGTTGCTCTAGACAGATGCCTTCATCTCAGGAGCCCACAGTATCCACTTCATCGTCACCCTCCTGGTCTAACCCTACTTTCCACCGATGTTATCTTGGGCCATCTCCCCCAGCTCTGTGCCCCAGCCCCACGGGCCTGCTCCCAGTCCTTAAAATGTGAGGGCGTGCCTTCTCATGTCAGTGCTAGCCACCCTGCCTCAAATCCTCTCCCACCTCTTCTCCAGAATTCTCTCCCAGTTATCCTTCAAGTCTCGGTTCCACTGTGCACTGCAGGAGGCTTAGCAGTCTCCCTGGCCTATACCCACCAGACACCAGCAGCATCCCTTCCCCCAGTTGTGACGACCAAATAGATCTCAAACATTGCCCATTGTCTCCAGGGAGCCGAATTCATTTCCCCCATTAAGAAGCTCTGTTCTACACACTGATCAGAACATTCTGTCACTGATTTTTATGGAACCTAGTGTGTAAATCTTTTGACTTCTAAATTACTGTTGGACCACCCCATTATGGATAGAGGAGTTCTTTATCATTTTATTACCTGGGCTGCCCTGGGGGCTCAGCGTTAAAGAACCTGCCTGCCAATGCAGGAGATGCAGGTTTGATCCCTGGGTTGAGAGGGTCCCGTGGAGGGGGAAATGGCTCCCCACTCCAGTATTCTTGACTGGAAAATCCCATGGACAGAAGAGCCTGGTTGGTTGCTTTCATGGGGGTCACAAAAGAGTCAGACATGACCTAGCAACTACAAAACAACAGCAACATGTAGTGTCTAGCATGAGATAGGTGCTTCATGAATGTATGTTGAATAAATGAATAAATTTGATTATTGCAAAAACCACACGACATATGGACAGCCAGGATTAACACAACCACTTTAAAGTGAGGTAAAAGATATGCTAAGCAGCTGAACAACAGGCAGGCAGAACACACTGTCAATAAATAGCTGACAGGGGCCCGTTCTCAGTTCTTCTTCTCAGCATGATCACTTTACTACCATCACCAGTGTTTTCAGCCTTCTCAGATTACTGGAACTCTCCCCCTTCTGAGGTCCCTGCAGCCCTCTGTCCTTGCAGTCTGTGCAGCATTAGCAGAGAGCCCAGTGCTGTCTCAAGGGCCGAAATGCTGAGGGCCTCCTGGTGGTTTCCAGGGATGCTTCACGACGACACTTATTAAAAATCATGGCATATTAAATATAAGGGGGGGGGCGGATAGGGTTTCTCCTGTTGTGATAGGAATGCAAGAGGGAAAAAACATAACTCTCCCGAGTGAATTTGCTTTTATGGTACTCTTAGCCTTGTGGTCTACTCTAGTAAATAGCCTAGAAAAAACTAATCACATGACAGGTTAAGATACTCTGATCTTAATGAAAGCCTTGCCGAATAAACTAGAACATGAAGGATACTTGGTTAAAATTACCTTTTATTTCCAGGCTGCTTAAGTAGAGCTAAGCAGAAAAATCTCAGTTGGAAAGAGAAATTCTTTTAAATTGCACTTTCAACATGCCTCATGCACTCCTATTTTCCAAGGTTTTGAAAAGCAGGATTTATACAGCGTGCATGTGTGCTAAGTCGCTTCAGTCATGTCCGACTCTTTGCAACCCTATGGACTGCAGCCTGCTAGGTCCCTCTGTCCATGAGGTTCTCCAGGCAAGAATACTGGAGTGGGTAGCCATTCCCTTCTCTAGGGGATCTTCCTGACCCAGGGATCAAACTCAGGTTTCCTACATTGCAGGCAGATTCTTTAACCTCTCAGCCACCAAAGAAACCCAACAGAAGATAAGCACCCAATAACTAATCATTAGCTATTATCTTTCTTCTCTGCCTAAACATATTTTTATTTCTGTGTATTGCTAAGCTCTGTCTATAAGTCAGATATTTATCATTTTGATAGTTCATAAGCATTTCAAGAACCTGATCTTCATTACATTTTCTTCATCATACAAGTATTTCTTTGATTCTTACAATAATCCTACAAGGCTGGGATGTTTGTGTCCATTTTATAGACAGGAAACTCAGACCCAGAATGATGTGCCTATGATTATGCAATTTAGATAGTGACGGGGCAGGGCTAAAGCATTGGTCTTCAAAATATTTTGCTCCATTAACACCATTATATATATATTTTTTTCTTTCTTTTTTTTTTTTACTGATTCACTTTTGTCTCAACTCTTTTAAGATATCAAAATGGCCCTAAAGTAAAACTCCTTGGAAGTTTGTCTTCTCGTTTTTCCCCTCTAATCAGTAAGTCTCCACTGAGTAGTAACTACATGTCTTAGTCGGTGTTTGTGTCTCTCTCTCCTTCCCTACCTTTTCCCATTCCTACCTTTTTTCTCTTTCTCCATTATCTTTACCCCTCTCCTTTTCTTTCCTCCATCTCTCTCTCACACACACTCTCTCTCTCACACACACACACACTCTCTCTCTCTCACACACTCAGAAATACCTTATTGGTCTATTTCACATGAAAGGAGAGGGGAGTACTGACAGTGAATTTGAGGTTTCCGATCTACCTGATGAGATAACTGGGGTCAGGTAAGAGCCAATAAGAGATAAGCTTGGATTACTAGGACAGGCAAGGTGGATGGAAAAGCAAAGGACTGGAGCTTGGATTAAAAAAAAAAAAAATAGTATGGCGAGGAAGACAGCTCCTGATTATAGTAAAGCTTCTAGGCAGGGAACAGCAAATAATAAAATAATCTTGCTGAAGAATGATGCATGGGTCTGTGTCTGTTGTATTAATTATTTACTAAGTAAATTTGGAGAAATTACTCAGTAAATAATTTTCACTCACCAAGCCTCAGTTTTCCCCCTTGTAAATAGGGAATAATAACAATAACGAACAATAACGTTATCAGTCTCCTGGGATCATTGTGAGGATTGAATGAATCACTTATATTTAACATTTCTTAGAAGAGAGTGCTAAATAAATAACAGTAAATAAATGTTGGCTTTCACCAACATTATTATCATTACTATTAATATCAGGAATGTTATCAGGAAGGAGAAAGTACAGAAGGCTTCTTGGGGGTAAGGATGATAAATATCTGTTTGGTACTTTAGGCAATAAAAATATATAAGAAAAGGATATTTATTATTGAAAGAATATTTACAGTTATTTGTTAAGAAACTGGAGGGATAAGTACTACAGATACAGAGAGTTCAGATTGGATTTATGTGTAAGAACCAGGTGATTTGTGGCCAAAACAGGCAATAAATCCAAATTTCAGAGTCATGAAAAGTATTTATTCTCATCGCTTATGAGGTTCAGGCCTATTCATTTCAAAATGAAGTTGTATATGGAACGATAATACATCAGTAGCAAAACCTCAAATTAAATGAACCAAATCATTTAAAATTAAACTATGAAGTCAAGACAGTGTCGGCTTAACTCTTCTAAAAGTTGAAAGCCAATACCATCATCACCGATGGATTTCACCAAAATAAGCCTTGTAAATTTGATTTCACTGAACTATGTTGATGTGATCAAAGGTCAGTTAACGTGAGGATTGCAAACATTTACAGTGGGGTGAAAGTTGGTGACATTCAGTTTTTTAAGCACTGAGACTTAAATATTATTCATGGGCAGAAATATAATGTCTTATGAACTTTACAAGTGCTTTTAAATCAGCAGTCTTTCCCCATAAAAAAGTCAAAAAGCAGGGCCCTTAATCATGTCATAGGCCTTCTGATGTCCTTCTACCCAGCAACAGTTTCATTTAAAACACATTTCAATGAACATTAATTGAACAGAAACTGTCAACTTCCCTTTTATAATGAAAGGAAAACTGCTGTGATGAACAGTTTCTAATCATTATATCTAATTAAAAAGTTAATCCTTATGTTTCTCATTGTTAAGTCCTTTCAAATGTAACAAAAGAGCTACCCTTTCAAAAACAGGCCACAGAAGCACAGTCATTAGGTGACATTACTTCTGTGGTAAAGCTACAATCTTGGAATTAAAGAATATTGGCCCAAGCTATTGTGATGGAATTAGGAAAGTTAGAAGAATCAACCAAACCTTGGACTTTATTGACCTATTTTCTTAATACAGAAAAAATCCCATATTGTACCAACAGTGGGGAGCTGAAAAAAAACCTGTGATTTAAGTCTTTTATACAATAGAGGAAAATGGGTTCTGCATCCCAGCTCATAAGGGAATATGATGTGACTCACTCTTTTAATATGAATAAAAGTAATCTTTCCAGGCCCGGAGTTAGGAGCAAATTATTCTTCAAATAATTGAGCCTTTACTCTAAGGTCCAAACTCACAAGCAACCTTTTAATATCACCTTCCAACTTCCTGGAGCCCAGTGGAGAAGGAAGGAGAGAATCCTAGACAAATATGGGAGATGATGCATCCACACGTGACTGCCTCACTTGTGTAATGAGTAAGAAGAAGGGAAATGTTCGGAAAGCCTAAATGCAAACCACAGCATTAAGAGCAGATTGTGTTTATCGTTTCCTCTTCCGGTTGATATGCTTTAAGTATTTTAGGGTGCTATGTGATGATCAAAGAAGGAAACTCTATTTCCAACTGCCATTTTTCTGGATGGTCAACAGGGAACAGGGGATGGTAACCAAATCTATAACTTAGCAAGGCATTTTATAAGGGGACTTGCTGCTTTTCATTAACAAGGATCAGCAAGATCAATCTGAGCCACTGAGTTTACTCATTCTCATAATATGCAAGGCAGCCTCTAGCCTTTTACAAAACAGTCTTTGCTAAAGGCTGAGTATCTGCAGCTCTGAAATAAGTAAATACTCTTAAATGTCAACTCAATTACGGCCTTCACTGAGCAAAGAGAACAATCTTCCTAATGGATCATACTCTTCCTTCCTAAGTTCTTTCCACATTTTTGCCTCTCAGGGAAAGAAGTGACAGAAGAGGGAACAAATCCTTTTCTGTAAAACGTTCTTTCATACAGGAACCTTTTAGATTTTATCGACAGCCTTCTTTCTGCCTCCACTTGTTTTTATGAGAGGCAAATACTGTGTACTAAAAAGGAGTGCGAAACGTAAAGCCCTTGCTCTATTCCTTACAAGGTGTGTATAACCAAAACTGAGCTCTTTGACTGTTTCTGAGCCTTTCTTTTCTCTACTTGTAAAGAAATATAAATCTGTAAAACAGAAATAATAATCCTTGTTAGACCAGGAATCTTAGGGATTCAAATAAAAAAAAATAGGGAAAAGCTTTGGAAACATAGGGATGATTATTTTCTTGTGGGATGGCAAGAAAAAGGGATTTAGCATTTACTGAACATCCACCAAATACCAGGTACAGCACTAAGCTTCCTCTCTACCAGGTCTTTTAGTAAAGTAACCTCATGATAGAGGCTTTCCTGGTGGCTCAGACGGTAAAGAATCTGCCTGCAGTGCGGGAGACCCGGGTTCAACTCCTGGGTTCAGAAGATCCCCTGGAGGAAGGCATGGCAACCCACTCTAGCCTTTTTGCCTGGAGAATCCCCAAGGACAGAGCAGCTTGGCGGTCTACAGTCCATGGGGCTGCAGAGAGTCGGACACGACTGAGTGACTAGGCACAGGGAGCACGTGATACAGGCATTGTACCCACTGAACAGGCAAATAACTGAAGTTGGGGAGAGACTGCGTAACCCATCTAGGATGTCAGAGCTTGGTATTTATAGAGACAGAAGTCAGTTTTGTCTCTCTCTAAAGGTAGTGCTCAGCTTCCAGAAAGCGAGAATTATGCTTTTGGTAGCACAGTGTAAAAATGCAAGTTTTGAGAGTGAGTCAGCAAAAGCTTGATTCTAAGGCTGCCACTCCGTCAGTGTTGCCATGGGTAAGTTGCTTACATTCTCTCTAAAGCTTTGTTGTCTCATCTGAAAATGGGGAAAATGAGTAACTAACTGACATAGTTGTTGATGAAGACTCCTAGAAAAAATGCATACTTAGCCAGATACTCTTTGGCACATGGTTAGCATTCAGTATACACTGGTTATTATTGTCCTAACACTGAACAAAAAATTGCTAGCAATCAGTTAAGTAAATGATCCAGGAAAATCTCATAGTTCTTATAATTGACTCTGAGTATTCTGAAGATGAGGTAGATTTTATCATATACAACTGAACGTTGACTAAAATGACTGCAAGTCAGCTGGTGAGCTCAGATATATATATCAGAGACATAAATACAATAAGATATATGGGGGAAAGACAAAAATATTTTTTAAAAATACAGAATTAATAAGATCAAGATAAAAAGAATGGATACTGCCAAATAAGACTACAGGGGCAATGCACAAATTTTAAAATTAAATATATCGATGCCTAGCTAACCTGTAGGATAGCTACCTGGGCCACCCAATCATATGTCATGTAATTTACATTATATATTCTAAAGGATACAGGGCCTAACATCTCCTCGGTGAAAACATTAAACATGTCAATATTAAAATGTCAACTTGTAAAGGATACAGGGCATAACATCTCCTCGGTGAAAATATTAAACATGTCAATATTAAAATGTCAACTTGTAAACACATACTCCACCTTATCTATTTAAAAACTTCTTGTAAAAGGCTTAAAAAAAAAACACATGAGTTTAAGTTTTTGTTCTCATGTAATGACATTTATATCTGTTTAATTTATATTCTGAATTATATTCATCAGTTTACAGATGACCCAAAGATCAGGGAAGTATAAGGGCTCATCTAAGTACAACAGGCCAACTTGGGGTTGAATACAGCCTGCATGGAGAGTTAGGCAAAATCCTTCTATGAACTGCTGTCTTTACCTGCAAAATGAAAGTAGGATCTTCAGTCTCTCAGGGTCGTTAAACAAATCAGATGAGTTAATAGGGACACATTTCCATTCCAGTGGTCACTGAAGTAAGTCATTTTCACTTAGTTTCCTTGTAAGTATTTTAGGAAATATCTCTATTTATTAAGTGCCACAAGGTTCTAAACTCACTCTGTATTGATGAGGCATAATACAGCTCCTGCCTTTCAGGATTTCACAGAAGAGCTAATCATTTCACTAAACTGACATCCTATATTATAATGAAGGGACTATGGAGTGTAGTGGAAAAGAACATGCTTAAGTTGGTTAGCGGGTTGAGGGAGATATGGAATAAGCAGACCAGGGAAACCTATAGACAAAAAGAAGTATCACTGAAGCTGGATGTGCAGGGTAGCTGGAATTCCATAGAAAGATAAGGAAGCAAAAGATTTCCCAGGCTCAGATGAATGGTTTCAAGTGGGAAGACTTCCCCAGTGTAATGTTTTGGGTCTCTTTCTCCATCCCTACAATGAGAAGGAAGTCTTCTGCAGGTGAAGGTTGCAACAAGGAACTGGGTGTGGCGAGCTCACTCCTTCCTCTTGGGAGCTGGCCGTGCTGCAGGAGCCTTGCATTCTCTCTTGCTGTAAGATAAGCTTAGCAAGGCAGACTGTGCCTCTACAGAAGCTGGCAGTTTGGAATCAATTCACTTTACTGCCTGCCACAGCCATATCCTCCCATCTAGTTCTTATCAACAATAAACTTGAGGAACTTCCCTGGTAGTCCAGTGGCTAAGACTCCATGCTCCCAATGCATTGAGGTTCCAATGCATTGACCAGGTTCAATCCCTGGTCAGGGAACTAGACCCCATGAGCTGCAACCAAGGCCTGGTGCAGCCAAATAAATAAATAAATGTTAAAAAGATAGTAATACATTTTATTTTTAAAAATTCTCTATTAGAACCTGGAACCTCTACATTATCTGGTTTTAATCTTCAAATTTTTAAGAGGTGGTGCCTAATTTTTAATTAGGCATCCTCAAACTTGACAGCAAATGACATTTAGAAATGAGATTATGAAATGAATTCAAAATGTGACAGTGTTTTTCTCAGGAGAGTAATGTACTTAGGAGGGTAAATGGAAGAGAAATTCATTTTAAGGTTTCAAGCTGGCCAGTAAGTGGGTTATGGGGCTTCTCTGTCACTCTAAGGAATTTGGACTCTACCCCATGAGCAGTGTGGTGCCATTGAAGTGGAGAAATGACAAGGCATTTTGTGGGAGATGGGGGTATTAGACATATTCTGGCAGCTTGAAGTGGATGGATTTTATGATGCATTGGAGCCTGGTAAGATACTTGTGAATAGATTTAGTCCCTGATCCACTATTGACTGCTAAATTCCCTTAGAATCTAAGAAATGTAAGACAAAAGACCAATATACCTTACTCTGAAATCACAATTTTAAAACATCATAACGGCCTAGGATTGGGGGTGCGGGTGGCAGGCAGGGATTGATGGGGAAGAAGCTGCACATAATGAGAGTTCCAGTAAGAGGGATGCACTCAAGCTCAGCTGCTGCTGAAATGAAGAGATGATTGTGTGAACAATCTAGAACTCATCAGAAATAATCACACCTAATTTAAAAAACATTGTCTAAAAGACAAGCCAAATTTCACCAATCATGCAATAGTTAGATGTTCCGCAGAAAAAATAGGATACAAACCTCCTGTAAAATACCACCTTCTCCCTCCCTCTCTGTACTACCATCCTCCAAGAACAAGAATATGCCATAACAACACCTATGTAACAGACTAGGGCATAAAGGGTTCAGGAAAGATAAGACACGGCATGATTCATCTAATGATGTAACCCTGTAACCAGATAGGAGGCGAGATCTAGTGGAGAGAGAGACGGACTGAAAAATCACAGCTGCCTGCCTAACTCTGGTCCAGGTTCATCTTGCTAAACCAGCACTCTGTTTTTAATTTGTTGAGTAATAGGGGTTATATCTTAAAGTTACTATGCATAAGCAAAAATGGGGAACTTGAGCTAGCTTTTTGAAGAACATCACTTAGAAATAAGAGATGAAACATAAGAATGCAATATCACATTTCTTCCTTCAGCAATTATTTATTAAGGACTTACTGGATGTCATCTATTGTGTTGGGACAAGCGACAGACAGATCCATCTCCTGGTCAGAACACTTGCAGCAGCCACACTGGACCCTAAAGCTTGGGAGTTAGGGTTACCCTTAAATCATCTTCAACTGTCATCCAAGTTTCAAAGGAGACTAAAAAGCTGTCCTCATTCCAGAATTTGACACCTGTACTCCCATTACAGAACTATGAAGTCTTAAGAAGTTTAAAAAAATTACACCATTTTCAGAGTATCCATAAGTAAATTAACTTAAAAACTATACTGTTCCTACTTCATTCTCAAACCTATTAAATTTGCAGAAATCCATAATCATTATGTTTTGAGCTATGCAGTGACCTAAGTCAGTTTAGTTTTCTGACAACTTCATGCTTACCAGCTTCTCATAAATCAAGTCAGCATCAACAATTGCAGAATTGCATATGAATTTGTAGAGAACAATGAACGGAGTGATCTTTCGGAGTCAGACCTGACTTCCAACCATAAATCTGGTACTTGTTAAATGTATGAACTATGGCAAGTTACTTTGCTTCTAAAGTCCATTTCTTCATATATAAGATGGGAACGAGGTGATCTACATTCCTGCATTAATTTGAAGGTTAAATTAAAATAACGGTATATAAAAAATGCTTTACAAATGGTAACTATTGTAATAATTTATTGTAATTATGTCATTTCCATGAAGCACATGGCAACACTGAATACCAGGGCTATCAGAGAAACTAGAGATTTAGGCCGATACTTTTTCCTTCTAATTCCTGGCTGATGGTGCTAATTTTTACCGTATTCTTTTCTGAGGAGGTCTGATGTAATCCCACCATCCTTAGCACCATAGTCCATACGACCATCATGAATCAATCTGAGTTTATACAGTCAAATGCATTAATCATTTCTTTAAAATCTATTCTAACTTCCTCTAATTGACAGGTAGACCCTAAGATTCTGACACTTGGCTAGGGTGTGATTCAAAGAGTCCAGCGTAGCCTTGCTACTAGTACCCAAGCTTCCTGGTTTCCAGTTCTGTATTTTTCCACTGCAGCAGACTCACTCATTTTTCTCTGAGTTATGAAATTCAAGCATGAGTCCAAATTGGAAGAGACAGATCACTTAACATAGCCTGTCACAATGTGATTTCTGCTAAGGTATGAATTAAACCGTGGCCCCTGCAATATACAGTTAAACTGATCTGAAACAAAGAACTGTTTAGGAGACTGCTCACGAACTCTTATCAAGGCCAAGGCTGTATGGAGTCAGCAACACAGCAATTTTAGTGATGAGATAATGGACACTGGCAGGTTGCTGCCATGATAGCTACAGGCATCTCATGATAAGAGGACATTTTCAGATACTACAGAATATGATTTACCAGTTGCTGTTGGGTTGACTATTTCTATTGGGTTCCTTCTGTTCTAAGTAACAATAAAAGACATTTTTCATTTTTGCCAAGAACTTTATTGAACAACGAATTCACCGAAGGAATGAAACTTTTGGCCCACCTAATACATCAATTTAGTCAATGAGTCTGGAATGTACAAAGAGAATATCCTTTGAAATTCCCAGTGGCTGAAATTAATTCCTCAAAATAAAACTCACAGGTTACTGTTTTGAAATCAACCTGAGGCTTAAAGGAAGAGTAACTCTTAGAAAAATGTTTTATTTTTCAAAATCATTTTGGAATTAGCAACATAACCAGCATCAACTCTTAAAGATTCAGAATGAAGACATGCCTATGACGCTATTTTGTTATTTGAAGTTTAATGGTAAGAAGCTGAGACAACATTCCATTTTAAATGGTCTCAATAGCCTATATCATTTCTCCTTCATATTCAGGGCAATTTCTAATAAACCCAATAAGTGGTGTCTCAGGGATATTTTCATGATTTCATAGTTCAAATGAAAAGTAAGAAACAAAAGGGGACAAGGAGACCATATGCTTCAACCATACGCTCTACAAAATGAAAATACTTCTCATTAGGGCCAAATGATTCTTTTTTTCCCTTGGTATCTCATCTAAACTCTCTTTACCTGATGACCCTCTTAAATTATTTCATCATCCAATGTATTCAATCCCAAAATTAAATCCCAAATATTTTTCTCATGAAAATAGTAGAGGGCGGTCAAGATCAGAACTGAAGAGGGAGAAGAGGGTCAAGATCAGATATTCGGTGGGCCATGATCTATCAATTTGTGATCAATATCTGGGGACTTTCTCAAGATAGCCTTGCAATTTCCGAATTAAATATGAGGTAAATTATGCTCCTCCTAATAAGATCAAAACTCAGCCACGCAAGGTAACATTAAAGGAATGAAAGAACACTCAGGCCGGCAGAACTGATAACCATATTATCCACTCTAAAGAAAATCATATCACCCAGAAGTTTGAGAGAAGCTTTGGGGTCAAGAAGGAAAGCAAAAAAAAAGAGAGTTAAGCTTCGTTCATCAATCTAGGACCTTATGATGTGGGAAGGAGTCTGAACATTTGAGTTCAAATACTTACTGAATACTGAAGATGGCTTGACCTTCCCCAAGGAAAGAAGTCCAGCACCCTTGAAAGTTACCCTTGAAGCCTTTTATTTTTCTCATCTGCCTCCTTTTGTTGTATTCTGCCTCAAGTATACCGACACTAGTTAATCCACATTTTTGTTCTACACCCAAAATAGATCCCCAATCCATACAGTGGACCCACAGCCAGTCAAGCCGTGGTAAATCTCTCCTTTGGAAATACTATTCTACAGCTTTCTAACTAGTGCCCCTCCCTTCCCTAGCTCATCTCACTATGTACACTAGATGGTGTCATGTCTTTATTTAAGATAAGCCAATGGCTTCTTGTTGAGCTTTGAATAAAATTCAGATTCACTCCCATAGTCTCCAAAGTCCATACGACCCGGCTTTACCTCCAACTTCCATCCCTGCCCTTTCTCCTCCCCATGTTCTCTTTTCTCCACACTCACTTTCTTCTGTTGCAGGAACATATCAAACTTGTTCCTACCATAGTGTCCTTGAACATGCTATTATTTTATTTGTAACACCATGTGAAGATCACCATGACATTGTTCTCTTTGCATTTTCAACTTTAAAATATCAACGTGTTTCCTCCTTATTAAGGCTTTCCTTTACTGTCTTATCTAAAGAAGCCCCACTTCCACCAACCCATCCTCCATATCACTTTGCCATAGTTTAACAGTTTGCCACCATCTGAAGTAGTCTTTGTTTGCCTGTTAATTTTATTTATTTATCAACATAAGCTCCAAATCTTGCCAATTGTATTTCTCACTATATTTTCAACTTTTAGAATAGGTCTGAGCATCAGTAGATCAATAAATCTTTGGGAATGAATAAACAGATGGATTTTTATGAACATGGGTGTTTCAATTCATCTGACAATTATATTTTTCACTGTGATGATTTTCTTCATAATCTGATGTCATGTATAGTTTAGCCAATCTGAGTCAGCTTCTTAGTCCCAATTCCTTCTGGACACTTATCAGAATGGCTATCTGGGATTTAGGAGAGACAAACACAAGATCCAGGGACCTGATCACAGTTTTTATTACCTAAAGAAGTACTTGTCCAGCATGTCTTGCCTAACACAACACTACTACTTCTTCTCCATTTTTTAAAGATATCATTCTTTCAGTTATTCAAAAAAATATGTCAGGCCCTATCCTAAGAGGCAGAAGTAAATAAGGCATAATTTGTATTCTCTCAAAGTTTCCAATATGGCAGATGAAACAGACAGTAAGAAATCACAATGCTAAGTGAAAAGTTGGTGTATATACCACATTCTGTGGAAGCACAGAGAAAGGGAAGCTTAAAGAAGAGAACATTTGAGATGATTCTTGAAAGATAAATGGGATTTTATCAAACACAGAAACAGGGAAAGTCATTATAGACAGAGTGAGGCATGAGGAAAGATCTGGCAGGAGACTGCAGGGTGGCTTCCGGGAATCAGGGAACAGTGAATGATTGGGTGTGACCAGAACACAATAGGAGTGGCTGGAGATGGGGATGGAAATGCAGGCTGGGGCCAAACTGAAGACGGACTTGCAAGCTTTGCTAGGGAAACAAGTTTTATTTTGTAAACTAGTGTTTGGCAAACTGTGTTTTGTGAGATGCTGGTAAAGATGTATCCATGAAAAAGGAATTTAATCATCACACACATCTAAGAAATGTGCTGCACACTTTATAAGCCTCTGGGAGATAGAAAACCACAAAGGCTTCGAAAAATCCTATAATTAAGAAATAAACAATTGCTTGAGTGAGTGAGTGAAGTCGCTCAGTCTTGTCTGACTCTTTGCGACCCCATGGACTGTAGCCTACCACGCTCCTCCATCAGTGGGATTTTCCAGGCAAGAATACTGGAGTGGGTTGCCATTTCCTTCTCCAGGGGATCTTCCTGACCCAGGAATCGAACCCAGGCCTCCTGCATTGCAGGCAGATGCTTTATTGTCTAAGCCACCAGGGAAGCTCCTCAAACAATTGCTTAACATGTTTAATTCCATGCAGGCCATTCATTAACATTTTCAAACACACTAGCCTTCTCCAGAAGTTAGAAAACACTTAAAGTGAAGCACTGCTTTAAATGATCTGAAGTTGTTAAATAATTTACATCAATGAGTGATGCGAATGGAGCTGAGTGTAAGCATAAATTTGGCAATAAAAACACTTGGAATGGATGGAAGGTATCTGGGGGGCCACTCAGGTCAGTTCAGTGGCTCAGTTGTGTCCATCTCTTTGCGACCCCATGAATCGCAGCACGCCAGGCCTCCCTGTCCATCACCATCTCCCGGAGTTCACTCAGACTCACATCCATTGAGTTCCGTGATGCCATCCAGCCATCTCATCCTCTGTCGTCCCCTTCTCCTCCTGCCCCCAATCCCTCCCAGCATCAGAGTCTTTTCCAATGAGTCAACAATTCGCATGAGGTGGCCAAAGTATTGGAGCTTCTGCTTTAGCATCATTCCTTCCAAAGAAATCCCAAGGTTGATGTCCTTCAGAATGGACTGGTTGGTTCTCCTTGCAGTCCAAGGGACTCTCAAGAGTCTTCTCCAACACCAGTTCAAAAGCATCAATTCTTCGGCACTCAGCTTTCTTCACAGTCCAACTCTCACATCCATACGTGACCACAGGAAAAACCATAGCCTTGACTAGACGGACCTGAGTTGCCAAAGTAATGTCTCTGCTTTTGAATATGCTATCTAGGTTGGTCATAACTTTCCTTCCAAGGAGTAAGCGTCTTTCAATTTCATGGCTGCAGTCACCATTTGCAGTGATTTTGGAGCCCAAAAAAATAAAGTCTGCCACTGTTTCTACTGTTTCCCCATCTATTTCCCATGAATTGATAGAACCAAATGCCATGATCTTAGTTTTCTGAATGTTGAGCTTTAAGCCAACTTTTTCACTCTCCTCTTTCACTTTCACCAAGAGGCTTTTTAGTTCCTCTTCACTTTCTGCCATAAGGGTGGTGTCATCTGCATATCTGAGGTTACTGATATTTCTCCTGGCAATCTTGATTGCAGCTTGTGTTTCTTCCAGCCCAGCATTTCTCATGATGTACTCTGCATATAAGTTAAATAAGCAGGGTGACAATATACAGCCTTGATGTACTCCTTTTCCTATTTGGAACCAGTCTGTTGTTCCATGTCCAGTTCTAACTGTTGCTTCCTGACCTGCATATAGGTTTCTCAAGAGGCAGGTCACGTGGTCTGGTATTCCCATCTCTTTCAGAATTTCCCACAGTTTATTGTGATCCACACACTCAAAGGCTTTGGCATAGTCAATAAAGCAAAAATAGATGTTTTTCTGGACCTCTCTTGCTTTTTCCATGATCCAGTGGATGTTGGCAATTTGATCTCTGGTTCCTCTGCCTTTTCTAAAACCAGCTTGAACATCAGGAAGTTCATCGTTCACGTATTGCTGAAGCCTGGCTTGGAGAATTTTGAGCATTACTTTACTAGCATGTGAGATGAGTGCAATTGTGTGGTAGTTTGAGCATTCTTTGGCATTGCCTTTCTTTGGAATTGGAATGAAAACTGACCTTTTCCAGTCCTGTGGCCACTGCTGAGTTTTCCAAATATGTTGGCATATTGAGTGCAGTACTTTCACAGCATCATCTTTCAGGATTTGAAACAGCTCAACTGGAATTCCATCACCTCCACTAGCTTTGTTCGTAGTGATGCTTTCTAAGGCCCACTTGACTTCACATTCCAAGATGTCTGGCTCTAGATTAGTGATCACATCATCATGATTATCTGGGTCAGGAAGATCTTTTTTGTACAGTTCTTCCATGTATTCTTGCCACCTCTTCTTAATATCTTCTGCTTCTGTTAGCACTGGTTTTTGCAAATAGCTTATGTGAGTGATAGTGCCCATCTACATCAAGTGCTGAGAATGAGGGTATAAAATATGAAAATATTTGAGAGAATTCTATTTATCAGTTTGTGGTGTCTGACTCTATGCAACCCTATGGACTGTAGCACACCAGGCTCCTCTGTCCATGGGATTTTCCAGGCAAGAATACTGGAGTGAGTTGCCATTTTCTCCTCCAGAGGAACTTCCCAGCCCAGGGATTGAACTGGTGTCTCCTATATTGGCAGATGGATTTTTACCACTGAGCCACCTGGGAAGCCAACTACATATATATTATATCAATTAGTCATCAATTTGTGAGTTCTGTAAAAAGGTGATGCAGCTAGAGATGACTTCCTGATTTTCTGACATGGTAAACTGAGCTAATTATAAAAGAGGTTTGAGAGCAGTCCAGGTAAATAAGACAAGTAGTGAAAAATGGTCTAAAGCTTCTGCACGGGAAGGGATGGGGATCATAGGTCAACTCATACCTGCAACTCCCAGTAACGCTAGGCTTTTTCATAAACTCAAGAGTATTTTTTAACCTACTTTGTTGTTGTTCAGTCACTAAGTTGTGTCCAACTCTTTTGTGACCCCATGGACTGTAGCCTGCAGGCTCCTCTGTCAATGGGATTCTCCAGGCAAGAATACCAGAGTAGGTTGCCATTCCCTGCTCTAGGGGATCTTCCCAAACCAGGCATCGATCCTGAGTCTTCTGCAGTGGTAGGGGGATTCTTTACCACTGAGTCACCTGGAAAGCCTTAATCTACTTCTAGTTACAATCCTCCATCTATATTTCTGTCACTTTTCCATTCAGTCCTTTGAAAATGAATGTGCTCTCTTGTATTAGAAAACAGCTGCCCTCATATTACTGATAGGTTGACTTCACGATTTTTTTTTAAAATAGTTAGAAGGTGCCCAGCTTTGATAAGAGGAGTTCACAGACTTGTTGAGTATGTAATTTTAATTGACTTCAGCAATGTAAAATTAGTGTGGTTTTAAAGGATACAACTTCATACCATCATTCTAAGATATGGCTTTGACTTTTACGGGCAGACTACCTGCACTTTAAAATACATGGACCTTGAATATGTCTACATACAAATTTCATAGAACTCTTCAGTTCAGTTCAGTCGCTCAGTTGTGTCCGACTCTTTGCAACCCCATGAATCGCAAGGATATATAAACATACTATAAGATAGGCATGACATTTTCAGAATGTTTCCCTTCCCATCTGATCAGTTAGATCACTTTTCCTCTTCAACATCTCTTCCTGTCAATTTAATGCCCAGCAGCACTCCTCAGCAAATTCTCTATTGACATCGTCAGATGGTCTGTCTACTTCTGCCTGTTGTACTAATTACCTTTTCACCTGTCACTCAGTTCAATCTTGCTCACCTACACCAGTGTGAAAAAAAAGAACATTCAGCTCTTCTCCTTCCAGAGAGCAGACATGAAGAAGAGTTACAGTGATGTTACAGGAGCGATGAGGATGCTTAAGAACCACCTCGGTCCATTTACGGAAAATGGAAATTTCTCCTACCAGGACTTGCGAACAGAAACTCCTGAGCTACTTGTATATCTTTCCTTCCTTCTAGCCATCCATCCTATCATCCAGCTAGTCAACAAATTAACCATGTATTAAATCACCAACAGGGCATTATTATTATACTAGGTGTTATAGATGTTATGGGTGTGTCTCTGTGTGTGTGTTTCTGTGTGTGTGTGTGTGTGTGCATGCTCAGTCCTGTCTGACTCTTTGGGACCCCATGGACTATCGTCTATCAGGCTGCTTTGTCCTTGGAATTCTGCAGGCAAGAATACTGGAGCGGGTTGCCATTTCCTACTCCAGGGGATCTTTCTGACCCAGGGCTGGAATCTCTTGTATCTCCTGCATTGTCAGTGGATTCTGTACCACTGTGCTACCTGGGAAGCCCAGAAGATGCTAAAATACTGTCCAATAACGATTGCAATCATATGAAAAGTATTCACGTTCATTAACTATCTGTGGAAAATTCTGAAAGAGATGGGAATACCAGACCACCTGACCTGCCTCCTGAGAAATCTGTATGCAGGTCAGGAAGCAACAGTTAGAACTGGACATGGAACGACAGACTGGTTCCAAATAGGAAAAGGAGAACACCAAGGCTGTATATTGTCACCCTGCTTATTTAACTTATATGCAGAGTACATCATGAGCAATGCTGTGCTGGAAGAAGCACAAGCTGGAATCAAGATTGCTGGGAGAAATATCAATAACCTCAGATATACAGGTGACACCACCTTTATGGCAGAAAGTGAAGAGGAACTAAAAAGCCTCTTGATGAAAGTGAAAGAGGAGAGCGAAAAAGTTGGCTTAACGCTCAGCATTCAGAAAACTAAGATCATGGCATCTGGTCCTATCACTTCATGGGAAATAGATGGGGAAACAGTGGAAACAGTGGCAGACTTTATTTTGGGGGGCTCCAAAATCACTGAACATGGTGATTGCAGCCATGAAATTAAAAGACGCTTACTCCTTGGAAGAAAAGTTATGACCAACCTAGATAGCATATTGAAAAGCAGAGACATTACTTTGCCAACAAAGGTCCGTCTAGTCAAGGCTATGGTTTTTCCTGTGGTCATATATGGATGTGAGAGTTGGACTGTGAAGAAAGCTGAGCACCAAAGAATTGATGCTTTTGAACTGTGGTGTTGGAGAAGACTCTTGAGAGTCCCTTGGACTGCAAGGAGATCCAACCACTCCATCCTAAATGAGATCAGTCCTGGGTGTTCTTTGGAAGGATTGATGCTGAAGCTGAAACTCCAATACTTTGGCCACCTCATGTGAAGAGTTGACTCATTGGAAAAGACCGTGATGCTGGGGGGGATTGGGGGCAGGAGGAGAAGGGGACGACAGAGGATGAGATGGCTGGATGGCATCACTGACTCGATGGACATGAGTCTGAGTGAACTCTGGGAGCTGGTGATGGACAGGGAGGCCTGGCGTGCTGTGATTCCTGGGGTCGCAGAGAGTTGGACATGACTGAGTGACTGAACTGAACTGAACTAATGAAAACAAATAAAAAAGCAATGATACAAAATTTTTAACTTACCAAATTTATATATACTGTGTTTTATAAAGATAAAACCATCAAGAGTACAGGAGGAAAGTACACACTCTTCAAACGGGAGGACTATAAACTTGTAAAGTTCTTTTAGAAGCAATTTGGCCATTAACTAAGCTCTATGGGGCACGAATCAATCTTTTTTGTTTTCCATTATGCTTGCGTTGATTAACACAGTGTTTTGGCATGTGGGAATTGTTCAATAATTAATTGTTGAACAAAAAAATGACTGAATGACTAAACATTATAAGCCTAAAAACACTTACACCCTTGGCTCACTCACTGATTCTTTCTCTGAAAATATATCCTCATGAGAAAACTGATCAAAGGTTTATGTATACCAACACTTACTTCAGTGTTATTTATATTAACAATAATAATAATACCGTAATCTAAATATCTGATGGCATGCATTCTTGTAGAACCTGTGACATTTGGTAGTCATTAAAAATTATGTTAAAAATAAAATGTAGCAAGATTCTCTCTGACCCAACTTCTAGATTAATGGAAATAAAAACAAACAAATGGGATGTAATAAAACTCAGAAGCTTTTCCACAGCAAAGAAATTTATAAATAAGATGAAAAGACAACCCTCAGAATGGGAGAAAATAATTGCAAATGAAGCAACTGACACAGGATTAATTTCCAAAATACACAAGCAGCTTATACAGCTCAATATCAGGAAAAAATACAAGCAACCCAATCAAAACATGGGCAGAAGACCTAAACAGACATTTCTCCAAAGTAGACATACAGATGACTAATAAACACATGAACAGATGCTCCACAATGCTCAGAATTAGACAAATGCAAATCAAAACTATTACGAGACATCACCTCACACCAGTCAGAATGGCCATCATCAAAAAATCTGCAAACAATAAATGCTGGAGAGGATGTGAAGAAAGGGGAACCCTCCTGCACTGTTGGTGGGAATGTAAACTGATATAGCCACTGTGGAAAACAGTATGAAGAGTCTTTAAAAAGCTAGTAATAAATCTACCATATGACCCAGCAATCCCATTCCTAGGCATATGCCCTGAGAAAACCACAATTTTAAAAGACACATGTACCCCAATGTTCATTGAAGCAACATTTAAAATGGCCAGGACGTGGAAGTAACCTAGATGTCCATTGACAGATGATTGGATAAAGAAGTTGTGGTACATATACACAAGGGAGTATTACTCAGCCATGAAAGTAATGAATTCAAGTCAGTCATAGTGAGGTGGATGAAACTAGAGCCTCTTATACAGAGTAAAGAAAGTCAAAGTGAAAAATAAGCAACATATATTAATGAATACACATATGGAATCTAGAAAAATGGTACTGATGAACCTAGTAGTGGACAGACTTGTGGACATCAAAACCAAATAATAAAATTATTTTTAAAAAGTAGTATAAATGCTCACTGTTAAACTAAGAGAATTCATGGGTTATCCACTTGGTCTTCATTTTTATTTAAAAAATTTGAAATCAAAACAGAATAAAATATATATATATACATATTTTAATATATATATACAGTCTTAAACCCTAAAACATTGCAGTTAAGCACAATAATATGTGTGATGGAGAACAAATAAAATAGCAGAGAAATGAATGACCGGTATAAAAACAGAATCAGAAAGCATTTTCTAAGACTATTTTTCCAATCTGACATAGGCAGATATATTTGCTAATCATTCTAAAATGTAGTATAAATCTAGGAATTATTTATATAATTTTAAATTCCATTCACTTTAAAAGTAATTACTAGAAAACTATAACAATGTTGCCCACTAACTGAATCACACAGCCTATCAGAATAAAGTGCAAATGTGTTCAGTTACGGATTTTTAATGTGTGATGCCAACTACTCTACTCTGAGCACTTACGTTTAATGATGAAAATGATGGAGAAAAAAGGTCATGCAGTCTACCAGAGACTGTACAATAACTAATTATAAAATAATAGTTCAAGCATTATTTCAACCTTTTAGAGAGCAAGTGACTCCTAAATAAGACAAAGAAACTGTACAATCAGATTTTCTTTTTCTGCTTGTCCTCTCAGAGTGCAGGTCAGTATCTTCCGTCAATGAATGGCATGACCCACTTGAAGGCAGAACATAATTTCTGAACAGTGTGATTCCCATATTTCACCACCAAAAAGAAGAATCTGAGTCAAATTAAAAACAAGATAAATATGCAAAATGATGAATCTATGCTAACAACTTTTGGTTCAGATCTGTTTGTTATTGCATAGAGCTACTTGAAAGGCAGAAGATGTCACTCTTGATCTTAAGGCACTTGCATAATGAGTAATAATAATAACAATAAATCAAATTCAAAATTTAAAACCTTTTATACAAGGCCCCATGCTAATATTCATTCAGAAATGAATCTACTGATTGATTGTAGCAGACTGACCTATTGCTACAGGATGGGTTACTGGGGAAACAAGGATAAACAAACAGATTGTGCTCTCATTGAATGCAGCTTAGTGAAGCAGATACTTATTAATAACAGTGAAACAATGTGATAGGTGAATTGTGCATGACGACCAGCTAGATGTAAAGGCAGAAACGATCCTATCTCTCCTCTCCACAGTCACCAATGCAGCCAAGAAGTCTAGGTCCCAAAACATAACTTAATAATGATACTAAATAATTGTCAAAAAGAGATGACTGGAGAGCTGGAGACTATGAGTTAGGTTTATGAGGAAACTTTCACTCTCTGATCAGGATCCTGAGAAAGAAACAACTAACCACAATGCCAGGTAATTGCTAACTGTGCAGGACACCACTACTTAGAGTTTTGGGGAACTAAAACCGACTGGAAAGGATTAAAGAGGAGAGCGCTTAACCCAGAGTTTTAAATAAGATAGGTCTTGTTAGGCAGAATGGGACATTACATCAGACGAAAATAGAAAGCTGAAATTCTATTGCAGAGGTTGGCAAACTTTCTAGAAAGAGTCAGATAGTAAATATTTTAGGACTTTCTGGCCCTTACAGCCTGTATTTCAACAACTTAACTTTGCAGTTGCAGCATCGAAGTAGCCATAGATAATATGTAAACAAATGAGCATGGCTGTGTTCCAACAACGCTTTCTTTATAGATAGTATAATTGGGATGTCATATCATTTTTACAAAATTATACTAAGTTTATTTTTCTTTTCTTCAGCTACCAAAGTATTTTTAAAAATTCTTGGCTCAGAGGCTATACAAAAACAGGTAGCGAGTTGGATGTGACCTGGAGGCTATCCTTTGCTGACTTGTGGTCTAGCTGGAAGACAAGCTAAATGCACACATGTAACAGAACACATAACAATTTCAAATACCTAACCAGTGTTCTCCAATCTGCTCAGCCTTTCCATTTTATAGTATCTATTTTACAATACCTTTGATCTATCTGAAGTGAAATTCATGGATAATACAACTGCCTACGTATTTTTAAAATAATGCCTAACTGAAGTAAAAGAAGAAATACAAAGAAAGTACTTTATATTAAAATAATATGTTTTCAATATGGCAATCTGTGAACCGAACTATACCTGAAAATATAAAAAGTAGTCAAATGATGGCATGTATTTATAATGAATAAATTTAGATTTAAATGGAATAAAGAGACCAGTTATATCCTACATGAAGCACAGAAAAAGAACAGACACAGGATGGCTCCTAGATTGAAAATTAGTGTTGGAAGAAGTAATAATGGATTTGCATATAATAAGGGAGCAAAGGAAATACTTTAGTTGAAATGTAGATAATCTAGCAAGATTGCTGGTGGTTAAAGAGGAAAAAGCAAAAAGTCATAGTTTTGCAAATAAATTGGACTTTATTTATAACTTCAGTGTCAAAATAATTCCCTATTTTATTATAGGGCAGGCCTCTGAGGAAGTTTATCTGCCTGCCTACTTACAGATCAATCATTATCTCTCTATCCTTACTTGGAACTTCCCCTCATGTAAAGGTATGCATTTGATTTGATTTCTAGTACTTCAACAGATCTTAGAACTCTATCCTTTGATAAAAAATGAGGAATAGGGAATATATATTAATAAATCTCAGGTTCCTAAGTACTTACAGGGAAATTGAGTGTAAATGACCTTCGCAACATCAAAGTAACACCGTAAACATCAGAAATCTCTAAAATAAATAATTCCACACAATTTTCACAAAACAGATTTCTTACTGTGTGAAAATATTTTAAAAATAAATACATGGTATGGCAATCAAATGAAATATTTTTTAAAAACAACATTATTGAAATTTGATGAAATTTTATACTTCATGGGTTGCTACCTATTCAAACTCTTTGGTTGTACATCTGTAAAAAGGATCCTCAGGTCTCTTTGACTACATATTTGTAGGTGACATTTAGAAATGTAAACTGATACAGGTGAGGTGTATTGATGGTGTAAGTATCAGGAGCAGCAATATCGCTCAAGAAAGGGATTTTCCAAACGAGGAATCAAATCCTGATAAAATTTCTAACAGAACAAAGTGCAATGATTCCTTCATTTACACAGGAGTTACATTCCTAGAATATTAAATTATTATTAAATCTTTGCAGAAAATATTTGTCTATAAAGCTGAATTTAAGTTTAGAAAATTAAAATAAAACATGAATATGAAATGCTAAAAGCTATGTAGTGTATGGGGTCAAATTTTTTATTGTGCAGGACTGTTCTGCACATTATAGTGTATTTAGCATCCTTGGCCCCCTTCTCCTAGATGCCAGCATCACCTTCCTGTCGTTATCAGTACATAAGTCCCTCCATGCGTTTCTAAAATGACTTCTAATGGTTTGTCTCTCTCCTTATCTCTCTGGGGACTGTGGTCTGAATTGTAAGAATGTACAAATTAGGTTTATGCAATTTTTTGCATAATGCCCAACACTGCATTATCAACAAATTGCATGCTAAATAATTTTCTGTCAGTAATTACACTTCGCGGAGAGGAGCAACTAAGGGCCAAGAGAGGAAAGCTGCTTGAAACAATAAAGAGAATCCTGAGTTCAGACACTGGCCGATCCTGCCACAACTTTCCTAGGTTTCAGGAATGTTAAAACGACTGACAATGACGGTATGTAGGTTTCAGGTTCTCCTTTGGAAAATGCAGTAGATGACCTCTAAATCCCCATCCAGCTCTGACATGATTTACACACACACACACACACACACACACACACACGCCCTTAGGAAATTAAAGGAATGAATGTGGAGAATGGAGGATAAAATAAGTGACACTACATTTGTAAAAGATAAAACAATATTTAAAAAAATGAAGAGGATGGCCAGTGGAAATGGCAGTATATATATGTGTGCATATATACAAACACACACACGCATCACCATATACATGGGAGATATTTGATTCTTGGCATAATAGACACATAGGTGGGTAGACTAGGTGTGTGATATCCACCTTCATTCAGCAATGTGAGATGATTTTCCTGTACTTAAGACAATCTCTACTCCTATTTTGTACTTTTATATCAAGTTTAGAAAACATGGTTCCAGATTCCTTACCACAAATATTGCAAGATGGAATTCTATTTGCAAACAACCACAGATGCTGTGGTCTTTCAAAGATAAATGCCTTATTTGTGTATCAGCACTATGGGAATCTACTCCACTGCTTCAATCAGCATAGTTCTTAACCAGAGAGCAAAGGGCTCTTTAAGGGTTCAACCAACTCAGGCTTTCAGAGCAGAAAATGAAATAGAATGGGGATATCTGGGCTTCTGCTAGGAAGTGGCAGTCCAACCAACCTCATAAAGCACTCCAATTCCTTAAAGAAATTTCCATTTGAATTAAAGAAGTCCCTGAGGGTACTCTATCTTCCACTGGACCTCAAATAGGTCTTTCTGTAAGATGTAGCAGAAAGGTTAAGAAGCTGGATAGAACTTTAAAACTATTTCTGCCTTTATCAGTCTTGCCTTTGTCAGTAACAGGAGCAAGTTACTTTTGGCCTCAGTTTCCACATCTGAAAAATGGGAATTACAGAACCACTCTTTTAGAGTTTCTGAAAGAATTCCAAGAAACGATTAATGTAAAGACCCTGGCACAATGCTTCATGCATGGTGGGCATTGTAAGTGCTCGATAAATATTGCCATCTTTGCTCTTTTCTTTTCCACCCTCTGTACTTTGTCTCTCCTGTCCTGCCTGAGTAAGAATGTTCTGCTGATGTCAGCGTCCAGAAGCAGGGGTGCCAGGAGTGTTGAGCTTCAGATCTGCCCAAGGAATGATCAGAGCTTTCATTCCTTCTGTGATACCTCTTAATTCTTCCCTTGCCTGGAGACTGCTGGTGTTTTCCAAAGATGAAAAAGTCTTAGTCTTCCTTAAGGGACTCTCTATGGAAGGAATCAGTAGCAACAGCCCAGAGTTTAAACAAACTGTCAGATCTTTCTGAACTGGGCATAAGCTGAGCCTGAGATTTCAGCCTAGGCAACCCTACTCCTTGGACTGAAACATTCTCTGCTCTCAAGTTCCTCTAAACTCTGTTTCTCGAGGAGCTGTAGAGGGACGGTTAGGAAAGATTTACAGAGCTGGGCAAAACACTTCAAATGCAGTTGTTCTAGGAATATCTTACTGAAAAAATCTAACATCACCTACCTCTGAATACAAGCTTACCAAAATGCTAGTTCATCAATATGACTCTATTTTACATGATTTTTTTTTTTCGTAGTGGACACCACTGTTACCCTCTGAGAATCCTGGAGGACAAAATGTTACCCCATCATCATGTGGTACTGTGCCCAGTGTTTCTGGACAGTTGCCTAGCCTAACCTTCATCAGTGTAAGTGAGATATCAGAAAATTCAGTCGACAAGCTAGACATTTTAATGAGGGGCCACAATACTGATAATTAATTTGAGGGATAATGTTCTTCAGGTTAAAACACATAATTTGGATATCACTACTCATCACAGATGCCGTTTCTTTAACTGAACGATTCCTTTGTGCTAACTGCCCATGCCAGGCTCTTACTATAGAGTACTTTCAATTCTTATGACGCTTTACTGCAACGTGATAGTATCATTCTACATTCTACAGAAAGGACAAATGAGTCTCCAAGAGGTTAAGCAAGTGAGGTCGCAGAGAGTAAGTTCACACTTTGGATGATCCAGCTCTAAAGAATAAATCCTTTCTAAAGTGCTTCTCATTAATTAATGGATGTCAGATGAGAAAGCCACAGAATATTAGTTTCGGAAGAGATACAGAGGTTCATTTAGGAAAACCCGTTTTCTTAGACATAGAGATGACCCTGGAGGAAAAGAATCTGGCTGCCAATGCAAGAGACGCGAGAGACACAGGTTCCATCCCTGAGTCAGGAAGATCCCCTGGAGTAGCAAATGGCAACCCACTCCAGTATTCTTGCCTGGAAAATTCCACGGGCCAAGGAGCCTGGCGGGCTACAGTCCATGGGGTCGCAAGGAGTTGCACACGACTGAGTGAGCAACACTTTCAGAGAAACTGAGGCCTAGATGGTTCTTTGACCATAAGGCCAGACCCAGAGAGGCAGAGATCTCAAACCCCGAGGAGGCTCGATGCTGCCAGCCCAGCGGGACTCACCCCCGCCCATTTCGCACGGGCAGACAGAAGTGGGGGCAGTTCCACAAGGCACCAGGGCGTTCCACGAGTTTTGGCATCTGTTCTCTTTGCCCCCAAAGCATCTCTCTCTTTGCCCACTTGATAAACACACTTTTTATTTTTCAAGAGTTAATTCAGTTCAGTCTCAGCGTCACTACCCCTGCAAAGTCCTCACTGATTTACCTCCCTTCTCTTCCAAGAAAAACAGCTAAAACGAATGAACAGGTGAATAGCAGTGAACTTTTATTGTGGATTTATGATTTATCCATTCACTCATTCACTCCACAAATATTTATTGAGTCTCTACTAGATGTGAGCACTGTGTGAAGTGCTTTGCACATACTATGTTAATCATTCCTCACCATAATCCTGTGAGTGAAGTATTATTTTCATCCTAATTTTACAAACAGAAAATCCAAGCGTAGAGATATACAGTATCTTTTCTTTTAAAAAAGGATCTTTTCCTCTTACTCCTTTGTGGTCCCTCTCTATCTTGAATGTACATTTACCATGGAATTTGCAGCTGTCCACTGAACTTTGCTTCACTTGCAAATTCTGATTAGTGATGCTGTAAGTCTGCATATATAACGATATGTTTGTTAAGTGCTGCATGCCACTGTAGGTCCTGAGCTCCATAATGGCAGGGGTCGCATCTACATTACTTTGTTTCCTGTTATATCCACAGAGTCTGACAGAGTGGCACGTAGTAGGCACTCAGGAAATGATTGTTGAATAAACAAATGAAGAATGAATGAATAAAGAACAAACGCACAGAACCCTGGTCTCTGAGTAGTCTCTGTTTTGTGCTGCCTCCCCAGACCAGTCTGCTCTGGGGACAAATGCCACATAAGCAGCAATGGGTACATTTCCGCCCACCACCCGCCAAGGCCGATACTCTTATCTTGCATTCTAGAACTCACTTCTGCATATTATAATTTTCCATTTTCTTACATATTATTATGGTTATATTAATTCTACAGATCCAAATGGAATGAAGACTTCTTTGAGAAAGGACAGAAGCTGTTTTTATTCCTGCTTAGGAATAACATGATGACAAAGTCCTGTTTGTACACAGAACCCCAAATAACAGGAGCTTGGCCAGGAGCCTTGGGAGGAACTCAAGTCCTGACCATGGCCCTGTGTTATAGCAGCCGGAAATCACACTGCCGATTTGCACATAATACAGCGGCTATCTCCAAGGGCAGGATCCCAGCTCCCAGACACTTAATAGCCCTCAGGCACGTGCCGTACCGCACATGGGTCCCCAGGCAACTCTCAAATGTGCACTTTCCTTCTTTCTGCCTTATCAACGAGTCTAATGTTCACTGTCACTAGCCTCTATTCTTTATTTTAAAACATGTCCCAGGATATCTTTAGTTAATTTAAGGGGTAAAAATAGTATCCAAAAATTCTCAAAGCACACTTTGTTTTAATGGACACATACACACACACATTTCTGTGATACTTTACATGGACATATAGTACATACACACATCTATTTCAAGTATTAGTTATAGTTTCAGATGCATATGTAAATTAATAGTTATATCATGCACACACACACACACATATATATACATAAAGCATCATTTCTGAGTACCTATCGAAACTAAAGGAAATATACTTAATACAGAGAGGAACAATACTGTGTAAGAACAGCTAGAAATTTCTAGGAGCAAAAAGAATAACATAGAACTTTAATCTTTATGTGTGCATATGCATGTATGTATATAACTATATACACATGAAAATATGTTACTACATACAAGTAGTTAGGTATTATACAGATATTTAAATATATTAAAATCTATGTACATGTGCATATACAGACACATTAAAAAATACTCAATATATTTGCATGAGCATGGGATTGGAATGAAGAGAGACTGGTCAATCTGATGTAGCACATTTTTAGGACTCAGATAGTAAAAGGGTGGAATAAACAGGTAATAGAAGAGTGTTATGACACTGAAGACCCTCAAAGATATGTTACTGGTTCCTCATTATTTGGGGATAACTGCTCTTAGCAATTGATAAAGTACATGTGAATAAGAGAAAAAAAATGTATAGAAATGTATATGCAAAGAATAATGGGAGACAGTGGCTGTCTCATTTTCTTGCCTTCTCATATGCACTGGGTCTTTAATTATCATTGCAGAGTCTATTTCAATCTTTAAAGCACTAAATGGCTATAAATTTAAGCAAGTAGGAGGCTGACTTTGTTAAAAGCCAAAGAAGGGAAAAGTTTCCCTTGGTTGATGAAAAATGTACCAAGATTTTTAGAGCATGGTTATTATAGTATTAGAGATTTTGCTTTGAGAAATTATGAAAAGTTTATAACATCTTGGATAAAAAGAATTATAACAGTAAAGTATGTTTGCACATACTACTCTGTACAAAATCCATAAGCTAGATGCACTTGTCTTCTCTATTTAAGCCTTACATAGAGACTTAAACCTAATCAATTAAGAGATACAGGTTAAAGACATATAAACACATGTATTGGAAAGAATATATAGAGACTTCATAATTGTCAAGGCTGTGTATTCAGTTTGAAATTCATGTTAACTTAAAAAAAAAACAACAACTGAGTTTCCAAACATCAAGCTTTATTTCAAGCTGAACTAGTTTAATTCTAAAATGACAATATATTCTTGGTTTAAACCCAGATGCTGAAATGCATGATGTTAACGCATCGAAAGCCAAATATACAACCGTGTATATGTAACTACAGCTTTAAGATTTAGTGATACATTTTTACAACTACTTTAAAAAAGAATATTAAATTGGAACATTCTCTACACCTCTCAGACCACAACGTTTTACTCATGATCAATATTTACTTCTTAATTATGCTAAAATCATTTTAAGATCAAGAAAGCATTTTTCTTTAAACACAGCTTTTCTCTTTTCAATGAATATTTACAAGTGGAATTCTATATTTATGGCAATGATTACAGGTACATTTTATTTATATTTTATAGCATTTACAGGAAGTTGTTTTCCCTCTTCTGGATGGAGGCAGGAAAGAAAAATGAGCTAATCTCACTTCTGGTAAAATGCTAGTAGTTTGGGGCAAGAATAAGCTAGGAATCAAATTAAAAGATTCTGAACATCTGCTTCAGAAATACATTACAGGGGACTATGAGTTGTGCTTTTTAATATAAATCACCTTACTGCTTCTATGAATAAAACAAATGTTTCATTATTTTATTCTGAGTATAATCATATCCTCTAGTTTGCTTCCAGTTCTAATCCTTTTGTTTATAAAATGAATTATTAAGTATAAACACATTTTCTTCTCCATTACTGAAAAGGTATACAGCGTTATCAGAGTAAAATTAGAATAGCATACTTCAAATCACTGCATCCCATAGCTAAAGAAATAGATGCTCTTTCATATTTAAAGAGATGGAAAGTATCTGATTAAAGTTCATTTTCTCTTTCTTCCTTAAAAACACAAACCCTCAGCTAGACAGAATAGAAAAAGTTAACGATGATTAGAAGTAAAAGTGGGGCTAAAAGACTACGACCAGAATAGTAAAAGCATCTGAGGACCAGAGAAGCTGAACTTGGGGAAAAGTCACTGAAAGCAACGGGGCAGGGCACCCCTTGCCTTTCCCAGGCCGCCCAGAGGTGTGAGGCCACAGACACCCATGGAAACGACAGGATTTCTTGGCCTACCATTTACCACGCCAGCGTACCCTAGAGTCAGCAAGGAAGACGGCAAAGTTTCCAAACCAGGCTCACCATCCCTTACTCGCTCTCGGTTTCTCCCGATCGACCCTCAAGGCAAAGTCACAGGAAAAGGCTCACCTGTGCGGGGCTGATCCAGCCATGCGGGCAAGCACAGCGCTCCCCGCAAGCCCCTCTGCCCTTGGTGCTCGTCTTGCGGGGGCTTTTCCGCACACTGTCCCACAAGGTGACCAGCTTGGTCCTGTTTGAAGCCGGGCCCCCAGCTCCCGAGGGGGGCATAGTCTGGGAGGTGTACCCGAGCCCCTGAGGACTCCTCTGCCAGCCACACGCGCAGTGAGCATCTCTGATCAGTGTGGGCACACTCCTACCCGCGTCCGTGCCACCGGAGCCCCGGGGGCAGCTGTGCTGTTTGGTGAGGTGTGCGTTCATACTGCAAGGGTGCCTACCCTCGCCTTTGGTCAGCTCTGCACGGGAATGCCTCCTAGCTCACACCCCCTTTCTTCCAGGCAGTTGTAAAAAGTCTTTTTTTTTTTTTCCTCCCTCCCTCTTTCGTGGATCCCTCAGTATCTCTGACAGCTGCTACAAGCAGGGCATCGTGGGAGCGGTGGGAGCCGCCGGAGCAGCTCCGCACAGCAGTATCTGCGGGCTGGTAGCTCTTTGTCAATAGATGACTCAACTCAGAGCAACTTGACAGTATCCCTGCTCCAGGCAGAAGCAATCAATGCTCCACACAGCTGGGCTACAAGACTGTACACTGCGCTACAAACCCTTTTTGGATGGAGCCCCACAGTAAAGAGGCTCCCCGTGACTTGGCATGCTGGCTTGTCCCTCTCCTAGCTGATTCCCCCACACACAAAATCCAGACCTCAGGAAAGAGAGCTTCTTATCACACTACCAGGACCCTTCTTTCCAGAGAGGATGTATCTAGGCTGAGACAATAGAGCATAAGCAGTGTCAAATGATGGGAAAGCTAACCTGTGAAACAATTCCCAACGTTTACAGGAATCACTTATTCAGAGAGAGATTTGCCAGGACCCAGGCCGAAATCCTGAGGTAACCCAACACTGATTCATTCAGAAAAATTACGGAGATCACAGCATTTTGCCAGAGTCCTTTAAAATTCGGAAGTGTGTCTTAGAACAGGATTATACATTGTAATACAAACATATATTCTTTGCACTATGAGCAATTATTAATCCTTTCTGATTCAAAATAGAGCAATTTTCAAAGTTCAAAACTGATGGGTTGGCTTATTCTAAAACAGTGTTTTTCTTTACCCCAAATTATTCTGAGGATTTCCTTTCAAATACTTTACCACAACAAATATATTCACCACAGAGAGAGACTGCATTTTAAAGTGAAAGACATTCAATTCTGCCATCCAGTATTTTGGTTTCCAAAGACAGAATTTTCAAATTCTTTCACTGAAACATGAGTGAAATCTATCCAGTTTAAAGCAATTGCTTTCCAAAGAGGACATGATTGTTTTAAAATTTTAGTATGATTGCAGAAACCATACGTAGTATTTTCAGGAAAGTGAAAGGCTAATTACAATAGCACTTAGAGTTTCTATTCTGTTTAAAAGTTTCCATATCTATTGCCAAAACGTCTAGTCCTTATCACATATCCCTAAGAAAATAATTTTGGCTTAATTCGGAAGCAAACTGCCATCTATACAACACCAAACAAAGATCATATAATCCCAGAATATAATTCTTATTTATAGACCTTAAGATGCCATCAGATCTACCTTTCTCGGTGAATTGACTAGGTGCTGGGGCAGTGTAGACCTCATTTCTGACTAAATTGACAAGATTCTTGTTCCTAAAGTCATAATTCCAATAAATTCTACATTTCAACACTAGGACTCCCTGGGGTAATCATTATTGTAAATAAAAATCCTAAAAGAAAGGAGCAGTATTTCCTCTTTTTGTGTAGCTGCCCCAAAGAGACCTTTCCCAAATTCTGCACAAGGGGTTGATATAAGTACTTTGCCTGACACAGCAAGCATTCAAAACACCTTTGCTAATTAACAATGACTCATATGTGTAAGTTCAAAGGACAAGTCTGGGTCTCCGTTCAAAATATTGACTATTTTTTCCCCAAGCACCTAGTACACTACCAGCTCAGTACATAGCAGGCTTATGATAAATACACTTCTGGATGGATGAACAGAAGGAAAGAGTAGAGGAAAGAAGGGGGCGACTAACATTTTTTGAAACTAGTATTTGATTCAGGGCTTCCCTGGTGATCCAGTAGCTAAGAATCTGCTTTGCATTGCAAGGGACACCAGAAGATTCCACACATCATGGAGCAACTAAGCCCAGGTGCCACACCTACTGAGTCCACATGCAACTACTAAGGCCCTTACTCCTGGAACCCATGCTTTACAATAAGAGAAGTCACGTAATGAGAAGGCCACACGCCGCAGCACAGCAGCTCCCACTCACCATAATCAGAGAAAGCCCCCACCCAGCGATGAAGACTCAACCAACCAAGAATTTTAAAAAAATCTTTAAAAAAGATCCAATTCACCAGTGCTCCAGAAACAAACTACTTTTTAAGGTTAACTTTCCTGTTGACTGAAATTTTAAGGAAATCTGTCACAAAAACATAAAGACTTGAACTGTTGGGTAGACGCAACAATGGTATTAATGGTATTTCTTTCCAAAAGAGAAACAAGGAGTCACTGTCAATACCTACAAACAGCAAAACTGCGGCAAATAGGTCATCATGTGACATTCAGTGAGAAAAGGGGCAGAAAATTATCTCAGTTTTTTCTCTTCCTCTTCCTTCCTCACTCTCTCATCCCTCTCCCATTTTTTTTTTCTTTTTTAATACTGAATCAAGGGATACTGGCTGAATGAACTTCTGGGTCAAATAAGGCCCTAGAGAACTTCATTTATCTGGTGTCACCATGACGCATGGCTGTACAGTAGGACTCGATGTGAGAGGGCAATACCATCACCCCAGCAAATGAGAGTGTCAGGAAGTGATGAGTTTGGTTCTCTCCAATCTTATCTAACCATAGATGCTTCTCCAGTTTTTCAGGCAGATTTCATTGCTCAAAGGCCCATCACATCTTCAGGGAATACATGTTCTGTTCTCATCTATTTGCCTCCCAAGTATAAAAATCAATCTATACAGGAGTAAATCAGTGTGAATCCATTGTAATTTTGTAATGGCGTGTGCAGCTTGCAGCAAGACAGAAAATTTCTTGGCAAAGATATTATAAATCTTCATTGGGACCTAAATCTGTAATGAATGAGTTCTTTGGAATGAGCTATTTCTTCCCATCACAAGGACAGTAGGATTTCTGTTTTAATAACCTCTGCATGTCATGTCTGTACAGAAAATAAATGTTATATATTGCATAACCAATGTTACTTTCCTCCAAAGATCTTAAAGTCCATAGCAAACTTTTATTAAACATATTATAAGACTATTAACATTATACTTTCCCTTTAAACATATAAAATAATTCTAGCCTCCTGTCTCCCTTCCCCCATTTTTTTTTTCTCTTTAAAAATGACATTTGGCTTTCCAAGTCTGAGGACAGACCACTTAAACAGATAAATATGTCCAACTAGTCCACTGTATATGAGACAGACCTACTAATTAAAGATAATTCAATTTGGTCAACTGTAATTGGTCCATTGTAATGACCATAAGATGACATGAAAGTCTGGCAAAATAAGAATTAGCAGCGCACAAGTCTACATCCCACTTATCACTGTGATTTAACATGGGCAGATGGTGTACAGGGCAATGCCTAGATGAGATATATCTTACTGACCTCTCTTTGACCTCGCACTGACTCTGTAAAACAACCATTAGCAGGGATTTTTTGTTTCCTTACTTATTTTTTTGAATGGAAGATTCTTTAAATTCTATAGTGCTTTACCGTTTTCAAGTTTCACACACATGATTTCATATAATCCCATTTTAAAGCAGGGGCTTAAAAATAAAATCCTGGCTTGATTTTTGAATAAAACATAAATAGCAAAGATGAATTGCTAAATAAATTGTATTGCATTAAAACACCATGCAGAGTTTTCCCAGATAAAACTTCCTTTAGGCACTCTATGTGTATGAAAAATGAAAATATTAATTACAAAAGACGACCTACGTGCTTGCTAAAGGGAGGCTGGTTAGCAGAAAAGCCTTTTAGCAGCTGCAAGTCATGTGTTAAATAATCATAAAATGGTAAGAAGTATTAGATGCAATTTCTCTTGATTTGCAAAGTGTATACAGTGAATTTCTGTCACTGCAAAGAATAGAGATGCCACAAATGCAAAAGAATTAATCATTCTTCTACATCTAATAACCTTAAGCCCAGACAATCTTCAGAACTAAGCACAATTACCTTTCAAAATAAGATAACCAAGAATATTTAAAGTACTTTAGACTCTAAAATTATTTACAAAATAGTTATACTAATTTAATTATAAATCTCATGAGGCAAAAGCAAGCATGAATTAATAGTGTGGGATACATCCTTACTGCTATAGAGATTTAACTGGACAGAGGATTTAATAGGAGGCAGAAAAAAAATTTCAAAAGGTCCCAAATTCTCACTAATGTACATTGGATTTGGGTGGATGTTAGTGGGGAGGGGATTAATCTGAATTGAAAAGGTCAAGCTGTCAAATGGTTTTCAGGAAATGCACATTTATTCTACTATAACAAATTTTGTAACACTACTAGAGAAAAAGGAAAATGGGTTACATGACATTTCTTAGAGAATCTAAAATGAATACTGATAAGAAGGTGATAATCACTTGTAATGTACATATTTTAACAACTTAACCTAAGTGATGAACCACAGTATCACAAAAATTCTGTTCTCATCCTTCAAGATCAAACTAATATCACTTGTCCTGTGGTCTTTCCAGACCCACCTGGCATAATCAGTTATGCACTACAGAACTGTCTGTGTAAGTATCTTCCACTTTTGTCTATTTCCCTCAGTCGCCATGAGGACCATCCTAGTCTAACAGAACTGTCTGTGTAAGTATCTTCCACTTTTGTCTATTTCCCTCAGTCGCCATGAGGACCATCCTAGTCTAAGCTACCATCACTTCTCTGTAAAACTGGTGAACCAGCTTTGTAACTGGCTGCTGGCAGCTGCCTTAAGCCAATTCACACTCATGTAGTGGCCAGAGCCACTTCTTCTAAAGTGAGAACCTGATTCGGATTGTTGTTGTTCAGTTGCTAAGTCATGTCTGACTCTTTGTGACCCCAAGGACTGCAGCATGCCAGGCTTCCCTGTTCTTCACCATCTCCCAGAATTTGCTCAGACTCATGTCCATTGATTGGAGAAGGAAATGGCAAACCACTCCAGTGTTCTTGCCTGGAGAATCCCAGGGACGGCGGAGCCTGGTGGGCTGCCGTCTATGGGGTTGCATAGAGTAGGACGTGACTGAAGCAACTTAGCAGCAGCAGCATGTCCATTGAGTCACTGTTGCCATCCAACCATCTCATTCTCTGCCTTCCCCTTCTCCTCCTGCCTTTAACCTTTCCCAGCATCAGGGTCTTTCCCAATGAGTCAGCTCTTCTCATGAGGTGGCCAAGGTATGGGAGCTTCAGCTTCAGCATCAGTCCTTCCAATGAATATTCAGAGTTGGTTTCCTTTAGGATTGACTGGTTGGATCTGCTTGCAGTCCAAGGGACTCTCAAGAGTCCTCTTCAGCACTAGAGTTTGAAAGCATCAATTCTTCGGCGTTCTGCCTTCTTGATGATCCAGAACTGCCAACAAAGCTTCATTTTCCGGGGATCTTTATCTCTACAGACAGCACTATCTTTAAAGCGTCTTGCATCATCCTGCCTCTTGTCCGTCGTCCTGCACTGTGCGATCTAGCCTCTGCTGTTTTCACCAGCCTCATCTGTGGTTCACTCCCTTGTTCTACCCTCCAGCTACACAGGCTGTGGTGAACACCTGTACTTCGTCCCAACTTGTGCACCCTGCTCCTGCTTATTTGCCCTCTTCACACCTCCACATAATTCATTCCTACTCACCCTTTGGTGGGGTGCATCAAGATACCACCTCCTGACTTATATGTTTTTGTGGGTGGGCATTCTAACTCTATCTCCTTCTTAATGATTTCTAGGATGTTCTTGCAAATAGGGAAATCAGCTCTTTGTTGGTGGTACACATTGCAAATATTTTTCCCCAGTTTGTCTTTTTAAATTTCTATTTTGGCCACAGTGGTTTTGCCATGCAGAATTTTCCAAAATATGTACGTGCCAATTAAAATTGACTAACAGATTGAACACCAGAATGAAAGCAGCTCTAACCATTATTAGTGGTGGAACTATGGCTCATTTTTAAACTTGTCCTGTACCTTTTTAAAGTTTTTTTTTTTTATATTGAGAATATAGCAACACAAGTGTTCAATGTTCTGTGTCATCTGGGAGGAAGATGAAGGCATGATAGCCACAGGCTTTGATAAGCTAAGGACACGTCATGATTTCTAGGGAAGCCATTAAAAGAATAGGACTATTACAAGATTCAGAAGAGTGGATACCTATGGATGAGAAAGGGGTTAAGAAAGAAGAGTGCAGAGAGTGGAAGCAGATCCCACAGGGATAAACTGTTGGTTATCTGAATGCTTTGCTTCATTCGTAATTATTCATTTTAACTGTATGAATGTTTTACAGAGTTCACTGCATGTGTGCTACAATTTACATTTAAAAAAATATTAAAAGAGGTTCACCATTCATAAAAGAAAATGATACAATCTCCTGAAAGCTATCTCAAGGAAACACACAATGCATTCTAAAAAGAGTGGGCTTATTATGCAGCACGACTCCAAAACAAATTTACTTGACCTTACTTCCTACCAGATTGTCATCCCAAACACTCTTGTATTCAGAAATTCCTCCCAGAAGCTCAAATCAAATGTCACCTTTCAAGAAAGCATTCCTGGACACTGCCCCACCCCCTCCCAGAACAGATCCAGGCACCCTCCCGTTATAAACTGGTTAGCACCTGCGCTTTTCTCTACTGTAATACTTACAATCATATATTAAAACAAGAATTGCACTATTACCTGTCTGTGCCATTCTCCTCAATCACAACCTAATCAATAGTCAATAGGGAAGGGAGAGGGCTTTTTTTATTTTTTCATTTGCATCCATCCTCTAAGTCAAGCACAAAAGGCATTCAATGTTTATTAAAATAAATTAAGCAAGAAAATAGATAACATTGTCCTCCAGTGGTTATTACCACACATGTATCCCAGTCTATGTTTTACATCTCAAGTGTAAAATGAACAGATAAGCATTTTGAATTTAAACACAAAATAGCAAAGCATTCTGAGGTTATTGTGTAAAATATTTAGTGTGGCTGAGTGGTACAAGTGTATGAATTTATCTTTTTGAAGAATTTGCTAGTGGTCTTACAATATTCGATACTAAAAAAGGAAGCAGCTTCTGTTTATTTTAGCCAGATCTTCATTCATAAGAGCTGCACTTCCTGACAGCTGTGCTTTTCTCTCCAGAGTTTTCAAGCTGTTCTCCCTTTTATAGCTAGGTGGTGCAAAAGGGGGAGTGGCTCCCCAAGTCAGAAGCCAGTCAGCAGTCAGCAGGGAGAGAATCCTAAACTCCAGCCACCAAAGTCACGCTCCTCTTGTTGTTGTTGTTCAGTCAACAAAAACATCACAACCAACTCTCTGCGACCCCATGGACTGTAGCACTCCAGTCTTCTCCGGGAGTTTCCTCAAACTCATGTCCACTGACTTGGTGATGCCATCCAATCACCTTGTTAGTGAGAATAGGATAAAAGGAGTCTAAAATGTCAGTGGCTAAAAGACACAGGAAGGAACAGCCTGCAGAAAATGGAACAAAAGAATATCCACCAACCCGGAGTGAGAACCTCAGGTGAAACAAACAGCTCTCCCGGCCAGCCCAGTTTACATACAGCCGGCTCAGGGGGAGCAGAAAAAGTGTATAAAAGAGGAGCCAACGTTGAGCTTCTTTTGGGTCAGTTCACCCTCACATCTTAAGGATGTATTTTCCTTTGCTTGCCAAATAAACCTGAGCTGTAACAGAGCTGTAACACTGGTCCACCAGTTCAAATTTTTGCTGTGGTGAGACAAAACTGAGGAAATTACACATTCCCCTGACAATCTTATCCTCTGTTGCCCCCTTCTTCTCTTGACATCTTCTCTTAATTTGATATAATCCAAAAGGTGTATGGATTTCATGGGATATTAATACAAGTATGTATTAGGGAGCAGCAAGGCAGCGTGACATCTTCTCTTCTTTCCCATCATTAAGTTGGAAAGTTAAAAAAATTAAGCATTACTATCTGTAATAGGTGTCCTGCTTAGTTCTTTTTTTTGTCTTGTAGTTCACAGTATACTCATTTTTTGCTCCCTTAGTAAAATTTAGGTTCTATTTTATTTTTTTTCGTTATCACAAATGAGCTTGTTTAGTTTTGTACTGAAATGGTTCATTGTTCGTATGTAGAAACACCACTGATTTTTGTATATTGATTTTTCATGCTGTAACTTTGCTGAATTTATTTATTAGTTCCAACAGTATCTCTGGATGTGTTTATGACTGGCATCTTCAGAAGTTTTTACACATGATATAATGTTTTCTGTGAACAGAGATAATTTTACTTCTTCCTTTTCTGATTTATAAGACTTTTGTTTTTCTTCCTAATTGCTCTCTTTAGAACTTGCAACACATCATTGATTAGAAATGGTGACAATGGGCATCTTTTCTTGTTCTTGATCCTAGAGAAACACTTTCAGTTTTTCACCACTGAGTACAATGTTAGCTATAGGCCTTTCATCCATGACCTTTACTATCTCAAAGTTATTCACCTCTGTTCCTGGTTTCTTCAGTGTTTTTGTATCATTAAAGGATGCTGGTGTCCCTGCAACTGTTGGGATGATCATTGATGTTTATGCTTTGTTGTGCTGCTGTGATCACACTGACTGTTTTCATATGTTGAACTATTTCTGGATAAATCAAGGATAAACCAAGGATAAATCATGCTTGGTCATGATGTATGATGCTTTCAGTGTGTTGTTGAATTTGGTTTGCTATTTTATGGAGGACTATTGCCTTCATTCATTAGGAATACTGGTCTGAAGTTTTTGCTGTTGTTTTCTGGCTTTGGTATCATATTAATGTGGGCTCATAAGTATTTATGCATTTTCAATTTCTGGAAGAGTTTGAGAAGAACTGTCATATTTTCCTCTTAAATGTCTGGTATATCTCACCAGTGATACCATCTGGTCCCGAGCTTTTGCTTTTGGGGAAGTTATTCTTTATTGATTTAATCCTCTTACTATCTATAGGTCTGTTCAGATATTTTTTATTTCTTCAGGATTCAGTCTTTTTAGATTGTTTGTTTCTAAAAATTTACCCATTTCTTCTGTTATCCAAATTAAGAAGAGGTGGCAAGAACACACAGAACTGTACAAAAAAAAATCTTCACGACCCGGATAATCATGATGGTGTGATCACTCACCTAGAGCCAGACATCCTGGAATACGAAGTCAAGTGGGCCTTAGAAAGCATCACGATGAACAAAGTTAGTGGAGGTGACGAAATTCCAGTTGAGCTGTTTCAAATCCTGAATGATGATGCTGTGAAAGTGCTGCACTCAATATGCCAGCATATTTGGAAAACTCAGCAGCGGCCACAGGACTGGAAAAGGTCAGTTTTCATTCCAATCCCAAAGAAAGGCAATGCCAAAGAATGCTCAAACTACCACATAATTGCACTCATCTCACATGCTAGTAAAGTAATGCTCAAAATTCTCCAAGCCAGGCTTCAGCAATACATGAACGATGAACTTCCTGATGTTCAAGCTGGTTTTAGGAAAAGCAGAGGAACCAGAGATCAAATTGCCAACATCTGCTGGATCATCGAAAAAGCAAGAGAGTTCCAGAAAAACATCTATTTCTGCTTTATTGACTATGCCAAAGCCTTTGACTGTGTGGATCACAATAAACTGTGGAAAATTCTGAAAGAGATGGGAATATCAGACCACCTGACCTGCCTCTTGAGAAATCTGTATGCAGGTCAGGAAGCAACAGTTAGAACTGGACATGGAACAACAGACTGGTTCCAAATAGGAAAAGGAGTATGTCAAGGCTGTATATTGTCACCCTGCTTATTTAACTTCTATGCAGAGTACATCATGAGAAATGCTGGACTGGAAGAAGCACAAGCTGGAATCAAGATTGCTGGGATAAATATCAACCTCAGATATGAAGATGATACCACCCTTATGGCAGAAAGTGAAGAGGAACTAAAAAGCCTCTTGATGAAAGTGAAAGAGGAGAGTGGAAAAGTTGGCTTAAAGCTCAACATTCAGAAAATAAAGATCATGGCATCCGGTCCCATCACTTCATGGGAAATAGATGAGGAAACAGTGGAAACAGTGTCAGACTTTATTTTTTGAGCTCCAAAATCACTGTAGATGGTGACTGCAGCCATGAAATTAAAAGACGCTTACTCCTTGGAAGAAAAGTTATAACCAACCTAGATAGCATATTGAAAAGTAGAGACATTACTTTGCCGACTAAAGTCCGTCTAGTCAAGGCTATGGTTTTTCCTGTGGTCATGTATGGATGCGAGAGCTGGACTGTGAAGAAGGCTGAGCGCCGAAGAACTGATGCTTTTGAACTGTGGTGTTGGATAAGACTCTTGAGAGCCCCTTGGACTACAAGGAGATCCAACCAGTCCATTCTGAAGGAGATCAACCCTGGGATTTCTTTGAAAGGAATGATGCTAAAGCTGAAACTCCAGTACTTTGGCCACCTCATGCAAGTTGACTCATTGGAAAAGACTCTGATGCTGGGAGGGATTGGGGGCAGGAGGAGAAGGGGACGACAGAGGATGAGATGGCTGGATGGCATCACTGATTCAATGAACATGAATCTGAGTGAACTCTGGGAGTTGGTGATGGACAGGGAGGCCTGGCATGCTGCAGTTCATGGAGTTGCAAAGAGTCGGACACGACTGAGCGACTGAACTGAACTGAACGGTTCATAGTTAGTCCTAATCCTTTTAATTTCTGTGACATCAAATGCAACATCTCCTCTTTCATTCTTCATTTTCTTTGAGTCTTTTCTTTTTCCTTTAGTTAATGTAGCTAAGGGCTTCCCAGGTGGCACTAGTGGTAAAGAATCTGCCTGACAATGCAGGAGACACAAGAGATGATGTTTGATAGCTTGGTCAGGAAGATCACCTGGAGGGGAAGTAGCAGCCCATTCCAGCATTCCTGCCTGGAAAATTTATGGACAGTTGAGTCTGGTGGGCTACTGTCCATGGGGCCACAGAGAGTCAGACACGACTGAGCAACTGAGCACACACAGTGTAGCTAAATATTGTCAATTTTACTTTTTAAAATATCTCTTTATTTTGTTAATTATTTTCTATTTTCCTATTCTTTACTTCATTCACATTCATGTCTATCCTAGTCTTAACTGTCTTATTCCTTCTGTTAACTATAGGTTAGGCTATTTTTTTTTTTAGTTCCTTGAAATATAAATTTTTGTCATTTCAGATCTTTTCTCTTTTCAAAGATAGCTGATTATAAACTATAAACTTCCTTTTTAATACTGCAATTGCCATATTCCACAAGGTTTGATATACTGTGTTTTGTTTTTATTTCTCAAGATATTTCTAAATTTTTCATTCGCTTTATTCTTTGACTCATTGGTGTTTAAGAATGTATTGCATTCCCAAATATGTGTGATTTTTCCAGTTTTCACTCTGCAATTGATTTTGATTCGTTCCATGTGGTTGGAAATGTATTTGGTATGATTTACATCTTAAAATTGCCAGACCATATTTTGTGAACTAGCATGTGGTCTATTCTGCAGACTGTTCCCTGTACACATGAGAAGAATGCGTATTCTGCTGCTATTGGTTGAAATGCTCTGTGTGTTTGTTAGACTCTTTTAAGCTATAATGTCATGTGACCCCCGCTCCATCATTGTGCTTTTGTCTGGGTGTTCTATCCATTGTTGAAATCCTCTATTACTGTGTTGCTGTTTATTTCTCCCTTCAGTTCTGTCAATGTTTGCTTCCTGTGCAGACTATTTGACTTACAATGACTCAATTTGGCATTTTTATACTTTACAATGATGGGACAGTGATACACATTAGCAGGAATAGTACTTCAGTTTTTGATTTCTCATCTTTTCCCAGGCTAGTGCTATGTAGTACCATACTCAGCAACAGAAGCAAGCCACAGTTCCCAATCACCTGTGTGATCACAGGGGTAAACCACCAATACACTTACATACATTTTGTACCCATACAACCATTCTATTATATACATTCATTACAGCAGTCAATAAATCACACGAGATATTCAACACTATGATAAAATAGGCTTTGTGTTAAATGATTTTGTCCAACTGCCGGCTAATGTAAATGTTCTCAGCATGTTTAAGGTAGCCTAGGCTAAGCTATGATGTTTGATAGGTTAAGTATATTAAATACATTTTTGGTACATGACATTTTCAACATATTTTAATTCCATTGTAAGTCAAGGAAGATCTGTATTTGGATGCTCTGAAGTTGTGCATATTGTTATAACTGTCATATCTTATCTTCCTGGTGAATTGACCTTTTTATGATAATATAGTATCTCTCTTGGGCTTCCCTGGAGGCTCAGTGGTAAAGAATGTCCCTGACAAGCAGGACACACAGGTTCAATCCCTGCATCAGGAAGATCCCCTGGAGAAGGAAATGGCAACACATTCCAGTATTCTTGCCTGAGAAATCCCATGGACAGAGGAGCCTGGTGGGCTATGGTCCACAGGATCACAAAAGAGTTGGATACAACTTAGTGACTAAACAACAAATGTCTCTCTTAGAAGTTTTTGACTTAGTCTATTTTGTCTGATAAACAAGTATGGTCATCCCTGCTTTCTTTTGGTTACTATCTGTCTATAATATATTTTTCCATCTTTATACTTTCAGCCTATATCTATCCTTAAATCTAATGTGACTCTTTTATAGACAATATATAATCTTTTTTCTCCCATTCAGCCATTCTATGTCTGTTGACTGTGAAGTTTAACTTCAAAGCTAGACAACACATTAAAAAGCAGAGACACTACTTTGCCAATAAAACTCCATCTAGCCAAAGCTATGTTTTTTTCCAACAGTCATGCACAGATGTGAGAGTTGGATCATAAAGACTGAGCACTGAAGAACTGATGCTTTTGACCTGTGGTGTTGAAAAAGACTCTTGAGAGTTCCTTGGAATACAAGGAGACCCAACCAGTCCATCCTAAAGGAAGTCAACTCTGAATATTCATTGGAAGGACTGATGCTGAAGCTCCAATACTTTGGCCACCTGTGCAAAGAGCCAACTCACTGGAAAAGACCCTGATGCTGGGAAAGACTGAAGGCAGGAGGAGAAGGGGATTGCAGAGAATGAGATGGTTGGATGGCATCACTGACTCAGTGGACATGAGTTTAAGCCAACTCCAGGAGATGGTGAAGGATAGGGTAGCCTGGCGTGCTGCAGCCCGTGGGGTTGTGAAGAGTGGGACATGACTGAGCATCTGAACCACAAACTCATAGAGGACTATCATCATCCTGTTCATTGTTTTCTGTCTGTTTTGTAGCTTTCTTGTTCCTCTTTTCTACTATTGCTATATTCTTTTGCATTTTGTTGACTTATTTTTTGTAGTGACGTAATTTGACTCCTTTTCCATTTCCTTTGTGTCTTCTATAGGGATTTTCTCTGTAGTTACCATGTGGCTTGCATAAAATATCTTACATTCATAACAATATATTTTAAGCTGATAATAATTTAACTTCAGGTATATATATTCTACATTCTAACTTCTCCCCCAGACTTTGTTATCAGTGTCATGAATTTTATATTTTTGTAGCGTGTATCTATTAATATATCTTTGTACTTACTGTTTATACGCTTGTCTTTACCCAAAAGTGTAAAATACACATACAGTCTTTAGTTCCTTAATACAGTAACTAGAGCACTAAACACTACAAGTATTTTACATAAGCCATCAATGTGCTTCTGTTCAAGCCTTAAAAACTCAACAGTCAATTTAAATGAACTATATTAACTTAAATAGGGTGGAGATTCTTGGTTTTTGATCAGACTTCTGGAAGTCTAACACATATAACATTCTGGGTGACTTATTCCCAAGTACTGGACTCTTCATTCTTCCAATGCTCTATGCTCTGCTGATTCTTTCCTGGTTTTTAGGAGCAGGCCAGGTAGCATGGCAAAGTGGGGGACCCCTAGGCAGGGCACAAGGATGTGCCATTTCCCGTGCTGAGTTTCATGAGGGAAGAATGTATGAAAAACAAACTGCAAAAAATTATGGTATTGTCGCATAACTGAGAGAGGGGAAGGCGAAGAGGAAATAAGGAAGAACAGAAAGAAGAAAGAGAAGGAAGGAAGGTCAAGAGCAAAGATAGGAAAGGAAGGAGGAAGCAGTCATAAACTAAGGAAACAAATTTCAGAGAAGAGAAAACACAAGAGTAAAGTTGAACAGTGTTATTTACAGAATTGACCTGGAACAAATATAAAATGAACTTTTCTCCTACTTCAGGACAGTCTGACACATACCACTAAGATTCCCCTTGAAACAGCCTACCCAGCTTTTGGAGGGCTTTAACACTTAGAATTTGAGAAAGAATCATAAACTGGAATCAGTCTCTGTTTGGTCTAAGTTTTACATGTTCTTATTTTTCTGATGAATGATTTGTAAGATACTTTCTATATTTATCAAAAGGTTAAAAAAAAAAAAAAACAGATTCTGACTTGTCAAAGGTAATTTATCTGTGGATTGGCCTAAAGGCAGGGTATGGATTAATAGAGATGACAAGCTCTCTTCCAGCTGAATGATCTCCTCTCCTTAGAGACTTGACATTTTCGTAAAGTTTTGCCTAATTGGCTTTGCTTTGGCCTGTATATTTCAAATTCACATTTAATTAATCATTCCCTCCTCTGTGATTTCACATTATTTTTGCTTTTGTGTTTTTTCATTCCATTCAATAAATATTTATTGAGTTCCTATGCTGTACCAGGAACTATGCTTGGGATAAATTAGCAAACTATAGACAGGCTAGCAATTTAGCAGGGCAGAACTCCTTGAATAAACACTCCGTATGGGGAGTGATAAAAGGGAGACAGAGGGTGACAGTATGTGGGATCTTCCCTGCTACTGAAGATGTTCCATTATGGTGAGTTTTATAATTATATGTGGGCATGTTTGCCTTTGCTTCTAGATTATAAGTTTCTCAAGAGCCAGAACCATCTTCTACTTGTAAGCTCACACCCTCCTTGTCATTGCCTCACAGTATAATTACTATTGCTCAGTAAATATTTGTTGAATTAAACTTGGAAAATATGGGACTTGGCTTTAGGAAATGTGCTCAAGTTCCAGCTCTGTCAATGACTAGCTATCTCATCTTGAACAATTTACTGTAACTTTTGACATTTTAATGACCCCGTTTGTAAAATTAAGGGAGTGGACTCAAGTGTCTATGCAGTCACATTAAGTAGTTGCTGAAAGACAGGCAGAAGTGACAAAGGATGAACTGTCAGCATCTCTAGGTCTAATCATAACATCTTCCAGTTGACTATACAAATACAGATTTAATATATTATTGTTCTAACCATGCAATTTGATTACTATTTTTAAACATAGCAAGACAGTTAAAGGATATGGTTAATTTTTTGGTTTGTTTTCTCAATTGCACATATTTTCAAAGAGATTTTGCCAAATAGAGAGGTGGTATGACATATGGGCTAGAAGCATGGCTTCTAAAGTCAGAGCTACGCACATTTTCATTACTGTAAAAATATTTAAATTCTGGTGGAACTTCTTCCTTATTTGGAATATTTTTTTTCCTATATTCTTACCTGATGTGATAAAACTTTGTACAACATGTATGTGCTTTCCCCCTCCCATTCACAGTAGACAAAGCATGAGCTCTAGAATCCGACTTCCAAGTATACCGCCCAGCTCTGATCTAAGCTTAGGAATGGAGCAAGTTACTTACTCTCTCTTGTGTCTCAGTTCCTCATCTATAGATTGTTCTTATCTCACAGGATTGATGTGAGGATAAGATGAATTAATTTCTATAAAGTATTAAGTACAGCACCTGACATAATAATATGCAACAAGCTTTGTCTATTACCCTCATCATCATCCCCCTCCTCCCTCCACTTATAATAAGTAGCAGATGCTGACATTTAAAAATTTTGCAATGCCTCTATATAAACTCAGTAAAGGTCAATTGATTTCAACTGAATGTCAGGATTCCATATTGATCCTAAACTTCTTTTCAACTCCTATTTTTGGCCAGGTTATTCCATCCTTGGGACAGGTGCTAAATATCATCATCAATAACAACAATATATCTACAGTTTATTAAGTACTTAAATGTGCCCCAACCATAAGTATTTCATTTGATCCTTACAACCCTATATGGGTTAACACCGAGAAGCCAATTTAAGATACAGAAATTGACTTAGATTTTATAATGTTCCCACGAGTCACAGTATTAGTATGGAATGGAACCAGGAATAAAATCAAGGTTCACACAATATTGGAGCCTGTGTGGGGTAGGGGGGGAGGGAACACTGCACAAAATAGTATCTAATTTTTCTGTTGGTTTTGGCTTTCTAAAGTATCATTACATCCGCTAAGTACCATATATATGTGAGAGCTGGACAATCAAGAAGGCTGAGTGCCAAAGAATTGATGCTTTCAAATTGTGCTACAGAAGACTCTTGACAGTCCCTTGGACAGTAAAGAGAGTAAGCCAGTCAATCCTAAAGGAAATCAACCCTGAGCAAGGGCTGATGCCAACCTCCATCAATACTTTGACCCCCTGACATGAAGAGCCAACTCATTGGAAAATACCCTGATGCTGGGAAAGACTGAGGGCAAGAAGAGAAGGCAGCGACAGAGGATGAGATGGTTGGATGGCATCACCAACTCAATGGACATGAGTGTGAACAAATTCTGGCAGATAGTGAAGGACAGGAAATCCTGGCTGTTTAGCCCCATATGGCAAATAGGGCAGGGGTAAAAATGGAAGTTCATTGCTATGAAATGGTGTGTCTAAGGTCCGACAGCTGATAAGTGATTCTGTTGGAACCACAATTCAAAACTCAGTGTTCAGTCCAAAAAATCTGTCTACTATTCCATCCTGTTTCCAAACAACACTTCCTTTCTAGGGATGAACACGTGGCATCTTGTTACTCCCTTCGTCATAAAAAAAAAAATTGGGTAAAATACAAGGAACATTTTGTGAACCTAGAATTTAAGGTTTTAAGTTTGGTGTTGGCAAAAAATGTGTGTTTGCCTTCTTCATTTCTATGTACAATCTTAAGGAAAGGATTTTGAGAGATCTGAAGAATGGCTGAAATGAAAATAAAATTTTTGTCTTAAGTATATTTTCTCATACAAGTCCAGGAGCATCTGCAGTTTCTTGCAGGCACAAGAGAGAGACTTGAGTTTATATAAACCCCCTTTCTTCTGGCTATAGGACAGCTTTAATCAGAGCAGCTCTAGCTACCATTTATTGATCATCTGCTACAAATGTGCCAAGAAATATACAAAAATAGAGCTAATTCTTTCAAGAGTCCTGAAAGGCAAAAGTTTTCCCATTTATAAATGAAAAAATTGAGGTTTAGAGAAGATAAGTAAATGCTCAAGGTCATACAGCTATTAAATAACAAAGTCAAGATTCAAAACTCAGTATGATTCCAAACCCTGATGTTTTCTACTCATTATGTTGCTTTTCTCAGGAAAAAAAATAACTAAAAGGTAAATAGAAATGATATGAGTCTTTTACCTTCCTTTAGCTAAAATAAGAACTTTAAAGGTTGAATTGAGTCAAACTGTGGAGGCTTTGGGAAAACAACATATACTCTAATTACATAAAATCCATGTTGGGGAGAAGTCTAAGCAGAAATGAGTGATCAGCTTCTTTGGGTGAAGTTCTCTGACACCTGACAGTGAGTGTTCACTTAGATCTGCTGGGTTTAATTAGATGTAGGGTCAGTGCCAAAGTGCCCACTGTGAGACCTTTTGAGCAAATCTTTATTCTAGGTCTCACTCATAAGCCAACAAAACAAAATGTGATAAGCAAAGTATCTGTGGGTTGGGTTTTGAAAAACCAGTGTGGGGCTTAACCACACCTCTTGAAGCCCAGGCACTGACACAGATAACACATTTGGGAGGATCACTCGGTGCAAATTTATTAGCATGCAGTTAGCAATAAAATATTTTCTTTTTCTGCAGAAAGGTCACTGACTTCATCCTTGGAATATATTTATTTTGTGCAGCAAAGATTGTATATCACTTTCTTCATCATTTCCTAAATAATCATCTGCTTCTAAAGAAAAACACAAAACCAATAATCTGCTATCTCACCTTCCTTATTTTTACAATTCCATGTTGAAGACAACAATATTGTTTGCTCTTCTTTAAGCAGGTAGTGTGTAGCCTGTCTGGAGGGCAATGGGGAAACTTACTGCCCATCTGCATCCAATGTGGTAGATGGCCTTTTTCAACTAGGCAGGTAGGCACTGCATCAAAAAGAGCACCTCATTTCAGATGGACCAATTATCAGTCAACTTAAAGAGGACCTTGATATGAATGGTCATCTCCTTTCCACTAATATGGTTACTGTGCCACGTAAAAGGCCCCCTTTTAGCGCCAATAAACACCAGACTATTCAGGATAGAAATCACTCTCCTTCAAAGTAGAAAATAAAATGAATTAAAAGCAGTAAAATAAATCATTCCAGGTTGGAGCCTCCTATAGGAAGTCTCGACTATAAAGTTTCAGGGCAGGCTCTTGATGAGACCCAGCAGGACCCAGGTGAGTGGCTAAGGAGGGGGTCTGCACACTTGAAAATCATTTACATTGGGATCCTGCCTACTTTTCAGACATCCCCATGACTTTTCCTCTCCACTCCCTTTTGACTATTCACAAATCAAGTCCCTGTTGCTTTACAAAGAATTCTGGAAGGATAAATGAGAAGGTCTGATATTTCTCTGCTCCCTTGGTCCAAGAAAAGGTCTTTTGAAAACTACCCAAACGGTCTCTAAAAAATTAAGCTGTGCTGTTTAGCAAGCATCTGTATTCCAAACAGTTCCCCACCTAGTGAAAATGCAACTGTTATTGCTTTACATTAGGCTCAGATTAAAATATGTTCTCTTATGATCCCTCAGGGCCTTGCCAATCCAGGGGTTTGGTCCTTGATTGACTTGGCATTCAGTTGACAATTTCTTCTTTGTGACATTGCTGATCTTTGCTATATCCTTCTATTGGACCAGAAAAGAGCTCACCTGCTTTCAAAGGTAATCTACAGCAATCACTTCTGGTTCCTAGTAAAGCTGGCAACTAATGTGTACAATTAAATTACAGGCAAGTGAAAGGTTATTTACACTTTTTTGTTGAAGCCAAGCTCTTTAAGAATGAAGAAAGCCACATGCAAACAGCGTTCACAATAAAAATAAATGTCTCTGAAGAAAGAATGATGATAGTAATGATATCACTGTGATCTTAACGTTAGAATCCATAATGCTTAAATGCTTAACCTTTCATTTCAATTCTCTGAAAGTCAGTTCTATGAACCTTTAGACCTCTAATCCTCATGATAATCACACATACTGGGAATAATGTTAGTCTAAGCATATGAAGTTGTAACGAAATCACTTAAAGCTTACAAGTCCTTGAAGATGTTAATGTCACAAATATGGTGACACTTTTAAGAAGAATGGTGAAGTTCAGAGGAAAGAAGCTGAGTTGTAGACGTGAGCATGGGTGTGTTAGGGGTAGGGGCAAAGAAAGAGGTGATGCCCAGAGGTATCTGCTACCACACTTTCAGATGGGAAACTTCCACATGCCCTGCAGGCTGGCATCTCCCACAGTATCCAAATACTTTGTTAAACAGAATTTGCCAGAGCAACAAACTCTATAGGACCTTCACAGAATCAATATTTAACCTGGAAATTATTCTCAAAGCCTCCTTCCTTAGGATTATGTTAATCTTATGTTTCAGGCTCCTGGAACTTCACACAAAGAGGAAAGCTTTTGTTGTTGAAATTCTGAAATGTTTGGGTTTTATGCAAACAATGCTCATATGTTTCCAGAAATAAACCCTAGGACTTCTGAAGTCTGACCTACATTAATGACCATACACTTTTCAGAAGTCCATGGGGACGCTTCTGTGCCTTCTGCTACTCCTTCCCCATGACTTAACTGCTATTCTCACCCAAAAAGCAGACACAGAGGTGTTAATTTACCAGGGAAAAGGGACGGGTGACATAGTTCTCATGGTCTCTGTTTACTTTCAAGACATCATTGCCTGTTGACATCTTCAATTATCAATGGCAGCTAACTACTGACAAAGTTAAAACCTATTTGTCCACCAGATTAAGAAGAGGGAGGGAATATACGTATACTTCAAGTTGAATCATGTTGTTGCACGGGAGAAGCCAAAACAACATTGTAAAGCAATTATCCTCTAACTAAAAGAAAAGGAATCAAATTTGGAAATAATTAGGTATGGAGAATTTTATTCCTTCATTCAATAAATATTAATTGCATGCCTACTATACTCCAACACTGTGCTGGATATTTAGTTTACAGCAGGGAATAAGGAAGATATTGTCCCTGCCCCCATGTTAGTTTCAGACGAAGGGGATAAGACTTTGAATAAATAACTAGATACATGATTGCTCAACTCCATCTGGATAATGGTAATAAAAGAGAAGTTCACAGGCCATGAGTTTATGCAAGAGAGGCTTTTAGGGGCAGCTTTCCTGAAGAAATAACATCTCAACCAAGAAAGCTGGTATTTTTGAAAGTAAAATCTGTGCAACTCTTGGTCACCTTCGCAAATCAAATCATGATGCATTAAGTTAATTTACAATCTGAAATGCAGCTTCACATGAAAAAAAATGCATTTCAAAATGCAAATAGCTAAAATTTATAGCTGCCCAAATATGTTTCCTTATTACTTAAAACTGATGCTAGCCAAAACCAAGTCATAGCCTTCTATTTTAAGTAAAATCCTTTACTACAAAAAGAGGGTGGGGAGGAGAATAAGCCAAAAAAGCAAGCAAGGAAAAGCGAAGAAAGGAAGGGAGGAAGGAAGGGGATGGAGGAAGAAAGGGAAGAAGGAAAAGTGGATAACAATTTTAACAGGGGTTCAAAAATAGTACAAAGAAGTTATGTCATTGCTGACCACTGCCTTGGTAGCAACGTTGTGCTCTGTGGATAAACTAAACACCAAAAAGATAAATAACTCACACTTTTCTTATTTTGATAATAAGGACATGCCTAGGTGGGAGTTACTGAAATATCTATTCAGTAAGAGGGCAGCACTATTAACAGATCTCTAAGGAATTCTGGACCAAACATCTAAGCTGAGATGCTCCTTTTACTTATTATTGTTTATTTTTTTGAGACATTCTTTGTAAAGCAAAAGAGACGTGCTGAAAATTTAGATTTTCCAACCATTTCAAACTTGTTAAACTTGGAGTTCATATGTCATTTCTAACTCCTCAGGGTGCTGGCAATGTAACTTTGACTCACAGAGCACTTAGAAGCTCCCAGAGGAGAGAGAAATGGATTTGAATCCCAGCTCCACCATCTCTGCCTTCCCTGATAGCTCAGTCAGTAAAGAATCCATCTGCAATTCAAGAGACCCTGGTTCGATTCCTGGGTCGGAAAGATCCCCTGGAGAAGGGATAGGCTACCCACTCCAGTATTCTTGGGCTTCTCTTGTGGCTCAGCTGGTAAAGAAGGCACCTGCAACGCGAGAGACCTCTCTCTCAGCCTCGCTCATCAGTGACATGGGGGTAATGCTTATTCTAGGATTGTTGTGAGGATTGAATAAAGTAAAGCTTGTAAAGCACTGAGGCCTCTGCCTGTCTGGTACATTGAGATTAAATGTTAGGGTTCTTGTAATGATAGTGCTGACAGTGATAATGATACAGATGAGTATGAAGAAGCTTACTGCAACGACAAGGCTAGGTTCAGACATTTCATAACTTTGGGCCCTGGAAAGATTACTGGACTCACCAATATAATTACAAATAAATCTTAACTCTTTAATGTTACTTATATTTTTGCTTCAATTAAAATAGCTTCTTTCCAGATTTCTCTGATTGAAAAATTTCAGGTGCATTTACCAATAGGACCTTTCCTTTTTTTTTTTTTTAATTGGGATAGAGTTGCTTTACAATGTTGCATTGGTCTTTGCTACACAATGAAGTGAATCAGCTATAAGTATACCTATATTCCTGTCCTCCTGGATGTCCCTTCCCTGCACCATCCCACCCCTCTAGGTCATCACAAAGCACCCAGGGTGAGCTCCTTGTGTTATACAGAGGCTTCCCACTAGTTATCTATTTTATAAATGGTAGTGTAAATATGGGCTTTCCTGGGGGTTTACATGGTAAAAAAAAAATACCTGCCTGCAATGCAGGAGACCCCAGTTCAATTCCTGGGTCAGGAAGATCCCCTGGAGAAGGGGTAGGCACCCATTCCAGTATTCTTGGGCTTCCCTGGTGGCTTAGCTGGTAAAGAATCCACCTGCTACACAGGAGACCTGGGTTTGATCCCAGGGTTGGGAAGAACCCCTGGAAAAGGGAATGGCTACCCACTCCAGTATTCTGGCCTGGGTCAGAAAGAGTTGGACACCATATACTGGGTCACAAAGAGTCAGACATGATTGAGCGGCTTTTACTTCCTGGTAGTTCAGATGGTAAAAAATCTGCCTGCAAGGCAGGAGACATATATATTTGTTGTTCAGTCACTAAGTCGTGTCCAACTCTTTGCAACCCCGTGAACTGCAGCACACCAGGATTCCCTGTCCTTCACTATCTCCCAGTTTGCTCAAACTCACGTCCAAATACATACATGTCAATCCTAATTTCCCAATTCATTGTACTCCCCGTTACCCCTAGCCCGTGTACACATGTCCATGCTTTATCTCTATTCCTGCCGTAAAATAGGTTCCTCTGTACAAGTTTTCTACATTCCACATACATGTGTTAATATATGATACTTGTTTTTTCTCTCTGACTTCGCTCTGTATGACAGGTTCTAGGTCCATCCACATCTCTAAAAAAGTTTCATGCTTTGCTAGCTCCCTGAGAACATCCTGAGTTTGCCGGCTGGCCATTCAATATTGCAGAACACGAAGATTGGGAGACATGAAACAAGAAAATCAAAGAAGGTGACTTCCCTGAATAAAGGCTACTGCAATCAGAGGATAACGATTATAGCCTCTTGGTGAAGAAATAGATGACTTCTTTAGCCCCATCTCTCCCTGTTTCCCCGTCTTTACTACAAGTCCACTATCTTTTGTACTTGATTCGATTCATTTCTTTCCAGCCATTTTCAACTCTCACCTAACCCCATGCTTGTCGTGCCAGAAAAGACTAAACACCAAGGGAATGACCAGTGACTCACAGAGTCTGTTCCCTCATTTCCACTCCGAGTTTCACCTCACAGATTCCTCTTACCAAGACCACTGGGCTCCAAGAGAGTCACATGGATCAACTTTGTCTTCTGGCTTCTGGCTTCTGACCCCCTTTCTTGGCTCTCATCAGCCCACTCCCTCGGTGGATCATCACCACTAGTGCTAAGCTCTGAGTCAGCAACCACATTAAATGACCAGCATGGCTCACGAGGAGCCAAGTCTGGGAAGACAGCTAGTCTTCCCACCCTAGAGCAAGGCCATGGCTGTTCAGCTTTTCTGGGTTGAAGAGACACAGAGCATGAATGACTGCAGCAAGCTGGGAGGAGGAGAAGACAGACTTGATGAATTTGCTGAATGAAGATGTAACTGAGTATATAAAAATTGAATGTCCTTGTCCTTATCCTCACACCTCTCATTTCCAAAAGCTCCCATCCTCCCTGTCCTCTCGCTACCTGTCTAAACACACACACACATACATTAAACTTTTTGTGATCTTGATCAAAATCTGTGAGACTTCTCTGTAATTAACATGATTGAGTCTGGCAGTATTTATTAGGGTGATTTCCTTTCACCTTTATTCTATTGCTTTCACATTTTATGTGCACATGGGCAAGGGTATTAAACTCCACAAATCTTGGCTTTCTTACATATAAAATTGGGCTTTATAGTAGTATCTGACCTAGCGAGATATTGTGAGACAATACATGAGAGACACCTACCCTTGCCTAGTTCTTAACACACCTAATAAAAGGGGAACCCGGGATCCAACCCATGTGGTCTGATCTCAGAGCAGACAGAGCCCATGGTGAACTATCTTGAGAACTCAACAAAAGTTGGCTATCATTACTACTATTATTGTAACTATTGCAGTCACTGTGGAGAATCTGAAAATTCATATGAGTGAAATAAAAACTGCTCAGTCTCTTTTTTAGAGATAATAATTTTTAGTGTTTTGGCACTATCCTCCCATTCGTTTTTCGACATAATTTTTTTTCTCCAAAAGTAGGACCATATTGTGTTTATTGTTTTTAATCTGCTTTTCTGTTTAATATTTTGTTGATAATTGTATCATATCAATAAATATTTTCACATTAGATTTTATAGATTAAGAAAAATGTCACAATGTTAAGATGTGTCACTCTCTGGGTATCTCTGACCGGGTGTCTTGTCTCTGATGGTGATCTTGAAGCCCATATCCCTTGCATTGTATTAGCCTTACAAATAGCCTCTGAGGCTTATGGGCAAGTTCCCCAGTTTACTGACTCACATAAGAACTTACTCAACAGAAGCCACAGCAGACATAACGTCTCACAAACAGTAGAGTTCTTTCCTCCATCACATAAATATTAAATAAGAAATGGCACTTCATAAAATAGCATTATAGCACAATGACCATGTGTTTCATGAAGAGTTGGCAGTTTAGCCAGAATCTGGTACAAAACTCACATAGAAGCTCCTCATGGATTAAAGACAGATATTGACAGATCAAGCAGGAAGGGAAGTGAACTTTATCAGTGTGTTTAGGAATATGAAAATAGAAGTCAAAAGAACTCACTGGATACATAGGTCTACAAGCAAAAGTGAAGCTGCTTAGTCGTGTCCGATCCTTTACGACCCCATGGACTGTAGCCTGCCAGGCTTCTTCGTTCTTGGGATTCTCCAGGCAAGAATACTGGAGTGGGTTGCCATTTCCTTCTCCAGGAGATCTTCCCGGCCCAGGGATCGAACCCGGGTGTCCTGCTCTGCAGGCAGATGCTTTACCCTCTGAGCCACCAGGGAAGCCCATAGGTCTACTGAAGTACCACAATATGCAGCCTGCGTCCGAGAACCAAAATGTAGATAAGAGGAACTTTCATTCATCTATTCATTTACTTATGAACCACTTTTTTCAAAAACAAAGTTTGAGCCAGCTATCAAATTTATACAGGCTAAATGAATCTTATACCCACATGAATCTTATGCCCTCACCTGGGTGCAGTTTTCTACAAAGGTCTGCATATCTGCTATGCCCTTTCTCTCCACCACCCACTCAAAATATCAGTTCAAGCCTTATTTCCTTAATGAATTCCAATAGGAGAGAGCAACCTGATCACCCTCATCTCTGAAAATTTTATATGTAATTGGGTTTAAACACTTGGTGTAATATTTTGCAACTCACTTTTTTTCTGGGATATCAAAAAAGAGGTTTCCATAGTAATGGATTTTCCAGGTAGTTATAAATTTTCCTAGTGACTTTCTTTGTACTCTAGTCTTAAACAAGTCCCTTAACAACTATGAGTCTTAGTTTCCTTATATATAAAGTGTTGATAATACATAATGGGAAATGTTCATGTGAGGATTAAATATCATAGTCCTTCATGTATGGAAGTAGCTATTGTCTTATTAGTTATTAATATGGATTTGCTAACTAGGATCATAAATTATAAATGTCTATTATTATAATGGATTACATACATTACAGTGTCATCTACACAGAAGATAGTGGCTTATTTCTATGTTTGATATCCAAAAGCTTCTATGACATCTTAGGCATTGATGTCCCCACATGACAGAGGTTTTAATATTTCTTTTCCCCTCTGTATCACAGTACCATTTCAGTTGTCACAAACTCCCTCATTCTCTCTCTCTCCTTCAATCAATCTGAGGGGAAGGAGGGTTACGGGATAATCAACCAGATGAGAAAACTTGTTAGGACTGTGTTAAAATAAAAACTAAAAGCATGAGAGGAATCTGCATTTATGAAGACTTCACCTGCCATCTGCTACTAGAACCATTATTTCACTAAGTCCTCAACAAACTTTTTGAAGGGGACCTTGTTCATCATTTCCATTTCATAGTCTAAGCTAAGACTTAGAACGGTTAATGACTTGACATTTTTTATTATCCTCCAGAGTGAATACAGTGGCCATCCAGTAAATCAACATTGGTATTTCTTCCTCTATTTGTCTCTTTATGTTGCAGGAAATCCTGAGGCAAAGAATTTTAAAAGATGATCCCTTCTGCTTTCCACTGGCTGCACACGTCCTATACCATCATTTCTCCTGCTTCCATTTGATGCAATGATGTACAGTGCTCTCAATTTAAGAATGAGCCCAGACTTCAGTGGGATGTTCTTTGCTCAGTCAAAATCACCCCTTAGGAAGCAGAGCTGAACTCTGTGCCCTGGAGTTCCAGCATCTCCTCAAGAAAGAAGCCCTCATTAAAGCAATCTCCTTTACAGCAGGGTCTTACTTTTAAGCATACGGCATTGTCACTTGGTTCATGAAGCTGAAGACTGTACATTACATTTCATCAAGATATGAGTAGCTTTGCTTTTGGTCTCTGGAGAATGGAGTATAGGAAAATAACTACAGGGAATTGAATTTCTTCAGTATCAGTAAATCGCCTGGTCATACATTCATTGAAGAGCTATACCGGTTACTTAAAGATTAGGCTTGTGTGTCTGTGGGGACTAGGATACTTACTGGGCTGCTTGAATGCAATTACAGAAAGGCTCCCAGCAAGCGCAGCCAGATACATGGTCACAGAGAAAAAGTAAAGAAAACAATGAGGTATCTCTCAGGAGGGTCTGGTTTATTTGCTGATTGGTGGTAACAAAAGAAGGCAATATTGAAAAATGCAGCCACACTATCAGTCTTTTCTCAGCCAATAATCTAAAACTGCTTTTAACACAAAGTCCCACCAGTTGCCTTAATCTCTGAGAGTTCCATAGCTGACACTGCCTCAGGAGAAAACCAGTCTTCTACTGGAGAGAAAAAGTTGACTTCTGCACACACATTCTATTTACACTAAATTCAAAGATCCTCTAGGAAAATAAGTGGAACACTAGACAAATGTTAGTGACTCTGCAACACCTCAGTAACATTTGTTCACTGTTAATTATGACTACTCAGACAGGAATGTAAGAGCTGGAAAGGAGAGAAAAAAGGAAATACTTAGCTAGAGCCTACTATGAATCAGATTGTGTCAGGAAGCTTGCACATAGATCTCCAGAAAAGCAGGCAGTATGACTTTACCAGCAAAGACACAGGTTCAGAGAAAGTCAGTAATATCACAAGGACACTCGGCTGGTAAATAGTGGAACATGGACTTGAACAGCGTATCTTGACTCTGATATCTGTCACTCTTCCCATTTTCTCCAAGAAACCAGGATATAAGATAACCTTTGGGTAATTGTCATATATTAGGTGGCAGGTGTAAGACAAAAAGATGCAGGAAGAAAGCCAAAGGTGTGGGACTAGTATCAGAGGGCCCACTCTTGGAATGGGTGGAAAGCTTCACAGCTACTTAAGGGAGATGAGAGGCAGGGGGTGATTGGGAATGAGATAGTGGGGTCCACATGATTAAAGGTGAACCAGTTAGCGGGACAGTAAATAAAATCCACATAAATGGATAAAAGAAGCTTATCTTCAATTAGCAAACACTTTCTTCAGCATGATAGGATGGCAAAGAGAATTCCAACAATTGCTAAGCCCTGTCTCTGACTTCACGGAACACAAAGCTGGTAAGGGGAGTGCAGAGGAACTCAGACTTTGGGGTCCCCATCAATTGCACAACAGCTGTGAGAGTTTTACCTCACTGCTGTGAGTTTCAATCTTCTCATTATAAAGTGGATATGATAACATCACTCATGGAGACTTGTTAGCTCCTGAGATATATATTAAAAACTGATTGTATCACAGGTGCCTAATGATGATAGCGGTTGTGGTACTTGAGGTTTTAGAAATAAATGGCTACTACTCTAATAAAAGAGAAAAATGATGAGAGGGAAAAGGCAATAAACTGAAATGAGCATGCCTCTTTCTGTTGGCATTCAGTTCCTGTAAGTGAAGTGAATCTCAACACTGGTTGCTCATGAGAATCAGAAAACACATTAAAAACTACATGTGTGCGTGTATATATATATGCATATATGTATATATATACATACAAGTTTTCATATATATATATAATAAGCTTTCTTTTAAATATATGCATAGGGGTCTCCCAGGTGGCACAGTTGTAAAGAATCCTCCTGCCTAGCAGGAGCTGCAAGAGACTCAGGTTTGATCCCTGAGTTAGGATCCCATGGAGGAGGTAATGGCAGCCCACTCCAGTATTCTTGCTTGGGAAATCCCATGGACAGAGGAGCCCGGTGGCCTTCAGTCTGTGGGGTCACAAATAGTCAGACATGACTGAGTGACTGAGTGCGCACACACACGTGTGTATATACTTATGACAATACATATGTGTGTGTGTATATAAAATGCTTGTTCTCCACCCACCTCCCCAAGGACTCTGATTTAATTATTCTAGGAGGTACTCAGGCCTGTTTCTTTTTTTCTTTTTCCTAACTCTTCAGTAAGTCCAATATGCCAAAAGGATTGAGAATCACTGTCAAACAATACAGCTCTGTCCAAGGGTGACTCCACCCCCAGGCATCTTAGCCCTGGGTGAAGCCACTTGATAGAGGTAAGGGTTGAAGAAAAATAATTCATTTCCATATGGCCTTGTGTTTTGCCTTTGGGCAGTGAGTGGTAATGGTGTCAATCAGGCAGAATCTAGAATTATACAGAATCTCTGTCCCTTTTTTAAAATGGATAAAAAAGCTGTGGTACATATACACAATGGAGTATTACTCAGCCGTTAAAAAGAATTCATTTGAATCAGTTCTGATGAGATGGATGAAACTGGAGCCGATTATACAGAGTGAAGTAAGCCAGAAAGAAAAACACCAATACAGTATACTAACACATATATATGGAATTTAGAAAGATGGCAGTGACGACCCTGTATGCAAGACAGGAAAAAAGACACAGATGTGTATAACGGACTTTTGGACTCAGAGGGAGAGGGAGAGGGTGGGATGACTTGGGAGAATGGCATTTTAACATGTATACTATCATGTATTGAATCGCCAGTCTATGTCTGACGCAGGATACAGCATGCTTGGGGCTGGTGCATGGGGATGACCCACAGAGATGTTATGGGGAGGGAGGTGGGAGGGGGGTTCATGTTTGGGAACGCATGTAAGAATTAAAGATTTTAAAATTAAAAAATAAAAAACTAAAAAAAAAACAAATTAAAATCAATAGAAATAAAAATATTATAAAGAAAATACTTCTGGCATGGCCAGTTGTCCTACCAAGAAAAAAAAAAAAAAAAAGGCTAGTGATCGTCTTATTAACCTATGTTGAAATTCACTAAAGAATCATATTAGGTTAGCAATTTTTTCAAGTAGGTAATGAGTTTGTTGTTTAGTTGCTAAGCCGTGTCTGACTCTTTTGTGACTCAATGGTCTATATCCCACCAGGCTTCTTTGTCTGTGGGATTCTCCAGGCAAAAATACTGGAGTGGGTTGCCATTTTCTCCTCCAAAAGACCTTCCCCACCCAGGGACCAACCCCACGTCTCCTGCATTGGGAGGTGGATTCTTTACCACTGCGCCACCAGGGAAGCCCAGATTTCTTTTGTTTTAAAGTGACAGGCCATGATTTTGAAAGACAATATTTTAGTGGAGGAAGTGTGACATTTGTAGTTCAAAAACCTGGATTCATATTTATTCATTCAGCTACTTCGTTCACCTCCATTCTATCAAATTCTAACATATACAGATGTCCCAGCCTGAAATTTCCTATCAGCACACCAAGCCCAGAAGCCTGGCGCATCACAGAGGGCTGGCTGTTCTGTCATTCATGGTATACCAAGCAGCCTCAGCTCTGAAGGCAGTGCTTGAGTATCACTAAAGATCAAGCTCCAGATCCCAGTAAGTGAGGAATACAGATTCTATTCACTTGCTCTCCCAATTTTACCACAGCCAGAATCGGATGTCCACTTCACTTTTAAAATTAAGTCATAATACAACAGAGGTGTGATTTCAGGTTCCTATTAAAGGAAGCCATGATTTGAAGGGGGGTTATTTCTTAACTACTGCTATTTATTTAATTCCATTTATTTATCTATTTATTTCCATTCCTTTAGCATCTACGTGTTAGTTTTAAGAATTTGCAAATCAGGCAGGGTAGAAGGTAGAAGAAATACTAAGTGGATTGACTTTTGAGTGACTATTCAGTGGGGTTTCCCACATGGCACTAGTGGTAAAGAATCCATCTGCCAATGCCGGAGTTGTAAGAGATATGGTTTGATCCCTGGAGGAGGAAGTGGCACCTCACTCCAGTATTCTTGCCTGGAGAATCCCATGGTCAGAGGAGCCTGGTGGGATACAGTCCACGGGGTCCCAAAGAGTCAGAAATAACTGAGTGCTTAAGCAGCAGCAGCATTCATTGAAATGGTCAACGGCATATTAATCATTTAGTCCAAGGTGAAGACTTTCCTATCTGCTATGGGATAGATAATATTTACTACTTTATAATGAACACTAGCTGGGAAAATATAAATAAAGCACTTAGCACAATACATGACCCCAAACCATAGCTCTTATGACTAGTTCATGGTTGTTTTTTGAGTAAACACAGATCTTACTGTTAAAACTTAACACCTACAGACAAAAGGCTCAAGGAAAAGAAGGAATCTGGGGGTACCAATACTAAACATATTCATTTGGTATAAAATAGTATAATAGGACTTGGCACCATTAATGACAGTACCACTCATAAATAACAGAGCCATGTAGAAGGCTTAACGTGGGTCCATCCTATGAATTAGAATTTGTACTCATGGGCTTCCCTTGTGGCTCAGCTGGTAAAGAATCTGCCTGCAATGCGGGAGACCTGGGTTCAATCCCTGGGTTGGGAAGATCCCCTGAAGAAGGGAACGGCTATCCCCTCCAGTATTCTGGCCTGGAGAAGTCCCTGGGGTTGCAAAGAGTCGGACATGACTGAGGGACTTTCACTTTTCACTTTCAGAATAAAAGTGATGCTTTATATTCCTTCCTGCTATTATAATGCACACAGCATGCCAGGCACCTGGGCAAATGTAATATCCTACCCTGTAGCATGTTTAAATCTAATGAGAAAGACATGTTTACATAGAAACAATGGCAACACAGCACAACAAAACAGCGATGAAGCTGAGTGGAAACTAACGTGGGAGCTCAGATAAAGAGGAACAAACTGGAGACAAGAAAGTTTTATAGAGATGGTAACTCGTTTAGGGATTTGAAGAACTGAGAGGGATCACCAGGTAGAGAAGGAAAGACCGGAACAAAATGTTAGGATGAACAAACATCAAATTTACGTCTTGCCAGGAACTAATGTTTAAGAAAGGTTTCAAGCTTAATTGCATTTATTGCCAAGTTTTAATATTCCCTCATTTGTGGTCTGGAACCTGAATTCTTTTAAAACCAGGTCACTAGCCTCACCTGTTATTCACTGGTTGAACATACAGTTTTAAATATCTACTTGATGTCAGGAACTGTGTCAGGGACTGGCAATGCAGTCAAAGAATAGAGAAGAATATCTTGTCTTCTGGGAGCTTGAAATCCAGATGTTTGGGGGCGTTTGGAGTAGTCAAGTAATTGAGAGTGTTCAGTGGGTGAAGGGCAGGCAAATCTTCCAACTTCATTGTGTCTCAAAAAATAGGAATCATTATTATTATCTTAACTAATTCCTAGGATGGTTGGTACAGGTTATAACTACTGGGAGTATAAAAAAGTATAAAAATATAAAGTAAAGGTACTATTGTCACTTTTTAGTCACCTAATTAAATTTATTTAAAATAGCTAAAAATTAAGATTTTTTTCCTTAAACATACAATAAGTATTTTGCACCAATTATTTACATTGTAAGAAATTAATATAATTATGCTTAGTGTCATCTAGTTAATCCCTTTTAAAGAAAAACAAACAAACAAAACACCACCTGCTATCCAATCTGTACTCACAGAGAACAAGGATTCAAAGATCTCTATGTTTTCAAGAGTACAGTTTATCTAAAATTTTCCAGTAAAATAAGAGAAGAATGAAGGAATAAAGAACAACCATGATGCTGACCTAGGAAACAAACATTGATACAGAGTCTGGTTGGAAGACTCTGAACATGGAGGGGGTAGAGCACAGGGCACAGCCAGTGGCCACTGGAGCCACAGTGTCTGAGTCTGCAGCTAAGTAACTATGTGACCCTGGGTTAGTACTTGAATTATCTGTGCTCATCTTTGCTCAGTTATGTTCAAGGTTCTGCCACCCCATGGACTATAGCCCACCAGGCTCCTCTGTCCATGGAATTCTTCAGGCAAGAATCCTGGAGTAGGTAGCCATTCCCTTCTCCAGGGGATCTCCCCAACCCAGGGATCAAACCTGGGTCTCCTGCATTGCAGGCAGATTCTTTACCCCCTGAATCACCAGGGAAGCCCCTTAAATTACCTGTACTCATCTTTGTTGTGTCTGACTCTCTACGACCCATGGATTGGAGCCCACCAGGTTCCTGTGTCCATGGATTTTCCTGCAATAATACCAGGAAATTTCCTCCTCCAGGGCATCTTCCTGACCCAAGGATCAAACCTGCATCTCCTGCATTGGAAGGCAGATACGTTACCACTGAGCCACCTGGAAAGCCTTCATCTTTGCTCATCCCTAAAATTGGAATGATAATAGTACCCACTCTGAGAGCTTTCAGAAAGAATCACTAAGTTCACATAGGCAAAGCTTTTAGGGTAGAGCTTGGCATACACTAAGTGCTAATGACATACTACCTACCATTATCCCTCAACTATCACGACTGTTCTTTTAAACCTACATCTTCCCTAATGGAAAGAAACTAGAGAAAATGAAACTAACTCAGTGATCTAACCAGAAAAAAAAAAAATCCATCTTCTGATTTAATCACAATAATATTTCTATCTTCTAATATAATCACAGTAATTTGTCTGTGCAAAGTGCTTCGCAGTCATTCCCAATGACCCTACTCCACCCGAGGTTGTCTGAGAAGACAGATACCCAGGTTAGTACGCAGGCTGTTAGCAACGTTTCAGAGCCAAAGATGACTTGATCGCTGAAAGGTGATCACATTTTGCTGGATTTTTAAATTTCTGTTCATTATTTCTTTCACTTCCTGGAGGCTTATGATGGAGACACACTGCCTTTTGTTTGGATTCTACAGTATGCACAGATTTTGTATATTTGGAAATAGATGATATTCCTATCTTGCAAATTTAACAAAAATCAAAGTGGGGAAAAAAAGGGTCAAGCCTCATTATATTATTCTGCAATCTTTGCAAAGCAGCCCCAACATTACGTATATATTTGAGATCCCTAACCGAAGCTCCCTTTGGCTGAAGCATCCGACTGCATTAGTGAGTGACTTGAAGGAGGTGCTGTGAATGCAATGTTAGGCAATTAAGGAAAGGAAATGCCGGCCAGACCATTTGTTTTCTCATAGATTATCTTTCCAAGTGTGGGCCAGCAGGAACAATTTTTAGGCTGACTTTGGAAATTTAGGGACTTCCTATAGCTCAGGGGCTTCCCTTGTGGCTCTGCTGGCAAAGAATCCATCTGCAGTGTGGGAGATCTGGGTTTGATCCCTGGGTTGGGAAGATCCTCTAGAGAAGGGAAAGGCTACCCACTCCAGTATTCTGGCCTAGAGAATCCCATGCACTATACAGTCCATGGAGTTGCAAAGAGTTGGACATGACTGAGCTACCTTCACTTCTCTATAGCTCAGATGGTAAAGAATCTCCCTACAGTGCAGAAGACTCAGGTTCGATTCCTGGTTCAGGAAGATCCTCTGGAGAAGGGAATGGCAATTCACTCCAGTATTCTTGCCTGGAGAATCCATGGACAGAGGAGCCTGGTGGGCTACAGTCCATGGGGTCACAAAGAGTGGGACACAACTGAGCAACTAATACTTGGAAAATTACTATCAGCAAATTGTATGTGAAACATGGACTTCAAAATTTTTAAATAGGTGTACTTAGAGAATGTGAAAGTAACATTTTAAAATAAAGGAACTGTTCTATACATAGGTGAATACTAAGTCTCAACAAAGCACAGGGAAATCTTGTTATGAAAATTGTGTTCTTTAAGCTTTTTAGGCATTGACCCTATTTCTAAGCTTCTAAACTATTAATCATTTTCCATCCTCTTAGATTTTGGAACAGGCCACAGAATTGCAATGAAAACCTTAAAAAATTATTTTGGACTGATTATTGTGTAATGTCCCAAGAAAGTCACATGAAGACTCTTATCACTTGAGAATCACATGTTGAAAGTGAAGATGCTGTCACAGTCTATATTTCTGCTGTTTCTTTGCCCTTAGCTTTCATAGTCCTTCTCTGATATTCTGTGATAGATTTATCCACAAAGCCAGCTGAATGAGAATAGCTGTGAGGATTTATGGTGCATACAGAACAAGGGTGGGCAAACTGCAACTTATAGGCCAAATCATGCCCTCACTTATTTTTAAAATAAAGATTACTGAACTACAGCCACGCTATTTATTTACTGCCAGTGGCTGTTTTTGCACTGTAACAGCATAGTTGAGTATTTGTATCAGAAACACTCTGGTTTACAAAGCCAAACATATGTACCACCTGAACATTTACAGAAAAAAATGCATTAAACTTTGGCATACAAGACAAAGCAGTGAGTTAAGAAGTAGGTAAGAAAATGACATTCTGAAAGTATTATTGATTTATCACTGCAGTCACTAGATATCTATTCTCTTTTTATAAAAAACTTGCATGTGTTGATATATTATTTCTCACCTGGACTATTGTTTCTGAAACTAATCCCCAAGATGAAGTCCATCATGTCTTCCTTCAAGATTCTCAGCTGCTGCTGCTGCTGCTGCTAAGTCCATTCAGTCGTGTCTGACTCTGTGCGATCCCATAGACGGCAGCCCGCCAGGCTCCCCCATCCCTGAGATACTCCAGGCAAGAACACTGGAGTGGGTTGCCGTTTCCTTCTCCAATGCATGAAAGTGAAAAGTGAAAGTGAAGTCGCTCAGTCGTGTCTGACTCTTAGCGACCCCATGGACTGCAGCCCACCAGGCTCCTCCATCCATGGGATTTTCCAGGCAAGAGTACTGGAGTGGGGTGCCACTGCCTTCTCTGGATTCTCAGCTGAATCATATCTAATTCTGAAAAACCTTCTTCAGTACTCACAGATGGGTCTGACTACCCTTTTCTATGCATACTCACATTTTTTCTAGTACTTTTAGTATTAGAGAGTATTTAAGGGCTTCCCAGGTAGCACTGGTGGTGAAGAATCCACCTGCCAATACAGGATATGAGGGTTCGATCCTTGGGTCGGGAATACTCCCTGGAGGAGGGCATGACAGTCCACTCCAGTATTCTTGCCTGGAAAATACCATGGACAGAGAAGCCTGGTGGGCTACAGTCCATGAGGTCGTGAAGGGCCAGACATGACAGAAGCGACTTAGCATGCACCCAGCGACTTAGCATGTAAGCGCCTCCAGTCTTAATCAACATTGTATCCATCTCTTACACACTGCCTGCTGTGTGTGGTAGATATTCAGTGAATGTTTGCTGAAGTTAGCTGAAGAAAAAGTGGTAAGCAGAAGTCTTGAGAAATTAACTTACTGAAGATCACACAGTCAGCATGTGATAAAGCTCAGATTTGAACCCAGATCTGAAAATAAATGCTCTTTCCATTTATTTCACTGCTTCTAATCAGGAGACTGGAGTTTTCATTTTCATTCTGCTATGGATAATATGGATCTTTATCTATACAATAAGGATTTTATATATTTCAAGCCCTCTTCTCTAACATTTGATGTGCTCTAGGACAGTCATTTCACTAAATCATGGAGGTTATTTAAAAAAAACAGCTATGGTATATGGCTACTTTGTGGTTCAAGTCAGGACTGCAAAGGCTACTTAAGGTCATCTAATCAAAAAAAAAATTCTCAAAGAAGGGCCAGTTGCTTCCCTGATAGGTAGCTATTGATAAGTTTTGAATGATATTGAGGGCTGCTTAGCTGTGCCCAGGTAGAGGCTGAGTGGTCATTGGTTAGGGTGTTGGAGAAACATAAGAATTGGGGTGGGGGTGGAAGGGGAGGGTGGATTGAATTATCTGTTATTTATATCCCAGCTGTAGACTTATTACACAGAGTCGGACAAGACTGCAGCAACTTAGCAGCAGCAGCAGACTTATAAGACAAGTAACTCATTCTTCAGTGATATTTTTAAAATTAATTAATTTTAATTGGAGGGTAATTACTTTACAATATTGTAGTGGTTTCTTCCATACATTGACATGAATCAGCCATGGGTGTACGTGTGTTCCCCATCCTGAACCCACCTCCCTCCCCATCCCATCCCTCAGGGTTGTCCCAGTACACTGGCTTGGAGTGCCCTGTCTCATGAGTCGAACTTGGATTGATGATCTATTTCACATACGATAATACACGTTTCAATGCTCTTCTCTTAAATCATCTCATCCTTGCCTTCTCCCACAGAGTCCAAAAGTCTGTTCTTTGTGTCTCTTTTGCTGTCTCACATATAGAGTCATCATAACCATCTTTATAAATTCCATGTATGTGTTAGTATACTGTACTGGTGTTTTTCTTTCTGGCTTACTTCACTCTGATTAATAGGCTCCAGTTTCATCCACCTCATTAGAACCGATTCAAATGTGTTCTTTTTAATAGCTGAGTAATATTCCAACTCACATGCTAGTAAAGTAATGCTCAAAATTCTCCAAGCCAGGCTTCAGCAATACATGAACCATGAACTTCCTGATGATCAAGCTGGTTTTAGAAAAGGCAGAGGAACCAGAGATCAAATTGCCAACATCCGCTGGATCATTGAAAAAGCAAGACAGTTCCACAAAAACATCTACTTCTGCTTTATTGACTATGCCAAAGCCTTTGACTATGTGGATCACACTAAACTGTGGAAAATTCTGAGAGAGATGGGAATACCAGACCACCTGACCTGCCTCTTGAGAAATCTGTATGCAGGTCAGAAAGCAACAGTTAGAACTGGACATGGAACAACAGACTGGTTCCAAATAGGAAAAGGAGTACGTCAAGGCTGTATACTGTCACCCTGCTTATTTAACTTATATGCAGAGTACATCATGAGAAAGGCTGGACTGGAAGAAACACAAGCTGGAATCAAGATTGCCGGGAGAAATATCAATAACCTCAGATATGCAGATGACACCACCCTTATGGCAGAAAGTGAAGACGAACTAAAAAGCCTCTTGATGAAAGTGAAAGAGGAGAGTGAAAAAGTTGGCTTAAAGTTCAACATTCAGAAAACGAAGATCATGGCATCCAGTCCCATCACTTCATGGGAAATAGATGGGGAAACAGTGGAAACAGTGTCACACTTTATTTTTGGGGGCTCCAAAATTACTGCAGATGGTGACTGCAGCCATGAAATTAAAAGACGCTTACTCCTTGGAAGAAAAGTTATGACCAACCTAGATAGTATATTGAAAAGCAGAGACATTACTTTGACAACAAAGGTCCGTCGAGTCAAGGCTATGGTTTTTCCTGTGGTCATGTATGGATGTGAGAGTTGGACCGTGAAGAAGGCTGAGCACCGAAGAATTGATGCTTTTGAACTGTGGTGTTGGAGAAGACTCTTGAGAGTCCCTTGGACTGCAAGGAGATCCAACCAGTCCATTCTGAAGGAGATCAGCCCTGGGATTTCTTTGGAAGGAATGATGCTAAAGCTGAAACTCCAGCACTTTGGCCACCTCTTGCGAAGAGTTGACTCATTGGAAAAGACTCTGATGCTGGGAGGGATTGGGGGCAGAAGGAGAAGGGGATGACCCAGGATGAGATGGCTGGATGGCATCACCGACTCGATGGATGCGAGTCTGAGTGAACTCCGGGAGATGGTAATGGACAGGGAGGCCTGGCGTGCTGCGATTCATGCGGTTGCAAAGAGTCGGACGCGACTGAGCAACTGGACTGAACTGAACTGAATATTCCATTCTGTATATGTACCACAGCTTTCTTGTCTATTCATCTGCCGATGGACATTTAGGTTGCTTCTATGTCCCACCTATTATAAACAGTGCTGTGATGAACACTGAGGTACACATGTCTCTTTCGATGCTGGTTTCCTTGGTGTGTATGTCCAGCAGTGGGATTGCTGGGTTTTATGGCAGTTCTATTTCCAGTTTTTTAAGGAATCTCCACACTGTTCTCCATAGTGGCTATACTAGTTTGCATTCCCACCAACAGTGTAAGAGGGTTGCCTTTTCTCCACACTCTCTCCAGCATTTATTGTTTGTAGACTTTTTGATAGCAGCCATTCTGACTGGCATGAGATGGTACCTCATTGTGGTTTTGATTTGCATTTCTGTGATAATGAGTGATGTTGAGCATCTTTTCATGTGTTTGTTAGCCATCTGTATATCTTCTTTGAAGAAATGTCTGTTTAGTTCTTTGGCCCTAGGATAGGTGTTAGCTCTTCTCTAAATTTTTGGTAGAATTCACCTAGGAAGCCATCTGGTCCTGGGCTTTTGTTTGTTGAAGATTTTTTATTACAGTTTCCATTTCCGTGCTTGTGATGGGTCTGTTATGGTTTTCTATTTCTTCCTGGTCCAGTTTTGGGAGGTTATACTTTCCTAAGAATGCGTCCATTTCTTCCAAGTGGTCCATTTTGTTGCCATATAGTTGCTGATGGTAGTCTCTTATGATCCTTTGCATTTCTGTGTTGTCTGTTATGACTTCTCCATTTTCATTTCTAATTCTGTTGATTTGATGCTTCTCCCTTTTTTCTTGATGAGTCTGACTAATGGTTTGTCTATTTTACTTATCTTTTCAAAGAACCATCTTTTAGTTTTTTTGATTTTTATTATACTATCCTTTCTTTTCCATTTATTTCTGCCCTAATTTTTGTGATTTCTCTCCTTCTACTAACCCTGGGGTTCTTCATTTCTTCTTTTTCTAGTTTCTTTAGGTGTAGAGTTAGGTTATTTATTTGATTTTTCTCTTATTTCTTGAGGTAAGATTGTATTGCTGTGAACTTCCCCTTTGCCAAAGAATTGATGCTTTTGAACTGTGGTGTTGGAGAGGACTATTGAGAGTCACTTGGACTGCAAGGAGATCCAACCAGTCCATTCTGAAGGAGATCAGTCCTGGGATTTCTTTGGAAGGAATGATGCTGAAGCTGAAACTCAAGTACTTTGGCCACCTCATGCAAAGAGTTGACTCACTGGAAAAGACTTTGATGCTGGGAGGGATTGGGGGCAGGAGGAGAAGGGGATGACAGAGGATGAGATGGCTGGATGGCATCACCAACTCGATGGACATGAGTCTGAGTGAACTCCGAGAAATGGTGATGGACAGGGAGGCCTGGTGTGCTGCAATTCATGAGGTCGCAAAGAGTCGGACACGACTGAGAAACTGAACTGAACTTCCCCTTTGCACTGCTTTTACTGAATCCCATGGGCTTTGGGTTGTTGTGTTTTCATTTTCAATTGTTTCTATGAATATTTTGATTTCTTTTTTTATTTCTTCTGTGATTTGTTGGTTATTCAGAAGTGTGTTGTTTAGCCTCCATATGTTTGTATTTTTAATCATTTTTTTTTCCTGTAGCTGACATCTAATCTTACCACATTGTGATCAAAAAGGATGCTTGAAATGATTTCAATTTGTTTGAATTTACCAAGGCTAGATTTATGGCCCAGGATGTGATCTATCCTGGAGAATGTTCCCTGTGCATTTGAGAAAAAGGTGAAATTCATGGTTTTGTGGTGAAATGTCCTATAGATATCAATTAGGTCTAACTGGTCCATTGTATCATTTAAAGGTTGTGTTTCCTTGCTAACTTCCTCTTTGGCTGATATATCCATAGGTGTGAGTGGGGTATTAAAGTTTCCCACTATTATTGTGTTACTGTTAATTTCCCCTTTCATACTTGTTAGCATTTGCCTTACATATTGCAGTGCTCCTATGTTGGATACATATATATTTATAATTGTTATATCTTCTCGGATTTATCTTTAGATCATTTGGACACTTCTTTGTCTCTTTTCAGTGCTTCCCTCAGAGCTCAGTTGGTAAAGAATCTGCCTGCAATGCGGGAGACCTGGATTCAATCCCTGCATTGGGAAGATCCCCTGGAGAAGGGAATGGCATCCCACTTCAGTATTCTTGCCTGGAGAATCCCATGGACAGAGGATCCTGGCAGACCATAGTCCACGGGGTTGCAAGGTGGCTCAGATGGTAAAGCGTCTGCCTGCAATGCAGGAGACCCAAATTTGATCTCTGGGTCGGGAAATCCCTTGGAGAAGGAAATGACAACCCACTCCAGTACTCTGGCCTGGAAAATTCCATGGGTGGAGGAGCCTGGTAGGCTACAGTCCATGGGGTTTCAAAGAGTTGGACACAACATTCAGAAAATGAAGATCATGGCATCTGGTCCCATCACTTCATGGGAAATAGATGCGGAAACAGTGGAAACAGTGTCAGACTTTATTTTTTTAGGCTCCAAAATCACTGCAGATGGTGATTGCAGCCATGAAATTAAACGACGCTTACTCCTTGGAAGAGAAGTTATGACCAACCTAGATAGCATATTCAAAAGCAGAGATATTACTTTGGCAACTCAGGTCTGTCTAGTCAAGGCTATGGTTTTTCCTGTGGTCATATATGGATGTGAGAGTTGGACTGTGAAGAAGGCTGAGCGCCGAAGAATTGATGCTTTTGAACTGTGGTGTTGGAGAAGACTCTTGAGAGTCCCTTGGACTGCAAGGAGATCCAACCAGTCCATTCTGAAGGAGCTCAGCCCTGGGATTTCTTTGGAAGGACTGATGCTAAAGCTGAAGCTCCAGTACTTTGGCCACCTCATGTGAAGAGTTGACTTATTGGAAAAGACTGATGCTGGGAGGGATTGGGGGCAGGAAGAGAAGGGGACGACAGAGGATGAGATGGCTGGAGGGCATCACCGACTCGATGGACGTGAGTTTGAGTGAACTCCGGGAGATGGTGATGGACAGGGAGGCCTGGCATGCTGTGATTTGTGGGGTCACAAAGAGTCGGACATGACTGAGTGACTGAACTGAACTGAATGACTACGCTTTTTTCAATTTTTTGCCTTTATTTCAAAGTCCATTTTATCTGATATGAGTATTGCGACTCCTGCTTTATTTGGTCTCCATTTGCATGAAATATCTTTTTCCAGCTTTTCACTTTCAGTCTGTATGTGTCCCTTGGTTTGAGGTGGGACTCTTGTAGACAGCATATATAGGGGTCTTGTTCTTCAGTGATATTTCTATCATGTTCACAAAGTATGTCATTTACTTGGAATTATCAAGTGGGCATGCCATTGCTGAAGAGTTCCACTTGGAATTTATATTATGCCAGCAGCTCCCTCCCAGTTACTTCTGTATGCTAGTGTTTGATTCACCCTCTAGAAGTACAGGAAATCAATTAAATCAATAGATAGTAATATATAGAAAGTATTTTAGATTAGTTAACATCCATTCTCTACTTTTTACCTTGACTATCTCCACTATAGATTCAGGAAAAGCTACATCTTTGTATTCCTAGCCTTCCTTTCTGGAACAGGCTGGCATATGATTGAATTCTGGCCAGTGAGCTGAAAGTAGAAGTCTGTGGGTTGGGTGGAAAGGAACTGTGCACCAGTGAGGTCTTGGGTAAAAGACAGAATGTGGGCCTGGAGTTCTACCTTTACTGGGCTGAAGTGTGCAAGTGCTTAGGGTTTCCTGGGCTCAATATTTATTGGTGAATTTAAAACATAAGAACTTGAATTAAAGCAGGAAGGGAAAAGCAAGTCAGCTATCTATAGAAAAAAAGTATGGGAATGATGAAAATGGTCAGCTATCTATAGAAAACAACAAGGAAATTCCTCAAAAAATTAAGAACTACCATGTGATCCAGCTATTCCACCTCTGGGTATTGATCCAAGGAATATGAAAACACTGATCTGAAAAAATATATGCACTCCAATGTTCACTGCAGCATTACTGACAATAGCCAAGGTATACAGAAACGATCTAAGTGTCCATTAATGGATTAATGGATAAAAAGATGCAATATATCTGTCATATTTACATATATATGTGTGTAACACACACATCTATAAAATGGACTATTAGCCATAAAAAAGAGGAAACTCACCATTTGTGACAATACAAATGGATCTTGAGGGTATTAAGCTGAGTGAAATGAGTAGGATAGAGAAAGACAAATCCTTTAAAGTTTCATTCATGTGTGCAATATAAAAATAAATAGTAAACCAAATCAAACAACAACGACAACAAAAACTACATACGTACAGAGAACAGAGCAGTGGTTCCAGAGTGGGAGAGGGAGGGAAGAGGAGAGTGAGTAACGGGAAAGAAAAAATTAAGGCAGGAAGTCTGCAAAACTTTCTGTGGCCACACCAAGCAGGACAGACACTGCTGGTCCCTTTGCTCCCCTCTGTCCCTATCCTATGCAAAAACAGTAAATGATGCCCAAAGATACTGAGGCTATATTGTGACAATGAAAGGAAGGCAGAGTTTGCATAGATGCCAACTATGGTACCATGGCAATTTATTTCCTTGAGAAGCTTGACACATGAGGGAAAAATAATCCTCCTTTGGACTGTCACCATTAAATATGTTGCTGCTTGCAGCCTAGTTCATTCCTATCTGATATGATAGAATTATAAACCTCTATAAGGTTTATAGGACTTTGGAGCCACAAACACCTGGGTTTGAATTCCCATTCTGATACTGTGTGACCTCGTATAATCATCTTTCTCTAAGATGTCGTACCTTCATCTACAAAATAGAAATAACAGTAATACTCAAAGGCTTGCTGTGAGAACCAAAGCAGGTAACAGGTTAAAGTCATTATGGAAAAGAAGGGACACCTAGTATATACTCAAATATCATATGCTGTTGTCACTATTATTAGTTTTATTTGTGCCATTTGCCAAACACTGCACACAATGAGATAAATAATGATTCAATATGTTTTTTTAAGTAATCTAAAACCAACTTATTTAAGTAGGAATAACTGCATCCATTTCATGGTGAGAAGACTGAATATCAAAGAGGCTAAGTAATTTGCCAGGTATACAGCTGGCTAATGACAGAATTGGAATTTTATATATAGTTTACTCTAAATCCTATATTTTTGTGTATGACTTTATTTTCCTTTCATCCAATATATCCCATAGAATGTTCAACAAATGTTGAAGAGACTGAGATTTAGAGAACTCTGGGATAAAATTAACTCAGATTTAATGTAGAATTTCTTAGAAGCTTTAATATGCTAATACATGCAGTGACTCTTTCAGGGGGTCATAATAATGAGTTTCCCATTTTTATGGTATGCATTGTTACGAGTTGAACTTTGTCCCCCTAAAAAGATACATTGGAATACTAACACCCAGTACTGTAAAAGATGGCCTTATTTGGAAATAATGTCTTTGTAAAAATAGTCAAGATGAGGTCATCAATAAGGTCATTAATGTTAATATGACTACTATCCATATACCAAGGAGAAATTTGGACCAGAGGCAGACACACACACACAGTGTTGATGCCATGTAAACATAAAGACAGAGGTTGAAGTGATGAATCTGCAATCCAAGGAATGCCAAATTTTGCTGGAAAATCACTAGAAGCTTGGAAAGAAATATGGAACAGATTCTCCCTCACCGGCATCAAAAGCAACCAACCCTGCAGACACCTTGATACTGGATTTCTGGCCTCCAGAACTGTGAAACAATAAATTGCTGTTCTGAAGCCACCTGATACTTTGTTATGTCAGCACTAGCAAATTGATATACATGGAATACACTTTTTGGAGAAGTCTTGGCTATATCACCTCCTAAGTTTCTTCTCTAGGTTGATCAACCCAAGTTCTTACAGCCATTTCTCATGCTGTATAAGCTAAATGCATGAGCTCATTATAAATCTCAAATTACTAATATATAAAGAGGACCTTCACCTTATTAATAAAGCCAGAATCAGGATATTTAAGACAGAACATAGATGGATCAGAAAATAGTTTTCAAGGGGTAGTGTGTAAAGCAGGATGTATTATAAGTTCCCTCTTTTTGATTCAAACTTTAATGATTGGATAAAGTTCTAGACATATAAAGGCACAGGGACGTTACTTCCCTTGTAATACATTCTACAAAATTTGAAATGGTAAACTTTCTTTTACATTTTATTTCTAGCTTTTAAAAAAGTATCTGACTACTCAGATTTTATTGAAAAAAGGAACTTTGCTATTGAAAAGCCATCATAAAAATACTAAAAATTATTAGAATATCTATACTGTGAGTGATGCTCCCTTAGGTGTGGAGGTCTTGTGCAGTGTGCAACCTTAACATACGTGCATGGCAGCCCTAACAGAGCCACGCTCGGGTGACCACAAATACAGATACCCTCCACAGGTAGTTGGTTTTATTTTCATGAAGTAAGTGTATGTGTGTGTGTGTGTGTGTGTGTGCGTGTGTGTGTGCGTGTGTGCGTGCGTGTGCGTGTGCATGTGTTAGTTGCTCAGTCATGTCCAACTCTTTAGCAACCCCATGGACTGTAGCCAGCCAGGCTTCTGCCTACTGGAGTGGACTGCCATTCCCTTCTCCAGGGGAACTTCCCAACCTAGGGATCGAACCCCATTCTCCTGCATCACAGGCAGATTCTTGACTGTTTGAGCTACAGGGAAGTCTGAGAAGACCTAAATAACAAAAGGCCCTAGTAAGTAACTGCTGCAGAAGAGATCCACATTGACAGAGAAATGCCAACATGGTTTCCTTTGGCAGAGATTCCCCCAACATATGATTGATTGAGAGCTATGTACAATATCTTCTCATTTATTTAACTAGGTAACATTTTCCCAATCAATTTAGCTCAATGAGTATACCACTTTATTGCTTTATTAAAGAAATACTAAATTCTATGTGTGGTTTACTAAAAAAATATACCCAAGATAGATCTTTGATTACTCAGGCTTTAAAAGAAAATCCCAGGCTAAAAATAATAAGGCTATGCTCTTCAATTAGCTTTTAACTTGAGTAAGTTCATGAGTGTCTTCCAGGGGCTTCATAAACCATTTGTGTTTTTCTAGGGATGACTCCAGAATTTTCATCAAATATGCAAAAGGGTATGTGTCACAAAGTGGTTAAAACCCACTAGCTTATAGTGAATCTTGAGGGCTTACACACCCATGTCTATATAGGAGAGTGAATCTAGGACTTCACAGATGCACCTTCAACCAACCTCCATGCAGAGACAGAGGACCTTGTCAATATTGGGCTTATAAACCTTCCTAAAAGACTGGGGATCCAGTACTCTTGCCTGGAAAATCCCATAGATGGAGGAGCCTGGTAGGCTGCAGTTCATGGGGTCGCTAAGAGTCGGACACGACTGAGAGACTTCACTTTCACTTTTCACTTTCATGCATTGGAGAAGGAAATGGCAACCCACTCCAGTATTCTTGCCTGGAGAATCCCAGGGACGGGGAAGCCTGGTGGGCTGCCGTCTATGGGGTCGCATGGAGTCGGACACGACTGAAGTGACTTAGCAGCAGCAGCAGTAGCAAAAGACTGAAAGACTGCTGCTGCTAAGTCGCTTCAGTCGTGTCCGACTCCGTGCGACCCCATAGACGGCAGCCCACCAGGCTCCCCCTTCCCTGGGATTCTCCAGGCAAGAACACTGGGGAGGATTAAATGAGATGATGCACGTGGAACACTTAATACAGAGTCTAGCATGCAGAAAGCATTCAGTAACTGTTCCCTAGTATTAATATTGCTAGTTTGGCAGATTCCTGATGAATATGGTTTTACTTTTACCACCATGCAAATGCTTGTACTGCAGGTTTAATATCTTATTCAGTTCCATTTCATACTTATCAAAATTTGATAAAGCAAAAATGATTTTTATGGAATATTTACTGAAAAATTTGTTCTTCATCTGGTCCTCTAGACACTCGTAAACTCTATCTTTGAGCTAATCTAAGCCATCAGTGAGCAATATATCTGGAAATCAATGTTTTCCTATTCCCATCTCACTCCCTTTTCAATATAAGGAATTGCTTTTAGAGAGTCATGCTTTGGCATCAGCCCATCCACATCTATTAAAGGATTTTTTAAGCTCAAGAGATTTCACTACTGTATTTATTATAAACATATTTTTGAGGGCATTGTAAACTCTATCGTATAAAGCTCTTTTTGTGAGGACCAACAGGAAATACCTCTTTGCTTTCAGCTCCAGGAAAAGTTACGTTTCTCCAGGAAAAAATGAAAAAAAAAGCTTATTCCAAATTTTAGGGCATTTAAATAACTTATCATCTGTTCTTTTCACTGGCTACGCAGAGTCATGTTTTTATTTACTTTTAACAAATATAGATGATTCCTGCGGCATATATGCTACATATAATGCTACTGATGATATCATCTATTTTAAACACATATTATATTCTATTTCTGATTATTTTTCTTAATTTTATTTGCATTTCATGTACTGTATTATATCCACATATATAAAACAAGTTACAATTAAGAGGTAGCATACATATGTATATATACACATATATATAAATACTTAAATAATACATAAATAAATAATACATGGAACTCATCTACTGTGGTAAAGTAGTTAACCTCTGCACACTTCACTGTTTTTAGATTTCAAAATGGTAGCTATTTCAGAGAACTGTAATGTACATAGTAACATTTGATTTATTGATACATATTAATTGGGAGTATGGAACAGAGTGCCCTGTCAATATTTGTTCTTTTACCGTCCTTCTAAAGAACTTGCAATTTTGACAAATTAGTAGTCAGCAGAAATATTAATTTGCCAGTAATCCTAGGGAAGTGGTGATTCTGGTTCTTGGCATGAGGTGAAGACTTAAAAGGACCTTGCCTCAGCAGATTTCGGTTGAAACACTAATTAGAACAGACTGTAACGATGGGGGAGGAGGAGAATGGATACACTGTGCTTCATATCTAAATTCATATAGTAATTAAAATGTGGTCATAGTTCTCAATAATGCCAGCTCTTAGGCAAGAAGGCTTTAGGGCTGAAATAGCGGGATTGCCGAATTCAGATGCTTTATCTGACAAACTGCTTGAGGCATACAGGGCATGTCTTTGTGCTTAAGAGAGGCAATATCTTTCTCTGAACTTTACCTTTTCAAAGGTGTATTGACTCATAGAACTTTTTAAACAAATAAGGCCATGCAATTTGGAAAAAAAAAAAAAAAAAGGATGTTAGGATTCCACCAAACCAAAGGAAGACTTTTGTTTGTTTCTTCCCTATAGTATGAAGTACATGTGTTTTCTTCCACTAGGTTAGAAAGCAACATACAGGTCCAGTTTGAGTGAGCCACCTGAGACATTCTGTGGGAGATTTAGAATAAAGTGCAGTAGCAGCCATCAGGTAACACAGAAAACTGGTTGCTGGCTCACCTCACTGGTACAGGCATTGGCCAGAACGAGACATTAAGACATTGTTGAAATCTCAAAATAACTTTGTGGTAATAGTATTTCCGGTATCCCCTGAAATGCTGGGAAGGGGTAATATTCTACCTGGCTACTATTCCTTAAAACAAATTTTATGGAAGTTTATGAAAGAGGAAGCTAACTTATTTATTCGAATGACTGATAGTAGTAGGTTCTCAAAAACATTTTTAAATTCAGAGATGACCGAAGAGAAAACAGTTTTACTCCTTTCTCCTGTACCCTGGATCCTACCCCTCTTACATTATTCCTCTTTTTCACTTCAGAACATTCAAGTTCTCCCACTACGCCAGATATATTCATGGGCATCTAAAGGTACTCAAAACTCTCTTCCATATTCAAAAACATTTCTTTTCCAGCTATCACTATTTCCCTCCTTCTGTTTACAACCGAACTCCTCAAGAACAGTTATCTCTGTCCACTTTGTCACTGCCTGGCTTCTCAGCTAACTCCAAACTGGTTTCTACTACTTGCCTTAGAGGCTATGGAAGATTTCTATGGTTTACAAATTCAATGGAGAGTTTTAGGATCGATTTAGCAATACAGTTTGAAAGCCTTAGCGATATCTCATATCTCAGATATCCCAAACTCTTATTCTTCTCCCTAAAAATCTGGTCTTCCCCCAGTGTTGCTTCTCTTGGCGAAACAGTCTCTCTATTCATCCAGCTGCAAAACTCAGCAATCCGAGGGAAGGCGGAAGAAGAAAACTGGTTGCTTTCATTTCCTAACTTCAGCAATGGCTTCTGGTAAAAACCAAGAGTCTCTTCTTCGATGGGCCCGAAGACTTTTGCTCCAGAGCCTGGGACTTAGTTTTCCTCAAAACCAATCTCAATTCAGCAGCCACAGTTTCAGGAAACATGATCATCTCAACAACTCTCAAATGGCAACCATCGTCTTGGAGTAAAACCTAAAATCTTTAACGTGGACCTCAAGGAACAGACAGTCCATTTTCGTCTTTGCTTCTCTCCTCTCTGCTTGATTCTCTGGCCTCCTGTCACTCTGGCCTTGCTCTTTCCCACCTCAGAATGCTTGCAAAGGCTGAATCATCTCTTTGTAACAGATTTCTTCTATAATTTTACTGTATTATCCAGTTTACAAGCCAACTCCCACTAATTATCTAGCTCTCATATTTCTTCCCCAACCTCTCTGTTAGGTCAGACACCCCTGATAGCAGATCCCCTTACACTCATTGCTCTACTCCTCTATGACACGGTCATGAATAAATGCTCAAGTATAGCTTCCAGGAGGCTGCATACAGCCTATTCTCTACTATATCATTAGCATCCAGGACAATGTACGTTCTCAATAAATTTTTGAATTGATGAATTTTCTGATTCAATCATTATTCTAATTCCTCCATAAAGTATTTAAACATTTTCCTTTTTAAAATCTAAGTAAAACAGCCTATCAACTAAAATCCAGTGTACAAAATTGTTTCAAAGTGGAAGATTTTAGCAGCTGAGTCATTGTACTAAAATCAGGTTCCCAATGCATTATAGATATTCAATACATATTTTACTATGTGAATTATAAAGGTGTATTAGCCTGCTTACTTATTATTTTTAAGGCAATGAAACTGTATTAGTAAATTTAAACTCAAACAAATGATACTTGTTGGCATATCTATCTCCTTTTCTTCTCCTATATTTATCTTTATTTCCCTAATTTTGAGAAAGGAATACATTTTTTTCCCTCAAAACATTTTTCTTCCTGGCAGAATAACTGTTTTCAGAGATGAGAAAAAAGCTATTTGTTGGAAATATGAAGAAAGATTTCTTATTAAAGTGAATAAACTGTGGAGAATTGCTCTCACGGACACCTTGAAAGTATTGTCTTTAGAAGAACAGGAGAGAGAATTTAGTTCCAGATCTTAAAACCAACCATCAGTCCCCAGATTTATCACACCATGGCTTGTCACCCACCCCTGCAACCCAGAATCAGCCCCAGGAATTAGCAGCGCCTTTCAGCAGTGCAGAAGGTTCTGGACTCCTGGAAAGTTCTACTCTCACCAATTTCATGGAAGCTGGTAATTATACCATTAGGCTTACTGCACCAGCTTGATTCAGATGGGACTTCACTTCCTTTTCTTTCCTTTAATAAACACTTTTTGGGCATCTATTATATATAATGAACATGAGTTCTGCCCTGTGCAAGGTAAAGTTTTGTGGAAATTTATAAACACATAGACTCTGTTTTAGTTCATGGGGCTTCCCTGATAGCTCAGATGGTAAAGAACCTGCTTGCCATGCAGAAGACCCAGGTTCGATCCCTGGGTTGGGAAGATCCCCTTGAGAAAGGAATGGCTACACACTCCAGTATTCTGGCCTGGAGAATCCCACGGACAGAGCAGCCTGGTAGGCTACAGCTCACGGGGGTCGCAGAAAATCGGACATGACTGAGCGACTACCACTTTGACTTCTAGTTCATAATCTATTGGGCCTCCTGGCCAAAAGGATATGCTGATACAAGCATGAGCAGGATGTTCTGGCAACAGAGAAGCTTGACCTGCAAAGTCCTCTTGCAGGAGGTAGTGATTGAGCTAGGACGTGAAGGGCAAGTAAGTGAGCCTCGTGATACAGGAACACAAAAGGAAGAGAGGCGCTGTGAAGGCGCAAGACGCACCCTCCTGCTGGGAGCTCTAGATGCGCAGGGGCGTAATTACAATACGGAAGGGGGTGGATAAAGAAACACGTGCACTGGGATGACCCAGAGAGATGGTATGGGGAGGGAGGTGGGAGGGGGGTTCAGGATTGGGAACACGTGTACACCCATGGAGGATTCATGTTGATGTATGGCAAAACCAATACAGTAAAATAAAATAAAATAAAATCTGGGGAAAAAAAAAAAAAGAAACACAGAAAGGATCCTTTTCCTGCAGCCACTAAAATTTTGAAGCAAACGTGACACTTTACAAAAATGCTGCTAGAGGACAGATTAGAAGAGTTAGGATACCCTGAAGGGAAGAACACGACTTGCACCTTATTCTCCCAGCAGCTTGCCCAGCCAAACATAAGTCTTCACCAACTGAGCTATGAGGGAAAAACTGAACATAAGTCAGTGTTCAATAAATATGTATTGAATATTTTTTTCTGAGTAAGATCATTTGGAAGCCTGTTGCAATGAGGTACCAGTAAGTCATCACTCAGCTGTCTATACCTCAAGTAATAGAGTTCAGGTCATTTCTAAAGATGGGGAGAGGGCATTGGGCACGGAAGACCTGACGTGGAGGCAAAAGTAGAGACTGAAGGTGTAGAAATGGGAAGATGAGGGCACCTCGGATAGATGTTTCAAGCTCATTAATTTTTCTAGGGGCAACAACTCCCAACTCGGCATGTCAATTTCCATAGGAGGAAAATCTCGCCACTATTACTGTCCCAGCGCTAAGTGGTATCTGACTCTTTGTGACCCCATGGACTGCAGCTCGCCAGGCTCCTCTGTCCTCCACTATCTCCCAGAATTTGCTCGGATTCATGTCCATTGAGTCACTGATTCTATCTCACCATCTCATCCTTTGCCACCCCCTTCCCCTGTTGCCTTCAATCACCATAAATGCACAGAGTAGAGGCTAGCTGTAGGCAGGCACTGCCCTAAGCGCTTTCAGGCACCAGCATTAACTGTGTCTATGTGTCGAGGGCCCACAGACACAGTCCCTGTCATGGATCTAGGATGCCGACAAGAAGACAGAACAGACGAGGAAAACAGTAACTATCTGGCATATTCCCAAACTGAGAGACAGCAAAGCGTAACTGTTCAGAGTAAGATATTTGGAACTAAGACTGCCTGGCCTTGAACTTTAACTTGACCACCAGCTGTGGCTGTATGACTTTAGGAAAGTTATATAACTGCTCTGCCTTCTTCCCTGATGGTAGAATCAAGTCAGTAGTTATTATGTATCTCTTTACGCAGACTATTAAATGAGTAAACACGTATAAAGATTTTAGAAGAAAGCCTGGCAAATAGTAAATATCATCAGAAAATATTACTTTAAAATGTTTATTATAATAATTAGCATTATAAATAAGTGCTATGAAGGAAACTCAAAGCAGAATTTACTTCCTTTAGGAAAAGTACCTGGACAATGCCAGGGCAAGAAATGGGAGTAGGGGGAAATCACTGAAAGAGAGAGATCCAGAAAAGTGATTGGAGGAGATAACATTTCAGGAAGATACCTGAAAGAAATGGGACAGTGAGTCATGAGCGTATTTGGCAGGAGTATTTCAGAGAGAGAAAGGCCAATACAGAGTGAGCAAGTGCCACTGGGCAGAAACCAGTTTGGCTTGATGGGATTCAGTTCAGTTCAGTTCAGGCGCTCAGTCGTGTCTGACTCTTTGTGACCCCATGAATCACAGCGCGCCAGGCCTCCCTGTCCATCACCAACTCCCGGAGTTCACTCAAACTCAGGTCCATCGAGTCAATGATGCCATCCAGCCATCTCACCCTCTGTCATCCCCTTCTCCCCCTGCCTCCAATCCCTCCCAGCATCAGAGTCTTTTCCAATGAGTCAACCCTTCGCATGAGGTGGCCAAAGTACTGGAGTTTCAGCTTTAGCATCAGTCCTTCCAAAGAACACCCAGGACTGATCTCCTTTAGAATGGACTGGTTGGATCTCCTTGCAGTCCAAGGGACTCTCAAGAGTCTTCTCCAACACCACAGTTCAAAAGCATCAGTTCTTCGGTGCTCAGCTTTCTTCACAGTCGAGCTCTCACATCCATACATGACCACAGGAAAAACCATAGCCTTGACTAGATGGACCTTTGTTGGCCAAGTAATGTCTCTGCTTTTCAATATGCTGTCTCATAACTTTCCTTCTAAGGAGTAAGTGTCTTTTAATTTCATGGCTGCAATCACCATCTGCAGTGATTTTGGAGCCCCCCCAAATAAAGTGTGACACTGTTTCCACTGTTTCCCCATCTACTTCCCATGAAGTGATGGGACCAGATGCCATGATCTTCATTTTCTGAATGTTGAGCTTTAAGCCAACTTTTTCACTCTCCTGTCACTTTCATCAAGAGGCTTTGTAGTTCCTCTTTACTTTCTGCCATAAGGGTGTTGTCATCTGCGGGATTAAGGAGCAGTAAGAAAGCTGCTGTGCCCAGACCTGGGTGAGTGAGGCACCACACAGAGGTGAGGCAGCAAGAGGTGAGGCAGGAGACAGAAGCAATGGCACAGTCATTTGGGCCCTACGGGTCATTGGAAATGGTTATTTTATCCGAGACTTAAAGCCACTCTACAGTGATCAGAGATACAGCGTATCTGGGTGTCTTTTTAAAAAATGGCCTCCCTGACAACATACAGAGAATCAGTTGCAGAGCAGGGGGTGTGGTAGCAGGCAATTCCTGCTGGACCTTTAGTAAGCATACAAGATAAATATCATAAGGTTCAGAAAGAGTTTATCAAAAGGCACTCAAGGAGCAACTCTCACCATCATCCATCTCCCGAATTTTTCACCTTCCTCAACTGAAACTCCGTTCTCATTAAACACTAACTCTCCTTTGCCCTCCCCACTTCCCCAGCATCTAGCAACATACTTTCTAATTCTATGAATTTGACTATTCTAGATATGCTAAATAAGTGGAATGGAACACTATTTGTCTGCACCAATACTGGAATGCATTTTTAACATTAACTTAGTATATGTTCCACAAACAGATTGTATCATTTCCACCCCCACCATGCTATACAGTAGGTGCTTATTAGTTATGAGAGCTGCACATCAACGGAAATGGACTTAGTGCCACTGAACTGTACAGTTAAATACAGCTAAAATAGTATGTTTTATATTATGTGACTTTTGCCACAATTAAAAAAAAAAGCATTAAAGACACACAGGTATTTTGACTCTAAATCTGTGTATGTTTTTCACTCTGTAGGAAAGCTTTCCTGGGCTTCCCTGACTCGGTCAGAGTGGCCACTGCGATTTCTCACTGCAGCAGGTTCCCCGTCTTTCTAGCACCTATCACAGGCTGATTTTACACTAGTTGGGTGATTACTAAACTATGCTTTTTTCACGTCTAAGAACAGCGGCAGTGCTTGCCAGTGGGTCCTCAGGGTCTGTCTAGCACTTAGAGTGGGTATTCAAGAATGATTTGTTGAATGAATGAATACATTGTACTGCTAAAGTAGAGGGAGCAGAATTAAGAAGCATGAGAATAAATACAGTAACAACACGAACAAATGAGAAATTAAATTTAACACAGTAACAAAAAAGACCCACTATACCTGAGTATCTTTTTTTTTTTAATCTAGGCATTTTTTAAAGATTATTAGTAAAAGCAAAAAGTATTTTTTTATAATCAAGACAATTATAAATTCTGATTGCCTTTAAGTCTTTAAAAAAAATCAGGGCATTAAACCAAAACTTTATGGTTTTGCTCCCCAAACTTCTTTATGTACAGGAACATTATGTTAATGACTGTCTAAAAGTTGGCCATGCTGAAGAATGAAGACCGTGGTATATATATAGTCTTGGAAACAGACAAGAAATGAAAAAAAGTTCAAAATATTGCTATTATATTAGCAAAGGCAATTGTTTATGTTTGCATAGTGCTTTCCAAACTCTAAAGAACTGCTGCAATATTATCTCATTGCTCATTCAGCAGGTACTCAACATTTCATCCATCTCTCTCTCTCTCACACACACACTTTCTGGATCATTTCTGCAGAGATCTCCTTTACAGTGGCCTTGATAAAAGCTGACTGTGATATTTTATTAAATTCAGCTCCCATTAAGACTTGGCATTGTTTGAAGCACTATCAGATGATGCTGAGCTCAGTAAGGGCACTTATTCTTAGACCTTCTATCTTCATCAAAGAGCAAGTCCCAATCTTTCTTTTTTAGAGGTAGAATTGCAAAGTTTCTTCACTTTTCACTTGTATGTGATACCAAATTCCATGCTTTCATTTTATTTTTGGGAGGCCAGATACTAAGCAGATAAAAATGATTCCCTGTTCTTCAATCTATCACCTCTGAAATTAAGCCCTGGGGAAGCCAGTGATAATGCTGAAGTTGGAACTTCTCTCTAGGTTGTCTGGAAAAGTAACTCTACAGACCCTCCAGGAGCAAGACTTGGCCATTATCACATTACAGCACCTCAGGGGCTGCCGCGACAAGGTAAAGAGATGAGGCACAGTGTCCACAAATGTGCCATCTCAGCTCTGACAACCACAACATCATTTCACAACTGGATGACTTATGTTTAATAATATATTTTTTAAAAATGTCACTTACTGGGAAAAGCACCTGGCTTTGCTCTTGCTGTGTAGTAACTCATTTAATCCTAAAAACAATCCATACAATGTATATTATTACACCCTAAATCTCCTTTCAATATACATTAAAAGAAAACTGAAGACAAGGCAAATCAGGCAACTTATTCAAGTCCACACAGCTGGAAGATAGTAGGGCTGGGATCTGAACCCAGGTTATTTCTCTTACATTGATCTTTCTACTTAGTTTCATGAAAGAGAGAGACAATATCTGGGGTTTTGTTGGGAGACATGGATATCTGAATATAGATGATAATAAGTAGAAGAATGATAATTTAAGTTCAGGTGTATCTTAAATATTAAGTTCCTTCCACTGTGGAAAAAAAAAATGACCCCCTTTCCAACTCAGCAACATGTTTCCCTAAAGTGAACAAGCCTTTAAAAATACTGTTTTGGAGAATTAAAAATTGTTCCCAAGTTGATTTGAAGGGTGTGTCTGTGTATTCATATATACATACACACACACACATTCTAAAACAGTGGTAAAAATAAATGAATGGTTATGCATTGTTCTCATCTGTTAACCTTGTGCTTAGAAAATCTCAGTGGTGCAGACTCAAGAACAAGGGCTGTATGCTTATGGTTGTGCAGCAGAAAACAATACATCATTGTTAACCAATTATTCTGCAATTAAAAATAAGTTTAAAAAAGAAAAAAATACAAGGTTTGAATGCCCTGTCTCTGCTACAAGTGTCAACACTTTTAATCTACTAGTAACTATTGAGGAATTTGTTGACTTAAACTTCATCAAAAATGCCATGGTAACCTGACAGAGTTAATACATTTCTGAACATACTTATTTCTGTTAATAAAGGTTATGCTGCCTGAAAATGATTATCTAAGGCATCTGGAATTTATATTTTAAATTAGAGAAAGTCCAGTGGCTTCTAGAGAGTATACGGCACTAAGGAAAAAGAAATTTCATCTTTTGTGAAATCCTTAAGGACGCTTGCAAATGACTCTCTTCAAAAAGATGTTAAAAGGGATGCTTATTACACTTTGGCCTCCTGCTCTAATTTCTGTAGCCCTCCCAGGGTGGAACAAGGAATAAAATGGCATCCTTTTATCTTAGGGCTATCAGGGCTTTTCATGTCTTTCCACACATCAGGATAATAAACCCTATCTTGCTTCTTCTACATTAAACAGTTGATTTTAAACGTATGCATTTTGGTCCATCAAACTTGGTTAATTTATATTTCACCATAAATTTTCCATTACATTTGGTAATTCTTAAGAATGAGGGGAGAAAATCAGGATTTCTAAACTCATATTCAAAGAAAATATAATCAGTAACCTAGGAACATAATCTACTCGTTAATTCCTAAAGGTATAATTTCCTCCGTCATCCCAAACAATTAATGAGAAGGAATCAACAGTTCTGGTGAATGAATGAGCTTTCAAAAGGAGGAAAGAAGGTAAGTATGCTTGTGAAGGGAGATAAGTTATTAAGGAAAGGTAAGAAAATGAGGGGGGGGAAATGCCTTATAAGACAAATTACCTCTGTATTTTAAGGAAGGCCAATTCTTAAGAGTAAGGGGTGACTATTTTGGTAGAAGGGTTGGAAAATAAAGATTAGTAGTAATCAATCAATGAAAGGCACGGTGAATTAAATTGGCTAAATAAATGAAAAAAATAGGGTCAAGGATCAAATTCCTGACTATACATTCAGGCTCAAATATCAACTCAAAGGTCACATCTTCCTTATAAATTCTTCCCCAACTTCTCTAGCTAACTAGTAGTTTGTGCCTCTGGAGACTTAAAGAAAATATTATACGATTATCCATTATATCTCACAACTCATTTACAATAATTGTGACTTCCACCTCTACCTATGAAGAATTATCCAGTAGGGAAATTACCTCCAACTATAAATAACTAGAAAATCAGACAAATGAAATCAGACACTGAAATATAAATGAATAATTTTCAGTCCTTTGGTAATAGGTATCCCTGAAATCTCCAAAAGGAGGGAAATAAATGAGATGAGGTCAACTGTTGCCCCAACTTACTGCCTGGAGGTAGTTTTTAAGGAGAGAACAAGAAATATGGAACCAACCAGAGCTCAGTTTCAACATATTGAGAAGAAAGAAACTAGAGTTCAGGGTGACCTAGGCAGGTAGAATTTATAAGCTGAATACCAACAAGAAAGAGAGTGAAAGAACACCCCAGAGCTCTGAAAGGCATCCTCCTTGTTTTGTCCAATCCTCTGGTTGTATTAATACAATAATTGAGGCCTGCATAGGTAGAGACTCATGAGACCAGAGAAAGAATCACTGGAACGTTATAGACTGAACAATTCCCAGGGTTCACATAGAGCTGGGAATATTTCACATTTCCACCAGCCAGAGTAGATAGACCTCATATTGCTGGGGCATCGGGTAAAGTATAAAGAAGAATATTGCTCTAGTTATAGGATAAATTAACACTAATTAACCCTGAATGCATACATGCTCGGTCGTGTTCGACTCTGTGATCCCCTGGGCTGTAGCCCCCCAGGCTCCTCTGTCCATGGGATTTCCCCAGCAAGAACACTAGAGTGAGTTGCCATTTCCTTCTCCAAGGGATCTTCCCAACCCAGGAATCAAACTCGAGTCTCCTGCATTGTAGATGGATTCGTTACCACAGACCCTCCTGGGAAGCCCCACAATTTAGACATTAAACACTTTATGAAAGAGGGAAAAATTGGCGGCTATATAGTGTTTTATCACTTTTTAAAATCAAGCTGAATATAAAAACTCAAAGACCTACAATTTTATCCAGTTAAGTTCAACAAAAATATAAAAACGTGTCTCTGGATTTTAACTCCAAGGAAACTAGGATGTTAAGAAATTTATCTAAAATATGAAAATACATTTGTGGGAAGCAGATGTCTCCTGTCCATTACTTCATCAAGTCATGCCTGTACACTAACAAATCGAGGCCTGATACTCTTGCCCAAGTGTGTATGACCCTAGTCCCTTTAAAGCCATAAAGCTCCACCTACCTTAAAGGAAAGCCTAGGATTGTCCGGGTTCACTTCCACATTTTCTCAAGTTAAAGACTTCAGTATACAGCAACCAAGGAGGGACTTATGCTGGGGAAAGGGGATAGAAGAACAGGGGTGGAGCAAGAGATAGGCAGGGAAGGGAGGACAGAGCTGCAGTCTGGTTACTTCTCTCCTCCTGCCTGGAAGACCACACACAGAAAACCCCCCGAGCTCCAAACCAGGTGCTGTACACTTAGGATGAACACCTGTGACAGGTTTCATGTTCCACGTTAAGAACTGAAATGTTTCTGCTCCCAAAGCAGATGAGCACCTTTGTGGAGAGAACTTTAAAAAGAAAAAAGCTCGTTATCTACAAAAGGCATCATGTATTTACCTGTATGTAGCTGAACTGGGGGAAGGGCGTGGACACACTGAAAAGTAAATGGCAATTCCTTGCATTATGTGACTGACTTGAACAACTATCTTGTTTTACTGAATACCGTAGCCCTTAAAAGTCATAAATTGTGTTCAACTTGAGTCTTCGACCCCACGCCCAACATCACAGCTTTTATCTTCTAGGAAGAGTTTGCTCATCACTTTCCCACTAATCCAAAAAGCAGAAACTGACATTACTGCTCTGAAGATGCATTTTATTTTCCTAAGACTTCTGAGATGCTGTAGTTAAAGAAAAAAAGCTGTAGTTAAAACTCCACCACACGCCCACCCCTTCCTTTTCTGCTATCAACACAGTAGCTTTCACAACCCAGACTGCACAGATGGGAGAAGCTGGGGATTATATTAAAAAGACAAGATGCAATACGTGGGCCCTGCCCCTACCCCCTGCCCGCCCAACCTTACCAATTAAATTTTCCCACAGGTGCAGCCTTGAAACCACTTTCCACCTTGACGTTTGGGTGGAATGAATTTCACTTGTAGCTCCAGGAGAGATTTATGATTAAATTTAGGATTTTTATTCCATCTCCCTGGCAAGAAAGACCTGTGAAGACACTGGCTGAGGGGTTCTAGGAAACTGCGTTTGTTCTTTGGTGAACACTTCTAAGGACTTCCAGTGAAGACTAGAAGTGCCAAGGGCCATTTTCACCAACCGAGAGGGCAAGTAGCTTAGGGCAAAGTCAGAATTCAGAAGCTATAGGATAAATTAACACTAATTAACCCTAGTGGTAAGGAACCTGCCTGCCAATGCAGCAAACACAAGAGATGTGGTTCAACTCTGGGTCAGGAAGATCCCCTGGAGGAGGGCATGGCAACCCACTCCAGTATTGTTGCCTGGAGAATCCCATGGATGGAGGAGCCTGATGGGCTACAGTCCATACGGTCGTGAAGAGTCACACACGACTAAAGCGACTTAGCACACACACTTGCAACCCTAGATTTAGGAAGTGAAAGTGAGTGAAGTCGCTCAGTCGTGTCCGACTCTTTGCGACCCCGTGGACTGTAGCCCACCAGGCTCCTCCGTCCATGGCATTCTCCAGACAAGAATACTGGAGTGGGTTGCCATTTCCTTCTCCCGGGGATCTTCCCAACCTAGGGATCGAACCCGGGCCTCCTGCATTGCAGGCAGACGCTTTTTCCTCTGAGCCACCAGGGAAGCCCAAAGATTTAGGAAAGCTTTACTTAAAAAAAAAAAAAAAAGATTAAAATCAAACCTCAAATGTACTAAACTATGCAACCTGCTCCTGCTGCTGCTAAGTCGCTTCAGTCGTGTCCGACTCTGTGAGACCACATAGATGGCAGCCCACTGGGCTCCGCCATCCCTGGAATTCTCCAGGCAAGAACACTGGAGTGGGTTGCCGTTTCCTTCTCCAATGCATGAAAGTGAAAAGTGAAAGTGAAGTCACTGAGTCATGTCCAATTCTCAGCGACCCCATGGACTGCAGCCTACCAGGCTCCTCCATCCATGGGATTTTCCAGGCAAGAGTACTAGAGTGGGGTGCCATTGCCTTCTCCGATGCAACCTAATAGTTGCCAAATAAAATCCAGTAGCCTAAAGGAATTACAGCAACCCCAGAAACCAACAATATTAAGTACACAATGTCTGACATCCAAAAAAAAAAAAAAAAAAAGATTACCAAGCATGAAAAGAAACAGGTAAGATTAACCATAAGCAGGATAAAAGAATTATTAGATACAAAATCCAAAATTACAGAGATGATGAAATTAGAAGATAAGAATGTTTGAAAAGTTAAAACAAAAATATTCTCCATATACTTAATAAATGTAGAGAAAAACATGAACAGGATGAGGAAGGAAGCAGAATATATAAAAATTAAAAATCAGATACGTGAAGTGAAATGCACTGGATGGGAGTAACCACAAGATGCTACAGAAGACTACAACCAGTGAACTTAAAGAAACAGTGATGGAAACTTATTTGAAATGAGACACAGAGATTTAAAAGGATTGGAAAAAGAAAAGAACAGAGCATCAGTGACGTGTTGAATGATACAAGTTTATTCTAACATATGTGCAAATGTAGTCTAGAAAGTGGGAGAGGGAAGGAAAATTATTTGAAAAAAAATTTGTTTTCGGTCGTTCGGTTGTGCCCGAATCCTTGCGACCCATGGAATGCAGCATCCCAGGCTTCCCTGCCCTTCACTATCTCCTGGAGTTTGCCCAAACTCATGTCCATTGAATCAATGATGCCATCCAACCATCCCATCCTCTGTTGCCCCTTTCTCCTCTTGCCCTCAATCTTTAAATAGTGACCAATAATTTTACAAATTCAATAATTTTACAAATTTATAAATCCTCAGATCTAAGAAGCTCAACAAATCCTAACCAGAATGAACATAAGAAAAAAGACCAATTCACCTCCTGATCAAAATTAAAAAAAAAAAAAAAAAAAAACAGAAGAAAGGGGGGAAAGGAGCATAGAGTATAAACATAGAAAGCAAAGAGCAAAATTGCAGATTGAAGTTCTAGTTTATAGTAATAACTATGGCAAATGTAAACAGTTTAAACAATTCAAAGTCAGAGTTTAATGCATTGAATAAGAAAGCAAGATCCAACTGTCATGATATCTATAAGAAACAAGTTAAATAAAGATAATACAATACTAACTCCCCATAAATTGTGAACTCCTTAAGGACATGGGTTATATCTAACTCAACTTGTGTTTCTAGTGCCCAGACCAGGTACGGGTACTTAAAGTTTACTCAAAAATATTTGTTCAAAGAGTGACTGTATTCAAAACTTATTTCATAAAACATGCAAGGATAATCACAAGTGAAATATTCACTTTCTCTATATTAATATCAAAAGTGGTTTATGACAACTACTTAAAAACAAACAAACTTTTAAGAGGACACTGCATGATATTTTATTGTTTTATGGTTAATTTATCTATTTCATCTGAAAACTCCAGAATTTGCTTAATCTAAGGCAGGTAGTAGTAGCAAATTTTTTTTTCTGTAAAATACCAGATGGTCAATATTCTGAGAACCATATAGGCTCTGCAGCAACTACTCAGCTCTGACATTTTAGCATGGAAGCAGCCATAGTCACTACCTAAATGAATGATATGGCCATGTTCCCATTTAAACTTTATTTACAAAAACCAGTAATAGGCAGATTTGGTGTATAAACTATAGTTTGCTAAGTCTTGTTCTATGCACTGGATGATTGCTCAAGGTCTCTGTGGTTATGTTATCTATTCCTAGAACTGGGCATTTATCACTATAGAAAGCCCTGATCAGAGTCACTAGCAGATGCATGCAATCTACTTTTCTGGGTTAATGCAAATAGAAAAGACAAGATCTCAGACGCTGACAGGTGATTCACTTCCTATACCCAAGCTCTTCAAAGCTGTTTTGTGCTTTCATTGTATTGTCACAGCCTATACAGCTCGTAACTTTGAAAACAACCCTAAACTGTTAAAAGTGTCCAAAGTCACCACTGTCAATTCTTATTTTCCGTGAGGTTGAAGGTGATCAATTGTATTCAGGATATGTAATACATATTGTAATAATCTGTTCGGTTTGCTTTTTCGAAACACCTTGCATTAGCCTTTTGCTCAGCATGTCACAACTTCCTTTCCTACCTTTTGATACCTTTTTCTCACCCTCTACAGTCCTAATAATAATGATGCATTTTATGTTTTCCTACTCTTCATGGTGTTCTATGTAAACATTCTTCCAAAAGAAGGATTTAAGTTTCCATTGATGACCATTTGGTCATTAAAATGAGCATGCTGTCAAAATTTTCACTATGTCAAATAAGTTACATGAATCCAATTTAAGCAATTTATTCATCCAGGAAAAATGGTACAACTTGTATACAGAAAATTATGCATTTGGTGTCAACATGCCTAAGGTACAGATTAGGAATTTAGGATTTAGATTTCGATTCTGTGGTTTATTCATTGTTGAATAACACTGGACAAGTTAATTAGCCTCCAAGATTCTGCTTTCTCATCTATTAATGGTAAAAATAACATATGCTTCATCAGGACTGATATGGGATTTAATAAAGTAATGCATGAAAAGCTTAGAACAGAGTTTCACATCAAAGCTTATTAAAGAGTATTCACGTTTAATATTATTTTTCTTCTGTATGCTTGAAACAGTATTCAGTAAGTGAGAGGAAAAAAAAGTATATTTTTATATAACCTAGAACTCATGTCTCACCAATTTTTTCTGTAACTTCCAGAGTCTAGCATTGTGTCTGATAATGACTAGGTACTCAAATGTTATTTGCTGAAACTAAAGTGAATGAAGTGTCTACCTATGGGACACCTTCTACCCTGGCTTTGCCTTGTTAAATAATTTATCACTGCCATTACCCAAGAGGGTTGTTTAAAATCTCCACTTTGATTCCACTTAAATTTATATCTTTATAGTGTAATATGTTAGATATTTTGTGTATGCACACACGTATATCAGATAACTTATGTAGCTTAGATAAAGTGTAGATAACTACTCAAATCTGTGCGCTTAGGTACTATTATTCTAATTTAGAAATGAGAAAAAATAAGTTTCAGAGAGGTTACCTTAGGCACCATGCAAGACAGTTAGGTTGAAAAGGTTTGCCATATTTGGGAATTCATTTTTTTAAACCACTGCGTGGTTGTATCTCTCATAAGTACAAGTTCCTACAAACCACCAATGATTTCAACAAGAAGGGGAAGAAAGTATTTCAATTTCTCATGTACCTAAAACATCTCGTTTATTTTACTTTTATTTTTCAGATGAGGAAACTGATGCTTAAGTAAGCTAAGTAACTTGCCTAAGGTCATATGTTGCTTTTCTGCAGGGAATAAAAAACAAATAAGCATAGCTTCATTTATTCTTCTATTGAAAGTGCCCCTTGAAACAAGTGGTCACTCTCCACAATCAGGCATTTAGCCAAGGCAATAAAGGGTTTCATGCTATAGACATGGTTGAAGCATTAGAAACATGCCTTTCCTAAATTTTATAAAGTCACATAAAGAATTCTGGATGGAAGAGCTGTCTACAACCTGTACTGAGACATCACAGGACCAGACAGTCTAGCAGTCTGAGAACTGTAGGAAAGGAAATGGAACATGTATTGTTTAGCACATGCTGGGTATATGCAGGTATATTTGACCATCACAACAGCATGTGAGATGAAATTTATACCCCCCCCCACCTTACTTATAAGGGAACTGAAAATCAGAGAAGCTGTTTAACTTGGTTTATGTTTCTCAGCTGGTGAATGATAGGGTCAATTTTTTCATGCTTTCACTAGAAGAGTATAATCAAAATAGACAATATACATAACTGATATGCTGAAGAGAAGATTATGTCTCTTTCTTTCAAAAAGTGAAACTAAACTCTGAATGGGAAGAGGAAACTCTGTTTTTCCTAGAGAGCATTCACTTCCTCTTTGGCATGTTGTAACCAGCTTGATATATACAATCTATTCGAAGACTTAATATTTTCACAATTTCACAGATCAGAGTTGCCTCTTACTTACATGGTGAGAGGTATATGTTTTTTTCAACTTTATTAGGTACTTAGAATCCCAAAGAAAACTTGAACTGTTATTCATTTAAAAGAAGAAAAAAAGCTATGTAATTACATCTTTATAATACACCTTCTCTGAAGAATTTTCCCAGTTTACCCTGAGTAGAAATAAAGAAAAATAGCAAGGTCATAGTACAGTGTTTTCAGCCAAACAGGCAGACCTAGGTCTAAGTTCTGGCACGTGGTGGCTAAAAATGGGATTCTGAAATTCCTTATTCACATGAAATTGTTGGGAAAATTGGATGTGACAAGGAAGGTTAAATACCTACCCATTGTATGCACACAGTGGGGTCTTGTAAAACAACCCCTTCTCCTAGGTACTACTGTGATAAACAACTGACTTGACAGAGGTGTTTTTTTGAGTTATTAGCATTTTATTGAGGGTCACATGGGAAATAGTTGAGACATGTATCTAAATGTGCATGATATTTGAATGGAATTTTAGTTAATCAGTCAAGATAGCTTCATTTTACATGTGCATTAATTTAATTAATTTCAAAAATAGTTCATCCATTTCTCTCAATCCCAGCCCCTTGGCCTCTGGCAACCACCAATCTGCTCTCTGTTGCTTATTAAGCTTAGTTTTGATTTTTTAATTTTCTTTTATTTTTAGATTCCACATAGGAGAGTGATTGTATGGTAATTTTTTTCTGCCTGCCTTATTTCACTTAGGATAATGTCCTCCAGGTCCATCCATATGGTCAAAAATGGCAAGATTTCATTCTTTTTTAATGACTATTATTATACAGTGTGTATTATTTCTTTATCCATTCATCTATTGATGGACACTTAGGTTCTTTCCATTACCCTGGTCATTGGAAATAATGCTGCAATGAACGTGAGGGTGCATATATCTTTTTGAATTAGCGTCTGTGTGTTCTTTGAATAAGTACCAGAAGCTGAATTTCTAAATTATATGGTAGGTATATTTTTAATTTTCTGAGAAACTTCCATACTGTTTTCCACAGTGGCAACACCAATTTACAATCCCACCAATGGTGCACAAGGGGTTCCTTTTCTCCTTATCAACACTTGTTATTTCTAGTCTTTTTGATAATAGTCATTTTAAGAGGTGTGAGTTGATATTTGATTGTGTTTTTTTTTTAATTTTTTATTGCAAGATATTTGCTTCAAAATACTGTGCTGGCTTCTGCCATACATCAACATGAATCAGCCACAGAAATACATTTGTTCCCTCCCTCTGGAACCTCCACCCCATCTTCCACCCTTCTAGGCTCTCACAGAGCACTGGGTTGTCCACCCAATGTCACACAGCAAATTTCCACTGATATCCATCAATAAATGAGTGGATACATAAATTGTGGTACATATATACAATGAAAGGTTATTCAGCTTTAAAACACAATGCATTTGAGTCAGTCCTAATGAGGCAGATGAACCTAGAGCCTCTTGTATAGAATGAAATCAGAAAGAAAAATATTGTACATTAGTGCATGGGCAGGGAATCTAGAAAGATGGTACTGATGAACCTATTTGCAGAGCAGCGATGGAGACACAGATGGAGAACAGACTTGTGACACAGTGTGGGAGGGAGAGGATGGGGCGAATTGAGAGGGTGGCATGGAAACATATATATTACCATATGTAAAACTGACTGTGGTTTTAATTTGCATTTCCCTGATAATTATGTAGAGCATCTTTTCATGTGTCTGCTGGCCACCTATATGCCTTCTTTGGAAAAATGCCTATTCAGATAGTCTGCCTGTGTTTTAATTGGATTGTTTCTTTTTTGTTGTTATTTAGTTGTATGAGTTATATATATATACATATTTTGGATACTAGCCATTTATAAGATAAACTATTTACAAATATTTTCTCCTATTCAGTAGGTCTTTTGAGGGTTTCCTTTGATGTGTAGATTTTTATTTTGGTGTAGTCTCACTTGTTTACTTCTGGTTTTGCTTTTAGAGTCAGACCAAAAAAAAAAAAAAAAATCATTATGAAGACCTAGTTAAGGAGCTTACTGTCTATGTTTTCTTCCAGGAGTTTTATGACCTTAGGTCTTCAGTCAACTGTTTAATTCACGTTAATTTTTGTATACTGGTTTAAGATAGTGGTCCAGTTTCATTCTTTTGCATGTGGCTGTCCAATTTTCCCACATTTATCAAAGAGACTGAGCTTTCCCCATTGAATATTCCTGACTACTCTGTCATAAAGTAATTGACCATGTATGCATGAGTTTGTTTCTGGGCTTTCTATCCTAATCCATTGATCTATGTGTATTGTTTTTATGCCAATGCCACAATATTTTAGTTACTATAGCTTTGTATAGTTTGAAATCAGGCATCATGATGCCTCCAGCTTTCTTCTTCTTTCTCAAGACTGCTCTGGCAACAGGGTTCTTTTCTATTAGCAGGAAATATATATCTACCCTCCCCTACAAGTGCATCAGTTTCTGGAACACAGTGTCTAAATCTTAATCAACTATTGGGTGATTTATCTATATGATAAATCTATCTATATCTATCTATATGATAGATCTATCCCTATGATGAATGTTCAAGAAATTATTGGTTAGAAATAATAAGTAGCTTCCTGTGTCAGACTAAGGAAACCAAGGCTTAGAAAAAAATGTTGGACTTTAGTAGAAGGTGCTAATGAAGGCTGCTGTAATCATATGTATAAGCAGGTGTTGGGAAGAAGGTGTCTGGAAATCTGTTTCATGGATGCTAACTGATGCAGAAATGGGTCCACCGCATCTTCAGGCAACTTCACAGCTTCCATTCTGGCTGCTACACAAATCCATTTGCCCTCTTATGTTCAAAGAACTGAAGTCTATGGGCTTTAGTGCTAAGGAGGTTAATAACGTGGGACTAATTTCTACTTATTTAACTTATATGCAGATTACATCATGAGAAATGCTGGGCTGGAGGAAGCACAAGCTGGAATCAAGATTGCCAGGAGAAATATCAATAACCTCAGATATGCAGATGACACCACCCTTATGGCAGAAAGTGAAGAACTAAAGAGCCTATTGATGAAAGTGAAAGAGGAGAGTGAAAAAGTTGGCTTAAAGCTCAACATTCAGAAAATGAAGATCATGGCATCCAGTCCCATCACTTCATGGCAAATAGATGGGGAAACAGTGGCTGACTTTACTTGGGGGAGCTCCAAAATCACTGCAGATGGTGATTGCAGCCATGAAATTTAAAGACACTTATACCTTGGAAAGAAAGTTATGACCAACCTAGACAGCATATTATCGCATGTACACCTGTGGTGGATTCATGTCAATGTATGGCAAAACCAATACAGTATTGTAAAGTAAAATAAAGTAAAAATAAAAATTAAAAAAAAAAGTAAAATAAAATAAAAAATAAAAAGCAGAGGCATTACTTTGTCAACAGAGGTCTGTCTAGTCAAGGCTATGGTTTTTCCAGTAGTCATGTATGGATGTGAGAGTTGGACTATAAACAAAGCTGAGCGCTGAAGAATTGATGCTTTTGAACTGTGGTATTGGAGAAGACTCTTGGGAGTCCCTTGGACTGCTAGGAGATACAACCAGTTCATCCTAAAGGAAATCAGTCCTGAGTGTTCGTTGGAAGGACTGATGTTGAAGCTGAAACTCCAATATTTTGGCCACCTGATGCAAAGAGCTAACTCATTTGAAAAGACCCTGATGTTGGGAAAGATTGAAGGCAGGAGGAGAAGGGGACGACAGAGGATGAGATGGTTAGATGGCATCACTGACTCAATGCACATGAGTTTGGGTGGATTCTGGGAGTTGGTGATGGACAGGAAGGCCTGGGGTGCTGTGGTTCATGGGGTCACGAAGAGTCAGACATGACTGAGTGAGTGAACTGAGCTGAATTTCTACTGGTCTCTTTCAGCCTTTGTTTTATATCATTAAAAAGAAAAACATCATATTACATTTATGATATGACACCACTTTATTATTTGTAGATAAAAAGTTCAGAGAGGTTTCTACTAGTCTAGAGACTATATCTACACACACATATCTATATTTATACCTATATCTACATATTTGCATATAGCACAATCTTTTATACTGGCATAGAAACTTTGCCAATTTGTTGGTGAAAGCTGATATACTAAGATCAATGAATAAATTTTAATTCATCATTGAACATGTTTTGCCAGGATCTCTCTTTCAAAAAATAAAAAGAGTAAATAATATTCTTACACTTCTTATAGTCAACTCACCTGGTTATCTAATATAAAAGTCCCGATAGCCTATATTAAAATTGCGGACTGTTACATGGAAGGTTTTGTAAATGCACCATACATGTACGTATTAGAAAATAATCTTTCCTGCAGGATATATTGGAGAAGGCAAAGGCACCCCACTCCAGTACTCTTGCCTGGAAAAATCCCATGGATGGAGGAGCCTGGTAGGCTGCAGTCCATGGGGTCTGGAAGAGTCGGATATGACTGAGCAACTTCACTTTGAATTTTCACTTTCATACATTGGAGAAGGAAATGGCAACCCATTCATTCCAGTGTTCTTGCCTGGAGAATCCCAGGGACGGGGGAGCCTGGTGGGCTGCCGTCTATGGGGTCGCACAGAGTCGGACACGACTGAAGCGACTTAGCAGCAGCAGCAGGATATATGGGAAAGATTTATTTCATTTCCTATCAGTTAGGCTCTCATTTTACATTGTTAAAAATAAACCATATTTCATAGGAAAAAGGAATATCTTTTGAGAAATCATAATGTTCTAAAATTGCTTTATTTCAGGACACTACAGGAAAGTCTGTATTTTCCTCTCTTCTTAGGTGGCAGGCCTTTCAGATTTACCTTCAAGAGTTTTAAGAGGTAATTTGTGTTAAGTATATTTACATTTAATCTGATAAAATGCAAATGGGGACATGGCAGAAAGGAGAAAATTAAAGACTTACATTTAGATTCATATTGTAAAAAGGTACTTTGAAGTATTGTTTCATAATAATTAGATTCAATACAATTAGAATTTTAAAAATTCAGAAAGTATCTGAAGTATGTTAGCAAATTCATAGCTTTATAATTTCAGCGTTGCTTTTTATTTCACAAAATAATTTTGCTGGACTACATACACAGATTCTAATTATACCTAAACAAAGAATGGCTTAAATTGGACTTGCTGAAAAGGTCCATTTGCCTATAAAAAGCTGTGATTTTTTTTGTATCTAAATAAATGAAATTTGTATTTAATAAAGGCAGAATGTATAAATTAGCTTTCACTATTTCTGCCTTACAGCAGATTCAAAATTGTAGAAATTTAAAAATTATAACTTTAACTTCCCAAGAACTATCCTTGCATTGCTTCAATTTGTGGTTGCTTAGAAACATTATAGGCAAAGGGGCTGATTCTTTCCAGATGCTACTAGTCTAACCACACTTTATGCTTTCGATTTAAGGCTATTCTGTTTAATAGTGTTATAAATACATGTTTCTTTAAAAAGTCACAAACGTACAAATCAAGTTCTGTTAGTGGTGCTTCTTTGGAATCTATCCCTTATTCACATATAAAAAATGACTTTTCTGTGATTATATTCCACTGGTTTTAGCAAAGGCAAAGTTATGCTGAATGATTTGTACTATTACTGTCATTTTCTACAGAATTTATTCCCTTAGTTTGCAGCTACATTCCTGATCATGTACTTTTTGATAGCACTAAGTCATCCACATTCATTTATCAAATGCTTATTGAAGGAGACACTTTGGCCTTTTACAAAATAATCAGTACTCTTACTGAGTACTCAGAAATACAGCAAAAGATGAAACCACAGAGTAGTTGGCATATTTGAACAATGACCTTAGCAAATAACTACAGATTCCACTTTGGTGGACACGTTAGAAAAATACTCAAGAAAGAGAGCGAGAGAGAGGAGAGGGAGAGAGAAAGAAAGAGAGGGGGAGAGAGAAAGATTGAAACAACGGAGGCCTCAAAGTGAACTTTTATCAGTTTTACAGGAGACTCAGGCAAGAACACCATTTAAATTCTGGCTTACTGACTGTCAGGAAGCAAATGATAGTTGAAGTGTCATATTGTCACTAAATAAAAACAACAAAAACAAAACTTCTTTGAGAGATTTTTCTCTTCAAGAGGCTTTCTTTTTTTCAAAGCCTTTAAAATCTCCAAATCCCCCATAAGTTCTTAAAACTTTCTTCTCTAAAGTTTGAACAGAATATGTGTATCTTCCATTAAATCTCAGTGAATCAAGATCAAAGGTAACCCTAGGCCTAATCTCACAACATGGATTTAAAATGGAAACCCAAGGATGATGAGTTTCACGTATCTACATTGTGAAAATTTCCATCAAATGGTCCCTTGACCTTCTTGATGCTTTAGAAGAACATACTTGTTCCATATTCATAAGTTTTGCCTACCTTTTTTTTTAAAACAGGGAGAAAAAGTATCCTTTGTTTTAACACAAGTCCACTAAGCTGAATCAAATCCCTGAGAGCTAGCTTGATAGCTTCCCTTCTAAAATTATTTGTTTAATGAGGACAAGGACATTTCTAGGCCCCCATGCCTTACTGTCCTTCCTGGGTATTCTTCAGCTCCCTAAACCTCAACATGCCCCCAAACAAACCCAGGTAGCTTTTCCCTAAAATCTGTTCCTTCAACTGTTTTTGATTCAATATATCGTAATCTACCCAGTTTAGTTACTTTAGAATAATTTTTCATTATGTCTCTCTGCTACTGCTGCTAAGTCGCTTCAGTCGTGTCTGACTCCTAGCGACCCCATGGACTGCAGTCCACCAGGCCCCTCCATCCATGGGACTTTCCAGGCAAGAGTACTGGAGTGGGGTGTCATCGCCTTCTCCTATGTCTCTCTATATTGCATGATTCTCAACTGCTCCTCTGATCTAAATGATTCTACACTGTAAAGACCTCCTAAAATTGTCAGCTTTTGGGGTACTCTTACTACTATTACGTGGGTACACATCTCGGCAACTCTGGCAACACTCTCCAAACTCATTTTTCTGCCTAGAATCTTTCCTCACCTTCATCTTATCCCCCACAAACCACAGAAGTGGTGACCACATCAAACTGCATCAAAACCTTTGAGGGATGGCTGTAAACACTGGCTTCCCTGGTGGCTCAGAGGTTAAAGCGTCTGCCTCCAATGAGGGAGACCCGGGTTCTATCCCTGGGTCAGGAAGATCCCCTGGAGAAGGAAATGCAATCCACTCCAGTATTCTTGCCTGGAGAATCCCATGGACGGAAAAGTCCATGAGGTCGCAAAGAGTCAGACACGACTGAGCAACTTCACCTCACCTCACCTCACCTTATAAGCTGAAGCTTCTCATGGCAGCCAATCTTCCCCGTCTTTACTCAATACCTTAGTCTCATCTCCCATCATGGTTTCTCAGGCACCCTCTACTCCAATCACACAGAACCATGTATTCCCTGTGAACACCACATGCTGTTTTATAATTTCCTATTTCTACAAATGCAAGTGATTCCCTCCTTTTAACTTGATATTCCCCATTTCTCCAGTTAGCGGGCTAGGACTCAACCTCTGACATCCAAAGTCAAAGCTCAGTTCAGTTCAGTTGTTCAGTCATGTCCGACTCTTTGCGACCCCATGAAGCGCAGCACGCCAGGCCTCCCTGTCCATCACCATCTCCCGGAGTTCACTCAGACTCACGTCCATCGAGTCAGTGATGCCATCTAGCCATTGCATCCTCGGTCATCCCCTTCTCCTCCTGCCCCCAATCCCTCCCAGCATCAGAGTCTTTTCCAATGAGTCAGCTCTTCACATAAGGTGGCCAAAGTGCTGGAGTTTCAGCTTTAGCATCATTCCTTCCAAAGAACACCCAGGACTGATCTCCTTCAGAATGGACTGGTTGGATCTCCTTGCAGTCCAAGGGACTCTCAAGAGTCTTCTCCAACACCACAATTCAAAAGCATCAATTCTTCGGCGCTCAGCTTTCTTCACAGTCCAACTCTCACATCCATACATGACCACTGGAAAAACCATAGCCTTGACTAGATAGACCTTAGTTGGCAAAGTTACCTCCTTGGAAAAGCTCTTCCCAGCTTACCCAGACAGAAGAATTCCCATTCTTTTCAAGTCATCCACGTCGTATCCTCCATATTACCAGCAGAACACTTTTCATAGTCAACTATTACTGTTTCTGTTCATAAGTCTCCAAAGAGGCTTGAGCTCGTTAATGAAGGGTCCTTGTCTTATTAATATTCGTTTTCTTAGCACTAGGAACAATACCTGGCATATGATATTTGACGTGTTTGCTGAGTGAATAAGTGAATGACATAATTATCTGCTGCTTTCTTTAACAAGCGGTTCTTTGAAATAATATATAAAACTTACCGAGTGATAACACTGTTTAGTCTGATGAGATGACATGCTGTATTAATCTCATTTTATAATAAACACACTGTATTTTCACATCTTTATTTTATATGGATATATAAGACATCAATAAAGCATTTAAAAGTAGACTTTGTGTACATATCTTTCTGTATATCTATTGAATATTACAACTTTGTCACATGGTTTTATCTTGTTTAATATTAAACATAGGTTACCTCTGGAAGAACTAATATAATCATTTTTTAAATTATAACTTGGTTGTCCATATACCTAATACTAATAACTTGGTTGCTCATATCTTAATACTAATAACTTGGTTGCCCACATCTTAATACTAATAACTTGGTTGCCCATATACTTAATACTAATAACTTGGTTGCCCATATCTTATTACTAATAATTATTGAGGCCAGATCCTTTCTACCTAGAACAACTTCTCTGCCTTTAATCTGTCATTTATATAATACGTTTATGTTTTTATTAGACTACTCATATTCATTATAGATTATCATACACGGTTTGCGACCAGAACGTGTCCTTCTTGGTTGTTAAACACATTAATGCAGAGCCTTTCTTTGGGTATAACCTAATTAATTAAATCTTGTTCAGTGACTTGTTTGTGATCATTTCCATAATTGCCATTTCATACAAACTTGACCCATTTGCCTTTTAAATAAGCTTTTTGTACTATGTTGATGTCTTCATTTTCTCCATATAATAGGATATTGATAAAATATAAGGTCAGGAAGAGAAATGGCCATGTTAATGAATTTGTTCACAAAGTATTTTTTCTAAGTTTGCTTAAAGTACCAGCAACCTTTTCTTTGAAGGCTAAGAAATTCACTTCTAGAAGGTTTAATTCTCTCTCTCTTTTTAATTCCTATTAGCATGACTTAAAAACAAATCACTATTTGACTACTTTATTACACATATTAATCCTTAGCTGAGTAAAGGAAATTAGGTGTAGGCTTGTTATTCATCTCAACCCAAACTCTATGGATGAAGGTGAGGGGAATGAAATATCGGATATAATATTAGGAAAATCATTATTGAAATGTAGGATCACACTGACCTTAAGGGATAAACAGAAAGTTGAAAAACAACTATAACGCTAAGGGTAAGACTTAAAGGACTGGGAAATTTACTTTTGAATGTTCATCAAATTAACAGCTACTTTTGTGTCAATATGAAGGCATTTGCTTTTATCTCAGAAAACTGCAGGTCCAACAACTTTTCATGAACACAAGAAATATTAACCCAAATTATAGTAATTTAGTAAGTATTCTTGCTTATTTATCTTCTATTTCAGTTTAGTCACTCAGTCGTGTCCGACTCTTTGCGACCCCATGAATCGCAGCACACCAGGCCTCCCTGTCCATCACCATCTCCCAGAGTTCACTCAGACTTACATCCATCGAGTCAGTGATACCCTCCCGCCATCTCATCCTCGGTCGTCCCCTTCTCCTCCTGCCCCCAATCCCTCCGAGCATCAGTCTTTTCCAATGAGTCAACTCTTCACATGAGGTGGCCAAAGTACTGGAGCTTCAGCTTTAGCATCATTCCTTCCAAAGAAATCCCAGGGCTGATCTCCTTCAGAATGGACTGGTTGGATCTCCTTGCAGTTCAAGGGACTCTCAAGAGTCTTCTCCAACATCACACTTCAAAAGCATCAGTTCTTCGGCACTCAGCCTTCTTCACAGTCCAACTCTCACATACATACATGACCACTGGAAAAATCACAGCCTTGACTAGACGGACCTCTGTTGGCAAAGTAATGTCTCTGCTTTTGAATATGCTATCTAGGTTGGTCATAACTTTTCTTCCAAGCAGTAAGCGTCTTTTAATTTCATGGCTGCAGTCACCATCTACAGTGATTTTGGAGCCCCCAAAAATAAAGTCTGACACTGTTTCCACTGTTTCTCCCTCTATTTCCCATGAAGTGATGGGACCGGATGCCATGATCTTTGTTTTCTGAATGTTGAGCTTTAAGCCAACTTTTTCACTCTCCTCTTTCACTTTCATCAAGAGGCTTTTTAGCTCCTCTTCACTTTCTGCCATAAGGGTGGTGTCATCTGCATATTTGAGGTTATTGATATTTCTCCCGGCAATCTTGATTCCAGCTTGTATTTCTTCCAGTCCAGCGTTTCTCATGATGTACTCTGCATAGAAGTTAAATAAGCAGGGGTATATTCCCTCTTTTAAAAGCAACTTGAGGTGTTTCATTATAAAAGACATAAACCTCAAGCAAAATTTGAAAAATCACTGGTCAGAACTGCAGGCACTCGGGGAGCAAGCATTTACTATGATCACTGGTAATTAAAAAGGAAGATTAAATGTTTATCCTCTTTTTTCTGTATAAACTAAAATGTACAGACCACTAGTAACTCTAGCATGTGAAGGAAAATACTTTTATGGAAATTTTCCATCTAATATAGTAGAGAAAATTACAGAATTAGAAAATCACCAATTGGCAACCTCTTGAAAAAAAATTGAAGGTGGTAACACTCATCAATAGATGGTAAAAGCATTAGATGAAATGTTAATAAGAAATTTCACAATGAAAGAGTCAGGCTGACAAAAACTGCATTACCAATTAAGTCTCAACATCACAGAAATTATGATTATCAGACACATAACCTTCTGATTTAATGCAACATAAAGTACACAGCACTATGTTATAGTATCCATGTTAAAGAAATTAAATCCAAATATAATCCAGCCTTTATATCCATTTTCTAGTTTATAGGAAATACGAATAGAGAAACATACACCATAAGGAAGCAATTCTACTAACTTTCAATGAATCTTAGAATTAAAAAAAAAAACCAAACAGGTGTGGGGGTAACCATTCTAGATTAAAGTGAAATTAAAAGTAAAAACAAAAACAAATGGAAACAGGCAAGATGTATACCTTGTCTGGATCCGAATTTGAGCAAAGCAAATATTAGTTTTAAACAATAAGAGTCACTTGAATATAGACTAATAATTGGATAATATTATGCTGAAGCTGAAACTCCAATACTTTGGCCACCTGATGTGAAGAACTGACTCATCTGAAAAGACCCTGATGCTGGGAAAGATTGAAGGCAGGAGGAGAAGGGGATGGGACGACAGAGGATGAGATGGTTGGATGGCATCACTGACTCAATGGAGATGAGTTTGAGTAAACTCTGGGAGTTGGTGATGAACAGGGAGGCTTGGCGTGCTGCAGTCCACGGGGTCACAAAGAGTCGGACACGACTGAGCGACTGAACTGAACTGAATGGCTTACTGATAACTTTATAGTTTGTTTTTTTTTAAAGTCGCTTACTCGTGCAACCCCTTTGCACAACTTTCTTTGCAACCCCATGGACTCAATAGTCCAGGGAATTCTCTAGGACAGTATATTGCAGTGGGTAGCCTTTCCCTTCTCCAGGGAATCTTTCCAATCCAGGGAGTGAACCCAGGTCTCCTGCATTGCAGGCAGATTCTTTACCAACTGAGCCACAAGGGAAACCCATTGATAACATTATAGTTAATTCTAGTTAATTATGTAGGAATTATCTTTGCCAAGTTACATATATTAGCATGACTGAGTCAAATAGAGTAGCTTTAAAATACTATAGTAAGTTTGACAAAATATTAATGCTTACTGTACCTAGGGGATATGTATATGGGAGCTTGTTATATCTTCTCTACTATTTTTTCTACTTTTGTGCCTTACAGAAATTTGAAAACTTTTATGATAAGGTTTTAAAATATAGGATGAAGTATAAATACATACGTGCATACATAGATTAATTAATTAGTAATAACTGCTAATTAAGTTCAGTTCAGTCACTCAGTCGTGCCCAACTCTTTGCGACCCCATGAATCGCAGCATGCCAGGCCTCCCTGTCCATCACCAACTCCCGGAGTTCACTCAGATTCATGTCCATCGAGTCAGTGATGCCATCCAGCCATCTCATCCTCTGTCGTCCCCTTCTCTTCCTGCCCCCAATCCCTCAGTAGTTACTACTAATTAATTAGTTACTACTAATTAAGTAGTAATTACTCTGAACAGAAACCATAGGAAATTCTCAGAACCCACAAATGAACCCAGAGATAGAACCAAGCACTGAAGCCATCAGCTTCCCTAGAGACATTTGTCATTCCCAATTCCCTAATAGTTACCTCTAATCAACTCAGAGGGCTTACCAGGTGGCTCAGTGGTAATGAATGCCCCTGCCAGTGCAGGAGATGCGGGACATGAGTTGGATCTCTGGATCAGGAAGATTCCCTGGAGGAGGGCATGGCAACCCCCTTCAATATTCTTGCCTGGAAAATCCCTTGGACAGAGGAGCCTGGTGGGCTACAGTCCATGGGGTTGCAAAGAGTCAGGCATAACTGAGGGACTAAGTGTGTGCGCATGCGCACACGCACACGCACTGATCTCAGAACAGATGACTTACCTTAGGGCACACACAAAATGAAGGGGTCAGAACGAAAGTCACTGTATAAAACCTGGGGGCCCAAATGTTCATATCCTCAATGAAAGGGTCAAATAAGAAAACATCTATTCAGCTGTTACAGATTGAATGTTTCTGTAACAAATTTATGTATTCAGGCCTTTTTCCCTCATGTCAGCATTTTACATAAAGCAGAACTTGTTTGACCATTCAAAACATCTTGCCAGGATACTTCCAATGAGAGTTCCAGCAATGAGAAGGGGAGAGAGGCATTACTCCAAAAAAGGTTGGCTGTGAATCTCTCAACCCCTGGCATGGACAGATCTGGAAACATCCTTTTAAGAAGGTAACTAAGGTCAAATGAAGTTATAAGGGTGGGGCCTTGATCTGACAAAATTAGTCCCCATAAGAAGAGACAGTAGAGGGTTAGCTCTCTCTCCATTTACAGCCCCAAGAAAAGGCCACGAGAGCATAGCAAGAAGGTAGCCATCCACACGACAACCAGGAAGAACACTTCCACCAGAAACCTAATTTGCTGATACTTGGACTTCTCCCAGCCTTCAGAGTTGTAAGAAAATAAAATTCTATCCTGTAGTATATTGTTACAGCAACACAAGCAGATCAATGCATTCGTAAGAAGGCAGTGAGGATGTTTATGAATCTTGGCTTTGACAGTGACTGGAAGGGGGGAAAAATTGCGCCTAAGAATCTGTAATCACAACTTTGCTCTTTTTCGTTCAGATTTTGGGCTCAATTTAACACTACCTGTGTATAAAACAGCACCAACATAAGAGTACAACTGAAGATTGTCCCCCATGTGTCTGGGGAAAAAATGCGCTTTTTCCTTACAAAAATCATCCTCAACCTAGGACTCAAAATTAGTAGAGATAAATATCCAGAAAACAGGAAGTCAAAATTAAACAATGAAAACAATAATTAAAAACCTTAGGAAAACCATCATGATTGAGAATCAGCATAAGAAAACAACAAAGGAAAAGACTCACACTTTAAACCGCAAGATAAATAATGTGTTAATATATTCAACAACACATTAATATGTTCAAACACATAAAAGAGAAAATCAGAGATGAGTCAATCACAAATGACAAACAAGCAGATCCAAGCAAAGAATCAGAATTTCCAGAATTGAAAAGAATATTTAATGAAAATAAACCTTTGAAGAATAAACAACGGATTAGACTTAACTGGTAGAGAATCAGGAAATAGAAAGATTCAGGAAAGTTTCCTTAGAAAATATCACTATGGATAAGAAGATGAAAAACAAGATAAAGAAACCAACAAAGTGGAGGGCAGAACAAAAGAGTCCAGCGTATAGGAGCACAGTCAGCTCACAAAAATACCATTGAGAAAATGAGACAAGAGGCAGCACAGCTGGACAAGCACAGATCCTCAGACACACAAATCGGCAAGGAGAGTGAGGACTGACATTCAGGCCTTTTTCCCTCATGTCAGGATTTTACATCAAGCAAAACTTGTCTGACCATTCAAAGCATCTTGCCAGGATACTTCCAATGAGAGTTCCAGCAATGAGAAGGGGAGAGAGGCATTACTCCAAAAAAGGTTGGCTGTGAATTTTCTGGAATTGAAATATACAAGTCCTTAGGTTTAGGTGGCATAATAAGCCACACCAGTTTTTATTTAGGACAACAACAATGACAGAAACCTAGACTCGCCATAGTAAGGAACACCAAAGATACAGAGTAGGAATTAACATCACTAGAGAGAAGAGGTGGATTACCTACAAAGTAACGCAGCCTAGCAGAGAGTAAAATGGAAGCCGTGAGAGAGTAGAAGTATATCCAGAGCTCACAGGGAAAAACTAGTTTACGTTCTATACCAGATTAACACATGTCAGAGGAATACACATGCTTCAAAGCGTTTTCAAAAAATTACCCCACGTTAGGTCAAAGGTCAAGTCACAACAAATGTCCGATGTACCAAAAAGACAATGTTGTTGACCATTAAATAACTAGAAATCAAAGATATATAGTTTGAAAACACACGTATTTGGGAAATTTAAAACCTCATTTCTAAATTAACTTAGAAGTTAAAGAGGACAACTAAACGTTAATTAAAATACTACATATCAAAACGTGTAGGATGCTGCTAAAATGATTGAAAGAGAAAAATTTAGAGGCTTGGATATTCATATTAGTCAAGAACAGCTCTGAAAGCCAGTAAGCAAAGTGTCCAAATTAAGAAATTTAAAAAAATAATAAATCTAACATATTTTAAAAAGAAGTTGAAAGAAGAGAAAAGATAACTAAAAATAGAAAATAAATACAATAAGGAGAATCAAAGTCAATACAATTGACATTTTGGAAATATCTCTCAAAAAAAAAAAAAAAAAAAAAAGACCAGAACATCTTGCCTAAGTCCAGAGGCCACATTTATGTTATAATCTACATAAATGATATATCCCAGAATTCTGATTGGGGGAATCTGATTTAAATAGGGTAATACAATATGAATCATGTTCCTTAAAGTTATTCAAAAAGTAAATTACTCGAAAATACACAAATAAACAATCTAGGAATGAAAAGAGATGTAACCATAGATGCAGGACATTTAAAATGATACTAGGAGAAACTTTTCCCTGATAAATTAAAAATCTAAAAGAAGTGAACAAATTTCTTAATGAACTTCACTCAAAGAGAAACAGAAAGCCTGAATAACTTTAAAACTATTAAAGATAGCAAAATAAATAAATAAAACTTCCATGAGGAAAATATAAGGCTTAGACAGTTTTGCAGATCAATTCTATTAACCAATCAAGAGGGAGAACATTTCAAACTTACAGGAACTCTTTTACAGAATAAAGAGATACAGTCACCAACTCAATACTAAAATTAGGCAATCTCATTATAATCATATATATATAAACCCTTACCAAAATCTTGCCATATTGAATCTATATATATATAATATATATACATACATTTTAATATATAAATTCATCATGATAAAACTAAATTTATTTCAGAAATGAAATTTAACTTTAATATGAGAAAACCTACTAATGTGATTCAACCTGTTAATATTAAGATAAGCTTATACTTCATGCCACTTTAGTGATGATAAAGTAAGATACATAAAATATTAAATGGAGTGTCTGACAGCTCATAAACACTGTTTTCCCCTCTTCTCTGAAATGCTAATGAGCTGCTGTATCATTTTCTTCGGTCATAAACAACTAACTCTGACAAACTTAATCAGAAAGGAAATTGGAAGGATGTGGGAAAGCTCTTAGGATAAAAGAACAAGACGTGGAAAAGGCGGCTGCTGGAATTCAATGCCAACAGAAGTTTCGATTGTCTGCCTGCCTCCTGAGGGAGGGTACCATCTGGCAGAAGGGGCAGATGATGGCCTCTGGGTACAGGGTTAGCTTCTGCTGCTGGAGTGTGGAGACATGCATCATGATCTACAGTCACAACAAAATTCCCCTCAGTGGGAGAGAGGTAATCCCCCAGAAGAAAATGGAGTGCAATAAGAAAGAGAAAAATGAACACTGGGCAGACAAAAAGACAGAAATTACCCACGCCAACATTCAGCTAGGAGCAGTTCTGATATGGAACAGCACAAAGAGGCTTCCACAAATCAGCTTTTCTGAATTAACCCCCTCTAACATAGCTCTTTTTCACCATATAGATGTTTGTAAGGTTGCCAGATCTCCCTTAAACTGATCCTTTCTCAATGCATATCAGTTCAGTTCAGTTGCTCAGTCGTGTCCGACTCTTTGTGACCCCATGAATCGCAGAACACCAGGCCTCCCTTCCGTCACCAACTCCTGGAGTTTATTCAAACTCATGTCCATTGAGTCGGTGATGCCATCCAGCCATCTCATCCTCTGTCGTCCCCTTCTCCTCCTGCCCCCAATCCCTCCCAGCATCAGAGTCTTTGCCAATGAGTCAACTCTTGGCATGAGGTAGTCAAAGTATTGGAGTTTCAGCTTTAGCATCACTCCTTCGAAAGAAATCCCAGGACTGATCTCCTTCAGGATGGACTGGTTCGATCTCCTTGCAGTTCAAGGGACTCTCAAGAGTCTTCTCCAACACCACAGTTCAAAAGCATCAATTCTTCGGCACTCAGCTTTCTTCACAGTCCAACTCTCACATCCATACATGACCACCGGAAAAACCATAGCCTTGACTAGACGTACCTCTGTTGGCAAAGTAATGTCTCTGCTTTTGAATATGCTGTCTAGGTTGGTCATAACTTTTCTTCCAAGCAGTAAGCATCTTTTAATTTCATGGCTGCAGTCATCATCTGCAGTGATTTTGGAGCCCCCCAAAATAAAGTCTGACACTGTTTCCACTGTTTCCCCATCTATTTGCCATGAAGTGATGGGACCGGATGCCATGATCTTTGTTTTCTAAATGTTGAGCTTTAAGCCAACTTTTTCACTCTCCTCTTTCACTTTTATCAAGAGGCTCTTTAGTTCCTCTTCACTTTCTTCCATAAGGGTGGTGTCATCTTCATATCTGAGGTTATTGATATTTCTCCCAGAAATCTTGATTCCAGCTTGTGCTTCTTCCAGCCCAGCATATGTACTCATGATGTACTCTGCATAGAAGTTAAATAAGCAGGGTGACAATATACAGCCTTGATGTACTCCTTTTCCTATTTGGAACCAGTCTGTTGTTCCATGTCCAGTTCTTTCCTTTTTTTTTTTTTTTATTTATCTTTGTCTCAAACTTTATTCTTAGGCTTCTTCAGCTTCATTAGCTGCAAAGAATGAATTGTATATAAGCAAAAACTGAAAAGAGCTGCAGTGTCCAGGGGCTTAGGCTTAAAAATATTAGAGATCTAGATTTTTTATCAGATCCATAAACAAAATTTTAAAAAGCAGTCATAATATAAAATAGCAGCTCCCAGTAACTTCTTCAAGATTTATCTTCTTCAGAAGTTAACTCAATTCAGTTTGCTTCATTCTTGGAAGCCTCATCAAAATTCTCCACAAGATCTGGAACTTCATCATCATCCTCCTCTCCAGTGGCAAGTGGTGCTTTTCCATCCACAGATTGTTTGGGCAGAGCTTCAGCCAGTCTCCTTAAACTGGTGAGACTGTCGGCACCAAGCTGGTTTAAGATGCTGGGGAGCATTTCTGTCAGTTGCTTTGTCTCAGCGTGGCCCGTAACGGTGAAAGTGTTTGCTGCCGGAGATGCCTGAACTTTAGGGTTGTTAAGGTGGATCACTGTTCCTTGATTTGTGAACATATTCACCTCTTCAATACCAGAGATATTGTTTACCCCTAACTTCTTTAAAGAGAACTGAAGTTTTTTGTCATCTGCTGTGGCTGTTCTATGAACCACCTTCTTCTTTCTGCAAGCAGTTCCTTTTCCACCAATGCGCACTTGTGCCTGCAGTTTGGCGAGTTTCTCCTGGTTCATGATAGTTTCTTTCATCTTGTTGGAGCGGAAATGGGGCCGCGTGGGGGACTAGGGTTGGCGCTCAGGTGGTCTTGGGCAGACCAGCTGAGGTTAGGCGCACACACGCGGGGACGCAAGATGGCAGCTAGAGCCATGTCCAGTTCTAACTGTTGCTTCTGGACCTGTATACAGATTTCTCAGGAGGCAGGTCAGGTGGTCTGGTATTCCCATCTCTTTCAGAATTTTCCACAGTTTATTGTGATCCACACACTCAAAGGCTTTGGCATAGTCAGATACAGGTAAAACCACCAGGCTGTTCTCATCAAACTCCTCTTAGAGACGGTTGCAAAGGTATCAAGCCAATCTCTGCCAATGGAGACACTTTTTTCCAGCTGCCTCCCCAATTCTATGGCAGAATATAATGATTGCTTATTGCTGATGAAAAATGACCCAGGATTAGACCTTCATTTTCAAATGAGACTCAAAGAAAAGTAGGTGAGCCAGTCCTCTCAAATAGGACATTAAATGAAGAAGTATTATGTAGCTTTTGGTCTTCTTTTATTCACTCCAGGTAGGGATTGGTTATATATTGAAGACACTTCACCTTGCTTTAGGGAGAGAATTAACTATAGATGTTTTTTAATCATAGCTGTGTGTTTTTTATATAATGGGATTTAGCACATTTACAAAAACAGTGTCCTTCAGTTATAAAACCATTCAACTTTAAGTCACATATCAGCTGAAGGAAGTCTACTGGCTTTAATATGCACAAAAATACACATAATCTCTCTCTTACCACTAAGTCTATACTACTGATACATACTGTGACTGTATAACCTGAGCATGTTCTGTATCCAGATGCTACCCTACTGCCCGAGTTGTGACTTCAGTACTGCCATGTGACATTAAGAGTATATCATCTCACGTGTTTCCCTGTCTCCTGTGCGCCTCCCACCTGCTGTCTAGCTGCCAGAAAGACTTGTATACCATGGATCTCTGACCATGGCACTTCCTGGTGTGATACCCATCCTTTTGGTATACTCCTTAACTCATGAAGTGAGACCCTTTGTGATCTGACCTTGTCCGGCCTGTCCAATCTTCCTTCACTTTCCCATACATCAGAAGAGCTATTCTCTCAATCTATTTTTCATCCACATGGAAAATATCACACATATCATCACAATGTCCGCTTGTAATGTGAAGTCTTCCCTGACTCTCCAGGTAAATTTTTTTCAGCTCTGACAGACTCATGCTAAGATGGTCCCCAGTAATTCCTGTCCATGCCTTTGTGTGATACCTTCCTCCCTTTGAGTTCAGGCAGAAGCAGCAGCGAACAGTACCTAACAGAACAGAGTGAAGGTGACACCATGTCATTCACTAGGGTTACATTAAATAACAAGGATGGTGGAATATCACCCACAGGAACCTCACAGAATAGAAGAATCTGTCTTAGAAGCCTGGATCGAGATTCTCAAGCTGGCCCTGAAGAAGCAAACAGCAATGTTATAAACTGCCTCTGGAGAGAGTTACGTGGCAGAGAACTATGGGTGGTCTCTAATACCTGAAGCGGCTTCTGACTAACAGACAATAAAATGTTGGGACTCTCATTCACACAACTACAAGGAAACAGATTCTGCCAACAACCTGAGGAATCCTGAAAATGGATATTTCCCCAGTTGAGCTTCTGATGAAGGTGCAGTCCTAAATGACATCTGGATTGCAGCCAACAAGACCCTGAAGCAGAGATTCCTGCTAAGCTGTGTCTGCACTCTCAACCAATGGAAACTGTGAAGTAATAAAGGTGTATTGTTTTAAGTTATTGAGCTTCTAGTCTTTTATCATACAGCATAGAAAGTGGATACATTAGCAACTCCAGATATTTTTCACTGGGGTCCTACTGAACTTTTCATATATCTCCATCAAGCAATTATATTTGTACACTCAAACAAATTTTATCTATTGTTAGATAGATAGATTTTAAAAAGTTAAGTATTTATCATATATTTTAAATTCTGCATCTCCAGCCTCTAACATTAGGATGAACTCCACGACTCTTTGTTGCAACAAATAAAGTAAATAAATAAAAGGACTAAAGTATAAAATCGGGAGAATATTAAGTAAACTATTGAAAGCAAGGTTCTTGGACCTATAGTTTCCTTACAATTGTAATACTCTGAGCCTGCATCTTAAAAAAACTGAATATGGGAAAACTGAATAGGGCTATTATTTACTGAGTGCCTATTACGTTCTAGGTGCTGACCTAACAGATTTGAAAAATGCAGTTGTAAAAAGACCCTTTTATAAAGATTTGGTGATTTATGTAGGAAAATATGAGCTTTTTTCAAGCAGCATTAGTTGGACTTGAGACTTTTTGGATAAACACTGTCAAAGGTGATTAGGATAGTAAACTTTGCAAAATTAAACAAGCTCTTCTAGAGATGGTTAGGCTGAGACAGCAGACTCTCCTATTAAAAGGATCACAAGAGACATTCTAATATAGGATTGGATAAATCTCTGAGGTCTCTTCCACTTCTAAGATTCCATGACGCTTAAAATTGCAATTTGGAAATCAATATTTTTTGGCAGCTTAATAATTACAGCCAATGACATGGTATCTACATTACATAAAATATATATTAGAAAACTAAGTTTTAAATTTATTCTCATGGATCTCGAATTACTATATCTTTTAAAATAAAGGGTCTGCCCATAAAACCTAGTACACATAGCCCCAGGGAAAGACTAAGGAACTGGGTGCTGATTTTGAGTTTCGTATGTTGCAGTGACTCCAGCAGCCACACGGTGGCAGAGTGCTGGTGCACTGAGCCTAATTCATAAGACTTCAAAGCAGGGGCTGCTTATACATTCAAAGGCAGCTTTAACTGAGACTTTGGGTTCTTCCATCTGTTTCCATTGTGCCAGGTGCAACTAGATGGAGGAACTGAGATATATATTTGGAGGCTCTTGAAAAGGGAGACGGCAGGATATAAAATCATGTATATTTAAAGAAAAACTATTCATGGGTATTATTCCCAATTTGCATGTGACCTCCAAATTACCACTAGCCATCCCAATCACTGCTTGCTCCAATTATTCCTGTAACATTCACCCTCCCACACAAACTGGTGCAAATTCACCAATATATAATTCTCATTTAGATCCCTAAGCCATCTAAAGGAACAAAAATTATTTGATCTCCTCCTAAAGCTTTAGAAATCAAGATTGAATACTCCTATGTTTATTCTCACGTATTTCCACAGCTCACTGTCACAAATGAATATTATTTCAAAACTATGAACAGGGCTAGCTAGGGAGGCTTTTTCTCGTTCTTCAAGGTCAGTCCTTAGAGACCTCTATTATGTGACATATTTCCATAAAACTCATTTCTTTTCTTCTGAGAGGTGGAAACTTCTCCATGGTTCATGAACTCTTTGATAGTATCTGAACTGGAACATTCTACAGGTTCCTTCATTCTATAGATATTTAGAGTACGGTCACATCATAAGTCAATCATATAGTACACTGGCATCTTTCGGGGGGAACTGGGGTCGCAAAGAGTCAGATACAACTGAGCGACTGAACTGACTGACTGACTGACTAGACTCTGAGAGGACAAGTTCTCTTTTATAGCAACCACTGTATCTCTAAGGCCTAACAGTGCCTGGCACATAGTAAACAAAGAATACTTACAAAATAAAAATAAATTTACATGTATACCTAACATGCTAAAATAATTTTGTAACTTGAATCCAGATCCCTGCAAATGGTAGTTAATAGGTGTTAATTGAATTAATAAGGAACGGATCTGTCCACTCCCATAAATTTGTGTTTATCCTTAAAGAAGTTGAAATGAAAGCTCAAGCGATCAAGAAGTATGTACTTTTATTGAGCAATCCTTGTGTGTGACTCTACTGAGTAACTCTTAAATTCAATGACTAACCCCAAGGGTTTAACTGTAGAAGAAATGAAACATAGGTAACAAGTGATCAGATCAAAGCAGCATGTGCCTTAATCAATGTAGGTACCATTTCTCATTCATTCTTATTGCTTTGGAAGTAACACCTGCAAATACACTTATATTTATTTTTATACAGTCTAGAAAAACTTACAATCTCCCACCCCAACACATCCTTCACTCCTGACACTCTTCTAGAAATTTAAATTGTCTCCACTTTACATTCTTTCCTAGCTTATCTTTGAACTACTCTAAAATATGGATATACCTCTAATTTTTTTTGTCAATTTTAATACCTATTGACTTCCTCTTATGAAAGATGAAGATTTAAGCCACTTATACTACCCTCCTCCCATTTTCTCTTTAGATGCTCAGTGTTCATATTATTTTAGTCATTTTATCAGTTATCTACGTAACTGTAAATGATTTCCTAAAAATCAATTTCTTAGCCCATCACTTTTCAATAGGCTTTCTCAACTCCATGACTTTTAAAGTGTCAATTATAGCCATTATTCTTCCTTTGACTTTATTACATTATTCTTTCTCTCTCCTGTCAGCTGAACTTTCTACTTCTGTATTTTCAAGATGGTTGGTATTTATATTTTTCATAACAACCATAACAATGCCTTCTATATTTTGTCACAGGTTATCCCTTGAAGTAGAAAAATCAATAAATGGCTTTGTATTGCAATTATTCTGTAAGCAACTGTGCAGGGCCAAGCCAGAAAATATACCAACATTATACATATTTTTTCTCGGCATGTCCAATGTTGTAAGTCTTGGGTCATTCGTGGGAGAATGTTCCTCAAATTAAGGTCAAATGGATTACTTTTTCCCATCATAAATCATGCATTTAAAATGCATTAATTTTTTTAAAGTATTACTCTTGGATACTTTGCTTCACATTTTTTTTTTAAAATATAGTCCTTCCCTAAGTGCTCACCCTACCATTTCTAACTACCTTTGTCTTTTTCTTACATTATCATCTTTTTCTTTTTTTTATTATTTTTTTAAATTGAAGGATAATTAGGTTACAATATTGTGATGGTTTCTGCCATACATCAACATGAATCATCCGTAAGTATGCATATGCCCCCTTCCTCTTAAAGCTTCCTCCCACCTCCCTCCCCATCTCAGCCTGTAGGTTGTCAGCGTCTGCTTTGTGTTCCCTGCCTCATACAGTATATTCCCACTGGCTATGCACTTGACATATGGTGATGTATATAACTCAGTACTACTCTCTCAAGTCATGCCGCCTTCTCCCTCCCCTACTGTGACCCTATGCCTGTTCTTTACGTCTGCATCTCCTTTGCTGCCCTGCAAACAGGATCATCAGTACCATCTTTCTGGATTTCACATATATTCGTTAATGTATGGTATTTGTCTTCCTGAGTTCCTTTACTCTAGGTCCATCTACTAGAACTGATTCAAATGAGTTTCTTTTTATAGCTGGGCAACATTCCACTGTGCACCACAATTTCCTTATCCATGCATCTGTCAATGGACATCTAGGTTGCTTCCACGTCCTTCAGGTCAGGCCAGTCGCTCAGTCGTGTCCGACTCTGCGACCCCATGAATCGCAGCACGCCAGGCCTCCCTGTCCATCACCATCTCCCGGAGATCACTCAGACGCACGTCCATCGAGTCAGTGATGCCATCCAGCCATCTCATCCTCTGGCGTCCCCTTCTCCTCCTGCCCACAATCCCTCCCAGCATCAGAGTCTTTTATGTCCAACTATTGTAAATAATGCTGCAATGAACATTAGGGTACTTGTGTCTTTTTCAGTTATCGTTTCCTGAGGGTATGTGACCAGTAGTGAGACTGCTGGGTCATACGATAGTTTTATTCCAAGTTTTTAAGGAAATTGCATACTGTTCTCAATAGTGGTTGTATCAGTTTGCATTCCAACCAACAGAGCAAAAGGGTTCCCTTTTCTCCACTTCCTCTCCAGCGTTTATTGAAACATGTATAATACCATATAAGAAACAAATCGCCAGTCCAGGTTTGATGCAGGATACAGGATGCTTGGGGCTGGTGCACTGGGATGACCCAGAAGGATGGTACGGGGAGGGAGAAGGGAGGGGGTTCAGGATGGGGAACACGTGACACGTGTACACCAATGGCGGATTCACGTTGATGTATGGCAAAACCAATATAATATTGTAAAGTAATTAGCCTCCAATTAAATCAATTTAACTTTTTTTTAAAAAAAGTAAGCAGAAGACCTAAGCAGAATTTCTCCAAGAAGATATACAAATGGTTAATAAACATCTGAAAAGATGCTCAACATCACTCATTATTAGAGAAATGCAAATCAAAACTACAATAAGATAACATCTCATACCAGTCTGAATGGCCATCATCAAAAAATCTACAAACAATAAACGCTGGAGAGGAAGTGGAGAAAAGGGAATCCTTTTGCTCTGTTGGTCGAAATGCAAACTGACACAGTCACTGTGGAGAAGAGTATCATCTTTTTCTTACACTACCTTGCCTTTTCCATCATACATTCAGTCATTCACTCCTGACTGTACCATTTGTCCTGTCAACACATTGTTTCTCTGAACTTCTTCCAGAAGCTTCTGACTGTATGAACTCTGAACTGCTCTCCAGGCCATCTGTACACCCATCATTTTGGGACTTCCCACTGTCTCCTCCTTGCTCTTCTGTGTTTATGTCTCTGTTCCCTGCACCTGCGGTTTCCTCCTCCTGGGCTTAACTCCGTAATTGAGTATGATCTTATGAAACCTCCAACAGAAGAGTGCACTTCACACAAACTTTCCAAGTGTTCATACCGTTGCACACATCTGTAATCTATTCTTTTTCTTGACAGGTACTTTGGCTCATTATGGAAAAGTTTAGGTTAGATGTGGAACTCATTATTATGTGAGTTAACAACAACCGGGAAAGTTTCTTTCTCTTTTCCATGTTAATTTTTATTTCTGATATTTGATCAACCTGGTGGTTGTGCATCCCTAAAATCTAGACATTAAATTTGAACACAGCACAATCCATTTGAGTGGCATGGGGTAAGGGCGATGCTGTAAACTTAAGTAAGCTCAGATGACTCTATGCTGCCCGGCAGATTTGTCTGGTTAGCACTTCACATCTGCAACAAGGAGGGCTAGGAAATTATTAGCGCCCTTTTCACAAGTGAATTTATGATGTTAACAGCAATAACACCAACCACTTCACCCAAACTGATTAGCTTTTTAAATTAGTAAGTTCCTTGAAACAATTTATTCTCTCTAACGTAAGTATAGACAAAGTCCAGATGGAGCTTTCATTTGAGGGAAGAAAGTAATGATGAGAGGATTAGAAACCTACATGCTTTTTAAACTGCTATAGCACTGAAGGAAAATAAACTACACACCCTACAATACACACCCATAGTTTGAGTCTGGAATGCATCCCACTTTTTCAAGAATTCAGCCAAGGCTGAAAACATATAGGGGTTCAGTACAAAGCATTTCCTTTCATTTGATTTAGATTTTCATTCATTTAGACTCTTTCATTTTAATTACCATTAGAACTTAGCTTAATTCATTTCTTCAGATAAGCAAAGTAAATATGAATGTCAGTAAGTTAAGTTTTTGAGAGTATAGTACTTACTTTCTCAAGTTCTGACCTTTGCTGACTTTCTTTTATTAAAAACAATGTCTGTGTTAGTTTAACTATGAACTTAATGAACATCTTTGCCTATAAACCTCCAATATCTTGCAAAGGACTTAACATGAGAATAAAATTGGAATGTTTCCCAAAAAAAACACTGTGTTTTTAATTAAGTATCACCAGTATGTGCACCAAAAGAAATTATTAGAACTACAATTAAAATGCCATTAGGAGTATCTTAATCCTGATAATACTTTAGTGTAACTTTCCTCAGTCCATCAAGAAATGAAGGGGTTCCCACATGAAAAGATGCTCTACATCGCTCATTATTAGAGAAATGCAAATCAAAACTACAGTAAGACAGCAAGCCATACTGGTAAGAATGGCCATCATCAAAAAATCTACAAACAATAAATGCTGGAGAGGGTGTGGAGAAAAGGGAACCCTCTTTAACTGTTGGTGGGAATCCAAACTGATACAGGCACCAAGACAGTATGGAGATTCCTTAATATACTAGGAATAAAGCCACATGACCCAGTAATCCCACTACTAAGCATATACTCTGAGCAAACCAAAATGGAAAGACACATGTATCTCAGCGTTCAGACAGTAAAGAATATACTAACTGCAATGCAGAAGACCTGGGTTTGATTCCTGGATCAGAAAGATGCCCTGGAGAAGGGAATGGCTACCCATTCCAGTATTCTTGCCTGGAGAATTCCACGGAGAGAGGAGCCTGGCAGGCTACAGTCCATGGAGTCACTAAGAGTCAGACAAGAATGAGCAACACACACTTATCTCAATGCTCATCCCAGGACTATTTACAATAGCTAGGACATGGAAGCAATATAGATGTCCATAGACAGACAAAATGATAAAGAAGCTGTGCTACACATGCTGAACGGAATTTTACTCAGCCAAAAAAGGAATGTATTTGAGTCAGTTCCAATGATGTGATGGACCTAGAACCTATGTACAGAGTGAAGTAAGTCAGAAAGAGATAACCAGACACGGTATACTAAAGGCTCCATACTAATATGGAATCTAGAAAGATGGTCCTGATGAAACTATCAGCAGGGCAGCAATGGATATGCAAAGACAGAGAACTGACTTATGGGCATGTGGGCTGGGGAAGGAGAGGGTGGGATATATGGAGAGTAACATGGAAACATGCATTCAGTTCAGTTCAGTCACTCAGTCGTGTCCGATTCTTTGCGACCCCATGAATCGCAGCACGTCAGGCCTCCCTGTCCATCAACAACCCCCAGAGTTTACTCAAACTCATGTCCATTGAGTCAGTGATGCCATCCAACCATCTCATCTTCTGTCATCCCCTTCTTCTCCCACCTTCAGTCTTTCCCAGCATCAGGGTCTTTTCAAATGAGTCAGTTCTTCACGTCAGGTGGCCCAAGTATTGGAGTTTCAACTTCAGCATCAGTCCTTCCAATGAATGTTCAGGACTGATTTCTTTTAGGATGGACTTGTTGGATCTCCTTGGAGTCCAAGGGACTCACAAGAGTCTTCTCCAACACCACAGTTCAAAAGCATCAATTCCTCAGCACTCAGCTTTCTTTATAGTCCAACGCTCACATCCATACATGACTACCAGAAAACTGTAGCCTTGACTAGCTACTTTGTTGGCAAAGTAATGGCTCTGCTTTTGAATATGCTATCTAGGTTGGTCATAACTTTTCTTCCAAGCAGTAAGCATCTTTTAATTTCATGGCTGTACTCACCATCTGCAGTGATTTTGGAGCCCAAGAAAATAGGTCCACCACTGCTTCCACTGTTTCCCCACCTATTTGCCCTGAAGTGATGGGACCGGATGGCATGATCTTCGTTTTTTGAATGTTGAATTTTAAGCCAACTTTATCACTTTCCTCTTTCACTTTCATCAAGAGGTTCTTTAGTTCTTCTTCACTTTCTGCCTTAAAGGTGGTGTCATCTGCATATCTGAGGTTATTGATATTTCTCCCAACAATGTTGATTCCAGCTTGTGCTTCATCCAGCCCAGCCCTTCTCATGATGTATTCTGCATATAAGTTAAACAAGCAGGGTGAAAATATACAACCTTGACATACTCCTTTTCCTATTTGGAACCAGTCTATTGTTCCATGTCCAGTTCTAAATGTTGCTTTCTGACCTGCATACAGATTTCTCAAGAGGCAGGTCAGGTGGTCTGGTATTCCCAGCTCTTTCAGAATTTTCCACAATTTATTCTGAACCACACAGTCGAAGGCTTTGGCTTAGTCAATAAAGCAGAAAGAGATGTTTTTCTGGAACTCTCTTGCTTTTTCCATGATCCAACGGATGTTGGCAATTTAATCTCTAGTTCCTCTGCCTTTCCTAAAACCAGCTTGAACATCTGGAAGTTCACGGTTCACATATTGTTGAAACCTGGCTTGGAGAATTTTGAGCATTACTTTACTAGCGTGTGAGATGAGTGCAGTTGTGCGGTAGTTTGAGCATTCTTTGGCATTGCCTTTCTTTGGGATTGGAATGAAAACTGACCTTTTCCAGTCCTGTGGCCACTGCTGTGTTTTCCAAATTTGCTGGCATATTGGGTGCAGCACTTTCATAGCATCATCTTTTAGGATTTGAAGTAGCTCAACTGGAATTCCATCATCTCCATTAGCTTTGTTTGTAGTGATGCTTTCTAAGGCCCACTTGACTTCACAATCCAGGATATCTGGCTCTAGATGAGTGATCACACCACGATGATTATCTGGGTCACGAAGATATTTTTGTACAGTTCTGTGTATTCTTTCCACCTCTTCTTAATATCTTCTGCTTCTGGTAGCTCCATACCATTTCTGTCCTTTATTGAGCCCATCTTTGCATGAAATGTTCTCTTGATACCTTTAATTTTCTTGAGATCTCTAGTCTTTTCCATTCTGTTGTTTTCCTCTATTTCTTTGCACTGATCACTGAGGAAGATTTTCTATCTCTCCTTGTTATTCTTTGGAACTCTGCATTCAAATAGGTATATATTTCCTTTTCTCCTTTGCTTTTTGCTTCTCTTCTTTCCACAGCTATTTGTGAAGCCTCCTCAGACAGCGATTTTGCTTTTTGACCCTTGTCCCCTATACAATGTCATGAACCTCCATCCATAGTTCATCAGGCACTCTGTCTATCATATCTAGTCCCTTAAATCTATTTCGCACTTCTACTGTATAATCGTAAGGGATTTGATTTAGGTCATACCAGAATGGTCTACTTTCTTCCCTACTTTTTTCAATTTAAGCCTGAATTTGGCAATAAGGAATTCATGATCTGAGCCACAGTAAGTTCCTAGTCTTGTTTTTGCTGACTGTATAGAGCTTCTCCATCTTTGGTGGCAAAGAATATAATCAATCTGATTTCAATGTTGACCATCTGGTAATGTCCATGTGTAGAGTCTTCTCTTGTGTTGTTGGAAGAGGAACATAAAGTTAAGTGGTATTCTTAGAAGAATACACTCTATATTGATTCAATATGGGAAACAGCTAAGTATTGAAAAAATATGTGCTATATGGGAAATACAAGCTATTATTTTAAGTGCTATAAGTTTTATACCCAAGAGACTCAGAACTGATATGATGCTATGACTTTTATTTTTAGATTGTATGCATATTCCAGGTTGTGTAACAACTCCCCTTCCAGAGATACTTCTCATTTACACCCAAAAGTACCTTTTAAAAAATTATTCAGAAAAAGAAAACTACTCCAACTCTCCCATCAGAATATGAATAGCCAGGTAAGGTCGATGCTGTGCTTTGTTGACTCCTTAGGCATCTTTGACAAAGAACCACGATTAAGACATGGCAGGCCCATGGCTAAGACATGGCTAGGTATGCTAGAACCTGCAAAAGAGAATTCAAAGACTCCACTTCTTTCCCAAGAAAGTCCACAGAGGCCACAAACATCAAATGTAAGAAAGAATTTGCATGTAAGATTATGACTTTAATGTCTAAAATATCATTTGCCTTGCTTACAATTCAGGTATCTTTCCACTGTTTAATTTTACTCATAAGATCAAAGGACAAATATTACCTAAAACCAACCCAAGATACAGTTGCGGTTCTTCAGTCTGCTCTTCTCTACTTTGGTGAAGCCTCAACCCAGTCAGGGCTGGCTGACTGTGTGACTGGAGCCTTGCCACTGTTCCCATTTCAAAGTCCATGACATCCTCTCTGAAGCCAATTCCACAGGAATCATCTTTAGTGTCGAAGTATTCTCTTCTTGCAAAAATATCTCCTTTGTTTCTTGGAGTTAATGCCATTCCTACAGCAATGCCTTACTGCTATTACGATAACCAAGAAAAAAAGTTCTTCTAATCTCAATTTTTCAAATTTTCGCTGAATATTGTGTACTGTCTATGTAACATGCCTTCATTATTCAACCTTTTCAGATAAACAGACAGAAAAATAGATTTGCATTTGATATACCTCTTAAAGCTATATTCTAGTTTTCATTCAATCCCATCTTAGTGATGTATAACTCAGTTATTCCTAAACTTCCAACTCTTAATGAGAAATAATTGTGAGTCAGAAAAAAACAAAACTTTACTCTCAGGTCCTACCTTCTGCCTACTGATCACTCATGTTACAGTTTTTTTATCCTGCCATGGCCAAACACTGCATCATAAGTGCAAACATACATTAGGAACATAAAATGAAAAACAGCTTCTTTGAAACACCTATATTCAATTTATCCTATACAGAATCCCAATAGTATCAGGGCCTGGGAGGGCAATGGTATAAATATAGTTTGTATGGCCATGTCATTAATTACTAGAGGCTATAGATTATATGACATGAACTAAACTAAATCTTTAAAAACCATCAATCCCAAAGCACCCATCCAAACAAGAAAGCATCTTTTCAGTTTCTAATAATGATCCAGTTGCCTACAGGGGAAAAACTTAAAGTCTGGCCTAATAACAGGATACCTCCCACAGTTCTGTGCTTCGCTACTTGTGTGTGCATGGCTGTGTATATGGGCGCACAAGTGTCTGTATGTGTTTTGATGAAGTACGAAGGGTGCGTAGGAGGGCTGTTTCCGAAAGAGGCAGGTAATGGAAAAGAGGGTACCTTTTTCTTTTTTTTTTTTTTATTTATAATCGATTCTTTATTGCTATAATTTTGTCATTTTGAAAACATTGTATAAATAGAATCATATAATATATAACCTATTTTTTTCAATTTTAAAATCTTTAATTCTTACAGCTACCTAATTTATTAAAATGAAATTAAAAGATGCTTGCTTCCTGGAAGAAAAGCTATAACAAACCTCAGTTCAGCTCAGTTGCTCAGTCATGTCTGACTCTTTGTGACCTCATGGGCTGCAGCATGCCAGGCCTCCCTGTCCGTCACCAATTCCCAGAGCTTGCTGAAACTCTTGTCCATCAAGTCAGTGATGCCATCCAACCATCTCATCCTCTGTCATCCCCTTCTCTTCCTACATTCAATCTTTCCCAGCATTGGGGTCTTTTCAAATGAGTCAGTTCTTCACATAAAGTGGCCAAAGTTTCAGCTTCAACACCAGTCCTTCTAATGAATATTCAGGACTGATTTCCTTTAGGATGGACTGGTTGGATCTCCTTGCAGTCCAGGGGATTCTCAAGAGTCATCTCCAATACCACAGTTCAAAAGCATCAATTCTTTGGCGTGCAGCTTTCTTTATAGTCCAGCTCTCACATCCGTACATGACAACTGGAAAAAGCATAGCTTTGACTAGATGGACCTTTGTTGGCAAAGTAATGTCTCTGCTTTTTAATATGCTGTCTAGGTTGGTCATAGCTTTTCTTCCAAGGAGGAAGCATCTTTTAATTTCATCGCTATAGTCACCATCTGCAGTGACAAACCTAAACAGCATATTAAAAAGAGAGACATTATGGACAAAGGTCTGTCTAGACAAAGCTACAGTTTTTCTAGTAACCATGTATAGATGTGAGACTTGGACCATAAAGAAGACTGAGTGCTGAAGAACTGATGCTTTTGAACTGTTATGTTGGTGTTGGAAAAGACTCTTGAGAGTCCCTTAGACTGCGAGGAGATCAAACCAGACAATCCTAAAGGAAATCAGTCCTCACTGGACATGGAACAACAGACTGGTTCCAAATAGGAAAAGGAGTACGTCAAGGCTGTATATTGTCACCCTGCTTATTTAACTTCTATGCAGAGTACATCATGAGAAATGGCTGGACTGGAAGGAACACAAGCTGGAATCAAGATTGCTGGGAGAAAAATTAATAACCTCAGATATGAAGATGACACCACCCTTATGGCAGAAAGTGAAGAGGAACTCAAAAGCCTCTTGATGAAAGTAAAAGAGGAGAGTGAAAAAGTTGGCTTAAAGCTCAACATTCAGAAAATGAAGATCATGGCATCCGGTCCCATCACTTCATGGGAAATAGATGGGGAAACAGTGGAAACAGTGTCAGACTTTATCTGGGGGGGCTCCAAAATCACTGCAGATGGTGACTGCAGCCATGAAATTAAAAGACGCTTACTCCTCGGAAGGAAAGTTATGACCAACCTAGATAGCATATTCAAAAGCAGAGACATTACTTTGCCGACTAAGGTCCGTCTAGTCAAGGCTATGGTTTTTCCTGTGGTCATGTATGGATGTGAGAGTTGGACTGTGAAGAAGGCTGAGTGCCGAAGAACTGATGCTTTTGAACTGTGGTGTTGGAGAAGACTCTTGAGAGCCCCTTGGACTACAAGGAGATCCAACCAGTCCATTCTGAAGGAGATCAACCCTGGGATTTCTTTGGAAGGAATGATGCTAAAACTGAAACTCCAGTACTTTGGCCACCTCATGCCAAGAGTTGACTCATTGGAAAAGCCTTTGATGCTGGGAGGGATTAGGGGCAGGAGGAGAAGGGGATGACAGAGGATGAGATGGCTGGATGGCATCACTGACTCAAATGATGCGAGTCTGAATGAACTCTGGGAGATGGTGATGGACAGGGAGGCCTGGCATGCTTGATTCATGGGGTCGCAAAGAGTCGGACACGACTGAGCAACTGAACTGAACTGAACTGCTTTTACTTAAATGTGTATCCCTCTTTATGCTATAACATAAAAATTCCTGATGCCATTTTTAGACTCCCAAGGATTCTGCTTTTTCCGCTGAAATATTTAGAGAATTTGCATCTATGATATAGGTGCTTCAATTTCCATAGCTTTCACATGGTGTAGGTCACTGCTTCTAAAAGCCTTTGTGAAAGAACATATGAGTTCCCTACTTGCAGCTTGTGTTTTGCAAAGTACAAGAGAGTACCATGGGCATCTCTATAGCTAATATTGCTGGAGGAGTAGTTTGATGTGCTGTGCTGTGTCACTCAGCTGTGACTGACTCTTTGTGACCCCATGGACTGTAGCCCACCAGGCTCCTCTGTCCATGGGCATTCTGCAGGCAAGAATACTGGAGTGGGTTGTCATGCCCTCCTCCAGGGGATCTTCCCAACCCAGGGATCCAATCCAGGTCTCCATCATTGCAGGAGGATTCTTAACCATCTGAGCCACCAGGGAAGCCCGAGTAATTTGATATGAACCTGCTAATGTTTTTAAAAGTTCCTCTGCAAAGCCCAATACAAATAGTATTGCATTGTATGTTATTTCTTTGTGTCACTTAAAGTTTGTAGCCTGACTAACTGCTAAAGGAGATTTCAGGATTTGAATACTTTGCACAGTTTGGAAACAAGAGACAAATGTGAAATTACTACTGAATAAGCGCGAGAGACTGACTTTTATTTCTGCTATTAGATTGAACCACCACACACACACACACACACACACACACACACACACACACCCTGTCCCAAATCAGTAACAAAATGATGAATTCATATTTTTTACATGTAACATAAATAAAAATATGTTATTTGATATGTATTGTTTTACATCTGACATGCCCTAGATGTTGTTTGGTTCTTCAGGATGAGTCTCGTTCACACCAGAACAAAATTTAAAGAAATTTAGAGTTGATTTGTTTTCATAGCCTTTGCAGTTTAAGCATGACAAAATCTTATTTTCATTTTCTAGCTCTTCACAATTTCCAAGACAACTGGATTTCTCCTCCAGAAAAATTTCACACATTTGTTTCACTTAAGTAGATGTGAAAAATAACCAACATTTTTGAATATTTTTTCTTTTTTGAATAAATATCTAGTCTTTATCAACAGAAATAAACTTGTACTTCAAAATTTCTATGTTATAGAAATGCAGCTAGCTCTTGAATATCATATTCAACTCATGAACATTCTTAAACACAAGATTATATATGGACTCACTTCAAATTCATGAGGTAACAACATGCAAATAACTATATCTTGGATTGTTATGGTAGAAAATGCTGAAGAAAAGCTATTCCAACTTGATTATGAGTTAGCAGCATCACTTAGGTATAGATGTTTGATATGGATATTCAGTGATGTATTGTTTTTAATATTGCCTTAAGTGGTACAATCATGCTTGCATGACATATATACTATTGCATAATCCATCCCAGTTACAATTTTAAGTTAAACATCCAGGGAAGCATTCCTTTGTATGAGCTACTTTTCTGCGGCCTTGCCATCCCATTCTCTGATTAAGCAACACCCTCAGAGATGAGTCTTAAAACCAAGCTGTTAGAGAAAAAAAATCAAGGAATCCTATGGTGTGTAACTTAAAGGAATTCTCCCTCACAGAGCCCATGAGTCAACAATTATTTATTGAATGTCAGCTATATCCATGGCATGTTTCACTGTGGGCTTTCCAGGTAGCCCAGTGGTCAAGAATCTGCCTGCCATTTCAGGAGATGCAAGAGAGACAGGTTTGAGCTCTGGGTTAGGAAGGTACCCTGGATGGCGACCCAGTCCATTAGTCTTGCTTGAAAAATCCCATGGACAGAGGAGCTTGGTGGGCTACAGCCCATGGGATCGCAATGAGTCAGACACAACTAAGTGACTGAACACACACATGTTCCACTGTAGGCTACAAGATATAATAAGGCAATGGCACCCCACTCCAGTACTCTTGCCTGGCAAATCCCATGGGTAGAGAAGCCTGGTAGGCTGAGGTCCATGGGGTCGTTAAGAGTTGGATACGACTGAGCGACTTCACTTTCACTTTTCACTTTCATGCATTGGAGAAGGAAATGGCAACCCACTCCAGTGTTCTTGCCTGGAGAATCCCAGGGATGGCGGAGCCTGGTGGGCTGCCATCTATGGGGTCGCACAGAGTAGGACATGACTGAAGCGGCTTAGCAGTAGCAGCATCACAAGATATAATAGCTACCAGCATTTACTGAATACCTACTCCAGAGACTGTACTAGTAACTATCTTCTACATGTTGGTGTGGGCGGGCTTGAATGTCAGGCTAAAAAAATCTAAAACTGATCCTGGAGGCAGTTGGTAACCTATAAAGGGTTTTATTTTTTAAGGGTCAAGGGAAAATGCATGAGTTTTAAGAACAGAGGGAAAGGTTAATCTGGCAGTGATGTGAATGGACAGCTAAAGTTCAAGATTAGCAGGCTGCCAGGTGGTAAACAGGAAGGGCCTAAACCAGAGCAGTGTCAGTGTGAATGTGAAGCCAAGGTTGGAGGTGAGAAGCAGTGGGATGAGTTAGAGGGTCTAATGAAAACCTAGAGATCATGAGACCATGAGAAGCTAAAGTTGAAATTTCACTTTAGGAAATTATTTCAGAACTACATTTGTACACATGTGAAGAGAGAGGTTTGTATTAAAAAAAAAAAAAAGGCAGTAGGTGATGCCGTAGTAACTACAACATCTCAGGGGCCGAGCATGACGACAGTTTGTTTCTCAGTCAAAGCACAGTCAGATGCCAGTGGGGCAGCCCTCCGTCATCTTACAATGATACCATGTGGAACATGTGATTTCCAAGGGGTCTTTACACGGGAAGAGAGTGCGTGTGCATCTGTGCCTGCTCAGTCAGGTCTGACTCTTTGTGACCCCATGGACTGTAGCCCGCCACGATCCTCTGTCCCTGGGATTCTCCAGGCAAGAATACTGGAGTGGGTTGCCACGTCCTCCTCCAGGGGATCTTCCCGACCCAGGGATGGAACCCACGTTTCCTGCCCCTCCTGCACTGCAGGCGAATTGTTTGCCACTTGTATCATACGCAGAATCTTGGTGGCTTGTGCCATAGACAGAATAGTCTTAAGGTTCAGGCCTGGAGATAGCTTATATTCACTCTACTCTCATCTCGCTGGCTATAACTGGCTATAAGCACATATCCCCATCCTAATCACACACACAAGGCTAGAAATTTAGAAGCACTCAAAATATTCAGGGACCACTAATGTCACCAGGTTTAGTTGTTAAGAACAAAAGACTAGAACGCTCAAGTACTTATCAACTGGGCACTAGTTAATGAGTTATGTTACTTCCACACATTGGAAAGGCCTCAGAAGAAGTCTAATACGGGAAGATCTTGAAGATACATCAAGTGAAAAAAAATGAGGTGTAGACAGGTGCGCACATCATGGTGAGCGGAGTGGAGTGGAGTCGCTCAGTCGCGCCCGACTTTTGCGACTCCGTGGATAGCAGCCTGCACCAAGCTCCTCCGTCTATGGGATTTTCAAGGCAAGAGTACTGGAGTGGGGTGCCATTTCCTTCTCCAGGGAATCTTCCCAACCCAGGGATCGAACCCAGGTCTCCCCTTCAGTAAAAAGGATTAAATCTGAAATTTCTGAGTGAATTAAAGAAATGCCAAAAGGATACATAAGGAATGAATGGCAATAGTTACCCACTCAAAGGAGATGAATGGGTGAAACCACCCTTCAAGAAAGCCTAGTTTTATTTTTACACATGACCCAGTTCAAATGATTTGGTATTTTATCTTGTATATGAGCAGTCTTTATATTTTATTTTAACAAAAATGTCAGTACGTTTCTCAGAATGACCTAAAAACAAATGAATTCAAGCATAATTACAAGGTAACAAACTCCAAGACAGACCAACGGTGGAATGCCACCAGAGATGTAAAAATGTTTGAATACTTCCTGAGCGTTTAATAGTGACGCTGCAGCTGCTTTGTATTCTGAGACTTCTTAAAGGAAGGCAAATAAAACTGGATGTTGCTTATTTTTCCTTGAATTGTACCTTTCTAAAAGCCCAATTTAAATTTAGCTTGGGATTTCCTGCTAACGCTTTGAAAAAGCTGAAGCAGCTGTTTGCTGTTTATGGTTTGGTGGGCCAGAATTTGGCTCACCGTGGATTCTAGATTCTGTGTGCTAAGGCAGAACAAAGAGATACAGGAAGTGGCATCTAAGCAGGTTTTTCACTGCATGAGAATCCCGGTCCATTACTGGAAATAATCCCATCTAGCCAGTCATTCTACCTGAATCTCAGGTTCCCTCCCTCTAAAATAGGGATTGGGTATCTACGTAATAGGGTCTTTGTGAAGAGTCAGTGATGAAATGGTCTATCTACAGAGGTTTGTATACTGGTAGGTGCTGTTGACCGTTTTTTTCTGGAAAGCTCTTCTTGCTGTCTTAAGACCATGACCTGGGATCAACCCGCACCTTGGGTCATTCTTCCAATGACTCAGTGTTTGTTTTGCTCTGTCCTGCTAGCGTGCAGCGCCTTGCCCAATACAGTATTCCAAGTGCCTCCTGCATTCATTACTGAATTAAGTGAGTTACCATAGTCACTCTGGATCTTTCTCTGATTGATCCTCTTTCCCCTTTGTCAGTGCTGACACTACAGCTCCCTAGGGCACAAGAATGTCTAGGAGATCCGTCAGTCAATATTCCTGAAGGAGCAGCTTGACGCTTGGCTTTTACACTGGCCACATCATATTTTACTAATTATAGATGTAATGTCACAAGGGATGTGCTTTGTGCTGAGGTCAGATTCATTTTGTTCTATTTCTCATACTGGAGTGGGTTGCCATTTCCTTTGTGCAATCATAAACTCTTTAAAAGCATATACTGATTATCTAGTGGGTGCTAAACTTTGTTTGAAACAGTTTACCTTTAATCCTCTCACCAGTCCCACAGGACAGATTGTTATTGTCCTCATCTCACAGATGAAGAAACAGAGAGACAAGTAAAATACCTTGGCCATGATTCCATAGCTTCTGTTGGAAAACACAGGATACTGATTTGGGCAGTTTGGGTCAGAGGCTACATTCTTAGCTCCTCTACCATACTTTCTTATAATCATAAACTGTATTTTTAACACAGCATAATTACTCTTGGTAATACAAAAAGCAATTGCCTATCACGTTAACTAAGAAGACGGATATTTTAAGTGATAGTGTTGGTACAAAGAGAAAGGCTTTGGTACTCATACAGATAAAGGAGACATAAACTTTTTGGTAAGTAACAATAAAAGAGGACATAGAATTTTGGGTAAATAACAATATGTTGGAAGTAATGTGTACTCCAAGAAAAGGGCCAAAAGTCAGAGAGAATTGGTTTTGAGTCACTGTTAATAATGATGCTAAAAACATTAGTATCTTTGATCCATGGATCTCTATTTTTGGGAGTCTGCTCAAAAGAAATAAAGAAACACAAGGAAATGCTTACATAGTGAAGATGCATACAAAATCATTCATGTATTTGTGTACTTTCTAGAAACATTCTTACTGAAATATGTACATAAAACATATTTGTAGAAAAGTCTATAAAAACATATATGAACAGTGTAAGGAACAATTAAATAAAATGCCACTCCCCAAATACTTCCCTTTCTGAATGCTTATAGGTAACCACTATTCTGGTTTTTGCAGTAATTATTTCCTTATTCTTTACAGATTTTACCACCCTGAATTATTTGACAGTATAGTAGAGTTTTACCTGTTTTGAACTACACGGAAACAGAACCACACAAAATGTATTCCTTGGGCAACTTGTCTACTTTTTTTCCCATTATGTTGTGACACTCAGTTACCTGGTTCCTGTAGCAGTTATTTCACTAACATTTAATATAATTAGTGACATATCTGACTTTCTAGTGATATTCTTACTTTTGCTTCTGATTTTTCCCACTTGTTTCCTATTTTGATAATTATTTTTTGCCATTTTGCCATTTGATTTTTTTAATCACGTGACTTATTTTTCTCTCATTTTTATTTTTAGTGGTGATCCTTGAAATAACATATATACTTATTAAAATCTAAACTTATTCCATATCTTTACTACAAATATATTAATCATATATAATTAATATAATTATAATTAACATATTATGTTCCTTATAATTTTGACTTGGTCCTATTTTTTTAATCCACAAAGCATTATTTTTTTTTAATGGATGTTCATTTCAATTAACTTACATATATAGTACTTGGTTTACGCTTCTTTTAGCAACTTGGATTTTCAATCTATGATCACTTTCCTACTTCCTAAGGGCATTTTTATGAAACCCTTTATGAGGGCCTGCTGGTAACAAACTCAGGTTCTGTTTTACAGAAATGTCTTTATTTAGCCTTTATTTTTACAGATAAAATTGTGGAATGAGAGTTATGGTCTCAATATATGCTGGGATATACACTGTCTTTCCTCCTCAGCTAATATTAAGATATCCCTTTATAAAGTATATATACATATATTTTTTAAATTATCTTTGGTGTTGTGCATTTTCACCATGCATTTCCTCTGGCACAGACTTTATAAATTCTTTGATATTCATGAATTACCTTTAAATATGTGTATCAGTGCATTTTATCAATTCCAGAAAATTCTTGGACATTTATCTTTTCAAGTATTGACTCTGACACACTATATAGCTTCTCTTTCTGCAGCTTCTATTAAATACTGATCCTCCTTCTCAATTATCTTCAATGTCTCTTAGCTACTCATATTTCCCAACTCTTCGTCTCTCTGCATTCTAGATAACTTCTTCTAAACTGTCTTCTCGTACTCATTGTTTCTCCAGCTTTGACTAATCTGCTGTTACATTTTCTCAACTTTGTCTTTCATTTTGATTTTGCTTCCTTTATTGAGGTTCTTTTCTTCATATCTGCTAGAACAGCTTTTTACAGTTTTCTGTACTATTTACTCAAGCTTGTCTCCAATTAATTTAAACAGCGAGGATGAGTATTTTAAGTTACATCTTACAACTTCAATCTGGAGTCTTTGTGAAAGTGAGGTTGCTCAGTCATGTCCGACTCTTTGTGACCCCATGGACTGCAGCCTATCAGGCTCCTCCATCCATGGGATTTTCCAGGAGTCTTTGTAGATCAGTCTTAAAAGTTCAAGTTCACTTGGTTCATTCAGCAAATGCCTTCAGAGAAGAAGTGGCTTCAGTTCAAAACCAACCCTCTAGGCTCCTGCCTTCACTAGGTTTCTGCCTGATAATTCTTCATTATCTTGTTTGTTGTCTAGTAATTTTAAAAAGTTTTGTTTGCTTATTTTTTATAATTTAATATATCCAACATTTTTAGTTGTGATCTGAGAGTAAAGATGGTCCAAATAACCTAATCCGGCATATTACCAGAACAAAAATCCCTGTTTTGAATTATTTAATCATTCAGTTGCCCAAGGGTATTGAACTAGACTAAATAATCTTTCACATGTTCTCCTATAATGTTTATGGAGTCATTTTGGCAAATCAAACAATAAGAGGGCTAATAAAACACAAATTGTTTTAATATGAGCATATGGACCTGGAAATTAAGAGACCTGAGTTTTTCTTGGCCACTGACATTCTGCCATGTGATGTGAGTAATGTATTTAATTTACTTAATGCTTTAATCATCCTACTTGTAAACCAGAATAAAAATATATTTCACTTACAGTTCCATTTTTTCCCATTTTTTTCCCCATAAAACTTCTCTCAGCTAAGTGAAGAGCTCCTAGGAAGGACTGAATAATTCAAAGTACTAAGTTTACAAAAGCTAAATATCCTCATCGCTGCTTTTGTTGCAAAATTTAAAACATTACCGACGAGTCTTTCACCGTATCTCTTCAGAGAAAGTTCTCATATAAGATGCTTAGGATAAATAAACGTTGGAATTGGACTCTGGTTTTATTTTTAACCACAGGAAAGAAACATTCTATACCCAAAGACACACTCGCTTTCTTGCATGGGCACGGACCCAGAGCTCTCTCACCTAACTGTGATCAATCCACTTGAGCCCTGGACTTAGTATTTTACTTGTTTTGCAAATGTCTCTGATTTATGGGCACACATCAAGGAGAAAGTGCACTTCACAGAAATTAGGGAGAGAAAAACCTCAGTCAGCCATTCTGCCGAAGAAGTACAACCGGGACTCCTCCCCAGCACAGATGAGTATGAGAGAGTTGGCGAAAACAAGCTCTCTGGTGAGTCATCCTGAATGCCACTGGGACAATAGTCATCACATTCCCATGGATGGGGCAGCTAGAAGCCCTAGCCCCACAGTATGAAAAAGCTGTAAAGTCTGTGAACTAGGAGCATTCCTTTCCTCACCCAGCGCCCTTACTCTCTGACTGCAGAACCTGTTTTCTGAGGATAACTCAAGGCTTTGGGAGCAAAAATGTGGTGTGAATGCAAGAAAATGCTTTAAATGTGAAGGACTGAAAGGAGTTTAATTGAAAATGTCTCCTGTATTAATATTTTTCACACTATTTTTTTTTACCAACACTACAAACAACAACATTACTATTTATTGACTATTTCCTATTTTCCACACATTATCTCATTTTATCTTCATGGCATCTTGTTAGGTATCTTGGTTCCCAACTATTGAATGAGAAAATTTGAGAATAAAGAAAAAGACCTCAGAGAAGACAAAAGGTCAACAAAAGTAAAGAAAACATTGTACTGAAGTTGACATGACTCCAAGGTCTGTTCTTTTAACCGTATATATACTGACTCTCCTTATTAGAGCTTCTTGAGGGAGACTTCTTTTTGAAACAGGAAAAAGGGATGGGAACTATTTTAATAAATTATGAAAATAATCATTATGAATTATAAATTTTTAATGAGACACGCTTATGTATTCACCAAATTGCTTTCTTCTTTCCTGGATCAACAAGATGATGACCTCTCCCCGCCTTCCTTGTCATTCGATCGGTGCCACTGCCTGTGTTCCGTCCAGGGGAATGTGGGCAGAGGTGGCGTGGGCCAGCCTAAGGCCTTGTTATAGAACCTCTTATGCAATTCCCCAAGCCCTCTTTTTCTATTATTGAATCCTTGACAGGCTTGGAAGCCAAGTGATGAAGGTGGCAGTGACTAAGGCAGAAGGAGCAGGGCTCCGTGGTTCAGAGCTCCGTCGCTAACTGTGTGGGACACGGATAGAACTACGGGACTGCGCTGCACTGAGACGCCGTTGTTACAGGAGTTCCTAGTGGCTCAGACGGGAAAGCACCTGCCGGCAATGCGGGCGATCCGGGTTCGATCCCTGGCCTGGGAAGAGCCCCGGGAGAAGGGAACGGCAACCCACTCCAGTACTCAGGCCCGGAAAATTCCACGGACAGAGGAGCCTTGAAGGGCTACAGTCCATCAGGCCGCAAAGAGTCAGACACGACTGACCAACTTCATTTCACTTCACTTCCCCTGCCTCATATACTACCTTCTAACCATGAGAAAATGCATTCGTTAAAGCCACTAATGGCATGCCAACATTTTCAACTTCTCCTCTATTTTTAAAGACTCAGGCTTATTATTACTAGGTTTTTGAAAGTCATAATAACTTCTAGTCTAGAGCTGTGGTGTTGGAGAAGACTCTTGAGAGTCCCTTGGACTGCAAGGAGATCCAACCAGTCCATTCTAAAGGAGATCGGTCCTGGGTGTTCTTTGGAAGCAATGATGCTAAAGCTGAAACTCCAGTACTTTGGCCACCTCATGTGAAGAGTTGACTCATTGGAAAAACCCTGATGCTGGGAGGGATTGGGGGCAGGAGGAGAAGGGGATGACAGAGGATGAGATGGCTGGATAACATCACCGACTCGATGAACATGAGTTTGAGTGAACTCCAGGAGTTGGTGATGGACAGGGAGGCCTAGCGTGCTGCAATTCATGGGGTCACAAAGAGTCAGACATGACTGAGCAACTGAACTGAACTGAGTCTAGAAGAAAACATTTTTGTCAGGACATGAAAATTAACAATGGTTCTGTTTTCACCTGGGACAAATGAACCATAATTTGCTTTGATGCAAAAATCAATTATACATGAATTCTTTCTTCGCAATGCTTTATTTTTATAACAATGAATTATATAAAAAAAAAGACTATGGGAATCTAAGTGATACTGCTACTTAGGATGGCTCAGACATGAAAGTTTTCCTTTCACTCTTCCTATAGCTCTTTTAACCAGATGATAAAAAGAGCTTTGGTGACATCAGAAATAAAAGGGATCAACTGTGCCAGGGTAGTCATAGTGGATTCATCAGATCACCTGCAGAGGGAGTGTCAACCAAGCAATATGCTTGAAAGCTCTTAAAAAGAAAGCCTGTGAACAGAACCAGAGGTATGGGAGAACAAGGAAAAAAGCAGAGGGCAAAAGTGTCAAAGAACAGGAGAAGGAGAAAACAAGTACTAGTGGTACTATAAAAAAAAAAAAAGAGATTATTATTATTATTGCTCAAGCCAGCAATGTTACGCGTGCAAATCACTTCAGTCATGTCCTGCTCTTTACGACCCTATGGACTGCAGCTTGCCAGCTCCTCTGTCCCATGGGATTCTCCAGGCAAGGATATTGGAGTGGGTGGCCATGCCCTCCCTCCAGGGTGTCTCCTCGACCCAGGGATCTAACCCATGTCTCTTACATCTAACCTGCGCTGGCAGGTGGGTTCTTGACCACTCACACCACCTAGGAAGGATTGGAAATAAGCTATTGCAGGATTAATATGGCCTGCAACCCAGGAAAGACTGCTGTTCCCTGTCCACTTCCATCCTTCAAACCAGGAGCCAACAGGAATGAGAAATTTTAAGACACCCTCTGGTTGCTCAGATAGTAAAGAATCTGCCTTCAATGCAGAAGACCTTGGTTTGATCCCAGGGTCAGGAAGATCCTCTGGAGAATGGAATGGCAACCCACTCCAGTCTTCTTGCCTAGAGAATTCCATTAACAGACCATTGAGTCAAAAAGAAGCAGACACGACTGAGTAGCTGCCACACACACACAACCTTAATAAAGACCTGCAATATACACATTTGCAATCTGTATTTCCTTGTTGACTAAAATTTTTCATATCTTCATTTTAAGGGTATGTTAAGCAGTCCAATGTAGCTGATATTCCCAGATGTTTTAGGCTGAAGCAAAGGTAAATCAAAGCCAATAACCCACAAACATTATCCCCACTCCAGTGAGGGACGGAGCTGGCAGTGAGTTCACACAATTCTTATTGTGCAAAATAAGAGTCTGTATGATTTATGTTGTAGCATCAGCTGCAATATTCTGGGTCAGCCCAATTTATGAAGCACAATACGTGTTCTATCCCCAGAATTACTGCTGATTCAAAACACTCAGTAAAGAAGTAGCTTTAAGAGCTGGTTTTTAGTTTGTGTGTAGACTCCTACAGTGAACTCATTTCCAGAACTCTATGGCACTTTCTCAGTTACAGCTTCACATTTTCACCTTTTAATATGCACATTATAGATAAAGAATAAATTAGGGCTGGCATGCATAAAGAGGGAGGAACCACTAACAAATTAAGTAATTGGGGTCTCAATTATGTCTCTCAACGTGGGATACACATCTCCTGGCTTAAACAAGAACCCGAACCCCCCTTAGGCTGTTCACCACCTGAAATCAGGGACTGAAAATGCCTGGAAAGCCCTTCTCTCTTTCAGACTGGTGCCCCTCCTCTTGTACTCAAGCCTCACCCCTCCACAAGAACCCGTCCTTGGTCTGGCAGGGAGCGGGGGGCAGGGGAGGGGGTTCCTTTCTAATCTCCCACTCTTTCATTTTAGTTCCTTAGTCACTGGGTCCTGCCTGACTCTTTGTGACCCCATGGGCTGTAGCCCACCACACCTTCTGCCATGCAATTTTCCTAGCCAGAATGCTGGAGCAGGGTTGCCACTTCATGGATAATCCCATATCGGAGCTTCTCAAATTGCACTGCATGGATCTTTCTCTCCTCACCTGCTGGATGGTAGACTCTTTGAGGGTGGGAGCCATGATGACATCTTTGTCCTTTCTTGAACTCAATATAGACGTTCACTTAGTGAACACCAGCAACTGGAGAGTTTTGCGATTCTGTGCATGTCCAGGGCGCTTTGCCTCTGCCTGAAGTTTGGCTTCCCTGACAACCTGATGGCTTTCTCCACAGGCCTGGCCCACCCACTGCACATGGCTGTGCGCTCATCTATGGAAGCCAGCTAGTTCGGTTTGCAGCCATGCCACCACTGGAACTATTGTGCTCATTCTCTCCAGGCAACTTTTCTGCTTTCTTCAGATGTGATAAATCCTCTACAGCTCAGTAAATATGTGCTTGAAAATTCTACTTTGCTCACCTATTTCGAGTGCTTCTCAGATGGCACCAGTGGTGGAAGAAAACAAGAGAAAAGGACCACTTGCCAGTACAGGAGACCCAGAAGACATGGGTTAGATTCCTGGGTCAGGAAGATCCCTAGAGGAGGGCATGGCAACCCACTGCAGTATTCTTGCCTAGAGAATCCCATGGACAGAGGAGCCTGGTGGACACAACTGAAGCGACTTAGCATGCAGTCATGCACCTATTTTGGAGACAGTAAAGCAGATACGGCATTCTGCTAACACTCAAGGGGCTTATACACAGTTTTGTGGAAGATAGGAAATTTACAGGTAAAAGTATAAAGTCCAAATGAGGGTAACAGTATTGTGAAAAATAATATTAGGCTTACGTACTACTTTAAAATTTAAAAGAAAGTTCATGTGTATCATCTTGTTCAATACTAACCATCCTTATAAGACACTAGGTCTACCTAAAATAGGTGTACTTCATAAAGGAAACCTGAAATTCACTGACTCAATATGTCGAGTTTCATTCCTATTTTGCAAAAGAAGAAACAGGCTCATAGAGATGATTTAGACCACACAGCTCCCTGGAACGGTAGAGACAGGACTGGAAGCAAGGACTGCAGGCTTCAGTCTACTTCCCCCTTGTACTTCACCACTATCCTGAGAATGTGTTAGGACCACAGTGGTAGTGAGTTTATCTGATGTGTCTTCTTATGCTTCTGTGTCCACTCTCACAAGAAAGCCCTCCTCTCCAAATCCTTCATTGATAGTTATCTTAGAAAACTGAGGCTCACCACTGCTTTATCGTCAAAAGAGCAGACCAGAATTGAAATCATTTCCCTCTTATTCTTTCTTGTTAAAACCCTGGACTCCGTCAGCACACAGTCAAAAAGTAGACTAGGCAGAGGATTCTAGATATTGTGTGTGTGTGTATTTACAGACTCTTTAAAGATCTGGTATAATATTTTCATTATAGACTGTATGTATACACACACACACATACCTGCGGCAGTGGAAGTGTTAGTCGCTCAGTCACACCCAGCTCTTTGCGACCTCATGGACTGTAGCCCACCAGGCTCCTCTGTCCATGGAATTCTCCAGGCCAGAATACTGGAGTGGGTTTCCTTCTGCAGGGGAGCTTCCCAACCCAGGGATCCAGCTCGGGTATCCTGCACTGCAGGCAGACTCTTTACCATCTGAGCCGCCAGGGGAGCCCCATGTAATCTGCTCCCCCTCTAAGAACAAACATTAGCCTGAGTACCAAGAGTACAGAATTTTCAGTTACTAACTTTGCCCCGTCCCAAAGATGACTGCATCAGCACTGCGTCACCATCCCATCACCCTCCTCCTCCTCCTGTTTAGCGTACTTAACACTCACGGAGCTACTTACTATGTGCCAAGCACACACAGTTCTCTTTTTTCCTTTAATTTAATCCTCATAACAACCCTACCAGGTTGGCATTTCTGCTCCATTTTATGGTTGAGAAAACTGAATCCTGATGAGTTTAAGAAATTTTCCTAAGGTCAGGCAGCAGGACAGTTATTTAGTGGCTAAAACTCTGGTCAATCTGTCCTACTTCAAGCATAAAAGATGCAAGCATATTAAAGAAGGGTGTTAGCTCTTCAAGGGCAGAGACTTACAGCTCCTCCTATTGCATCCTTTCAAAACGCCCTGTACTTTTTTTTTTTTTTGTAGAACTTATCACAACTTATCATTATGTACCTATTTCTGTGATCGTTTGTTTAATGTCCTTCTTCCTGCTATGCTGTTCCTTCAATGAGGACAAGAACTGCTTCTGTTTTGCTCACTTTTGTTTGTCCAGCACTTAGAAGAGTGGCTAATTCATCGTAGGTGCTCTATGAATAGCTGGTGAATAGAACAATCTCCTCCGGCCTCCTTGTCTAAGAGGCTTCATTGAAAATTTCTTTGGTACTCTTAAATAGTTTAGGCCTTAACGTAAACATCTACGGAGCTCATTTCTAGCAGAACGAAGTGTACTAGACTCTGACCTGCCCTCCTGTCTTAATCTTATGCTTAGCAGCAGTCATTTTAGGTGGTGCCCTCAATACCTGCTACACTTAACTGCTATGGATACAGCCTTCAAGAGAAGTCCTGTCAGTTTCACAGCAGCTGTTGGATATGACTGAAGCAGATGAACTTTCTTAAGATACAGGAACTAATATGAATTTTGAAAGCATAAATTACACATATCTACAGAGCAGCCTATATACTTTGAAAATTATGTTTTAAATGCCCCCATAAAAGCCCTTATTTTTCCCTAGATAAGTTTTCAGATAAGCTATTTCTCTCTGTGGTCCAACAGCTTAACAAAAAACTCAATTCTTTGAGCATTATTTTCATCCAAAGAAATTTTTCCAAAAAAAAAAAAAAGGAGGAGGGGGAATAAAGAAAGAAAAGTTTTATGTAGGCAAAACGACTAATAAGTATTATGTCAGCCTGGCCACTAGGCCAGTGTTTTAGGAGGAATAACATGCATCTATATTATTATATCCCTCTGAGTCTCCTACCACAGCAAGGAAATTCTGGGGGCAGTTATTGATAAAGAATAAGTTCAAGATACTTGCTCCTTGGAAGAAAAGTTATCACCAACCTAGACAGCATATTAAAAAGCAGAGACAATACTTTACCAACAAAGGTCCGTCTAGTAAAATTTATGGTTTTTCCAGTAGTCATTTATGGATGTGAGCTGGACTATAAAGAAAGCTGAGTGCCAAAAAATTCATGCTATTGAACTGTGGTGCTGGAGAAGACTGTTGAGAGTCCCTTGGACTGCAAGGAGATCCAACCAGTCAATCTTAGAGGAAATCAGTCCTGAATATTCACTGGAAGGACTGATGCTGAAGCTGAAACTCCGATACTTTGGCCACCTGATGCGAACAACTGATTCATTGGAAAAGACCCTGATGCTGGGGAAGGTTGAAGGCAGGAGGAGAAGGGGATGACAGAAAATGAGATGGTTGGGTGGTATCACCAACGTGATGGACATAAGTCTGAGTAGGCTCCAGGAGTTGGTGATGGACAGGGAGGCCTGGCGTGCTGCAGTCTATGGGTTCGTGAAGAGTCAGAACAACTGTGTGACTGAACTGAAGTTTAAGGTCATTGCATGGTTAAAGGTCAGAGCTTAAATTTGACTCAGCTTGAGTATAGAGTCCAGGTTTTTTCCTCTCTGTCAGTGGTTCTCAAATCTTAGTGTTCATAACAATTCCCTGAAGAGACTTTTAAATCGCAAAACTATGAGCACCATCCTCAGAGTTTCTGATAAAGTATATGCCCAGGGTGAGGCTGATCATTTCCGTTTTTCGCAAGTCCGTGGTTTTGCTAGTCCAAGGACCATTTTATAAAAACCATCATTTTCACAACACAGGTGTAGCACCCTTTTGTGATGTAACACATAACATAACCAATTATTTTGGGATTCTAATGAAAAACCCAGTGATCAAGCTTCATTATCTAATATAACACTTTTTCCCTGTTGGCCAATGATACATGTTTAGAGGCTCCCAGATCAGGTCTGTGACATTTGAATTTTTACAGTGAAGTGTCTTTTGCTAGGTCTGATATTGTGATTATTATTAATCACATACATCAACTCACTTGATCCTTATAACAAACCTATGACTTAGTCAGGGCAGGTGTTGGTATCTTAATTTTATAGACTGGAAATCTAAGACCAAGAGACCTTAAGTGAAAATATAGCTTATATCTCTAAAAATGATAGAGACGAATTTGAAATTCTTGTTCTATTTGAAGTCCAGATATTTTTTCACTAGATTTTCCAGAGAAGCACTGCCTTCTCATCTGAATCATTTCAAGATTAGTCTTTCATTTTTTTAAAAATGGGCAATGTAAGTCGTAGAACTTCTTATATATGTGTCTTAGTATAAGCTTTATGTAACAAAAAAGTGGGAATTCTTTCCCACCCCATTTTTTCCCCAGAGTATGCAGTGCTATAAAAAAGTTCTGTCTTTTTTTTAAACATCTAATATTTCACCATTCTCATTTTTCCAGAAGATATGTTTTATTGGTAGGAACAGATGGTACAGTTGATTGCTAATAGGGCATGGAGATAATTGTTTGTAGGTTAACATTTAAAACTCAGTTCATTTGGGAGTCATCCAAAAACTGCTATGTAGCGGTACAACTATTCACGGCATGTGGGCAAGAGATCACGTGGCAATCAGTCTGTATTCCAGGACATTGCATGTATTACCTCCCTCAAATTTTGCATTGAAGATCAAATGAAATGAGGTGTTGACAACACCAAGCAGTTCTTAAACCTCTTCCGCATTCTCTTGCAGCCAGTCAGTTCGCATCCTTTCCATCCCTGCTACCACCACCCTCATTCAAGCCTTCATTGGCTTCAGCCGAGTCTTCCGCGCTAGACTCCCGACTGTTCTCATTCCCTCCACACTCTGTTCTTTCCGATCCCCCTTACACTTTGCTGTGTGATCACAGCATATGATCTGAAAGCAGATACGATCAGGCACTGTCAGCTTGGGATCCCTCAATGTGAGCGCATGCTCAGTCACTACAGTCATGTCCGGCTCTTGTGACTCCCATAGACAGTAGCCCATCAGGCCCCTCTGTCCATGGGATTCTTCAGGCAGGGATCCTGGAGTGGGTTGCCATTCCCTCCTCTGGGGGACCTTCCCTACCCAGGGATCAAACCCACATCTCTTGCATTGCAGGTGGATTCTTTACTGCTGAGCCACCAGGGAAGCCAAATCCTTCAATGATTCTCGCTTAATTACACAATAAAATTTTAAAAGTTGGGTGTTCGAACCTTTCCACCCTCCGTTCTACTTGTCAGCCTATTCCTCACTCACATAATTCAGGTGTCTGTCCTACACTCCAGTCAGAACCGTTGCCTCCCCATTCCCCATGTACTTTTGCACCTCCCTGACCTCCCCCAGGCTGGCCTTCTGTTGAAAATGTCCTTGATGACTCACAGTTCCTATTCCTACATTCATCCTCTTCCTTCTTGAAGGCTCAGGTCCAAAGGCACCTCTTCCGTTAATAACTTCTTCAATGTTCTCAGAGGAAGTGAATCTTTTGAATTTGTATTGTATTACGCATGCATCCCTTATTTTTCCCATCCCACTTACTTTTGCCTCAGTCCAGTCCTCCAAATATAAAGTTTTATCATCCTTTGCTATGTTTATATCCTTTACTGATTTCCCATCACCCTGAGGCAGAAGAGCAGAATCCCTGATGTAGTTTATAGCGTTCTACGCAATATGGTTTTGCTGCGGGTGTGATGACCACCCACGGGCCTACTTTCCAGTCTAACTTCCCCCTTGCTGCTCTCACCCATCCCGGTCTTCCTTCAATCGTTTAGCGAAAGGCCTTTCCTGCCTCAGGGCATGCTGTCCCCTCCACCTTGACTCCCTGTCCCCATGTCCCCTCCTCCTTTACCGAGTTCCATCTTTATTCACTCTTTTGAGTTCAACTCAAATCCCACCTCTTTGAAGAAGCTTCTCTTATTGCCGAGGTAAAGCAAGCACCCCTCACACAATTTTTCACTGAAGCACACACTTCGCGTTTATCCTCAACTAGTCTGTAATTTCTATAAGGACAGGCACCTGCATTTGTCTGACTTCCTACTGGATCCACATTTTCTAATACAGTGACTGGATATGCAGGTATTGACAAGTATTTGTTAAATGGCTTTAATATAAATAGGGAGGACACAAATTAGCTACATCTTTATAAATAATTAAAATTTGTTTTTGCTTGATCTTCTCTTTACCAGGTTGTAAACTCCTTGATTTAGTTTTGAACTCCCAACGACCCAAATCTTTATAGCTAGGAAATGCAAAGGAAATACATGCTGAACAAGAGAACAAACCAATGAAACAGACAATGAGCAAATGGACAGAATGGATGAAAAATTAAGTAGCAATCTAACTTTTCAAATACTTTCAAATCCTCACATCTTTTAAAGTCTTCTAACATTTCTTGATACAAAAAAATAACCAAAAAAAAAAAAAAAAAAACAAATGTTGCCATTCACATTTTATAGACCAAATGGTTTGATGTTTACCAAGTGCTAATGTTTATTGAGGGGAAACGAAAACAGGAAGGAAACAGAAATAGTATTATACTGTGGACAAGATGAGGTATTGATATATTATGCCTGAATTCAGAGGCTCCTTTATTCTTGTAACAATGCTTGATGTGTGTGTGTGGGGGGGGGCGGGGCGGGTTGTTAGGAGTCGGGTAGAGAACAGAGATTTACAAGTGGGGACAACAAAGGACAAAATGGATGAGCAAAGTCCTCGGAAGAAACAATTGCTTCAGTCTGTCTCAGTTACAAAAGGAAATCTAACAGCTGCTCTGTTTGATGCTGGCAAGGTTCAGTTTGGTGAGATCAGGAATGACCTGTGGCCCAGCGTCTTCAACAGCCGGGCTGTAACACTTTCACCCTTACTTCCTCAATCAGCCCCTGGGAGACCAGGACACACGCACTTGCAGACCCTTCACTTCCTATTACCTCCGCTTGACATGCTCTGTGTGCAACCATGTAAGAATCGCTTCTGCTTCCTGTAAAATCAAGTGTCTAGTCTGGGCTCCAGGGTTCCTCTAATGCCAAATGCCCTGTGACTGTATGTCTGTCTGTGCTATAAATTTTGGTCCTTGGCTGCTGGTGCCTTAATTTCATTCTTTCAGTGTTTACTGTCTACTATATTGCCGCCAATGCAGGAGATGTGGGTTCAATCGCCGGTTTGGGAAGATCCCCTGGAGAAGGAAACGGCAACCCACTCCAGTATTCTTGCCTGGAGAATCCCATGGACAGAGGAGCCTGGCAGGCTACAGTCCATGCAGACACAAGAAGAGTCAGACAGGACTTAGTGACTAAGCGCACACACACTTACACACACACACCAGAGGATGTCTTAAGCGCAAGGGATATAAGGGTAAAATAGTGACCTTAAATGACAAGTTTTGCCCTCAGAGAGCTACCTTCTATTGCGAGGAGATAGAAGACAAGATAAATAAAATACGTGGTACGATAGATACCAGAGACAACTAAGGAGGAAAAAAAAAAATCCAGGAAGGGAGACTGGGAATTTGACGAAGGTGCTATTGCACGCCTAGACAGGGAAGGTTTCACTCAGTGACACTGAAGGAAAGACTCAATCCTGTTTCCTCATTTTTTGCCCTTGACTCCTCGCAACTGCTTATGACTTCCTTTGGCTGCATCTTTGTGGGCCTCTTGCTTCTTTTCCTTAGATTGGATGCTTTTGTTCATCTCCTTTGCTAAAGCCTTGGCTCCATCCCTGCTGGCTCTTGCCAGGACCATGAGTAATGGCCTCCTTCTTGGTCTCCTTTGCTACCACCATGCTCCATCTTATCCGCTCTTCCGCCAAGTGTTATCTTCCTTGTAATCAGCTCTAGTACACTTGCTTTTGGAAAATCCCCCATATACTTCACTCATTGATCTCTGAGAACACCCAACCCCAGCTGCATGAGGTCACCACACTTAACCCCTTATATTCCCTGGATGTGTCCATTTCATATCCACACACAAAGCCAGTTCCCTCCGCCCAGTCTGCCCATCTCCCACCTCTCCACCTGTCCTTCAAGGTTCTGTTCAAAGACTGCTTCCTCTGGGACATGGTCCTAACTTTCTCTGGATGGGACTGGCTTCTAACTGCTCAGCATGTCCTGTACTTTGCACATACCTGAAAGGTGTGAAAGTGAAGTCGCTCAGTCGTGTCTGACTCTTTTGCGACCCCATTAACTGTAGCCTGCCAGGCTCCTCTGTCCATGGGATTTTCCAGGCAAGAACACTGGAGTGGGTTGCCATTTCCTTCTCCACAGGACCTTCCTGACCCAGGGATTGAACCCACATCTCTTGCATTGGCAGGTGGATTCTTTATGTCTGAGCCACCAGGGAAGCCCTGCACATACTTACTTGCTGCATTTATCAAAATTGTGATTCATCAAATTTGTGATTTTCCATTTTCCCGTCCCTAGAGCTCTTTCCCAAGAGTTCCCTTACCGTTGCTTACTTGGCATTCAGAACATCCTCAATGAAACTGATGAGGACAGAGAGACAGATGGGAGGGGAGAGGCTGGGGAAGGGAAAGGAGGCTGTTAGTCAGCCGTAGAAGATGGGCAGCTAGGACATAGGAGAAATCACTGCTTCCTGAAAGCTGTGGATTAGAAGAGACCCCATAGTCTCCCAAATTCTAAAACTCAAGGCTTCAGCATTAACCTCCCTTCTCTTATTCCAGCTCCGCCCTTTTGCCCCAGTTCTTATAACTGGCCTTCTGCAACTCAGGTCCCACCTGGTGGCCCAGTTCTGAGAACTCGCCTTCTGTCTTTCTCCTCTCTGCCTGCATCTCCCTTTTGGAGACCTGCCTAATATGTCAGGCTGACCAAGCCTGGAACTGGGTCTTGCTCCTGTGTATTCCCCTCCCCTTTCTCCCTTTTTAATCTCTGCCCTGCCCATGAACCCAGGCAGGTGGCCAGGACCCTGCTAATCCCTGACAGACTTCCACGACTCTGACTCCTGAGCGTTACATGCTGCCGGGTTCCCTCCTTGCCTTTTACTGTCTGCCTGCTGGGCCCACAATCCCCCCTACCCCCCTTGCCATCTGACTGTTTAGATGACCACCTGCTCTCTAAGACTATATACCCTTTGGATTCTGTGCCTTGCCTTTTCAACTGGCATGCTTCCCCGGAACCTCTGGACCTAGGTTTGGTTATTTCTCCCTTTATTCCCTTCTGCTTCTAGATCGTGGGGCCAGCCAGGCTTGCCTTGCTTCCTGCCCTGCTCTGTAGGACCAGGCATACCTAAAAGTGTAAGATCTTCCTGGGGCTATCAAGTCTACTTTAAGATATCTAATAGTATTTGAATTCTGGAGAGCTCTGTTTAACTCTAGTCTAATACTTTGATTTTACAGATGAGGACACTGAAGCCCAAATAGGGAAGTGACTTTCCCAGGGCTGTACAGATAGCCTGTGGCCAAACCACCACCGAAGTCCAAGTTTCCTGTCTCACTGTCAAGAAGTATTCTTTTCATCGCACCTTGGCAGGCTTGCTTTTCACAAATCCGAGTTCTGTAAAGCAAGGTTCACAGAAACACATTCAGGTACCCTGAAGGAAGTGCTGGCCTGCACTCAGCACCTGTAAAGCTAAACAGATGAAACTTGATTAATCTCCTTCAAGGTCACAGAGGGCTTCCCAGGTGGCACCAGTGGTAAAGAACTCGCCTGCCAATGCACAGACTTAAGAGACACAGGTTCTATCCCTGGGTTGGGAACATCTCCTGGAGGAGGGCATGGCAACCCACTCCAGTATTCACGCCTGGAGAACCCCATGGACAGAGGAACCTGCAGGGCTACGGTCTGTTGGGTTGCGAAGAGTTGGACACCACTGAATAAACTTAGCACACAGCACTCAAGGACATAGAAGTGTCAATGTGTAAAGAGCCTGGAAGTGACAACAGTTTTAATTAATCCCAAATAGAATTTAACATTTCTGCATTTTTCTCCTGGGTGTCAACGAACTTGGAGAAAACAGTCTAGGGATCAGAGCAATGAATCAAATTAAGAAAAGGAAAGAAGTCAGAAAATGGAAAATGAAGAGGCATCTAGCGGGACATAAATGGCATTCTGCAGGAGACATTCCTGAGACCAGTGCCTTTAGAAACAGTTGAATCAGTGGCCTAGAAGACGACATGGGACATATGTCAAATGTACCTGTCTAGTCAAGTGACAAGTGGCACACAATTAAGACAACTGACCAGCCTTGTGGGGGATTCACGGATGCGTTAAACTGGGGCTTCATGGCAAGTTTAAAGTCAAATGGGAGGAGACGCTGCTAGCACAAACAAGAATAATTCAAGGCATGAGGTAAGTGTGGGCTAAAAAGAATGCAGTGGAACTGTTGCAGAAACAGTGACTTCTCACACCAAAGTGGGCTCGCAAGAACACTATGGGAGCAAGGGCCTTTGAGATCTCAGAGGAAGCTGGCCTAAAGGGCCAGACTGGATCCCTGAGAGTCATCTGGATTCCAGGTTTGTTTCACCTCCCAGACAGGCAATCATCATTTGTCGATTTCAATCTTTCAGACCAGCTTTTTCCCTGTGTCCACACCTTAGTTCAGGGCCCCATCATTTCTCAGTAGATGTCTGAAGTAAGGCCCTGGCTGATCTTAAGTCTGTAGTCTCACCTTCTTTCAATTCATCCCCCATGCTGCTGACAGAATGATCTCACTGCTAACCTGATCACATCACTCCAGAGTTTTTAAAATCCTCCGATGACTCACCATATGTAAGTTTCTCTGATCCAGCCCTTGTTTTCTGCTCAGGTCCTTCTCTTCCTTTCCTTGCACATTATGTCCCAGTAATATTAAATTGTCTGCACTTCCCCTAAAAAAAAAAAAAAAAAAGCCTTTCTCTCTTTATACATCCATGAGTCTTCCCTGAGTCCTTCTCCAGACTGCATGGTTCACAGAAGAGCCACTCAGCAACCCAGAGGAACCATGTTCCCTGCAGGAGCTAGAAGGGCTCATTATGTCAGGGGTTCTTTCTCCCCAACAGAATTTTCCTGGCAACATCACTCCACCCTAACCGTATCAAGCATAGAACCTCAACTGCTTTTTGCCGCCCTTTGATTGAAGCCTTTCCACCAAGTAAGAGTGAAATTGTTTATGGAATTGAGGGCCAGTTAAAGGGAAGTGAGAAAGATTATTTTAAAAAAGGAAAGTAACATTCCCTAAGTACTTACAATGTGTTTCATGCCTGACATTATATTCTCTTATTTCCCCTGCGTTGGCAGGTGGGTTCTTTACCACTAGCACCACCCAGCCAGCCCTCATTTCTATGCGTACTACACTTAATCTTTATAACAAATAGGCAGTCTTTGTTTCATTTTAAAGATAAGGAAAATAAGGCTTATACAAACTGATTACTTTTTCAGTATCACTCAGTGAGGATGGAGTAAAGATCCCCAAGCCAAATCGCTTCTCTTTCTTCCTCCTTATCAGTGCCAGCATGGCAACCGTACCCCCAAATTGCTTTCTGAATCATTCCAGGCAAGCACGTTGAATTGAGTTTCAGTGCAATCAACATCGCTCCCTGGTTCTCTGAAAGCATACCTATTGTAGGTGTGTCCCCCCTCCTCCCTCCCCTCACCAGAAGTCCAGAAGCAGAGACAGAGTGCACATCGTATGAGCAGATCCCAGTTTTTCCTTTCTGGACAAGAAGGCCAATTATGAACTTTTATAGCTTAAAGTAACTTGAGAGGCTATGCAACATAATGCTATCTTTTAGAGAATGGAAAACTGGGTCCACAAAAATCATGCAGGACATGAGTGGCAGAGACTGGATTGGAAATTTCCAGGCAAGAGGGGCTCATTTCCTGAGCCCTAACAGCTGAGCATGCTTCCATATAGCGTCTAATAATACACACACACACACACACACACACGCACACGCACACACGCAGAACCTGTAGAGTGGGGATTGTTCTCTCTGTTTCACAGATGGAGACAGGAAGGCTGAGAGAGGTGACTCGAGTCACACAGCTGGCTATGGGTGGCACGTCAGGGATTCAAACCCAAGTCTACACCAGCTGCTGCTTCAAACCCCACTCACCAACATTCTAAGTTGCATTTTCAAACATGCAGGGACCAAAAGGCGGGGCTTTAGCCAGATGCTACAGCCTTGGGACTGAAAGGTCGTCCAGTCCATTTAGGTGGATCCTTTGGCAGCTCACTCCAAACAAGACAGAAAACATGGGACAATGACTCCACTATATGAACAGTCATTTCCTTTAAACACTTAAAACCTTAGGGATTGCTTTCTTCAGTTAAAAGCTTATATATATATATATATATATATATATATATATATATATATCATAGAAAAGTTCTTAGAATATTGTTGCCTATTATTTTACTTAGCGAAAACCGTTTTCGTGTGTCTTTGTACTTAAAAATAGTGAGTGCATGCTAAATCACTTCACTCGTGTCCGACTCTTTGAGACCCTATGGACTGCAGCCAGCCAGGCTCCTCTGTCCATGGGGATTCTCCAGGCAAGAATACCTGAGTGAGTTGCAATGCCATCCTCCAGGGGATCTTCCCGACCCAGGGATCGAACCCGCATCTCTAACATCTCCTGCACTGGCAGGCAGGTTCTTAACCATTAAGTGCCACCTTGGAAGTCCCTAAATAGTGAGTACTGATTTATTAAATAAAAACAACAACAAAAAAGAAGACATACCCTTGTTCTATATACCTATGAAAACCAGAGCAATGCAATAAAAAGGCAGAAAACAGCTCTTTAATAATCAAGGGCAGAACTGCACCATGTAGAAAAATAAAATATTGGCAGACCTCTGGATGCAGAAATAAGACCCTGTTAAACACTGCTGACTTTTATTTCTATCATTTGGAAAACTCCAAGGGCAAAAACAAAAACCTAAAATGCTGATTCTAAAAATCCTTGACAAAATACCCGTTTAGAAATTAATATTTATCACATTTTCAATGTGCCTGACAAAACAGCTCCTTATATGCTGGTGTTTATGAATACAGATTTTCTGGCTCTGTGGACACACACTATCTTTTCAGAAAATAAGAAGGTAGGCAGGTGCCTTTTTACTTATGATTACTAGAGTTAGAAACCCACCAAGAATGGACAGCAACATTTATGACAAATGAAATTGAAATCAATGGGCCACATAGATCTGAGTCATACACTGATTCACTTAATTATAATGAGAAAAGAGACAATGCTTTTTACCATTTAAGACAATTTAGAAAAGATCTGTGAAGTGTTTTGTCTTATTCATTCTTAAGGAAATAAAAGGTGGATGGATGGTGGAGGTGGGGTTGATGAGGGGCACAGACAGTATAAGATCACATCCAATGGCTCTAAACTAAACGTCCATAGTATCACAAAGCACTTACTATCACATTTCAAGTATCATTATTATGACACAGTTGTTTCTTAGTATATCATTTACATAAGTTTAAAAGCTCCGGTAAATAACAATGAACAAACTCTAGACTGCCTTTAATTCTTACTACAGTTTTCAGAAGGTTTCCCAGGTGGCACAGTGGTTAAAAAAAAATAAAAACCCACCTGCCAATGCAGGAGAAGTAAGAGATGTAGGTTTGACCCCTGGGTCAGGAAGATCCCCTGGAGTAGGAAATGGCTACACATGGACAAAGGACCCTGGCGGGCTATAGTGCATGGGGCCACAGAGAGTCAGACATGAGTGAGCATGCACGCACACACGCACGCACGCACGCACGCACGCACACACACACACAGATTCTGGAGACATTTCTGAAGACATTTTATTCTGGCCAAGTCATTTTTGTATTTTTTTGTTCAACATATCCTGAAAATGCCAGATACTATGTACTTGAACTTGTAATCTATTGAGACAGGTAGAATTTCCAGGGCATTGACATAAAGTTTATATGTAAGTGCCAGAATGGAGGAGGGTGTGAATTCCTGCTTCTGCTATAGTTGGGCTCAGCAAAAATCTGTCCCATGACATGTGGTGATAATATTTATTATTGCAATGGTGATGGCAATAGTTTTGATGACGCTAGTGATGATATCACCACTAATTCAGACTTTACTACACATGAGACATTGCATAGTGAGTTAAATGTCCATTGAATTCTTAGGATAACCTAGAGAAATAATTATGATTAATCTTTATTTTAGGTGAAGCAATCTAGGCTGCTAAAGTTAGGAGAATACCCCAAGGTAGCACAGACACTAACTGACAAAATTAGGAGTAAAGAAAAAAAAAAAGAGCCCAGCTCAACAGAAACAAAACAAAGAATGCTTTATACTGTCTTCAGCCCATGTGATGGAGCTAAGCAACAGCCATCCTCCCAAGCTGACTGCCCCGAGTTTGCTCCACTATCAGCTCAAGCACTGCCCCAGGAAAGACCCCATGGTTTTAAGCTTTAGTTTCCAGCTATGCTCCTATAGCCCAGTTCCCAGGACTTACTCTAGTGATGTGTGTGCATGCTAAGTTGCTTCAGTTATATCTGACTCTTTGTGATCCTATGGACTACAGCCTGCTAGGCTCCTCTGTCCTTGGAATTTCTCAGGCAAGAATACTGGAGTGGGTTGCCATGCCCCTCCCTTCAGGGCCTGACCCAGGGATCACACCCAAGTCTCCTGTGGTTTCTGCATCAGATTCTTTACTGCTGAGCCACCAGGGAAGCCCTTACTCTCCTGGCCTCTATTCTAAACACTGGCATTCTACGCCAGAAACACAGTCCAGCAGGTGAGGTCTACAGAAGACGCCCAAGATAATAACTTGTGGAACTCACACTCCTCTATGATTCTTCCCAGACTGGGCTGTTTGAAGACTAAAAGTAAGTCTTTGAATCTCCACTAACTGCACAGTGGCTGACCCGGAATCATGATGAATGAATGCCCTTCTCAGGCCCAGAGGCCAGTGCCTCATTAACTGGATCTACTTTCTGCTGTCAGATGTCTGCCCTGGATCCACTCTTCCGTGCAAGGCCCTCAGGCCCGGCTCAGTCCTCTGTCTCTACTTACCCATAATCATCACCCCTTCCACCTGGGTCTACAGACGCGAAAGAAGGACAGCAGAACCTGGAGTAAACGGAACTGCTAGGTCCACAGTGATACCTCACTCGTGTCTTAAGGAATAAAAGCCTTCCAGAAGAAAAGAGAGGCATAAACAAAGGCAGAAGCGTTCTAGACATGGTATATTGCGAAGAATGTCACCAGCCCAGTGAGATTAACCAAAGAGGAAGGGAAGTTTTGTGGTAGCACGTGGATAGACACCACAGAGTTCTGGAAATGCAATGCACCCTCACTATTACACTCACCCCCAAGACACATGAAGCATTGATAAGAATATGCGATAGACACGGTCAAGCGCAGGCTGTTCTCAGCTTTGTGTTTTGAGAAGCCGTCACACTTGGTAAACTCCCTGCAGGGTTCATTCACAGGTTTTCTGAACACACTCAATCAATACCTGCTGTCATCAGCTCTCAAATGGGGCACTCCTTGAAAATAAGGAAGGAATATGATTATCCCTGATGAGGGCAGCTCAGTGAACCTTCCCTCTGCACTTATCCATCCTTCTCCCTGACAGATATGGTAATGCCGAAGGTTTTTACCCTTCAGTACAATCATCAACTCAGACATTCTGACTCCTCCAGGAGAAAACTAGCCGAGAGCCTGCTGGGAACCTTCAATTTCATTCAATGGTATAGAACATCTATTACATGTGAGCCCTCTTTATCATGGCATCAACAGTAAGTTTAAAAGCAAACTCTGGCCAGTTCGAAGAGAACACCTCTCTCTCACACATGCAGACAACATCACATGCAATGCCTATCATATTCTTTAGTTTCCCCCCCCCTTTTTTTTTTTTAAACTTCTAGAGAGATCGTGCTCTGACCTAACTTCCCTGGGTCTCCATTTCCTCATCTGAGACACAAAAATAACAACATTTACCTTCCCAGGTGGTGCTAGTGGTAAAGAACCTGCCTGCCAATTCAGGAAACATAAGAGACGTGGGTTCAATCTCTAGGTCGAGACGATTCCCTGGAAGAGGGCATGGTAACCCAACTCCAATATTCTTGCCTAGAGAATCCCATGGACAGAGGAGCCTGCTAGGCTACAGTCCAGAGGGTCGTAAAGAGTCAGACACAACTGAAGCGACTTAACACGCATGCACCTAGCAGGGGTCCCCGACCTCTGGGATCTATTGCCTGATGATGTGAGGTGGAGCTGATGCAATAATAATAGAAATAGAAATAAAGAGCGCAAAAAAGCGTAATACGCTTGAATCATCCTGAAACCATTTTCCTGCTGTGCTCCGTGGAAAAATTATCTTCCACAAAAACAGTTCCTGGTGCCAAAAAGGTTAGGAACCACTTTCAGGACTCTGGTGAGGATTAAACAGGTGGATGGATCCAAAGTGTTTCACATAAGACCTGGGAAACATTTACTCATTATTTTATTGTGATCATCATCACTGATAAAGTACTCAGTGCAGCTTGTTTTAACTATTTGCTCATCTCAATTGACAAAATTCCGTAAGGCAGGTAGGTGAATCTGAAATTTCTATTTTGACCACTGCTGCACAATCACAAAAAGAAATGGCCTATTCCCTATTTTATCCTCTACAGGGTTCTGATGAACAAACTGAGGTACAGACTTGGACTAACTGACTGATATGTATGATAAAAGCCATTCTATTTATTTTGAAATGGATCAGCATTATATATGGACTCAAATTTTGACTCCCAAGATTTAATCTGAAAAGCTTAGGAGAGTCGCCTTGGCTCCCTCCGCTTAAAGGACATTTTCAAATGCAGTGTATAATCAAGACTGACCTATCCAATGACACTCGGAGAAAATGAAACAGGAATAAAACTGTCTTAAGACTGTGCAACTATTTATAAATAATCTCCCTGACTCAGGAGGTGGCTGGAGAGTAGCTTCTACCATTTCCAGGTTTTAATGCCTTGATTAATTATGGGGTGATGTTTAATTATGTATTTTATTATACATAACAAACATAAATTGCCTGATTGTTCATAATTCTATTAAAAATTTGTATCATTTATCCTTGAAAGTGAAAGGCCTTTTCCAGGATGGATGAAGCTGTTTGGGGAATAGAGTATGGGTGAAATTAATGGTCCCTACATTAATCATTTATTTTAGGAAAATATTAAGGTCATCTTCCATTTTAAGAAGTCTCTGAATTTCGTTTGCAAGGTCTGATAGCTGAATTTCAATATGCAAAGTGGAAGATTATACACTTTGTACCACTCTCTCCCTAAGGGCATACAGCTTTTATTTAATAAAGATGTTATATGAAGAAGCTTTATTATAGCACTGTTGCATACAAGAACTTGTTCTGGAATGGTACTCAGTAAGGACAGATGGCTTGTCTCTTTGGGTAGAAGTAGGAATGTTGCTGCAGATGCCTGTGAATTTTTCCAGAGGTCGGAAGCTAAGGATCACAATGTTAAATCTATAGATAACCATTTGCTGAACACCTTCTGGAACCCAAGTACTGTGTTAAAAACATATTATTCTATTTCATAAACATGAATCAAGTATAAGATACCATGAATGAGTTCTTCATTCATTTTAGATCATCTTCATATTATGTTTTCCCATTTGATAGATGAAGACGAAGCATCTTGCTAAAATTCCGCAACTAGAAAGGACCACCAAACTCAGAGGCCAAGCTCTTTCATTATTAATGAGTGTACATTATCCCACAGGAACATTAGGACCCATGATCTCAAGGTGAGGACTTGGAGCAGGTGCAGTCAGGACCCATGAGGCACAGGGCTGCTTCTGAACCTTCAGGTTTGACTCACGCTGACAGTCACAGTGGTGATCAGTGGGTAAAATACTAAGACCGGATAGAAATGTGCTTCATTCTGGCTTCACCAATCCTGTGACGTTTTTCAACTCATTTCACCACTCCAAAACTCAGTGTATCATCTATAAAGCAGTGATCATTTCATACATATGTTGAGAGGATCAACTGAGTTAATAATATGTTGAATGCTTTGTGAAGCATATCACAAGCCACCATCAATAAATGTTAGTTTTCACTGCTGTTTTCCCTCTCTCTAATCATTTTAATTAGCATTCTGAGTTTCAGAAAACCAAATGGCCCTCTTCTATTTCTTTTGCTTTCTACATTAAATCTCAAATTTGAAATGTATAAGACCTAAAACACCAAAGGTTCTTACAACAACTTCTTCTCCACTTTATGCCCTAGTCTTGACAGCAGTATCCCTTCTTTCTTGATCTCATCTCCGCACTCTTTGTTCTGTGTTAGTCTCTCTAAGATACACATTGGAAATCAACCCCACATCCATTACTACTGGACAGATTAACAAGAGAAAAAGAAAGGCCACCATTAAGCAAAAAGAGAAGAGGAACAAAAGAGCCTCTTGATGAAGGCGAAAGAGGAGAGTGAAAAAGCTGGCTTAAAACTCAACATTCAAAACACTAATCATGGCATCCAGTCCCATCACTTCATGGCAAATAGATGGGGAAAAATGGGACTAGTGACAGAGTTTATTTTCCTGGACTCCAAAATCACTGTGGACAATGACTGCAGCCATGAAATTAAAAGACACTTGCTCCCTGGAAGAAAAGCTGTGACAAACCCAGCTGGCATATTGAAAAGCAGAGATATCACTTTGCCAACAGAGGTCCGCATACGCAAAGCTATGGTTTTTCCAGTAGTCATGTATGACTGTGAGAGTTGGACCATAAAGAGGACTGAAAGCGGAAGTACTGCTGCTTTCGAACTGTGGTGCTGGAGAAGACTCTTGAGAGCACCTTGGACTGCAACAAGATCAAAGCAGTCAACCCTAAAGGAAATCAACCTTGAATATTCATTGGAAAGACTGATGCTGAAAGCAAAGCTCCAATACTTTGGCCACATGATGTGACTAGCTGACTCACTGGAAAAGACCCTGATGCTGGGAAAGCTTGAAGGCAGGAGAAGAGGGTCACAGAGGATGAGATGGTTGGATGGAATCATCGGCTCAAGGGACATGAGTTTGAGCAAACTCCAGGAGATAGTGAAGGACAGAGGAGCCTAGTGTATTGCAGTCCATAGGGTTGCAAAGAGTTAGACACAACTGAGCAAATGAACAACAATAACAAGGAAAAAAAACTGTTCCCCAACCAAAAGGAAACTAAAGCTCACGTTTTGGGGCTAAGCAAATCAGTATTTCAGTAGATGTTTGCTGTGGGATTTCTAGATATTCAGCAAAACCATTTCTCTTTTCTTTTTTCTAATTAAGGAAAAGAATGGAACTGTCTCCTTCAAATAAAAGCACTGGGAACACCAGTAACTTGTTAGACTGAAAGTCTTCCAAGTTTGATAACTGGGAGTAAGGATGGTCTGAATTACTGGCAACTCTGACTCAAATAACAGATTCTGTTCAACAGCAAGGCCCTCTCACCTAATGATTAAGCGCATATGGTCTGTGGTACGGCACCTGGGATTGGAAATCCCAGTCTCCCTTTTATTGGCCATGCCATCTTAGCCAAATCACTTAACTTTTTGAACTCTGAGTTTTTGCATATAAAATAGGTATGCAAATAATTCTAACTCATGCACTTCTGCTGAAATAATATCAATGAAATAACATAAAGCATCGTTTTCACAGTCCCAACACACATGCTCATTTAAAAGCTGCTGCTACTCTTATTACCATTACTATTATCATCCGTATCTTCTATCATCATTATAGTATTGCACATAAACAGAAATAACTGAAAAAAATCATAAAACTCAAAATATTGATCTCTATGTGTCCTTGAGGAATAAGAATGGCTTGCTGACATATAAATTTGGATTCAGCTAAAAAGACTGAGTGGCAACTGTGTGAAAAAGCCAACATCTTTGCATTAAATTATTGCAGCATTTAATCCTCACACAAGCCTATTTAACAGTTTAGGAAATAGTCTCAGAGAAGTGGGTCTTCCAAGATTAGCTAGCTAATAGATACAAAGTAAGAAGGCAAGCACAGTGACAGATCCTGCCCACAGTAAGGTCTGGAGAACCAGTTACCAGGGAAAGCATGAATGGACGAGGATATCGGTGTGGCTCAGTCCAAGCACTGAACTTAAACTTTCTGACTGTGAGTACTCTGGTTGGATTTCTTAATCAATTCTCACTTACTGTGTGATTTTGATAGAGTTATTTCATCTGAACCATAGTTCTCTTGTCTGTAAAATGGGGATTCAATGTATCTGCCCCACAGAATGAATATGAAAATGAAAGAAGATAAAACATACATAGTATCTAACATTATGCCGGGTTTATAGTAAGTGCTTATTACATGCTGGTGGTCCTGGCTTTTTCACTTGAAGTCTCTCTTCTCTAGACTATCCCAGCCTTCTTCTTAGCATAGATGATTCATCACCAGCCTTTCCCTCCCTCCCCCAGGACAATCATTTATTCGCCTTCCAAGTCAGTTTGAAAATCCAAACTCTGTATTACTTTCGAGTCCAAAGCTATTCACTAGGGTGTCATACACATGCCTCAGCCCCAGTCATGCCCATTTGCTCTCCAACTTTGTTTTTTCAATTCTTCAAGACAGTCTTACAGATTTTCCTTACCTCTTCGCTTCTCAATGGGATCCTCTGCCTTCTTCAAAGTGGTGGGCAGAATTCATAAGGCTATGACACAATCTACTCATCTTATCTGTCAATATATTATTTACCAGGTTTTAAGCAGCATTAGAAACCCACCTTCTCATGATACCCCACTCCAGCACTCTTGCCTGGAAAACGCCATGGACGGAGGAGCCTGGTGGGCTGCACTCCATGGGGTCACTACGAGTCAGACACGACTGAGTGACTTCACTTACACTTTTCACTTTCATGGATTGGAGGGGGAAATGGCAACCCACTCCAGTGTTCTTGCCTGGAGAATCCCAGGGACGGGGGAGCCTGGTGGGTTGCCATCTATGGGGTCGCACAGAGTCGGACACGACTGAAGAGACTTAGCAGCAGCATTAGAAACCCACCTTCTCTAGGAAGGCTTCCTAGGTGAAACTAATAAAATTGAATTTCTCTTTTCACTCTCTATCATTTGGTAACAGACTTTCCACTTTCCCAGTGCTCATCTCACTTGTACATCTATGTACCACTCAATCCTGATCTAGACCTTTACACAAAATGTAAATTCCTTGTAGTTTATTAATATATTGGATTATGTCCATGTTTCTTATAACTATCATAAAATAATGCGAATGTGTTCTTTTGACTATAAACTCTTAGAATGTACCAATCGGTTCATGCTCCAAACACTTTATATAAACAGTTTGCAGTACAGCGCTACCATCTGATAGTACAATTCCTTATTTACATGTTGGATTCCTCCTCAGCTTTGTGTTACCAGTGTTTTCCATAAACTCTAGCAGATTGTTAGTCTCAGAAAGACCCTGAATAAAATGTGTTACTTTCTAGTCTACTCCTATGAAGGCAGTGGGGCTCAAAGTTCTTTTAGCTTAAGTGACAAAAGAAAGAGGAGAAAAAAATACTGCAATATTGGTTAAGAATTAGATGGGGGTTATGGGTGTTATACTGAGGGCTTTAAATATATCATTTATCTTAGTCTTTATAACAAGAGCATGAAGGAGGTATCATTATCTTTAGAGATGTGGGAACCAAGGAACGGAGACATTCCATGGCTTTCTCAAATGTAAGCAGTAAACAAAAGCCTAAGTTTGAAACCTTGGTTACAGGCTGTGTTTTAACCATTATTAAACACTAAATTGTCTTGTCCAAGTAATTTCTGAATTCGTTATTCCATGTTTTCTTTCCACTCATGGAATTAGATTCTAGCTTATTATACATGCAAGGCCTTCACCAGCCTGGCCCGATCCTTCCTTCCAGATACAGCTCCCAGTACCCTCTCTGGTGCCTTCCTCTCCAGCCGGAATAAATGCACTCGGCTTCCTTACAACGCTTTTGTCCCTCTGTTCTCTCACCCTGGAATGCTGCCCAACACTCCTCTGCCCATTAAAACCCCTCTTGTTCATTATAGTCGCTTTGATTCCAGTTCTCCATGAAATGTAGTCTATTCCTGGCTGGAATTCTTTGCTTCCTGTCGGTTTGTAACTGGAGGTGCAACATGCTTTGTGGTTGATTAGTGGCATGCCTGCCTCTGACATTAAAATGGAAACTCCTTGAAGGCAGAAGTCCTGTGTTATCAGTCTTAGTACAGTCACAGTGCCTTACACATTACCCAGTAAACATGTCCTAATTTATAAAACTCACAGTTTTGTGAATGCATAATATATGATAATGTAAAATTTTAAAAAAGGTGGGGGAGGGAAAGTGAGAGCGGGAAAAGGGGCAGAGAGGGAGAAAGAGAGAGGGAGAGAGAGAGATTTCTTAATCAGAGGCTCATACAAGATCCCTGGTGCTTAATTAACTCAAACCTCTTCTTGCTTTGAAATTAAAATACAGTCAAAGCTCTATATATGCTTCCAAAACACTCATTGCATTTAATATGTGCTCAATATCTATCCCTATACCTGGGAGAGATTTACACTAACAAATGTAATAATATTTTATCTGAGTAAACATTTATGAGCTGCAATATTAGGCAATCACATCAAGGGTTTGCAGAAGTACAGTACGTTGATTCTGGGCATTATTTAGAGCATCCTGAATATACGATCTTATATACAGGGCAATACTCAAAAGCCTTTTCATTAGAGGCCCAACAATTGAGAGACAAATATGTGTACGCTCTTTGTCTCCACTATGGACACACACATGCACACAGGAGGAGGGAGGGAAAAAAATCCTCCAAATTACACGATCAATTTTCTCTTCAAAACATCCCTCTACAACATCCTCTCCTCCATACTCATGCAGGTTTGTAGAGAAGGCTCTGTGCCCTCAGCTAGTGAGTGTGATGTCTCCAGTGTGAGGTAATCCTATTACACTCATCACAATTACAGACCTGTGTCCCGAGCCTCCTGCTGACAGAAGGCTACCTCATCTCATTTCTAATTAAGAGCACAGAATTCTTCCCAAACCACCTTCATTATTACACACAGCGTGCTGGCCTCTTTCAGGCAATACTCTCACATTCTGGAAGAATCAACTGCCTCTTTGAAATCCAAGGTAACCACCCCAGAGTTAATGATGTCAATTAAAACCTTTTTCCTCCACTCAACAGATGAAGCCCATTTCCCCAGAACAACAATGGGAGTATAAGAAAGAGAAACCATCGTTACAATAAAAAGATAATTAGAGAGATCATGTTTGGATTAAAAACAAACACATGTGCCAAGTAAACAAAAATCTTATCTGACCAAGAGCCAAGGATCATATAAACCTTTTTAGCAAAGTATACGCTTACTTTAAAAAAAATTGAAATAGTGTAATAACTTAAAGCAGCCAGAACTGTTTCCCTTTGACCAGAATACAGCTGAAAGCACAGAATGTGGCCACGTCAGAAAGCCAGGCTCTCCCATAGCATCGCCTTCTATCAGAGACCCATCTCCTTAGATAAGCTGCCCCGAGACTGGGGACGTGTCTCTTTCCTCTCTGCAATACGAATTGACCTCTTCATTTAACAGCAACCACAAGAACGGATTTGGAGTGAAGAAATCCCCAAGGTTGGTTTGGTTTCCTGCATTAGCATTCACTGAGGGCCCCAGGTCACTTTGATCCACTCTGACCCTGCTAGACAACAGCTGGTCCCTTTATATACTCTCTGGTGTGGTGATGCCTCAGGCAGAGCAATACTAGCTGAGCAAAACCTCAGCAGGTGTGCTTCTAGTCTACGGGGCCCTGACAATTTCATCCACAACCTGTATTCCATGGCCTCAGTACAGGTACTGGTTAGCAGCTTATCATTTTTACAGACCTGATCCTCACAATAAGGCTCCAGAACAGGGGCTGGGTGGAGGGGAGGGAGGCTCAAAAGGGAGGGGGGCAGATGTATAACCATGGCTGATTTACATTGCTGTGCAGAAGATTAACACAACATTATAAAGCAATTTTCCTCCAATTAAATAAATAAAGAATGCAAAGTCCTGTTCCTCATTCCAGACCTATTAAATCCAAAACTCTAGAATAGAGCTCAGTACTCTGCAGTTTAACAAGACTTCCAGGTGATTCTGGTGCATGTTGAAGTTTGAAAATACAGCAAAAGTCACTCAAAGTGTTACCTTGCCTCTGCTCTTGACCATCTCTAATATAGTCACGATACAGCCACTAGGACTGTTTTTTTGGAGTGTGAACCTGATTCCCACACTCTCTCTCGCTCTCTCCCCCCTCCTTCCCTTCCCCCCTCCCCATCCTTTCTTAAAACCCTTCAGTGACAGTGATCCGGCCTGGCCTTCATCTAATACAGTTCAAACTTCCTAGAGACAGCCAGCCAAGCCTTTCACCATCTGGCCCCATGCGACCTTTCCAAAGTCGCTTCTTCCCACTCCCCTGTGGGCACTCTGTGCTCAGGCCACGACGCACCTCCTGCTGTCCCGTGAAAAGGCCTTGCTTCTGGAGGAATCTGTGTTTTGTTCATGCTGTTTTCTCTGCTCAGAATGACCTCCTGCACCCCGTCGGCTGTGCAAACTGTCTTTCATCCTGTTAGACTCTTCCTAAGCATCATTTCCCTCTCTGAGGCCACTTCATTGATCTCCACTTCTCCCTTTATGCCTCCAAGTCGAGTGGACGATGTTTCTACTATTGCATGATTCAACGGATAAATTTGAGCTGCCATACTACATGGTAGTCCATTTCTATAGCCCTCTCCCTCACTTTGGCTTCCCTGATGGCTCAGTGGTAAAGGATCTGCCTGCCAATGCAGGGGATGCAGGCTCGATCCCTGGGTTGGGAAGATGAGAAGATCCCCTGGAGAAGGAAATGGCACCCCACTCCAGTAATCTTGCCTGGGAAACCCCATGGACAGAGGAGCCTGGGCTACAGTCCATGGGGTCGCAAAGAGTCAGACATGGCTGAGTGACTAAACATCAGCAGCTCCCTCACTTGCCTGAACTCTTTAGAGGACTTGCAGTGGGGGGGGGGGGGGCGGGGATATTTGGGTAGATTCAGTTCAGTTGCTCAGTCGTGTCTGACTCTGCGACCCCATGGACTGCAGCACACCAGGCCTCCCTGTCCATCACCAACTCCCGGAGTTTACTCAAACTCATGTCCATTGAGTCAGTGATGCCATCCAGCCATCTCATCCTCTGTCGTCCCCTTCTCCTCCTGCCCCCAATCCCTCCCAGCATCAAAGTCTTTTCCAATGAGTCAACTTTTTGCATGAGGTGACCAAAGTACTGGAGTTTCAGCTTTAGCATCATTCCTTCCAAAGAACACCTAGGACCGATCTCCTTTAGAATGGACTGATCTCCTTGCAGTTCAAGGGACTCTCAAGAGTCTTCTCCAACACCACAGTTCAAAAGCATCAATTCTTCAGCACTCAGCTTTCTTCACAGTCCAACTCTCACATCCATACATGTCCACTGGAAAAACCACAGCCTTAACTAGGCAGACCTTTGTTGGCAAAGTAATGTCTCTGCTTTTCAATATGCTATCTAGGTTGGTCATAACTTTCCTTCCAAGGAGTAAGCATCTTTTAATTTCATGGGTGCAGTCACCATCTGCAGTGACTTTGGAGCCCCCCAAAATAAAGTCTGACACTGTTTGCCATCTATTTCCCATGAAGTCATGGGACCAGATGCCATGATCTTTGTTTTCTGAATGTTGAGCTTTAAGCCAGCTTTTTCACTCTCCACTTTCACTTTCATCAAGAAGCTTTTTAATTCCTCTTCACTTTCTGCCATAAGAGTGGTTTCATCTCCCTATCTGAGGTCATTGATATTTCTCCCGGCAATCTTGATTCCAGCTTGTGCTTCTTCCAGCCCAGCGTTTCTCATGATGTACTCTGCATATAAGTTAAACAAGCAGGGTGACAATATACAGCCTTGATGTACTCCTTTTCCTATTTGGAACCAGTCTGTTGTTCCATGTCCAGTTCTAACTGTTGCTTCCTGACCTGCATATAGGTTTCTCAAGAGGCAGGTCAAGTGGTCTGGTATTCCCATCTCTTTCAGAATTTTCCACAGTTTATTGTGTATTATATTTTTATATCCTTAACTGACTATATGTTAGACATTTATTAAGAGTTCCAATTGCTATTTGAGTGAATAGACTTTTCAACACCTTCTATTTACAACACTGCTATGCTAATGAGTTGCTACTTTTATCCCTATTTTACAGATGGAAGAACCGAGCCTCAGAAATGTTAAATAACTTTGTTAGCTAGTAGTAAAAGGCACAGTTGATTCAAGTGCAGGTCTTTGAGATGCTAAAGATGGTGCTTCCTCAACTAAACCAGTGTTTTCCCAAATAACTCAAGACAGAGTAATGATATACAGACATGTCTTCCTTGTCCATGTGACGTATGGACATGTCACATAGTCCATACACATGATTTTCATTATACGAAATAAAGACTCATGATTGAGATAATTTATAATGCCAAATAATGGATGTACGAAGTCAAATACTTATGAGCCTCAATTTCTTCGTCTGTAAAGAGACTTTGTTATATATTACTGATATTATTATTATTAGCCGTTACTGGTGGATCAGATGGTAAAGAATCTGCCTTCAGTGGGGAACACCTTGGTTCGACCCCTGGGTCTGGAAGATCCCCTGGAGGAGGGCATGGCAACCTACTCCAGTATTCTTGCCTGGAGAATCCCATGGACAGAGGAGCCTGGCGGGCTATGGTCCATGGAGCCTCAAAGAATCGGACATGAGTGAGCAACTAAGCACATCACAACCTTTAGCCATCATAATCTGATTTTGAACTGGGTTCTTTGTGTTTGGTTATGCTGTTTCAGTAACTTAGCTCAGTTCTGGGCATGTTCGTGATGCTCTTTAAAATTTATTTAATTGACTGTTTACTATTGCAATTGTGTCAATTCTCATTAAAAATGTTTTGACTGAATAAGGGTCTGAAGCTGACAACAAAGTCTCTCTCCTCGATGAATATTTAATTCCAATTTAGATTCGCCAATCAAAATTCATAAAGACAGTTGGAAACTGATTTATCTTTATAACTAGTCATGTATATTATATTTTCCCGATTTTAACCTTAGTCTGTGCAGCTGAACCATCATAGCAGTTATTATCACTGTCATAGTTGTTTTACTTCAGACTCTCAAATTAATAAGTGCTAAGGAAAAGTTTAATTAGCTGAAACCTAAATTGTCATTATTAATTTACTCGGTACATTACAATACCTTGTAAAACATTCATGCTGCAGTAAATGGAGCACCTATTTTCCAGTGATCACGTGGCATAGCTAATTTACTCCACAACTATATTTAATTACGAATCTTAGTAAAACTAACAGTACTCACCCAAATTACATTACTTACAACAAAGTGCTTAAATCATTACTTCAAATGTTATAAAATCTTATCAAAGAAATAACAGAAGTTCAGACATTCTTAGAATAGAATGTTTCTTAACAGGTAAATGGAACTATTGTAAATTAATCAGTAGAGTTTTAGGAAGGTCCAGAGGGGAAAGCCTGAAGGTTTAGACATCTAGACTATCAGATGGGTAGAGAGTTTCTGTTTGGGATGATGAAAAGTTCTGGAAATGGATGTAAACTTAAGTGGTTAAAATGGTAAATTTTATGTTCTGTATATTTTACCACAATAGACACACAGACTGTCAAAACTAGACTATATTCAAGCTTGATAGTCTGTGTGTCTATTGTAGTCCTCATCCACTACACAATGTATTCCTTGAACACTGCGTGGGCTGTGCTCACTGCCACATCCCAGCTTCCTGGCATATTGTAAGACACATATTTAATGAATAAATTTATGGGTTGCTAATTTTTTTTTGCCAAGTACTTGAAGTTAATGTTCAATTTCTTTAAAGTAAAGAAAATAGTTCCATTGCAGAAAGGCATGCTATTGGCTCAGTGAAGAAACTGTATAAATTAGAAATAGGTGGGATACGGAAAAAGAGGCAATACACATTCTAGAACATTAAATGTTAATTAGAAATAAAAGTAAGCTGTCTCCAGTATTTGAGTGTTCTCATATCCATTGAACAGGCCCTAAGAGCACAGAAACACACGGAAATATCTATATCACTGAGCAACTAATAGCAATGACGGATATTGATTCCTTTCCAAAAGCAGAGCTGGTGCTTTGGGAAGACAGAAGTTCATTATACTAATTAGAGGCTCTTGCCCTACCTCCTCAGAGAATGTTCTCTTGGGTAGATATCAAGGCAGACACTCTTGGGTAGATGATTTTCAAATTAATGACTCAACAACCAAATGGCAGTAATCCTAGCATCTCTGGTGAGATCAACTGCCTATATCACAGCTACAGATAAGAGTCACCTTCCAAAAGCAGGGCTCAGGAAAGCCCAGAGTCGTTGTACTTAGGCAGAGGTTTGCTTGCCCATCCATGCAGACGTGGAGCACAAGATTTTGACGTAGTTCAACATGGCTGTACTCCAAGTCAAAAATCAGAGTCACAACATGGGATGGAGGAATTGGCTACTCATTTGTGAGGTTTCACAGAACTGTAGTCACCCCAAAATTGTTTTTAAAGAATGACCTCTCTCTTCCTATGTATTTAAAATCACCTAACTGTTATGCCTTTATACCACAAATAACTTCCTCACTCGGTCTTCATAACGACCCTCTGAGAGGGGTCCCATTGTTCCCGCTTTATACGGGAGGACACTGAAGCACAGGAGTTTAAATAACTTGCTCAAATTCCCGCAACCAGAAGCAAAGCTGGGACTTGAACCCAGGAAGTCGAGTTCCAGAAACTGTTCCTAAACATGCCGCTCTTCTGTCCCAATATATCTTAACAGAAACTTAAAAATAAGCAGAGTTTCCTTAAGACATTTTTTTTTCTTAGAAGGACACTGCATGTCCACACGTGCTACCGAAGAGCAGAATCAGACCAGGTGGGTTTTATTCTAATCCTGGAAAGCAGGGCTCTATGAATAAGGTCTATGCCAGGTGGTTTGCAATCAGGCACGATCCTGTAGCTCTAGAATGCTAAGATTCAGCAAAAAAAAAAAAGCACAGAGGGTTTGGCAAGGCAGAAGAAATAAATGTTATTTATCCTACTAAAGCTCACCTGCAAATTTCTTTAATCTTACATGTTTCATTTTTTCCTAACCTATACCTGAACTTCCTTAGCATACAGACCATGCCTTGATCATTTCTGTATTCATAAATCCTACCATCGTATTAGTAGCAATAGTGTGCAAAAAAGTCTTTATTCAATACCAAGGGACAAATAAGCATTGTTGAATTGCTAATTGCCTTAGAAGGCCACAGAATGCGCATCTACTTGGATTTTATTCTACTGGGGCCAGCCTGGGGTCAACCTGGAGACGTGAAAAAAAAAAAAATATGACTTTGAAACTGCTGAGGACAACCAGACAGGTGAATTATAGGAAACCAGGAGAGAAAAAGCATAAATTAATTGGAAATGTATTTAAATGTGTTTTCTAAAATGCATGGTGCAGTTCATAACTGCCAACAAGCACCGTTTCATTATGCTGCACTTCATCCTGCTTTGCTCAAAATGCTGGAGAAATGACAGATACGAAAAGAAATTCTTACTTGTATATCACATAAGCCATTTCCATTGAGCTCTTGCAAATTCTAGAGATATGCTAGGGGAAAAATACAACTTTAATAAAATAATGGATCATATCTGAATTAAACATGATATTCAAAATGTTACACTTGGGGAGTTAACAGAAATGTTATATGCTGAGAGAGCAAGAGGAGACAATGTCCTATAACATCCCATACCCTCCATAATTAAATCTGAGAACATTAGAAATGGTGATAACAATGAAAGGGATTACTTATGGAATAAAAATGGAAAACAGAAAGAGATTAGTGAAGATATTTTCCTCTAAAAATCTCAAAACTGTGCATCTTAGAGCAGAGGTAATAAAGATGGTTATTTCTAAGAAACAGATCCAAAGTGGCTCCATTCAATTCACAGCAGGAACCTCCAAAGTAGCAATTAATGCAACCACTGGTGTGGAATTGTTTTCCAAAAGCCATCTTGTTGGATGACTTTTTTTTTTTTTTAATGGAAGCAGGGCTTAGAAGTCAAGATGAATTTGGATAAATTATTTACTGAAAATATCAAAGTGTCATTAATACCACCATTCAATATGAATACAACTGAAAATCCTTTCGGTGAAATGGAAGGAACCTGTCGGCAGCTGTTTAACTTAGACTCCAAGGGCAATGCTCGAAACTCCTTGAGATCTGATCCTGGGACATAAATGTAGGGGCGCTCATCTCAATGGTGTGGCGAGCCACTAGGTGTCCTGTTAGAAGAAGGGAGACACTGGCAATCAGAAGATCTGGGTTCAAATCTCAAAGCACTGGCTTCCAACAATTAACACTGCGCAAGAAACTCTCCCAGCCTCACGCTGTATGGAGACTCAGAGACAAGGGGAATACTGTGGCACCGTGCTTCGGCAGGCAGGCTCAGACCCAGGCTGCTTGGGTTTAAATCCTGGTTCCAGAACTCGCTAACTGTGCGTCTTTGTGCACCTTAATTGACCTTTCTGTGCTTAGCCCATCAGATCATTGGAGGGTTAGCCGAGTTAGAAAATGTATAATCTTAGTGACTTGTGATAATAATATGGGCTCAATAAGTGGTCCGTCTAGTCAAGGCTATGGTTTTTCCTGTGGTCATGTATGGATGTGAGAGTTGGACTGTGAAGAAAGCTGAATGCCAAAGAATTGCTGCTTTTGAACTGTGGTGTTGGAGAAGACTCTTGAGAGTCCCTTGGACTGCAAGGAGATCCAACCAGTCCATTCTGAAGGAGCTCAGCCCTGGGATTTCTTTGGGGGGAATGAAGGCTGAAACTCCAGTACTTTGGCCGCCTCATGCGAAGAGTTGACTCACTGGAAAAGACTCTGATGCTGGAGGGATTGGGGGCAGGAGGAGAAGGGGACGACAGAGGATGAGATGGCTGGATGGCATCACCGACTTGATGGACGTGAGTCTGAGTGAACTCCGGGAGTTGGTGATGGACAGGGAGGCCTGGCGTGCTGCGATTCATGGGGTCACAAAGAGGACATGACTGAGCAACTGAACTGAACTGAAGTGGTCATTAATGTTACTACTATCATTTACAAAAGTAATGTTCTTTCAGGTTATGAAATTCAGCGTAACACTGCATGGAGCTCTTGCTTTCCTCTTCCGCCCCCCACCCCCAGACCTAAAATAAAGCTCTAAAGGGGATGTGATACAGTTACCAGCTGGGAGATGAGCTCCTTGGCTCATTCCGTACAAGTTCTTTCACTTCAGATGAGAAGTAATGTGCCTTGACTGACATTCACCAAACATAGAAAATCACTCTCAGAAAATTCAGTGTGTTTTGAGAGAGTAGAGGTGTGGGAAAGAAGGTGGTGGGGTGCTTTTTATAAGGATTTCCTAGAATTTATTAAAAAGAAAGAGAAACCATGAATTCCCTCATAGTCAGCATACTGACAGTTTTCACTTACGATGGTCTCTTCAGCAACTTCTCCTCCTCTGCCCCCGCTGCCTAATCAGCGGCAGAGATACAGTTTTCTGAGTCTATAAAACCTGGATGGGAGGGCAAGTCCATTCTGAAACCCAAGGGGGTAGTAGAGTAAAAGGAGTCATTAATGCAAAAGTTATCAAAAGCTGCTTGGCATCCTTTCTATAACAATGCAGAGTATTGAAATGAACACAAGGAAGAAATAGATGCAGAGGGAAGGAGGGAAGAAGGAAGGAAAAGGAAGGAAGGAGAGAAGGAAGCAAGGGAGGAAGGGGAGGAGAGACAGGGAGGGAGGAAAGGAAATACCAAGGGTCCCACAGGACTAGACACCTTACATGCAATTTTTAATTGAATCAGAAAACCGTGCAAGGACGTTTATCGCTATTTTTAACATGTGAGAACACTCGTAATTAAAAAGATCTATTTATTTGCTTAAGGGTCACCCAACCAGTAAGGTGTTGAGTCAAATTCAAACTTGACTCTGCAGTCTTCCACTGCATCTTCTTCTTAGATGTGCCAACAAGAGGATTCACAAAATGTATGAAGCAAAGCGGTCAGTAAAGAAGACAAAGACCTTATCCAACGAGCTTAGAAAACAACGAAATTAGTCTTAAGCCAGAATGGTGATCAGAGAAAAACAAATATTTTTTTTTATTTTCTTATGCTCTCCCAAGTATCACCCCCTCCAATTCTCCCACCTCCAATACCTTTTCCTCTCCCACAGTACATCAGTTTCCACCCTTCCCATGCTAATCACCAAAACTTTCCATGTGAAATGGCAGTTTGATACCACTAGGGCCATGAACACTGTGGACACTGACTTCCTAACTTGGACAGTGCTCATTTCATCATACTTTGCTATAATCTTTGAGGAAAGGTCAGAAGCCCTCCTCAAGGTAGAAACTTTCTCCTGTAGAGAAACTTTCTCCCGTAGAGAACTTTAGAGTTGATGGTATGAAAAGCAAATCAAGCCTGTTTATAAATTAGAGTAACCTAGAGCAACAAGGAGGTGGTCAAAGGAAGAATAGTATTTGATGAGTTCTATTTTATATTCATATTTTAAATCTGCCGGCTGAATAGTTAGCAAATTTGATAAAATATGTTGCTTTCTTGGTTAGACCACAGAACATGAAGACAAGCACAGTGATCCCCTAAAAGCAGTTCATTTCTTCCCTTTAGCTTCTACATCATACCCTTTTTCTTACTATATTTCTAATTTTAATAACCCTTCCTAGCAGATACTGGCACTTTAGGAGCTTTATATTTATTAGAATTAAATTCTTTGGATTAAAGAGAGTACTAAACTGGTAACATATGTCTCCCTTGCAATGACACTCTGGCCCTGGGCACAACAAAATGAACATCACCTTGTAAGACCCCTAACTAGGTCTTGTTCCTGTGCAGCTCAGACATTCAGCCATGGCTTATTAGTTTGCTGAGGCTGCCATCACAATATGCCACAGACTGGGTGGCTGAAACAGCAGAACACACTTCCTCACACTTCTGGAGGACGAGAAGTCCAAGATCAAGGTTTTGGCAGGGTTTGATTTCTACTAAGAGAGCTCTTCCTGGACTTGCAGATGGCTCCTTTTTTGCTATATCCTCACAGGGTAGAGAGAGACACACACAGATCTCTTTCCTGTTGTAAAGCCACTAATCCTATTAGATTAAGACCTCACTAATTATCTCCTAAAAGCCTTATCTCCATTCTCCTAGATCACACTGGGGGTTAGGGCTTTAAAACAAGGATGAATGTGAAAGTGAAGTCACTCAGTCACGTCCTACTCTTTGTGACCCCATGGACCCTACCAGGCTCCTCTGTCCATGGGATTTTCCAGGCAATAGTCCTGGAGTGGATTGCCATCTCCTTCTCCAAAACAAGGATGAGGGAGACACAATTCAGTCCACAACAAATGGGGCAAGGATACTCAACATAACTAGAATTTTCAGATTAAGAAAGTGCAAGAAATAAACATTCCACGCTCAGACATAAACCTGTAATCTTTCGGCATGTGGGACAAAGCTGCTGGAAAATGTTACAGTTTGACATCTCCTTGGTGGTGGTTGAAGAGAACTCGAATTCTGCGGCTACTGTTTGTTTCGCTTCCGTGTTAGTGGCAAGGAGCGAGAAAGCAAGGGGCAGGAGCCTTCAGCCCCAGGGCTGTAAAAGTGTCTCCTATTCCCTTTTCTTTACAAGGCAGTAAAGAAAGAAAAGTCCCTGCGTATCTCTTACTTTGCTTCCACCTTGAAATTCGGCAGATTCTCCATTATAGTCTTCTTGCTAATGGTTAAAGACACTGTTGGCCTTTTGGGTACATCGATTTGACATTAATTTTATTAGTTTTGCTTTGCGCTGGCCATTGTGCTAGGTGCTGAGAGTACAAAGACAAACAAGATCAAATCCTTGCCTTTAAAGACTCAGCAGACTCTTAGAGCAAATCAGGATTAGAATTCAAAGAACGTGAGAATTGGAAGGAATTTGGTTGCAGATGAAGAACTCAGGTCCAAAGAGATTATGAGACTTTAGCCAAGGTGGCACAGATGGTTGGGACAGGGCCAGTTAACATACAGGCCTACTGACCCCTAACTAGGTCTTGTTCCTGTGCAGCTCAGACATTCAGCCAGGGTTTATTTAGGGCTTACTATGTCCCAGGTACCCTGCAGGGGTGGGGAGGGGCAGAATTTAATGATTTAATAATTAACAATTTAATAATTTATTTGGGAAAACTTGATTACTTAAAATTAGTTAATACTACAAGGCATGGTTATTCCATTAACCCCATAAATATAATACATATGCAAATAATGAAATGTGTACGTTATCTGATTATTAAATTTATCTCTACAATGATCATCACTGCTAGATGGGAAAGCTTCCCTTACGTCTTCATCACCCAGTATAATAAACACCACTGAATGATGCCAGGTAGAGGAAGACCATTCTAAAGGTACATTGAGGGTAAGCAAATCAAAGTAAACAAAAGCAATCTGCAACTAAAATTATGTAAACTGGACGGAAGGCACTATCTGGATGGTTCCTGGAGGACCCTTGAAAAGAAATCCGGTCTTCTACCTAGCCACATAGTTACTCAAAAGAGATAAAGCACAGGTTGATGAGAAGATGGCCGTTGTGTTGGTCCAGTCTTTCTCCACGTCACTGTCTCACTCAATCCAAGATTACTTTAAAAAGGACAGAGTCTGAGTGGTTAGGGTGACAGGCTCTGAATTCAGCCAGGTCAATTCACTGGTACCACTACTTATGACCTTGGGCAAATTCTGTCACATGCTACACCTCAGTTTTTTCATCTGTAAAATGGGTGCTAATAACAAGATTCTCTTACAAGGTTGTAGTGAGGATTAAATGAGATGAGGGCATATCATAGTGCTTGAGTGAACTGCTCAATAAATAGGTACTGGCAAAATGGCAACCCACTCCAGTACTCTTGCCTGGAAAATCCCATGGATGGAGGAGCCTGGTAGGCTACAATCCATGGGGTCGCAAACAGTTGGACGTGACTGAACTACTTCACAACAATTTTGCAGTGGTTTTGTGGCCTGTTTTCTTCCTTTCCAGCCCACTCTGTCCCTCCTCCATCTTCACCATTTCTCTGATCCTGTCCTTTGCCTCTGTCTCCCTCTCTACTCTGCTTGCAGCTGTGCCTTGGACTTTTCCAAGGTGGGCATCCATTCTGGGACCTCGGAACAGGTGCTGCTGTCCATCTTGCTGCTTGCTTCCCCTGCCAGGTGACAGGGGAGAACAGCAGGGCTGCATTTAGCATGGACAAACACCTGTCCTCTCTGTCACTACAGCCAGACAGACACTGGCGCTGAGTCATGCTGCTGCTCCCAACCGATGAGCTCTCAGAAGCTCTGAGAGAGAGACCTGAGAGGACAATCTGTCCATCCCTCTCTCCAGGTCAGGCTACTCTTCAATCTGCCAGGAGGCAAAAATAGACACAGCAAGATTCTATCATTCACAGAGGACTGAAGAATCTTCAACATCAGGACATTTCTTCTTGCGCCTAAGCTCAATTTCAGATTCTACATTTAAATTCACTTCTTATATTTATCTTTCATAGGTAAAAATAAACTTGATATCTAGGTCATTGCAAATATATACATATATAGAGAGAGTATAATATACAGCATACAATATGCAGTATTCTGTGTATCCATACAGAGCACTGCTTACTAATTAAGAGACTAAGCTCCATGATTAGCCACCCAGTCTCATCCCAGCCACCTACTGGTGATGTGGTTTTGTTCTAAAAATTAATAAGAGTGATGTTCTCACTAGAACCTTGTATAAGCACGGTTCTCAGTTCATAGAAAGAATTCAACAGATGTTAACTATTGTTGTTGTTTAGACGTATAAATACATAGTGAGAAGCCAGGAGGCTTCTTAAAGATTTCCGGTTTGCAACCTAAATGGCTCCAGTTTGACTGTGGCTTTTAATCAGTTTCTTCTATAACCTTATTTTTCATTTTCTATTTACTTTCCTAAATCCAGAACCATCTACATAATCCTGGTTGACTCCAGCCAGCACAGGAAAAAAAGTATATTTTATAACTAACAGATTTCCCTATGCAGATTATTATTATGATTTGCAAAGAAATAAGTGATTTAATAGCAAGTATAACCTTTACACATTTTACTTATATTAAATCATTTAATCCTCAAAATAAACCCATTCATTATTCTTTCAGCATTGTCATACTTCATTGATTCTAAAAATAAACTATTTTCCCACATTTTAACATCTCTGAAAGCATTGAAATCTTGCGGTTGATCTGTTATAGTTGCATTGACAATCTTTTTCTTTGTTCTTTGTCATAGACAAAAAAAATGATATACCTTGCAAATGAGAACAACCCACAGTCAATGAAATAGGATATGAGATATTCCATGCATTCTTTTAGGCCCCAGAGATATGGTGCAAAAGACTGCATAGTCCTTCATTTCAGAGAATCCACTTTCTAATGAGAAATAAGGACAATAACAACTAATATACAAGCGGCTGTAGGAACCGATGCAAGATTCATCTCAGGCTTGCAGGGGCCAAGGGAAGTTTCCTACTAATGATGAAGTCATCTAAGTGTAGTCAGGAGATGGCTAGTGGGTCACTAGTCAGTCAAAGAGGATAAGCAAAATCTGAGAAGCTAGGAAAAGCATGAGGCATTCAGGAATTTGAATATAGTTCAGAATGCTGATTTAGAGCAGGGGAAAAAGCAGAGGGTGTATCAGGATGGGCCAGGCAGACTTGGCAAGCAAATTGGAGGGTATCCTAAGACACGGGGGTTCTGCCGAAGCACAGGTGTTACTTCTATTTGGAAAAGAGCTGGTTTCAGGCTAAATAACAAAGAACGGGACTAAAATTCCCTCTAATTCCTCACCTTAAACCCAGGGCTCGTTACTGCCCCACCAGCATCACCCAGGACAGTAGGCTGTTTTGCTGGCCATGTTGACAGCAAATGCTTTACTACATTTCCCTTTATTTTGGGTTCTGTTGAATTGATATGTTTGGATTAGATGGAGAAGAGGCTAGAACCAGTGAACTGGTTCTTAATGAATTTTCCAAGGTGAATATTGCCTGCTGTCAGAATATTCGTGCTCAGTTACACCACTCATAGGATATATTTCACTGCCAAGCTCATCCACAGTTGTGTCTATTAGATGATGGGTATTGATGCCAGTCTTTTCTAAATGCATCATGCATTTACTTTTCGTGGCATATGCTTGAAAGTAAAAATATAAAAAGCAAAAGCAAAGCTATGCAGAAGTGAAGGTTCACAACTTCAAGTGTTTTATACTCTTTCTTGCATATGATTATGCCATCAGAAATTGCAGTTCAATTTATCTTAAAGCAGCCCTTTTAAAGTAATACAACTAGAGGTTGATTAAATTAAGCAATTTAAGTTGAAATGTGGCAAACAAGCTTACAAGACACTAATTTCTGAATTAATTATATGGAGTAAAAAAAATAATTTTTGAATAAAGGTATTCTATTGCAGCCAGACAGTCTTGATTTCATATCACATTAAAAATCACTTCATTCATAGAATTTGTTGGTATGCACATACTTTCTTTTTAAAGAATAGCAAAGAGCCTTTTTTCTTTTTTAGAACAATGCCAATGTGAATTAGCTAATATCTTTGACTTACTCTAAAAAGAGTGTATCTACAGTTGCCTAGCATTTAAGTGTGTGTGTGTGTGTGTGTGTGTGTGTGTGTGTGTGTTTGACAAAAGATATCTTTGGTTTTTACAGGATAAACAATGAATACAAATGCCATTGTTTAGCTTACAATAATATAACAATTACTAGTAGTTAAAAGGAGTAATGGGTGCCTAGATAATAGCTTGAGACACTTATCTTAAGAGGACAAAGAGTGTAAAGTTCTAATAACAGGGCAGACGACTGTCTATGGAAGACAGCTTAGGCACAATCTTGTCTGAAATAAGGGGGCTGAGTTACAGGATCAGTAACTTTGATTCTGTGAGCCTCACGACTTATTAAGACAGGTGAATGATAGGTGGATGGAAGAGAGGGCTACGGACTCAAAGAGTCATTTTTCGAATAGCCTGGATAAACTCAGTTTCAAATCCTAGCACTATTATGTCCCACAAACTCTATGACCTTGGGCAAACTACTCTTCTCTCTAGGACTCAAGGAAAATCACGTCTACCTTATAGAATTGAGTGAAACTCCACAGCCTAAAGCAGCTGCTGTATGATGTGTGTATAAAGAGGGAGTCTTGTTAATACTGTTACTGCTATGATTGCTATTACCATTATTACTACATTCCATGCTGCTGTTTAATTCTGCTGGCATTAGATGAGGTAAAACGGTAGGCCAGGCAACCAGGAATAAGGCACACTGCCTGTTTAGGGATGGCATTTAGGCTTGCACATTCCCAGTTAGCTTTTCAATTAACCCCAGCCTTGAGGAATATACTTTCCAACCACACCTGAAAGCTAAAGTAGGCCTGATAGGCTATGATGGGTGTAGGTTTTTTTTTTTTTCATTAGAAGAGGAGAGAATAAACTGTTACCTATTGCAAAAAGAAGCCCAAATTTATAGAAGGTACTGAAACAAAAATCACAGGGGCTGCCTCTGATATAATTTATACCCCCAAATGCTAAAACCTGCTCTGAATCTATCAATAGTTCTTTCACATTTAAGTATACTGGTCATTTTCTACAGAAAACTCAATGACCATCTTGCTTTATACCTCTTCCTTCTTTTTATAATAAAGCATGACAACATACAGTCAGCAACATCTATTCTCCTTGCTGTTTGCAACTATGTGATCTCTGCTGTTACAGTAATACATTATAGGAATGCATCCACCTTGCAGTATCATTTGTTAACTGCTTTCTCAGCTGAAGTATATTACTGTAATCACTGGACAAAACCTTAATTCACATAGTTGGCTTTAAATAAGCCACATGATAAAATGAAGTCCCCAGAATAAACTATTCCCATTCACTAAGCACCAGGTGGGGGCCTTGTTGTTCATTGTTCAAGGCAGCACACCTTTTAATTAATTCCAGGAACTCTGTGAATATAAATTCCATGGGGAAAAAAAAATTGAGATGCTGTTTTCATGTTAGTTATTATCACTTAGTGTTCAGAATTAACTCCTCTAGCTCCCCTGACTAACAGAGGACATTAGAGTTATTTTTTCCTTTAGTCTTTATCACTCAAGGAGCAAAACTTTAGTTCTCTAATGCTGATTTTCCTACTTTCGGGGTAAGAAAAAATATTATCTCTAAGATAAAGTATTAAAGCTCCTTAACCCCATACCTGGTTTCTTCTTGCTTGTTCTCAGAAATGAAATGGAGATACTGAAGGCCCCTTACTAGCGTCTTCCTACACTCAAGAAGCAGAAGCCTGTGTTAGAGCCTTTAATTTCTGTACACTGAATTTCATTGAGCTGGCATTCTCCACATTCAGGCCCAAGCCTGAAATGAGTGTCACTGGGAGATTCAACTTTCCTGTGCATACCAGTTCGGCATAAGGCATTATCTCCCAGTGGCTTTCAGAGCCATTCGTGGTCCCTGACAGACCCTTCATCCATACAACCTGTAATTTTCATAAGAAGGCACTTTTTCAAAGCACTTGCTCCAATAAAAGAGTCACTTTCAAGTCTCTTTCCTTAAAAGAGAAACAAAACAAAGCGAAACCCAATATATATGATGCTAGTACATGATAATCAGGCTTGTAATCATTTTACCTGTGATGCATGGGAAAAAAGGAATCAATTCTACTCCACCTTTGTCTCCCCATACTACACTTCCAGCACAAGTGCTACTTAATAAGTCGGTCAACATTATACAATCCTCAGATCTGGACATTCTGAAAGGCTACAACCCTACAATCAGAACTCGAAGGATTTTTTTTCTCTTCTCACACTACAGACAGTCATATCTTGGCTTATCACTGAATTCTTGTTCATATTATCAACAATCCCACTCTGAAGGAAGAGATAGCAAGTTGCAGTGAAGCAATCTTTGCAGCTGAGAGCAAGGGCTGTGCCACAGGCCAGGAAAACCACCTCTGGATCAATCTCAAGAGTAGATCTAAGTCAGAAAGGATGCTGGGCCAAAGATCACATCCTCAAAGTAATATGGAACAATCTTAGCTCCACAAAATATTGTCTTTGGAAGTTTCCCCATCACCAAATTGGATACTGATTTCTTAAACATTGACCATTTGGCCAATGCCTCTGAAAGCCTGAGTCAAATTAGAGACATGAGCTTGTTTTGCATCTGAGGACTTACAGGCCATGTTAATTTCTTAGAGAAAGATAACTCATGAGACAGATCTACATAGAGGTTCTCTAGAAACAACCAGTCATGCTGAATAAAAGAAATACAAAGCCATTCTCTAAGTGGACAGGACTATGTGATTATAAATAGAATCCTTGCTCATTGTAAACACTTTTGAAATGATGGCTTTGTTGATTTGAAAAGATAGCAAGCACCCCTGTGGAGTCTGGTCAATGTCAGGCAGAGTCCCAAATATGTGCTCCGATGACATACACTAGGATGCAAGAACTGGAGGGAGGCTCAGGGATTTATCATGCCCCTTGCAGAACCAACCATTATAGTCATAAAAATAATCCACTGGTAGCAACAAGTTTACTAGAGAGCTCCCTGAAGAAGCAAAGATTTCAGCTGCTTAATTGCTTTCACCCTGTGCCATTTAAAAGAATACCAAGTGTCTGTTGAGACACCATCAATTGACGGTTTCACCAAATATTTTGAATAGCTAATGACTCTACTGGACCACCACCAAACCCCTCTCCCCGCCCCCAGGCAGCCAGGCTCCAGGAGTTCCCCCTTTCTGTGAGCGGCATGGTCTACATGCCAGCGAGAGGCAGGTTCTCATCCCGAGCGGAAAAAAAAAAAAAAAAAAAAAAACATAAAACTGCGTCTGTACTCAAGACCAGCAGTCCAGAGCAGGCAGTTGGCAAAGCCGAAAAGGTAATCTTCATCTCCAAGCATTCCCTACCTTTTCGGATTTCGCCTTCCTGGCGTTGTGCACGAACCTGCGACCCAGCTTCTTGGCATACCAGATAGAGGCGAACATAGCGCTGCCAACGGAAGGGATTCGCGGTGAAGCGGCTGCACAATCAACTTCCCAGCTCGGCTCGGAGATCTGGAGCGGGGGGAATCGGTCTGGAGCTGTCACTTGCAGGCTGTTGCTTTCTCAGTGCCTCTCATGCTGGCGAGCTGAGGCCGAGGGCGGGAGGAGGGAGGGAGGGGGCCGGGGGCAGGCAGTCCGGGCCGGCCAGTCCGCAGGTACCTTCACATCCCGCCTGCGGGAGGTCCGCGCGAGGGGGGCGGGCGGGCGCTGCCTTCCCCGCCGGCGCACACGCGCATCCAGGCGGCTGAGTATCCGTCTTGCAGTTCTTGGGCTCTTGCTCACCACCAAACTCCACGCGTGGCAGGAGGAAGGGCAGCCGCAGTCCGGTCGCCCTGGGCTCCGGGCAGTGGCCCCCTCGCCTGGCTTCCCTCGGCCTCGACAGTGCGTGCTGGCGGCGGTGGCCGCGCAAAGACGCATCCACACCCAGCCCCGCAGGTAAAGCAGCCAATAATTGGAGCTGCCGGGCACGCGGGAGGGGAGAGACCACCACGGACGCGGCCCTGCGGGCACAAACAGGTGTCCCTCGGGGCCGGAGCCTGCCCCGAAGCCCCGAGAATAAAGGGTTGTTAGCGGGACTGGAAACAAAGCGACCTTCCTCTGCCCCCCTCCTCAAGTCCACTGGGGCCACGTAAAGTCCTATCCCTGCCTCCCAACCAGTCTTCTCCATAGCTTACAGGAAAAATACCAAAACCATTTTATTTCTTTGAGGTTGGCCCCAGGACAAACGGCGAGGTGAACAGAATGAGGCGTATTCCCTAAATGCCAGAGTGAAGGTCCTCAGCTTTTGAACTCTTTGGCTCCACCGCTGAAACCACCTGGGCTGCTTTTACAAGCCCAGGTTTTCTGCCTGAAGACTGAGTAAAGGGGAGGGGCTTAAATCTACCTTGACACTAAAACAGAACAGTTGACTCCTTTTTTCCTTTTAAAACCCCAGTTTTCTTTCAGTGATACCTATTGTTAAATGGGGGATTTAATACCACTTTTGAATAGGAAGATTTATGGCAAGTCTTAAACCAGGCTCCTCTGAGGAATTCTCTCGTTTAATTCTACCACCATGTGCTTCCAATTTCAATTATCTTGGTTGTTGTTTAGTTGCTTAGTCGTGTCCAACTCTTTTGCAACTTCATGGACTGTAGCCTGCCAGGCTCCACTGTCCGTGGGATTTCCCAGGCAGGAATACTGGAGTGGGTTGCCACATCCCTCTCCAGGATATCTTCCCAACCCAGGGATTGAACCTGCGTCTCCTGCATTGGCAGGGGGATCCTTTACCACTGAGCCACCAAGAAAGCCTTTTCAATTATTTTTCTAGGGTTAAATTATCTTACATAGGGTTTAGATTATTATGAGACATTTTAAAGGTAAAGTCAATTTTAAAAGACAAGTGTGTCTTCTGATGAGAGAGAATGGCTAAGACTTTGTCCATCTTACTAGAGGACAAAAATAAATTGTTCATCTCAGCAAGGAAAACCTTCTTTCCACTGATATACAAATGAGGCTCAGTCCAATAAATGTTTTCCAGCTGATCTAATAGACATGCCCTAGGAGCACCTGTTGACCAAGGACAATGTTGAAACACGAATAAATGGAAAAGAACTCCCTTCTCTCATGATAAGTCACTTGGGCTTTACCCCCAGAGGACTGGGTCTCCATTCAACTGTTTTATAAAGTACACTGAACATCCTTCTAAGCAATTGGAGATGGAACAAGAGAGTGTAGGATCAGGACTCACGTCCATGTTAACTCACTACGGGAAACCTCGTGCTTAGAAGAGTGCTGAGCACAATACATTCAGTATATGTTTATTGAATAAACAAATAATCTGGGTTCTAACCCTGGCTTTTTTTTCTAAATTGTTTCCTTGTTTCCTCTGTGCTTGGATTTGCCTCATCTGTAAAATAAGAGAATTGGGCAAAACATTTTTCAGGCCCCCTTCCTGCCCTGTGCATCTGTAATTCTGATTCCGAGTCTGAGGGTCTTCACATGAGTATGGGGAACACTGACTGAAACCGCCCGCCCGGGCCAGGCACCGTAGTGGCCGTTGGCAGGAGCGATTTTACAAGAGGTCTTGGTAAGGTACATGGAACTAATAAGCTGTTACTAACCCAGAAAAGTTTGGGAAAGGTCAAAAGGAGACTCCATGTGTCCTCCCACCTCCCAGAATCTGTTTTGTTGGCCACCACCTCCCAGAATCCTTCTTGCTGGCCACCACCTCCCAGAATCCTTCTTGCTGGCCACCACCTCCCAGAATCCTTCTTGCTGGCCACCACCTCCCAGAATCCTTCTTGCTGGCATCCATCTTGGTTGAGCAACACGCGCACCATCCAGAAGGACCCTGAGTCAGAATGATTGACCAGACACAACCTGTAAACTAATCCCATCACCATAAAACCCGAGACTGCGAGCCACATGGCATAGCAGTCCTCCTAGGTTCCCTGACCCTCCTCCTCTCCATGCAGGTGCCCCTTCTCAATAAAGTCTCTTGCTTTGTCAGCATGCGTGTCCACGTGTTAGACGAGAGCCCCTTTTGGGCCCTGGAAGGGGTCCCTCTGCCTGCAATGAAAAAGAACTGTCTTGCGCTCACCAGTGGCATAGGCTCTGGTAAAATGACTCGGCCTGGACTCTTCCACCTTTTTCACCATGCCTAACCGCCACCTGGGGTTTGGTTTTGCCATAAGCTGTTACCATTCCTCTGTGTTCTTCCTAGGAACGCTACTTTCCTTTCATTTCCTTTTGACGCTCTTAGACAACCCCTGTGCAAAATTCACCACATCACACCTTGTACTCTTTGGGAAAAAAAGTGCCACAGAAATCCAACAAATAAATGATAACTCCTGCTTAGCTTTCAAAGAGTTACTCAACAGGACCACAATTTACCCCAATATTGCTGTGATGTTAGAGGTATTCATTATTCTTGCATACAAGTCTGTGTAAGCTGTGTAGTTAAAAGACTATTCAGTTAACAGAATAAAGTCGATAAAAAGAGGAGGGAGGCAATTGTCCCTAAATTAATGAGTAGAAACTTCTGTTTTTAACATTTTAAGATGGAATTTGACAATAAAGAGGTGAGAAAAAAAAAAAACATTGAGCTTTCAAATCACTGATATCATAGGGGAAATCAAAGAATGTTAATTTACTCTGATGGGATGCCAATCATAAAATAATTTTTATACTTTCTTCATAAGTTAAGATTTTCTAAGTCACTAAAATTGGTCTTGGTGAGATCTTTAATGCTTGATCATTTTGTTGGTTAGTTTTGCTTTTAAGTTCTTGTTGTTTAGTCGTTAAGTTGTGTCCAGCACTTTTGTGACAGGCTCCTCTGTCCTTGGGATTTCCCAGGCAAGAATACTTGGAGTGGGCTGCCATTTCCTTCTCCAGGGGATCTTCCCAACCCAGGGATAAAACCCATGTCTCCAGCACTGCAGGAAGATTCTTTACCACTGAGCCACCAGGGAAGCCCTTTGCTTTTATATTGAACATTTAATGACCTTTTGCACATACCTGACCTAGAAGCTTTATCAACTTTTATAGGATGGAGCTCTTAAGAAAGTAAATTGGGCCTACCAGCTAAGATTTAACTTTAAAAATAATAATAACTATTGTTCCTTAAATAGGCATTCAGAGATAGAAGGCAGTGTGAAATAGGTCATTTGTAGTCAGGGGCCACAGTCACATTAGACAAATGCTTAACAATGTAAGTATTCACAATATATTTTTTGAATATGTCTGTGGCAAAGTAAGAGAATCCACAAACTTGAAAAGTCTAGAAGAGGCATTAGAAGCATATCTACAATTTTCAGTGGTAAAAGATGGTTTCATGTCGATGGAATGAAGCCATTGCCATAGTTATACAATCATCTTCCCTGGGCTCTCACTGAGCAGGTGTGCCTGCTACAAAGAAGGTGGCAGCTGCCCAAATAAATCTTAATAGTCTCTAACCATTGTTCTGCTGATTGAGACAAATAACTTGCAGCTCTTCTGTGTATGGAAAACAAGCTTTTCAGATGCTTTCCATCTGTATATCATCAGAACTTTTCCTTTATAATTTCATTTTTAATACCTCTCATATGACAGAAACCTACCAGTGCAGCTGAGTTTGAGATGCAACATTAATCCTTTTAAGCAGCTTTTGGTTCATGCCTCAACACACACACTGTGTGAGTCTCCTTTGAATTCTCAAGGTAAATGCAATATTTAAATCAAGCCATTAAGATTATACAACAACATGTTCTGCCTAGTACACACGTGATTTTCTTTTAAAAGTCATCTAAATATATCATAGATAATTATAAAAGCCGTAAGTATTAAGCCCTAGGAACTAATATCTGGTAGCTTGAAAAGCTATATAGGTTAGGTGTATGGTATATACTAAAGAAAATACATGTTTGAAACATAAAAAGTTAATGTACAAAACCAATAAACATTTAAATATTTGTTTGATTTGTTTGTATATATGATATACATTCTTGATAGCCCTTAATATCCTTTATTAGTCTATTATCAAACAGCAGGTGTCAAGAACATGTTACATAGAATTTATGACTAAAAGAAGATAAATATAATATTTAAACTTAATTTGCAGGGATGTCAAAATGTTGATGTTAGCTACTTCTATAGATGGTAGTGAATAGCGAGGATAAAAACAGTTACAGTTTGGTCTGTTGTGTAACATTCAGATCTTCTACCAGGAGAATATATCCATGTTATTACTTATATGACTAAAAAGGTAAGCAGTAGTTATTCACAAAAATGGAACTGAATAAGATAAAAGCCCTCCTCTCAAGGAGTCATATAGAGTTGGGGACATAGATGTATAAAACAATAAATTTCAATGCAAAATGGCATAACAACAGATGTGTGAAAAATAATGTGGGAGTTCAGAAAGAAAATTACTGCTTTTTGGTTTGTATATAAGCCCAGTAATGAATGTCAGCTAGGAAAGTGCAATAATTAGTGTCAATGTACATAAAAAGCAAAGGAATAGCTCACTCTTTCAGCATGTTTTATCTGTATGGATAGCAGGGGAAATGGTCACTCTAGTTTGTATATAAACATAACAACCACTGGCCCAGTTGCAATTAGTTGTATTTCTGTCTCAAAGAACCAACCACTCATGGATATGTGTGAAAAAATGTTTGAGCCACTACAAAGAATAAGCCCGCTAACTCTAATTATAATAGGCTAAGCCTACTTCTTTGATTCTGTTCTCAAAATCATCAAAATCATTCTTTAGTGTTTGAATATCTCACCTTCCTTTCCTTTAAATGTTTAATCATTATATATTTAGGCACCCAGAGACATAAGGTAGTTTGACACACATGTATATACCACCTATATTTAATAAATGTTAACATATTGCCATATTTGATTCATTCATTTTAAATAAGTAAAATCTTCATAATATAATCAAAATCTCCCACCTCAATCCACTCTACCTCAACTTCATCCCAAAATAATGCTCAAGAAACATTTTTCTACTTTATTTAAATTTAAACATATGCAATTTTAAAAGAGTAGATACCTCAAAATGTAATTGATAGTAGGAACAGAACTATCATATGACTCAACCATCCCATTATTGGACGTATACCCTGAGAAAACCGTAGCTGAAAGAGATGCGTGTTCACTGCGGCACTATTTACAACAGCTAGGATGCGGAAGCAACCTAGATGTCTATTGACAGATGAATGGACAAAGAAGTGGTGGTACATATAATGAAATGTTACTCAGCCATGAAAAAGAATGCATTTGAGTCCATTCTAATGAGGTGGATGAACCTGGAGCCTGTTTTACAGACTGAAGTAAGTCAGAAAGAGAAAAACAAATATTTTATATTAACGCACATGTATGGAATCTAGAGGAGAAGGCAATGGCAACCCACTCTAGTACTCTTGCCTGGAAAATCCCATGGACAGAGGAGCCTGGTAGGCTGCAGTCCATGGGGTCGTGAAGGGTCGGACATGACTGAGCGACTTCACTTTCACTTTTCACTTTCATGCATTGAAGAAGGACATGGCAACCCACTCCAGTGTTCTTGCCTGGAGAATCCCAGGGACTGGGGAGCCTGGTGGGCTGCCGTCTATGGGGTCTCACAGAGTTGGACACGACTGAAGCGACTTAGCAGCAGCAGCAGCATGGAATCTAGAAAGATGGCATTGACGAACCTAATTGCAGGGCAGCAATGGAGATGCAGACACAGAGAACAGACTTGTAGATACAGTGAGGTTAGGAGAGGATGGGGCAGATTGAAAGAGTGCCAAGGTGACATATATATTACCACAGGTAAAACAGATAGCCAGTGGGAATTTGCTGTAGGACACAGGGGCCTCCCCCCAGTGCTCTGTGACAGCCTAGAGGGGTGAGACGGGGTAGGAGATAGAAGGGAAGATCAAGAGGAAGAGGACAGAAGTATACCAATGGCTGATTCCTGTGGATATATGACAGAAGCCAGTACAATCTTATAAAACAGTTGTCCTCCAATTAAAAAAAATACAATTGATGGATATTAGGATGTGTACAATTTGAACTTTCATTACAAATTTCTTCTAAATTGACATTATTAGTAGTTTAGATGAGTTCTTTATTCTAGATGACCCATTATAATCAGCTATTAATATGTTAAACAGTATACAATGTTTCTCCTTGTAGTTTTTTAAAAAATAATTTTATTTATTTATTGACTTTTAATCACTGCTGGGGTGGGGGGTGGTGCTTTTCTCCAGCTTCAGCTAGAAAGGGTTACTCTTAGCTGCAATGCACCAGCTTCTCATTGAAGTGAGTTCTCTTCTTGTGGAGCATGGGGTCTACGGTTTACAGGATCAGCAGTCATGTTTCAATAGTCGTGGTCCACGGGCTTAGCTGCTCCACAGCGTGTGGGATCTTCCAGGACCAGTGATTGAACTTGTGTCTCCTGCACTGCCGAGCAGATTCTTAACCACGGAACCACCAGGGAAGCCCTACCGGTAGTTTTGATGTGCATTTTCTTAATTACTGGTGAGGTCTAGCATTTTTTTTTTTCATATATTTATTGTCTATTTGAACTTCCTTCTATTCATAGTGTTTGCTCATTTTAAAATTAGGTTATCCCTTACTGATTTTTAAAAGTATTTTATGTATTCTGGACACTAATTCTTTGTTTGTTACATGTACTGAAAATCTCTGGTCCGAAACTCTGACTTGTCTTTTAATCCCATTTGTTTCATCATGCACATTCTTATGTACTCAAATTCATCAATGTTTACCTTTATGTGTGTACATTTGGTATCTGAATTTTTTCCCTATACAAGTTTATAAGTTTATCATTTTATATTTTCTATTAAGTCTTCATTGTTAAAAAGGAAATTATGGTGTAACATGGAAACTGTTTGTCCTGCCCCCATATGTATGGCCAGTTGTCTAGATGTATGTAGGTAGGTATGTAGGTATGTATGTATGTAGGTATGTACAAGGGCTTCTCTGTGGCTCAGTTGGTAAAGAATTCGCCTGCAAGGCAGGAGACTGATTGTAATGCTAGAGATCAGGGTTTGACCCCTGGGTTGGGAAGATCCCCTGGAGAAGGAAATGGAAACCCACTCCAGTATTCTTGCATGCGAAATCCCATGGACAGAGGAGCCTGGAGGACTACAGTCCATGAGGTTGCAAGAGTCAGGCACGACTAAGCACTAAACCACCATCATGTAAGTACATATTTATGCTCATATATGGAAATGTTATTCCTTTTCCTCACTGACTTGTAAAACTCCTGAGTTATATGTCTAGATCATACAAGTGTGCATTTAATTATTTCTGGGTTCTTTTTTTATCTATTTTAATTTTCCCATGCTAATACCACATTATCTTGATTATTGTGCTTTATAATAAATATTGAAAGAGAAAATGCCAATCATCCTTTTCATTTGACCTAACTTTTCAAATTAATGTTTGTAAAGTTGTACAATTGGTGATTTTAATATTACACCCAATATTCCATGTTATTATTTGATAGTATTTTATTTTGTTGCAGTAGTACTATTTCTGACACAACATGTCACTATTATCACCAGTATTTATTAGTTTATAATTAATAGTCAAAATAACTCCCAGGTTTATTAATCTATTTTCTCATCATGACTGTTAGCATTCTAGCTCTCTGAGTTTTACTTTTTACTGTTGTACATATTTTAACAGCTATTTCTGCAAAAATCTGTGATGGTTAACCATGTTCAGTCTTTTCATATTTTTCCTGAACTGTCTACATTCACCTTAGAGTTTGAAGGATAGCATAGGTAAATAAAGATTTCTAGATTGACAATGATTTTCCCTCAGTATTTTGAAGATATTATCACATACCTTCTTCTGGTGTCTATTTTTTATGATAAGATGTCTACTGTCAATCCAATTGCTCTATTTTAAGACTATATCTCTTTTCTATGATTTGTTTGAAGACTTTTCGTCTTTTTGAGCTGTAGCTTCAATACAATATTTTTCTAAAATTCTGCCTGGAATTCATTATGTTTCTTGAACCCAATTAATTATAAGAAAAATCAGTCATTATTTCTTCTAACATGTCTTCCCCTTCATTCTCTCTGTTCTCTCCTCCTAAAATCCTATTATATTTTTCCTGAACCTTTTCATATAACCCATTCTACTGCTTCATATATTTCCTGTTACTCTTCTCCTTCCTTCTTTGTGCCACTTCCAGGGTTACAGTCTCAGATCTCATTATTTTTATCTAAAGTGGGAATCTATTGTTTTACCTATCTACAAAGTGTTTATTTTTAATGAATTATTACACATATATTTACATTTCTAGGCATTCTAAATATTTCTTTTTCAAGTCCTCCCAGTCTCTAGTTTCTGCACGTCACTGTACAGTTTTATTCTAAGATCTTCTTTAGCAAGCTTGTACTTCCTGTGGGAGCCCCAGGGCCCTTTGATTGTGTAATTGTTGCTACAGAATAATTTTGCACATTCTTCTGCTAGGTGCCCAGAGATTTCACTAGCTTAGGAGCAGTTTCATGTTTAATATATTTGGCTTAGTGTTATTCTGTCCACATAAAAGGGTTAAATTCACCACCAGCACCACCCCCCCCACACACACCTTTTCTATTCATAATAGAAACACTCTTCATTATTGCATCCCTGAGCTAATGTATGAAGTTTTTAGAAGTCCTCTCATTAAATGAGAACTCTTTTAAGTTTTCAATTTTACATGGGGCTCTCAGTTTCATTTTTCTTCCCTTGATGATCCTAAGTCATCTCTCTTGACCTGCATGGGCATCTAATCCCCACGCTTTTACCCCAAGAGGACCCACTGAGTTCCATATACCCCTTGGGACATCACAGTCAGCTCAAGAAATCACTGCTCTGCCCATCATTTCATACAGAATCAAACTGGCTTGGCTCTTACTTAACACTCCCCCACTACCTCCAAATAAAACATGGAGAACTCAACAGGCCTACATATGAGGTTTTAGTGTTTAATAAGCATATCTGACAGCAGTTTGTATAAGATTTATTATAAAACGTTTCATGCAAGAGATTTCCAGGAAGTCACCTAATTAAAATGCTATTTAAAAGTCATTCTCATATGATAATTAATTAGCTAAAGTCAGTTGTGAGATAGACAACCACCATCGCATTTCTCACCTTGCCAAGTAATGGTGATTCTATAAAATTGGGGTAATAACGGAAACTATGCCATTGTGTTGATAAAAAGGCTCAAATGAGATAATACAAGTAAACTGGTTAGAGCACTACTTGACACACAGTATGGGTGCAATAAAAATGTTGTTTTGAATTCTTTATTATGAATAAAATGTTGTCTTTATTCCCTCTAATCTTCAGGGAAGCCCCCCCACAAAATAAGAAAAGAAACCATGATAGTCTAGACAGAGAACATGTGCTTAGTATTATGAAGCAGAGAATGTTTTGTCTTTTTTTTTTAACTTTTTTTATGACTGCATTCAACCATCCTCATTGTTAAGAAGTCTACCTTCTTAAGTTCTTTCCTCATTTTTTTATTCCATTAGTGCAGAAAACATGTCAGTTTTCAAACTGTTGTAAAAATCTTTCATAAACTTAAAGACCTTCCATTTCACAAGTGTCTCTTTTCTGAGCCAAATGAATATTTTCTGAAGCTTTCTAAATAGTTTTTTTTGAGAGTCTTCTCAGAACCTTCTTTCATTTTACATGTTTTTCATAAAAATAAAAACTCACATGGATCCTGGATTTATATAGTAGTTCTAAATCCCCATGTTGTGATTTGCCCACATGCTTACAATTACATTTTGCTACAACTGGAGATATAGATCAATATGGCAATAACTATCAAAGGAATCGATAACTGAATGGATATAAGTGAGGAGCAAAGTAACAAAACATCAAGAAAGCAGCCAAGAAAGAATGGGTACCAAATAGAACATTTAAGAATTATGACTTATGAATACAAAAATCAATTAAAAAATAGGACCAAATACAGCTTTTTTGATAAAGCTACATAATGCTAAAACATGGGTAGAGTAATTTCTTAACGGAAAATTCAATTCAGTTCCTTGAAATGTATATGCCTTGCCAAAGTTTGCCACAGAAACATTTTAAACACCAGCCATCTAATCAGAGCACTCTGGGAACTTTCTTATCAACTATGATTCGGTTATATAGTCCAGTATTCTAGCTATCTCAACAGCAGGAATTTTCTCATCTGTGGAAGTGGGGTGCTAATTTGAGAGTCAGTGCTTTTAGTTTTATTTTCATTTTTACCAATTTGTTTTACCTCTGGATATAATACTATGTAATTAATTTCCAAAGGCACCTTAAACTCAAATAATCTGTTCAGTTCAGTTCAGTCACTCAGTCGTGTGAGACTCTGCGACCCCATGGATCGCAGCACTCCAGGCCTCCCTGTCCATCACCAACTCCCAGAGTTTACCCAAACTCATGTCCATTGAGTCGGTGATGTCATTTTAGTCCATAATAAAAAGACCCAAAAATTGATCTGTAAGAAAATGGTCTTTTTTTTTCTTTTAGACATAAAGAAATATCTTTCTTTCTTTTTTATATTATTATTATTTATTGGAGTGTAATTGCTTTATAATGCTGTATTAGTTTCTGCCATACAACAAGTGAATCAGCTGTATGTATACATATATCCCCTACTTTGGGGGGCTCCCTCCCATCCCTGCCCCTCTAGGTCATCACAGAGCACCAAGATGAGAATGCTCTTTTGAGTTCAATGACTATTTTTGATGAAGTTATCCTCTTGCCGTATCGTCTTCAGGGTATTTTCCGTTTCCCAGACACATTCTATATAACTGTATCTTTGTACGTGCTCTTTCCTCTGCCTGCAGTCCTAACTCTCCACCTCATTTCCTGCTCTTTTTGGTCATTTTACATATGACAAATCTTTACGCATTTTTTGAGCCTTGGCTCAACAATTTTCTGTGAAACTTTTCCTGACCTCTCAAGACAGAGCCAATTCGTACTCATGCACCAAAACTAACACTTCCTGTTGCACTGTACACATGTCAGGTTTGGCTCTTATGACATTCATTTGTGATTACACTGAACTTAAATATTTCCCCCTAAATGACTGAATAATTCAAGGAAATCCCTTATTTATCTTTGTATCCTCAGAGATCTACATAGCCCTTTGCACATGGCAGGCACTCAATAAACATATTTGAATAATTTAATCGTTACTTGCTGAATGAATGAACAAATGAATGAGCATATCACCTAAATTGCTTCATACTCCTGGGAGAAGAAAGAAGGGTACTATAGAGACCCACATTAAGCATTTATTATTACCTTTTATTTGTATTTTTACCTCACATTCATCTTCATACATTAAGAGATAAATCAAAGTCACCGTTAGAAGGGTTCAAAGTACTTTGAAAAATAACATTTCAAAAGAGAAATCAATGAGACTTGTTGATTTGTGGCCTACCAACGGTCCTTTTTTTCGCTTTGTAATTCCACCCCTTCCACAGATAGACACACACGATCTTTTACAAAATTTAATATAGAAAACCATATTCATAAACAAATAACTCCTTTCACTTCCTTAAAAAGGAGACCCACGAATGAAAACACACAATCTATTCCTTTTCCATCTTGCCTCCCACATAAAACAGAAACAGCAGCTGCTGAAATCCTCAGTGCAAATGTCAACTGCAGAGAGTGTTACTGAAAATATTCCTGATATTAATTGTAACCTCTCTCCAGCTTAGAGAATATAAAGGAGACCAGCTTGCTAGGTGCCTCCTCTATGTCAGCTGATTTACTTAAGCATCGTTACATGAAATTATAAAGTATTCCATCCTAAAGATATATGAACTATTTTGCCCACAAAAGTACCTAACATGCCTGACCTCAGTATTTATTTAACCTATCCATTTTTATATATTCACATACTACTTCTATTGTTGCTTACTAAAGTTATTTTCAAATTTAATTTGACTCATCTTTTACTTAAATAAATTTATTTTAAATAAGCTTATCATCAGAATGAAGAAAAGTAAGACTCATTCTCTATAAGTGATCAGTAACATAAATAATACATGATTATTAATAAGATTAAAATGTAAAATAAGAACCAGAAGAAATTTATAAAGTCTAGTTGGTTTATACACTAGATCTAATTTTTCTTCTCTAATTGAAATTAAAATATTTTTAAAATGTTTGCCATGTGACATCTTAAGTAAACCACACTTGAGGAAATATTCTCACCTCATCTGATCATCATAAGACATCTCTGAGTTAGATAATATTATCTTCCTTTTACATATTAGAAAATGACATTTTAAAGAAATCAGGTAACTTAATCATAGTTATCCCTTCCCTTAATTCTTGATTCTCAAAACTTTTCTAGTCATAAGAAAGAGTGTAACAGTACAAAAAATATCATGCAGTAGCTTGGGATAAAATAGAAATAAATAAAGAAGAGGGGATTGCTATGAGTTCAGATAACATTTATTAGCCCGTGTACTGGAATGGAGGAGACAGACATTCAATGAAAGAAAAATTTGAGTGGACACTTAGAAAACAGATCAAAACCAAAGTACATTTATTACTTGAAACAGCAGGAGTAAAAGTAAAAAGTTTGGAAAACATGAGATGTGTTTGAGGAATAGTGGGGAATGAAGAAGAAAAGGCTATAGCCATACTGTAATTAGACAATGCCAATAAACCCTTAATTGTGATAAAATGGTCAGAGTTGGAGAGTCAGGAGAAAAGCGGAGGCAACAGAGGTAATGCCGGTCTTAGTCACGGGGATGACGGTAGGAAAAAGGCAAGAAGCGATATAAGAAACATTCTTATTTAACACCCTAGAAAAGCCTTGGATCCCTGATGCACTCTCATAACACAATCCATGCTATCTAGTCACTCTGCTGCTGCTGCTGCTAAGTCGCTTCAGTCGTGTCCGACTCTGTGCAACCCCATAGACAGCAGCCCACCAGGCTCCCCCGCCCCTGGGATTCTCCAGGCAAGAACACTGGAGTGGGCTGCCATTTCCTTCTCCAATGCATGAAAGTGAAAAGTGAAAGTGAAGTCTCTCAGTCGTGTCTGACTCTCAGCGACCCCACGGACTGTAGCCCACCAGGCTCCTCTGTCCCTGGGATTCTCCAGGCAAGAGTACTGGAGGGGGGTGCCATCACCTTCTCCGATTTAGTCGCTCAGTCATGTCCAGTTCTTTGTGACCCCATGGACTGTAGCCCACCAGGATCTTCTGTCCATGGGATTTCCAGGCAAGAATATTGGAGTGGGTTGCCATTGCCTTCTCCAAAGACAACACATAACTTTCCACTACAGTTGTCACATTGGCGATGATATGTATATTCCTCTTCTTTCCTTGGGGAACATTCCTGAAAAAGTAGGGGCCATGCTTGTGTTTCACCATTGTATCCCCATGTCTAACAAAGTGCCTGGAACATAGCAAGTGCTGTAAAACAATTTGCTAAAGGCTTGAATGGAAAAGGAATAACGGAGGAGACAGAATCTGTAAAAATGTTACGGATGCTTTAAAGGCTGAGAAACTGAAGTCACAAGTAGTTAAAGATTCGAGCCCAGGGAAGAGATAACTTCTAAGACAAAGAAAGCATTTGCTTTAGCTTGACTCCTTCTTTCACTATGCTTTCTATTTCTCCCCTTATCTCATTATAATTTTAAGTATTCTTTATAGTCTCTTATGAAATTTTAACTAAATGATTTCTCAAAGATTTAACATAATTTGTTGATTATTCCTCATGGTAAATAGAGTCCACTTGAGGGTTCTAAATTTTCTTTGTAAGGTCCTCTAAAGCAAAGGATTTTTTTTTAAAAGGAAGTATTATTGATATTTTCTACTTCAGTGTATTCTAGGAGGTTTAACCTCTACCTTGGGGATTTCTATATCCATATAAAAAGTGAACGGCGTAACAATGTCTTTAAATTTTTAGACATGTTGAAGTTGTGATGACTCTGGATAAAAAGGGTATATGTGTTAAGTAAGCAATGTAGTGAAAAAATAAAAATAAAAACCTTCTTCCATTTATTCATTATTTCAACACTTTTGAGTCTTACTATGCATCCACTCTATTTCTCAGCAATGGGAATATGATAACCAAACAGACAACAATTCCTACCTCAGGGAGCTTATATTTCAGTGTGGGGAGGAGATAATAGAATGATAAACAGCAATACGTATCATCTATTAAATATTGATCTATGCTAAAGAAAAAGTACAACAGATAAATGGAATAAAAAGTGTTGGAGTGATGAAATTATTTGATGGACTGGTTGAGGTAAACCTCCTGCAAACAGTCACTCCTGAATAAAGATTTTAAGGAAATGAGAATAAGCCAGCATGAGAAATGAACATTCTACGTGAAAGACTATGGCTAGCTTTGATGAGAATATGAAGGCCAAGGTGGCTGAAGCAGAGTGAGAAGAAAGATAGTATAAAATAAGATCAGAAAGGAGAGAGGTAAGCGAAGGGAGAGTGGAAAGGAGAATTTGCAAGCCTCATAAGCTATTGTGGGCACGTTGGCTTTTGCTCTGAATGAGGTTGGAAGCAATTTCAGAGTAGTGGCATGCTTTGACTAATGTTTTAATAAGATCATTCTTGCTGCTGTCTTGAAAGTTTTGACTGTAGGGGGTCAAAGCTGGAAGCAGAGATAATAATTAAGAAATTATTGCAATTATTAAGTTCAAAGGTAATGGTAACTTAGAAAAAACTAATGCACATGGGAAAAAAAACAAACAACAGTGGCTGGGTTCTGAATATATTTTTAAGAGATTGGATGTGGGTCAGAGAGAAAGAGGGGCGGTAGAATGACTACAGATCCACTGACATGAACAGCTAGAAGGCTACATGTACCACTGGCTGAAACAGAGGTTGTAATAGAGCAGGTTTCTTGAGAAACATAAGAAGTTTGGTTCTGGACATGTTAACTCTGAAATATCTTAGACATCTGGGTGGAGACATCAAGTGAGCCAGGGAATATACAAGTCTAGCATTTCAAAGAAGATATTGGCATATAACTGGTATTTAAAGACAAGATCACTGGCTGAGTTAGTGAAAACACTCAAAACCAAGTCCTTGAGCATTTCAACATTTACAGTCATCTATGTAATACATAATTTCCTTACTGAAGTACAAAAAAAGAAAGTTGAACGTTTATGCAATACAAGTGATGATAATGAATTTCCACCACATTTAAACCTGGTAGGAGAAGTAATTAAGCTAAGAGGAGTGATAATAGAAAAACAGACAAGATCAATGAGTATAAGATAAGGTATGAGTCGAAAGATGGTTAGGGCCAAGGCACATATAGACATCTGAGGCTCGTATTGGATTTCATGTGGTTACAATCCTCATGGGATTTAACATAAAGTATTTAATGTGAGTCAAATACTTAATTTACTATTTTAATCAATCTTAAAAGGATTCTATGGTGTGGCTCCAGTCTACACGCGAGTAGACTCAGAAGATGAGGAACTTGCTGGAGGTCACTCAGCTAGCAGTGGCACTGTATGAATCCAGCCAAGGTCTGCCTCAGAAGCCCCTCTCCTAACCACAGATGGGGCAGGGTGCCTGTCCCTTGGTGTCAGTCTCCTTTCCTTGGAGCAGGGACTTGAGCCCCTGTGACCTGTGTTAGGGATCAGAAAACCCTCTTTGTCATTTTTTAAACTTATTTTTAATTGGAGGATGATTGCTTTACAAGGTCGTGTCAGTTTCTGCCATACAATAATGTGAATCAGCCATAAGTATACCTATATCCCCTCTGTCTTGAATCTCCCTCTCATCCCCTCTCCCCATCCCACCCGCCTAGGTTGTCACAAAGCACCAGATCGAGCTCCCTGTGTTACACAGCAGCTGCCCACTGGCTCTCTATTTCACACATGGAGTGTATGTAGGTCAATGCTGCTCTCTCAGTTCATCCCACCCTCTCCTTCCCCGCCATGCCCACAAGCCTGTTCTCTAAGTCTGTGTCTATTCCTGCCCTGCAGAGAGGTTCACTAGTACCCTTTTTCCAGATTCCATATATATGCATTAATATATGGTATTTGCCTTTATCTTTCTGACTTCACTCTGTATAATAGGCTCAAGGTTCATGCACCTCAGCTCAGTGGACTCAAAATTGTTTCTTTTTGTGACTGAGTTAATATTCCATTATCTATATGTATGACAACTTCTTTATCCATTCAATTGTTGATAGACATCTAGGATGCTTCCATATCCTGTCCATTGTAAAAAGAAAAAAAATATGCTGCAGTGAACACTGGGATACATGTATCTTTTTGAATTATGGTTTTCTCAGGGTATATACCCAGTTGTGGGATTGCTGAGTCATATCATGGTTTTATTCTTAGTTTATTTTTTTTAAGGACTCTCCATACTATTCTCCATAGTGGTTTTTATCAATTTATATCTCAACAACAGTGCAAGAGGGTTCCCTTATCTCCTCATTCTTTTCAGAATTTGTTGGGAAATCCACTTCTTATTCTCTGTGTTCCTATCCTTCAATGTCTGTGGTGAAGTATTCAGTGAAGTCTTGGTGGAAGTTCCATTCTGCCTCAAAGAATCTGAAGAGAGTTAAAGAAAGGTTTTGTTCATGCTAGGGCAAGATCATGACAGGAAGTAGTTCTATCCTGGGTTCTACTAAAGGAAAGAAAATTCAGGGGGCCTGTGCTCAGGCATGGATCCAGTGCCCTATCTTCATAACCTCATAAAAGCACTAGTAAATTAGACAAATAGACAATTAGCAGTTAGAAATGCAGAGCTGAAGATCCAGAGGAAGATGATAGCTAGAGGTACAGACTTAGGGGGCTATCATCATGCTGAGGATGGCTGTCCATCTAGAAGAAACATGTTCTTACTACCAACTGAACTTAGGAAAAATAGTGCCAACAACTTTGGAAAAGTTTGGTAGTTTCAAAAAGTTCAGTGTGTATCTACAACATGACATAGCAATTCCACTTCTAGGCATTGATCCAACTTACATGAAAGCATATGCTGATTTAAAGATAGTACCTGAAGTTCATAACAGTTTATTTGTAATAGCCAAAAACTGGGAATAAAACAAATGTCCATCAACAGATGAATAGATTAAGTGCGTTATAGTCATATGATGAAATACTACTCAGCAAGAAAAAGGAAGGCACTATTGGTATGAGCAAAAGCAGGGGTGAATCTCAGAATAATCAGGCTGCGTGAAATAAGCCAGACAAAATTAGCATATACTGGATGATCCCATTATGGTTCCATCTATATAAAATGCTAGAAGATGTAAACTATCTATAATGACAGAAAGCATATCAACTGTTGACCGATAATGGACTCAGTGAAAGGGGGGACAGTTGATGAAAGAGCACAAGGAAGTTCTAGGGGTTGGCAGACATTGTCACTATCTTGATAAAGTGATAGATGTACAGAAGGAGATGTATGTCAAGATCTACCAAATCATACACTTTAAATGTGTGCAAATTATTGGATGTCATTAAACCTCAAGAAAGTGGTTAAAACAAGATATAAGAGGATACTGGTCTTCTAAATCTTCAGTGTTTTTGGTTTTCTTAAAAACGGGAGGGTTTTTAAACAGACAAAATGACTTCATAAAAAAGAAGTGTAAAATAATGAAGAAGCAGAAACTGGGACAATTCAGCCAAAACTTCTATTTCTTTTTTTTTTTTCTTTCTCTACCTAACTTGTTCTTCTCTTCTCTCTCACCTACAGCAGTTTTCCTAATGAAATTTCACACCTGTCCATTTCTGACACCATTTAACATTTTAGTAACAGTGAAAATATTTTGGGAATGTGTTTCTGTCTGGCCTTCATTACAAGCGGATCAATAAAGAATTTAAGAAAACCCAATCAATTCTATTTTCTTTTCCATTTTATTTAGTTGGCTTTGGTATATAGAAACAGATTTAACCTGGTACTTAATTTTGATTTCAGAAATTGATTTTTACTCTATGTTTTGCTGTTGCTTAGGAAACAAAGTGTCAAAGTCTATACTATAAACTATTAATCTCAGCAATCTTTGGCAGACAAACTCTTCCAAGAGATCTTGGGACTACTTTGAGTTCCCTTTCTTTCTCCAAATGGAAGGTAATTAGAGGTGTGTGTTTTCACAATTTGGAAGAAAAAAAAAAAAAAAAGAATATCACTAAGGCTTATGCATGCAACAATACATACTAGAACCTCATCACACTTTCCACTGAGCATTTGAAAGGGCATATTCAAAATATATTCAAGGGCTTAACAGCAAATCTAAATTAGGACTCCATATCCAGGAACATTTGGGACTTCAACTGCATCATGTTGGACAGTCTTCCCTGATGGGGAAGGGCTGCTTCAGATTCAGGTATGTGGGCCAAAATGATCAATTTGTTTCCTGTCGACACAGCTCAAATTACATTCTTGACTCTGTAACACTGAGCTCTTTCCAGCACATCCATTAAGGGAACTTGGCTCACGTTGAGGATATCTGTAAGACCTAGTCTATGAGAGCAACCATAACCCTCGCCAAGGGAATATGGGACACTAGGTTCTGAGCAGCAGGACCTTCATCTCAGCACTGAATAAGCCTGTTGATCAAACCCACGCCAGATATCTCTGGGCATTTGGATAGGCCAGATTCAAACTCCCTCAGCTCATTCACAGAAGCTCCATGGACCACATTTTAAATAATTTTATTTAGAAACATGAATAAATATTTATCCACCAGAGATAAAAAATAGATGGCAAGTAGTTATGTGAGAAAATAATTATTTAGTATTAGAATCAAGCAGGCCTGACCCAGACATGATTTCAACCTAAAAAGACATCAGCGTATGGTATTTTTTTCTCACAATGTTTTAAGAATCTAGTTCATGTAATTCACATAGTGATGACAAACGATATTTGTCAATTATTTGATATGTACAAGACTTTGCCCTAAGTGGTTTACACGCAGTTCATACCTCATTACGACTCTGCCAAGTCAGAAACTAACTTCACCATTTTGATACAGATCTCCTAAAAGGTCCCTGTTTTGGTATTTGTGCTGTAAATATACCAGGAGCACACTCTCCTCAGGTCTCGTAACTTGCTCTAGCTTCTGCCTGGAATTCTCATCCTGAGATAGCCACAGGATCATTCCTTCGTCTCCTTCAAGTCTTTGCTAAAATGACACTTTCACAATGAAGTCTTTTTGATGTTGCTCGCTTTTTATTTTTCAATACTAAATGTATTAGCACCTAAAGACGACTCATTGGAAAAGTCCCTGATGCTGGGAAAGATCGAGGGCATCAGAGGATGAGATGGCTGGATGCCATTCCAGATGCAATGAACATGAACCTGGGCAAACTCTGGGAGATGGTGAGGGACAGGGAGGCCTGGTGTGCTGCAGTCCATGGGGTTGCATAGAGTCAGACACAGCTGGGCGACTGAACAACATCGTTTTCACTTATTTCCTCTCCCACCATCCACATTAGAATGCAAGTTCTATGAAGGCAAGGAATTTGACTCTTTTTAAAAGTTTACCAGCTAGAAGGATGCCTGGTCCATTATAAGTACTTATCAAATAATTGGAAGTGGTAAGTGGAAGTGATGTGGCTTTAAGTAACAATCACTTATTATCATAAATGAGGCTAAAGACAAAAGCAAAATCTTTAAACCATTGTTCATAGTTTAAGGTTAACCACTAGTTTTGGTAATAAATCATGTTCAGGTAATTTCATCTAAACTTACTTTCAAAACAAAAGGTTAAATAATTTAATGAAGTGGGCCATTCTTCAGAGTTTATTAGCAGGTATTAGGTGCAAAAATATATGTGATAGCTTAGGCTTTGCTTTCCTGAAATTTCCAGTCTCAGGAGAGAAAATATATACTCTAATACAATTAGAAGACAATATATTAAACAGATACTTCTCATTTGTTCCATTCATTCATGTAACAAATGACTACCTTCATGTGCAAGACATTCTGGGTGAGGTCCAGGAAACATGGAAGTAAGTAAGATATACTTCCCTACTTCAAGGAGTTTACAGTCTGGTAGAAGAAGTAGGATTTTCTACAAGATAAAACCTGTTCAATGAATAAAACTTGGTAAATGGAATAAAATGTGCTAAAATTGAATAAAAAGATTAAATGTTTTGAGAGTTCATTAGAGGGAAGATTTTCAAAGGCATTATGTCATGAAGCACTAAACTGAATATAATCAAATGCCAAACTGTATGGCAGAGACGATAAAATGCTATTGCCTATCACTCCTGCAACTGAAATACACCAGGGATCTTGGTAAGCTTTCATGCAGAAAATAACATATGCCAAGACTCATATTTCTCTTAGTTCTCTGTGAAAGGGCGCTAAACAGTAAACAGAATATAGCCCTGAATGGTGTTTCCAGCTGTTCCTGAAAGCAATTTGATAACCTCAGTTTGGTTCTTCACTCCCAGGTTTTAAAAACAAACTAAAAAGAAAGTCTAATATTAGTTTTCCAAAGGTTAAATTTATAATTGAATTGATGCAAAATTGATGAAATACAACAAAATCTCAAGAATGCAAGCTGTCACTTCACATGTGAAGTATTACCTTCTAAAAAAACAGAGACAAACAGAATCCAATCTATACTTCCAGCATTTGTCTCATTTTTTTCAGATGGAACAAGTGCTGCTAATTATTATAAAAAAACCTAAAATTACATTATATAAAACAAAAGTGAAATTTATCTGGAATTCTGATATCCACCTAAAGGCTGGAAAATTGGTGTGTGTTCTTCCGTATATAGGTGCACACATAGATGCAGCAATAAATGGAGCCACTCGTAGGATTACAGATGATAATTTGCATATTATGTTAGCCATTATAGCAAGGAATTGGACCGTCATTTTACGTGCTTCAAAGACATGATTTCTTTTGGCTGCGTGCTATTCCATCTCACGGTTGTATCCTCTGTTATAAACAATCCCATGGTAAAATAGGTAGACAAAAACGGTTATTTGCTTTCCTGATTATTTCCCTAGGATGAATTCCTAGAACATGACTAAAACGGTGACAGCATTTTTGAGATTCTATGAAGTGTTGCCAAATTGCCTTCCAAAATGTTACATGATATAAATCCTGTCCAGCAGCATCCTGGAGTGAACATCTTCCCACACTCTGGGCAACTGGAGCACTGCCATATTCTTCTTTATATTAAATGCACATTTGTATCTTTTATTTACATTATTTTGAATAACTGATTTAGAATATTAACAAACTTATTTGAATTTATCTTAATATTTAGCTGTGTAGGATCTTGGTGGTTTTTTAAATTGATTTGTAAAGGCTCTTATAGTTATAATATAACTTTTATTTGTGGCCTTGCAGTTTTTTATATTTTAAACACATATTTAAAAATTCTTATGCAGACAAATCTATTTTTTGTGTGTGTAAGCTCTTCTATTGTATTTATGATTAGAAATTTCTCAAAACTGAAATCAGTTAAATAAGACTGTTCATGGTTTTATTTTTATATTAGTCTATTAATGCATATGAAATCAGCTTGGTGTTTGACTATAGAAATAACTGATCATGTTTATTGAGTAAAGATTATTTGCCAAACAATATACTAAATTATCTATTTGTGTGTGTTAGTCACTCAGTCATGTCCAGTTCGTGGCGACTCCATGGACTATAGCCGGCCAGGCTCCTATGTCCATGGAATAAATTGTCTGTTTAATTCCCATAACCATTTTATGACTATTATTAATACTTATATTAACAGATACTGGCGAAAACTATTATTGTCTCTGTTTTATACATGAGGAAACTAAAGTTTAGAGAGGTTAATTTATTTATCCCAAGTTATATGACTAGGAAGTGATATAACTGGTATTTGAACTCTGAAAGCTTCCAGAACCTATTCTCTTAAGTACTCTTTATACTAGTAGGAATGGCTCCAACTGTATTACCAATTTGCTGAAGCTCAAGTCTTGAATAATCTATTTGTTTTTCTCTGATTTACATTAATTCCTTCATCATATATGATATTATTTTCTACACTAGCCTCTGTTTCACAGTTAGCCATTTTATTGAATTAGTCTGTCAGCCAATTCTTGAGTCAGCATTACACCATTTGTTAACTGTCACAGCTTTGTAATGCTTATTAATGGCTACGTGCAGTAGGACAAATAGCCCATTCACCATTCTACACTTGACAGCTAACATTACTCTTCAGTTCAGTTCAGTTCAGTTCAGTCTCTCAGTCGTGTCCGACTCTTTGCGACCCCATGAATCGCAGCACGCCAGGCCTCCCTGTCCATCACCAACTCCCAGAGTTCACTCAAACTCATGTCCCTCGAGTCGGTGACACCATCCAGCCATCTCATCCTCGGTCATCCCCTTCTCCTCCTGCCCCCAATCCCTCCCAGCATCAGAGTCTTTTCCAATGAGTCAACCCTTCGCATGAGGTGGCCAAAGTACTGGAGTTTCAGCTTCAGCATCAGTCCTTCCAATGAACTCCCAGGACTGATCTCCTTCAGAATGGACTGGTTGGGTCTCCTTGCAGTCCAAGGGACTCTCAGGAGTCTTCTCCAACACCACAGTTCAAAAGCATCAATACTCTTACCATCCATTTATTCCTCTAAAAAAACAGAATCTTTCTGTTAGGTTTAAATGCTTTATTAATTGGTCTATGATGAACTGTATTAAATATGGACAGAAATTAAGATTTTTCAATATCACATTTCATCTGCAGGCATATGTGTTAATTTATCATTCATTCAAATACCCTTTGACATCAATCAGTAAAATTTTATAATTTTCTTCATCTACGTCTTGCATAGACGGCAATAGACTTTATTCCTAGGTATGTGGTATTTTTTGAGCTGTAAATGGAATATTTAAACCCATATTTTCTCTTTATTGAGGTAATTAGGGAAGCAACTGATTGTTTACTACTTCTCTTATATCAAGCACATCTCTTGAGTTTTGGGGAAAAAACAGAAATTAATCTTCTATCAGATTCATCTCATTCTGTTTCATGTCATATTTCAGTGTTCAGAACTTTCAAATAATGTGAAAGCATAGCAGTAATAACAATTACTTTCTTTTCCTCTAACTTTAATGGGGATTCTTTTAGCATTTCAACATTAAGTATGGGAAAAATTGTTAATCTGGGATAGTTATTAGTTACAGTGTTAAACATGTAGATTTTTATTTTTAGTTTTCCAAGAGATTCTATCAGGAATGAGTGTTAAATTATATTAAATGCCTTTAACATGTATTAGAATGATACTTTCAAATTTTATTTTAGCTGTTATGATTTATGGTAACAGATTTCTAATTAAACCATCTTTGCCTTCCAGGGATTCATTCCTAGTTATTCTTCATAAATGATTCTTCACTGATGTTAAATTTTGTTGGGTGCATTTTATTTAGGAATTATTCATTCTTATTAATGAGACTAGGTCATAGTATTATATTTATGCTTGCCTGTTTCTACATCCAGATAGTTTATAAAGTGAACAAATAAATTAACAAATGACCAATTATATTGGGTTTGCCAAAAGGTTCGTTCAAGTTTTGCTCTAAGATGTTATAGAAAACCCAAATGAACATTTTGGCCAGCCCAGTACTTGGAGGATTTGCTAGATAAAGCATTCCAAGGATAAAAACTTAAGATTTGTACTATACATAGTATAATATGAATATATAATATTCATATTTATAAAAATATGACACTTAGGTATCATATAGCTCTCAGATTGGCTCATTTGGGGATGCCCTGTACTTTAGTTTTTCTATTAGGGAAAATATCATTACATTCACTTAATGAATATATCCATGAATTATACCACCTTAATGTCATTTATATCAAACATAAATAAGTTGGGGCCAGTTATTTATCAAATATATAAAATTTAACTTTTATAATAGTGCAATTAATTTATTTACTCATATATTCAAGAAGTTTTATTGAGTATCATGTGTCAGCTACTTCTATAATGCTCATGGTACTGTGAGAAATAAGACATGTGCGGTTTTTGCCCTTGTAAAGCTATTCTTTGATATACATGAAGAATAGAATGCTGATCAAAGAAAGCGATTTGCCCAAATCCACATATGCTATAAATGGAGAAATTATTTTACTGTGCGACCTTATAAAATTTTCAGTGGATAATTTTTCAGGAAATAGCTTCCATATATGTGTAGTACTTCATAATCAATTTGATCTAAAGGCAGTAAAGTCGATTGGATAACCCTTGGAAACTTCTCTAATTCTGCAAGGCTGCAAATCCTATCAGTTCACTAGAACTGCACTGTCAGAAATATGAAAAAATAGAAAAATTGTAACAATATTGACTTTTACTCCTCAAAGGCTTGGAGTAATAACTATTTCTCTTCCCGTCCTTATATTTCGGACTATACACATACTCATTTTAGCATCCCAAAAGCATTTCAAGGTAGGAATTATTATTTCCACTTTGGGCTTGATAAAATGGAGACTCAGAATTTAAAATAAATTGGTCAATGTCATATAGCAAGGAAAGGATCTAGATCTCAAATCTAGGACAGTCTCTCTTCTATGCCTTTCCCGATGTATGTTTCATAACTATATTAACTGCAAGAGTATTATGTGAAGGCTAAGTGTTTCTAAAATTGTTTAATTTGAGTTATGCTTTTAGATATCTTTTTAAATGACCAGAAATGAGAAAAAAGTTAATTGGCCTGCCAATCAATCATAAACAGGCAGAAGTCCAAAAATGAAGAAGAAACTGATCAAGTATAATGGGCTCGACATTGTCATGACTTCATAAAAGCCTTGATAAAAGAATAAGCCTTGGAACAGAATTCAAAAGTAATTTAAGGAGTAAAAAACCTAAAGGGTAAAAGTTAACTGGGTTTATCACAATTCTATTGAACCAATCCATACTGAAATTTTCTTTTTGGAGTAGAGAAGGGTGCCAGTTTGTAACTTTTCAAAGGTACAAGCAGGCTTCCCTTGTGGCTCAGCTGGTAAAGAATCTGCCTGTAATGCAGGAGACTTGGGTTCAATCCCTGGGTTGGGAAGATCCCCTGGAGAAGGGAAAGGCTACCCACTCCAGTATTCTGGCCTGGAGAATTCCATGGGGTCACAGAGTCGGACACAACTAAGTGGCTTTCACATCACTTCACTTCACTTCTGATACATGAAACTGAGTTCTGAGAGAGAAGCAACAACATTCTACTTATTGTTGGGCTCCTGGTACCTGGCACAGCACGTGCTACGTAACAGTCGTTCGGTTAATACTTGCATCAGTGAATAAAGGAGCCTCTAGAGGGAAATCAGTGCAAACAACTGAAAGACACCAGAAAGACAGTCAACAGATTCACTTTTCTTGATCTGATTCTGCTACTAATTGTCATTACTGTAGAACAGAGTTTTAAGTTTCTTATGCCTCGCTTTCTTCATCAGGGAAATAAAGAGGCGGAGCTAAACGATCCCACAGGTCTTGATTAACTCTAAAATTCTATGATCTCCCATTAATAATATCAGCATTTTTCTTTTCTTTTCTTTCTTTTTTAACAGATTTTTTACACATCAGAGAGGAGAAGCTCCTACTTATTAAAACTCCCCCCAGGAAGTCAGGGACTCTGACCACAAATTAAACCACTTAGAGCCTTTCTGGAAGCAATCACCACAGATCCTATATCCCCATTTTCCTCAGGTAGTCTTTTTAATCACTATAAAATAATGATTCTAAAAACTTTTTCCCATGATTTATTAATAGGGCAAATAAACATACACAAGAGCTGAAATTAACTGACAGAGTGACACTATGCTTTTAAACATGCATATAAATCTAATTTTCTAGAAAGAAGAAACATATTACCCAGTATCTCTAATGTTCTATTTGTCCAGCAACTGAGGAATGACCCAATGTTAACAGGCTAATACAGCCATTCTTCTTGCACAAGGCTATAAAGTCATGAGCAATCACTTTTCCACACTTAGGGCAAAATATTTATTCCATTTAGAGGGATGCCAGTTTGGTTACACAGAAATAAGAAAATAATTATGAATGGCTTAACTGTGTAATACTTTTTTAGTTTTTCTTTTCTTTAACACTAAAGTGGAAAGGACTACATCATCACCCACTAGAGATTAGAAATGCAAAAATTCAATGACGTTTCTCTGTGTTGACTTTAGCTAAGTAGGACTGTAGTGGTCTGCTTAACCAGCCCCAATTTTTGTAGGTACAGTCATAGAATCTACAAAGAGTTCAGCAGGCCCACCCATGAAAATCGCACACCTGGTGTTATGGCTACAAAGAAAGAAGAGTGCACCAAATCCTAGAAATATAAGGGCTAACTCTGGGAACTGTCAGACACACAAATGGGGGTAGGTACTTGTTATGTGTGCTGTGTGCTAAGTCACTTCAGTCATGTCCAACTCTTTGCAATCCCCATGGCAAGCCCACTAGGCTCCTCTGTCCATGGGATTCTCCAGGCAATAATACTGGAGTACATTGCCATTCTCTCCTCCAGGATATCTTCCCTACCCAGGGATAGAACCTGCGTCTCTTATGTCTCCTGTAATGGCAGGCAGGTTCTTGACTACTAGCACCATCTGGGAAGCCCAAGTATTTGTTATATAGTTTCCTAATTTACTTTTCTTGGTTACAAAGTAACCTTCAGAAAGAGAAATGGAATGTCAGAAGAAGAAAAGACCAGAGATCTCCGAGCCAGCCCACTTGCCTTAGGGACAAAAACCTAGGTCTCAGAGAGGTTCATATCTTGTCCAAGGTCATACCCAGGAGCCAAGCCAGGTCACAGACTTTGCTCTCTAGTTCCCTCGAACAGAGTTGTACTTCTACAATAGTCCTCATTGGATGTGTTCCCTGAGAATACAGAGAACACACTCAATTGCTCAGAATAAGGATAGCTCAAGAAAAGAACCACGTTTTACTTATTGGTGGGTTCCTAATACCTGACATAACGCATGCTACATAATAGCCATTCAGTTAAGGCTCTGATAAATGCAGGAATGAGCCTCTGTAGCCCTAGAGAAATCAGTGCAGATGATTGAAAGACACTGGAAAGACAGTCGGCAGATTCAGACGCTAGGTCTGATTCTGCCACTGTCAAGGGGTCAGTGTACAGTCCATTCTCCTCAGAAATTTCAGAGATGTTTGAAGAGGAGGAGGAAGGATAAAAGAGAAAGTGGCGATAACTCAAGAGCTTGAGGCTCAATTTATTCTGAATGACATTAAAAACAGATCTGGATTATCAGCACTATATCAGAAAATGTCTTCTCCCAAAATAGATAAATGGATACATAAGATGTGGTATACAGATATAGATACATATTATGTATGTATATATATATATATATACACACACACAATGGAATACTCAGCCATTAAAAAATTGAAATTTTGCCATTTGTAGAAGGATGGGAGAAATAGATGAATGGGATTAAAGGTACAATTTTCCAGTTATAAAATAAATAAGCCATAGGAATGTAATATACACCATAAGCAATATGGTCGATAATATTTTAATAAATTTGTATGAGGGCAGATGGCTACTAGAGTTACCACATGATCATTTCATAATGCGGGTAAATGTCAAATCACTATGAAATATACCTGAAACCAACATAATATTGTACATCAGTAAAAAAGTTGATAAAATTTTTTTGAATATATATTTCAATAAAAACTTCAAGATGATAGTATAGCAAAGGGGCTTGGTGTCACAAGAAGGACTAAAAATAAACACACCTCATTTACAGAATCTACTGGATTTACAATCACTGCCCGAATGCAGAGAACATTCCAGGTGGAATGTTCTTGGCTGTTGGAATGCCCCTACATGTAGAATATAACAGTGAAGTCAATCCAAATAGGACATCATCACACATCTAATCCATTCTCATTACCATGGACCCACAGCAGGATCTGCTGCTTGCTTTGGTAACTCAGAGTTCTTTTGTACAACGAACTGTGATTACTTCATAAAGGTCAGTTCTCCCAAATCCCTGGAAACCATGGCACACCAACCCACCAAGATCACAGAAGCAATTAAAAGTGTTTAACCGGGAAGGTTGCCAGGACCAGATGGTTCTACCAGTGGGTTTTTGTTTTTGTTTTAAACTGCACAACACTAGGGAAACAGCATTTATTCACCTCATATCTATTTTCTAGTGGTTTTTTCATATTTATAAAATAATGCACTCATCATAGGCATTCTCATTACACGAACATTAGAACGTGGGTCATAAGAGACAATGATAGAGTCTTCCCCCTGCCCCCATCATGTCCATTGTGATTCAAATCAGCTCAAAGTTTGCTATATATACTCTACCACTATGAATGCCTATAAAATTCTACTTCTGTGAAGTAAAGGGTTCTTCAAGAGCTTTTGGAATTAGACTATAGGATAATCTATGTACTAAGAAAGGGGTCAGACAAACTTTAACAAAACGGTAACTTTGTGATACAAAAATGCTCTGCACCCCTAGTTTTGTAGTTTACAATTGCCAAACACTACCATTTATTATCTATAAGATCATTATTAGTGCATCAGATTTATTTAACTGAGATAAGGATTCAGCTTAGAAGCTTATTTAAATCATTCCAACATAGGGTGGCCATGGGTCAAATCCTGGATCTGATGTTTCCTATTTTTTTTTTCTTTTTTCAGCAAATTGACCTTGGGAAAACCATTATCTCTTCTGACCTCTGGAGATTACCATTATCTATAATTAAAACAGTATGATATTTGCATATTTAAAGTACAAAAAAAAGGTTGAGAAAAAGACCCAAATATATATATGTATATATATATATATACATATATATATATATACACACTTTGGTGTGTGATAAAGTGGCATCTCAAATCAGTGAGAAAAAAATAAATTTATAATAAATAATACTGAGACAACTGGGTAGTCACTTGGAAAAAGATAAAATTAGATCAGTACCTCACATCGTACACTAGAATAAACTCCAAATGGATCAGAGAGCTGGATGTAAAAAAGAAAAAAAAAAGAAAACATGATTAATTCCTTAAAACATAAGATAGGAGAAAGCTTTTGTAAACATGACTCAAAAATCCACGAGCAATAACATATATATACATATATGTGTACATGCATGCTAGGTCACTTCAGTCATGTCAAACTCTGCAACTCCAAGACTGCCAGGCTCCTCTGTCCATGGAATTCTCCAGGCAAGAATACTGGAGTGGGTTGCCATGCCCTTCTCCAGGTGATCTTTTCAACTCAGGGGTCGAACCAGCATCTCTTATGTCCCCTGTATTGGCAGGCAGGTTCTTTACCACTAGAGCGACCTGGGAAGCCCACATATATGAGTTATATATGTGAGCAATAAAACCACATATATGTATACATTTATGTTTTTCAAAATATGAATAACAAACTATAAAAATATACTTGCAACTTAGATAACAGGCACAAAGATATAATACTTTAACACAGAGAAAGCCTCTAGAAATCTGGAAGGAAAATACCAAAGGCCCAGGAGAACAATGGGCAGCTTACACCCAAAAAGAAAAATTAATGTTTTCAAACATACCAAAAGATCCATAATATCACTTACAAGAGAAGTAAAATTCCACTAAGATACTCTTGCCTACTATTTGACTGACAAAAATGTGAAAGCTTTTTAACAACTTAATTGACAAGAAGAAACAAGGATTCTCCTACATTGCTGGTGAGCATGCAAAGCATTACAACTTGTATGATAGTGCATTTGACAATACCTAACAAAATTACACGTGTGTTTTCCTTCTAATCCAGAAATCTCATCTCTAGGAACCTACTCTATGATCACACCTCTATAAGTTCCAAAGAGCATACCTACAAGGCCATTTGTGATAATTCTGTATATGATAGCAAAAAACTAACGAATTTCAAATAATCAACGGAGAATTTATTGAATAAGCCATGGTCATCTACCCAAAAAGTGCTATGTGGTTATAAAAAAAGGGTGAAGAAGATCTCTACAGAGAGTTATAGAATAATTTAAATGTATTTAATAAGTGAAATAGCAAGCAAGATGTTTACCTTTCTCATTAGGAAGGAAGAAATTAATAAACACACACATACACATGCATCTTACTACTTTCGTGATAAGAAATGCCAAATGGTAAACAAACAATAATAATAATTGGTAACAATGTAAGCCCACCAGTGAAAATCATTTTGTCTAGGATAGACTATTTTCATTTTAAACTTGCTTTATTATACATATACATATGTTGTTTTTAATGTACAAAGATTTAGATATTCTTGAAAGCTTTTAAAGAATCACTTTAGGGTGTAACTATTTTACTCGTTCTCTGATAAAATAAAATTAACTTTCAATCAATACCTTAGTCTTTCAAAAGTTATGAATTGCAATTATTTTAAGTGATTCATTTCCTTCTCAAAAATGTCTCACTTGGACAATGAATTATATATGACTACACATACTGGGGACTGGGAGAAATGGATAAAAAAAAATGAAAGCAATACCTCTCTGCTGTATCTTTTACCACAGTTGTTACTTTTAAATCCTGTGTATATACAAATAAACTTTAAGAGAAACAAAACAATAAATTCTAGCAATGCAAACTAAAACAACCTAGTCTGTCTATCAGATTACCAATTTAATCTCAAGGGAAATAACAGTTATTTCAAGTGACTTTTAAATACAGTTCATTTTATTTTGAGTGCCTTCTGTGGAAAAAGTGAATTGCAAAAAGCCCTGCACTTTATTCAGTAGTTTGTTTACTTGTATTGTTAGGGCTGTAATTTTGATGCTGTTTTGGTCTATCAGGGAGAATAAAGCAAACAAACAAAAGTATCATTAAGAAAATGAGCAGCTTAGTGTAAGAGAAAGGAATTACAAAGTCAAGGAGCTTTAAGGAAATGCTATGTAACGTTAGATTTGAATTGAAAACACTGTTAGCTACTCATGATATTTATATATATATATGCTGCTGCTGCTAAGTCGCTTCAGTCGTGTCCGACTCTGTGCTACCCCATAGAAGGTAGCCCACCAGGCTCCTCTGTCCCTGGGATTCTCTAGGTAAGAATAGGATTCTCCAGGTAAGAATAGGATTCTCCAGGCAAGAATGCTGGAGTGGGTTGCCATTTCCTTCTCTCTTATATATATATATATATATTTTTTTTTTTTTTTCACTGTTTACCAAAAGGACCTAAGAAACAGTAACACACTAGTGGTCAGGAGCATAACTAACACCAAGATCTTGGTTTCTAACTATCATTTTCTACTAAATGGAATCAGAATACCTTGGAGAGATGACTAATTTTATATTGGGGCGGGAAAAGTTCCAGACCATGAAAGCCATTTTGAAGGGGTCCTTCTTGACCAAATTTGGACTTCAAAGAGAATACTGCTAGTTTTTTTTTTTTAATTGAGAGAGAACATTTGCCATCCTTAAAGCTGATTTTTTAATATTAATTTCCTATTCTAAGAGAAACGTATGCAGTCATCCTGCGTTCACATAACATCTTCAGACAATGAAGAAAAGCATCTTGTAGAAAAATGCCCTGTAGAAGAAATAACAGAATTCCAGCAAGTGAGCTACAGGGACCAAATGTGGCAAAATGCCAACAAACGGTGAACAAGGTCAAGTTGTATAATGGAGTTTGTTAACTGCTCTTTCAACTTTTCCCTAGGTTTTTAATTATTCAAGATAAAAATGGGGGGTGGGGGGAGAGTTCAGTGTTATGGGGAAACTTTGAGAGGTTTAGATGACAACACAGTAAAGATATAAGATTCAAATATAATTCATGAACCATGATTGGATCCTGGTTTGGTGAAAAAAAAAAACACACAAAATACTATAAACAGTTGAGGAGGACAGTTGGGGAACATGCATATGAACTGGGTATTAATAATACTGGAAAGTAATCATTAATTATTTATTGCCTGGTGATGCTGTCACGGTTATGTAGGAGATAAATATTGACGCCATTCTGTCTGCAAGTTACCTTCAAATGGCTCTGTGAAAATAATTACAGCTGTTTACATAGATCAGGGAAGATAAATTAATAGATTGATAATTTCATAAATAGATAATACACATTTGGTATATTGCTAACAATTGTTGACTACCAAAACTATTAACGTTCATTATATTATTCTTTCAATATTGTAGCAATTTTTAAATTTGTCTGATAAAATGCTGAAAAAAATTAAAATTAAAGACAATATTGGGGGGCTTAACAGCATTTCATATAAATAAAGTAAACAATTTGTATACATAGTTGTGCCATCTTAAGATTCAGTTCAGTTGCTCAGTTGTGTCTGACTCTTTGAGACCCCATGGACTACAGCATGCCAGGCCTCCCCGTTCATCATCAACTCCCAGAGTTTACTCAAACTCATGTCTGTTGCGTCAGTGATGCCATCCAACCATCTCATCCTCTGTCATCCCCTTTTCCTCCTGCCTTCAATCTTTCCCAGCATCAGGGTCTTTTCAAATGGGTCAGTTCTTCACATCAGGTGGCCAACGTACTGGAGTTTCAGCTTCAGCATCAGTCCTTCCAATGAGTATTCAGGACTGATTTCCTTTAGGACTGACAGGTTGGATCTTGTTGCAGCCCAAGGGACTCTCAAGAGTCTTCTCCAACACAACAGTTCAAAAGCATCAGTTCTTCGGCGCTCAGCTTTCTTTATAGCCCAACTCTTACATCCATACATGACTACTGGAAAAACCATAGCTTTGACTAGACAGACCTTTGTTGGTATCTCCTTTGTTGGTATCTTAAGATTCAACTTCTAAATAAATGCTGTTTTACCCTGTTCCTACATTTTATAACACAGAATGTCATTAACATGGGGAGGAAACTGGGGATGCCTTACTGGGTTGAGTGAACAACTTTGGGTTTAGGGAACATGAGATTAAGAAGGCTGAGTTACTATAAAATGGTCCCTTGACTTCCCTGTGTTTTAACTGGATCTTGTTGGCTAGTTCCATATTTCCCAAAGGAAGAGAGAAATGTTGATTTTCCCACTCTCTGTTTTAGCCCTTCCATTTAAACTCAGCCAAGTGAAGAATACCAGAAATCCTCCTTGTACACATCCCCTCCACACACCAGTCTTCACATGCACACACCCATGATGCACTAACCTAACACACCGGTTAAAGACTCCAGTTACCATACTCACAACTCTTACTTCCATGCAGCCAGAACTGCTGTTAGTATCTAAGATGAATACCTTGTCAACACTCAATTTTGCCCCAACACTGAGTCTTTGTCCTGGGCTTAGATGAAGACACGTTCTAGCAATTTAGCTCTTTTTTAAAGTACTGTGTCTCCTACGTTTACTTATGTTAAAAACATTTTTACCAAGTAAAATATTTAGAATATAAATGTAACTTAAAGTTTCATATATTCAATCAAGTCCTAGATTTTCCTTTGCTACTTGATTTTGCTTGAAAATCTTAATCCTTGCCATTTTCTGTTCCAGAATTATTATGCTTTGCTCTAGAGTAAACAGAGAGAGGCTAATTCATAGATTAATTCATAGATATGAGTTATTAAGATATTTGAATCAAGTTGTAAATTCCTAGTTCACCTTCAAGTGCCAGCTGCTATGATATTTCCCTTCTAAGTCTTCTCAAACATGTAGGCAAATGCCAAACTAATCTATACCCCAGTAATTAGCACATCACAAGGACAAGAAAGAAAGCTGAGCACCAAAGAATTGATGCTTTTGAACTGTGGTGTTGGAGAAGACTCTTGAGAGTCCCTTGGACTGCAAGGAGATCCAACCAGTCCATCCTAAAGGAAACCAGTCCTGAATGTTCATTGGCAGGACTGATGTTGAAGCTGAAACTCCAATACTTTGGCCACCTGATGCGATGAGCTGACTCATTTGAAAAGACCCTGATGCTGGGAAAGATTGAAGGCGGGAGGAGCAGGGGACGACAGAGGATGAGACTGTTGGATGGCATCACTGACTCAATGGACATGAGTTTGAGTAAACTCCGGGAGTTGGTGATGGACAGGGAGGCCTGGCGTGCTGCAGTCCATGGGGTCGCAAAGAATCAGACACAACTGAGCAACTGAACTGAACTGAACTGAGGACAAGGAAGGGCTCATTAAATATTTCTTGAGTGAATAATGTATCCACCCCTATGATATTTACCATTCAACTTACTATGCTATAGCATACCTATTTCTACATACCAGTTTCCCTTCAATGGAGCTAACATTGAATATTTTCTTCTGGGTAGAGTGAAATGATGAAGAATAGTCTTGGGAAAATAAATCTGGCAAGAGTTTCCAGGTGGAAGGGTAAATCTGAGGAATAACACACTGAAGGAGTAAGGAAAACTAGCTATAAATCAGTTGTATATAAAGCCACAGAAGTTCCTTTAGACCAGATGATTGAGCCTAAGATTAGAGACAATCCATTCCTATCCTTAAAACACTGGACTGATGGCACAGCAAAGCCTAGTGTCTTAAATGTACAGCCTTGGAATTAAAGTTAAAATTCAGAAACTCATTTAAACCTTTATAGCCTCAGGAAAAAAAAAAAAAGTAAGATACTGTATGGGAGCTATTTCAGTGGGTGGCAATAAATCTTTGTAGTGGAGAGTTACATTGCATGATTGTGGCAACTGCTTTATTTTTATTCTGTATACTGTAGTGAATCAACATTGCCATCATTAAATATTTATCCAGCACTTCTGCTAAGTTGCTGCAGCAAACTGATTTTTTAATGTTTCTCCCTATCTAATTATAGACAAAATAGATAATAAGAATATAAAAGGGCATGAATACTCAACAAATACTATTTGTATTGAAATAGGTACAGCTTTATTGAAACAGTCACCAGGGTAGAGCTGCAAGAAAAGATAAAGTATACAGAAAATATGGTTTAATGAAAATAAATGCAATAAAGTATATAAATCAAAATTAATTGCAAGTGTGTGTGCATGTGCACTCAGTCACGTCAGTCGTGTCCAAATCGTTGCAACCCCGTGGATTATAGCCCACCAGGCTCCTCCGTCCACGGGATTCTCTAGGCAGGAATACTGGCATGCCTTTCCATGCCCTCCTCCAGGGGACCTTCCCGACCCAGAGATCAAACCTGTGTCTCCTGCGTCTCCTGCATTGCAGCTGGGTTCTTTACCCACTGAGCCACCCAGGAAGCCCCCTGGCAAACATAGTTGAGCCCAAATACATAAATCTGAGTGAAATGGAAATATTGGAAAGTGAGGTGCCTAGGGATTAGTGAGGGAAAATCAAGGAGGGTTTCAAGGAAGAGGCGAGGGTAAAACAGACATTCATTTAAGGAGACTTCACTTGCCCTCCTATTCAACAAAATGTTTACAAGACTCTTTTCTGTCTGCCATGTTAGGTGCAAAAGATCTAGAAATAAATAAGCCATTGTTCCTATTGTCTAGGAGCTCACAGTCTATTAGAGAAGAAAGACATAAAGGTAATTGCCATACAATGAAGTAAATGCTTGCGAGGAATATGGAATTAGGAAAGACTCAAGATATTGAGATTTGTGGCTAAGTAAGAGAAAGTTTGCTGGGTACAGAAAGCAAAGAACAGTGTTCTAGCAAAAGGGGCTGTGGTTCAGTGCTTACACATTAGGGGTTTATTTGTATAAATGGTAAGGACCATGCTCCCCGGCAGAAGCAAATACATGCACAAGTCAAGACCTGCAGACAAAGTAGAAAAGGGAGTCCAGGAGAGTTTGGGTGTGTGCAGAGGGCTGATGGAAAAGGCGTATGAGCAATTGGGCAGAAGGGGACTTTTTACGGTATATTGATAATTCTGGGGGCTTCCCAGGTGGCACAGTGGTAAAGAATCCGCTTGACAATGCAGGAGACATAGAGGATGCAAGTTTGATCTCTGGGTTGGGAAGATCTACTGGTGTAGGAAATGTCAACCCAGTTCAATATCCTTGCCTGGAAAATTCCATGGACAGTGGAGCCTGGTGGGCTACAGTCCATGGGGTAGCAAAGAGTCGGATACAACTGAGCATGGAACACAACCGTGATGATTCTGGACTTTATTCTGTATGTAATGGTTAAGTAACTGACGATTTTAAGAAGGGACAATCAGATAAACAATTCAGAAGGCATTAATACATGCAGCGTTAGGACGAGGAAGGGACATTCTTAGCACCTTCCATTTTTGTGCTTCTGGGTAGGTTTAAGTGTTAGATACTCAGCTCAATAGCACTCATAAAAATGTGTTGACAAGATATTTGGGGGACATTCAATCAAGGTCAGGTTGTTGCAATATGACTGTACCAGCAACTGAAAAAATAAAAATGTATTTTTCTCAATACCTGCTAATTTCAGATATCATATTGGATTATGTATCAAATTAAACTCTTTATCATTAAGGGAATTAAGTCAAGTATCACAAAACCTTATTCCTGCCACTCAAAGACTTAACTTTGCAGCATAAAACGTGCTGTGAGCAAGCCAGGGGATGTCCCAGACCTAGAGTGACAGTACTGCCAAGGCTAGAAGGATCTAAGATTTATGCAGGCTAATCTCTTTACTTCACAAATAGGTAGACAGATATGCAGAACTATCACTTGACTATCTGAAATTCATACAACTAGCATTATAGAATTAGAGCTTTAAGTTTATCTTCTGACTCCCAGCGACAGCCCCCAGCTTTTTCTGCAATACTGGACTGCCTCTCTTCAATGGAAGGGGCCATTCTTTAAGGACATGGCTCTGGTTAATTTCTGTCTATTAGGGTCACTCTACAGTGCCCTCATTTTGAGGCCACTAAAGCCTGACTCACAAATAGCCTGAGTCCAGCATCTTTCTATATGAAGATATAGAAAGGTAATTCCATGAAATGAACATGAAACTTCCTGGAGGAAACTTGTCCCTTCTTTTACAAGGCATTGCACCTGGGGAAGGCAGATCACCCTAAAGGAGACAAAGGATGCTCTGAATAGCCTACCTGATGTCATTCACAGAAATTACACAATAAATAGCCAAAATACAGAGAAGTGACATATTACTTTTACCAGGTAATGTCAAATAAGCAGAGAAAATAAAGATCAGCTCTGTTGGAAGTAGTCTAAAGCCATTTTCTCCAGGGGTAATTGAAAAAGAAAAAAAAAAAAAAAACTAGCATATCCAGTGAGGCATGCTTTTGAAGATACTTTGCAAAACAAACTCTCTGAAAAGCAAGTTGTTTTCCTGCCTCTTTTTCATTTTGAAGAAATGGTGCTAAACACCTTAAGACTGGGTAAAAGAAGGACTCTGTTGATAACTGGAAACACAGACTTGCATAGTTTTCCAACTTGATTGTTTGTCTCACCATTCTCAATATTTATACCCTAAAAGCAATTATTAATATTTTTCCAAAGTTTGTTTAAAATGGTGATCTCCCCAACTGATTCACCATTGGTGAGCTGTAGACTTTCAGATGTACTTTTGAGAGAGCTGGTAGTAGTTCAGCCTCATATTTATGACATCCTGTGACAACGGCAATGGGCTTGTTTCTGCGCAATTAGTAGCATCTGACTGAGCTAAGACTCAACACCTCTTCCGCTATTCTTCAGGGCTCCTCTCAATACCTTCTTTCTTAAAAACCTATTTCCAGGGGTCTCTTCTTGCTAACTCCCCATCAACTTTGTCTATAACCCTATTGTCTTATAGCCCTTTCTTTACATTAGGGAGTGCTTGAGTGGGAGAGCAAGGAATCAACACGTGTGTGTTCCTTCAATATTGCAGTCAATAGGTAGCCCAGTTTACAGATGTACCCAACACACAGTAGGTGTTCACCAGAGGTAATTCTTGCACTGTTTAAAGGGATGCTACCTAATTTAATCCTCACAACAATGCTTGGATAATGATACTATAAACGATTATAGATACTATTTATTTTACTCACACTTGGTATCAAGAGAATTTGACATGAATTTCTTTTATCCTGTGACGTGGAATTCTCATTCTATAGATGAAGCCACAGGCTCGGAGTCATCAAGTCACTTATTCAAGTTCACCTATCCAACTGGTAGCAGATTCTAAGTACAAACCTTGGCCTTCCACTAGTTGCTGCTACTTTAGTAGCAGAAGTATTTTTCTTTGTTATGTCAAATTGTCTGAGTTCAACTTCTAAATCACAATTTTTCTGAAGGATAGGACCATGTCTTATTTATATCTGTTGAACTCAAGTGAATATCACTGATTCAAAAGGAGGTTACACCAGCCTTTTCCCTATTGAGTAATGCCTTTTTTCCCCTAAATCTTTTTCCCTCCTTTGTGCTAAGATACAAAACCAAAATAAAGTTAAATTCAAATTTAATAGAAGTAAAGTTAAAAACAATCTAACAGCCAAGCCTTTGGTTATAGTTTAACCTTCATTTCTGATGACAAATTAAAAAAAAATGACATTTGGTGTAACCATAAGATCTGCTTGATTTGACCAAAAAATAGAAGTATGAGCCGATAGGGCATGATGAGCTGTAACAAGATGCAACCAACAGGTTATTTTTTTTCCTTTCTCTTTCTTGGCTGGCATAGCCTGGCTTCTCTCCAAACAAGACTTGTGACATCATCTCCTGTCTCTTCTCCTCCCAAACCATCTTGTGGAAGTGTATCTCATTAAAAAAAAAAATGATTACAGTATTTTTTTTCTTTTTACATTACACTGAAATGTAATGTTCTAAAATATTTCTACTTATCTTCTGTAAGATTGAAATCAGTGAGAGTTTGTGAAGAAATAATCATTTTTCTCAGTTAAATGGAGATGATCTGGCGGGAGAAGGGAAAAGGCATACCTGCTATGAAACTGCTTGAAGCCCTGGAAGCCCTTCTGTTTGGCCATGGGAACTGCTCACAGGATGTGGTGTATCTAAGGGAACTTATGAGGTCTTATGGCTGCTTTCTGGTAGTTGCTTGAATTTCACTCTTTGCTAATGCGTGTGCTGGACTGGCTCCTATAGGCAAGTGAAAGATAATTGTTTTGTGACCTAGCTGTCAAAACACTGGTAGCTTAATCAGGCATGGTGGAAGTATTAATACCACGGATATCCGCAAATGCTACAAATCAGAGCCTTTTTAAAAAGAGCCTGTTTATAGCACATCATTGCATTTAACTCTGGTTATAAGGACCCCTAGGGCTTCTCTGGTGGCTTAGATGGTAAGGAATCTGCCTGCAATGCAGGACACCCGGGTTCCATCCCTGGGTTGGGAAGATTCCCCTGGAGAAGGAAATAGGAACCTGCTCCAGTGTTGTTGCCTGGAGAATTCCATGGACAGAGGAGCCTGGATGGGTACAGTCCATGGGGTCGCAAAGAGTCGGACACAACTGAGTGACTAACACACACACACACACATAAGGACCTCTACCACAAACAACTAGCCTGAAATTATCTTGAAATTGGAAGGCACTGGGCCACTGGACATGACTGTGCAGACACCTCTGTGCCCCAACGAAACTACCTGCACAGGGGCTGAAATTCAGCCCACCCTCCGGTCCCCAAGCTGTGTGCCTTGGCGTGGGGAAGTGATCTCTCCAAGGAGGATGTATTTTTCCATTTTGCAAAACGCTGCCTTATGAGCTAGCACTGTCTCTGTTTAAATCAGATTGCATATGTTCCCACGCCGATGCTCCACAAGTCACCTCCAGTGTCACAAATGCAGATTACATCAGTCATGTCATTCCTCGTGTGCCCTCTACTTCAAATTACAAGGACTAAAATTATTGACTGGTTATTGTCACCTCAGCTCTGAGAATAGTCACTTCCTCTTTTATAGATGGCTATACCGCAGCAGCAGCACACCGTATTCCAGAGAGGTTAAGAAATTTGCCCCAAATTGCGTAGCTGATTAAAGGAGTTCAAATCTCCATATAACTGACTCTAAGACCTTCCCAAATGGATAGTATGCTGATCAAAATATGGCACATATGGAAATTATTTCTCTAGAATAAAGTTCTGAGGAACATTTCAAAACTTGTAATATAAAAGAAAAACATTGCAAATGCAATAAATACATTTCACTTTTTAAAACAAAGTTTTCATACTTTTTCATCATTTAATGTAACTATATTATCTATGGCGTAATTATTATCATCACTCCCATTTTATGGAGTAAAAAACTCTGAAATCAGAGAAGTTAAAGAGTTGAGAATTGTCCATAAACACTGAAAAGTCTTGGCATTCAACCACACTGAACACCAGTAACAAGCAACACGTGTAAAGAGTTTTAGTTTACAGAGGTTACCATTTTAAAGAAAAACACTGTAAAGTGTGTGATATGTGATTTCTGCTGCTAAGTCGCTTCAGTCGTGTCCGACTCTGTGTGACCCCGTAGACAGCAGCCCACCAGGCTCCCCCGTCCCTGGGATTCTCCAGGCAAGAACACTGGAGTGGGTTGCCATTTCCTTCTCCAATGTGATTTCTGAGGCTAGGTCATAAAAAGGATACCCCGTCTGCCTGGCACTCTCCCTTGGGATGCTTGCCTTTGGAACTCATCCTCTATGTTGTCAGTGAGTCCCGGCCTCATGTAGATGTTACAGGTTATATAACCACAATAAAGAAGGTGGCAGACAGCCAGCATTTATCGTCAAATGTAAGTGTTGAAACTTTGTATGGTTCCAGTCCCTGTGAGTCTCTCAGCTGAGAATCTAGACATATGGATCAGAGACATATCATCCTTGGTGTGTTCTATATGAATTTCTGGTCACAGAACCTATGAAATGTTAATAAAAACCAGGAGTGACACTGGTTCAAGTCATTAAGGTTTAAGGTAATTTCTTAGGCATAGCAGATAATGAATACCATCATCATTGGGTAAAGAACAGGAAATACGAGCAGACAGACCCTAGAACCATGCCTGGAACACAGTGGGGCACTCAACAAATGTTTGCTGAATGAAGAAAAGAAGCTCAACCTAAAAACAAGGTAGGCTTCTAATTATAGGCTGGGGAGGATCATAACATTTTATGACCAATGCATTTTTTTGGTCTTTTTCTTACAAATGATGACAACTCTCCATGAAACCACTGAAAACAATATTCCTAGGATGAGAAAGCTCTGCAAATAACTCAGAGTAAATAAATTCTCTAGGGATTAGTGTGCAAATACATAAGGCAGTTTTGTTTTGTTTGTTTCATTTCACATGAAATCCTATTCAAACAACTTTCTCTAGCCCTTCAGTGGAGGAGAATTTGAAGGTGATTTAAATTGCTTGTAATCTTGGGAAAATATGAGCATTGCAGAGCTCAGTCCGGGATACCACTGTAGGTCTAGGAGAATCGATATATAGATGAGAGAATTTGTATTGGAGGCAAACCAAGTTTCAAACTCAGATTCTACCCTGTCTTAGCCCTGTGTTAGATTTAGTAGCATTAATGTTTAAAAGAATATGTTTCATGTCCCAGGCACCATTTGAAGTAATATACATGTATTTACATGGTTAACACATATAGAAACTATCCTTCAGTGTGAACCCTGTTTTAATCCTGAGGACCCTGAGATCTAGAGAAGCTGCTGCTGCTGCTGCTAAGTCGCTTCAGTTGTGTCCGACTCTGTGCGACCCCATTGACGGCAGCCCACCAGGCTCCCCCATCCCTGGGATTCTCCAGGTAAGAACACTGAAGTGGGTTGCCATCCCCTTCTCCAATGCATGAAAGTAAAAAGTGAAAGTGAAGTTGCTCAGTTGTGTCTGACCCTCAGCGACCCTGTGGACTGCAGCCTTCCAGGCTCCTCCATCCATGGGATTTTCCAGGCAAGAGTACTGGAGTGGGGTGCCATTGCCTTCTCTGCTAGAGAAGCTAAGCAACTTCAAAGTCACGCAGTCAGTAAATGACAGGAACAAGATACAGATACTTGCTCTGGAGTAATGTGCCATCTCTAAGTCTTCACATATTGAATCAAAGTGGTTAATAAATGGCTACTATTAATATTGTATTGCTCATTATTACAGATTTTTAAGGAGGAAGTGGTACGAACATCACAGCAGTAAAGAATATGGCTTGGGCAAACTCAGCAAGATGGTGAGGGACAGGGAGGCTGGGTGTGCTGCAGTTCATGGGGTCACAAAGAGTCGGACACAACCCGGTGACTAAACAGCAGCAACGAAGAATGCGGACTCAGGTTCAAGTACTGGAACCACTGACTGTGTCTTTGGGCAAGCCTATGTCACCTCCTAGTGCTTCAGGGCTAATATAAAAATGATATGAATAAGAAGGCCTGTTAGAGTTGTTTCATAAATGAAACGATACCTGTAAAAGGCTTACAATAGTGTTTGGAATATATCATACAATAAATGATTTTTTGTCCATATTGCTCAATTATACTTAATTTAAAAAAATGAAATCATGGTATACATTTTTCTTTGTCACCTGCTCTTTTTCCATATGACAGCACATCCTAATTAAAGTACACCTCTCAACATTTTCATTGGCAGCATACAATTCTCATGTATGACTATAGTATAACTCAACTCATTTCCTACTGTTAGACATCCAAGTCTTTTAAATTTTCTTATCTAGTGTAAACAACATCACATACGAACACCCACATGCATGAATCTCTGCATGGTGTGCCTTAGGACCAATCCTTAAGACTGAAAATTCTATCTCGGTAGTCATATAATTTTAATAATAAAGAAGGAAACCATCCAGAGGAATTAAATGACCTATTCAAAAATCTTCCAGAACCAATGTGAGTGACCTAGTTAGAACGAATACCCTCAAAACCACAATTGCATTCTTTTTCTCAATGCAAAGATTAAAAATGGACTAAGCTAGTGAAAGGCCAGGCTACATTTGAACCCAGAAATATTTGATCTCCAAACTCTACTCTTTAGCTTATAAAAGGTGACCTGTGTATGGCATCTGCTTTGCTTAATAACACAATCTGAATAATTGGCTTAGGTGCTTTGGCATATTCAGATGAAGAGTTTCAACAGACAGAGTTGTTGAATTCTTTGCATCCTGGTGAATCACTACTCTTTATTTATTATACTTCTAAGAAATAAAAAAAGTCTATGCTACCTAAAAGGACAGTCTTGCTGGAAAAGGTTATTTGTTTCCTTCTAAGAGAGGAAAAAGTATCTTCTTCGATAATGACTGATATTTCTAAGAACCAAATATCACTCAGTCAAATACCCATAACCACCTTGTGCTCAATAGATGCATAATTGTTGTAAGAAAACAACAACATTTTAAGAAAACAACTAAACTTGAGATTGTTCTTGGGAAATAATTATTTCATTTTTGCTGTAAGTTGTTTCACCACTAACTAAACTAGATAAATGTCCTTAATTGGGATAAATTATCAATATTTTTCTCAGGTTTGAGTCAAGAGATGCCACAGTGAGCTCTTAGATGGGGGCGTAAGATCTCTCTGTTCTAGCTTTCCTAACATAACAATTTTCTTCCCTTTATTCTACAAAACTCTTGTTTATCTACAATTTAATTCAATTAAAAATCATATTTCTTTCCAACTGATCAATTCCTTTATTCCTTAAATATATGTTTTAAAGGCCTACTATGTCCTGGAAATAAAATCTGAAGATAATATAGTTTCTTCCTATAAGGAACTCCAAGTCTAACAGATGGATAATTTGTCCTTAAGGTTTTCTGAAATATAATGCTTTACAAATTCAAACTAAGCTTAAATAGGTGCTATATATTATGGTGCAGAAGTGGAACACACACAAAGGAAACACGGAGGGAACATATGCTAACCAAAAAGAGGTGGTAGAAAAATATTTTTAATTGATGCCAGTGGTAAATTTAAACTTTACAAATTACTTTGGAACTTCAATATAATAGAATGGAAGGCACAGTTTAAATGCATCCACATTAGTACAACAACACACTAAAAGTATAATCAAATGAAAGTTCTATGCCATAACGGCCATAAAAAGAAACATTTATTTATCTTAAGGGGGAAACTCTATTGGCACTTAAGGGACAAAAATAGCAGTTTGCTATTATAATGTGTCCTCCTTTTTTCATTTCTCTGCGAGAATCTCAGAACTTCATTTCCCTTGTTTCTTAAACATGTAGATTTCAAAAAAGAGCTCAGACACTTAAGAGATGTTTTGCTTACACTCTTCCCAACTTACATATTATTTCATGGACACAGTGCACAGAGTGAAAATGATTTTAAATGAGCCTTCATTACATTCCTTAACAACTTTATATAAATATGGAAATCTATGATTATGATTCCTTTTATAAAATCATGAGAACCCTAAAGTGTTTAAGTTGTTTCCTGTACCCATGACTCTTTAGCTATCCTTATATCGCCTTGTCTTATCCACAAAAGCAAAAGAGTTAGTGATCTTTGCTCCATGGCGGGTGAAACCTGTCAGTCTGCATGGAACCATAATTAACTCCCATGTTCTGGGCATAAAGCTGTTTATTTCCTGACAGTTACACCACTGAGAAAGTCACTGGATGAGATTAGACATCTTTGCTGGGAGGAAAAAATGCTTCCCAAATCAGATGAGAGGTGCAGGGCTTGACAATCATTCCTTCACACCAAACAGGGTCTAGTCTCAGGAAGATATGACTAAAATATAATGTTACAGAAGAAAGCTATATACTGTGTTAATCCCATCACTGGTATCCAACAGGTTCAAAGAAACAGTGAGTAAGTGCCTGGGCTCTGGGATCAGCATGTCTGGGTTCAAAACTCAGCTCTGCTTCTTATTACGTGGTAGAAATATTCACCTATACTTATTGGCTAGTCAGGATTTTCATACATAAATAAAGAGAACAAGAACTGCCTCACAGGATTGTTCTCAGGATCAAAAGAAAGAAAATACTTGGAATTGGCTCCCCAGGTGCTGCTAGGGGTAAAGAACCAGTCTGCCAATGCAGGAGATGTAAGAAACTCGTGAGTTCGATACCTGGGTCAGGAAGATTCCCTGGAGAAGGGCATGGCAACCCACTCCAGAATTCTTGCCTGGAGAATTCCATGGGCAGAGGAGCCTGGAGGGCTACCATCCACAGGATCACAAAGAGTTGGACACGACTGAAGCAATTTAGCATGTACATAAAATAAGGACCGGAATATGGTTAACATTCAGTAAGCAGTACTCATTATTATTAATTTTGACTGTCATTTAGATTTTTATATATTTGGGTTTCTAATTGCCTGTTTCTTTTTCTGTATCTTTTTTTTAACTTCATTCATTTTCATACACTGTATCATGTATTTTCTTGTCTTATTCCCAATTATTTTTTAACTCTACATCATTGTATCTGTTCAATCACATCTTCTTTCACCCAGAGACTTCTACTTAGAGTTATCTGGCCATCTGAGGAAAATTTCACACACTTTTCTCTCATCCTGATTTTGCAAATATCTCTCCGAGTAGAACTGCACAATATAATTTACACTAAAGGTCATTATAATGCCACGTACAGAGCACAGAGCTGCTCAACTGATGGTGGTAAACATTACTTTAGCCCAGAGTGTTCTTTGTTCTTCTTTCTGGACAGGCTGTGCCCAGTCTCTAGGTATTAGTTCAGAAGCAGCTTCCTGGGAGAGGCCGATCGTTTCTGAAACTCCGTTTAGATTTTAGTCCATTCTTCGAATACCCCATCTCTAACTCTGCGCTCTGTACTCACAAAACACCTGGCAGTTCAAGCGTCTCCTCTCTTACTTTGGAATTCTCTATCTTTCTGCCTCCCTCCCCCTCAATGAAACTTCAAGGTCTTTGAGACTGAGGAGCATGGCTTATTGTAAATTCCTTCTCTAACTCAGTATGAGGTAACACGAGCACTCAAAACACGTTTATTGAAATTTTCTATGTAACTCAGGGTAAGAATTCATCAAGGTTTCGTCCCTGACGTTTTAAGTGAGTATTTGGCAGCCTTCTCTTATATCTTTATTTCAGTCTTTTTAGCTTCAGAAAACTTTTCTATCCCATTAAATATGTCTTCACTTTTATTTACATAAGAAATCCATTTCTAGCATTCTTCCAATTTTTCTCTATGAGGTTAGCAAGGAAATGTGGAAAATTTCATTTGTAGAGATAATACAAGCTACCTATGTTTCTGGAAAGAGAATTCAAAACAAAATCCTGTTCTTTAAATGACAAACAGAAGAATAAACACGCATGTAACTCATACGAAAAAAAGAAAATTTTAAGTGGGTACATCCAAACCAGTGTTGGTCCCTAATGTGTATCTTATGTCCTATAACACAGCCTCATGAAAGTGAACTTTCACCAAATCAGGACATCTTGGGTCTTCCCATAATTGACAGTGCCAAATGATACAGGCAACAGGGCTGGTTGGGAATTCAGGGTCAAACAGGATTTAAAATAAGCCTATAGTATATCAGAAAAAGTAGATTATGTCAGTTAATAATAATGAGCTTTGAACAAATTGCTTAACTTCAGTAAACTTGTATTGACCCATCTGTAAAAGAGAGTAAAGGTACCTTCCACAGAACTGTTGACAGGATTACACGAGATGACTTGTTAGAAAGTCCTTTGTAAACTTGGAACAATATATCTAACAGGATGGTTAAAATTGTGAATCCCTCAAATTGGCTGGTTCTGAATTTCAGCACAAGCACTCTTCTTGCTTTTATTCAATACTTCTAATCATTTGGGCCTGTGTGTTTTTTTTTTTTTTCCTGTCTCTCCCCCAAAATGAAGTCTTTTGAAGGCAATCTTATCTTTCTCCTCATCTTATTTCCCAAAACATATGGCTTTGAACATAGTAGGTGATCTAAAGTATGATGAATATATGAAAGAATGAAATGAATGCCCACTAGGTAATGAAAAGTTAAATAAACAAATTGCTCTTCTGATGAGGAAACTATTGATTAAAACATTTTCACAGAAAAGAAAGACATTGATTGCAGTTGACAAATGTGGAACTATTCAAAGTACAATCATCTCATGGACCTGAAAGTAAGTGGGGAGGTGTTGGATATTAGCGAGCATACTTGGTAGAGCAGGTAGGTACCCCAGAGGTGGTTTCACTCTGAATTCTGAATCTTTAATGCCATAATGCTCATCAGTCTGCTGTCCCTCCAGCTGCCTAAAGGTGTGACTGACAGATGCCTTCCGCCCTCATAAAGTTCTGCTGGCAGAGCATCTTCTCCCAGGAAGAGAACTAGGATGTGAACTGCCAAGCTTTGCCTCAGTGACTCTTTGTTTCCACCTCACTGACTGATCAACCTCATTCTTATAGATGTGATTTCATTTGCATCCACTAATTCACTCATTTGGATGACCTTCATGTCTTGCTGACCTGGGAGACCTCTAGTCTCTCTCAGATACCCCACATATCTAGATCTAATAAGGCTTGATTTCATAAGTGAACTCTGAGGCTAATCTTATTTTCTTCATCTCACAGTTCCTGGGGACCTAACTGCTCTTTCTTCTCTCCCCCTTCCACAATGTGCTTCTAAAAGATTTTGAATGACTTCAGAATGCCGCATCTGTTTCAAATTATTGGAAACTATAGTTATGAATGTGGGGGTGGGGGCATCAGGGACTTCTTACTTAACATGTGCTCTTCCACCCTTTTGTGTCAGAATGACTATGCAGAAAGCAATTCCAGCCTCCTTAGCTGTCCAGAATGAATTAAACTTAAGCATTAGCATATTTATTTACTTTGGCCCATGAAATATGCCATTCCACTGTCAAGGTGACGTGCCATTTCTTTCATTTTTAAAACAAGTTCACAATCTTTATTATTCTTTCCCTTTTGCTACAGCAGATTCATAAAGTGGACCATCTGTCATCCTGGGTTCCTGGGTAAGGATGTTAAGAGCCAAATATGCCACCATTCACCATCATGAAATGTGAATTTGGGAGACAAACGAGACACTGAGATTCTGTGGCTCTCTCTCCCAGCATTGTTGTTGTTTAGTCACTAAGTCATGTCTGACTCTTTTGTGATCCCATGGACTATAGCCTGCCAGGCTTCTCTGTCCATGGGATTTCCCAGGCAAGCATACTGGGGTGAGTTGCCATTTCCTTCTCCAGGGGATCTTCCCAAATCAGGGATCGAACTCAAGTCTCCCGCATTGGCAGCAGATTTTTTACCACTGAGCCACCTGGGAAGCCCCCTCTTCCAGCACAGGCTAGCCTATGTAGACCCAGGTACTTTGGCCACCTCATGTGAAGAGTTGACTCATTGGAAAAGACTTCGATGCTGGGAGGGATTGGGGGCAGGAGGAGAAGGGGACGACAGAGGATGAGATGGCTGGATGGCATCACTGACTTGATGGACATGAGTCTGAGTGAACTCCGGGAGTTGGTGATGGACAGGGAGGCCTGGCATGCTGCGATTCATGGGGTCGCAAAGAGTCGGACACGACTGAGCCACTGAACTGAAGCTTAGGGTTATCATTTGCCCCACATACCTGACCCCACTTACAATTTCTGTACCAACAGATAAAGAACTCATTCAAGTATGTGGTCATTTAGTCAGCTTAGAAACTTCTTATTGAAATAAACGAACTCCAATAACTATCTGTTCATCTCCAACAGTAACTTATGAGCTTTCTTAATATGAATCAGGAATTCTGGGGTTGATCGGCTATAATTCTGCCAAGTTATAATTCTGAGGCTTGCAAAACAAAACTTGACCCTGGATGAGTTCACCAAAATAACAAATATACTTTTGAAGATTTTTTGAAAGAGCCAAGTGGCTCTTAAATATTTAAGCTATGCCCACTCCTGCTTATTAGAGGCATCAACAATAGTCCTTGATGTTTTAAACTTGAAAAACCTACTAGGATAATACATTCCATGTATTTAAAGGGCTAACTGCGTCTCTAACACTACTGTGCATCTATAATACACCAGGTCATATGTGCTTTTATATGTTGTTTTTGTTCAGTCACTGTCATGTCTGACCCTTTGCGACCTCATGAACTGGAGCACGCTAGGCTTCCCTGTCCTTCACTGTCTCCTGGAGTTTGCTCAGATTCATGTCCATTGAGTTGGTAATGCCATCTAACTTTCTCATCCTCTGTTGCCTGCTTCTCATTTTGCCTTCAATCTTCCCCAGCATCATAGTCTTTTCCAATGAGTCAGCTCTTCTCATCAGTGGCCAAAGTATTGGAGCTTCAGCACCAGTCCTTCCAATGAATATTTCAGGATTGATTTCCTTTAGGATTGACTGGTTTGATCCCCTTGCTGTCCAAGGGACTCTCAAAAGTCTTCTCCAGCACCTCAATTCAAGAGCATCAATTTTTTAGTGCTCAGCTTTCTTTATGGTCCAACGCTCACATCTGTACATGACTACTGGAAAAACCATAGCTTTGATTAGACAGACCTTTGTCTGTAAAATGATGTCTTTGCTTTTCAATATGCTGTGTAGTTTTGTCATAGCTTTTCTTCCAAGAAGCAAGCATCTTTCACACTTATTCTACTCTATAATTCTCTTACATGATAATAAAGGTAAATTGACCTATACTTTATAGAGGAGTGGCTTACTTAAGTAATGTCATTGGGCAGCTTAGATGAAGCCAGAATTGTAACCCAGTTATTCTAACTCTAAAGCCAGGAGGCATTATACACAGTAAAGGATTTTATTGGATGTTTATTATTTGGCTAAAAGAGGAGCCTATCTCCTACGTGCAGTGATCTGGTAAACATGTCCCTGTTTGCCCTCTCTCTATGGAACTTAATTTGATATCCTTTGAGTACATAATACCTCTATTTTTCATTTTATTCATTAGTAAGAATGAACAATACCCCATAATGAGACTAAATAACATAATTCCTATGGAGCCAAGGTGAGTCATATGCAATAACTTGCAAGAAACACCAAATAACTCTAAAGGATGATAACTGAATACGTGTTGTGACACAAATATGCTTAACTCATTCCAAAATGGCTTACCCTGACTCCGTGATCAATCACCATATCAATAATAATTTTTCTTAAATAAGTAGGCAATATGTGCGGCTATCAGAAGTCAGAGCTGTAATATTTCTGCCTTAAGACAGAAGAGGCAGGGTAAGAAGCAACTGTGAACACAGCTGTCCATATTACTTTGCCTCTGTATTTCTCAGTGCCTTACGGTACCCAACCCTGACTGCTTTGGCTCTGGTCTTAGAGCTTTGGTTCTAACTTTGATCGCTGGGCTAGATTCTTTGGACAACAATTTCTATACCCAAAGGACTATAGTCTGGATCACAGAATTAGCCCTTGCTCATCCTTGCAAGGGTATTTGGATCTCATTTTAGGTGATGCCCTAAACTCATACCACACCCTACTTTCCTGGCTCCCTCCATAGGGATAAAGAGACTTTGAAGACCCCACCTGTGCTTGCTGAAAACGTCTATTCACCTTAAAGGTTAGAAAATACATGCTAATGAAAGTCAACATGGTGTCACTGAAACAGGGTGAGGTTAAGAAGAAGCCCCATGGGTTCAGACTCAAACAATCTTAGAGCCTCAGTGTATTCATCCGTTAAATGGAGACTGTAATTAACTGCCTCACAGAGATTTTGTGGAAAATAAACAACAGAAACAACAGACCATATGAAGTTCCTAGCACAGTGTAGACACATAGTGGGTGCTCAGTCAATATTAATTCTTGTCCTCTCCCCCTCTGTGTTAGTCAGGATAGGTTAGGTTTATTGTAAGAATACAGTAAATCTCAGTAGCTTAATAAAATTAAGCTTATTTCTCACTCATACTACATAAGTGCAGGTCAGCAGGGCACCCTGTTCTACATACCCACTAAGGGGTCTATTCAGAATGAAAGTAAAGTAAAAATGTCAGTCGCTCAGCTGTGTCCAACTCTTCGCAATCCCATGGACTGTAGGTTGCCAGGCTCCTCTGTCCACAGGATTTTCCAGGCAAGAATACTGGAACAGGTTGTCATTTCCTTCTCTGGGTAGCTTCCCAACCTAGATCGAACCCAGGTCTCCTGGGTTGCAGGCAGACTCTTTACTGTCTGAGCCACCAGGGAAGCCCAGACTCCACTGACGTCACTACATCATCTCTGTGTCAGGGAAAAAATATACAAGAGGAGAGATGCCCTGATGCTGCTTAGGGCTGGGCATGACACATATCCCTTTTCCCACAATCTATTCACCAGAAATTGCCATGTGACTGATTGTCAATACAAAAGGGTGAGTGATACAGAGGGGCAAGTCAGGTAACCACTCTCTTTGCCATTTCTTCTCTATTCCTCTACAAGAAGTAGATTTCAATAAGGTATTGATTGATACAAGCATTACCTGTGAGAAGGCCTTCTCATAGACCTCCAGCAAAGGCTTAAACAACTTAGATTTTGAAGGCTCTGCTTCATTAGATCATTCATCCCAACTCAGGTTAAACCCAAATTCAGTGAGTTCCAGTGAAGATTGGCCAAAATCAACATATGATGTTTCTTTTTTTCTCCTCTGAACAAACCATTCAAAATCAGAGAGGCCTTTTCAAGCTGATTACCAAATAAGCTTTCTGAATCTGCTCTTTGATAGGTCCCTCCTAGGAGTACAGCAAGATTAAATCCCCAAATTTCAAGGTGGTGTGAATCACTATGTTGATTATTTATATGTCAATATCAAAAACAAGACGAACTTTATCTATTAAAAAAACAGGTGTAAAAATCTGCCTGAAATAACAGTTTTCATTCCTAGAGACAGAAAGAAAGGTAGAAAGTTCTTTGAGCTAAGGCAGGACAATATGCTATGAATGTCCTTGGAGTAATGGAGCAACATCCGCCACTAAGGAAGCTCATTATCATTGGCTTAAAAAAACCAGAAGGACCTCCCTGGCGGTCCAGGGGTTAAGAATCTGCCTGGCAATGCCGGGGACCCAGGTTTGATCCTTGGTCTGGGAAGATTCCACATACCGCGGAGCAACGAAGCCTGAGTGCCACAACTGAGCCCATGCTCTGCAGCAAGAGAAGCTGCTGCAATGAGCAGCGCATGTTCTGCACCTAGAGAGTAGCCCCCACTCAGCACAGCTAGAGAAAACCCGCCTGCAACAATGAAGGCCCAGCGCGGTCAAGATAAATAAATGAACATATATATATATTTAAATCAGAAGCTTCAAGGTAAAGTACAGAAACATCTTTCTATCCATTCAATATCTTATTCAGCAGTTATTTGGTACATGCTATGTGGTAGCAACTAAGTTAAACACTGAACATAAAAAGATAAGCAAGACTGTGAGAGAGTCATTTCCTAGGCAGGTTGATAAGAAGTCTAGGGGTCCCCAAGGAGAGAGGGGTCTGGGATTCTCAAGAAGGAAGAAAGGACAAACTCTTTTTCCTTCTCTACATTCCTTAGGATTATAGAACAACAATGTATTCTGCCTGGGGACAGTCTCTGGATTAAACCTTCTGGCTAATTCTGTAAATTATGGGAGTAGACCTGCTCTTTACAAGGATTATAGAACAACAATGTATTCTGCCTGAGGACAGTCTCTGGATTAAACCTTCTGGCTAATTCTGTAAATTATGGGAGTAGACCTGCTCTTTACAAGGATTATATAACAACAATGTATTCTGCCTGAGGACAGTCTCTGGATTGAACCTTCTGGCTAATTCTGTTATCTTAAAATGTAAATTATGGGAGTAGGTCTGGTGAGGTCTTTACAACCTCCAGACATTCTTTGGATTGACTGGAGAGTATATAACTTCATTGCTAACCCTAACAAGGGGCTATTCTTTCTACTCCCTTCTGAACAGCCACACAAGCTGTTGCCTCTTCATGAAACAACCACCAGGAGAAATAATCAGTCTATGAGAGTTAATAAGCCTTTTTCTTATCAAGAAATACAAAGAATCATGGAGGATCTGGGAAACTATTTAGAAAACCCAGAAAAATATATTAGAGATTTTAAAGGTGTTACACTGCTTTATGACCTTACTTGGAAGGATGTGATGTATATCTTGGGACAAACGCTGACTCCCGACTCAAAGACTCGAGTTTTGGGAAAAGCAGTTGCTTATGGAGATGAATGGCTTGGTAATGAGTCAGTAGGGAAGAGGAAGGATGAGATAGCGGCCCTCCCCACTGGGAATCAGGTGGTCCCAACTAACAGAACCAGACTGGGACTACAACACAGCTAAAGGAAGATGGGATCAGAGTCATTTTGTCAGATGTATTCTTGAAGGACTCAGGCAGGCGCGTTCTAAGCCTTTCAGTTGAGTTCAGTTCAGTCGCTCAGTCGTGTTCGACTCTCTGTGAACCCATGAATCGCAGCACGTCAGGCCTCCCTGTCCATCACCATCTCCCGGAATTCACTCAGACTCATGTCCATCGAGTCCATGATGCCATCCAGCCATCTCATCCTCTGTCGTCCCCTTCTCCTCCTGCCCCCAATCCCTCCCAGCATCATAGTCTTTTCCAGTGAGTCAACTCTTCGCATGAGGTGGCCAAAGTACTGGAGCTTCAGCTTTAGCATCATTCCTTCCAAAGAAATCCCAGGGTTGATCTCCTTCAGAATGGACTGCTTGGGTCTCCTTGCAGTCCAAGGGACTCTCAAGAGTCTTCTCCAACACCACAGTTCAAAAGCATCAATTCTTTGGCACTCAGCCTTCTTCACAGTCCAACTCTTACATCTATACATGACTACTGGAAAAATCATAGCCTTGACTAGACAGACCTCAGTCGGCAAAGTAATGTCTCTGCTTTTGAATATGCTATCTAGGTTGGTTATAACTTTTCTTCCAAGGAGTAAGCATCTTTTAATTTCATGGCTGCAGTCACCATCTGCAGTGATTTTGAAGCCCAAAAAATAAAGTCTGACACTGTTTCCACTAAGCCTTTAGATTATAGCAAATTGGCAGACATAGAACAGGAGGAGAAGGAAGCTCCTGGTAAATTCCTAGATAGACTAAGAGAAGCCCTTCACAGATTCACTGAGATTGATCCCGAAAGTGAAGAAGGAAAAGTGATCTTTAAAGATAGATTTCTCACTCAGTCGGCTCCAGTTATCCACCGTAAGCTACAAAAACGGACATATGGACAAAATCAGTCTTTAGATACTCTGTTACAACTGGCTCAGACGGTCTATTATGGTAGGGAATACGAGGAAAAGAAAGAAAGGCACAAAAAGACAAAGGAAAAGGCGGAAGCGTTCGCAATGGCTATGAAAAACATTCTTAAACAGCCGGAGAAAAATGCCCAGAGGGACCCAGGTGAAAAGGGATGGGCTTGCTATGTCGCCCCCAGCTCCATGTCTGGTCTGCAAAGGACTACCCTAGAAGAGAGACTGCCCTCAGAGGCATAGGTCTCTGGGGTCAGACTCTCAAGACAACCAGGACAGAAGGTGCCCGGGGGTCTCCATACAAGCTACCGTCCTAATTACACCTGAGGAACCCTGGGTATTAATAACTGTGGGGGGCCAATCCATTGATTTCCTTTTAGATTCTGGGGCAACTTACTCTGTGCTTACTGAAGCCCCTGGCCCACTTTCTTCCCGATCCGCTTCCGTAATGGGACTGTCTGGACGAGCCGAAAGGTATTATATCAGTTATTCTTTATCTTGCAACTAGGATTCTGTGCTATTTTCACATGAGTTTCTGATCGTGCCAGAATCTCCCTCACTGCTTTTGGGGAGGGATATACTGAGCAAGGTTCATGCCTCTGTTTTCATGAATATGGAGCCCTCCCTTTCCTTCCCTTTAATTGAACAAAATGTAAATCCTAGAGTATGGGCTGATGGAAACTCTGTGGGTCGAGCACAAAATGCTATTCCTGTAGTTGTCAAGCTCAAAGACCCACACTTATTTCCACATAAGAAGCAGTATCCACTGAAACCTGAGGTAAAGGAAGGGTTAAAACCCATCATCAAAAATTTAAAGGAACAGAGACTATTAATTCCCTGTAACAGTCCTTGCAACACTCCTCTTTTGGGTATAAAGAAATCAAATGGTAAATGGAGACTAGTTCAAGATTTACGTATAATAAATGAGGCTGTATTTCATTTACACCCTGTGGTGTCTAATCCTTATACTCTATTGTCTGAAATTCCTGAAAGAGCCAAATATTTCTCAGTAATTGATTTAAAAGATGTCTTCTATTCAGTGCCTTTGGCGGAAGAAAGTCAATTTCTATTTGCCTTTGAAGACCCCATGCAGCCAGCTCCTCAGTTAACCTGGACAGTTTTGCCCCAGGGATTTAGTGACAGGCCTCACTTATTTGGACAAAGTTTGTCACGGGATCTACAAAACTTTAATAGCTCTGAAGCGGTGGTGTTACAATATGTAGATGATATTTTGCTCTGTGCTGAGACAGAAAGCTTGTTCGCGAGCCTCAGAAGATTTCTTAAACTTCCTGGCAGGCTGTGGTTACAAGGCATCAAGAGAAAAGGCTCAGCTGTGTCAACAATCGGTTAGATATCTGGGCCTAATCATATCAGAAAGGACTAGGGCCATAGGAGAGAAGTAAACCTACACTAAATCATCCCCTACCTATGACTTTAAGACAGTTGAGAGGATTTTTGGGAATCACAGGTGACTGTCGCATTTGGATTCCGGGTTATGGGGAACTTGCCCGGCCTTATATAAACTTATAGCTGAAACTCAACAGGCCCAAACTGACAAACTGGTTTGGTCTCCAGAAACTCAAAAGGCTTTTAAGGTTCTTCAGACTGCTCTTCTGCAAGTTCCAGCTCTGAGCTTGCCCACAGGGTCAGAATTTAATTCATTTGTCACTGAAAGAAAAGGTATGGCCTCGGGAGTTTTGACACAACCCCGAGGGCTTCACCAGCAACCTATTGCTTATCTAAGCAGAGAATTAGATGTAATTTCATGTGGGTGGCCCCACTGCCTACGAGTAATTGGGCAGCGGCTTCATTAGCACCTGAAGCTTTAAAAATAATTAATGGACGAAAACTTACTGTACTGACTTCTCATGATGTGAGTGGAATCTTAAATTCTAAAGTTAATATTTGGATGACAGACAGTAGGCTTCTTAAATACCAGTCATTGTTGTTAGAAGGACCAGTAACTAAGCTTAAAGTTTGTGGAAATTTAAATCCTGCCACTTTCCTTCCTGAGAAGGAAAATGAAACACCTGATCACGATTGTTCTCAATTCTAACTTTAAACTATGCAGCTCGGGAGGATCTAATGGATACCCCATTAGACAATCCTGACATGGAAATATTTACAGATGGCAGTTCTTTTGTTCAGGATGGAAAGCGTAAAGCAGGTTATGCCATGGTGACTGCTGAACAGGTTTTGGAAGCAAAATCTCTCCCCCAGGGAACCAATGCTCAGTTAGCGGAGCTTGATGGCTCTGACCTGAACTCTAGAGTTAAGCAAAGGGCAGCGGGTAAATATCTACACGGATTCTAAGTATGCTTATTTGACTTTACATGCTCATGCTGAAATATGGAAAGAAAGACAGTTTAAAACAGCAACAGGAGAACCTATTAAGCATTTCAGGGAGATCAAGAGACTTTTAACTGCTATATACTGTCCCAAAGAAGCAGCTGTTATGCATTGCAAAGGGCACAGCAGGGATGGGAGTAAAGTCGCTGAAGGTAATCAGCTGGCTGACTGTCAAGCCAGAAAAGCAGCACTTTACGAAACCCCTTCACTGCAGACTCCTTTGATCTGGACAGGTCCTGTGGAACAGGAAAAACCACAATATACTGAGGAAGAATTAGAAAGATATGAAAAAAGAGGAGCAAAGATTACTGATAAAGGATGGTTACAGTCCGAAGATGGACGATTAATAATTCCTGAAAATGCTCAATGGAAAATTCTTAAGGGTTTACATCAGAGTTTTCATTTGGGTGCAGAGAGTACTTACCTAATGGCTTCTCATTTGTTTGAAGGTAAAAATGTAATGAAAACTTTAAAGAATATTATCAAAAGGTGTGAGATTTGTCAGAAAAATAACCCAAAGACTGAAAAGCCAGCAAAATCTGGATTACAACGAAGTGGAAAGTATCCTGGAGAGGACTGGGAAATTGATTTTACTCATATGCCAAAAGCTAACAGATATTCTTGCTTACAAGTTTGGGTAGATACTTTTACTGGATGGATTGAGGTTTTTCCCTGTCGTAGTGAACAGGCTAAGGAGGTTATAAAGATTCTCTTCATCAGTGGAAGGCTTCCCATGGTGGACATCTCCACTTCAAGGAAAGGACTTTCTCCAAGTCTGTGAATACCTTCGACAACAATCACATGCGATGCCTCTTCTTCATCTGATGACATCTACCAACCCTAAAATGGACTGGTGCAACACGCTGCACTTTAACTATGGACATAATGTGACTTTAAATTTTGATTTTAACTTGTTTTTGCTGTTTGCTCCCTGCATCTGTAATCGCATAACTGGATTTGTTTCCAGCCGCATGAAAGCTTTTAAGTTACAAATGGTTGCTCAAACTCCTGCTACTGCTGCATCTTCCTCCAACTACTATTTGGGGCCCCTGGATCAGAAATCCTCAATATGAGCATTAGCAGAATATGCTGCCTCGCCAATTTAGGGACAACGCTCCTTCTCAGCCTGGAAGCAGTTATGGAACGAGAATGACGCCCCTTTTCCCTAGGCAACGTAATTCTCCTAAAAGAAAAGAGGGGAATGAGAGTCATTTCCTAGGCAGGTTGATAAGAAGTCTAGGGGTCCCCAAGGAGAGAGGGGTCTGGGGTTCTCAAGGAGGAAGAAAGGCCAAACTTTTTTTTTCCTTCTCTACATTCCTTAGGATTATATAACAACAATGTATTCTGCCTGAGGACAGTCTCTGGATTAAACCTTCTGGCTAATTCTGTTATCTTAAAATGCAAATTATGGGAGTAGGTCTGGTGAGGTCTTTACAACCTCCAGACATTCTTTGGATTCATTGGAGAGTATATAACTTCATTGCTAACCCTAACAAGCAGGTACTCTTTCTACCCTCTTCTGATGCCTATGTCAGAAGCTTTCTCTATCTCCTTTATACTTTAATAAAATTTTTACACAAAAGCTCTGAGCAATCAAGCCTCATCTCTGGCCCTGGATTGAATTCTTCTCCGGGGGCCAAGAATCCCAGCATTGTGATTCAACAACAACCTTTCAACTGTATCCTCAGTAAGTTCATAGCAATGAAAAACATGCCTCATCCTAAATTGATGCGGTAGTACAATTAAGACATCCCTCCATACGCAGAACATAGATTCTTCTTTATCTGACTTGGAAAAGCCAAGAAAAATCAATATAGGAAATGGACACAGTCAAACTGGGAGTGAATATAGTAGGGCAAATTATATAGAAAGTTTTGGTTTCAGAAAAAATATCCAGCTGTCGTATCTGACTTCATCTACTGAGTTGCTTAGGCAACCAGAAAATACAAGAAAAACATTGGGAAAATGTACTGAATGGTTAATCGATAGCAATTTAGTATTTCTTTTCAGATTCTGAATTTGTCCGAAAGTTATTATTTTTCTTGGTTCTTAAATGTAAGGTTTCCAATGGCAATACAATTCATCTAAGTAACCCAAGATAAACCACAAACTCAGTGCTTATAAAATTACTGTTTATGTTAAAATACTTAGGATATTGCCCAGTATAAGTAAAATACTCAATAAAATTTAGTCACTGTGATTATATTTGCAGAATAATTTGCATTATTATCATCACAATCCCACCAATAATAAAAGGGACAAAGACTGTCTTTGAATACACAGCTGACAATCAGGAGGTAGAATAGTTTACATGTACTTTGTTATTACATTTCTAAAGTAATATAAAGCTTACTCACTTCAGCACAGCCTAATACTTTAGGTATTTTTTGAAAGTTTTTCAATTCAAATTTTCCCAAATAGAAGTATGTTGAAAGAGTATAAAATCTACAAGATATTGTGAAATACAGTAAGATTCTGATGCAGTGCTTAGGGAGTTTACAAACTGGTAAGACTATTAAGAGAACTACAGAGATAATGTATAGCGAGATATTGGGCCAGAGGAGAATTGAAGAAAACCATGGAGATTCAATAAAGACATGTCTTGGAAAAGGAGGAAAGGCTGCATAGAGAAGCTACCATTAAAATGGCATTGAATAATAGATAGGAGAATTTCAACAAGCTGAGATAAAGGAGAGTTAACCAACTATCTGGGAGAAGTGAGAATATATTCCAAATGAACAAGCATGGAGGAAAAAAAAAAAAAGCATCATAATATGTTCTAGGAAGATAATCTCATTTCGCTGGAGAAAAGGGATTATTGGCAGATGTAGCTGGAGATGCAGAATTAAACCAAATTAGAACTAAATTTGAATAGCAGAGAAAAAACTAAATAAATCCGTAGGTATCAAGAAATGCTATCTTTATATTTGTGGTTTCTTTCCCTCACTTTCATAAAAGGACCATCCAAGCTGTCCGTGAAATCCAAGAAACCAAAACAAAAAGACAGATTGACCCAGAGTTCAGTCTTTGGAATTACAAACCAAGCTATTGAAAGTCAAAACCAGGAACAAAGGGAACTTCTGCAAAGAGCTCCACAAGTTCCACTGTGGCAAAGGAACTGGAAGGAGGATCTTAGACAGAAAGAGGCCTCACTAGCAGCATCCAGGGACTTTACTAGAGGAGAAGGCTGGGATCCGGCAGGGTATTACAAGCAGAGCATCGATGCGAATGACCTCCAGATCTGGTCAAAGTTGAGGGGAGCCTTGTTGATGGCTGTAGTCAAAGCCAGGATGGGAGCTGCACGGGAGCTGTGCTAATGGAAGCCTTGGAGCCTTGTCAGTCTTTGGTCTCTTTACTGTAGGATAGAGGGTTTCTGAACTGTGATGCAGGAGAAGGCTCTTGAGAGTCCCTTGGACTGCAAGGAAATCAAACCAGTCCATCCTAAAGGAAATCAATCCTGAATATTCATTGGAAGGACTAATGCTGAAGCTGAAGCTCCAGTACTTGCCACCTGATGTGAAGAGCTGATTCATTGGAAAAGACCTTGATGCTGGGAAAGATTGAAGGTGGGAGGAGTAGGGGACGACAGAGGATGAGATGGTTGGATGGCATCACCAACTCGATGGACTTGAGTTTGAGTAAGGTCCAGGAGTTGGTGATGGACAGGGTGGCTGGCGTGCTGCAGTCTATGAGGTCACAAAGAGTCAGACACGACTGAACTGATAGGTTTTCTTGACTGGGACTTGTTGATAGAAGGACCTTGTTCCTTGGCCCACAGACTTGGATGGACTTCCATCTTAACTGCTCTTCTGTGTGTGACCAGAACCCCTCAGTTCCCCATGATCAACGGCACTTGGAAGACAGTTTTCTCTACTTCCCCATCACTGTCTCACTGCCTCTGAGCCAGAAAGTGAGCTGGAATACAGTGGAGTGGTGATTACATGAAAGAGGGCTTCACTTTGGATACATTAAAGGGAGTGGACACTGGTGTGAACCTATTCTAAAGGTGAAGAAGAATGAATAATGACAGGGTTGGTGGAAGTAACAAGTACTGTAGACTATCTGAGACACAAATAAACTATAATTTTACACTAAATGTATATTTAATGTTGTTATTTATAGTTGTGACCCAATAAACTAAATTATCACGTAAGGAATAAAGATATGCTTCCTATTCTTCAAGAGTACTTGTCTAAGGTATATTAACTGAGATATGCAAAGATGAGACCTGGTCTGCCATAATTGCTCAAATGTCCAGTAACAGGAGGACTTCCCTGGTGGCTCAGACAGTAAAGTGTCTTGCTTACAATGCGGGAGACCTGGGTTCGATCCCTGGGTCAGGAAGATCCTCTGGAGAAGGAAATGGCAACCCACTCCAGCACTCTTGCCTGGAAAATCCCATGGACAGAGGAACATGGCGGGCTACAGCCCACTGGGTCGCAAAGAGTTGGACACGACTGAGCAACTTCACTTTTACTTTCAGTAATAGTAGCAGTTCAGAATACTCAGAAATATCAGATAACTTTATCCAAATCTATATACCCGATAAGTTGCAGAAAAGGCTCGAATCAATTGCTCTGCCTCTTTTCACAGTACCACAGATCCACCCTCCACTGCTTCGTCTTTGACACTTAAAGGATAAAGACAGTTTAAAATTTATGATTACTATAAAGCAAACTGCACAGTAGTATTTTTCTCTTCTTCTGTTAGCTATTACCTATCTTTGGTTTACACACTCATTATTTATGTATCCAAGAATAATGGCGATTCTGTATTCTACATTTGAGGTATAGCCCCATTATTTGCACACTGTATTCCCCTTGAGCATTACCATCTATTTTTCTCTTGTGTGCACGCAGGCTAAGTCGCTTCAGTTGTGTCTGACTCTTTTCGATCCTATGGACCATAGCCCAGTAGGCTCCTCTGTCCATGGAGTACTCCAGGCAAGAACACTGGGTGGGTGGCCATGCCTTCCTCCAGGGGATCTTCCTGACCCAGTGGCTGAAGCTGCAGCTCTTGTCTCCTATGTCTCTTGCATTGGCAGGCAGGTTCTTTACCACAAGAGCCATCTGGGAAGGCGACTTTTCTCTTTTGACTTATCTACTCTCCTTACTTACTTACTCCTTCCTTCTTAATTATTTTCACTAAACATTTCACTGCTTTCTTGTGAAGGAAGCACAAGATATCTTATGATAAGCAAGTGCAAGCTTGTTTAAATTCTCAGTGTATACTTGCCACACTAATTTTTTAATAAGAATAACATTAGATGGGCTTTATGTCTGAATCACTTAGCATACCTTGTCAAAATTAGACTCAACAATTTCCTTTCTCAACTTCCACTTTTGTTTTTTCAAACTTCTCATTAGCATCATCTACCCAATTACCCCAGTTTGAATCCCTAAAAGCTTTTTTGAAACCTCTTTTCTTGTCTCAAACATAATAAGCTTTCAGCTGTTTTCAATTATATTTCTATAATTTCTCTTATATCCACCTCCTCTTTTTCTTTCCCACTACCATGACCCTAATGAACACCAGTCACTTTTAATCATGGTATTTTGACATGAGGCTTTGACATTCTTGGATGAGGAAAAGAGTAATGAGATGGGTTTCAAGAAATCAGTTACTACTAATAAAAGAAATTGGACATAATTTAAAAAATAAATTAGAAACAAAATTAAGTCCATCCTCATAATAATAGGAGTCTTACTTGCCTACATCCCTCTCTCTACACCTTATTGAGAGTAAAGAAAGGAGTAGGATTCCAGCTATTAAGATGCTGAAGGTACATTCCTCAGGTTACATCCTTGGTCTTCACGGATATAATGTCATCCCTCAGTTGGGTTTTGACAGAAACCAAGTTTGACAATGATAGCCAAACTATCCCTTTGCTTCCAGTTTGCTTTTCCTCTAATTCATCCTATATGCTGCCAGAAGATCACTTTTCTTAAAGAAAGAACAATTCTCTGAAAACATAGTGTCCATGTTTAAAAATATCCTGTGGCTCCCCATAACCCAGGGTAGAGTCCAAATCCCTCATGTTGAAATACTGAGCTCCTTCAAACTAGCCTCACTTTATTATCTTGTTCCTAATAATTTTTCTCAGTCTCTCCTCATAGGACACCTCTATTCATACCATTCCTTCTTTCTGCAGCGGTTTGCATGAACTCGTCCATGCATCCAAGTGTAACCAAACCTTTAATCCCCAGCTCAAAACTACATCTTCCATGAAACCCTTCCTATCATTCATGTTCAAAATGTCTCCTCTTTATAACTCTGAATTCTTTCTATCATGTGTGAGCATTATTTTTGCCTGAACAGGAAGAGGATGATAAAGTAGAGAAGGAAAAAAAAAAAAAAAAGAGGAAAATGAGGAGGAAGAAGCGGAAGAAAAAGATGGCCAAAAAAGTTGGAAAAAGAACAAGAGAAAGAATCAGAGAAAAGATGGAAGAAAACGAAAGATGTTTCAGAAGTGTCTGAAGGAACTCTGCTAAGAAAGAGTATGAAAAAGGCAACCTTTAGCAAATCTTGGAAATGCAGAATGTTTGGTGGTTAATAAGAACATGAGCTTAAGTCAGAGAGAATGGGCTCAAGCCCCAGCTCTCTAACCTGCTAGATTGGTCATACTGTGTGCTCTGCTCAGTTGCTTCAGCTGTGTCCAATCCATTGTGACCCAAGACTGTATCCCGCCAGGCTCCTCTGTCCACAGGATTCTCCAGGCCAGAATACTGGAGCGGGCTGCCACTTCCTCCTCCAGGGGCTCTTCCCAATCCACGGACTGAACCTGCATCTCTCAGGTCTCCTGCAGCGGCATGTGGGTTCCTTACCACTAGCACTACCTGACGTGCTAGGTCTCTGATATTAGGCAAGCACAGTTTTGTCATCTGTAAAATGGAAATAATAATAGTAGCTATCCCACAAGACTGCTGTGAGGATTAAGTAAGATAGTATTAGTGATGTGCTTAAGACAGAATCTGGCATATGATTTTGAATTATATAAATCTAAACTGTAATACAGTACAAGAAATGATTTTACAATTTCTCTTAAAATAGGAAGAGGGTAGCTGAAAATCAGGGGGAGAGCTGAAATGTATACATGCCAAATATCAATACTGTAAAGTGAATGAGGGGTGAGCAGCAGTCAGGGCTGAATAACATTATTAGATAGAGAGTATAGAGAACTTTGTCTTAATTCAATCACCTACTGGCATCTGTTTAATCATAGCACTTGATGACTTTTGCTCCTGCTGCTGCTAAGTCGCTTCAGTCGTGTCTGACTCTGTGCGACCCCATAGACAGCAGCCCACCAGGCTCCCCCATCCCTGGGATTCTCCAGGCAAGAGCACTGGAGTGGGTTGCCACTTCCTTCTCCAATGCATGAAAGTGAAAAGTGAAAGTGAAGACACTCAGTCATATCCTACTCTTAGCGACCCAATGGACTGGAGCCTACCAGGCTCCTCTGTCCATGGGATTTTCCAGGCAAGAGTACTGAGTGGGGTGCCATTGCCTTCTCCCTTGATGACTTTTAGTGGAGATTAATTTGGGGTCCCTAGAAATAAGCTATTGATATCTTCACAGAAAACAAGCAGAACAGGAATAGGCAAAAAGAGCAGAAGCCTGAGCAGAAGAAGCCCAGATTTAAAGAGCAGGTCTAAAATCACCATGTGACCCAGGAATACCACTTCTAGGCATATACCCTGAAGAAACCAACGCTGAAAAAGACACATGTACCCCAGTGTTCACTGCAGCACTATTTATAATAGCCAAGACATGGAAGCAATTTAGATGTCTATCGACAGATGAATGGATAAAGAAGCTGTGGTACATATATACAATGGAATATTACTCAACTATAAAAAAGAACACATTTGAGTCAGTTCTAATGAAGTGGATGAAGCTAGAGCCAATTATACAGAGTGAAGTAAGCCAGGAAGAGAAAAACAAATATAATTTATTAATGCATATATATGGAATCTAGAAAGATGGTACTGACGAATCTGTTCACAGAGCCAGCAATGGTGACACAGACGTAGAGAACAGACTTATGGATGGGGTGGGGGAGAAGAGGGAGAGGGTGAGGCAAATGGAGAGAGCAGCGTGGAAGCACATACACCAACATATGTAAATAGATGGCCAATGGGAATTTGCTGTATGACTCAGGGAACTCAAACGGGGGCTCTGTAGCAACCTAGGAGTGGGGGGAATGGGCAGGAGGTGGGAGGGGGTTTCATGAGGGAGGTGACATACGTACACCTATGGTTAATTCATGTTAATGTATGATGGAAATCAAATCAATATTGTAATCATCAATCAATTTAAAATAAACAAATATTGTTTAAAATAATAAAGACCAGATCTAATGCTTTTGAAAAAGTCTGGGTTTTTCATAACATCTTACAAAAAAAAAAAAAAAACTTACAAAACAAACTTTGTGGCCAAGCCAATGCCCATGCATAGTTCAAAACCCAATATGACCTAGTTCTCTTCCCTTGACATCCTCTATCTTCTAGAGTCGGGAGAGCAGGAGCAATAACAGCCGACACAGCTAGTTTTCCTAGATTTTCTAAATGGTGTGTGTGTGACTTCACTTAACTCTTACCAACTCTCTAAGATGGGTTCTGTTACTATCTTTACTTTGCATATTGCGAAACAGGCTCAAAGAGACAAACATTTACTCAGGTGGTCTAAAAGTTAGTGGTAAAACTATGGCGTGAAGCCAACTAGGCATGCTCCAGTCCTGTGCTGTAAACAATTAAGAGGTATCTTCTGCACCCCCATGTCACCTCAGTGGTAGAGTTACATAATTTCCTTTCTACTCCTATCTTTTCTGCTTCTCAGACATGGAAATGCAGAAGCATTTACCCATGACTTATCCCTGCCATCTCTAGGTGAGAAGATCCTGAAGAGGACATCCTCTGAGTCATATCAGCCCATTACTAAGGCTATATCTTGCTTTCCATTCTAGTTTTATTTCAACGGTTGGTTTGTGACTCTTGATTTAAAGGTGGAGTTGGCTAATGAGAGTCCCTTGGACTGCAAGTAGATCCAACCAGTCCATCCTAAAGGAGATCAGTCCTGGGTGTTCTTTGGAAGGAATGATGCTAAAGCTGAGACTCCAGTACTCTGGCCACCTCATGCAAAGAGCTGACTCATTGGAAAAGACTCTGATGCTGGGAGGGATTGGGGGCAGGAGGAGAAGGGGATGACGGAGGATGAGATGGCTGGATGGCATCACTGACTGGATGGATGTGAGTCTGAGTGAACTCCAGGAGTTGGTGATGGACAGGGAGGCCTGGTGTGCTGCGATTCATGGGGTTGCACAGTCAGACACGACTGAGTAACTGAACTAAACTGAACTGGCTAATGATAAATCACAACAGGACATGTGATTTAAAACCTTTGAGTCTTCCTTTCCTCATCTGTACACTATGGATACTGATAATGCCTTCCTTGACTCTCTTATTAGATCTATTTTGTGCTTTCTTTTATACTTCGGGATTCAGACATTATTTTAAAAGATCTATGTCTTTATCCTTATTACAGTGCCTGGATTTTAATAGAGATGTTTGGGACTAATTAACTGATGAATAAGTGAATAAATAATGATTAAACACTTTGAGTGACATACAAAAGCAATTATATCTCAACTGCCAAAGGAGTGAGAAGAGAGAAATCAGCAAGGCTAAGATGCTGGAGCTACACCTTGACGTAAAAGAAAGAGTGGGAAGGGACAGAATGTCGGGACATATTGCTAGTTTTGGAGGAAATATGACATCAGTGGCAGATATTAACAAGATGGAGCCCCAGTCCAGGACAGAGGAGGAGGATAATTGTATGACCACACCTTGCTTATTATAATCGAGTCTTCCTTTTGGCTCTAACACAGCTGCCCTAAAGTAGTCATCTTTGAGAAATGTGTTGTGTGCAAGTGGTAGTTTTGCTCATGGCCTGCAAAGCCTATCTCAAAGTTCTAAAAATATTTTCAGCTCCCACTTGCAGTGGAGTTTCATGGTTCTTAAAAATTACAGAAATGTTCTTCTTGCTATTACCCTCTCTAAAACTTTCACACTGCCAAGGTCAAACAGGGTTTTCACCTAATGCATTTTCTCTGGTGCTCTGGCCTGATCTTTGACTCAGCATCTCTGCCAAGATCTACATTCACATTTACATCTTTTGATTTCACATGGTAAGGAAGTTTACTACTCTACCTTTTATCAGACGTGGCTGTTAAAGAAAAGAAGGCTTATGGTGTTTTAGATGCTTTTCAAAAGGCATTTTAAGTACCCATGCGGTCAAAAATTATGATATAACAGAAGTTATAAAATGAGGTATGGATTTAATTTCACACACCAGAGAGATAAACTTAAGGTTTTTTAGGCTGGAATATATTACATTTCAGAACTGAGGCAACAACTGCTCCAGTATCAATAAAAGGTTTACATTTATTATTTTACCCCCATAGATTCCAAGAGTGGATCAATTTTCCTACCAAGCCAACTGCATATAACACATGATGATTTGACTCTTATTAAGGAAAAAAGAAAGATAGTCAATATATCTGGAACCATCATAACAAGCTCCCGATCAGGCTGAACAAACCATTGTTAGCAGAGTGGGTGATATAAATCCTGCCAAAAGCAAAGGAACCAGTTTCTTTTTATAGAACACACAGACTTTTGTACAGCCGATGTTCCACTGGGTTAGTCTTTCTGGAATATTGAAAGTAGCCTGGTTAAGAACTCAGTCTTGATACTAGGCAGAGTTGAGTTTGAAGATTGGTTCTATCATTCTATGTCTGTTGGAGGCTGTATGTACAAGATACTGAGTCCCTGTAAAGTCTTAAGTTTACTTAGCTATACAATGGCAAAAATAAAAGTACAAAACTCAGGACGTCTCTCATGGTCCAGAGATTAAGAAGCTGCCTTCTAATGCAGGGGTTCAATCTCTGGCCAGGGAACTAAGATCCCACATGCCACAGAGCAAGTAAGCCCACTCACCACAACTACTGAGCCCGTGTGCTCTAGAGCCCGTGTGTCATAACTACTGAGCCTGTGTGCTCTAGAGCCCCTGTGTCATAACTAAAGAGCAGTCCACGTGCCACACAGAAGATCACTCATGCCACAATTAAGACCCAGGGCAGCCAAAAATAAAGAAATACATATATATATGTATTTTAAAGACTACATAACTCAACCAAACTGTGAAGAGTAAGATAATGAATGTAAAATGCTTACTGCAATACCTAGCATATTCAGTAAATGTTTGTTGCTATTTCTGTCATCATCACCAGTCTCATTATTATCATCAGCATTATCATAGCTATCATCATCACCACGCCATCCTTATCTTTACTAGATTCCAGGTGTATAGTGGGCTTGAGAACCTTAGGATCAGAACTACTGGCTTACACAGAATGTCCTGTGATTTCTAAGATGCCACAGATATTCGCAACCAACCTAACAAAGGAAAATGCACATGAAGTTCCCTGTGGACATGAACTTCCTAGAAGCATGCTTACAGAACTATGTTGTGATCCTAATGACAGTGAAAGTCGCTCAGTCGTGTCTGACTCTTTGCGACCCCATGGTCTATATGGTCCATGGAATTCTCCAGGCCAGAATACTGGAGTGGATAGCCTTTCCCTTCTCCAGGGGGTCTTCCCAACCCAGGGATTGAACCCAGGTCTCCCGCATTGCAGGTGAATTCTTTACCAGCTGAGCCACCAGGGAAGCCCCAGAATACTGGAGTGGGTAGCCATTCCCTTCTCCAGGGGATCCTCCTAACCTAGGGATCAAACCCAGGTCTCCCTCATTTTAGGCAGATTCTTCACCAGCTGAGCCACCAGGGAAGCCCAAGAATACTGGAGTGGGTAGCCTATCCCTTCTCCAGTGGATCTTCCCAACACAGGAAACATACCAGGGTCTCTTGCACTGCAGGCGGATTCTTTACCAACTGAGCTATCAGGGAAGACCATAGAATTATGCTGTAATCCTAATGACAGGGTCCCTGAAGGGGGACTCTAAAGGGGAATGGTTTTCCAAGATATTAAAATGAGAAAGCAGTTGGGTATGGGAAGTAAGACTGTATGGAAATAGTGAATGACAATATAGGATAAAATGGGCTGAGAAGACTTTATTTCTAGACACATCCTCTTTCCTACCTGAAATGTCTGTCAGCTTGGGGACATGATATGATGGTGGATTAATGAGGTCAGACTCAAATATCATTCAGTTGATGACTACTGGCCTACTGAGAGTGTCTAGCTTGGGCAGAGGTTCAGGCTTTTGATGTATTTTACTATCTACATAAAAATAATTTGCTACTATCAAGCAGTGAAATCAGTTTTTCTAAGAAGAACAAAGGTAATTCTCAGTCCTTCTACCTCTCAATGTATAAGTAGTGGTGGGTTTTGGAGCTGGGATGCTTGGAAACTTCCCCCTACTCACTCATCAACTGCCTCCCTGTCCCCATCCTCTCCAGCTTGCTCCTGCCCAAGTTATAATAACAGCTCCTACTTTGGATGTTTTTTCCTGTGTTACACACTGACCACATTCTTGTACAGTCTGGTAGGCAGAAGTAAAGCTGCTCAAGCTGTTTAACTCTAAAGAAACAGTGTGTGAGTATTGGAATCACTCAAATTGGGTTCAGATCCTGGCTCTAACCACTCACATAGTTCACTTATATCTATACATGCAGGACATGGTGAGGCTTTGCACTTGAAATTGGGGATGATAATCTCTGCTTTGCTAGTCCCTGAAAATGTATATGATAGTACATATACAGTGTTTAGAACAGTGGCTAGCATGTGAGAGGCATTCAAAAAATAGAAGTTTCATAAAAGGGCTAGTAATGTTTAACATCTTTTCATTCACTTTATCAGGAGCATGATGGCTGAAAGAATAATTTTTTGCGGAGATAAGCATCTTGGCCTGGAACAGAATTAACATGATGTTTTTAAGAGCCCTGTCACAGGGTAATATAGTTAGATCCACAAATGGATTCAGCTGATACAGGTGAGGTGCTTTAAAAGTACACAGGGTGGGTAGGAGACGTTGTTGTGGTGTGTAAAAGGCAGAGACTTCTGTGCTCAAAAATATCTTCCTTTTAGATGCGAAGTCAAGTGGGCCTTAAGAAGCATCACTATGAACAAAGCTAGTGGAGGTGATGGAATTCCAGTTGAGCTATTTAAAATCCTAAAAGATGAAGCTATGAAAGTGCTGCACTCAATATGCCAGCAAATTTGGAAAGCTCAGCAGTGGCCACAGGACTGGAAAAGGTCAGTTTTCATTCCAATCCCATAGAAACGCAATGCCAAAGAATGCTCAAACTACCGCACAACCGCACTCATCTCACACACTAGTAAAGTAATGCTCAAAATTCTCCAAGTCAGGCTTCAACAGTAGGTGAACCACGAAATTCCAGACAGATGTTCAAGCTGAATTTAGAAAAGGCAGAGGAACCAGAGATCAAATTGTCAACATCCATTGGATCATCAAAAAAGCAAGAATTCCAGAAAAACATCTGCTTTATTGACTATGCCAAAGCCTTTGACTGTGTGGACCACAACAAACTCTGGGAAATTCTTGAAGAGATGGGAATACCAGACCACCTGACCTGCCTCTTGAGAAATCTGTATGCAGGTCAGGAAGCAACAGTTAGAAGGGGACATGGAACAACAGACTGGCTCCAAATAGGAAAAGGAGTACATCAAGGCTGTATATTGTCACCCTGCTTATTTAACTTATATGCAGAGTACATCATGAGAAATGCTGGGCTGGATGATGAAGCACAAACTGGGATCAAGATTGCCTGGAGAAATATCAATAACCTCAGATATGCAGATGACACCACCCTTACTGCAGAAAGCAAGGAACTAAAGAGTCTCTTGATCAAAGTGAAAGAGGAGAGTGAAAAAGTTGACTTAAAACTCAACATTCAGAAACCTAAGATCATGGCATCTGGTCACATCACTTCATGGCAAATAGATGGGGAAACAATGGAAACAGTGGCTGACTTTATTTTTTTGTGCTCCAAAATCTCTGCAGATGGTGACTGCAGCCATGAAATTAAAAGACACTTGCTCCTTGGAAGAAATGTAACGACCAACCTAGACAGCTTATTAAAAAGCAGAGACATTACTTTGCCAACAAAGGTCTGTCTAGTCAAAGCTATGGTTTCCCCAGTAGCCATGTATGGATGCGAGAGTTGGACTATAAAGAAAGCTGAGTGCCAAAGAATTGATGCTTTTGAACTGTGGTGTTGGAGAAGACTCTTGAGAGTCCCTTGGACTGAAAGGAGATCCAACCAGACCATCTTAAAGGAAATTAGTTCTGAATATTCATTGGAAGGACTGAGGCTGAAACTGAAGCTCCAAGACTTTGGCCACCTGATGCGAAGAACTGACTCATTTGAAAAGACCCTCATGCTGGGAAAGATTGCAGGCAGGAGGAAAAGGGGATGACAGAGGATGAGATGGTTGGATGGCATCACCGACTCAATGGACATGAGTTTCGGTTAACTCCGGGAGTTGGTGATGAACAGGGAGGCCTGGCATGCTGCAGTCCATTGAGTCACAAAGAGTTGGACATGACTGAGTGACTGAACTGACTGCACTAGACACTTGACCATCCATCTTTGGAGAGTGACACTTTTGCATATAGTCTGATCTCAATTTTTTCCTAGATCTCTCTGCAAAATATTTCTTGTGCATAAAAGGAGAAAAACACCAGATAACACATGGTATTCTACATCTTACCTGGAAACAATGGCAGCCTAGGGCCTTGGTCTGGGACACTGCTTCAGTGACCAGGAGGAAGAAGGTAAAGAGTGCTCTGAAATGGGCAGTGTCAATAAGGACCACCTTTGTCTATACAGTAGGTCCCCTATATAGGAACCTTCAAGTTGTGAGCTTTCAAAGATGAGAATGTGTGTTCCACCAGCATCAGACACGAATGAAATTGCAGCTCCCCCCGCCTCTGTTGCTGATAAGCCTTCAGCTCTCCCATCTCCCCCTTCCTCTCTTTCCTCCAGTCAGTAGCTCTTCTTGCCTGTTCACTTGATGCCAGCCCTGCACACCAGCTGTTGTACGGTGCTACTGTACTTTTCAAGGTCCTGTGAGATTAAAAATGTTTTATTTTTTGTGCTTATTTTTAATGCATTATTTGTGCAAAAAGTATTATGAACCTATTACAGTACAGTGCTATACAGCCAATTGTGTTAGCTGGGTATCTAAGCTAAATTTGCTGGACTTATGAACAAACTGGATTTATGAATGTGCTTTTGGAATGGAATGCCATCATATGTAGGGGATTTACTGTAACGTACTTTGACTTTAAGTGGAATATAAACACCTAAGACTTTCTTCTCCAAAATTGGTTGCTCAGAGACTTTCACATTGGGAAGGCCTGGGACCCCAGACACTGGGCCACCCCGAGGAGAGTGGGACATGGGCTTAGAAAGTGACTCAGGCAAACGCAGGAGAGTTTAGAGTTGGGACTAGGTGAGGCAGTGAGTTGCAGCCGAGGCACGTGAGCCACAAGAACAAAGTCCCAGGGGACAGACGAGGTTTCAACGATGAGGGCCAGTGAAGAGCATTGATCCCAAAAGACTGGCTGCAGGTACACTGGGTGGTGGGTAGCAAAACCTCAGCTCTGACCGGAAGCAGCAGGAGCCATCCAGAGTCATGAGATCTGAGTGCTGGCTGGGTTATCCAGAATTATCTAGAATATGTCTAGAGGCCAAGCCTGACTTCCTTCAACAGCTTCCAAAAGTGTCCTGGCCTCCCGTTTCCACTCCTTCCTTTCAAAATCCTTGGCTGTCTCTGACCTCATTTCTTACCATTCTCCCCCTTAGTCATTCTTGTTGCTCCTCTGACAGAGCAATTACAGTCTCAAGGTTCTTATGCTTTCAGGTTTCTGTGCCTAGATATCTTGTTGGCTTGCTTTCTCACCTTCTTCAGGCTTCTGCTCAAAATACCACCTCCAAGTTCTAGAAGTCCGAGTTTGCCACTATAACACATATGTGCCACTCTATGTACCACACAAGCCTGAACCATCATTCCCTGTCTCTTGCTTTATTTGCCTTCACAGCGCTCAACATCACCTTCACATTGACCGTACTTAACATGTCTCCTTTCCATAAGTCAAGGGACTCAATCTTGTTCATTTTACCGCCATGTCATTAGATCTTTGAATAATGAGTGCTGGACACTCAATAAAGCTTCCTTGAGTCAGTGGGCTAGCTATCACCTGTTTTAAGCAGATGTCCTGACCATCTTCAAACTGGGTAAGTTCTCTTCTGTGTTTCCACAATACCCTGTGCTTAGCTCTGCCTTAGCATCAGCCACACTCACACTAGGCAGAATGACCTCTTTACTCACATGGCCTCCCTACTGCTGGGCAAGCTCTCAGAAGTCACGGATCCAGGCTTGTTGCCTCAAGCAGATTCAGTGCCCAGTAGGCACCCATGAATGCTTGAAGAATGAATGAAGGGTACAAACTGGCCCAAAGTGAAAGAAGCAAGGGGAATCTAACGTTGATTCCACTGAGCCTCAGCGTCAGTGTTCCTCATATCCTCCCAGGTCATTGTGGCTTCCAAGGTGCAGAGCTGCACTGAATCTAGAGGGGACTCGAGTAAGGATATGGGACTAGGGTTCAGAAAGGTCACTGTAGCCTCTGCTTCTCAAATACCACCAGGCAGCTACGCTGTGCTAGGTGGAGAGAATGTGTAGGTGGAGAGAATGTTCTGGTTTCTCACTGGAAATGGGATCACTAAAACTTCCTAGCTGACTGCATGAGGCATTGAAGTTCAGAATGTCCCAACTCCTGAAGCACAAGGTTCCTTACCTTCTCATCCAGTTTCATGTTTGCTTCATTAACCAAGAAGAAGTTTTGCAAGAGGATCAGAAACTGCTGGTAAACAATGACTTGTATTCTTAGATGTGTGTTACCATAGGGTTTGGTGTGAATTCTTTAAGCTTTCAGAGGGTCAGAGCACTCGAATCAGACAGGGGAGTTCCCCATTACAGCTGTTGGTTGTTTCATGTTGTGCCTATTAAATGGACGGACCGCAGATGTGTGGCTTAACCTTGGTAATCAGCTACCATGATGACCCCCACTTTTATGGCATGAGTGGGTCATGTCACTGAATCTAGATTCTTCATCACCTTGGTAATGAAGGCAAGATTCACTGTTGGACTTACTGCTGCCTTCCCAACATGAAGACTTTAATTCTGACACCCTATTACTGTCATATAAAAGGAAAAGTAAGGGGCTTCTAGCCGAAAAACACCCAAAGTCAATCCAGGGAAAAACCTCCTTATACATTAAAAACAACCTCTAAAATCTACTTGGTATTTTATTTGTGTTATTCTATTTTGCTCACAGTCCATTGGTGGAGTGGAGGTCGGGGAGAAGTTCAGTGAGAGCTGTGACTTGATTTGCCTCATGTTGTATCTTCAGTCTCCACAGCAGTACTTGGACCTGGTTGGTACTGATGATTTTTGAATGAAGGAATGGTCTGCTTAGTTACTGCAAGGTAGAAGGTGAAATATTCCTGAGTCAAGAAACTACAGTGAAGAGATATATGTTAAGAAATAGTAAGGGACTAAGATTTGAATTTCCCCTTTACTAACTGACCAGGTCTCTGATCTTGGGTAGGTACTTAAACTCTTAATTCCCAGGACCTTGATTGTTAAATAAACAGATAATGGCATTTATGTGTCAGGTGAATTCAACAGAAGATATGAAAGTGTTTAGCACAAGGTTTACAAATGGAAGATATTCAATTAATATTAGAATCTCTTCCTTTTTCTTCTTAAAGAAGAGATACAAATTGCTATAAAATTTCAAAGGAATTACGATGTTCACTTTTTTAAAATGTTTGAAACTTGAGAGTCCTAAGACATTAAATGACTTGCCTGAAACCACACAGCTGATGAGAGGCAGAGCCGGGACTGGTGCAGAGCTCTCCCAAATCCTAGATTACTGCTATTACAACCATACTCCCTGGTCTCTACAGCCTCAGAGCTGGGCCTCCACCTAAAATACCATAGATCTGAAAATCTATCCTGCTATCCAATCAGAAAGGCAGTGCTTTTGTAAGAGAGACAGAGGCTGGAAGGTTTCCTTAGATCCCCCTGGGAGGATACTGCCATCTTCAAAGGAGTTCCCTGAGGACATTGCTGAAATTTTAATTCAAGCAAAATTATAAGTTTATTTGCCCTCTGCATGGCTCACATAAAACTAATTAGTATTCTCATGGCATGAATTGGGGAACCTTGGAATTCATATAAAATGTGTTTATTATTTTGCATAATGAAATGTGTCAACCTCCATGGAAATTAAAGCAACTAATCATCTCTTATCAATGACAGTCAAACGTCGACACACCTCCACTGAATGTCAGTTCTGTTTAGGTCTGTCATGGATCCATATAACTTCAATCTGACAGCAGGCAGTCACGTAGGTTCCAAGGAAAGAGATAGGAAAAGGTTTCCACTGATTGAGCTGTTGCTTGTAACCAACTGGCAATCAAAATGCACACTATACCAGATGACACAACCAAGGCTCTCATGGAAAGAAAATAAATGATTACAACCCACACAAGAAAAGACGATCATTCTCTATAGGACAGCTCCTCACAGATCGTCACCAAAGGCAGACTTGCTGGGTGGTGTAGAAACTGGGGTAGTCATTGCCTACCTAACAGCTTAGTGTGTCTTCTGATACTAAACTAAAAGTGGCAACTAGTGATGGGCAACAATAAATAAGTCATGAAACGTCTTGGCAAAATATTTGACATTTTCCAGGTTTGGCTAAAATTCTCAGAAATGCTTACATTGTGCTTCTGGTTTACTCTGTGATGATTAAGAAACTAAGATCTAAAGAAGCTAAGTAATAGGTCGTTGTTAATTCAGTCAACCCAGGGACAAGGGACTGATTGGGTGCCAGGTATTACGTGTCGGTTCAAGGAAAGCAGATGAATAAAACACCATCTCCATCCTAATGAAACCCATCTTTTGAGACATCAACAAACAAAACTACAATTTTCTAAAGCTCTATGAAGGAGGCAGTCACAGTATATCAGTAATAGTAATTAATCACCTACATCATTTATTAAAGCTATTGGTCAAACAAATACAGAACGAAACAAAGCAAAACAAAAAAAGATGTAAATGGAGATTTTGGCTGAAACACCAAAGCAATAATCTCTTGTACTGAAAGAAAAAACAACTTTAAAAAATATTGTCTATTAAGTACTGAGGCAGGGATTACTCCCAAATCCTAATCCCTGGTATTATAGTTTTCTCAACACTTTCCTACATATTATCTCTCTTAATCCTCACATGTAGAGTATTTTTTAAAATTCTATAACCCACTCCAGTATTCTTGCCTGGAAAATCCCATGGATAGAGGAGTCTGCCAGGCTACAGTCCACGAGGTTGCAAAGAGTCAGATATGACTGAGAGCGTAGCACATAACTCTCAGTTACAGAACTGAAGCAGATAGAAATAAAGGGATTTGTACAAGGTGATGGACAAAGCAATGGGAAAGCTAAAGTTGGATGCAGGTATCTGAGAGGCAGGGTTTTTTTCCAGTACTTCACAGGATGAGCTGTTTAATGTCACACAGAAGCACACAGTAACAGAGCTACTCTCAGAATCTACATTTTAAAAATTGGGGTATAGTTGCTTTACAATGTTATGTCAGTTTCTGCAGTATGACAAAGTGCATCAGCCAAACACACACACACACACACCCTCCCTCTTGGAACCCCTCCCCCCAACCCCTCTAGGTCACCGCGCTCTGCTTCCTGTTCTACACAGCAGGCTTCCACTAGCAGGCTGTTTTACACATGGTAGTGTATATACGTCAATCCCAGTCTCCCAATTCGTCCCACCCCTTTCCCCCTGACCTTGTGTCTACTTGTTCGTTCCCTACGCCTGCATTTCTATTCCTACTTTGCAAATAGGTTCATCTGTACCATTCTTTCTAGATTCCACATAAATACATTAATATATGATACTTGTTTTTCTCTTTCTGACTTTCTTCACCCTGCATGACAGATGCTAGGTTCACCCACGTCTCTACGAATGACCCAACTTGGCTCCTTTTGCTGGCTGAATAACATAAAGAATCTGCCTGTAATGCAGGAGACCCTGGAGTTTGATCCTTGGGTTGGTTAGATCCTTGGAGGAAGAAATGGCAACCCACTCCAGGATTCTTGCTTGAGAAACTGCATGGACAGAGGAGCCTGGCGGGCTATAGTCCATAGGGTCACAGAGAGACATGACTGAGCGACTGAACACACACACACACACACACACACACACACACACACACAATATTCCATTGCATACATGTACCACGTCTTCTTTACCCATTCATCTGCTGTTGGACATTGAGTTTGCTTTCACGTAATGCCTTTTGTAAATAGTGCTGCAATGAATCTACATTTAGCAATGCCTCATCCTAGACTGCTTCCACTACAGACTGGTTCTTACTTATGGTTTGATCCTTAGTAACTTGTTTAAATATAAACTGTGCTCTTTTTCAAGGGTTTTAGTATCTTCTTCTAAACACAGTTGAGTGGTTAAGAGTTTGGACTACGGAATCCCAAACCTGATCCTGAATAGGGCTATTGACATTACCTGGGTAGTTTAAACTCTGAATTGTTTCCTCATCTATAAAATGGGATAACGATGCTTGCCTCATAGGCTATTTATGGCACATATTAAGTGAAATAATGCATATTAAGTGCCTGGCATAATCCTTGGTAATAGCAGATTTTAGATTTAATAGCTATTTATTAAACAATAGGGTCAGTGACAGCTTAGTAGCTCACACTCACCCAGGGACTCAGAAAGGCCACACTTTCATAACCCCATCTCATAACCTTTATTCCAAAGAGATGCTAAAACACAAGCTCTGTGCTATATATTACTAGTGGGAGTCTCTGTGCAATCTACAGACTCATAACAATATTATTACCAAGACTGCTCCATTAACTAAAGGACACTTGCCACATTTATGAATGTCTTAAGTAAAAATGCTTCATTGGCTTAAACAGAAAGAAAAGACTATCAGTTTTACTTTACATGAGAGCTTTGGGTTGGCACTAAATATATACATTTTCCAGGTTAGTAGATCAAAGCAGATATTTCTGATACCTGCAATATTCTTTATTCTCTCTTTGTGTCTGTCTACCTCTTTCTCTCTCTTTCTCATGCACCAGTGTGTCTGCATATACACATTAACTGCTTGCTTTTAAGCTACCTACAAGGACTGAGTGTAGACATTAGATACGGTTGTCTTTGTGTGCTTAATCGCTCAGTTGTGTCCAACTCTGTGACCCCATGGACTGTAGCTCACTAGGCCCCTTTGTCCATGTTGCTGCTGCTACTGCTGCTAAGTCATTTCAGTCATGCCCGACTCTGTGTGACCCCATAGATGGCAGCCCACCAGGCTCCGCTGTCCCTGGGATTCTCCAGGCAAGAACACTGGAGTGGGTTGCCATTGCCTTCTCCAATGCATGAAAGTGAAAAGTCAAAGTGAAGTCGCTCAGTCGTGTCCGACTCTTAGCGACCTCATGGACTGCAGCCTACCAGGCTCCTCTGTCCATGGGATTTTCCAGGCGAGAGTACTGGAGTGGGTTGCCATTGCCTTCTCTGTCTGTCCATGTTACCTCAGTCCAAATTCAATCTCTTCCTCCTGAAACTATGTGATCATGGGCAAAGCTATTCATTTATCCATTAATTCATTTAAAAATAATTAGCTGATGATCTACTATATGCCAAGCCTTGTCACTGTTTCTAGGATACAAAGATGAGTAAGGTAGATGAGGTCACTGTCCTCAAGGAGATTAAATTTTAGGAGGAAAGACAATATATGGATAAAAATAAACAATAACATCAAATTGTGATAAAGAACATGGTTATCTGATAGACTGATTTAGAGAGGGACTATGAGGTTGAGTGGTTTTAATAAAACCTTTTTGCAGAGGTGATTTTTTGAGAGAAAGCTGAAGGATGAGAAGGAGCCAGTCATCGAGTGTATTGGAGGAAGAGCACTCTGCTCCAAGTCTTAGCTCTTGCCTAGTTTGGGCTTGGGAGAGAGAACTGACAGTTTTCCCCCAGGCGTGCAATAAAATTCACACACAGTGATGTCTTAGCCAGGGTTATTTCTTCACAAAGATAAACAAAAAGCAAACAAAGGAATGGATATAACTAAGTTAAGGGGAAAAGGAATTTATTGCTAGAAAATTGGGCAGCTTAAAGAACTGATGCAACATTGGAAAACTAGGTTCAGATATGGACAAAAAACAATAAAGCCCCTACCAGTATGAATAAAAGGAACTGCTTAATGTCTCTGTCAGAGTATTTCCCATCTGTGTGTTCATTCCAGTCTGGCCAGGAACTGTGATCCAGCTTGGGTCACCTAAGGAGACTGTCCAAGGTAGACTAGGGCGCCTACATTTGCAGCCCCAGAGCATCAAAGTAGCCTTGTCCATCTGAACTGGGGAGATGAGGCAAAAGCCATACGAGGATCTCAGTTCTCACATACTTTAATAAGATTCAAGGTCCAGGGTACACTGGAACTGGAAAACCTATCAGGTTTCCATAATTAGAAAGCTAACAAAGTACATCACAAGCTACTACAAGTGCTGAGAACATGTCTCATGCTGACCGACTTTTCCAGGCAGACCTAGGCTTGCCCAAAAGGAGATTAAAGGCCCTTATTCCAGGGTTCAGATAATATTACAGACAGCCATTCACAAATGCATTCTGAAAGACGTACAGTATGTCTTGATTGATTACGATGCTGATTATCCATTAAATTCAGCTCATTTGACTTCACACAATGGACTTTTTGGTGAGTGCACTTATCTCCCCTCCCCCAACCCAGTTCCCTTCCTCATTTGCTCCAGAGGAGGTTTCTCGAGTAGAAGCTGCTACTACCGGGGTATAGGCATACTGTTGCCAGCTTTCACACCTTACCATCTAACTACTCCAATATGGAAATCCCCATTTTTAAAATTTATACTTTAAAGTGTTTAATTAGGAAACACTCAACATACATATATAAAACAATCACTTATTTATTAGATAAATTCAGAAATGTTTATAAGAAATGGTAAGATATATGGGATTGGAGAGCAAGCAGGGGAAGTTGGACACAGCTAATAACAGCTGAAACCGAGTAATGGGGAAAAAGGAGTTCAATATGCAATTTTTTTCTCTTTTTTGCATGCACTTTTGCTTTTAATTCCTCATCTATGAAATTGGGATAAGAATGCTTTGCTTACATCATGGGCATTTTGTGAGAAACAAGTACATAGAGGTTTTTGTACACTTTCAGCTCAAAATGTTAGGGATTTTATTATCTGTAATGATAAAAACTGGACGAATACTCTCTAAATTATATTTTAGTTCCAAAATTGTCTTCAATGATATAATTACCTTATCAAGTCACTATAAGAATAATCTGTGGAAAAAGCACTAGAATAAGGGTGGAGATCTTCTTTTTAAAGTTTAAATATACTGATTCTCAGGAGACCTTATTTCAGATCCTGCTTTTTGCCCCCACCCAAAATTAGGAACCCAGGAAATCTGCCTTGCCTTGAGATTTCCTCATCTGTAAAATGAAGGCACTGAATTACCCCATTTTAGACTATTTCCTTAAAATTCTCTGAACATTTTCTAGCGTTGTTTCTTTCTTTTCTTTATTGTAAAGGTCCGTATGTTATCCACCCCTCTAAGGATCTTCCTCTTAAAAATGGAAAACACAGGCGTGGGTAAACATGCAAAGGGGAGAAAGGGAGAACAAAACCCCTAATTCAAGGAAAAACAGAAAAGTTAAGACCTCAGGAGGAATCCTCTGTGGGGAAGAAGGTCAGAGATAAGTGCCTAACTGGAATGGGTGGGAAAAAAAAGAGCAGAGAACTGAACCATGCAGAGTGGAACAGAACAGATTCTTCCCTAACACATTCTAAAAATCTTCCTGGAAGTGATGGTTCCAATAGCAACTTGAAGAATAGGAGTAAGTGTTAGTGGTATAGAGCAGAGAGATAATTGGTTGGAAAAGGAGGGCCAAGTGGAACATAATTGCTTAGGGAAGAGACCTTTCGCTGTGGTCACTTTTTGATATAGAGAACTGCTCAAAGATGAGCAAATAGCTTCTTTCATCTCCAAATACCTCATAAAGTTTTACAGGGTTGTCTTAGGATGAAATGAGTTAATATGTGCAAAGGGTCTAACAGTGAGTATGGCAGAGTAAACATGTAATAAATGTCCCTGAATTTCATTTTGGAGAAGACAGGTTAGTGAGTAAACAGTGGAACAAATGGCTGACAATTATCAGCAGCAGGGGAACTGAATGTCACAGCTAACTTTTCGCTAACACATCCTGCTCTCTAGGATGTCTAGGCTCCTCATTGGAAGGGCAATCAGCCTGTGCGCTTCTTAGAACAAAGTGTCTTGGCTTTCCTTAGAGAATGTCACAGATATTTTCATGGGAACAAATGAGTTGAGAGACCTTTGTGGCCAAGTCGTCCTCATCTCCAACTAAGCAATTTATCTTTGCCACATGTTCTAGATTTAAGGCTAGACTGCCTGATGAGTTAAAGTGACAGATGGTCCTTAAGAAAAGTCTGACTCAGCAGGTTCAACAGTACAGACATTTATCTTAGGACTTTAATAAAAAAACCCAGACATACTCATGAAACAGATCTCGGTGAGGCAACCTGAAATATTATCCCGTAAGCAAAATTGTATCATTTTTATCATCACAACTTATATTTGTCAGGTATCTTTAAATTCTGAAATTCCGCAATGTTTATTCCTTCTTAACTTGACAAACACTCTGTAAGGAGATCACTGTGTATTTTTTTCCCTCTAAAGCATTCTGATGGCACTGAGTGTTTGATTTGAAAAGTTCTTCATCACTGCAATATGGATATAGATCTTCTCCCAACCTGATTATTAATATTATTGATGAAAATAATAACTAAAACACTGATCAAGAGACACCTCAATTAAATAGAGTTGGGAGACCAGAAGAGGCCGCTTTCACACCTTGTGATGAAAGCACAGTCAGACAGGAAGCAGAAAGACTCCTTTTCTGTCAAGGATTCAGCCAATGAAAAGCCAAGCAGTGTTTATTTACCCTAGGCCTCCCGAGTTCCTTTTCTCCAGTGTAAAAGGGTTCTCTTTCCTTTCTTTGTGCTGGGATTTGCATATAGCTCCTCACGGTTGCAGACCCAAAACGGCAATTCTCTGCTGATCCCAAGGAAAGTCATCTCTGTTGGGGAAATACCTGAGACAGTCTATTTGTCTCAGGTCAATACAGCAAAAACGGCTTCTGCCATTTGCTGAGCACTCACTATATACCAGGCCCTATTCTAGGCCCTATTCATATGTCATCTCATTTGGTAGTCCTGTGAGGCAGTGGTATTACACCCATGTTAGAGACAAGGAAACCGAAGCTCGCACATGTAAGGTAAAGCCCAAGTTCCACACTCCAGTTTGCTTGACACTGAAAGTGCTGGTCTTGCCACTGTCCTCTTCTTCTGCAAATGGTTAGGAAGTTTCAACGATTTAGATGTTAACTTACCGCAGGGAAATCACAGACACAATTATTGGCTTTCACAAGGCCAAATCCTACCTACTAAATGTTTGGTTTCTCAGAAGCCATTCTCAGAATGATTACTGCTCAATTATTAATGCCATCCCTTTTATTATCAAACACTATTAAGTCTAGATATTTTAGTCCAGTATGTAAAGCCTTGTTACTTATTTATAAAAGATACAACTTAAGTCTTACTTCAAAGATAAAGCGTGAGATTGTGCTGACCCGATTTTATTATATTATTATTGGAATATAGTTGTCTTACAATATTGTGTTAGTTTCTGCTGTACTCTTTTTTGGATTCCCTTCCCATTTAGGTCTTTGAGTAGAGTTCCCTATACTGTACAGTAAGTTCTCATTATTATTACTATTTTATAGTAATTTGATAGGGATTACATGGAAACTTCAGATTCCTTATTTGCAAAATAAGCAAATTAACATCTACCTTGCAGGATTATTGTAGGTACTAAATGGAATAAAATATTTCTAGGCTGTCCCCTATATTTTCTGCAATAAAACCATAGTTTTTTATTACTATTATCTTATCATTATTTAAAGTAGTAATGGAAAATTTGTGAATTATTTTTGCATACCTTATAAATGTTTGTTGAGATTTGGGGAACAAATGCAAAGGGAATTCAGCGCCACCAAACCAGCATTACAACAAATCCTAAAGGGACTTCTCAAGGTGGAAAAGCCATGAACAGACTCAAGAAAATCACTAATGGAGAAGCTCACTGGTAAAAGCAAATATAAAGTAAGGTAGGAAATCACCTGTTCACAAATATGATATCATAGCCAGCAGCCATGAGAAGAGGAGAGATTTAGGGAACAAAAAAATGTCTTAGGTATAGCTGTGGAATAGAATATAAATAGAGAATAGAACACTTTATAGTACAACCTGTTATATCTTGGCTTAACTTTCTAAGCAAAGACTGTTAAGGGTTGTGGTAGACAGAATAATGTTCTTCCAAAGATGTTTATTTTCTAATCCTTGGAATTTATGAATATGTTAACTTTCATGGCAAAAGTACCTCTGCAGTCATGATGAAATTAAGGACCCTAAAATGGGAAGATTATCCTGGATTATCTAGGAGCATCCAGTGTAATCTCAGTGTCTTTATAGCAGAAAAGGATATGTTTGGACAGAGTCAGAGAGGAATTTAAGGATGCTATTTTTCTGGTTTTAAAGATGGAGTTCAGTTCAGTTCAGTCACTCAGTCATGTCCGACTCTCTGTGTCCCCATGGACTGCAGCAAACCAGGCTTCCCTGTCCATCACCAACTCCTAGAACTTACTCAAACTCATGTCCATTGAGTCAGTGATGCCATCCAACCATCTCATCCTCTGTTGTCCCCTTGATGGAGAAGAGGCCACAAATCAAGGAATAAGGTATCCTCTAGAACCTGGAGGGTTTCCCTGGTGGCTCAGACAGTAAAGAGTCTGCCTGCAATGCAGGAGACCTGGATTCGATCCCTGAGTTGGGAAGATTCCCTGGAGAAGGGAACAGATACCTGCTCTAGTTCTCTCGCCTGGAGAATTCCATGGGCAAGAATGTAGCAAGCCACAGTCCATGCGGTCACAAAGACAAGCAGCTAGAAAATGCAAGGAAACTGACATCCCCCTAGAGCCTTCAGAAGGAACAGAGCTCTGTGGACACTTTAATTTTATTCCAAAAGACCCATTTGGGACTCTTGAAATTTAGAAACATAAAATAAATATATATGTAGGTTGTTGTAAGCAACAAAGTTTGTGATAACTAGTTACAGCAGTGGTGGGTAAGTGTGCTTAATGATGTTGATCTATCTAAAATCTGAAGGAGAGAAAAATACCAAGAATCCATTGTAATCTCAAAAACTTCCCAGAGGAAATGATATACCCGCAGACTACTGATGATTATTCTTCTTCCTCAGCCAGTCTATCTTTAGCGTAGATGACGACATAGAGTAACCAGGGCTTAAAAGTATCAGTGGTCTATTCCTTAAAGGGACGGATGTAGGGCTATATTTTAGCAAGGCTTTTCTGCTTTAAAGCCTGTGTTTCTGTCATTGTCTGAAGCATGCAGTCAGTACATGCAACTCTGCAATGCCATGACTCCCAGTCTCTTCTCTCCCAAGGAAAAAAAATGGAAGCTTTCTTGATGTTCTAGAGAAATCGGTGCTTAATATTTAAGAGAGGCAGAAGAGTGTATCGTGGGAGCCTACACAACCACAAGGGTGTTTGGTTGTGTGGCAAATACTGATTATATGATGAGAAGGGGGGAATACAATCTGAAAACCATGCCCTTAATGACATATCAGAGGTAGCAAATGCACTACAGGAAGATTAAATGAAAGACACTAACATGCTAACACTGATTGCTTCCGGGTGGTGGGATTGTGGATGACTTCTGCGTGTGCGTGCTCAGTTGCTTCAGTCATGTCCAGCTCTTTGTGACCCTATGGACTGCAGCCTACAAGGCTCTTCTGTCCATGGAATTCTCCAGGTAAGAATCCTGGAGTGGGTTGCTACGTCCTCCTCTAGAAGCTCTTCCAGACCCAGGGATTGAACCCGCGTCTCTTGAATCTTCTGCATTGCAGGCAGATTCTTTACCCAGTGAGCCACTTGGGAAGCCCATTTATCTGTGTACGCTTCTCTAACTTTCAAATTTTCTATAGTATGCATATATTATCTTTACAAAATGAGACTAATATAAACTGTAAGAAAATAAAATAATAAAATCAGGTAAAAAGAAGGTATCAGTGGTCAAAGTCATTCATTTTAATTCCCTTGCTCTAATTCTGGGTTCATTCCATAATCTTATTTATTATAATTTGGCTTCCTAGGTATACAATTACACTGTGAAGACTGACTGAATTGCCAACAAAATTTTTTGCTCACTTGGCAGATTTATCCTTCACTTCAGATTGATTAGTTGGCTTCAGATTTCTATTCACTCTTTCACTCATATATTCAGCAAATATTCATTGAGCCTCACTAGTTGTCAGGTACAACACTATTCTAGGTGCAGAAATAAATCAAGTAGAGTTTCTCCTGTTAAGCTTTCACAGTCTGATAAGGGAGACAACCAGAAGATGGATAAATGAATCATTGCAATGCAGTTTGTAAGTGCTAAGTGCGAGTTGCTCAGTCGTGTCCAACTCTTTGCAATCCCACGGACTATACAGTCCATGGATTTCTCCAGGCCAGAATACTGGAGTGTGTAGCCTATCCCTTCTCCAGGGGATCTTCCCAACCCAGGGATCAAACCCAAGTCTCCCGCATTGCAGGCGGGTTCTTTACCAACTGAGCTATCAGGGAAGCCCTAAAGTGAAAGTATAAGCCCTAAGTATACTTAGTAAGTATATTTACTACATATGTTAGTGAAAATATAAGTGCTAAGGCAGGAGTAAATACAGGGTATTACCGAAGCACCAAGAGGGTAGCTGACTTAGATTCCTGGAATCTGGCAAGGTTTTGAAGAGAAGCCATGTGTACATTGAGATTAAAAATCTTATTAATTTGGTTGACATGAATAGATACCTTGAACCTGATCACTCCTGGATGTATTGACAAAACCAAGCTCATGTTTTTGCAAAGCTGATGTACTAAAGGCTAACAAATAATAAAGTATAGAATGCTCTGCTGGAACATCCAACCTTTCTGACATTTTGGACATATCATATGTATGTGTGTGTGTGTGTATATATATATACATATATATAGTCTCTTTAAAATATAACATCCTTTTAATGATAATTATATCTTGCCTTTCCTGTGGTCCTTTCAAGTTCAACTCAAGGCAAAGAGAATTTCACACTATGTATTCTAGTAGTCAGATCATTTTCTAGCCAGGAAAGAAGACTTCAAAAGAAGTCATTCAACCTTAAACTGTATCCTAAGAAATGGGATGAATTAGCATAGAGTAATGGTTACATTTGGATTTTGCACTAACCCTATTCTCAAATTCAAACCTGATTTATCCTTTATTATAAACAACTATATCTCTTCATATTACTGCTTCAAATAAAAAATCATAAGATGTGTTTGGGAGAAAGTATTTTGATAACTTGCTAGAAATGTGTTTGGTTTGTAAAAATCATCCTAGAGCTATAAAAGCAAAACTTTATTAGGTAATTTTTTTGCTATACTAGTTCATGCTTAGCAAACAAAGCGATAATATTTGATTTTTGTAATATAGATACAGACATTCTATTCTCTATAGGGCAGCCAAAAAGATACAGTCCAAAATATAAATTGTATCATTGTATTCTCCGACTCAGGCTTACCATATGGCTCAGCAGAGGAAAAAAAACACTACCTGCAGGGCAGGAGACACAGGAGACACAGCTTCGACGCTTGAGTCAGGAAGATCCCCTGGAGGAGGGCACCCCAATATTCTTGATGGGAAAATCTCATGGATAGGGGAGCCTGCTGTTGCTGCTGCTGTTGCTGCTTCTGCTAAGTCGCTTCAGTTGTGTCCGACTCTGTGCGACCCCATAGACGGCAGCTTACCAGGCTCCCCCGTCCCTGGGATCCTCCAGGCAAGAACCCTGGAGTGGGTTGCCATTTCCTTCTCTAACGCATGAAACTGAAAAGTGAAAGTGAAGTCACTCAGTCCTGTCTGACTCTTCGCGACCCCATGGACTGCAGCCTACCAGGCTCCTCCACCCATGGGGTTTTCCAGGCAAGAGCACTGGAGTGGGGTGCCGTTGCCTTCTCCGCTAGGGGAGCCTGGCAGGCTACAGTTCATAGGTTTGCAAAGAGTCAGACACAACCGATACAACTGAGCAGCAGCAGCCTTCTCCTACGCTTACTTTATTCTGAATGAAACCATGAGTCCTTACTTTGGTTTGTAAGATACACGGGAGCTGCCTGCCTCATTCATTTTAGCTTCCATGATCCCGCTCTGATCTCACTTTCTATCATAATTCTTGTTCAGTGCACCATTCTGGCCATTTTGCTGTTCCTTGAACCTAGGAAATGTGGTCTAGCCTCAGGGCCGTTATACTAGCTGTTAACTTTCATTTGGTTACTCCATTATATGCATACCTAACTTTATTTTCTTGGGCTTTTGCTTATATGCCATTCTTTTTTTTTTTTTTATTAATTTTAAAATCTTTAATTATTACATGCGTTCCCAAACATGAACCCCCCTCCCACCTCCCTCCCCATAACATCTCTCGGGGTCATCCCCATGCACCAGCCCCAAGCATGCTGTATCCTGCGTCAGACATAGACTGGCGATTCGATTCTTACATGATAGTATACATGTTAGAATGCCATTCTCCCAAATCATCCCACCCTCTCCCTCTCCCTATGAGTCCAAAAGTCCGTTATACACATCTGTGTCTTTTTTGCTGTCTTGCATATAGGGTCGTCATTGCCATCTTTCTAAATTCCATATATATGTGTTAGTATACTGTATTGGTGTTTTTCTTAATAGAAGTTTCTTCCCTCATCCTGCTACCTAAAATAGTCTCTCGTTGTTGTTCTTCCCAGCATCACTTCCCCACATCACCATTTTTTATTATGCTTTTTTCCCTAGCATTTACCACCATCTGGTATTATATGATATGCTTATTTGTTTATTGTTAGTCTATTCTACCATAGTCTATGTATATATGTTACTGTTGCCTTATAAACTGATTGTCCTGGCTTCAAGTTACTGCTACATTTTGGTATGTAGACAATTTCAGTTCTTGTGTTTAAGCTAAGCTCTATGTTTAAAATATTTATTTTTATACTTTTTGAGAATTTCTATATATTGGTATTAGGAGGGTAAGCTGTATTGAAAGTGTCCATATAGTCTGTATACCTACATTAAGTCAATAATAAACACTTACTGAGTATCTACTTTGTATCAGGCACCAACAAAGTCACTAAGGTAAATAAAACAGAAGCTCCTCTCTGCACAAACTACCGCACAATTGCACTCATCTGACACGCTAGCAAAGTAATGCTCAAAATTCTCCAAGTCAGGCTTAGCAATATGTGAACCATGAACTTCCAGATGTTCAAGCTGGATTTAGAAAAGGCAGTGGAACCAGAGATCAAATTGCCAATATCTGCTGGATCATCGAAAAAGCAAGAGAGTTCCAGAAAAACATCTATTTCTGCTTTATTGACTATGCCAAAGCCTTTCACTGTGTGGATCACAATAAACTATGGAAAATTCTGAAAGGGATGGGAATTTCAGACCACCTGACCTGCCTCTTGAAAAACCTATATGCAGGTCAGGAAGCAACAGTTAGAATTGGACATGGAACAACAGACTGGTTCCAAATAGGAAAAGGAGTACATCAAGGCTGTATATTGTCACCCTGCTTATTTAACTTATATGCAGAGTACATCATGAGAAACGCTGGACTGGAAGAAACACAAGCTGGAATCAAGATTGCTGGGAGAAATATCAATAACCTCAGATACGAAGATGACACCACCCTTATAGCAGAAAGTGAAGAGGAGCTAAAAAGCCTCTTCATAAAAGTGAAAGAGGAGAATGGAAAAGCGGGCTTAAGGCTCAACATTCAGAAAACAAAGATCATGGCATTTGGTCCCATCACTTCATGGGAAATAGATGGGGAAACAGTGGAAACAGTGTCACACTTTATTTTTTTGGGCTTCAAAATCACTGCAGATGGTGATTGCAGCCATGAAATTAAAGGACTCTTACTCTTTGGCAGGAAACTTATGACCAAACTAGATAGCATATTAAAAAGCAGAGACATTACTTTGCCAACTAAGGTCCATCTAGTCAAGGCTATTGTTTTTTCAGTGGTCATGTATGGATGTGAGAGTTGGATTGTGAAGAAAGCTGAGCGCCGAAGAATTGATGCTTTTGAACTGTGGTGTTGGAGAAGACTCTTGAGAGTCCCTTGGACTGCAAGGAGATCCAACCAGTCCATCCTAAAGGAGTTCAGTCCTGGGTGTTCATTGGAAGGAATGATGCTGAAGCTGAAACTCCAATACTTTGGCCACCTCATGCGAAGACTTGACTCATTGGAAAAGACTCTGATGCTGGGAGGGATTGGGGGCAGGAGGAGAAGGGGACAACAAAGGATGAGATGGCTGGATGGCATCACTGACTGGATGGATGTGAGTCTGAGTGAACTCTGGGAGTTGGTGATGGACAGGGAGGCCTGGCGTGCTGCGATTCATGGGGTCGCAAAGAGTTGGAACATGACTGAGCGACTGAACTGAACTGAGCATGAAGAAGTGCTCTACCAGGAGAAAGAGTCAGCACACATTACAAATGGGTGGATTAATATATGAAGAATGGGGAAAAAACTGAATAATTTGGGAGAAAGTATAAAACTTATGTGTTTAAAATTGAGGAAGTAGTGGATGAACTGAACAGCAGATTTTTCATTGCTGAAAAGGGAATTGGTGAATTGAAATTATGCAGAATACAAACTATGAAGAAAAGTGATGGAAGATAAGAAAAAGATTTGGATATGAAGGATAGAAAGAGCAACTCAATTTAAACTACTCAGAAGGAGACGACAGAATGAGGAAGTGGCAATATTGGAAGAGTCAATGGTTGGAAAATTTTTTAAAATAAGGAAAGACATGAATTTTCATGTTTAAAGAATCTCGGGCTTCTCAGGTGGCTCAGATGTAAGGAACACCCCTGGCAATGCAGGAGACACAGGGGATGTGGGTTCATCCCTGGATCAGGAGGACCCCCTAGAGGCAGAAATGGCAACCCACTCCAATATTCTTGCCTGGAAAATCCCATGGACAGAGGAGCTTGGCGGATTACAGTCTATAGGGTCACACAAAGAGTTGAACATGACTGAGAGACTAAGCACGCACATTCCATTCATACCAAATCCAAAGCAACATAAAGAAAAATAAATTCAGTTTTAGGCACCTTCTTGTTAAATTGCAGACTGCCAAACACAAAAGGAAACCATTAAAGACAATTAGAACTTAATCAGAGTTCAGGTACTCTTATTGTGCTTGTCATACAATAATTATAAACACTGAGTTGATTAAGGTGAAGCTGCCATTCCGGAAGTCCAAAGAAGTGTTAGATGTTGATACTCCGGCAAAACTGGAAAGGAAAAGCTAACTTTGATGAGTAGCTACTCTGTGCCAGATATTAAGTCAGATTTTTAAAAAACGTGTATCTAATTTAACACCCAAGAATCCTTAAAATCATATTAACTACATTTTATTTAAAAAGTGAAAGTGAGCTCAGATATAGGCATCTTGCTCAATCATGATATTGATAAATGAAAGAGTCAGAATTCCTGAGGGTTGGCCCCAGATTACACTAAACAGATACAAGCACTCAAAACAGAACAGAACAAAAGCCCACAGCTATGCTACTAACCTGGTTGTGCAATTTTAGAGAAGATATGTAGCTTGTTTTCTCAGCCATAAAGTAGAAGTAAAAATAGAACTAACCTCATAGGATTGTTGTAGGGAATAGTTATCATGTGTGAATAATATTCAATTTGGCACACATTGAATACTTTTAAAATGCTAGCTATGTGTATCAATTCCAGCTAATGAATTCATTATAGCTAACTAATTAATGAAAGTTAATTAATGAAAGCAACCTCAGATATTAAGATGACACCACCCTTATGGCAGAAAGTGAAGAGGAACTAAAAAAGCCTCTTCATGAAAGTGAAAGAGGAGAGTGAAAAAGTTGGCTTAAAGCTCAACACTCAGAAAACGAAGATCATGGCATCTGGTCCCATCACTTCATGGGAAATAGATGGGGAAAACAGTGGAAACAATGAGACAATTTATTTTGGGGGGGGGCTCCAAAATCACTGCAGATGGTGATTGCAGCCATGAAATTAAAAGACGCTTACTCCTTAGAAGAAAAGTTATGACCAACCTAGATAGTATATTCAAAAGCAGAGACATTACTTTGCCAACTAAGGTCCATCTAGTCAAGGCTATGGTTTTTCCTGTGGTCATGTATGGATGTGAGAATTGGACTGTGAAGAAGGCTGAGCACCGAAGAATTGATGCTTTTGAACTGTGGTGTTGGAGAAAACTCTTGAGAGTCCCTTGGACTGCAAGGAGATCCAACCAGTCCATTCTGAAGGAGATCAGTCCTGGGTGTTCTTTGGAAAGACTGATGCTGAAGCTGAAACTCCAGTACTTTGGCCACCTCATGCGAAGAGTTGACTCATTGGAAAAGACTCTGATGCTGGGAGGGATTGGGGGCAGGAGGAGAAGGGACGACAGAGGATGAGATGGCTGGATGGCATCACGGACTTGATGGACATGAGTTTGGGTGAACTCTGGGAGTTGGTGATGGACAGGGAGGCCTGGCGATTCATGGGGTTGCAAAGTGTCGGACATGACTGAGCAACTGAACTGAACCGAACTATGACAGCAGTCACTCATTCTAGAAAGACAACACGTTTTATTCATTTTTTAAAATTCTCTGTAACCATACATAACAAGGATTTTATTAACATTGAGTGAATTATTACTAAAGTGTAAAATTTATGTTCACACTATTAGCTATAGAAATATAAAAGAAGGTTAGACCTTGTCTGCTATTCTCTAAGACTGAAACAGCCAAGAAATCCATTTAGAAATTTCCCATCAAATGTGGTAGTTTGCAAAACTTTGAAGAATAAACTAAAGATCTCAGGAAAACTTTTTACATGGAACAGTATCTTCCCTTGAGTTTAGGATTCAATGCCTAAATACTGTACTCCAGAAGGAGAAAAATAATGTCTGTTTCTCAGAAGATGTTCTCTGGATTTAAAAAAGTAATAATAACAATATCTATCAAATGGGCTTGATGGGTGTGTCAGGAAAAACATAATACATTAAAAGAGGATTATAACGTCTAGCTTGTAGTTTCCTGATGTACAGTGTGAAAACACTCTTTTCACCTAAATTTGTCATTAAAACATTTTTTAAGCTATAATGTCATTCTTTCTTCAATCTAATATAGGAATAATCAAATGAAACGAATAAATGTATGGATGATAAAAATGAACACAATCTTTGGAATGCTTGCCATACTTTTGCTTTGGACTCCGGATTGAAAAAATTCCTCCTTTGGGAACTATTGAAAATTACTTCAGATCATATCAGAATTTGCATACATTTTTGTCTGTCCTACAGCATGTGAAATGATGCCAGTATTTAGTAGGTTCCAAAGAAATCTTTATTAAGTGTTAATTAGATAACTTAGATTGACAACTACTGAAATGCCAACCAGTATGCTAATAGCCAAGGATGTCAGGACTGAAACAGCCCAGTGCTTATATGAATGCTTCCATCAACAACAGTCTTCAATCCTAAGTAACCAGTGAAGGGTGTGTGTGGTCTCTCCTGATGCCAGTCACCAATGATTGGCTATTTACATATTCTGATTCCCAAACTTCCCTAATGATAAAACTCATCTGAGATGCATGAGAAAAATGCAGTTCGGCCCCTGCCTGGAAATTCTGCTCTCTGTGTGTGTGTGTGTGTGTGTGTGTGTGTGTGTGTTAGTCACTCAGTCGTGTCCAACTCTTCATGACCCCATGGACTGTAAGCTGCCAGGCTCCTCTGTCCATGGCGTTCTTCAGGCAAGAGGACTGGAGTGGGTTGCCTCTTCCTTCTTCAGGGAATTTTCCTGACCCAGGAATTGAACCCAGGCTCCTACCCTGCAGGCAGATTCTTTACCATCTGAGCCACCAGGAAAGCATGTAAATTCTGATTCTTTAAGTCTAAATGGACTCAGGTTTGGAGATTTTTTTTTAAAAAGAATGGTTTTTATGATTAGGTAATAATTGGTTTAAAGAAAAAAAAACTAAACTGAAACTATTTTAATCCTCACAGCAACCTTTTGAGGTAAGTGAGGTGAATTTGTTGAGACTTAGAATCATTTTGTGACATCTTCAAGGTCACCCATATAGCAAAGGACAAAACTAGGATTCAAAATTAATGCTGCATTCCCCAAAGCCTGCAAGTCGCCTGCTCGACTTTCCCTGCCAAGGCAGGCAAAAGGCTTTCATATTATTGCTGTTCCTCCAACTTGAAGAAGCCAGGGATGCCCTCGAACTAGGCCCCTGGATACAGTGAGGTCGGTTTTCAACCACTTAACTCTTACCAGGACAGACTGTGTATTGCATTCAGAGCGTAAGTGGATCTGGTTTGGTCTAAACTCTGATTCAGTCTGACAAGGAAGAAAAAAAGTCAGCTGTTTGGGGGTCTCTGCCTTTGTCCCCTAAGTGCACAGGCAAGCTCTATTTTCAGTCAAGGAAACCAGAGGGCTTTCAGTTTATTGCTGTTGCTTCCTACATATGGGCAACAGGCCAGGTAGCATTTCCAAAGGCAATAGCTTGCCTTAGTAAAGGCACAGAGACAGCACTGCCTGTGACCTCCCAGTAGGAGCACCATTGTTCCTTCTGTGTCATGCAGAGGTGTTTTTCAGCTTTTCTGCCTGAAAACTTCTGTCTGTTCTCAGATTTCTGAGTAAGCAATGTCAATATTTATTAAGAACTTCCAGGTGCATGGAGAACATTGTGAGCAAAGCAGATCTAATCATTAGGTTGCTGCTGCTGCTGGAGCTAAGTTGCTTCCATGGTGTCCAACTCTGTGAGACCCCAGAGACGACAGCCCACCAGGCTCCCCCGTCCCTGGGATTCTCCAGGCAAGAACACTGGAGTGGGTTGCCGTTTCCTTCTCCAATGCATAAAAGTGAAAAGTCAAAGTGAAGTCGCTTAGTCGTGTCCAACTCTTCGCGACCCCATGGACTGCAGCCCACCAGGCTCCTCCGTCCATGGGATTTTCCAGGCAAGAGTACTGGAGTGGGTTGTCATTGCCTTCTCCAAATCATTAGGTTACTGAGTCTTAAAAACATCAGGTTTGAGAGAGTGTGAGAGGGGAACGGACTGCTCTGTCCTGTGAGCTTCCACTTTTATTTACCTTGTTTATGCGTTTTTCTTCTGCACTTAATTTTGCTCTCCTTTAGAACAAGGATTGTTTGTCATCCATCTTCTAATTTCTAGGGGTTTGCACAGGGCAGAACATAACAAATGCACAAGATGTTTTTTACTATAAATTTGTGAAGGAATTTAACTCTGTGATCTTACGTGAAGAGCTTAATCTCATTTCTGAAAGAGGTAAGTAACAATAACTGGCCACCTAGTTCACAGCATGGTGGTACTAATGAAAGGAGACATATGAAAACACCCTGTTAACCATAAAAATGATCATATATGAAGACAAGGCAGATGGATTACGTCCCGTCATTATCCAATCCAGTGGATGGTATTACCACGGTGCCTGCCACAGAGTAAGTACTCAAAATCTGACAAGGAACTTGAACCTTAATTTACCATGAGCAGCACGGTGCTCAATTTCACTAAATTCTCACTTCAACCCCATAAAGTAAAGATACTCTGTGTGTGTGTGTGTGTGTGTGTGTGTGTGTGTGTGTGTGTGTGTGTGTGTGCGCGCGCGTGCGCGTGCACGCTCAGTGCTCAATTATGTCCAACTTTTGGTGACCCCATGGACTGTAGCCCATCAGGCTTCACTATCTTTGGGATTTTTCCCAACAGGAATACTGGAATGGGTTGCCATTTCCTTCTCCAGGGATCTCCTGACTCAGAGATCAATATTGTGTTATACATGAAAGAGCAAAAGCCTGGATAGATCAGTGACTTTCCCAAGGTCACCTATAGCAAGTTATGGAAGAGCTTGGACTGACCATGTGGGTATCATGTCAAAGTTTTGGTCCTTAACAACTAATGAGCAAGAATGAATGGGGGGTGGTAAAAGAGAAGAGGACGGAAGAAAATTTAATACAGAGGATTATAACTAAGGTAATGAATATTAACACATAGGCAGCATAGAGAAGATATCAAACAATATTCCTGGGCATAATATATTTTGAAATCTAAGATATTTTTTTAAAATAAACATTCATGGCCTCAATACAGTCTCCTTAGGAAAACAACAAGCAAACAAGGTCTGTAATCAATTCCTTCAACAAATTTTACTACCAAAGCATGATGAGTATGTTGAAAGCTCTCGAAAGTGTCAGCATCTGCTTTGCTGGGGCTCATCTCATCTGATCATTTATTTGACAGAGGAACAGCTCCAGCTTCTGTAGTTTTCCTTAAATTGCTGAGATTTTTCCCCCCAATTAAATCGCCCAGTGACAGCAGCAATTCTATTAGGCTACTTTCTTAACTCGGTCACAAAGCAGAAAGATAACCAGGCAAGGCATGCGACAATATAAACCATGTTAAGAACCATCACTCAGTGGCTTCAGATCCAAATCAAGGCTGTGAAATACAGGATGACATGAGATGCTGAAATGAAAAATAACAACCATGTTTCTCTGAGGCTCAGGCATTCTTACACAGCCACATTTTATATAACAGTCAGCTCAGAGGATTAGTAAAACACAGGCTGCGAAACCTGGAAACCCTCCTACCCACATTAAGCTAATTGAGTTGGAGACATCCAATTCATCACCTTTGCAGCCTGATTTATAAGCAACTCACCCTGCCCTAGAGCAGAAAGTGAAATGTTATAAGCTAGCTATTCTTAAAATTTCAAGCCCAGCAACTCTGAACCTGTCAATCTCTTAATGGGAGAGAGAAAAGGAAGACTCTAATTCAAGCACACTTCTGTGACCCTGATGAAAAAATAAATATCCAGTGCACATTTTATGACTGACATTTCCATAAAGAGTTGAACCATGAATAGGAAACCCTCTGTGCCCAAATCCTATAGAAAGTGCATCTTCATTTTAGCAAGTTGATGGGGTAATTTAAAGCCAGTTCTTTGCTAGGATGCAACTTTCATGCAGCATAAAGAAAATAATCTTATGACAGCTAAAAACCCAAACTCAGAGAGGCAAGATATTATAGCTCTTGGCTTGCAGAGCTGGGCAAAGCTTACGATACTAACTAATGAACACAGAAAACTGCCTCATACGTCAAAAACACTGAGAGGAATGGGAACAGAAGCATAAGTCTGGCATTTCAAGCACTCTCTTGAAGCAAATGGGCTGTCTCAGACCTTCTGCTGGTCCGGGGGAACCTGTCGATCTCTGTTACTAAGAGCCGTTGTGGAATCAGGGGTGCCTCACTGATACACTGATCAAAATCGGTTGCCTTCTATCTTTCCTGACACATAAAAAATATTTCTTCTTGAGGACAAGCATTTCTAAAGGGATGGAAGGAAACTTGAAAATCATTCCAACCAGAAATTCCTAACTTTGAGTCTGTGGTCCTGAGAGAGTCCATAGATAGGCTTTAAGTGATCCACCCTCTAAGTAATCATTCTTGAAATTTTATGAAAAATTGTGTGGTATATATAAGTTGCTGTGAAAGTTAAAGTGCTGTACTCAATATGCCAGCAAATGTGGAAAACTCAGAAGTGGCCACAGGACTGGAAAAGGCCAGTTTTCATTCCAATCCCAAAGAAAGGTAATGCCAAAGAATGTTCAAACTACTGCACAATTGCACTCATCTCACATGCTAGCAAAGTAAGGCTCAAAATTCTCCAAGCCAGGCTTAAACAGTACATGAACCATGAACTTCCAGATGTTCAAGCTAGATTTAGAAAAGGCAGAGGAACCAGAGATCAAATTGCCAACATCTGCTGTATCATCAAAGCAGCAAGTTCCAGAAAAACATCTATTTCTACTTTATTGACTATGCCAAAGCCTTTGACTGTGTGAATCACAACAAACTGGAAAATTCTTAAAGAGATGGGAATACCAGATTACCTGACCTGCCTCCTAAGAAATCTTTATGGCAGGTCAAGAAGCAACAGTTAGAACTAGATATGGAACAACAGACTGGTTCCAAATAGGAAAAGGAGTACGTCAAGGCTGTATATTGTCACCCTGCTTATTTAACTTATATGCAGAGTACATCATGTGAAATGCCAGGCTGAATGAAGCACAAGCTGGAATCAAGATGGCCAGGAGAAATGTCAATAACCTCAGATACACAGATGACACCACTCTTATGGCTGAAAGCAAAGAAGAACTAAAGAGACTCTTGATGAAAGTGAATGAGGAGAGTGAAAAAATTGGCTTAAAGCTCAACATTCAGAAAACTAAGATCATGGCATCTGGTCCCATCACTTCATGAGAAATAGATGAGGAAACAATGGAAACAATGAGAGAATTTATATTGAGTGGCTCCAAAATCACTGCAAATGGTGACTGTACCCATGAAATTTAAAAGATGATTGCTCTTTGGAAGAAAAGCTATGACCAACCCAGACAGCATATTAAAAAGCAGAGACATTACTTTGTCAACAAAGGTCTGTCTAGTCAAAGCTATGGTGTTTTTTTTCCAGGATCCATGTATGGATGCGAGAGTTGGACTATAAAGAAAGCTGAGCACTGAAGAAGTGATGCTTTTAAACTGTGGTGTTGGAGAAGACTCCTGAGAGTCCCTTGGACTGCAAGGAGATCCAACCAGTCCATCCTAAAGGAGATCAGTCCTGAATGTTCGTTGGAAGGACTGATGCTGAAGCTGAAACTCCAATACCTTGGCCACCTGATGCGAAGAACCAACTTATTGGAAAAGATCCTGATGCTGGGAAAGGCTGAAGGCGGGAGGAAGAGGAAGAGGAAGAGACGGTTGGATGGCATCACTGACACGATGGACATGAGTTTGAGAAGGCTCCAGGAGTGGGTGATGGACAGGGAAGCCTGGCGTCCATGGGGCCGCAAAGAGTACGACACAACTGAGTGACTAAACTGACTGATAAATTGCTGTTGTTGTTTGGTAAGAAAAGGACTCTGTTTTGTTTTTGTAACTAATTTCTCAAAAAGGCTTATGACTTCGAAATGGTTAAAGACACTGTTGTCCAACATCCTATCTCATATCTGAATCATCTCTACAATATTTTATTGAGGATTTTCTATCCTCTGTTTGAATACCTTCAGTTACAGGAAGTTCACTATCATATGAGGCAGCCCATTCTACCTTCGGACTGCTTGACTGAAATAAACAAATAACTTACATAGACTTTGTCTCCATATTGTTTACTCTAGAGGTCACAGGGCCTAGAGAAATTATAGAGAATAGTCGCTTGTGATAAACAATTCAAAGCCAGAAACAGCCATGTCCTCTAAGCTGAGTCTCTTCTCCAGGGATCACATCACTCATGCTTTTGATGTTTCCATTTGAGATGATTTTAATCCCCTCACTGGACTATTTGCCCCTCTCTGGAAGCACTCCAATTTGCTGCCCTTCTCCCTGAAATATGCTTCTCAGATCGTAATGCCACACTCTGGAACAGTGCAGAATTATCTCTCTTTGTTCTTGATATAACAGTTCCATTACTGTGGCTGAAAATTACATTGACTTTTTCGAGAGCCCCATATACAGACAACTCTGACCCCCTCAAGCTCCGTTTTCTTTATTGTGTGTTGCTCATTTGTTCCCAACTGATCATTCTAAAATAAAATAAAATAAAATAAAATAAAGTAGAAAAGAGAAAGGAAAGGAAAAGAGAGACTAAAGAATCAGGAAGGGAAAGTGGGGGTAGCCATAGAAACATGGCAGGGAGCTGGAGATGGGGCTTTAAGCACTGGGAGTAAAATTCAAGCTGACCAACAACCATCTTCCCAGTCCTAATAATTACCCTAAATGTGTTTAGCACTATCCTCAGTATACAAATGTGGAAACTAGAGTTTACAGTGAAAGTGCAGGTCACTCAGTCGTGTCCGACCCTTTGTGACCCCATGGAGTATACAGTCCATGGACTTCTCCAGGCCAAAACACTGGAGCAGGTGGCCTTTCCCTTCTCCAGGGGATCTGCCCAACCCAGGGGTCGAACCCAGTTCTCCCGCATTGCAGGCGGATTCTTTACCAGCTGAGCCACCAGGGAAGCCTAGAGTTCACAGAGGCTCAGTGATTTCTCAAACAGCATACTTCTGACGGCCAGCCTACACTGCCCAGCAGCTCTGGTAATGTAAGACAGCATTCCCACTGCACAGGCTGGTTTTTTAAATATGGCTTCTCTAACATTTGTTTTTAAAGAGCTGTTTCATCAGCAGTTACACAAATATTCGAAGACATCTCTGAGGTAACTAATGAAGAGGCAGACGCTATTCTTATTGAATCAAACTAACACAGGTGATTTAACTGGAGAGATTGAAGGTGAGAGAGATTTTTATGCATTTTCAACAACCTCAGCCCGGCCCTTTGAGAAAGCTGAAAATTGGCATCAATAAATACAAAGTTAGTGATAACAATTTCTAGTAACATTTCCTGGAAATTGGAATAAGTAAACCTCTGTGACCTGCTGAGCAGAACACATCTGCTTCTTTCCTTTTCTTTAGAAATAGAGGAATACATTCTGGTCTGAGAATCTGGGACCTGAATTCCTGTCTCAGCTTTAGCATTAACTGTGTGTCTGCCCGGGGAAAATCTCACAACTGATCTTACTCGTGGTTTCTTTATGTGTAAAATAACAGAGTTGGATTATAGTATTTCACACACTCCTGCTCAGTTCTAAGCTCTCTAGTTCTGTGGACTTACTGTTGAATATCAGGTCATCCGGCTCCTGAGAGAACTTATGGCCTGGGTCTATGCAGTTCATTCCCTAAGTTGTGTCAGGGTCTCATGTTGTTTGAGGAGGAGCCCCCTATTCTAACTCATATAAATATGCTCAATGTCTAGGGGCAGCTCCGTTTTAATCATTGATAATAGATAAATTTTAGAAAGTCTATATGCAAGTTGTATATCGCTTGTTTATAATTACAAGCTGGTTCTATAAATTGTTCTCTGAGAAAATAAACCACCAGTAAAACAACTTATTCAATTCCTGCTCTCATAATGCGTGCGTGCTCAGTTGATTGTCATGTCCCATTCTTTGTGACACTATGAACTGTAACCCGTCAGGCCCCTCTGTCCATGGGATTGTCCAGGCAAGGATACTGGAGTGGGTTGCCATGCCCTCTTCCAGGGGGTCTTCCTGACTCAGGGATCGAACCCACATCTCTGACGTCCCTGCATTGGCAAGTGGGTCCTTTACCACTAGTACCGCCTGGGAAGCCCTCCCACATAATATGAGAAGATAAAACCAGAACCTTTCTAGAGTACCCGACCTGGAGGTTCAATCACTAGAATTTCAAAATGATTTTTGAAATGACTTCCACGTGTGCCCTGTTGCCCACAGGGGGCGCTGGAGGAGATGGTCCTGCACTGGTGCTACCGGCAAGGTGACTTCAAGAAGCGCCTCTAGAATGCATTTTAAATGCACTCACCTGTGACCCCAAATTGGCCACAAGTTCAAACACACTCCATGTTCTGCCAATAAAGAAGGAACAAATCACCTGCCTTCAGTGATTTCGGAGTCAGTTGGCCTGGGAGCGCGGCCTTGGGGTTAAATTCACTCACTTGACTCTGGCAACTCCTCTGAGAGTTGGGGAAAATCAATTCAACTTTCTCTACCATATTTTCTCGTAGAACATTCTCTCTTAAATAAATATTATGAGGCTTCTTTTGTTTATGTCTATAGAGGAATGTAAAGCCTGCCTCCTGGAATGCCATTCACACCTAGTAAGGTTACATAAACCCTCAGCTATATAGTTTCTGTTCATGGTGTGATTCATACGCATCCTGGCTTCCTTAATGTATTTAAGTTCTTCATAGAGAAAGGCTCTATTTCTTACTTCCTCTACCATCTCTCATGGTGTTTAGTGAAGTTCTAGCAATACACATGGCAGTCATTCAGTAAACACTGTGGCATCGTGGAGTTCCAGACTGCAGTTTCCAATGTTAGCATGTGACAAAGTCACCTGGAGAGGACATAAAAATACAGAGCTCAGGATTGGTGAGGTGCTATGGAACTGGGCCTCTGTGACTCTGATACACAATCAAGTTTCACAACTTCCTGTTTAAGTGTCTCAACTGGTAATGGTAGAAACAACGGACACTAGACAGAGAAAATGGCAGAGCAATGGTTAATACTACAACGTGTTCAAATTTCAGGCTCTGCCGCTTCTGACCAATGTGTTTTTAGGAAATGATTTAACTTTTCTGGGCTTATGGTCTTCTTCCCTACTTACCCACCTTCTGTACTATGGGAAAACTGGACCAGATCAGTGGCTTCCTGGCTTTCTTGACCTTGATTACAATCAGAAATACACACTGTGAGCCAGAACACATTCACATTAAACTGGCGCACAGGTTTCTACTTTTGAAGTACTCTCATATTTCCTATTTTCTTTTATTCTAGTCTAAGATTACAAAATGAATTGATTCCACATTTGATAGTAAGTCAGTTGCAGTTTGAAAATCCTGGACTTGATGATTTCTACTATCCCCTTCAGTTTCATAATTACATGGTTCTCAGTTGCTGGTGAATAATTTAGCACCGTGACCAAGAGTGAGGGGTCTGATGTCAGACTAGCTGCACTCATACCCCAGATCTAAGAACTAAATGTGTAACCTTAGAAAACCTTTTCTGCCTTCTGAGCACCCACTTTCCTTGTCCATAAAGTGGGAATAATAAGAAAACCTATCTTACAGGGTGGCTAAGTGAAATAACCCAATGCACGCAAAGCATTTAGAATAGTGCCAGTATATATTTGGAATTCAATAAATATTATACTTTATATTGTTATTATTTCTCCTAAAACAAACTCTATACAGAAAATTTGGTAAGCAAATATAAAAAGTGAGCAAACATAAAAAGAAAAATTCACAAAACTGAACTTTAGATCTTTGCAGCTGCTTCATAGGACCCCCCACCCCAACCACTGCCCCCACCAAAGTAACTTAGGAGTTTTGTTGAACAAATATAAATGGACAAACACAAACTATTGATACAAGCAAAATCTCTTTGTTAAAGAAAACCTCAGGTAACATACACTTGATTTCAACAACAATAAAATTCAAAATCATGCTAGGGTTATCCCTTCCAGTTCAAAGAAGTGGGATTTGACCTGTATTTAGAATTAGTGAATTCTGATTATAAATACATTGCCAGACATAAAACAAAAACTGTCTCCATTTTCATGGGTTAATAATATTCTCCAAATGTTTAATATAGCTAATATGTGAATTCAATAAGGGCATTACATATCTCTATTTTATTGACCAACAGTTGCTAGGTATGCACTTGTTACTATGAAGCAATACTTTTTAATTTTTAAGCAGTACATCCTTAAGTAATACAAAATTATATACCTAAATCAGTGCTTCCCACCAAGTAGCTACCTTGAAAGATTGATTATAACGTTCTAACATCCGCCAAAACTAGCCACAAAGCAGAGTATGTTTCTTAATGCTTCAGCAAAGTTTTGTTTGGATCAGTCAAAACCTGGCTGTGTTCCCAACTTATTTGCTATACTTTCTTTGAACTAGCCAAAGGGACATTCACTTTCACATGAAAGACAACAATTTTGAATGATACACCTTTGCTTAGCTGAGATGGGGGTATTCTGTAGTATAAAACCATTCTCTTAAAGATAGCACATGGGAAAATATAATAAGAGTTCATCTCTACTGAGAGTTCAAAGAGTTGATTAATCTTAAATTTAGATCTCTTCTTATATACTCATACATTTTCTACTTTATAAATGAAAAGTAATTATCATTTACTGAACACCTACTAGGTGCCAAGTCCTATTCTAAAGACTTGCCACGTATTATCTTAAGTGAGTCCTACAATAACCCTGTGAGTTCCATGTTATTATTTACCATAGGAGGGAAGCCAATAGATTTGCTAAAGGACACAGCTAGAAAGAAAAAGAGCCAGAATTTGAGTCCAAGGAGGTCTGATTCCAAAAGTCCATCTGCTTTCCCCTGTACATTATTGCTTTTCTGGATTAGCTGGGAAAGAATTTTTAAAAAAATCTAAAACTCAGTGGACGTCAACATTTATTTATGAATAAATGCATGAGAGTGGAATAATGTATAGACAGATACACACACACACACACACACACACACACACACACACACACACACACACGGGCTTTCCTGGTGGCACAGATGGTAAAGAATCTGCCTGCAATCCAGGAGACCCAGGTTCAATCCCTGGGTCGGGAAGATCCACTGGAGAAGGAAATGGTAATCCACTCCAGTATCCTTGCTGGGAAATCCCATGGACAGAAGAGGCTGGCGAGCTATAGTCCATGGGGTTGCAAAGACTTGGACATGACTGAGAGACTTTGACTTCACTTCACATATACATGTATATGTGTGTCCTAATAAAAACTATTGAAAACATGCTTACTAACGGTTACAACTCTGAGTTTCTTTAATGGGGGAGGAATGTAGGAGTTACACATTGCTTTAGAACAACAATATCCACAGCATCATTACCAACAGATATAATAAGCATCCTTTACTGGTGGGCAGCCTCTGTGAGCTTTATCTATATTACTTCTAATTCTTATAGAAAGCATTGGCAGTAGTGAAATCCTAGTCTTAAGAAGCAGTGTGTTGAGTCTTGAGTTAACCCTTTAGGAGTAACTAAATCGACAAATAATCACTAGTGACACCTAGTTAGGATTGTTCTAAACATTTCTCATTTGAAAAGAAAAAAAAAACTTATTATGCCTTTAATATACATAACAATCTAGTATTTCTTAGAGAAAAATTCATTATTATTGTTGTCATTACACAGCTGGGAAAAATAAGAGATTTGGATGTCATTCTCCTGATTTATCTTTCCAAAGCCATGGCGGGGACCCATTAGCCCACGCTGGGCTAGTTCCAATGAACATATATGAATTGAGAGATACTGTGGTAGGTCCTGTGCCCACCATTTTCTTCTTCCCTTTTTCCAGTTTCTGGCTTAAACACCCAGGATTGTTTGAGGCATGCTATTGGTACACTTCCCAACTAATGATAACTGAAGCAAGAAATGTTTCATTCGCTTAGAGTTTTGATCAGGAGCGTTTGTGCCTGGATTCAGTATATGTCTGTCAAGGCCATATTTCACTCATATTTCCTCTTGCCAAGGTTCTGGGCCTGGAACAAAATGCATTTTTCACAAATATGTAAATCTCTGCCAAACCATTCTTAGGCTTTTATTAACTAAGTGCTTCTCAATTTAGCCTCACAAAACTGTTCTTTTTTCCCCAAGACCAGATGCTTTCTGAACCATCAGGTCAGCTGCTTATACCATCTAGTGGAGAGAGACAGAAATGAACAAGGTTTACATTTTTGAAAATTTACTAATTTTCTAAAATAGCAAAATCAGCTTAGTTTACTAACTAGTAACACTAATAAAAGCACTATGGCTAGAAAGGAAAACAAATACATAATTTTCAGCTGATGACCAGGAATCCATGACTGTTAGAGTCAATATATTTCATAAGCTTCTTTCCTTCCTCCTTCCTTTCCTCCCTCGCCCTTTCTTTCTTTCTCTCTCCCCTTCTCTCGTGTTCTTTCTTACTAAAATCAGTGGCCAATTAAGGTGGTGCTAAAGTTAAAGAACACGCCTGCCAATACAGGAGACCATAAGAGGTGCAGGTTTGATCCCTGGGTTCGATCCCTGAGTTGGGAAGATCCCCTGGAGGAGGGCAAGACAGCCCACTCCAGCATTCTTACCTGGAGAACCCACAGACAGAGAAGCTTGGCTAGCTACAGTCCAAAGGGTCACAGAGTCAGACACGACTAAAGCAACTTAGCATTCACACATGCACAACAAGTATTAACCAGTCAATCCTAAAGGAAATCAACCCTGAATATCACTGGAAGGACTGATGCTGAAGCTAAAGCTCCAATACTTTGGTCACCTGATGCGAAGACCTGACTCATTGGAAAAGACCCTGATCCTGGGAAAGATTGAAGGCAGGAGGAGAAGGGGATGACAGAGAATGAGATGGTTGGATGGCATCACAGATTCAATAGACACAAGTTTGAGCAAACTCCAGGTGATAGTGAAGGACAGGGAGGCCTGGCAAACTGTAGTCCATGGGGTTGCAAACAGTAGGACTTGACTTAGCGACTGAAGAATAGTAACAAGTATTAAAAAGGCATTTAATGTTTGGACGACTCGATTCTAGGCACTATAGATGAGCTATGTATTTTTCAGTTATAAGATATGATCCTCATCAATGAGAAATGTATAACTCAGTTTAAAACATAGAAACATTAGACAACTAAGGCTTGTCCATGAGATTCTCCAGGAAAGAATACTGGAGTGGGTTGCCATGCCTGCCTCTAGGGGGATCTCTGCAACCCAGGGATCAGACCTGCTTCTTTTATGTCTCCTGCATCGACAGGAGGGTTCTTTACCATAGCACCACCTGGGAAGCCCACTAATGCTTAAACATTGTGATAAATTACTCACTGCTTCATGGTCTCTTCAGTGGTTTTCTCTGTCCATAAGACCCCTAACACAGTAGTACTGTTTCCTGTGATTCGGTCCCCAGCATCCTCCTCCCCCTTTGCTAAGCAGCCCCATCCATACCACCTCAACTATACAGAAAATGCCTAAGTCTTCATTTCTCAATAAGATCTATCTAAAGTCCCAGATCTTTATTTCAAACTGCCTGTTAAGCCCTTCTACTTGAGTGTAGCATATATAGCTCAAACTCAATTATTCAGATCTAACCTCAGAATCTCTTCACCTCACCCTTAAATCTATCCTTCTTCTGGCATTTTTGATTACCTGCCATGATACTTCCCCTATGCAACTGGTCAAATTAAAAAAAAAAAAGTGTGAATTTACGTCCATTTCTTTCTCTCCTCTATTGTCTATATTCAATGGGCCTCAAGTTCCTGAGGGTATCTTTTTCTCAATAATCTTTCTAGTTCATTCCATCCTCCATCCCCAGTGTCTCTGCTGTATCTCAGAGCGTGTCTACCTGTTGCATTTTGCCTGATGTCCTTGATTGCAATACACCTTTTTCTTGTTTTTCCTCCACTCTGCTGCATGACATGACTAATGGTCTAATTTGCAACTCTGACTAGGAGTCTCCTCTTTTTAAATTGCATAGTCATTCCTCATTACCTACAAGGTGAAGTCCAGTCTCCACAGCAGGCCCTTCATTACCTGTTCCCATCCATCTCCCTTGTTTGAAGACATGCTTTGGACCCACTTCTGTATACCTTCTTAGTCCTTACATTCCATCTCTCTGCCCAACTCAGTTACAAATAAAAATGGCCTGCCATTTCTAGAAGTCCTCCATACTGATACGCAACTGCTAGAATCTAGGACAACCTTGATCAATCTGCTTTATCTCCAACTTCCTTAAGTCAAAAATAACCTCCCATCTAATGCTTTCTCTGGCCACACTTGTCCCCAGATCTCCAGCTCAGAAAAAAATGAAAGCATGTCTCTAGGTCTTGGGAGAATTTTCCTCTCCTTTGCTCCTTCATTGCACACAACATGACAGATTGTATGCATACATCTCCAAGTTCATAAACCTATCTATTGCATGTAAGGAACTCGAAGGCATATTGCTCTTTGTTTCCTCAGGGAATAACATAACTCCCACATACAGAAGATAGTCGAAGAGATTTTACTGTATAAATAAATGAATAAGTAAATGAATCAATCAATATTCATAAGAGGTTCTGTTCATATTAAACTTAACTGCATTTCAGAAATGCTAGCTGGTTTTCCTAGGTTACCCTGCCAGAAATTGCAGAGTCAGGATTCAAAAATCTATTTTTTGGCTCCAAAGCCCATGATGGTTTACAATAACCACACTAATTTCTGCCTGGAAGCAATGAAAACCTGGACTGGGATAGTAGATGTGGATAAAAAGAGGAAGGTGAGAACACTCAGACATTTGGAAACCAATAAGAGATTATAGTGAAAAAAAATTCCATAAGAAACTTCAAAGTTTTTCCTTTAGAATATTAGAATAATACTATTACATACTAATATCAAAACATCAATAGTAGTAAGGATAGCTACCATTTTTGCATATTTCTTATGTGTCACACTGAGCTCTTTGTAGAGTTCAAAACTCAAAGAAACATCAATGAATCCCATTATTTTACAAAGTAAAGAAACTGAGGCTTAAGGCAGTTAAAAAACTTGAGAGAGCTCACACTCCTAATACTTAGAGGACCAGGCATTTGATCTGATTGAGTCTGATTCTAAGGCCAGGGTGAATTTTTATGTTAAACTTTTCTGTTGGTTGTATTAGCCATCGTCTATGTATCTATTACGTTAATAGTATTTTCAGAAGTGTACATATCCAAACAAAAAATAATTTTGTTTAGAAGAAAGGGTCCCATGGCCAAACATGTTTGGAAAACAGTGTATTAACCATGTCCCCATCTTAGAAGTTTATACTGCATAATATCTTACTAATGACCGAGAAATTCTTCAATAAAGTTAACGCATCTAACCTCTCAAATGTTTTCAGCATTCATCCCTTTATTTTCCTTATAATGCTGACAAAATCCCACTGGAAATACTTTGGGAAATGCTGGCTTAGTTTCACTGTAGTTGTCAATGAGGGAGAAAGAGGAAAAATAAAAACAAAAATAAGATGTGGTCCAGTTCACAGGAGCTTATACATTTATTAGGAGCAAGATAAATGGAATACCTAAAGGAAAAGACAATACCTGATTCCACAAAAATTATTTAGATTAATAGAATAAGGTATACATAAAAAAGCTAATTATGCAAACTCCTTGCGTTACAGGATGTTATAACCAACTGGAGTCAGGCAAGAGTTAATAGGAAAGACTTCATGGAGAAAGAGAATTTATTACTGTGGCTAAAACATACTTTCCTATAAGTAGGCTCTGGCAACTCTGGTAAGAAAATAGTTTTTGGAACAAAGTACACTTAATCTTTTCTGCCTTCATTTCTGTATATTGGCTTCTTCATTTGTGAGCAATCACTCCCTATAATTTCCCCAATTTACCCTTCCCCCAGATTCCCCATTGTTTTCCCATATACATTTAACAAATGCCCATTTGTTCAAGAGTGTAAGAGTCTATCCTAATTTCTCATATTCTCACTTTCCAGTAAATCATCCAAGAATCATTTATCTGGTCTCAATGAGAATCAGAAGACAGAAAATCATGTTTATCTGATTAAAGCAATCTATACAAATCTCTAAAAAAAATAGCTTTAATCTTCCCTGTAAATAATCACTGATGGCTTTGACTATAAGATGTATCAACTTTTGGGGTACCTTAGGAGATGCTGCCAATTTTAATTGCAAGATATCATTGATTTTAGGACACACTCAGATTTCAGATATGTAATACATGAGGAAATAGGTTTAAAATTGATGAAATGCTGTATCCATAATGATTAGGCAAGGGGACAACAGATGGAGAAAAATAAGAAGTCTGTGCCTTCATTTCTTGCTTATTTAAATATCAATGGCACCAATCCCCCAGAAGTCAACTGTTCCTACTGCCAATGACAAATAATTTAATAAGTATTTGTTGAAGGTCTGAGAATATAATGATGAATAAAACCAATACAGATTGACCTTGAAGGCATTCATATAATGATGATAATATTGACGGTAAATTTATTAAAACAAAACTAACAGTTATAAATAACAATAGGATTGAAATAATTAGTTAAATTTCTGATCAAACAAATATGGTAATGTGAGCAGCTTTATTTATTTATTTATTTATTGATCAATGTTTGAATCTGTAACTTGTACAATGCTTATTTCTGAAAATTGTAAGAGAGTTTATGAAATCCAACACATATAGGATGAACATTTTAAAAGATGAATAACCAAATAAAAAGGACAGAAATAGATCTTGCCAGGTCTTGGGAAGGATAAAGCATGAGGGTTATGGTGTGGATGGATGTACTTGGGTTTTTCGATGACACACACATACTGTGAGGACTGTTCCTCAATGCAGAAAACTCTCCAGTTGCTCAAAATGCAGTGTGTCTCTCTTGCTGAGAAACAAATTTTTACAATCTCAAGAGATTCTTCAAAAGGGAACTAGCCCCAAATAACGAGCTCTTGTCTTAGAAGAGGGACATAGTTCCTTGGGAGTTTACTACTGGGTAGATAGAAATGTGTTAAAGATAGAACTTCTTTCCCTTCTCTTTTCTCTTCATGTTCCCATCTATCAACACTCTTCCCTGTCCTCATTCAGGAAAGTAAGTTTCTTACAAATTCACTTACATTTTGTATCTGCTTAACTTTTAAGAATAAGGCTATATGGGGGGAAAAAAAAGACCTTCAAATTTTACACACCTACAGCCAACGAAAGACAATTTGACCCTAAGATCTCTATTTTTTTATTTTTTTATTTCTTTGAAAGAATAAGCTTTAAACATATACTACTCAAGAGACTGCAAAACCATCTTACATAGAACCATTCAGTTAACTCTTTCTGATTTCTTCACCTTTTATCCCTCCAGCTTCTTTGTTCCTAAGGGAGGCATTGAATAAAACAGCAGAAAAAGAAACAGAAATTGGTGACTGATAATTGGAAGTCCATACCATTTCTGTCCTTTATTGACCCCATCTTTCCATGAAATGTTCCCTTGGTATCTCTAATTTTCTTGAAGAGATCTCTAGTCTTTCCTATTCTATTGTTTTCCTCTATTTCTTTGCACTGATTGCTGAGGAAGCTTTCTTATCTCTCCTTGCTATTCTTTCGAACTCTGCATTCAAATGGGTGTATCTTCCTTTTTCTCCTTTGCTTTTTGCTTCTCTTCTTTTCACAGCTATTTGTAAGGCCTCCTCAGACAGCCATTTTGCATTTTTGCATTTCTTTTTATTGGGAATGGTCTTGATTGCTGTCTCCTGTGCAATGTCATGAACCTCCATCCATAGTTCATCAGGCACTATGCCTATCAGATCTAGTCCCATAAATCCATTTTTCACTTCCACTGTATAATCATAAGGGATTTGATTTAGGTCATACCTGAATGGTCTAGTGGTTTTCCCCACTTTCTTTAATTTAAGTCTGAATTTGGCAATAAGGAGTTCACGATCTGAGCCACAGTCAGCTCCCAGTCTTATTGTTGCTGACTGTATAGAGCTTCTGCCCCTAAGATCTCTTTGAAACAGCAGAACAGTTTAGGGGAAGGTAATGTAGCACAGGGGTGATAAATACAGATTTTGGAGCCAGTAAGATCCGGGACACCGATGAGGACAGTCCTATTCACTAGTTCTACGACTGAAAGGGAACTTTGGAATTTTAAAATCAGGTACACTGCATCACTGAGGTCAAATGAGACAAATAAAATAAATGATTATAAGATATTTGCCATGGTAGCAGATTGATGATAACAAACAAAGTCAGAAACAACGTTTGTTGTGTTTACTATGTGCCAGCCACTTATTAAGCAGTTTACATGCGTCATTTTATTTAATTAGTATAAACAAGCTATGAGATAAATATTATTATCACCTTCATTTTACAGAGGAAGAACCTGAGATAGAGAGCTAACAGATACTCTGTAAAGAGTACTCTGATAGACGCCTGGGGTCTCATAGTACCTAAGATTCAGGAATTTGAATTCCTATTGCAGAGTAAGGATGAGCAATACATAATTAGAACTCAGATTCCCTCGGAGAGCCACAGGCATATTTAAAATCACAATTTACTGTTTTTTGTGTCTCCATCACCTATTATGATACCCATAGTAGACACTCAATTACTATTTAATGAGCTTATCTAAACTGAAAAGAAAATGCTCACGGTTTATTATAGGCCTGTTTCTTTCCTAGAGGATTCTAAGGTAGCATCTGAAGAGAACACATCCCCATCTGGAGGCCAAGAAAACAAATTCTATCCAATTCACTGCTAAATTGCATTTCTCCTTCCAACCCCATACTTCACACTGGCCGAGGTGCTCTAATGAAAACAGGCTAAGCAATCCATCTATCCACCAAGCAGCGGGGGTACTCCAAAGGCAGATAAATCTTAGAACCGAGGTTTCAGGCACTACACGGCAATGGGAGAAAAGACTGTCAAACCTGCAACAGGCAGATTACTCAGCTAACCGTTGGGAGCCCACGAAACATGACATTTAAACTGTCCTCCAGCAATCTCACACTCTATTCAGGCATGCCTTATATAAATTCCTAATTAATACTAGAGAACCACATTGCTGTCTATATTTTTTTAAGATTCATTTTGATTATACTATTTTGATACTATTTTTATTGAAAAAGGAATCTTTTTTAGGATTTATTTAAGGTTTATTTTGACCATTTTAAAACTCTTTACTGAAATTGTCAGAACTTTGTTTCTGCTTGGTCACGAGGCACGTGGGATCTTAGTTCCCCGACCGGGCACTGAACTAAGTGCACCGAATCCCTGCGCTGGAAGGTGGAGTCTTCACCACTGGGCCGCCAGGGGAGCCCCCACACTGCTTTCTAAGTAGGATGCAGGGGAGGCACCTCACTGTGTGTTTTGTCTCCTCACTCTTCCCCCTTTTAGTGCTTGACCCAAGAGCACCAGGCAGATCAAAGAAGCGACAAGGCTGAAACTGCGCCAGGTCTAATGGAGAATTTGTACCCTCTTAGCACATCTCTGACTCTAATAGGCTTCCTTTATGAGAAAATAACACATCAGGTTTTAATCAGGGCAGGTTTTCCAAACACTTGAACTGTGATAATATAATAACCTCTTAACGGCTTGATTAGGAAATGTGTTTTTTGTGACTATGAAAGTACATGTGCTTGCGTCTGATCATGCAGGGCCATGCTGGGGCCAGCTCGTCCTGTCTCATGAGAACCTCACGCGGCCGTCTTTGTAAGTGCATTCAGTGGCTTCAGGTTGGTAACCTGAAATCAGCCACAATGGCAGTGTATACACCGTGACATTGGCAAACGCAACACCCTGGGCTGTTTTCTTTTCTGGAAAAATTGTGCCCATATATTTCTATCACTGTTGCCGATAGAAGAAAGGTACACAGGCTCTTCATTAAGACAATCTAATAGTATATCTTGTTCAGCACAAACAACACTCTAGAGGGTCATGACGGAAGCCTCCTGGCCCCAAAATAGCTAACTGGCAGGCTGGGTGCAGAAGCCCTGGACGAGGCCACCTTTCCGTTCTCTTTACAATACACTGGGGGGCCACACTGCTTAGCTGGTAATTCCAAAAACGAGAAAAAGCCTATTCTAACCTTGATGTTTCGTATCAGAGATTTATTATTCACAGGTGGCTACTTTAAAAACTGATGTGAGAAACCTTCAACAAAAGACATCACTACAGTAAAACCATAAACAGTAGAAAAATAAATAAAGAACATAGCAAGAAAAAAGACAGGAGGGAGCAACTGAAACAAAATAAAACTGAAGAAAACAACCAAAGTGGAAGACATTGAACTCTGAGATTCCTGCAGTCAAGAGATAAAGGGGAGAGAGGAAAGATTCCTTTATATCTGAGAGATGATCTTCAGAAAAAAACAAAGTTGCCTTCAGCTTGAATAGACATTTACCAAATAAGGCATGAAGCAGCATTATACACGGTATAACCCCCCCAAACGCAGATGTTCAGTAATTAGATTATCAAGTATATGCTGAACATGTAACATACAAAATGAAGATCTGATAGTCTTTTTATTATTTTGTTCATATTATTTTTACTGTTGCCAGATTAGCTTTAGACTAGCCTCCATCATCCTTCTCATCTTAAAGCCATTGGGAACTCTGCTCTAGAGCTGATTAAAAAAGGACGTGGTAGGAAGAGGGAAAAGGCAAGTTGGGAGGACTAACAGGAGAGGAGGCTTCATGGAGGTTCTTACAGGGATTCCTTCATCCAGTTAGAAAAACATCTGAAGTGCAACTCTTCTCTGTGCAGTCCAGTCTCCCAGCTTTGCCCTTTTTCAGTTTACACTGGTCAGTACTGATTCAGGATGAGCAATTTTTTGTTGTTGTTGTTGCAAAGATGAAAGATGCTTAAAGCAGGAAGGGATTTATCTGACCCTGGAGTGAAATCACTGATTTCTACAGTTAGACCAAACCCTTGGAGACAACTTTGTGTGCTCTCCTGCTGAAGAAGGAGTCTTTTTCTCTGTATCACCTCTAGGTCGTCAGACAAGCCTGGAAGTTTTCTGGTGCTGCTGCTAAGTCGCTTCAGTCATATCCGACTCTGTGCGACCCCATAGACAGGCAGCCCACCAGGCTCCGCCGTCCCTGGGATTCTCCAGGCAAGAACACTGGAGTGGTAATGACAGGAAACTCCTAATTTACAAAACAGTAGTTTTTGGAGGTAGCATTAATTGACATAAGTTGTGGTCTTACAATGATCCCAAATATACATTCCTATTAATTATACACAGTGGTTGCGCTTACGCCCACCAATATCATGATTCCTACATGACAGCCCAAAGTAGGAGAAGGCAAATCTCTGTGCTCTATGCTTTTATCTCCTCTTCTCCTGGCTGACCAAACCTATTCCCATCCATCAGTGATTCCCAAAGAAAACTCTTTGGAAAAGAGTTCTTTTCTTTCTGGGAAGAAATGAACAATGAGTTTCAACAGCAAAATATTAAATATTGACTGGAATGTGATAATTAGCCTAATATTCTAATTGATGTGTGGTAACCAGAACTAGTTCATTTAATAATGCAGGTTCAGGCTGCCAAAGTACTTAAAATGCACCAAATTTTGGAACTATATTAAACATAATACAGACTTTCTCTGATGTTTTGGAAGGTATAATAAGATCCCAGAAGACATCAGGGAAACCTTCATGGTATATTTTCTATTGCAACACAGCTGTATGAAAGTGCCAGTGAAGTGAATGTTTTAGCTAACAAAATAAAAAGTTTTTAGCAAGATCAAGGAGCTATTTGGTAGTTTTTTTGGTTTGTTTTGTTTTACATTGAAGTTCGCTCCTTTACATCATTGACTCTACTTCCACTTTCCCTTTAATTGACTTTAATCAACATTTATAAGCTTTTACCCAAGACACAAAATCGCATAACATCAGCAAAGCAAATGACACAGTAAACTGCAACCAAGGAACACAGAAATTTCTTAACGCTCATTTCATTGTCCCTTCCTGTCAAAATAGCACTTACCAAAAATTGTTTTAAATCTAAGAAAAAAAAAAGTAGAAAGCATTGGAAAAGTATGACACCAAATAGAAAGAATTATAAAATAGAGCTGTTGATGAACCAACTCACAGCTTCTTTTTTAGTCTACAAGGTGAGGCAATTACTAGGTGTCATCATGTTATATTTATCTGGAGCCAAGCAAAGAGAGGGAGAAACACAATTTGAATGAAATCTTGATGTCCTTGTGGGCTCTGTAAATACACGGATCAGTGTATTTTCCCATTCAGTTTGTCAGTGTTTGGTCTCTCCTTAGCCCATTTGCAGAAACTAAAAGGATTTTCCAGACACGTAAACAAATAACAGTAAGAGTAACTGTCCTGTTACCTGTCAGGAATTCCAGGTAAAACTCCAAACCACAGAAAGACCCTTTGGCAACCATGTCCCACTGTAGTGTTTTAAAAGAGCCCCACTTAAAGCCAGCAGACATCTCCCTTAGCAAATGCATACCATCCCCTGCCACCAGCTCTAAGAGCAATAGAACTGACCTTCAGAGGAGAGATGTGAGACTGCAGGACGTATCCATGGACATTTTCTATCTGAGACAGGTTCTTTTCTGACACGTGCACCAGTTCAGGGCCTCTCACTTCGTGGGTCAGTCGAGGTAAGGAATGATCGTGTGGAGCGTCCTCATCTTGATAGCGATACTTCTAGGAGAAAAGACAAAAAAGGAAAAAAAGCATGAGTGTTTGCCAAGTGTACCGTTCTGAACTTCACGTTCTCACTTCATTTACAGGGCACAGCGCACATCTATTGCTGACGTCGCCCAACAGGCTTTGCTGCAGTCCCTTTGGGTGGGCACATAACCTAGGTCAACGGCAAGCCACGTTGAACCAACCATCAGTGCCAACCAATGCTGATGACTTGTCTTTGCCTATAGTGTACTATCTCTCTTTATAAAACATAGAAGCGTGATAACAAATGACACATAGGTGAGGAGGTATCCCTCCAAAGGATCAGAATAGCTAAATATGTGCTAAAAATTTTAGGTCAAGGATGGAAAATTAAAAAAAAAAAGTGCAGAGCAAGAAGACAAAATTCTGATGCAACCAGTTGGGGAATCTAATTTTGATTCAGAAAGCATGCAAGTAGTAAGTTTTCTAGGAAATGAGGGAAAATTTCTGCCACCTGCATTGTTGGTATTGGCCTCCAAAGAAAGAATATTTTCTTCCTTTCATATCCAAGGTGGAGGAGTGTTGATTCGGGTTAGTTAGACTCTAGGACAAAGGTTCACAATTTCCAAAGATGGAGCTTTCGTTTAAAGAACTTAAAAATTAAGGGGAAAAAAAAAAAATCTGCCTGTATCATATTGAGAAGATTCCCTGAGGGGAAAGAGATAATAGTTCCTTCTTTCTTGGTCCCTTTTGCTTTTTGTCATCTTCCTTCCACATGCCTGTAATAGTAAGAGCATCCTCTGTCAGAAGTAAGGCCCTCCTCTGGGTCTTCCAAGCACACCAAAGGAAGCTGGCAGAGAGAGAACAGGGCCAGGGCAAGGCATGCTCTGTGGAGGGTAGGCACGGCCATGGGTCAATCTCCATCTCCAGCCTTGGCCTGGGCGTCCCATTCTTCCTTCTCTCTTTGCTTCTCACCCCATTTCCTTCAGACCTGCCCCACTGTTAGAGTCTCATTGTTTCATGGCTATTAGCCTACTTGGGAAAGGAAAAAGGGAACACTCTATATCCCACATGCAACCCAGCTAATGAAATGTGAGTTTGCCTTGTTCTTCCTTTCTTCCCTGTGAATGGCAAAGGGGTCATCAGGGGCAGAGGCCCAAACGTTGACAGAGCTCAACAGGTCTACCTGTAATGCCTACTACTTCCCAGTACCCCTTTATTATCATCACCGACAGCAGGTTACAAACAACACATTTTCTCACAAAATTGTGCTTACGTTTCTCTCATTTTTAGGTGAAAAACATGATTTCTTAAACATCAGCTCTCCAGCTGACTCATAAACTGACAGTGGCAAGAGGAACCACTCAGGGTTGGCAATTCAATCTGGAGTCCATTCGTACTCAGAAGTTGATCATCATTACTTTTATTTTCCAGGGAGGCCTTCCACAGTGTTCCAAGCTTCATATCAGTTTCAAAACAAAAATTACAGCTGACAGTATCATGAACCAGTTTGCAAAGGACTCTCATTTATTTCTTTCGCTGCAATTCTTCTTATCTATGATGCTCCATTTCACTTATGAGAGAACTGACATTTAGAGAGGTTAAGAGACTTGTCCAGGACCCCCTACATACTGGTCATGAGAGCCGGGACCCTGTCCAGGTAATTGGAATCTGAATCCTTTTTCTACTCTCATAAAGCTCCCCCTGCCCCCATTCCCAAAAGGAGATGAAATCCAAGCCTACAGCAGCTTGGTTTAAAAAAAAAAAAAAAAAAAAGGCGCTCTGTGGAGGATAGACAACAAAATGAGGCTAGAACATTCCTGCGCATTACAAAATACCATACTTTTATCTTCCTAACTCTATGAATAATTTGGGAAGGTCATCTGACTTAGAAACATGAATCAAGCTTAATATTCATTCTGGATCAGTTATGTGGTGTTTGCTGGAAGTGGAATAATGTCACACACATGCCCAGTTTAGCGTCTCTGGCTTTCAGCCTACAGCCCCTCCACGACTCCTCCCCCCTCTTCAGTTCTCTCTCTGGGAGGCGCTGCCATCTCTGCGATCCCCCGAGCCAGAAAAGTAGGAGTCAGTGAATCGCCATCCTCTCTTTCACCCCCTGCCATCTGCCAATTCAATAAATCACTGAGTTTACCTCATTACTGTCTCAGATAGCTCTTGAGACTACTCGGTCCTCCTCTCCCACCACCTCCGTTAACCACTGCCCACGTTCGGGTTTGCAGCTCTCAGCTGGACCCCAGCAACAGCCTCTGGACTGGACAGATTGCTGTTGAGGTTGCCCCTTTCCCATGCATCCTGGCCACAGGGGTCCCCAACCCTCGGGCCACAGACAAATAGTAGTCTTATGGACTGTTGGAAACGGGGTCGCACAACAGAAGGGAGCGGCCTGCAAGCACGTGAACCTTCGTCTGTGTTTGCGGCTGTCCCCCATCGCCTGTGTTACTGCCTGAGCGCCACCTCCTGCCGGGTCAGAGGCAGGATAATCAGGTCACGTGCTTGAATCATCCTGAAACCTTCCCCACCCCAGCCCAGCCCAGTGAAAAAATGTCTTCCACAAAACTGGCCCCTGTGCCCAAACGGTTAAAGATGACCTCTGTACATATGCCAAGGGGCTGGCTTTCTGAATCTTACAGTGACCTCAGGGACTCCCACTGACCACGTGACAGAGCTCAAGCTTCCTTTCCTCATGATAAGTGACCCCCAACACCACTACATGAGCTGAGTCCCCACTAGTGCTGAACTCCTGTGTCTCACCACTCTTACCGCAGGGCTATGGAATAAACATAAACATATCCTTACCTTCAGTTTTAAAGGACTTTTTAAAAAATTGTTAGATACACATAAAATTTACCATCTGAACTGTTTTAAGCATATGAAAGTGTGTTACTCGCTCAGTTGTGTCTGACTCTGCGATCCCACGAACTGTAGCCAGCCAGGCTCCTCTGTCCATGGAATTTTCCAGGCAAGAATACTGCAGTGGGTTGCCATTCCCTTCTCCAGGGGATCTTATCAACTCAGGAATCCAACCTGGGTCTCCTGCATTGCAGGCAGATTCTCTATTATCTGAGCCACTAGGGCAGCCCCTTTTATGTGTATAGTTCAGTAATACTAAGTTTATTCATACTGATGTATAACCGATCTTCAGATTTCATCTTGCAAAATTAAAACTCTTTACTCATTAAACAACTCAGCATTTTCTCACCTACAGCCCCTGGCAACCCTCATTCTACTTTCTGTTTATATAAATTTGACTATTCTATGACCATTCCACCTTGTATCATTGGAATCACATGGTGTTTGCTTCTCATGACGGGTTTACTTCTTAATGCCTTCAAGTGTCCTCCATGTTGTAGCAGAGGACAGGATTTCCTTCTTTTCAAGGCTGAATAGTATCCCATTGTGGGTATACACCACATTTTGTTTCTTCATCCATCTGTAGATGAGCTGTTGATTGCTTCAACCTCTTGGCTATTGTGGGTAAGGCTATTATGAACACGCATTTACAAAAACATGTTTGGAACTATGCTTTCAATTATTTTGGAGAGATACCCAGAAGTAGAATTGCTAGATCATATGGCAATTCCATTTTTAGTTTTTTGAGGAATTTTTTAAGCTTTAAAAACTTTAACATATGTAAAGCCATATTCATGTCACTCATCACAGCCAGGAAGGGCTTGTGTTCTACAACCTAAATATCCAAGAACACCAAAAGTAAAATTTTGCAAAGTTAAACTGATTATAGAAGCTCCTCAAAGATTCTTGCAGTAAGATTCAGCTGGTATAGAGAAAGATTTCATTCATAAAAATGTACATCTCACTGAATTGTTTGGCGGAATAAATCAGGACACAGAGAGATAATAAACTTGGTTAAACTTACATGTTACTGTAAAGAACTTATTTAATTATTTCCATAAAATTAAGACCCAATTTGAAGAGCGATACAGGCTTAAATTAGACTATAAACTCAATCTTGATGCTCAATTAATGCTTTATCAGTAAAAATTGTTCATCTTAACATTCATTGATCCTCTGGACTCAATCTTGACATTACCTTTTCTCAGAAGCTTTCATGAAACGCAAATCCGAGGTTTTGTGGGTGTTCCCATAGCTGCCTATACTCCCCAAACCACAACTTTTATCATGCTATATGATTCTGTATATTCGGAGTTTTTACATTGCACTATAAGTTTCTGTGAGAACAGGGGCCATTTGGGTCTAGTTAATCCCCATATCTGCAGGCCTTTAACCAAATGCCTGGCACATATGCTCAATAACTATTTATTGAATAAAGTTATGACTGACAATTAAACAAATTGATGAATTGGGTATAACCTGCTCAAGCTACCAAGTAATTCTGGCTCCTGAATGCAACCTCTTTCATTGTGAAACATTGTCAGCTCAGGCTTAAGCAAAAACAGACCACATCATTGGACTGACACAGTCTTAAAGGATATCAGATTCTTAAGCATCATATATCTCTCACCACATCTTTCCTTTCAGTAATATATGCTAAGAACCCAAACTGAATGTGAACCAGTTCTTGACCTTGAGAAGGCTACAAATTACCAAGTAAATAATACACATGTGCAGCTAAGTCACATGCACAGTGATAACAACTGTATTACTGAGTGTAAACTGAGTTCTGTGTACACAACTGTATTACTGAGTAAAAACAGTTTTACTGAGTGTAAATGGAGAAATGGGTAATCAACAGCTCTGAAGCTTTCCAGAATGAAAGAGGATCTAGAATGATAATAGAAAGAAACTGCGGCTTTATTGACTATGCCAAAGCCTTTGACTGTGTGGATCATAACAAACTGGAAAATTCTTAAAGGGATGGGAATACCAGTCCACCTTACCTGCCTCCTGAAAAATATGCATGCAGGTCAAGAAGCAACAGTTAGAACTGGACATGGAACAATAGACTGGTTCCACATCGGGAAAGGAGTACATCAAGGCTGTATATTGTCACCCTGCTTATTTAACTTATATGCAGAGTACATCATGAGAAATGGTGGGCTGGAGGAAGCACAAGCTGGAATCAAGATTGCCAGGAGAAATATCAATAACCTCAGATATGCAGATGATACCACTCTTATGGCAGAAAGTAAAGAAGAAATAAAGATCCTCTTGATGAAACTGAAAGAGGAGAGTGAAACAGTTGGCTTGAGGCTCAACATTCAGAAAACTAAGACCATGGGATCTGGTCTCATCGCTTCATGGCAATAGATGGGGAAACAGGGGAAACAGTGAGAGACTTTATTTTCTCAGGCTCCAAAATCACTGCATATGGTGACTGTAGCCATGAAATTAAAAACCACTTGCTCCTTGGAAGAAAAGCTATGACTAACCTAGAATGGACAGGGAGGGCTGGCGTGCTGTGATTCACGGGGTTGCAAAGAGTCAGACACGACTGAGTGACTGAACTGAACTGAACCGAACCGAACCTAGACAGCATATTAAAAAGCAGAGATGCTACTTTGCCGACAAAGGTCCATCTAGTCAAAGCTATGGTTTTTCCAGTAGTCAAGTATGGATGTGACAATTGGACTATAAAGAAAGCTGAGAACTAAAGAACAGATTCTTTTGAATTGTGGTGTTTCAGAAGACTCTTGAGAGTCCCTTGAGCTGCAAGGAGATCCAACCAGTCCATCCTAAAGGAAATCAACCCTGAATATTCATTGGAAGGACTGATGCTGAAGCAGAAACTCCAATACTTTGGCCACCTGATGCAAAGAATTGACACTGGAAAAGACCCTGATGCTGTGAAAGATTGAAGACAGGAGGATAAGGGAGCAACAGAGGATGAGATGCTTGGGTGGCATCACCAACTCAGTGGACATGAATTTGAGTAAACTCTGGGAGATAGTGCAGGACAGGGAAGCCTGGCGTGCTGCAGTCCATGGGGTCGCAAAGAGTCAGACACGATTTAGTTACTGAACAAGAGACCTAAACAATACTCCTCCTGGTACGAGACAAGTGGTCCTCCTCCTTTATTTTTCCAGTTTTCTCCAAGAGATGACTAAGCAAAAGATGACAAGAACCAGTGAGAGGTGCCGTGTTTAACTCAAACACCAGCCTCCAGAGGAATCACTCTGACATGGTTTGGAAGAATCTCTCTGCTTAGATTTAACTTCAGCTATAACAAAAAAAAGATTTTTCTGTATGACTAAAATTACTATTAATATTAACATTATTAACAAAAATACTAATTCTAACATGAATGGTAATATTAAAACCATTAATAATAATTCATCTGCAATGCAGGAGACCTGGGTTCGATCCCTGGGATGGGAAGACACCCTGGAGAAGGGAAAGGCTACCCACTCCAGTATTCTGGCCTGGAGAATGCCATGGACTACACAGTCCATGGTGTCAAAAAGAATCAGACACGACTGAGCAACTTACATTTTCATTTTAATGTTTCAGGAACTATGCTAAATGCTTTACACACATCATTACATCTGGGAGATTGGTGTTACAATTTCCATCGCCTCAGGCTTGGTCAGATGGGCATTTTTTTCCAAGCTTACATACCAAGCAAACCAGGATTCAAACACAAGTCTGACTCTGGAGCTAGAGCACTTGCTTAAATATTCTTCTAAACTAATTAGGACTCAAAGATCTTAAGAGACTAATTATATCTTCAGGAAATATAACTATCAGGAAATCTTCAAGAGTCATCTGACAAGGGAGATTAAACCATTCTGCAAGAGGTCAAATCCCGATTTAAGAATTGGCTCCATACAGATGAACTTATCAATATTTGCAAAGGAGAAATACAGACACAGACACAGAGAACAAACACATGGGCACCACAGGGGGAAAGAGGGCGGGATGAACCGGGAGACTGGGGTTGGCACATCACCACTCTGCGTATAAAATAGGTAACTGATGAGAACCTGCTGTACAGCACGGTGCTGATGCTGCTCAGCGCTCTGTGGTGGCCTAAACGGGAAGGAAATCCAAAACAGAGGAGATACATGCATGCATACAGCTGATTCACTTTGCTGTACAGCAGAAATTAACATGGCACCATAAAGCAACTATATTCCAACTGAAAAAAAAAAAAAAAGAATCAGCGCTAATGTTCTGGGCAACTCTGAGTCTTCTCTCATTCCAGGGCTTGTCTCTTAGTCACTGATGCCAGACTGGGCAACGTTGAGGGTTTCTGCATTTCCTTTAAAAGGAGGGTCACTGAGGAAGGCCTCTGCTTTGATGGACATGCCTTCTTTTCCTCCCCTCAGCTCAGCCCACTGGAGGGGCCTCTGGGACAACAGAACTTTTGTAAACCGATTCTATGTTCTCTCCTAGCTCCAACGGGAACTAGGCAGAAGTGCTCAGGCCAGAGAAGAATTTATGTTCTTCCCTAATAATAATTTATGTTCCCTGTTGTAGCTCATTTTGTCCCTCATCTCTGGAAATCCATGCCCTTCCCCATTCTGAAATTTAACTTCCACCCCTGCATTCCTTTCTCAGGCAAATTTTTTCAGGTCCTGGATAATCAGACTGAATGTCATTCTCTCTTAGAAACATTCGCTGACTGACTGTTAAGGTTGGAAGGATGTTCTTTCTTTAGGCTCCCAGCCTCTTGATGAAAGTGAAAGAGGACAGTGAAAAAGTTGGCTTGAGGCTCAACATTCAGAAAACTAAGATCACGGCATCTGATCCCATCACTTCATGGCAAATAGATGGGGAGATAGTGGAAACAGTGACAGACTTCATTTTGGTGGCTCCAAAATCACTGCAGATGGTGATTGCAGCCATGAAATTAAAAGATGCTTGCTCCTTGAAAGAAAAATTATAACCAACCTAGACAGCATATTTAAAAGCACAGACATTACTTTGCCAACAAAGGTCCATCTAGTTAAAGCTATGGTTTTTCCAGTGGTCATGTATGGACGTGAGAGTTGGTCTATAAAGAAAGCTGAGCACCGAAGAACTGATGCTTTTGAACTGTGGTGTTGGAGAAGACTCTTGAGAGTCCCTTGGACTGCAAGGAGATACAACCAGTCCACCCTAAAGGAGAACAGTCCTGAATATTCATAGGAAGGACTGATGCTGAAGCTGAAACTCCAATACTTTGGTCACCTGATGAACTTACTCCTTGGAAAAGATCCTGATGCTGGGAAATATTGAAGGCAGGAGGAGAAGGGGACAATAGAGGATGAGGTGGCTTGATGCCATCACCTAATCAATGAACATGAGTTTGAGTAAACGTTGGGAGTTGGTGATGGACAGGGAGGCCTGGCGTGCTGCAGTTCATGGGGTCACAAAGAGTCAGACACGCCTGAGCTACTAAACCAAACTGAACTGAGGGTTCTACACAGTTTCCTGCTATTAAATAACAGCTCTAAGCCACAATGACTTGTCTGTGTGTCTGTCTCTCCTACTGGCCCATGAGCACTTCTGAGCAGAGACGGAGTTGAGACAGGCCTGGGACCTGGGACCCTCTGCTGCAGTGTTGCAAAGCTTACACCTGGACATAACTCTCCTCAAGCTACAATATACAAAGACTATATGGGACTCAAAACAACCGTGTGCATGGGACAAAAGATACAAAGACCAAAAAAAAAAAAACCACTGCCATTTCTGAAGAGCTAGGAGTCAAAAAACTGGGTGTCTGGAAAAAAAGCAGGCCATAGCATGTGCCCCTCTGCACTCAACACCACAAAAGTGTGGGCCAACCATCTCAGCCACCGCCTCAGCTCAACCCCTGGACACATTCTACCCTCATCGCATGTAAGGAACTAGCTTGCCCCTATCGAGGGAGCGAACAAGCGAACCTGTTACTTGATTTTGCTCCTGAGCTCAGTCGCCCAGTCGCGTCTGACTCTGTGACCCCACGGACTGTAGCCCGCCAGGCTCCTCTGTCCATGGAATTTTCTGGAGTGGGTTGCCATTTCCTACTCCAGGGGATCTTCCCAACCCAGGGAATGAACTTGAGGCTTCTGCTTGGCAGGGCGGGGGGTGGTGATGGTTTTTACCACTGTGCCACCTGGGAAGCCGGCACAAGAGCCCTGATGAAGCCTTGGCTGAACTTCTGGTCTGGCCTCTTGTCAATTTCTGCTGATTAGGGAAGGCCAAGAACCGTGTTCAGTATCAGAGTCATAGTCATCGCAATCTCCAGTGGACCATAGTAAGACATATAGAAACCGACGAATGTGACATTAACTGAAGTAGACTTCAGTCATCTGAGCAATAATATGATCAACCTGATGAAACAGCCCTCCCAGCTGAATCATCATGCGCTCATACTGGCATTCTTATTCTGCCACCGGGCCCTCCCATGTGGATGGCCACGATTGGATCAAATTCTGCTCACTGCCTTCTGTTGAGGCCTATGTGAGTCAGAACCATCCCGAGTTTCCCAGGATTCCAACGCAGGTTCCTGCAAGCATCTGGTCCATCCCTGGGAGGTTCTGCAAGGTTTGGAAGATGACGCTGCATGGGCAAGGTGTATAATAGCTGAGGGAGAAGTCACAAATTTTTCAAGGCCTCATAAATAAAATCCCGAGTCTAGTGCTGTTTCTGCAATAAAAAGTGCTCTGCTTCCCCCTGGCTGCAGGAGCTGGCACTGTTCTGACGAAAGACAAGTCAAATGCTGTGAGAACCAGAATATGTTTGTGTGCTCTTGAAAGGGAAGTGTGCGAGAGTGCCTTTGTTGTTTGGTCGCGCAAACATGCCCGACTCTTTGCGACCCCATGAACTGAAGCACACCAAGCCTCCCTGTCCTTTACTATCTCCCAGAGCCTGCTCAAACTCATGTCTGTTGAGCTGGTGATGCCATCCAGCCATCTCATCCTCTGTCACCTCTTTCTCCTCCTGCCCTCAATCTTTTCCAGCATCAAGGTCTTTTCCAGTGAGTCAGCTCTTCGCATCAGGGGCCAAAATCCTGGAGCTTCAGCTTCAGCATCAGTCCTTTCGTTGAATACTCAGGGCTGATCTCCTTTAGGATGGACTGGTTGGATCTCCCTGCTGTCCAAGGGACTCTGAAGAGTCTTCTCCAACAGCGCAATTCAAAAGCATCAGTTCTTCAGCCCTCAGTCTTTATGGTCCAACTCAAAGTTAATAAATGTTGTGCACTTTTCAAAGAGTGTTATACAAAGTATCCCATTTAAGACTGACAGCAACACTGCGAAGCGCGTACAAACTTAAGGCAAGATTACAGCTTCCTGCACAAAGCCTGACATTTAGTAAATGCTCAAAACCTCTTGGTTTCCTGCCTTCTGTTAATATAGCAACAGATAGCATCCTTTGTGTCAAGTCTTAACTCGGCCTCTGTAATCTACGTTCTTTGAGGCCAGGAACCTCTGCCATCTGTCTGTCTCCTGCAGAGCCTCAGGCCAGAACAAGGGCCACATAGTGTGTGCTCAATAGGCCTGGCTGACTGCATACTGCCACTGGAAGAAGTCTCTCAGCTTTAAAAATGTGTAGAAGAGAAGCACTGATTTTCAGAGAAGCATGAAGTCACTTAGAAAGTTAAACATAAATAGCAGTCTTGCAAAGAGTGATGAACCTCTAAGAAAAAAGTGAGTGAAGCTCAGAAAACAGAAAAAAAAAAAAAAGAGTGAGGAAAGTAGTCTCAAACAATGAATTATATGAAAACAAAGGGTTTTCCTTTCTTCTCAAGACTGTGTAAGTTTATCTTTCAAAACAGCGTATTCTTATCCAGGCCTTGCCTCCACCATCTTATTTTGAGGAAAATATTTTGCTTAATAAATGGCTGTTTAAGGGACTTTATTCATCAGGACTTGGGCGGTATGTAGCTAGCCAGCCCTCTTTTCCAGTTTCTTCCTTCTTCCATGATGTCCTAGCCAATCTGTGACCCAAGACTCATCCTCATTACCATGCCTTTGACATCCTCTCTCGAACTCACTGCCTCCCTTCTGGAGGGAAAACACGGACAGAAGAAAGAGAAAAAAGAGAGAAGATAAAAGAATGTTTAAAGCATTGGGCAGGTTAGTATGGATATTTGCGTCTTTATTTTGAAATACAGTCTCTAGCATTTGGACTACAGCAGGGTTCTCTTTCCCCTTTTCATCATTTCTGTCACCATCCCAAACTATTCTTCCAGAACAGTTGCATGGACATTGCAAATCTGGAGGAGGGGGATTTAGAGAGGAGCAAAATGGGAAGAGCTGACTCAGTGGAAAAGCCCCTGATGCTGGGAAAGATTGAGGGCAGGAGGAGAAGGGGATGACAGAGGATGAGATGGCTGGATGGCATCACCGACTCGATGGACATGGGTTTGGATGGACTCCAGGAGTTGGTGATGGACAGGGAGGCCTGGCATGCTGCGATTCATGGGGTCGCAAAGAGTCGGACACAACTGAGCGACTGAACTGGACTGAACTGATTGCCTGAACTGAACTGAAAACCAGAGGAGGAAGGGCAAGACAGAAATACCTAATTTCCCCCTTTACTTCCTCCCGGAGGCCTCCTGACTTCAGTGTTCAGTCACTTGGTCGTGTCCAGCTCTTTGCGGTCCCATGTTTCCCAGGCAGAGCCCGCCAGGCTCCTCTGTCCATGGAATTTCCCAGATAAGAACACTAGAGCGGACTGCCATTTCCTACTCTGAGCAGATTAGGGCAGGGGTCCCCAGCCTCTGGGATCTAATGCCCAATGAGCTGAGGTGGGGCTGATGTAATAATAATAGAAATAAAGTGTACAATAAACGCAATGCCCTTGAATCATCCTGAAACCACACCTTCCCCACCCGTCCATGGGAAAATTATCTTGCATGAAACCAGTCTCTGGTGCCTAAAAGGTTGGGGGCCGCTAGATTATGGAATTCCCCTCCGTGTATCTCACCGCTCCCTGCTTACCAGGATTTCAGGGTACCTGTATTCACTTTTCATAAAACTCATCATATTTTAAATTTACATTTCTTTCTGTGATCATTTGCTTACTGTCTGCTTCCTCTTTTAAATCAAAACCTTGATGGGGGCTGACACCCTGCCTGCTTGGTTCACTACTCACCTCTGGTATCTGCTACGTGGCAGGTTCTCGACCAACACTCACTGAATAAATAGTAGTCTGGGGCCAAATCTCTCTGCAAAATCCGTTACTCAAAGAGCTAATAAAAGTGGGTCAGAGAAAGTAGCCTCCACGTATATATATTACCATTAAAATAAGATAGCTGCTATATAACACAAGGACCCTGGCCTGATGCTCTGGGTTGGTGGGAGGAGGGAAGGGAAGGAGCTGATATATGCACAATTATGGTTTGCACTGCTGTAGTGTAGAAGCCGATACCACATTGTAATCTTCCTCCAATTAAAAAATAAATAAAAAATAAAAGATAAAAAAAAGTGGGTCGAAGCTCAGTGATGACCGATTCCACACAGATCTTCCCCAAGTGAAGTTATCCTTCAAAAAAAATGAAGTGATCCACGATGGGCAATACAGCTAACCCAAAGGACATTTGAAAGAGGAATTTTTCGAAGACAGGAGCAGGATGTAAGTGAAGGGACTGACGTGAGGGATGAAAAGCACTCCCAGGTGCTCTATTTGAAGTTTTTCAAACAAACTCCCTAATGAAAGGAAATACATTCTTACTTTTTGCCACAAAGAGCAGGACAAGCCAGGATGTTAATTAAATTACAAATCAGCTGTCAGCTTGCAGCTGACTGAGCTTTGTGTGCTTCCAAGCAACATCAGATATTTTAAACCCTCTGTAATTACCTACAATGAAGGAGCTGCCAGGAAGAATGCTTTCATGAATATTTAACCGATCTTAAGATCCTTTTTAAAGAACTGATGATTTAAATAATCTTGAGAGGACTTGCTCCAGCTCAGTGCTGCCCTCCAGCGGTTAACTGAAGTTGCAGGAAATGGAGCTTGGCAAGCTTCATCTCCTAAAACTCAGAGCTACCCAGGGGAGGCCAGGCTCTCCCAGCATAGGTCATTATGCGACTAGACAGCCTGAGTTCTCTCAGAATGGGACCACACACCTATGATCTGGGAAAATGATGGGTGTGGAACTGTAAAATGCATTTGTACCCGATGTCACATAATGCAGGTTTCTATTTATATTCTGGGCTTCCCTGGTGGCTCAGGGATAAAGAATCAATCCGCCAGTGCCGGAGATGCTAGTTCCATCCCCAAGTCGGGAAGATCCCCTGGAGAAGAAAACGGCAGCCCCTTCAGTATTCTTGCTTGGGGAATCCCACGGAGAAACCAGGTGGGCTGCAGTCCATGGGGTCGCAAAGCATCGTCAGACTTAGCAAGTAAACAACAATATTTATGATTTACAAAGCACTCTCAGAAGCATTGGCCCAAGTAACTTGCTCAAGAATTGAGAAAAAGAAGGTACTGTCACCCTTTCCAAATGAGAAAACAGGATCAGAGAGTCTCCAAACTGTTAAACAAATGGCAAAGCAGGGTTTCAAACTGACATAGCCAGCTGAGTCCAAGAGGCAGCCCAATTCAGTGCAATGTGCATAAATTCTGGCATTAGAAATACGGGTTCAAATCTTGCAACATTTGTCAAGTTGCTGGTATCTCTGAGCTTCAATTGACTGAAGCTATAAACTGGGAATTACAGGACCAATCTGGTAGAAATGTGAGCACTGGATGAGACACGGCACTGCTGGCACGTAGTAGCTACTTGATGAAACTGAATGTTCTCCTTCTGGAACTGTCATGTTTTGTACTTTGCAGGTCTGGCATCATGAAACCTGAGGAGGCCTATGAGTGAACTCTCCAGACTTAATACTGTCAGCAGAATGGAAACCAGTGTGAATGGTCATTTGTAGCTTCTAAATATGACTCTCAACGTCCTCTTCCTTAGTCCCTCATTCTAGAATAACTTTCTAAAACCTCAGTTATAGAGTAGTGGCTAAGAGTACAGTTTTTAGAGAGACTGTCTGGATCAATTTCCAGTTCTACCATGTACTACATGACCTTGGGTAACTTATCAACTTCTGTGAGACTTGATAATCTAATCTGTAAAATGGAACTAGGCCTTCACAGAGTTTCTGAGAAACTCAAGTGAGATAATACATGGAAGCCACTTAGAACAGTGTCTGTGACCTAGTAAGTGGACCCTTAATGTTAGCTATGATTATTCTATTGTAACATTAGATTTTTTATTACAAAAAGTTTGGAAATATAAAACATAGTTAACTGAAGGGGAAAAAAATGTAGCTTTTTTTTTTTTATTCTCAAGTTTTTCCTAAGCCTGCAATTACAGCTTTTCCCGCTACTCTATAACATGGAGACTCTGTGCTCTACTCTTAGAGCTCTCTTGACCCCACAAAGCACTTTTCAACCTGCCTTTATGTCATCTTCAAGCATGACAACCTTCTGGCCTTTCCCAAACCATCTCCACTCAACTCAGCCTGCCCTGGCCATTCCAGCTCCTACTACTGTACTCTCCTCTCAATCTTTTCATCTAACAAGAATTTACTTCTAGTTAAAAAATAAATAAGCCATGGAGATGCAATATGCAGCATGGTGAGTATAGTTTAAAATAATGTTTATTTGATGACCCAGAGAGATGGTATGGGGAGGGAGGCAGGTGGGGGGTTCAGGATTGGGAACACGTGTACACCCATGGCGGATTCATGTTGATGTATGGCAAAACCAACACAGTATTGTAAAGCAAAATAAAAATTAATTAATTAATTAAAAAAAAAAGAATTTCTTGAACACCTACTATGCACCAGTCATTTTAAGTACTAAGGATACAACAGTGAAGAGGAAAGACACATCCCCTTCCTTTGTTTTGTTTTGTTTTTTTCAATATTTACTTATTTGGCTGCATTTGGTCGGTCTGTTGGCAGCACACAGGATCTTTGATAGTGTCATGTGAGATCCTTTACTGTGACGCATGAAAATTCTAGGTGTGGTGCAGAGGCTCAGTAGCTGTGGCTCACTGCCTTAGTTGCTTCCCAGCATTTGGGATTTTCCTGGGCCAGGGACCGAGCCTGGGTCCCCTGCACTGCAAGGTGCCTTCTTAACCACGGGACCACCACAGAAGTCTGCCTGTGCTTGGCTCTTGACGTCTTCACTTCCTCTAATAACCTTCCCAATTATCTCTCACCTGGCTATTGCACAACCTGAAAACTCAACTCAGATAAGATGTCTTCATGGATGCTTTCACTGGACACACAGGTGTGGCTGTTTCCTTTCCCTGGGCTCACATAACTCCCAAACCTGGAGAAATCTTTTTTTTAAAGCATATAGGTACCTGATTTTCTCATGAGAACATAAATACTCCTTCATTATTGTAACACCAGCAGCAAATATTCTGCGTGGGACTCTGAAAGTGCTTAAGAAATGTTTCTGAACTAAACTACACCCCGTGCAGATATAAATTCCTAGGACTCTTGCGTAGTCCACCACACCTGGCACATTCTAAAAATAAAATGTACTCAAGAAACCTGTCTGGAGGGTAGAGAAGATCTGATTATGGAACAGCACCCTGTCAGATGCTGAGTCATAAAACGAGAAACTGGCTCACAATGCAGCACAAGGAATAAAGTGGGGCAGGGTCATGGAAACCGGGTTGTTCGAGGCTGAGGCGTAAGGCATCTGGAAGGAATCACGTATGGTGACTTTCTGGACCACCAAGTTGAGAACAGGAAAAAGTATAACATGCAAGACAGTAATGAAGGAGCCTCTCTCCTTCCCCTACTCTGCCAGCCCCGAGTTAGAGCAACTAAAGAAGCACAACCATAAAAGAGGTCACCCCAAGTAGTCTCACCTGAGATTCTCCAAACCCAGACCAGCAGCTGGGCACACACACCAGTGTATCAGCCCTGATAGGCACAATAAAATACACTAAAGTGTGATCACTCACCGAGAGCCAGACATCCTGGAATGTGAAGTCAAGTGGGCCTTAGGAAGCATCTCTACAAACAAAGGTAGTGGAGGTGATGGCATTCCAGTTGAGCTATTTCAAATCCTAAAAGATGATGCTGTGAAAGTGCTGCACTCAATATGCTAGCAAATCTGGAAAACTCAGCAGTGGCCACAGGACTGGAAAAGGTCAGTTTTCATTCCAATTACAAAGAAAGGCAATGCCAAAGAATGCTCAAAGTACCACACAACTGCACTCATCTCACATGCTAGTAAAGTAATGCTCAAAATTCTCCAAGCCAGGCTTCAGCAATACGTGAACCGTGAACCTCCAGATGTTCAAGCTGGTTTTAGAAAAGGCAGAGGAACCAGAGATCAAATTGCCAACATCCACTGGATCATCAAAAAAGTAAGAGAGTTCCAGAAAAACATCTATTTCTGCTTTATTGACTATGCCAAAGCCTTTGACTGTGTGGATCACAAAAAACTGTGGAAAATTCTGAAAGAGATGGGAATACCAGATCACCTGACCTGCCTCTTGAAAAACCTATATGCAGGTCAGGAAGCAACAGTTAGAACTGGACATGGAACAACAGACTGGTTCCAAACAGGAAAAGGAGTACATCAAGGCTGTATATTGTTACCCTGTTTATTTAACTTATATGAAGAGTACATCATGAGAAATGTTGGGCTGGAAGAAGTACAAGCTGGGATCAAGATTGCCGGGAGAAATATCAATAACCTCAGATATGCAGATGACATCACCCTTATGGCAGAAAGTGAATAGGAACTCAAAAGCCTTTGAATAAAGGGAAAGAGGAGAGTCAAAAAGTTGGCTTAAAGCTCAACATTCAGAAAACCAAGATCATGGCATCCAGTCCCATCACTTCATGGCAAATAGATGAAGAAACAGTGGAAACAGTGGCTGACTTTATTTTGGGGGGCTCCAAAATCACTGCAGATGGTGATTGCAGCCATGAAATTAAAAGACGCTTACTCCTTGGAAGGAAAGTTATGACCAACCTAGATAGCATATTAGAAAGCAGAGATATTACTTTGCCAAAAAAGGTCCATCTAGTCAAGGTTATGGTTTTTCCAGCGGTCATGTATGGATGTGAGAATTGGACTGTGAAGAAAGTTGAGCGCCGAGGAATTGATGGTTTTGAACTGTGTGTTGAAGACTCTTGTTAGTCCCTTGGACTGCAAGGAGATCCAACCAGTCCATCCTAAAGACCAGTCCTGGGATTTCATTGGAAGGACTGATGCTGAAGCTGAAACTCCAATACTTTGATCACCTCATGCTAAGAGTTGACTTATTGGAAAAGACTCTGATGCTGGGAGGGATTGGGGGCAGGAGGAGAACGGGACGACAGAGGATGAGATGGCTGGATGGCATCACTGACTCGATGGACATGAGTTTGGGTGATCTCCGGGAGTTGGTGATGGACAGGGAGGCCTGGCGTGCTGCGATTCATGGGGTCGCAAAGAGTCAGACATGACTGAGCGACTGAACTGAATTGAACTTAAAGTTTATGCAGAGCAGGGAAGAACTCTGGAAGCTTGCATGCTATATTGACAGTGATTATCTCTGGGTGATCATTCATTTCATTTTTTGAGCTACAAATGTTACTTGGAGAAGAAAAATAGTGAACGCGATAGAGTGTCTAAGATACGATCAAGCATTTAATTTGTTGTAATGGAGAAGGTCCAGTGAACTGCAAGCTTTACAGTGAGGGAAAATTCTCCAGCCCTGGAAAATGTTTATTATACGAATTTGGTTGAGATAACTTTGGCTGAAGGATGCAAGGATGATTGCCAGCTTACAGATGAAGGAGAGGGAGCTGAGAAGAAACAGGGCTTGAAGTCAAATTGCTTTGTTACCAAGAAATCAAAGCAATGATTTGGGAACAAACTCAACAATTAGTTTGTCCATTTGAACCACAACTTCAAACACTGTCTGAGTAACTCTCCAGGGATAACTGCCACTGGATTTGAGCCATGGCAGTAAGATCTTGTGGGCAGTCGCTGTCTGACTCAATCCACCAGCTGTGCCACTGCTTCAGTGTCTGCTAGTGAGAGCCAGCCGTTCACTGCTGAAGGCCAGAAGCGTGTTCTGCTCAGGATGCCTGGTGCCGAGGAAAGATGAAATGTTTATCTCAGCACAACGCTTAGCTAAGTGACGCAAACTCCCCATACCTCCGTTTCCTGCGTTTAAATTCCGTTCTTGTCACTAATCAGCAATGCAACTTTGAGCAAGTGTGGAAGCTCTCTGAGACTCAGATTCCTCATTTGTAAAATGGAGCTAATAAGACTTCTAACAGTGTTGCTATGGGCAATTGATGAGAGGATGCGCCTACGTGTCTTGACACGGGGCTTGACTCCTGATTGACAATTAGGAAAGCTAAGCCTCTTTCTATTTCTGTATCAGCGTCACACACTTATCATTGCAAATCAGTAAGAAGGGTCACAACACACACACACATACACACACATTCTATTAAGTCTAATCACCTTATGCGAGCTGGTTTTCTCCCTGCTTTCACAAGCATCTTGGCAGCATTATAGATCAGTACAAATCCTCTGAAGGAGGCACACTGAGTTGAGAAGGCCTTGCCTCCACTGCACTAAAATGAGCAAGTGCCTGCTCAGTCGTGTCTGACTCTTTGTGACCCCCATGGACCAGGCCCACAAGGCTCCTCTGTCCATGGAGTTTCCCAGGCAAGAATACTAGAGTGGGTTGCTACTTCCTTCTCCAGGGGATCTTCCTGACCCAGGGATGGAACCCATGTCTCTTGAGCTTCCTGCATTGGCAGATTCTTTAGAAGTTGTGTCACCTGGGAAGCACTAAGATTAGTTTTTTTGTTTTTGTTTTTTCCTCTGTATTTGAGGACATCTTACCCTTTGAACCACTGTTTCCATCTGGGCCAAGGCTTCTGGCCTCTTCTGCCGTGATCATCACTTTCACCCAGAGGGCAGAGAGAAAATGGTCTCAGACACAGTGGTGAATGTACCACCACTGCCTACTCATGTTCCTCTTATGACTCATTGAGCTTCTGGACCTCAGAACCTGCGGTGGAATCGGCACCCCCCCAACCCCAGCCCTTCCATCCATATCTGACTCCCCAAGACTAAGCTACCTGCCCCCCGGAGAGGAAAACCTCTCCTGGATTCTTTCCGACCAGCTGTGTGCCTGTTCCTGGGTTTTCCTGGATAGCCTGTTGACACAAGCTTCCTCTTGGATGCTAGAGAGAGTAAAATCCCTTCCTAATAAGAAACATCATCATCCATTCATTCAACAAAGCGGTCATCAAGCATATTATATATGAATCACATTTCAAGTGCTGGGGATACAGTAGTAAAAAATATATGAGCTCTCAAGAGTCGGACGTTACTTATATTAGATAATACAGATCTTGCTTGAATTCCCTTTTTTTTTTTTACCCCCCTCAACATGCTTCCGTTTCCCTGCAGCAAGCATGAATGCTATGCTCTCCATGGGGAGATGCCCAAGTCTAAGTGGACCACTGCCCAAACTGTCTCTGCTGCTGGCCCAAATGGGCTTGACCCATCTAGCTGTTCTCAACCACCTGCCTTTGTCCCCAAGCCCCTCATGACAAGCTGCCCTGAGTGACTTTGGAGCATGAAACAGGTGTAAGATCAAAGACAGAAGGTATGGCCTTGACCCTGGTCTCATTGGCAGTAGGTTCTAACCAAAGAGGATTATTCGGCCATCAAATACTGTCATAAAAATACTAATATATCCTCAAAGTTGCTTCATAATCTGTGCATGCTTATGGTGGTTCAATCTCCAAATAAGATATACTTCTTTTGGGAAGTCATTTCTGTAGAGAATCTACGTTATTTGACTATATTTGACTAGGTTATTTGAAAGCACAATTGCAGGATGCTATTCTGTGTCTAAGATGTAAGCCCCACATTTAAAAAACCTAGAATGTTTTCTCATTTTATGTTCTTCTGTCCTATTGAAAACTGGCAGTGTCACTTCTCAGATGAATGCCCACAATGTGGCATGTGTATATACTGGTGCTTTGTAAGGATTTTATTCATCTAATTTTTACATCGAAATTATAGTAGTTATTATTGATTTCCCTCATTTTCCAGATACGAAATGAGAGGCAGAAGTTAAGTAAGTTAGTTCACACAGCTGGCATAGGACCTAAGATTCATAGCTCACTATTTTCACAACTCCTGCCTGTAATACTGCCCCGTGCGCTCTCTGTCAGGTATTGTGTGTTTCGTATTCTCTGACTCAACCATTTCTTCTGCGTATGGTAGACACTTAGGTCCTTTGGTTTAAATGTCAAGGTCTGCAAGCTCCCCTCTATCCTGGTGGAGCCACAGAATCCGATTGGGAGAAAGTGAAAATAGAGATAATCTAGCGGGCGATACTGCCATTTCCCTGGTCACCCAAATGCAAAGCTACACAGAGAAGAGGATCCTTCAGCTTCCTTCCCTTCTCATGGCTTCCAGAGTGAGATCAGCGTGGCTCAGTTAGCAGGCCATGACACTTAATGTCATATTCAAGCCAAGATGATTCCGATAAGATTGTGATGCTATAGCTGTTGTCATCTCAGAAACCCTCTGGCATACAGGAGGGATTTAATACGGAGCTGGCCAAAAGATTGAAGGCGGGAGGAGAAGGGGACGACAGAGGATGAGATGGAGGAATGGCACCACCGACTCAATGGACATGAGTTTGAGCAAACTCCGGGAATTGGTGATGGACAGGGAGGCCTGGCGTGCTGCAGCCCATGGGGTCGCAAAGAATCAGACATGATTGAGTGACTGAACCGAATTGGCCAAAAACGTTGTTTGAGATTTTCCATAACATCTTATGGAAAAACTCAAAGGAACGTTTTGGCCAACCTAATACATTCTGCCAAGTGCATGAGTCTATGATAAGTTAAATATCTTCTACTTCAGAAGAGACGCTTGGTTTTTTCCTGCATCTCCATTGCCCTTTGCCCCATCAGGCCCTTGTTTCTTCCCTCCAGAATGCCGCACTTGCCTCCTCCTCCTCTTTCCAGGCACATTCGGCCTCTCCCCCTGCCCTGACACACCAGCCTGCCTCTCTCCACCTCTCCATCTTTTCCCGCCTCATCCCCACAACTCATCACTCCACCATTCTGAGTTATCTACGACGGGAAGTAAGACAGATACATCACCTCCGGGACCTCGCACTTACCGCCTCTCAGATGCCTTTTGTCATCTTTCACGTTCAGCGCTCAGCTAAGAAGATACCTCCTTCCCAGGGCCTTCCTTCACTGATCGACCCACTTCCCCTGTCTGCGCCCAGTCCTACACTGGGGTCAGGACTCATGGAGCATGTGCACACACAGGACACGCTTTATTGTATATTTTTCTTGTTGATTTGACTGTTTGCCTTTACAAATGATAAGATCTTTGAAGATAACAACTGAGTTTCGTATTTATTGCTATGGCACCTATGTCCGGTACTCAATAAGTGCTGAACAAACGTTTGCTGCATGAGTGAAAGCCACTTAGTAACTAGTTTTATTATCTATATTATCTCCACCAACCAATTCACTTAACAAATCACCCCTAGATACATCTTTAAGCACAACTTTGGCCATTCAACCCTTGAAAGCCCTTGAGTCATTCACTGCTATTCCAGAATAGAACACGGATGGTTGGGCATAACACTCACAACGCACTCAAACTCTCTCTAAAATCCCGTGTCTATCTATGCCCTTTCACCCACTTGCATTTCCTTGAAAGTAGCCAAGCAACATTTTTCTGAAGTTTCACTCGTCTTTCCCATCTTTCTGTCTCATACTCTTTCTTCCGCCGTGAAAAATGCTCCTTACGTCACAAGTGGGGAATGCCTTGCTCTTTTCTGAATTTCTGTTCAAATGTCTCTTTTACTTCAGTCTCCCCCGATCCTTCTCAAACAGATGTGTATTTCTTTATCTCTAGTCTGTACTGCTCTCACAGTGAAACTTTCTATCACTGAATTTCTAGTTTTCTCATCTGTCCACCCTTCCATTAAGCACTTGCAATGGGTTGCTGAGGCACCATGACAGACACTGCTCATCTTTACAGAGGCAAAACACAGTCCTGCTCCCCATGGAGCTCCCTTTTCAGTAGCTACGACTAACAATTATAATCAATCTAAGATATCACTGACAAGAAATCTTTATTTCAGAAAAGCTAAATACTTCAAAGTACCTCTTAGAATTGATGAAATGCAACACTCAAGTGTGTATTCACAGGTTCTTCTAGAAGTGCACTTAACCTAAGTTTGGGACTAGAGAGGGGCAGTTTCCTGAAGAATAAGATGCCTGTGATTTCTCTTATAGACTGAAAAGACATTAGGCAAGAGGCAGCCAGGATACTGGCCCCAAAAATAAACCCAGTAGGTTCAAAGTCAGGGAGGAGTGATGATGGAGCATAACTTCTTAAGATGCTAAAAGGCGTGGAGTCAAGTTCTTACATTTGTTTTCTCCAGAGGGTTTGGTATAGAGCCTTAAACAGATATGTTAGATTAAAATTAAATATATTCTGGACACAGAAATATCAGTCAGAGGATATCACCATTTACATCGTCAGTGATGCGTGCTCAGTCATGGCCGGCTCTGTGACCCCATGGACTGTAGCCCGTCAGGCTCCTCTGTCCATGGAATTTTCCAGGCAAGAATTCTGGAGTGGGTTGCCATTTCCTACTTGAGAGGGTCTTTGCAACCCAGGGATCGAACTTGCATCTTTCAAGTCTCCTGCATGGGCGGGCGGACTCTTCACCAGGGCGCCACCTGGGGACCGCGTCATGCGTAAGCTACAAGGCACCACCTGGGGACCGCGTCATGCGTAAGCTGCAATATAAATAAGCGTGCCGCCGGCTCCTTAAACTCTGAGATATGAAACTCACAGCTGAGGAAAGTTTGAAGAATGAACTGCTTGGGGTAAATAGCCAATTCAAAATCTGAAATATAACTAATAAATTTATCATCCACAAGAATGGAGCCTGAATGATTACACTGTTACACAGTTTGGACTTTCATAAACCAGACTTGGCAGGGCTAATAGAGGTCACCTCGTGCATGTTCCCTATTCATCATCAATAAACAGAAAGGACGAGAAAAGCCAACTGAAAAACCTTAAACAAAACAAAAAAACCCAACTTTGCTCTAAAAGCCACAGGCAATTTCCAGCCTCTATTTAGACCCACGTTGGTCCACTCAATTCTTGGCTACATTTCCAATTTCTGTGTGTGTTTTATTTTCTTCTGCTTAAAGGTTCTGCCTAGATATGAAAGATTAACAATTATAGGGAAATTTCCCAAATATGACACTCTTTAGTCTACAGATATTCCCCCACCTTAATTTGGACGTGACTTCTTCAACCTTGAGTGTAGGATAATCTGTAGGTTTATTAGGTGCTGGAATCCAATAATGAACAAGACAGACAATATTTGTTCTCTATGAAGCTTTGCTTCTACAACAGGTGAAAGACAAAACTTAATTGAAAAATCACTAAAATAACCCCAGATTGCTCAGGCAAAGTGAAGGTGCTTCAAGAGATCATGAAGGAAAAAAACTTATTTGATAGAGGCGGTCAAGAGACATTTTCTATAATGATGTTATAAAAGCTGAATCCTGAAGAATAGGAGAATTTCTATATAAGGAGTTGGGCAGACAGTATTCCAAATAAAAGCAAGAATAACCATAAACAGCTCTGAACTAAAAAAAAAGAAAAAAAAGAAAGCAGGGTGGGTTTAACATCTGACAGAGTTTTCTGAAGAGATAGGGGTGATATGCAATATAAGCAGGAAAGGTAACCTGGGATCAGACCACACAGGGCCCTGGAGGTCTTGGGAAGGATTGAGGTCCTAAGAAAAATGGGAATCCAAAAAAGGATGTCAATAGGAAAGTTATGGATCTGATTTATAGTTTTAAAAGCTCACTCTTGCCCTACAGGTGATATTGTGAAATGTTGCAACCACTACGGAAAACACTAGAGAGGTTCACCAAAAGAATAAAAATAGAACTACCATAGATGCAGCTATCTCTGCTGGGTATATATCTGAAAGAACTGAAAGCAAGATCTCAGAGAGATATCCGCACCCGTGTTTATAGCTGCATTATTCACAATAGCACAAAGGTGGCTGGAACCCAAGTCCATCGACAGATGAATGGATAAACACAATGTAGTACTTATGTACAGCGGAATACCATTTAGCCTTAGAAAGAGAAATGTCTGTCAAATGATCCAAACCTTGAGGATATTAAAATAAAGAAGCCAGTCATAAAAAGACAAACACTGTATGGTTCCATGTATATGAGGTATTTAGTGCATTCAAATTCACAGAAGGAGAAAGGAGGCCCGGTGAGTGCCAAGGGCAAGGAGAAGGGGACAAGGAGAGCTTTTATCTAATACAAATTGCTTCAGTTTTTCAAGATGAAAACTTCTGGAGATCTGTTATACAATAATGTAAGTATCCTGAACACTACTGAACTGTACACTTAAAAATGGCTCAGATGGTAAACTGTATGTTGCGTGTTTTTTACTAGAGCCCTCTGGCAGCTGGTGAAGAATGGGCTAGAAAGGGGAAGCGGGGAGCCGCGGGTCTGGGGCACCAGCTCTCAGCACCCAGGCTGGTGCCTGGGATAGGCACGCAGCAGAGTCTGCAGGTCAGCAAGCTCCTCCTACAGCGAGAACACATAGAGGCCCACAGCTCCAAGTTTTCACCCACAAAACCGTTCCAAATGTCCATGCATCTCATTCCTGCAACATTACAACATCTTGTGTTGGAAGAGATCAGATGTAATAAAATATAAGAAACTCTCCAACAGCTGGTGATGGAATTGGCTCTCACTAGGGCCCATCTTTGCCTTGGAGGAAAGAGGAAGAACTCAGGTACCAGGTGGGCTCTAAGTAACTGGACGTAATCTGCCTGAAGCATCAGATACTCTATGTCTGTCTCACACGAAAGATGGACTGTTCACTGTTTCTAATAAACCTGAGCATTGGCCTAACAGCGACTTAGACATTCTTCCTGACTCCTCTTTATGATCTGGATCACAGCAGCAATCCTAAATGGCTAAAGCACACAAGGGCAGAGAGGAGAGCCCAACTCCTCAGCTTCTACATTCTTCAGTTCAGTTCAGTTCCGTTCAGTCATTCAGTCGTGTCTGACTCTTTGCGACGCCGTGGACTGCAGCACGCCAGGCTTCCCTGTCCATCACCAACTCCCAGAGCTTGCTCAAACTCATGTCCATTGAGTCGGTAATGCCATCCAACCATCTCATCCTCTGTTGTCCCCTTCTCCTCCTGCCTTCAATCTTTCCCAGCATCAGGGTCTTTTCCAACATTCCAACATTATATGTTCTTAGAAAATAATTATTTTGTATTTTGATTAAAAGGGCTTCCCTGGTGGCTCAGACAGTAAAGAATCTGCCTGCAGTGCAGGAGACTTGGGTTCACCCACTGAGCTGGGAAGATCCCCTGGAGAAGGGAATGGCAAACCACTCCAATAAAATTACATTTAAAATTCATTAGGAAGCCTTTCATGCAGACACAATAATTTTTTATCAGCCATACAAGCTATAAGGAATATAATACGCTCTGTCACTCAGGTTTAAGAAGTGGAATATTTTCAACAGAGGGAAAGCTGTGGGGTACTTATCTTCAGTCATACCCATCTTCCCATCCCCCAAAGTCACTGCTACATTTTGTGTTCACAATTCCTTGTTTTTCTCAATGGTTTCACTAAATTGAGATATGCATCTCTGATGGTCAATTTTATGTGTCAACTTGGCTAACTTAAAGTATGTCAGTATTTAATCTAGGTTTTGCCGTGAAGAAATTTTGTGATTGTGGTTTATAGATACAATAAGTTGATTTTAAGTAAAGGAGATTAACCTCAACCTAACTTGGCCTCTTCTAATCAGCTGAAAAGATTTAAGAGCAAATTTAAGATTTCTGAGAAGAATAAATCTCATTAGTGGACTGTTAAAGAGTCTCCATAAAAAATTCCTTTAATACACACACACACACATACAACACAGAGAGACTGGTTTCGTTTCTGTGGTAGGACTTTGACTGATACGGAAGCCCTAAAAAATGTGTAGTTTTGTCTTTTTTGAAACTTTAAATAAGCAGTTGCGTACTGTAGCTCTTTCTCTGCAGTACTGTGGAATCCATTCATGTTGATGTGCACAGGTCTAGTTCATTTCTTTTAAATTTTGTACAGTACGACACTGTATGATATAACACACACCAGTTTCTTGCTAAAGGGCATTCACACTACTCTTATATTTTCCTTTCTGGAATAATAACACTATTATGGCAATGTGGCTATAATAGTCTTATATATGTTTCTTGGTGCACATATGTAGGAACATCACTAGAGAATACAAATAAGAGTAGAATTTTTGGATCTCAGAGTATCTGAATCTTCAACTTTCCTAAATAACCAAATTGCACCAAAATGTTGCATTTCTCATCAGAAAAAAAGAAAACAATTTGCACCCTGCCAGCAATATGTTGCAGCTTTAATTACTCGATGTTCTCAATAAAACCTGAAATTATCAATAAAAGCACTTCTAACAAAGATCAGATCTATTTGGAAAATGAATCAATAGAGCTTAACGAGGCCTTATACGTGAAAGGCAGAAGACAGAAAGGAGTCAAGAATCATTCTCAGATTTTTGACTTTTGTAACAATTAATATTTGCCTTAGGTGTCTTTTCTGGTTTTGTTTTTATCTCAAATACTTGTGATAAACTTGAACATGTTAAAAAAATTAATTTAACAGGCATTAAAACATAGTTGATTTACCATGTTGCCTGTAAGGCGGCAGCAAACTGATTCAGTTATACATATGTATATGTATATGTATGTACATTTTGTTTATAGTTCCTTAACTGGTTTGGGGATTGTCTGTATTTCTCAGATCAATATGCAGGAGCTTCGTTTGGCCACAAGGTGGCAAGCTAAGCATCTTCAAATTTAAAGCACAAAGCTGAGATCTAAGTGAACTTGACTCAGAAAGTTTATAAAGCGAGAATTCTTTCCTCGGTAGATTCTTTATGGATGTAATACACATGATTCTTACACGCTGTAATATCTTCCTATTTACCACTTTCTTCTATAAAGGAGTGATCAGAAGCCTTGCTATTTCTCCCTCTCTCTGCACATTCCAGCCTCAGGACATGATCCAGCTGCACCAAATTCCTCCAAGATGTGTATACCACTCTTTTTCTGCTTCCACGGCATGGGGGGCCATTGAGTGAATACTCTGCTATTTCTAGTCCACCTACTCAACAGAAAAATCAAACACAAGTCTCAAAGGCAACTCTGGAGAGGTCTGGGTCTGTTCCAGCAGTGATTCACCACTCCTCCGAACGCCCTAAAATATTTTTCTATATATGACTATTAGAGCTGGCATGTTTTCTTATGACATTTTTGTCTCCCCCTCCCCAAATGTTTGCTAGTTACCAATAGGAAGACATGATGGGTTTTTCTTTTCTCTGTTCTAGGGCCTTGCACTCCGGCTGCCCAGCTGATGGATCTCAATGAATGTTGACTAGCTCGCTGAATGAATGAAGCAAGGAAGAAAGGAATATTGAATGAAGGCGGATATTGTAATTTTGAGTAATTCATACGTTCCATCAATATGTATAGTGCTTAACACAGTGCTTATACTTTTAGAACTTCTATTATTTAATTAATTAAACTGATTTAAAAATAAACACACACTGAGTGGATTGTGAACAAGAAGCTGCTTCTGCCCATGAGGATCTAAGCCGAGAGGACTTGGGGAGACGGTACCGCCAGCGAAACGGAGAGCCAGGCGATGAGAGCACATGTCGATCAGTATTATATATACTGATTTTGTAAACTGATTCACTTAGTAAATGTGGTTAACTTACTGAGTTTGGCCACTGACACGGAAAGTTTCCATAAATCAGTTGACACATCAAATGTTAACAATATTACTGATTTTCCACAAAGGCTACAATTTAACAAACACATGATACTTATTTTTTTGAAGGTTCTCAGTCTAGAGTTACAAGGATCCCAGTGGAACTGTAATTCCTTCTAATTAAAAGCTTCGACATGCTCACGTGTGCCATAAGGCTCTAGCCACCATATGCTGTACTGGAATTCAGACCTGACTCCATCTCTTTAGTCCTGTGAATATAAACTCCTTCCTCATCAGTAATTTTTTTGCCTTTGATCTTCTTGGGTTTAAACCTAGGAGGTTTCTTCTCTGTATTAACTTATTCTAGAATTTTTATTCAATTTCAATTTAAAATTGATTATATTAATAGTTATGGAACCCCTACTGAGTACAAGGAAATGGGCTGTGCTCAAACATTGTGACACACTATTTATTTTTAGCTCCCATTTTGATAAAGGCCTATTCTGTGCCAGGTACTCTTCTACGAGGAAGAATCTAGGTAGCAAAGATTTCTATCATATGAGGATCTTATCTACTTGTTGGGAATACACAGAAAGAACTTCATCCCAAAAGTTTTTGCATATATTTTTTAGATTCTTTAAAGAAGACAGCTGCTAAAGATTGTATATAGCCTGGGCCACACATTTGAAAACTTGATTTTTTTCCCTTAAGTCAAATCTAGTAGAAAAACCATAGTATATTGATTTTAGCCAGCATTCTCAAATGGTGCAAGTCAGCATATAAATTGCTGTTGACTATTATTGAATACCCACAGTATGCCAGGCACTATTAATTCAGCTGAAACTCATTAATTCAAGTGAATAACTAGGTCCCCATTAAGAGGGCTCACATTTTACAAATGACCAAGCAAGAGAAAAACACCCAGCTGAAAGGCAACAGAACTGGCAGGCACTTCCATCATCTGCTGTTAATTGGAAGAAGTAGAACTTAATTTTATTCAGAATAATTTTCCATTATGGCTTTGGAAAGTAATGAAACCTCAGAGGATCTGAATGGGCTCCTCTAAAAAACTTTCCATGAGACAAGACAGATGGGTTGAAGGAGGAGAGGGGTCTTCTTTAGAAATTTTCAGGACTTAAAATGACATCTACAGTTTTGTGGCCAAAGAACCAGAGAAATCACATTATTTTCCCTGGCCATCCAAGGACTGCTCCCTTTGAGACCAATTTGAGGATGAGAGTAATGGAGGGTTGAGAGAAGAAAATGAAGGCCACGCTGAACTTGAGAACCTGCTCCTCTAAGAGTTCTGGGTGCCCTCCCTTGCTGTGAAAGTAATTAGAAGTTGATATTCTGGAGTGAGTACTCACATTTTTATATGACTTGATATTACATCTTCCTAATGATTTCTTACTAGTGTCTTTCGATCATCACATCTTATTTTAACAAATATTTATTAAGCATTTCTATTGAGCTAAGCAGTCTGTTATCTATTCCCAGATATGAGGAGTAAAATAATTAACCAAACAATTGTATCCCCTGCCCTCATAAAGATTACATGGAGTAGGGAAGACTGAAACTTAATGCATTGATGGCCACTTAAATATAGCCCTAATAAAGTATACTAAACATTTGGAGTGTGTACCCATAACTAGAAATGCATATGGTTCAACAGGTCTGGATGATAATACAAATGATAGGTATGCTTTACTGATCACCTATGCAGTTCTTGCCACTATGCTAAGTACTCTGCATTATTTTTTATTTCACAACTACTGTGCAAGAACCAGATAACCTCCTGTCACTGATGAGACTCTTGCCCTGTGGACTTCAGGACGCCAGATGCTACAAAACGTATCTCAGCAACAAGCTGGTTATAGTATGAGGACTGCCATTTTGTCAACTCGTTTTTAAAAGTCAGTTTACTTATATGTTTTAAATTTGTATTGGTGTATAGTTAATTCACAATGTGGTAAATAAGTACAGTTTCATAAGTACAGCAAAATGACACAGTTTTGCATACCCATTCTTTGTAAGAGTCTTTTCTCATACAGGTTATCACAGAATATTGAGGAGAGTTTTTAAATATTTAATGTTTAAATGTTTAATGTTCCATGTTCAAATATTTCCTTGTCTGTGAAGCCTTCTATCCAGGAAACCAGTGTTTTCTCTTGTGTGGTTTCCAATACTCATGGCTTAAACTCCCATATATTGAGATGCAATTGGTCTATTTATATGTCTGACTCCCCTACTGGGCTATAATCTTGATGAATGAGACTAAGGTTTAACTGAACTAATTATTTTTGTATCTCTTGCATCTTATAAGCTCAGTACTTGATATTTATAGGTACTCAATAAATATTTATTGAATCTTTGTCAACTGAAATAAAATGTGCTCTTATACTCTACAAGCCTGCCACATATACTGGAAACTACAGAGAGCATTTCGTTTGAATCACAAAGAAAAACTGAAAGGCAAAGTGTTCACTGATAAGTATCTAGAATGGATACTTGGACCTGGCACACAACAGATATCCATTTGAGGATTTAAAATGGACAATTTCTTTATTTCCTGTGTTGATGAACACTGTTTAAGTGTCAGAGAAAATAGCAGCTAGGTTTCAACCAAAGAGATAATTTAGCCTTGGGCTTGTTTTGCAATCTTGACTTATGTTAAGTGTAATGGGGGAAAAATGTGCTTTGAAAAAGTACACTTTAAAGATCAAGCAAAGTCTAATAGCATCGCGACCCTGAAGCTGGAAACAGGTGCTGATACGTCCTTTGGTTCAGTCTCCTGCCTCCGTGACCTGCTCAGGCCTGAGGACGTTCACAGACTGAACAACGACTGCCAGGTCACCCGTCTCCTCTCAACGGGAGCTCTTCTCACAACTGTCTGTACTCTGCTGAACATAAGCTCTAAAGCACCATTAAATGCAAAATTAAAAAAAAATAAAGAAAAGAAACATTGCTCCCTACTTCCTTCTCTGCAGCCAGAGAACTCACTTGTTTCTGAGGGACAGTCCAGCTTGATTCAGATTCCCACTGTCTATTGTGAAGCCTTCTTTGCATCCTCTTAAAGCATTTTATCACTCAATGCTTGTCATAGCCAGCTTGAGATCAAAGTAGAGTATTTTGGAATTGCCTGCATCATTTATTCAAGTAAGAATCTTAGAGATGTGTGCATCCCGCCTTACAACTAAATCAATTCTAACAGTCCTCTTGTCTTATGTTTCTTGATATTCCTCCAAGCAACTAGCATAGTCTCTGCTCCTTGTACACATTATAATAAGGATGTAATTTCTTCTTCATGAAGAAGCAAATCCAACTTTTTTAAAAGCACAATTCAATTCCATATAACTAGGTTTATCTTTGGTAACATTTCTAGAAAAAAATCCATTCCCTATCAGGCCACATTCCTTGTGCCTAGCATAGGGACTGATCTACAATGGCCTCTGAATAAATACATGTTGACTGAATGAAGGAAGACTCTACTGACAGCTGTGGACTTCCCAGCCTAATCTAACAGTGGGCTGTCTCCAAACATGACGCTGAGTAAATGAGTGAGTGAATTCACACCCATATGTCCATATATGCAAGGAACACTATGCATAAAGCTATTGTGATTTTCTTTATTTAATATCAATGCTAATACATTTTTAAAAAGCCTGACATTTTTTGAGGCCTTTTTCTAACATAATTAGTAAGGAGAAAAGACTGGATGACCTTTTAACAGCACTCCCCAGAGCTGAAAGAAATCATGCTTTTCTCCAGAACCTGGAATTTCTGCTATGAACAGCAGCGCTGGGAGCTCCCTGGAAGGGTCAAAACGTGTCCCAGCACAGGACATGGGGGCAAAGCTGACAGATGGGGTGTGGATGCCGTCCCTGTAAAAGCAATTAAAAAACAGACCATAAAACCAGCTTTGTTCTTGCAACTTCTTACAACTCTGGAGCTCTTAGCCCCAGAAAGTTTCTGTAAAGCAGCTAAATGAACACAGTATGACTACCATGATTCTTAGGACTTGGTGTCCCATCTCTGCCCCTGAGTAGACAGTGTCTTTAGCAAAAGTACTTTTCTTTGTCTGGCAGACAGATCCCTCATCCAAAATTTATTAGGGAACTAGGCTAGAACAGCGGTTCTCTGTTGTGCTGGGGAGTTTTTAATGTGTCCTCTTCACGGGCGAGAAGCACTGAAAGTATTCTGATTGCAAATCATGTACTTGAGAAAACGGAGAGCAGATTTCAGAGGCTATAACATCAAATCTCACTCCCGTGCTTTCTGTTGTGTTGGCTTTAAAGGAAGAGAAGGGAGCCAGCTTACAGTAAATTCAACCACAAAAAAGCATGGCTATTTTATCTCAGAACTATTGTTGTTCGGTAGCTAAGTCACATCCGACTCTTTACAGCCCCGTGGACGGCAGCACACCAGGCTTCCCTGTCCTTCACCATCTCCTGGAGTTTGCTCAGGCTTATGTCCACTGAGTCGGGGATGCCAGTCTAACCATCTTGTCCTTTGTCGCCCTCTTCTCCTCCTGCCCTCAACCTTTCCCAGCATCAGGGCCTTTTCCAGAAAGAACTATCATAAGGGACCCTAACCCTAAGAGCTAGCTGCAAAGTTGTCTTTCTCTGTAATATTTTGAGGGATTTAATCAACGCGGGTATGTTGATAGGAATAAGTTGCCTGTCATAGAAGAAAAACTGCTGAAAATGGTGGGCAAGTGGCTGGCTAAATCATTGCTAGCACAGAGCTGTAGCAATTTGGATCAGAGTAGACCCCAGAGTACTGGCTGTGCAGAGTCACTGGGGACACAGCAAATGTCCCCAAAGGAAGACTTCCATTTCCTGAAAGAACCTTACCCGAGAGGGTAGTACTTTATTCTTCCTTAATTTGGTGAGAATGAAAAAGGGCTGGTTGGAAGAAGAGTAATACAACTCTAAAAGCTTGAAATGCCTCTAACTTCAAATATATAACTTCAAATAAATAGCACCTCCATTTCTTTGCTATTCTACATATAATGTGTTTAATTAATATTTATATAGATTTTTATTTAATAAAAAGTTCTTCTCACAGAACTATGTTGAATCATAGCTATAGGTCTCCAATTTTCATAATTGTCAAATGGTTTGGGCTAAAGAGTATCTAAGGTCCCTCATCCCCGTTTCAATGATTTTTTAAATAGCAGAGATGTGAGTGTATGACTACTTCCACCTGGTGGCTGCTACCTTAACTGTACTCATTAAACCTGTAAGTCACTCCTGTTTTCCAGCTATGTTTGCAGTTTCAGTCCTGTTTAGTGACCGGATCCCAGTGCAACCTGCTGTGATGAATTTGTAAGTTGTAGTGGCCTCGCAAGCTATTCCATATGATTTTGTGAGACATTAAAAAAGACATTAAAAATTGTATTCTAATTTTAAAGACCTCTAGAGACAGATTCTCCAACTTCTCTTACGTCACCGTTTCTGTGTTTAACCACATTTGAAGTTCTTCCTGGTATTAATCCTTCCTGTTGCATTATTGATGTATGTTTAAAGCACTTTCTTCTAAACTCCAAAGCAAAGCTAAAATGTTTTCATCTTTGTTGGATGAAATTAAAAGGACATACACACAGGTGTTAACACTGTTTCCAAAAGAAGTCTCTGACATATAAAACTTAGGCCTTTCTCAGTCACTACCATGCACTTAAAAATATCCATACAATGTCTCCATTAGCTGAAGCATGGGCTGTCAACGTAGCAGAAGGGGGAATTAGCGAGGCTGTAGGAATCTGGTGTAAATCATCTACTGGCTACTTGCTGTACAACACTGGGGAGATTAATTTCATGATCAGTTTCCATTTGTATATGAAGATAAAATTAAATAAAGTGACTAGAATATAGCAGTGTCTAATAAATGTTAGCTAGCTTTCTGCGGCACACAAAGCATTATGAATGCTACTGAAGAAAGAGTTCCAGCCCTGAAAAATTCAGCACAATGCATGGAGCAAACCGTGTGCTCAACATGTATCTGTTGAATGAATGAATGGGTATTCAGTTCAGCTCAGTTCAGTTCAGTCACTCAGTCGTGTCCAACTCCTTGTGACCCCATGAATCACAGCACGCCAGGCCTCCCTGTCCATCACCAACTCCCGGAGGTCACTCAGAGTCACGTCCATCGAGTCCGTGATGCCATCCAGCCATCTCATCCTCTGTTGTCTCCTTCTCCTCCAGCCCCCGATCCCTCCCAGCATCAGGGTCTTTTTCAATGAGTCAGCTCCTCGAATGAGGTGGCCAAAGTATTGGAGTTTCAGCTTCAGCATCAGTCCTTCCAATGAACACCCAGGACTGATCATCTTTAGGATGGACTGGTTGGATCTCCTTGCAGTCCAAGGGACTCTCAAGAGTCTTCTCCAACACCACAGTTCACAAGCATCAATTCTTCGGTGCTCAGCTTTCTTCACAGTCCAACTCTCACATCCATACATGACCACTGGAAAAACCATAGCCTTGACTAGATGGACCTTTGTTGGCAAAGTAATATCTCTGCTTTTGAATATGCTATCTAGAGTGGTCATAACTTTCCTTCCAAGGAGTAAGCATCTTTTATTTATTTATTTATTTTTATTTAAACTTATTTATTTTAAACATAGCCTTGACTAGACGGACCTTTGTTGGCAAAGTAATGTCTCTGCTTTTCAGTATACTATCTAGAGTGGTCATAACTTTCCTTCCAAGGAGTAAGCATCTTTTAATTTCATGGCTGCAATCACCATCTGCAGTGATTTTGGAGCCCCCCAAAATAAAGTATTACTCACATTCAAATGTCAGTTGAGAAGGATCACTTGGTAGACACTGATGCTCTAGTTCAAATTTACGTGGGTAGGAGGTGAGCTTGATCGCAAAACAGGCTATGAGAACAGGACACAGATCATGTAACATATTGCTACAAATTGTATTTAGTTGTACTGATATCAGCTTCCCCTAGGAGCTGATGAACTCCTTCAAGGCAGGGGCTACATTTTAAGTATATTTCCATCCTCTATACTAATCACTAGTAGTGATTGCTCTTCACTATCTATTACAACTATTACTAGTCACTAATAGTTGATCACTAATTAAAGTGAAAGTGTTAGTCGCTCTGTCATATCTGACCTTTGTGACCACATGGACTATAGAGTTCACCAGGCTCCTCTGTCCATGGAATTCTTTAGGCAAGCATCCTGGAGTAGACTGCCATTCCCTTCTCCAGGGCACCATCCCAACCTAGGGATAGACTAATATGACCTTCTCATTAATATTTAATCTAATTGAGTACTGCTGACCAACCTAGACAGCATATTAAAAAGCAGAGACATTACTTTGCCAACAAAGGTCCATCTAGTCAAAGCTATGGTTTTTCCAGTGGACATGGATGGATGTGAGAGTGGGACCATAAAGAAAGCTGAGTGCTGAAGAATTGATGCTTTTGAACTGCGGTGTTAGAGAAGACTCTTGAGAGTTCCTTGGACTGCAAGGAGATCCAACCAGTCTATCCTAAAGGAAATCGGTCCTGATTATTCATTGGAAGGACTAATGCTGAAGCTGAAACTCCAATATTTTGGCCACCTGATGAGAAGAGCTGACTCATTTGAAAAGACTCAGATGCTGGGAAAGATTGAAGGTGGGAGGAGAAGGGGACGGCAGAGGATGAGATGGTTGGATGGCATCACCGATTCAATGGACATGGGTTTGAGTAAACTCCGGGAGTTGGCGATGGACAGGGAGGCTGGGGTGCTGCGGTCCACGGGGTCGCAAAGAGTCGGACACGAGTGAGCTACTGAACTGAACTGGACTGACCCCTAACATAACCACTATCTCTAGATGCAATTTCACTTGATGAAGTAATGATATTTCTCTTTTATATAAGCAAATGAAACTCTAAGCAAATAGAAGCTCTTTCTCAGATACACAGTATTGGTTTTAATCTTTAATAGCCCAGGGTTTCCTTAGAAACTGACTCCCAACTATCTATAGACATCAAGGCAAAAAAATGGTTAAATGTTGGACACACAGAGAATTTAAGGGAGAAGGGCAAAGACCCTCTGACCCCCAAGATTTCAGCTGGTGCAAAAAATGTCAGGGGAAGCCCTCTGTCACAACGTGACAGGCCGAGTTGGTAATCCACTGTATGAGTGTTAACCGGGAGCATGTGGTTTCAGAGAAGCACAGCTGTTTGTCATCAAGAGCAAGGCCACCACGCTGCCACAGTTCCTCGCTCCACTTTAAAGTGGATTTTAGGATACGTTTTGTGAAAACTGTGCTATAAAAAGCCCTGATGCCGTCCTTTCTCGGGTCTGCAGCATGAAGAGGGTCAGCTTTACTTAAGTGATTGGCTTCCTGTTTTTCTTAATTATACAAAATGGGGACAATGCAAAACACAGCTGGGGCAAACTCAGATGTTGCTCAAAGCCTGAAACATGTAACAACTTGGTGATAAAAAACAGAAAATTCTTGCTGGTGAGGAGACAGCAGCAGTGCCACACTTGCAGGGGCGTGCTTACTATGGCTGAGAAGCTCATTTCACCTCGGAAAATAAGACAAGGAGACTGTCTTGCCACGGGGTATAAATGGTAGCATTTAACTTAGACACGTGCATGTGATTGAATAGAACCGAAAAGAAGAGGAAGAAAGGGGTGAGGGAGAGCAATGATTACGGGTGATTACGATTTTGATACCTAGAGGGCAGTGAGGAATTTCTTTGTAATCTGCAATGCGCACCTGTGTACATAGTTGCTTAGTCGTGTCCGACTCTTCGTGACCCTATGGACTGTGGCCCGCCAGGCTCTTCTGTCCATGGGATTTATCAGGCAAGAATACTGGAGTGGGTTGCCATTTCCTCCTCCAGGGGATCTTCCGGACCCAGGGATCGAACCCACATCACCTGCAGATTTTGCACTGGCAAGCAGGTTCTTTCCCACTGAGCCACCTGGGAGTCACAGGGATTTCTCTGGTATATATGAAGAGTCAAACTACCCTAGGCGGTGAGAAAGGAAGCAGCCAAGTATACTGTGAGTAGACAGTTATTGAACATGGCATGGAATGTGGCCTCCTGGGGAAGGGAGGCTGTATTGCTTAACCAGGATTTGGAACAGGTATTCGGTACAAGGTGACTTTAAAGGAACTCTTCATCCATTTGTTGGCTCCTTGGTGGATCACTACTCATCTTTCAAGGCTGAGTTCAAGTACTACCTCCTCTGAAATACCACATCTTCTTTGCATCTCCTCTGGTGCTGTGTAGCACTTACCAAACTATCACCATTGGTGGTGTGTACATCTGCCTTCCGCTATACTGTATCTTAAGTCGCTTCAGTCGTGTCTGACTCTTTCGGCCCTATAGCCCACCAGGCTCCTCTGTCCATGGGACTCTCCAGGTAAGAATACTGGAGTGGTTGCCATTTCCTCCTCCAGGGGACCTTCCTGACCCAAGGACCAAACCTGCATGTCTTATGTTTCCTGCATTGGCAGGCAGGTTCTTCACCACAAGCGCCACCTGTGAAGCCCTCCTGCTCTATTATGAGCTCCTTAAAAGCAGAAGTTATAACTTGATCATTTTTCTAACTCCCCCAGCAATTAGCATCAGGCAAGACCTTAAGAGTTCAATAAATGTTAACTGAATGAGTTAATCAATCAATCTGAGTAAACATATGGTTGATAAAATATAGATATCTTTATGTGTTCAACCTCATTGCTAGAGTATGCAAATAAATTCAATTCAATACACCTCTAATTTATCATGCACTTACTGTGTGTGAGATGCTGTGCTTGATGCTGTTAAAAGAGAGTGTCTCCTAAATGCGAAACCTGTTGCTGAACTGTTGTAGGTTTGAAGCCCTGATTTCCAGGATTCCATAGTCACCAGTGGCTAACCAACTGCTCTATTGTATCAAATAGATTAATTGACCTGAGCATGACCATAGTTGTCTCACAATATCTGTTTCTTCTTCCACTATATTAACAAAGCCTCAACATTTTAGTTGAATATAAAGAGGTAAGAAGAAGTTTCTTCTACGAGAGCTCAGACAATCCTAGAAAGTAAGAAAATTATGCTTCCAAGGCTTGCTAACATTGTTCAACATTCCAGCATGTTATAAAAGGAGGTTTCTTGAGAAAAGAGGCCATATCGCTGAGTTACGATTTAAAATAAGTCTTATGTGTTGAGCAATTTTTTTTTTTAAACTGGTTATATGTAAAAGTGATTCCTGTTTCATGAATTTCTACCTATTTTTCATAGCTGCTACAGAATAATACTCGTTACTCATTACTTTTACAAAATATTCCACAAACTTCCCTGTAGCTACTCGTGGCCATGTGATAAACCTGGGCCAGTGGAATGCAGGCAGAAGTACTTTGTGGCAGTTTCTGGAAACATTCCTCAAGACAGGGTATTTGTGCTCCCTTTCCCACCGTGTCTTTGTCTTGCCATTTTGACCTAAGATGGAGGCTTCTTGAGGATCAACAAGAGGGGTAAACACGGGGGCACTGACCCGGCAGCGACTTACCCTGCACTGAATACCTGGGCCTTACAAGCAGAGGGAAAGAAGCCTCCACTCTAACTAAGCTCCTGCTCCTTTGGTGTCCTACCAACCAGAAGCAGTGCCCAATCCCGGCTAAACATCACTGTTGACATGTGGTTTCAACTCAGCTGTGGATGAGGTGGGAGCGGTGGTTAGATGGGGAGGTGGATGTCTGTATGTAAGGACGACCTTCAAATGAGTAACAACTGAACAATGAATGAAGGACTTTGAATCGATATGATTTTCTGACAATCACCCACATCAGTCACCTTGCAGTTTCATGCCCTCCTGTCTCTGATTATGTAGCCCTCTGCTCACTTCTTTACTTCATATGACACACTAAGGTGTTGTCTACAAAAAGAACGTTCCCCTGACTCCCTTTCTGGGGCTAGGTACTTCATCTGTACTCACTTGTAGTCCCAAGTGTAAATTGTTGACTTAGATTTGATATCTCATAATTGTAATCAATTGCTCTTTTCTTCGGAGAAGGCGATGGCACCCCATTCCAGTACTCTTGCCTGGAAAATCCCGTGGATGGAGGAGCCTGGTAGGCTGCAGTCCATGGGGTCACAAAGAGTTGGACATGACTGAGCGACTTCACTTTCACTTTTCACTTTCATGCACTGGAGAAGGAAATGGCAACCCACTCCAGTGTTCTTGCCTGGAGAATCCCAGGGACGGGGGAGCCTGGTGGGCTGCCATCTATGGGGTCTCAGAGAGTTGGACATGACTGAAGCGACCTAGCAGCAGCAGCAGCAGCTCTTTTCTTTCTCTCCCCTCTATAAATTGTAAGATTCTTGAAAGACAGGATAACATTGGATCTCTAAAAGTTCAATGTCTATCACACAGTAGCTATCACATAATAGCACATAGCAGTATTACACAGATACCCTATCCCATTATCTGCTTTCCTTTCAATAATATGAAAGACCTAAAGCCTACCGCTGGTCAGCCCCTAGAGTCTGGGTCATCCCTGGATCCCGTTGCAGACAGTTCCTTGATTTTCATGACCCTTGTCTCTGAGGACATCTTTCCTTCTCCCTTCCCCTCCTCTGTATCAACTTAGTTCAGAAAATGTATTTTAGGCGCCTACTTGGCCAGATACTGGGCTGGAAAAAATGTTTTAAAATCAGTTTGTCAAAATTTTTTCCTCTGCATTTTATTCTTTTCTGCCAGTTTCTTCATAGAGTGGAGTTATCCTCGTGACTCAAAGCTTGAGGACTAGGAAAGGGGGGGTTGGAGGAAAATCTGTCTTTTGACATTTAAGAGATATGTGCTAAAATTAGGGAACAGCTAGCACTTCTATTTAATAGTCAGATGAGGCCACACACATTTATGAACATTTGAAATAGCCCAGTTTTGTTTCTCCAGGCCACAGAGGCCGATGCTACAAAGGAGAGTGCGTGGACATGAAGGAGAAGTCCTGCTTTGTCATGGATGCAAGGGTCCTGCTGCTAGGGGGGCTGGCTGTTTCTTACTCTGGATGCTCTTCTCCTCCCCCTGCTCCCCCTCCTCCCCTTCCTCTTCCCCTCCCCCTCCTCCCCTTCCTCCTCCCCATCCCTCTTGTTCTCCCCTTACTCCTTTATTCTTTCCTTTCTCCTTCTTCTCTTTCTGCTTCCTCATCTCTGTCTCTGTCTAGTCCTTCTCCCCATCCTTCTTCCTTTTTCTCTTTTTTCTCCCCCACCCCCTCCCCTTGCAATCAGAAGAAACCAAAGACTATCTCATACCCATTTCAGAGGGACACACACCAGCAGAACTCTGACAATGGATTGCTCACGAGGAAGCCAGTCTTGGTCTCTCTAGTGTCTTCCTCTTGGTGGCTAGCCTGGCGCTCTCCCCTCCTCCTGCTTACCAATGCCAAGTGCTCACAAGTATATCCTGCATTTGTACACACTCAATGCCTTTTCCCCACTTGCCAATCAATAGCATATTTTTCTCCCACACAGCTTCAGGAGAGGTGACATGTAGATGTACAAAGCCTCAGAATTCCAGCTACAGTTAACTGTAGAGACTCACAGAATGAATTAAGGAGAAGTGGCTATGTGGGGCGGGGGAGGGAATGCCCAGGTTTTCAAACATGTGGTGGCTCAGATGGTAAAGCATCTATCTGCAATGCAGGAGACCCAGGTTCGATCCCTGGGTTGGGAAGATTCCCCAGAGAAGAAAATGGCAGCCCACCCCAGTACACTTGCCTGGAAAATCCCATGGACGGAGGAGCCTGGTGGGCTACAGTCCATGGGGTCAGAAAGAGTTGGACATGACTGAGTGACTTCACTTTCACTTGGAAAAGTGGCCCATGAACCTAGATGTTATAATAACACTGCCCCTTTCTCCAGGCATTTCCTCAGAGTGAAGCTGTTACTTTGCTCCGGGCTGGAAGCTCTGAGTCACTCTCAAAGCTTCTTATGAACAACTGAAAAGGACTCTGAAGATTTCTGAAGGGAACCTGTGATGGGAGAATCACAGAATATGCTGGGAAGGGGGCTTCATGACTATTCAACCTACTCCTTTGTTTCACAGAAAAGGAAGTGAGGACCAGGGAGGGATGTGACTGGTCCAGCCACACAGCATGTCGGTTCCCTCTGGACTGAGGGCACAGAGGCTCCGAGTCTCCTGTCCTTCAGCCCAGCTTTCTCCAGTGATGCGGTGCTCCCACTCCCTCTGGGCAGTTTATGGAATGAAGGAGCCTGAACGTGATGCAGTGAAAGTGAAGGTCACTCAGTCGTGTCCAGGTCTTTGCAACCCCATGACTATACAGTCCATGGAATTCTCTAGGCCAGAATACTGGAGTGGGTAGCCTTTCCCTTCTCCAGGGGATCTTCCCAACCCAGAGATCGAACCCAGGTCTCCCACTTTGCAGGCAGATTCTTTATCAGCTGAGCCACCAGGGAAGCTCCACTGTGATGCAGAGACTGAGATTTAGGAAAAGGCAGGTATCATTCCAAAAACTGATCTTCCTCACCAGAAGAAAAGAAAGGCAACCTCATGCTTACTGCTGCAGAGTGTATAACTTGGAAATAATGGTACGGGGCACATATTACTCCACTAAGCTCCCTTTAATAAAAACAAACAAACAAACAAACAAACAAACAAAATACCAAAAACAGTACATTAAACTTCTTAAACAGAAATGTCCAATTTACATATTTTTGTCAATGTGTGCCTGCTTCATCTCTTTCTTTTTGGATCAGGCTTTATCTACATATGTTCTAAATTTTACTACTTGGGAGTCTGATGACAATTAGACTTTTGTATTTTATATATATATATATATATATACACACACACAATATTGGAACCAAGCTATGGCTCCTTCTTATTTAACTTATATGCAGAGTGTATCATGCAAAATGCTCGGCTGGATGAAGCACAAGCTGGAATCCAGATTGCCGGGAGAAATATCAACAAACTCAGATATGCAGATGACACCACCCTAATGGCAGAAAGTGAAGAGGAACTAAAGAGCCTTTTGATGAAGGTGAAAGAGGAGAGTGAAAAAGCTGGCTTAAAATTCAACATTCAGAAAATTAAGATCATGGCATCCAGTCCATTCACTTCATGGCAAATAGATGGGGAAAAATTGGAAACAGTGACAGAATTTATTTTCTTGGGCTTCAAAATCACTGTGGACAGTGACTGCAGCCATGAAATTAAAAGACACTTTCTCTTTGGAAGAAAAGTTTAAGACCAACCTAGACAGCATATTAAAAAGCAGAGACGTCACTTTGCCGACAAAGGTCTGCATAGTCAAAGCTATGGTTTTTCCAGTGGTCATGTATGGGTGTGAGAGTGGGACCATAAAAAAGGCTGAGCACCGAAGAATTGATGCTTTTGAATTGTGGTGCTGAAGAAGACTCTTGAGGGTTCCTTGAACAACAAGGAGATCAAATCAGTCAACCCAAAAGGAAATCAACCCTGAATATTCATTGGAAGGACTGATACTGAAGCTGAAGCTCCAATATTTTGGCCACCTGATGTGAACAGCCGAATCACTGGAAAAGTCTCTGATGCTGGGAAGGAGTGAGGGCAGGAGAAGGGGGTGACAGAGGGTGAGATGGTTGGATGGCATCATCAACTCAATGGACATGAGTTTAAGCAAGCTCTGGGAGATGGTGAAGGTCAGGGAAACCTGGCGTGCTACAGCCCATGGGATTGCAGAGAGCTGGACAGGACTTAGTGAGTGAACAACAGCAGCTCCTTGAAATCTTTTCTTGAGCTTTGAACATTGTCTACAATGATCTTTAGAACATGTTAATACTCGTGTGTCCCTCTAGAAGACGATTAACTGAGCACAGGCTTTCCTATGTCTGGAACCATAGTGAAAGGTGTGGAATCTCAGGACACTCTATATCCTCAGCCTGCTGGTCATCACATCGTGCCCGCTGCTCTTGGTACCTCAGCTCTGGCATGTTCCTGCCAGGAAGCCCCGTCCTTCCCTGAAAGATACTCTTGCTCCTGGGTTTCCCATCCTAGTGGCTGGCATCACCATCTCCACACTTGCCCAAAGCAAAACCTTGGGCATTGTCTCACCCTTCCCCTTGCTGCTTTTCCACCCTCAACCACCATCCACCCAGCTGCCTGATCATAAATCTGCCCATGTTAATATGCCTCTGAAATCTCCCCCAGCTCCACAAAGCTTCCCTCCATCAGGACCACCATCAGCTCTCTTTTGGATACATGCTTTGATTTGCTGCCCTATGCTAAGCTGGGTCCTTTCCAAAATATTTACATATCATTGGCACTGAAGCGATTTGCCATTTGAGCTAAGCAAATTCTGTCACTGGCTTCTTGTACGCCATTAATGTTCCCTTGCCCTCAGTTTAAAATCAGAGTCCTACACCAGCTTCTCTGTGATCTCAGCTCTCTCCTTGTTTCTAGCTTCATCTCCTGTAAATCTCCATTTTGCCCATGTTGAATCACTTAGAGGTAGCTCCTTCTGACACACAGAATCCATACGCTCCACACGGAGCAGTCACACGCTCCACTTTCCCCGCAACATTCCTTGCTCAGTTACCTCCTTTACATCAGACTTCGACAGCCTCTTCCGGGAAGCTTCGTGCTAACCTCCAACTCCCAGGCTGGATAAAGAGAAGTACGTCCTTCTGTAAAACCCTGTGCACGAGTCCCTTAGAGCACTTTTCACACTGAAGTATCAAGTATAGATGTTCGTGTGTCTATCCCCTACGACCTAGGGGCTATTTGACACTTGAGTTGATTTATGTCATCATCCATCCTGCATAGCGGTTTTCATCTTTGGCTAAATAGTAGGATCACTTGGGAAAACTTGAAAAAAAAAATGGCCAGGTCCCACTCCAGACCAATTAGAATCTCAGGGGGTAAACAAAACACACTCCTCACCTCCCAACCTTTGCACTGACTGTTCCCTCTGCCTGGAAAGCCGTTCTCACAGGCTCACACCCTCTCCTTTGTCAAGTCTTCCTCAGATGTCACTTTCTTAATGGGGCCTCGTCTGATCTGTTTAAACTTGGTAGAACATTTACCCCACATTCCCCGGGATTAATAGTCTCCCATGTTATACAATGCACTTTTAAACTATTATTATTTTTTGTCTGCCTCTCCAGGTATAAGAATCAGTTATTTGGTTCACTAATGTAGCATCAGTGGCTGGCACATAGTAAATGCTTATTATCTAATAACATCTTATCAGATATCTATATTATTATATAGTAACATAGACAACAATTAACATTATCTAATTATGTTTAAATAGATAAATGAGTGGATTCTACTTGCCATCTCTGGTTTAGTGGAAAGAGTTGTTTGTAAGTCTGCAAAGTTATGAAAGCCTATAGAAGTGGAATTGATTAATTCTGCCTCCTAGGAATCAACAAGTGCTTCAAGAAGGAGGTGATAATTAAGCTGAGCCTTGAAGGACTTTCCAAGCAGAGAAAGAGGATAAGTTATTAAAATACATAGTGCCTCGGTAACTACCAAGCTCAGAGTCCAACATACTGTGGTCATTCTATAATGTCTTACTAACACCAACAGAAAATTCAGAGGGAATAAGAAGAGAAAGTTCATGGATCATGTTGAATGGGTGGAGTGGGCAAGTCATAAGTGAAAAGACCGAACTGATGAATTTTGACTAAATTAAATAATTTTCTTATTAGATAATTAACTCATTGAAGAGAACCAACATGTATTTTTAGTATCTCATTCATATATATATATATATATGCATGCTTACGATATGAGTTGCTACCATATACTTGTTGCTCATATCGTTCTTGTTAGTTTTCACATATGCCTTCCACTATTATTCAACTTTGTGTGTGTGTGTGTGTGTGTGTATGTTCTACCCACCGACATGGAAGTTCCAGTAACACAAATAAGGGCCTCATGGTCTCTCTTTCGCACTCACTGCAGCAGCAGGCCCGAACAGTGCGCAGGGCACAGATATACCAGCAGCACACTCTAGCAGGATGCCCACAGAACTGTCCACAAAGACTTAACAAATAATAGCTCTCCTAAAAATGCATTCATTCCTGTTTTTATTCATTTAGACAAAATGCTTATTCTATACTTCACTACGTACTACATGTCAGACATCGCATTAAGGACCAGAGACACAGGCACAGAATTTAACCTCTGCTATGAAATCTCAGTGGGGGATAGAAAGAAACAATCACAGCTCACGGATTAAGTGCTATACTGTGGGTGACCCTGGAGTACCTTATAAACACAAAGAGGTGCAGCTAATCTAACATAATGAAGACAAGGGCCAGGGGACTTCCTGACAATGTTATTCTTGGCATCTTTTGCTCTGAAAATGATGTACACGTCAGATATTTTGTGTAGATTTAAATTTTATTTTCAGAGGTATATTCTCATAGAGATAATTATGATACCAATAAAAAGACACTACCCTGTGTAAATCGCATATTAAAGGAGAAATAAAGATTTCTGATAATACCTTAATCCAGTTCTCTTTCATTCAAAAATCACTACTACTAATTAATAATATATCATAATTTGTTATTTCCTATGAGAAAGGACAAAAAAAAGTACTAGGATTTTGTCAAGGGGCAAGAAAATTCTCAGAAGTTCCATGATTCAATTGTAATCAAAGGTGAGTAGTACTTAACCATGTGGAGAAAACAAGGGAGGAAGGACATTCTAAGGATGGAATGAATATACACGCAAAGGCCCAGAGGCATATGAAGAATGGCTAGTGTGGAGATCTTAGGAATATGTTGCTATAGTACTATAGGTATATGGGGAAGCTGGCAAAGAGAATCTGTGGGATATGGACACAGTGTGAAAAACACAGGAATAGGTCAAAGTCTTAAAGGACTGGATACACGGAGGAATATGATAATGGCAGCCATAAGCTAGGGATGGAGTGGGTGAGTAGGCAGGGAGGCAGACAGACCAGTTAAGTGATCCCTGTAATAGCAATTCAGGGTAGGCAGGAGAAAGGGCTACATTAAAACAATGTCAGTCCAAGAGAGAACCGCAGATGGAGGCGTACTTGACAGGATTTGGTGGCTGATGGGATGCGGGGGCTGATGGAGAAGGAGATGTCTGGGATGACTCCCAAGTTTCTGGCGTGAGCATCCGAGTGCCTGGAAGGTGCCACTCACCGCAAGAATGAGGGCAAGAGGAAGGCACGATGCCGAGCAAGTTTGACGCGTGCGAAGCCCACGATGCTGAGTAGTGAGGTGAGTGTGTCTCATTGGCCGACTTCTGGAGCTCACAGGGAGGAAGATGCGAATAGAGGGACCATGGGCACCTCAGTAACCCACTCACTGCTTATCCCCTTCTTCAGTGTACTCAGGGTCTACAGCAATATGCCAGGGGCTTCACAAAACCACGGAGATTTTCCTGGGCTATATATGTATTTAAAGATAAGAAGGAAAATGCACATTAAAACAAATGTGAATACGTTCAGGTCTGGAGTGTGAAATCGGAATGGATTTTTAGGACAAAACCAGAGTCTCCAAATGAATCGCTGGCTCTGTGACTGGCACGTGTACTCGCAGCCTCACACCACATCCACAGACACCTAAGCTGTGTATTCATCCTGCTCTGCCTCCGGTCCTTTGGAGGAAACACGTACACGAGACTGCACTAAAGCAGTTCACGGGCCCTGTGATTTGGGTCGCTGAGAGCAGCCCATTCACGAGGTCAGCCGAGAGGAATTTGACACCATTCTAGCTGTGCCTTTAAGGCAGACAGCAGTCGCTGTGTTCTCACTCAACTCCGTCTCCTCGTATGTTGAAAAGACTAAAAGGATCCCTGTTGAAGCACTGAAACACGGAAAGAAGCAGCAAGCTATTCAGACGTTTCGGTTTCTCTGGAGTGAATACCGTAGCTTGGAGTGAATATCGTACTGGGCCTGCAATTTTATTCTTACTCTCTACGAGACAACTCATTCACAGATCTTGAATTCATTTTACTCACTTTAGAAGTTACCTGCTAAGAGGTCAGATGCTTCTTTCATATTTAGCTGTTACCTGCTGCCTTCAAAATACATAATATAAAGTGTAAAAAAAAAAAAAAATCCTTTCACTACCAATGTAGCTTCAATGTAAAGAATTCTCAGCATTTACAGATCCCAAAGGATGGCGACCCACTCCATCATTCTTGCCCTGAAAATCCTATGGACAGAGGAGACTGGACGGCTATGGGCCATGGGGTCGCAAAAGAGTTGGACACAACTTAGTGACTGAACAACAAAGGAAAAAACAGATATATATATATATATATATACACACACATATATATATATATATATATATATATATTTTTTTTTTTTTTTAATGCTGAGACCGGTTTCTAAAGCTCTCAACTTTTAAAGAAGCACAGGAAGGCCACCCTCTTCTTTAAATACAATGACTCCAGTGTGTGTGGTTAAACAGCTGCTTCCTTCCTTCTTGACGGTAGAACTTGTCATTTTTTTAAAATAAATGTTTAATGAACAGAGGAGCACTTCAGTAAACACAATGATGAGAAGTCTGGGGTCTCCTTTGCAGTCAGAAAATCCTTCACGTCTTAGGCCCATGATGTAAGCCGTGACATGAATGCAAAGGACATCCCGTCTTTGGAGGTCTGACAGAGCTGGGTTTTCTCCCTCGCATCCTCCTTCATCCAGCCAGACCTTTCTTAGCAAAGGAAAAATCTCATCACCATGGACTATATTTATCTTCTCTATGAGTCATTCTTATCACGATCATTCCTCCAGCATTGTCAATTTTTTTTTGCCCCCTGAAGCAAGGAAGAGGGAGTTTTTTTTGCTGTTGTTGTTTTTTTGTTTTTTTTTTTAAGTTTACTGAGCACCTACTCTGGGACAAGTCTGCTAAGCTACTGTTGAAGTTTGATTTAATCTTTAAGACATGATACGCACTACTAAAGTACTCTTGCCTAGAAACTCCCATGGACAGAGGGGCCTGGTAAGCTACAGTCCATGGGTTCGTGAAGAGACAAGGCACAACTGAGCGACTTCACTTTTACTTTTCACTTTCATGCATTGGAGAAGGAAATGGCAACTCACTCCAGTGTTCCTGCCTGGAGAATCCCAGGGACGGCGGAGCCTGGTGGGCTGCCGTCTATGGGGTCGCACAGAGTCGGGCGTGACTGAAGCAACTTAGCAGCAGCAGCAGGCACTACTATTCCAATTTTATAGTATACCTTGTACCAAATCTATAATGATTATAAGACAATGTATTAACTACTTTTTAAAAAGTGATTTATCCATCTTTACAAGTGGAGACAGTTTTTTTTTTTTAATCAACATTTATTTATTGCTCCTGTTCACAAATAACCTGGAGTTCTGAGTTGAAATAACTAGTACCATTTAGAAAGTGGTAAAAGATAGAAAGAAAAAAGCTGGCAAGATAAAGTTAGTGAGATGAACCACAGTTTTAAATTCTAGTCTAAAATACTGAACTTGGTTGAACAAACATTTGGAAATCAATGCAGTTCCATTAAGCCAAAAGGCAACGTAATGAAAATTACATTTTAGGAAGACTCAATTATCAGGGACTTGGATTGCAGGGATAAAAAATAGACTAAATTTCTCTGGAAGTCCAGCGGTTAAGACTCTGAGCTGCCAACACAGGAAGCATGGGTTTGATCCTTGGTTTGGGAAGATCCCATATGCCACTTGGTGTGGTCAAAGACTAAAATAAATGAGGAAATAAACAAAATGAATATGCAGAGGAAAGCTTAAAAACTATAAAAATAGGTATACTAAGTTTGGAGGGGGCAAAGATAAGACATAGAAAAAGTTGGAGGAGTCAATATTATCCAAAATACTAATAAATAGAATTAGGAATTATATAATGATGATAATGAAAGATGGACTAAGTGGACCATGTCTGAATTGTATTTATTTGTATTTAGATCTAGATCTATACCTATATTGTAAAAATTGAAAAAGTAATTTTTGTAACCTTCCAACTTTAGTGAAAGAATGCTTATTAAGTTATGAAACTAGCTGTTCTCCATAAGGTCAAGATGAAAGAAAAGAGTCTTGAATGGCAAAAAGAGGGATTTAGACTGGACACAAGGCTTATAGGAAAGAGGAATGATTTTGATGTGGAATGATGACAGTGATGGTATCTCTTTCTAGAAATCACTACAGGTTAGGACATATGCATGTACATTTGCTACAAGCAGCTCAGCCAAGGACTAGGCATCTTTCTGATTGCATTTCTGAAAGAGCTGCCTAATATCAGTGGTTGTCAAGAATAAAGAAAGCTCCAGGATCCTCTATGATCCACCTCCCAGAATTCTGGAAATAAAAGAAAAAATAAACAAATGGGATCTAATTAAAATTAAAAGCTTCTGCACAACAAAGGAAAATATAAGCAAGGTTAAAAGACAACCTTCCGAATGGGAGAAAATAATAGCAAATGAAGCAACTGACAAACAACTAATCTCAAAAATATACAAGCAACTTATGTAGCTCAATTCCAGAAAAATAAACGACCCAATCAAAAAATGGGCCAAAGAACTAAATAGACATTTCTCCAAAGAAGACATACGGATGGCTAACAAGCACATGAAAAGATGCTCAACATCACTCATTATTAGAGAAATGCAAATCAAAACCACAACGAGGTACCACTTCACACCAGTCAGAATGGCTGCAATCCAAAAATCTACAAGCAATAAATGCTGGAGAGGGTGTGGAGAAAAGGGAACCCTCCTACACTGTTGGTGGGAATGCAAACTAGTACAGCCACTATGCAGAACAGTGTGGAGATTCCTTAAAAAATTGCAAATAGAACTACCTTATGACCCAGCAATCCCACTGTTGGGCATACACACCAAGGAAACCAGAATTGAAAGAGACACATGTACCCCAATGTTCGTCACAGCACTGTTTATAATAGCCAGGACATGGAAACAACCTAGATGTCCATCAGCAGATGAATGGATAAGAAAGCTGTGGTACATATACACAATGGAGTATTACTCAGCCGTTAAAAAGAATTCATTTGAATCAGTTCTGATGAGATGGATGAAACTGGAGCCGATTATACAGAGTGAAGTAAGCCAGAAAGAAAAACACCAATACAGTATACTAACACATATATATGGAATTTAGAAAGATGGCAATGACGACCCTGTATGCAAGATAGCAAAGGAGACATAGATGTGTATAGCGGACTTTTGGACTCAGAGGGAGAGGGAGAGGGTGGGATGATTTGGGAGAATGGCATTGTAACAGGTATACTATCATGCAAGAATCGAATCGCCAGTCTATATCCGAAGCAGGATACAGCATGCTTGGGGCTGGTGCACGGTGATGACCCAGAGAGATGTTATGGGGAGGGAGGTGGGAGTGGGGTTCAAGTTTGGGAACGCATGTACACCCGGGGTGGATTCATGTCAATGTAAGGCAAAACCAATACAGTATTGTAAAGTAAAATAAAGTAAAAATAAAAATTAAAAAAAAAAGAATAAAGAAAGCTAATTTCTTGGTTTTGCTTATATTTGATCCAATGGAAAAAAAAGAGATAGGAATACCAAGCTTTCTTGAAAGGTCTATGCTAGCCTGACAATTTTGTTTTTATGCTTCATCATTGAAAAACTCAGAAAATAGCCAACTCTTATCAGTGACGATTCAACAGTGCCAGCTATTTCAATTCCAGCTAAGATTAGACTGTTCTTAAGCATATCTGATAGAAGTATGGCCGATGTGCTTCGCATGGCAGCATGTGAATAAGCATTTGCTTCTAATCCCACCCACCACTGCTCTCTCTTTCTGTTGCTTTTAAAAGCATCTGCTATCACAGATGCAGGAGATATAGCCCTATGAACAACTGATCTGTTTGGAAGAGCTGAACTGCATATCTATTATCTCTTCAAAGTAAAATTAAGTCCATTTTCAGACAGCATCAGTGCAATGAACATAGAAATCCTTACAGGTCCATCTTTATTTCAAGGGTTGAGTCTAAAAGGAAAAAAAAAAATTCTATCTTAATGTACCCTAAGGGTATATAAAATATTTTTCACTATATTGTGCTTTTATATGCAAAAGAATACATGTAATTTTCACTTACATATGAAGTGAAATTTTTCACGTACATATGAAGTGAAAAATGTAAGTGAAAATACATGTAAGTGAAAATTCTGAAGCGTAGTAATAAAATAAAGAATAACTTTAAAACTAGAAAAAAATAGAGGTTTGTACTCTACTCTCCACTATGAATCCTGTCTTTCTGCATATCTTTTGCTCTAACAACTGTCCTAAATTTTCATTCCTTTTATGATTTTATATGAATCCACTCAAAAGATCTTGTTCAGATTTGCTTGTTTTCTAGCTTCATGTAAATGTTACTATATCAGTTTTCTTTGACTTAGTTTTCCCTATCAATATAGTTTCATCCACCTTCATTCATTTTTATTGCTTTATATTATTCCAGTGTGTGAATATATTATAAAATAATTATACTTGAATCCCTTTGTTGATATATTTTTGTGCTTTTCCAAGTTTTATATATATATATATATATATATATATATATATATATCTATTTAGGAACAAATTTGCTGTGGTCAATGAATATTTAAAAGAGTTTATCATATATAAACAGGAATGAAAGAGCCAAGTCATAATGTTCAGTTTCATAAAACAATATCAATTTGTCTTAAAAAATTGTGCAGCAGTATATAAAAAAATCACAATAGCATTTGCTGTGTTAGGCTTCCTAAGATTATGCTCATTTAAATAGGTATAATATCAGTTCATTTCAGTTCAGTTGCTCAGTTGTGTCCGACATTTTGCGACCAGGCTTCCCTGTCCGTCACCAACTCAATGAACAGTATGAAAAGGGTATAATATGAATCGGGGTTAATTTAGATTAATGTACTACTTGGGCAATTTAGTATCTTGTTGCATGTTTATTACAACAACGTTATGTTTACTTTCCTTTTTGGAATGTTTAAGGTGTCTCTTGACCATTTCCCCACATATTGTTTATTTCATTTTTATTGGCTGTAAGAGACATTTATGGGCTTCCCTGGTGGCTCAGGGAAGATTGGCCGGCAGATTTAAGAATCTGCCTGGTAACACAGCAGATGCAGGTTTGATTCCTGGGTCAGAAGGATTCCCTGGAGGAGGGCAGGACAACCCACTCCTTCTTAGCTGGAGAATGCCATGGACAGAGGATCCTGGCAGGCTATAGTCCATGGGGTTGCAAAAGAGTCAGACAGGACTTAGTGACTAAACAACAACAAAGAGATCTTTATACATTTTTGATAAAATTCCTTGTTGGCTCTTTCTGTTGCAAATCCCATTTTGGGATCTGGATTTCCCTTTGCCTTGTGGTATCTTTGATAAACAGAATTACTTTAAATGATTTCAACATTCTTCACTTACGGGTTTGTGTTTTGTTTAAGAAGTACTTCTTAAGACAAGATCATAGTGATATTCACTCATATTTCTTCTAAAATGTTGCCAGCCTTGGTTTTCTCACTTATGTATTTAACCAGCCTTTCATTTTTCACTGTTTATTAATTGGTCATCACTTCTTAAGTGTCCTGCAGTGCCGTATAGGTGACAAATACTTATACGATGCGCCAGGTATACGCGTCTTAACTCAAAGGGAAACTTTGTTTTACATCATTTTCCCTGAAGCTAGGAAAGACTGAGGGCGTGAGGATAAGGGGATGACAGAGGGTGAGATAATTACACGGCATCATCGACCCAATGGACATGGGTTTGAGCAAACTCTGGGAGATAATGAAGGACAGGGAACCCCATGGGGTTGCAAAGAGACAAGACTGAGTGAACAACAAAACTTTACATGTTCAGTTAACTCATTAAATCTGCATGATAACCTTTTAAGGTAGATACTGTTTTCATCCCTTTTTTAATAAGAAGAAAATAAAGGCATGGAGGAGTTAGTAACTTGGGTCAAGAACTGGTACTCTTAACTTCTTGTTTCCAGGTCCTCTGTTTAGTTAGTTACTATGCTTATCCAATTCTAACAATCCACTGTCTTCAGCGGAATTGGTTTAGTATATAGTATTTGTTTTCTGGTTGGCCAACTACCCCACCCAGCTCATCTTTTCAAGAGTGTTTTAGCCATTTCTTATCCTTTACTCTTCTCATTTATATTTTAAATTAGGTTGTCAAGCTTGTCAAAAAATCCTGTTGGGATTTTTATTGCAATTCTATTGACTCTCTACAGGTCAATTTGGAAGAAATGGTATCTTTATTGAATTTTTAGACCCATGGCATGGCACGCACTGGGTTTAAATCTTATTTAATATATCTCAATAAAGGCTAACATACTTTTTTTTTTCTGTAAAGATTTTGTATATACATTGCTTGATTAATTCTTAAGCATCTAATTTTTTTAATGGTTTTATTTGTATTTTAGGTGGAGGTAGTCTACCATACTACTAGAAATAGAATTAGACATTTTTAACCTCTTGATAATTCAGCAGTATCTTATAATCTCTTATTATGATGGTGATTTATTAATTTACCTCTATGCCTTGTTTTGCTTCCCATGAAAAGTGAAAGTGTTAGCTTCTCAGTTACGTCCAACTCTTTAGTAGCTCGCTAGGCTCCTCTGTCCATAGGAGTCTCCAGGCAAAAATACTGGAATAGGTAGCCATTCCCTTCTCCAAGGGATCTTCCCACCCCAGGGATCGAGCCTGGGTCTCCTGCATTGCAGGTGGATTCTTTACTGTCTGAGCCACCAGGAAAGCCCATATCTTAGGAATATTTTTATTAAGTGTATAAAAAAGTTTAGAATTTTTTTCATGAATTAAGCATTCTATTATTATATAATGATCTTCTTTAATAGTCCATTTTATTTCAAAGACAATTTCCTGTATATATAAACTATAAACTAGCTTTCTTTTTTTTTAGCAGCTACATAGTACATACTTGTTTTTATTTATTTACTTTCAAACTTTTGGTGTCCTTATATTTTAGGAATGTCTTATTACATAGCATATTAGGTGGATTTTTTATTATTTAAATGCTAATTTTCCTCTTTTAGTTGGCAGATTTAATCTATTTACCTTCATGTAATTATTGTTATATTTGTAGCTGTTTCCTATTTTATATTGTGCTCTCTTATTTTTTTAGTTGCTTTTCTGCTTTATTGACTTTTTTGATTAAGATTTATTTTTCTAATTACATTCTATCTCTCTAGTAGCTTGACATTCATATGCTACTAACAATCTTTTAGCAGTTACTTATCAATATTACAATTGGCCATCCCTAACTTAAAATGTAAAGTTTACTGGCTTCTGAACCAACAACCCTGCACCCCCCATCTGCACACTCACCCACTCACACACACAATACAAAGACTTAAAATCCAATTATTCTCAAGGTTATAGAGAAACCGCATATTTGGCTTTTCACCTCGATGGGACTCCAAGGCTTATCAGTAAAATCAGAAAAATAAAACTGCAAAGAAATCTTTCTGCAAAGAAATCTGAGTGGTTTTCCTCAGGGTAACTCTGGCCTCCCAGTATCTCATGGATACTCACCGTTCCCTCTTCCAGCTCAGGTCACTGTTATTCTGCCGTACTGCTGGAAGCACAAACCCAAATGATAGTTTTCTGTCTGCTCAGTTTGAAAGGAAAAACACTTCTGGCTATTCTGATGAGAATGTAGAAAATGGGAGTAGAGTATCAGGGTAAGAAAATCGTGGGTTTATTTTCTTTGGCCTATGTGTTATGGCTTTAACTGGGCTGAGTCTTTCTGTCACTGATTATATTAATATCTCTACCTTGCAGGTAATTTATGGGGGAGCCTCTGATGAAAAGAAGGCTCCCAATTTTCCTCCCTTTCCATCATTACCCCCTGATGCCCCTATATCACATCACCATACCCCCTCCCTGAGCCAGTGTTCATATGAGCACATCCTGTAAAAGCCACTTTATGTATATTTAATAACACATAAATCATGAAGTCTGAAAAATGACAAAAGGGGGTACATTTTACTACATTTACTATACGTTTAATTTTCTATTAAAACAGTAAATTAAGCCTCATGACATGCATAGCCTAATACATAGACGCTTTCTCTCATGACTTCCATTGTTTTTCATGCAGTTTCATTTCAGAGACAAAATGATATATTTATTCTAGATAGCAGTTTTAGTAGTTTTTTTTTTTTCCTGGTCTTTAAAAATGCAGTTCTGGCATTTGAATGACCCTAGCACATTTGATGGAGAAGGCAATGGCACCCCACTCCAGTACTCTTGCCCAGAAAATCCCATGGATGGAGGAGCCTGGTAGGCTGCAGTCCATGGGGTCGCTGAGGGTCGGACATGATTGAGCGACTTCACTTTGATTTTTCACTTTTATGCATTGGAGAAGGAAATGGCAACCCACTCCAGTGTTCTTGCCTGGAGAATCCCAGGGACGGCGGGGCCTGGTGGGCTGCCATCTATGGGGTCACACAGAGTCGGACACGACTCCGAAGTGACTTAGCAGCAGCAGCAGCACATTTGATAGTTGACCTACTCTAAGCTCCAAACTTCACTGAGTGGGCAGGTTCATTCCTGGGTCAGATTCACTCCTGTAGGGTTTGGCAAAATACTCTTAGGATTTGGCTCTCCTTCTTGTGGATCTAAGGAATTCCATGAAAATCGGGTTCATTATGTTACCCAGTCTTTGCTCTTTAGCTCTCTTCTAACTAGTGGAAAATCAATGACCTCGCCATAAGGAGATTGGGGCTGTTTTCCTCCGGAGTCCCGGCAGTTCATACCCTCCTCACAGCTCACCCAAACCATTTCACATCGTAACTGGACTTGACTTCCGGTTGCCCCCTTTGCCAGTGTACTTTCCATTCTGATAATTTCCCTCCTCTGTTCAGCAAGCCAATGTGTCCCCCCACTGCCTACAAAATAAAGTCCAAATACTTGAGGATGACCCACATAGCTACGCTGCTTATGGAAACCCTAATCCCAGCTTCATTTCCTCATTCCTCCCACATAGGCTGCACATCAAATCTACTGCCATTTCCTAAACATGTCTTCCAATTCCAGTTCTCCTAACATTTACTGAGGACTTACTATGAGCCAAACACTGGAGATACAGATAATATGAAGGTATAATTCCATTCCCAATACATGTTGCTTCCCCTGCCTACAATAACCCTCTAGCAACAGGGAGTAATCCTCCAAAACCCACTCAAACTTTCTTTTTTGTAGCTCTCTAACCACTTATTTTCAGAGCAAATCATCATTCTTCTGTGGTGGTGGTGGTTTAATCGCTAAGTCGTGTCTGACTCTTTTGCAACCTCATGGACTGTAGCCCACCAGGCTCCTCTGTCCATGGGATTTCCCAGGCAAGACTACTGGAGTCAGTTGCCATTTCCTTCTCCAGGGATCTTCCCAACCCAGGGACTGAACCCAGTTCTCCTACATTGCAGGTAGATTCTTTACCAACTGAGCCATCAGGGAAGCCCCAGTATTTCTTTGATGGTGGCAAGATACTCAGAATATTAAGGTGGAAAGAAAGAAAGAAAGGAAATGAAGTTGCTCAGTCGTGTCCAACTCTTTGCAACCCTGTGGATTGTAGCCTACCAGGTTCCTCCATCCATGGGATTTTCCAGAGTACTGGAATGGGTTGTCATTTCCTTCTCCAGGAGATCTTCCTGACTCAGGGATCGAACCCAGGTCTCCCACATATTAAGGTGGAACTACTACTTTTTCCTTCTCCATAATTCTTCACAGATCACCATGTTTTATTCTTTGCCTCTGGATTCTAACCAGGGAGGCAGCAGAGTCACCCTGGAGTCACAGACTCCGATGCCCCTTGAAAGAGCAATTCTAGGTTGACTTTGGAGAAGGAATGGAGAGGTTATGAATTATGGGTAGAAGGTAAAGAAGAAAGGGAGTGTCTCTGAGATTCTGGGGAGTGAGTAGGGGAAACTACAGGAGTTTGAGAAGGCAATAATAGTCTGTGGGTCTAGTCTGTGAGGTCCGTGGAAACAGATTTGTGGGGTACCTTCAGATAAGGCAAGTCTCAGAGAGTGAGATGCCCATCTTCACCAATGCTTCCTGTGCCCTATGTGTGCCAGGGAAATAGGAAAGCCGGAGACCCAAAGAGACCACGGAGATTCAAGCAATGTATTCGTATCTTCATGAGACCAATGCGCAGTGTTTACCAGTCACCCCAGAGACCCCGGCTTGTGAAAAGTCAGTCTTGCAAAGGTCCTCAAAATGTCTGGTTAATACTGATGGCGGGGGGAGAAATGCAATTCTCCTAAACAGGCTAGAAGTGTGGAATTCTCCTAAACAACAGTGAAGGCTGATGCTAAAGCTGAAGCTCCAGTACTTTGGCCACCTCATGCGAAGAGTTGACTCATTGGAAAAGACTCTGATGCTGGAAGGGATTGGGGGCAGGAGGGAAAGGGGGTGGCAGAGGATGAGATGGCTGGATGGCATCACCGACTCGATGGACATGAGTCTGAGTGAACTCCGGGAGTTGGTGATGGACAGGGAGGCCTGGCGTGCTGTGATTCACGGGGTCGCAAAGAGTCGGACACGACTGAGCGACTGAACTGAACTGATCTGAAGAATCAGAAATGAAAACAAAGAAATGTGATATTTAATGCACATCAGATTTTGTGTGTGACATATTTCTTACCGGTTATGCATCTTTCTATTGTTACACATGTTGATTTCTTCTATAGTTATCTACTTAGCTCCCCCTTCTATTTAGCTTCCCTGGTAGCTCAGACAGTAGAGAATCTGCTGACAATGCAGGAGACCTGGGTTTGATCTCTGGGTCAGAAAGATACCCTGGAGAAAGGAATGGATACCCAGAAAGATACCCTGGAGAAAGGAATGGATACCCACTTCAGGCATTACTGACTCAATGGACCTGTGTTTGAGTAGGCTCCGGGAGTTGGTGATGGACAGGGAGGCCTGGCGTGCTGCAGTCCATGGGGTCGCAAAGAGTAGGACACGACTGAGCGACTGAAATGAACTGACTGACACACTTCGGTATTCTTGCCTGGAGAATTCCATGGACAGAAGAGCCTGGTACAGTCCATGGGGTTGCAAAGAGCTGGACATGACTGAGCGACTAACTCTGAACACTTTGAGAACAGAGATCATATCTTAATTATCTATGTCACCTCAGGTCATGGAACAGAATTTTGCTAACCATAAGAGCTCAATTGCTATTGCTATTGCTAAGTCACTTCAGTCGTGTCCGACTCTGTGCAACCCCATAGATGGCAGTCCACCAGGCTCCCCCGTCCCTGGGATTCTCCAGGCAAGAACACTGGAGTGGGTTGCCATTTCCTTCTCCAATGCATGAAAGCAAAAGGTGGAAGTAAAGTCGCTCAGTCATGTCCGGCTTAGCGACCCCATAGACTGTAGCCTCCATCCATCCATGGAATTTTCTAGGCAAGAGTACTGGAGTGGGGTGCTGGAGTGGGGTGCCATTGCCTTATCAAACAACTCTCAAAATGACCAAATGTACATGGAAATAAACTGCAGAAATGAAACTTATTTTAAAATCTCATCTCTTATAATACATTTCAACTGAGGTCTTTCCCCATACCTCCATATACAGATAAGACAAATACCACAGTGTTTTCTCATTGAAGCACATAATTTTCCACCATCTGAAATACGTATACAGAGTTAAATGTCTTCTAAGCATGGACATGAACTTTAGAAATATTTGCCTCTAAATATTATCTAAGAAAATGGAAAATAACTTGATATGGACACTTGTATAACCAGTCCTTTTTCTCCCTTTGGGAAGGGCAGTGGTAAGCATCTAGGTTTGCATTTATACTTGCTGTCACACATAACAATCACTGCAGGGCAAATAGTAATTAGTGTGTAATGAACAGTGTCCAATTGGGATCAGCTATTGAATTACCGTCTAAATGTGGTCATGGCAGAAAATTTGCCATGATTGTTGCTGCCCAGCAAGTCCCAAGAGAGCCAATTCTTCTCAAGAATCTTGAGATATTTAGCACAATTCTTTCTCTGTTTTCTTAAACTATCATTCATGCCCGTATCTCTTTTCTCTCAGTTTGACAAGCTCTGAGGTTAGGAGACATATTCTGAATTCTTACAGATCCCCAACAGCACAGGCCTTCATGCTTTGGAATAGAATAGGTAGGCACTTAGTAAACACGTGCTGATGAATCTGACAGTATCCCAGGAAAACCAAATTTAAAACAATCGTAAATATTTGCTTTCCATTTTCTGGATAGGAGGTGATAGTGTGGAGGGAAAAAAAAAACACAGAAAATAAAGATCTAATTACAAATTCTGTGATTTAAGCTGCTGGCAAAGTTTTGCACTTTGGAAGATGAAGGTTTTCTTTACCTTTACACTGCTGATGCCTTCATGCAATAGATGCTGAATCTCTACTCAGCATCTACTGTACAGCCCTGAACAATGTCAGAGTTCTTCTCTCATAGAACATACAATCAATCTTTTTTGGGGGGGAAGATATACATCGATCCACCAAATAAACCCAGAGATCTAAAGCCTGTGATGGGTGATGCGGGCAGAATGATAATTAAGACATTGGCCTTCTCCTGAGGAGTAGAAACTAGGATGAAATTGACATGACAAATCAAATGCAAACTGGATCACGCCACTATCTGATTTAAACACGGAAACCCCTCTCATTTCTCTCACGATAAAATCCGCCATTTACTAGTGTCATACAAAACTCTCCAGGTGGGAGGCCCAATCTGCGTCTCTATGGTTATCTTTCAGCCCCTCACTCTTATCGCAGCTCTGATGTACTGCTGCAATTACCCTGAAGACCACACTGTCATGCTCCATGGTTCTGCCATGTTGACACCCTCCCAGCTTAAAAGGACCCTCCCCAAGTAGCACTCCAGCCTGCCTGACAAATGCCCACCTCGAAAGGCGTTTCTCCACAAAATCTTTCGGATTCATCCCACTTCCCCAGCCAGAACTGACTGCAGTTTCGTTAGGGTTCCTCTTATCCTCTAAGATTTTTAATGTAACTATGCTACACTTTGTATCTACATCACATGTATATTGGTCTTTTTCTAGTATGACTCAAGATTCATCAGGGAGAAGACCATGTCTTTTTTCTTTTTTTTAGAAGAGGAAACACATTTCTTTTATTGTGGTAGAAGATATATATAGGGAGGACTTCCCTATAGCTCAGATGGTAAAGAATCTGCCTGCAATGCAGGAGACCTGGGTTCAATGCCTGGATCAGGAAGATCCTCTGGAGAAGAAAATGGCAACCCACTCTAGTATTCTTGCCTGGAGAATTCCATGGATGGAGGAGCCTGGCAGGCTACAGTCCACAGGGTCGCAAAGAGCTGGACATGACTAAGCGATTAACACAGAACAGATTTCACATAAAAGTTATCATTTTAAACAGTTTTAAGTGTACAGTTCAGTGAAATTAAGTCCATCCACATTGTGGTGTAACAATCACCACCACCCATATCAGAACTTGCTTCATCATGGTGCTAAGTGAAATAAGTCAGACACAAAAGAACATAAATTTGTATGATTCCACTTGTATACAGTACCTACAGTGGTCAAATTCTTAGACATAAAGTAAAATGTGATTTCCAAGGTCTGGGGTTGGAAGGACAAGGGAAATTGCTGTTTGATGGGTACAGAGCAATTTAGGAAAATGAAACAAATTCATTTTTATTTCTGTATCTGCAGCACTCAGTTCTTAGGATGAATGAAAGAATGAACTTGCACCTTGAGACAATGGGCAACAGTTCTCAACCCAGGTTGCACTTAGAACCAGTGGGGGTTTATGTATTCCCAAACTCAAGTGGTACCCATAATCAATGAAATCAGAATCTCTTAGTGGTGGGACCCAGGCAGCCATACTTTTAAAGGACCTCAGAAAACGGCAAAGTGTACTCAGAACTCAAACCCACTGACTTACAGGTGCAGTGAGTTACAGTAACTTCTCTGAATAGAGTTTAATGTATGTGATGTAGGCATAAACCTAGAGAGTTCACTGAGTTTAGTATGAGCAGTGAGAAGGTGCAATGAAGCAGTGCAGACCAGTAGAAGGCTCGTCTGTTGAGAGCCCCCTGTAGCCAATTAAGTCAGGAAACATACCCCTTTGGTGGCATTAGCACATTGAAGATTGAGCAATCATTCAACCAAGAACCCTGTTTACTGTTGTTTAATTCACTATTTTATGAATTTACATGACTTCAAAACACTATACTTTCCTGTCTAACACCTATTAATTTTTCAGAGAAATGATGATAGAGACTTTTTTTCTTTTAAGAAATTAGGTGATAATGGGAGTGAAAGTAATAATACAGCTTTAAAGGAGGAAAAGGAGAGTTGAGAGAAGATTTTACATCTTTGAAGAAGGGAAGATTCAGTCATATTTGCAAAATGAAAAGAGGGGATACTGAGGAAAGAGACATTGAAAATGCCGTAACATTTATTTAGCATCTTCCCTGTGCCTGGTCTCAATACTCTGGGGACATAGAAAAGAGGTAAGGACCCCATTTGCGGGGCTGGCAAAGACCTTGACCAAGATGTGACATTTGAGTTGTTTTTTCAAAAGCTTCCCTGGTGGCTCAGCTGGTAAAGCATCCGCCTTCAATGCAGAAGACCTGGGTTTGATCCCTGGGTTGGGAAGATCCCCTGGAGAAGGGAAAGGCTACCCACTCCAGTATTCTGGCCTGGAGAATTCCATGGACTGTACAGTACATGGGGTCGCATAGGGTTGGACACTTTCTTTCACTTTTCAAAGGCTGGCAGAAAAATTACCAGGAAGAAAAAAAGAGAAGATGACAGATATAAGAAAGCATGAGAAAAGAGCATGAGAGAGCAAGGTAGGAGAATGAAGGAAACTGGCTAGAGTGTGGGGTGGGGTGGACTGTTAGGGCACAGGGCTGGGCCATTTGGAGGGCTTTAAAGACAAGTGTGGCATACATGAGACATAAAATAGGGACTATTGTGCTATATTTGTCTTATAGAAAAATCACTTTGGCAGTGGCATGAGTTACAAACTGGAGGTGGAGAGGCCTGCAACGAAACAACCGGCTCTGATCCTATTACGATTATAGGACCACTGCAGATTTCCAGGGATACAAGGAAGCACAGAGACACAGTGACAGAGCAGGGAGCATCATACGACCCTTATTAGCTTAAAGCAAACCTCCTAGCTAAGGACTCTCGAGCATGTTTCCCAAATAAAAACTCAGCATTTAAGTTAACTGCTGCCATGAAAGTTCTTTGGAATCATAGGGATGACCCTTCATGTAAAAAGTAGATCACAAAATGTAGGTCATTCAAAAAAATAAAAAATTCACAACAGTGCTTTGCAAAATGGAGATTTAAAATGATACCTGTTTTAGGTTTCTTCCTTGGGCCTCATACTTTTCTTGAATGTATAGCTATGATAGACAAATTTTTATTTGGGGTTTTATTTTGAGACACCACCAACTGCATCAAATTGCTTGGCAATTTGTGCTACTTCATGTAGAGGCAAAGCTCCTTTGCATAAAGGGAGCATGTGCTCTGCTAATTTGAATGGAACCAATATGCAGCCAGCTGACCCTTATCATGCCCAGTCCCTTGGGAGAGCGAGACAGGCTCAAGGACTGTCCCAGATCTGCCCTGACCAGTTCTACAAAGAGGAAACACTGTTTGGCTCTCAACTCAAGGTAGTAATGACTTACTTCACAGGTTATTCCTGTTTTAACTTTCCCTGAAGTAATTTCAAGCTTGCTAGCTGATGAAAACTTAATATGTTTTTTTTCTAATTGTAAACAAAAGAACAAAAGAAGAAATGGCACAGCATTATGTAAATATTTCTGATGCTTTCTTATTTTTTAAGTAAGATATGAAAGGCTGATTTTGAATCAGGGAGGTATAATAACCAGGCACTTAAATATAGAGAAGGAAAAACAAAAACACCAAACAAATATACAACATAAGGGTAAGAATTAAAGAAATGTTAACATAGGAAAAAAGCCAATGTTGAGGAATTTTAAATAGATATTACAGGAATGCTGCTGCTGCCAAGTCGCTTCAGTCATGTCCGACTCTGTGTGACCCCACAGAGTCACGGCTCTGCCGTCCCTGGGATTCTCCAGGCAAGAACACTGGAGTAAAGACTTCTAAAAAAATTTTTTACATGAACATCTATATTTGGCCAATTTTAGGGTGAAGATATTTATTAAACAAACTATAAATGTCTCTTATCAACTCGTAATATCATCAGACTTACTCTGTTGAAATTCCTAAAGAAAGGATGAAAATTGGGTGGTAAATATCAAATCAAACTGGCATGTGTAACAATTTTGCTAGATGAAATGTGCAGCAATTGAGAGGGAGTGTGGGCCCTTCTTTGCTGGAACTCCAGTGTGTGCTGTCTCAGAAAGCATCACGTATGAGCCAGATGACCACTTTTAGACTGCGAGATGACATGTTTTCAAAGAGAATCAACTGAGGACTGAGCTCTCACTTGTATTGCAAGAAATCCATCACTTTAATCTTAATCATTAACTCAAAATGCTTTTTTTCTGGAAGGTTTACTATGTAGGAGGCTCCATCAAGTTGGTAAAAGTAACAAACTGAAGAGCTTGTGCTTATGGAGCTCAGAGTCCAGCTGGGAAGATAGACACATAGAGGTGTAGTCACTGAGTCGTGTCCGACTCTTGCGACCCCGTGGACTGTAGCCCGCCAGGCTCCTCTGTCTATGGGATTCTCTAGGCAAGAGTACTGGAATGGGTTGCCATTTCCTTCTCCAGGGGATCTTCCTGACCCAGGAATCAGACCCAGGTCTCCTGCATTGCAGGCAGATTCTTTACTGATTGAGCTACTAGGGAAGCCATCACATACACGTTAATTCTATACATATTAATTATAAGTAAGGATGATAACACAAGTGTGTGTGTGCATGCATGCTCAGTTATGTCTGACTCTTTGCCACCCTATGGACTGTAGCCACCCAGGTTCATCTGTCCATGGAATTTCTGAATACTGGGTTGCCATGCCCTCCCCCAGGGAATCTTCTCAATCCAAGACTGGATCTGTGTCTCCTGCATTGGCAGGCGGATTCTTTAACAGGTAAGCCACTAAGGAAGCCCCGTGACAGAGGAAGCACGTGTATTCCTCCTCCTTATAATCATTATTATTATTTTTACAGAAACACCTTTTTTTTCCTGAAAGATTGATATTGTTTCCGAAGCACTCCATTTTTTTTCTCCAACTGGGCTTTACAAATACTATAGTTCCCAAATCATAACACAGTATTGTGTTAATCAGAAAAATGAGGCCAGTGATGATGGAGAACATAGTGAATAAAAGGTGAGGAATGATTTACACATTCTTGTGTAAAGCTTCAACACTCCAGTTTTGGTATTAACACACTTGTAAAGTGCTGCTGCTTTTTAAAAGGAAGGCTAGATGATACAGCAATTGCATCCATGAACCACCAGAGCAGCAGTCAGTTACAACGGTTTAGATGAAAAAGTCTGTCTTTAAAACTTTGAATTGTATGTATTATAATGGATGGATTTGGCTGACACCATCTGAACCCATTTATCAATAGTGATATCAGTAAAACTGGAACAAAGCATCTTGTGACTCCTGACGTGAAGCAACGCAAAGTGGCCAGGACTGCCCAGAAAGTATTCCTGCCCTCTGAACACAGAAAACCAAACAAAAACAGAAAAATCTTCAATGTAATCGGGTCTCCACCATAATTAGCAAATTACAGGAAAGGGGGTTGGAAAGAAGGAAGAAATTAAGAGACAGAACATGAAGAATGCCAGACAACAGTCAAGGTCTGGGAGATTATCCAGGGAGTGTATCCTAACCTCTTTAGCATGCATGGGATGAAAAGAGGTGGGGGGGGGGGACTGATAGATTAAGAGACATTTAATCAAGAGCTGTTTAATCACAGACGATTTTCAGATCTTGACTGAATCCTGATTAGAATAAACTGACTGTTAAAAAGACAGCATGGACTTCCCTGGTGGTCCAAAAGCAAAGAGACTGCCTGCCAAGGCAGAAGACACAGGTTCCATCCTTGCTCTGGGAAGACGCCACGTGTCTCCACCCAACTAAGCCCATGAGCCACAGCTACTGAAGCCCACGCACCCTTAAGCCCCTGCCCCACAGTGAGAACCCCTGCAACGAGAAGTCGGTGCACCGCAATGGAGAGTAGCCCCTGCTCTCCACAAGGAGAGAAAGCCTGAACGAAGAAACGGAGACCCATGCAGCCGAAACGAAAATTTAGAAATACATTTGAAAAAATTAAAACACAGCTCTTTTGTAGTATTCATTCTGTAACACATATGTGTATCAAATCATTACATTGTGCACCTGAAAATTACATGTTAATAATATACATCAAGTATATCTCAATAAAGCTGCAAAAAAAAGGCAGTTTTAAGACATTCGGGGAACACTGAACTTGGACTAAATATTAGATATCATTCATGAATCATTGTTAATTGTGCTTAGTTTGATAATTATAATTCGGTTGCATTAAAATAATACTTATCTTTTAGAAAAACTTGCTGGGCTGTTTATGGGTAAAATTATATGACTTAAATTATTCTATCAAACATATTCAAATAAGTGGCAAGGAGCAGACGGATGAAACAAGAATGTGAAAATGGGGGTTGATTATTCTATTCTCTTACTTTGGGGTAGTTTTAGATTTTCCATAATGAAAGCTTTTAAAGAACACTTTCCCTTGGTGATAGGGAGATACATCTGATTCTCATACTCAAAGACCAGAGGAAATCCTTATCTGTAAATATGAAGATTCTTCATCATTTCAAAAAGCTGAGAGATTCAAAAACAAGTTGGTACACAGATCACAACATCAGTTTCAGTAAATGATGGGAAATGAAAACCAGAAGCAATGTGAGATTTTAGAGACTTGCTTTTAATGGGGTTTTGGTAACAGGGTGTGGAGGGACCTTCTGAGACACGAAAATAGCAGTGATATGGAATACCTGATGTCTGTGTCAAATAACTGAAAAGACTCTGACTACAAGACTTGTTTTATACTTTGATGCATTTTAAATTGATTTTAAAAGTTATTTCAGGAACTGTTGTCATTGTCCAGTCACTCGCCAAGTTGTGTACGACTCTTTGTGACCCCATGAACTGCAGTTTACCAGGCTTCCCTGTCGTTCACTATCTCCTGGAGTTTGCTCAGACTCGTGTCGATTGAGTTGGTGATGCTATCTAACCATCTCATCCTCCGGCACCCCCTTCTCCTGCCCCCAATCTTTCCCAATATCACAGTCGTTTCCAATGAGTTGGTTCTTTGCATCTGGCGGTCAAAGTATTGGAGTGTCAGCTTCAGCTCAGTCCTTTCAATGAATATTCAGAGTTGATTTTCTTCAGGATTGACTAGCCTGATCTCCCTGCAGTCCAAGGGACTCTCAAGAGTCTTCTCCAGCACCACAGTTCAAAAGCATCAATTCTTCGGTGCTCAGCCTTCCTTATGGTCCAGCGTTCACGTATGTACATGACTGCTGGAATAACCATAGCTTTGGCTATACAGACCCTTGTCACGGCCAACGTGATTACACATAAGAAAATGAAAGTTTTGAGAAGGGAAGAAGAGCTGGTACCCCAAGGACAAGTGAACAGAATCAAGAGGAGAGGAGATGAATTTCTTGCAATGTGATGGAAGGAAAGAAAAGAGCAGAGAAAGAAGCGCAAACATTGGTAGGACTGGGGGAAGATAAGGGAGTTCAAAAGAGAGGTCTTTCTTAAGGAAGCAGTGGCAGGGGTGGGTGGGCTAAGTATTTGAGAGTAAAAGAAGTGATTATAGTAATGAATGACGGCACCTTGTGGGACAAGAAAAATGAGTTTAAAAGTGAACAGACTGGTACTTAGAAAGTGATAGGATTCCATGGATTGGAAGTCTATGTGCAATAAATGAATTGTGGCAACTGAGGTACTCAAGTAAATAGGCTTATAGATAAACCTCTGAATGTGAAAATGAAGTCGCTCAGTCGTGACTCTTTGCGACCCCATGGATAGTAGCCTGCACCAAGCTCCTCCGTCCATGGGATTTTCAAGGCAAGAGTACTGGAGTGGGGTGCCATTTCCTTCCCCAGGGAACCTTCCCAACCTCTGAATAATTGGGTCTTAATGTAACTTTGCTCCAAATGAGTTAAAGAAAGTAGAAATTGCAGGAAATCTTGTAGGGAAATTATTTTGAAGGCAAAAGATGATTCTATAATATACAGAATTGGTACCAAATTTATCAGTTATATAAATTTTATTCTTGTTTAGATATTGTTTTAGCATCTCCTAAATCAGTGTTACTTACTCTTCACATTAGAATCACCTCAGTTCAGTTCAGTCACTCAGTTGTGTCCAACTCTCTGAGACCCCATGGGCTGCAGCACACCAGGCCTCCTTGTCCATCACCAACTCCCAAAGCTTACCCAAACTCATGTCCATCTAGTTGGTGATGCCATCCAACCATCTCAACCTCTGTCGTCCCCTTTTCCTCCTGCCTCAATCTTTCCCAGCATCAGGGTCTTTTCCAATGAGTCAGTTATTTGAATCAGGTGGCCAAAGTACTGGAGTTTCAGCTTCAGCATGTCCTTTCAGTGAATAGTCAGGACTAACTCCTTTTAGGATGAACTGGTTGGATCTCCTTGCAGTCCAGGGGACCCTCAAGAGTCTTCTCCATCACCACGGTTCAAAAGCATCAATTCTTTGGTGCTCAGCTTTCTTTATAGTCCAATTGTCACATTCATACATAGCTACTGGGAAAAAACCATAGCTTTGATTAGACAGACCTTTGTTGGCAAAGTAATGTCTCTGCTTTTTAATATGCTGTCTAGGTTGGTCATAGCTTTTCTTCTAAGGAGCAAGTGTCTTTTAATTTCATGGCTACAATCACCATCTATGGTGATTTTGGAGCCCGAGAAAATAAAGTCTCTCATTGCTTCCATTGTTTCCCCATCTATTTGCCATGAAATGATGGGACCAGATGCCATGATCTTAGTTTTCTGAATGTTGAATTTTAAGCCAACTTTTTCACCCTCCTCTTTCACTTTCATCAAGAGGCTCTTTATTTCTTCTTCACTTTCTGCCATAAGGGTTGTGTCACCAGCATATCTGAGGTTATTGACATTTCTCCTGGTGATCTTGATTCCAGCTTCTTCCAGCCCAGCATTTCTCATGATGTACTCTGCATATAAGTTAAATACGTAGGGTGACAGTAAACAGCCTTGATGTACTCTTTTCCCTATTTGGAACCTGTCTGTTGTTTCATGTCTGGTTCTAACTATTGCTTCTTGACCTGCATCCAGATTTCTTAGGAGCCAGGTCAGCTAGTCTGGTAGTCCCAACTCTTTAAGAATTTTCCAAACTTTGTTGTGATCCACACAGTCAAAGGCTTTGGCATAGTCAACAATGCAGAATAGATGTTTTTCTGGAACTCTCTTGCTTTTTTGATGATCCAACAGATGTTGGCAATTTGACCTCTGGTTTCTCTGCTTTTTCTAAGTGCAGCTTGAACATCTGGAAGTTCACAGTTTATATACTGTTGAAGCCTGACTTGGAGAATATTCAGCATTACTTTGCTAGTGTGGAATCACCTGGGGAGCTTGGAAAAGAATCCTGGTATTCAGACTGCATTACAGATCAATTCAATTAGACTCCCTGGGAATGGGGAGCAGAAACTAATATTTTCTAATGCCCCCAAGCTGGTTCCATATCACAGCCTAGGATGAGCCACTGGTGTTATGATATTTCTTTACCTAATCCCATTCAACTTTTTTCCATTGTATCTTATCTCATTCATCATCAACTTCTGGGACCCTTTTCCAGTTACAGGGTTTATTTACCAGGGCTTATCGCTCGTGGCTCGGATGGTAAAGGATCTGCCTGCAATGCAGGTGACCCAGGTTAAATCCCTGTGTTGAGAATAGCCCCTGGAGAAGGGAATGTCTGCCCACTCCACTATTCTTGCCTGGAGAATTCCATGGACAGGGAAGCCTGGCAGCCTGCAGTCCATGGGGTCACAAGAGTTGAATACGAATGAGCAACTAACACCTTCCAGTTACAGGGTCTAATCAAAACATGAGTGTATAGAAGGGATTTTCTACTTGTCCTACCCATAATTCCATTACCTAACTTTATTTACTTTGCATAATCTGATAGGTCAGGCCTGAGGACATGCGTTCAGCCACGGTTTAGTAGGGCTTATGTCCTGTCTAGGGACAGCACCTAGAAGCTTTGCTGCCTCCTCAGTCCCAGGCTGTGGGTAGACCTCGGTGGAGCCCGTCTTCCAGGCCTCCTGGGCCTCTCCCCGCTTTCTTGCTATTGTGCCTTCTGCCTGTGCGGAACTGAGCAGGGGTCCCGTGAGCCATCTAGGTCTCTCCCTCTCTGTTTTGGATGCTCTGACCTGAATTTGAGTGACACATTCAAACATTTCAGTTTCGTAAAGGAAAGAACAGGACTACATTATAGCTTCAGTTTTAAGCCACTTTTTTTTCTTTTTATGTTTTACCAGAACTGTGCATTGGTAAAAAAAATAATCCACTGAAGAATTAATCTTCAGTTATGAAGATGTCCTCAGAAGCCAGGGTAGCTTCTTTGCGTGTGCGCGTGCGTGCGTGCGTGCGTGCGTGCGTGCCTGCGTGCGTGCGTGCGTGCCTGCGTGTGTGCGTGCGCTCTCAGTCATGTCTGACTCTTTGTGACCCCATGGACTCAAGCCCACCAGGCTCCTCTGTCCATAGGAATTTTCAGGCAGGAAAAGTGGAGTGGGTTGCCATTTCCTCCTTCACGAGATCTTCGTGACACAGGGATCGAATGTGTGTCTCTTTGCCCTCCTGGAATGGCAGGCAGATTCTTTACCACTGCGCCACCTGGGAAACCCATGCCCGCTGTATAGATTCCTTAATCAGAAATCTCATGAAAAGCTGGGTGAGGTGCCAGTCAGACATAGGGAATTTCTTGGTCCCTGGCCATCACACCATCATTAGGAAAAAAAATTCAAACGAAACCCTAAATATTTGCTATTACTTTGTACATTCATAGTTTCTTTCTTTCTTTCTTATTTTTTTTTTATCATTTACTTGCTAGACCCCCCTTCCACCCACCACAAACTCTCAATAACTCTGTGGGGTCAGCATAATTGTTATTTCCTACAAAATTTTCAGGATTATCGAGGCTAAGGAACCTGTTCTATAATACAAATTGGTGATAAGGCCATAACTATAACAAACACCTTGTTATTTTGTGAAACCCATCCTTCAAGAAGGTAAAAAGGGAATTTATCATGTATAAATATAATAGCAAGTGTTTAGTATCAGGACTTCACAGTTGATAAAGTAAATCAGAACTTCTGAGCATCTTTATTCCTAGCCTAGTCTAGCACTCTTGGTGTTTCTCAAATAACAACAGGCAAATCTTCATATATCACAGAAATCTGTAAAATAAAACCAGGGCTTATCATCATTCATTAAAGAATGAGAGAAAAAAGATGGGAAAGCATGGCCTTTAATCACTTGTCTCCCCAATCTGGTATTTGACATGTGTTGAAGAAACATTTAAATGATTTCTGTAAATGCCCAAAGCTCAAATGTCCAAATAATAATTGGCTTAACAGAAGATAAAAATTCTTATCATAAAGAATTTCTATATTTGACTATTTAAAATATGACCTTTGTTCACTTCATTATGCTGAATTGTGTATACAAAGGTAGTGACTCAGCTATGCTGAAGCTGCCTGCTCTGTTATTTTTATGGAGATTGTACACATGTAATCAGCAGGTATTATCAAGAAAAGATAATGAGGAATGATGGTTTGTTTGACATGGTATTCTAGAAGCTACAGTGATGCATATACCTCTGAAACAATTACTTTGGAAAAAAAGAAAAAAGGAAGAAGTTCTCCTTCAATATTAACACATTTTTCTGATAATATTGGCATAAAAATACACACAGATATTGCTTTTTAGAAAGAAACTGGTTAAGTATTCCAGAAAGAAATACAGTGCTACTGTTAATATTTATTATTTAAGTGCTTTAAAAATGGACCTAACCTTTGGTCCAGCTATTATTTCATATCCAATAATTTATTCAGAGTAAATAATCAGAAGACAAGACAGACAAATTTGCAAAGGAAAAAAAAAATGTCTGGAAGCATTATTTATGAGAGTGAAAAGCTGGAAGTTAAATATCCAGCAATAAGAAATGATAAAACTTGGTATCTCTGTCAAATTGAATCCTAATAGGCCATTAAAATGTTTTTAAATAATATTTAGTCACAAGGTAATTATTCCTGGTAATGTCAAATGCAAGAGCCAAAGAAGTATGCCTAAATTTTGATACTTTATGTAAATAAATCATAAATCTATATTTTATTCTTAATGCAGGAGACACAGGAGACTCGAGTTTGATCCCTGGGTCAAGAAGATCCCCTGGAGAAGGGAAAGGCAGCCCACTTCAGTATTCTTGTCTGGAGAATCCTATGGACAGAGGAGCCTGGCTGGCTACAGTCCATACAGTTGCGAAGAGCCAGACACAACTGAAGCGACTTAGCACACACACGTGCACACACATACACACACACAACTGTATTCTCCAAATTCTCTTGAATGGGTACATTTAACTACAGTTAAAATGTTGGGAAAACACAGTACTTATTAACATGTGTAAAGTCTGTGGTAGAGCAGATGAGGCTGCAGGTTAGAAGGCCTGAGTCCCAGGTGGGTCTGCCAGTCGCTTTTCATCTTTGTCACTGGAGGCCAATTCTGTAACACTTAGGGTCTCAAGTCACCCTTTTGTATAAAAGTGGCTTAGATTGAAGAGGTCTAGAATTTAACATTTTCAGGGGCCCATCAGTTAATATAAAGACATAAGGAAAGTCAAGTTCATACCTTCATTCAAGAAAAAAATTGAGTGCCTCCGACACATCAGGCATGATGCTGCTGCTGCTAAGTCACGTCAGTCGTGTCTGACTGTGCGACCCCATAGACGGCAGCCCACCAGGCTCCTCTGTCCCTGGGATTCTCCAGGCAAGAACAGTGGAGTGGGTTCAGGCATAGTACAGAGCACTGGAATTACAGTGGTGGGGGAAACGCATGTGGCCAGCTGCCCATACTGCAACCAATCCAATCTTAACAGCTTTCTAGAGGTGGGCGAGTAGGGTGGGTCGCAATAAAATGGTCAGATCATTATTTTATACACATTATCTCATTTCGTTCTCTCAATATCTCTATGAGATACCTATTATTTTCTCCATTTTCTCATTTTATTGGTTAAAAAAATTAGTGATCTTAAATGACTTGCCCAATTTCATAAAGAGATTAAGTAATGGAAACTTTTGAAGTACTGAATTGCAATATTAAGCAATTCAGTAGCCTAGAAATACTAAGCAATTGCTTCAGTGAATTGAACTGAAATTAATTCAATCTTTCTATTTAATACCAGTTTCTAAATAAGAAAGAGACAAATAACAGATTTTACTAGATTACCATTAAATTTCTTTTTCAGTGCATAAACCTTATGATTCTATTCTCAGTGAAAAGTTAGTTCTTCAGAGCATATACTGGTGATACCTTCTTCACATATTAGAAGTCTATTGTCCTGTTATCACCAAAATTCAAGTGTAATTTGATTTTGTTTTCATGTAACTTTGAGGATGCAATGGGGAAATAAAGCAATCAACCTGGGGCTCTGTGATATTCTCATTTGGAGTCTATCTTAATTTGCTTTAAAAAGTCGCTTCTTCAACATGTTATCAGCTCTGCAGAAGATATTAAAAGGATGCTGAAAACTGTCACCTCAAACACTAATTCATTCGGTGTTTCTTCACCACAGAGGGCTACTGTTGTTGAGTTAAATTAAAAGAAGAAAGAAAAAGTGCCAAATACTTTACAAAACTAAAAACCCAAAGCTAAATGATAGACATGCATTAGATAATGTCCTTTTATGAACACATTGAGAAAATGAGAAAATTCTAATTTAGAAAGTATAGCTTATCTTTGAAAGAAATATATTGAAGAAAATTGTGAAAAATGAACAGCATAAAAACCTAGGTCAAATGTAACATCCTCCAAAAACGTTCTTTAAGTCTTCTGCAAAAATTGATTGCTCTGTTCATGGTCCTCCCAAAGGATATTATCTGAATCCTTCAGAAGTCTGTCTTGAACTTGTTTAACTGACTTTATCAATAAATGCTGAGCTGTTAATGGCAGTGGTCGGGTTGCTCACAGCTCTGTATGCCCAGATCATGATGTTTTGTACGTGTAGACTTTCTGTGTATATTTCTAAATAGGCAAGTTACTAATTTAAATAAATTTATTTCCCACTGGGATTAGGACTTCCTATTCAAATACAAGTTCAAACAAGTCATTTACCTCTGTATTTGAATTTGGTTTTTGGTAAATTTGCACTGCTACAACATAAAGTTTTGGATGTCAAAGAATACAATATATCTAACCTTGGACTGCAAGGAGATCCAACCAGTCCATTCTGAAGGAGATCAACCCTGGGATTTCTTTGGAAGGAATGATGCTACAGCTGAAACTCCAGTACTTTGGCCACCTCATGCGAAGAGTTGACTCATTGGAAAAGACTTTGATGCTGGGAGGAACTGGGGGCAGGAGGAGAAGGGGACGACAGAGGATGAGACGGCTGGATGGCACCACTGACTCGATGGACGTGAGTCTGAGTGAACTCCGGGAGTTGGTGATGGACAGGGAGGCCTGGCGTGCTGCGATTCATGGGGTCGCAAAGAGTCAGACACGACTGAGCAACTGAACTGAACTGAACTGAACTGAAGAGCCCTTCAGGATAGATGTGAAAGCGCAAGAGAAAAGGTAGCTCTTGGCTGTCAGCAGGAAGGGCCAACACTGATCATCCATCTTATTCCTCTCTCTTAATGGGGTCATCACTTTTCTATTCCCCAGTACCTGAAACTGAGTCATCCTTAACTCACTCTTTTCTCACCCTATTCCGTTGCCACAATGTCTTCCATAAGTTCCTACAATATATTTTAACTCAACTTTATCACTTTATGCCAAGATTATTCAATTCTTCCATTTTACAAACATTTTTGACACTACCTACTGCGGGTGTTGTGGCTTCTTTTTTTAACTCAATGGTCTCGGCCTCTGATCCCATGGAGCTTGTACATATTCCCAAACATATGGGGAATAATACACAATAATTGATTTGTCAGTAAAGAATAATGGTACCTAACTCATCCTGGGGTAGGGAAGTTTTCCCCAAAAGGTGGTATCAGTATTAATACAACTACAACACCACAAGCCACTGTCATAATCACCATCACCATCACGACCTCATCATTCTAACGTGTAATAAACTGCTACTGTGCATCAGGAACTGTCCTTGGTGCTTTTTATGTGTTACGTCATTTGTTCTCACAACAACCTTAGGAGAGAGGTACTATCAATTTGCTTCCTGATGGCTCAGACGGTAAAGAACCCGCCTGCAATGTGGGAGACCTGGATTCAGTCCCTGGGTTGGGAAGATCCCCTGGAGAAGGGCATGGCAACCCACTCCAGTATTTTTGCCTGGAGAACCCCATGGACGGAGGATCCTGGAGGGCTACCCTCCATGTGGTCACAGAGAGATGGACACAGCTAAGCACAGCACAGCAACACAGCACTAGTATTTTTACTTTACACGCAAGGATATTTAAACAACAAGAAGAAAACTTGACTAAGTTACATACGTAATGTGATGTTTACATCCAGAGCCTCTGACCTTAAGCCATAATACTGCTTGAAGATACCAGAGGGCTGAACAGGATAAGGAAGGGAAGAGTTCGGTTAATTTTCTAAGAAGCAGGAATAACATACAAAGGTCTGAAGATGAAAGAGAAGGGTATATTAAGGTAAATGAAAAAAGTTCAATGTGCACAAATCTGAGAAGGCACGGAGGTGGGGATGGTGAGACAACAAAGCTAGAGAGGCTGGAAGGAACAAAACTATATAGGGATTTATAAGCCAAATTAAGGTGTTCAAACTTTAAAAGCCAACAATTGCAATGGCTGTCCAATAGGCACTGATTTCATTCCACTGATTTATGTGAGGTTACTGCCATTCAACAATGTTCTAAGTGCCAGAGATAAAGTAAGGAACAAGATAAGTAAGGTCCTTAATCTCAGGAAAGTAGTTTAAAAATAAACCAGAAAGTAAGATATATTTCTAAATACTATAATGGACTGAAAATAGAATCATGTGATAGGAAAATACAAGGTCAACATTGGATGAGATGGAAAGGTGTCTCAGAGGACACTGACTTTCATCTTTGCCCTTACATTCATTCTGGTTTATATTCAAACTTGTAGCTAAAAAATGCTTTTAATCATTTCTTCTTAATAATTTATCAAAGTACTTTAATTTTTATTTATAATTCTCATACCCATTTAAGAAATGTAAATAGATTGAAAATGAAAGTGAAATTACTTTTTATTTCTACTCTGAAGTGTTAACCATATTTAGCTATTTGGTATACATTCTTCTTGGTAAGTTTTTCCATATTAAGTTTTTGCTTTCACATAAATGAGATCAGTTACTATCTGTTTGGTTTGTTTTTTAACATATGATGAACATCATTCCAGGTTAATACAAAACAAACATATCCTTTTGGAAAACCAGTTACAAGCATTTTGTTCAAAGTTAATGCCATAATTTACTTATTGTGTGTGGTGTGTGGTGTGTGGTGTGTGTGTGTGTGTGTGTGTGTGTGCATGCGTGTGTGTGCGTGCACGCGCACACGCGCTTAGTTGTGTCTAACTCTTTGTGACCCCATGGACTGTAGCCCTTGAGGCTCCTCGGTCTATGGAATTTTCTAGCAAGAATATTGTAGAGGGCTGCCATTTCCTTCTCCAAGGGATCTTACTGACCCAGGGATCAAACCTGCATCTCCTATGTCCCCTGCATTGTCAGGCAGATTCTTTACCACTGCGTCACCTGGAGAGCCAAATTTATTTATTGGGTTACCTTATAACCCAATAAATGGACATTTCAGTTGCTACAAATTTTGTAATGTTAATATACTATATTTTATATATATATATAATGTGCAATCACTTTCAAGTATCACTCAGTTGTGACCTTAGGATATATCTGTATAAGTAGAAATGCCAAATATAAAGGTACCCACGTATTAAATACTAGTGAATTCCACTATGTTGGTTTCTATAAACTTTATGTCAATTTCCAGTTTCACAATTATGCAATTTACATCAGTGATGATAATATCTATTTTTCACTTGTCAGTGCTAACCACTATCAATCTTTTAAAATCTTTGTTAATCTGATAAATGAAAATGATCTTGCTTTGCATTCATTTGCATTCCTTTGTTATTAATGATATTGAGCATCTTCGAATATAAGCATCTCTTTGTGAAGATCAATCTGTAAAACACTGCATAAGCATCCATCCACGAAAAAATCCCACAGTTCTTCCCTATCTATTTAAAAATATTTGGAATGTTTGTTTGTTCCACAAAATGCTTGATTAGATTTTGCATTTATTATGGAGTTGATTTTTTTTTCCAATTTTACTCATAATATAATTGCCATATAACACTGTATTAGTTTAAGGTATACAATGTAATGATTTGGCATATATATTATGAAATGATTCCCACAGTAAGCTTAGTTAATATTCACTGCCTCACATACTTAATGTGACATTTATTGTCCTTCGTCTACAACTTTTCTTTCTAAGCTTCTGGTCTACAACTTCTTTGCATGGCTTCTGCAAATAGGACTGCTCAGTAATCTTGGATTATATGTTTTGCTCACATTTCTGCACTTATATTTACATTTTAGAATTATTAATCTCATCTTTCAAGCCCTAGTTCAAGTTAGGCCTCTCTTCATGAGAACTCTCTCATCCTTCCAATCATAGATTCTCTGAAATTCTTTAGCGCTTTTCCTGCTCTCTCCTTAAAGCATTGATTATTTTCCATTTGTCTTAATTTCCCTACTAGATCATTGTCTATCCCAAGTCACCTTTCATAAAGTACCCGGAAGAGAGCAGCTGCTCAAAAACCTCTAAAAGAAATAATCCCACCAAAAATTAGTTCTATTTACTCCACTTACATTTTAAAGAAATATCAAAAGCTATCATGTTTCTATAATCAAGAAAAACAGGTGCACAGGTACGAGGGAAGGGAACAGAAAGGAAAAGGAAAATGAACTCTATGTTCTTGCCATAGAAACGAGGAAATATAAAGGGAAGGGGAAAGTCATAGGAACAAGTGATGGCTTAAGTTCTCACTTTTGCCTGTATAGCTTCTATCCCTGACCCCCACTTTCTGCCCCAGATCTATTCAACAACCCCTCCCCAAAAGGCCTTCCTTAAAGCCTCACGGTATCCATCTCTACTTTCTCTGGATTCTATTTACTGCAAACGTCATATTTTAAAGCATTTAATTTGTCTGTAAATTATTTCTGCTTTTCTTTATCCTTTCTTTAAATCCAGGACCCAAGGGCATCAAGGGTAGGACGTTCAGACTTTCAGTCCTTCAGTGTTCGTCAGTCATCTAAACAGCAAGACATTGTGGGTACTTAGTAAGTATCTTCAAAAGAGCTTCTTTCATCCAAACAATGAGTCATCAAAATATCTCACTAGGAATGGAGAAGGACTAGAATTTATTCAGCTGTAACTATAATCCAGATAATTAACAATAACATATTTTTATGTCATGCTAACCTCACAAGCAAGGCATCATGTTCTCCGTCTGAGAGTCACCAAGCATGTATACAGACAGAACTCAGCTCAACAAGGCTCCAAAGCTCCTGTCTTTCTTCCACAATGTAGAGCTGAGAGAGGCAAATAATCTCGAATTCTGGATGCATAACTGGTGTAAATCGAACTAAATATGCTATAGTGACTCACTCAAAAGAAAAGGTGTGAGTAATCATTGGATCATGAAAGAAGAGAGGCCATTTCTTCAGGAAGGTGATGCCAATGAACTTCAAGAAGCCCCTCATGCTGGCAGTGCCTCTATTAAAGAAGACTCTGGATTTAGGATTTCTAAGATATTAAACTAGCCAATTTAATCACACTAGGACCACAGCCTTGTCTAACTCAATGAAGCTAAGCCATGCCTGCAGGCAACCCAACACGGGCGGGTCATGGTGGAGAGGTCTGACAGAATGTGGTCCACTGGAGAAGGGAATGGCAAACCACTTCAGTATTCTTGCCTTGAGAACACCATGAACAGTATGAAAAGGCAAAATGATAGGATACTGAAAGAGGAGCTCCCCAGGTCAGTAGGTGCCCAACACACTACTGGAGATCAGTGGAGAAATAACTCCAGAAAGGATGAAGGGATGGAGCCAAAGCAAAAACAATACCCAGTTGTGGATGTGACTGGTGATAGAAGCAAGGGCTGATGCTGTAAAGAGCAATACTGCATAAAAACCTGGAATGTCAGGTCCATGAATCAACACAAATTGGAAGTGGTCAAACAGGAGAAGGCAAGAGTGAACGTCAACATTCTAGGAATCAGTGAACTAAAATGGACTGGAATGGGTGAACTGAACTCAGATGACCATTATATCTACTACTGCGGGCAGGAATCCCTCAGAAGAAACGGAGTAGCCATCATGGTCAACAAAAAAGTCCAAAATGCAGTACTTGGATACAATCTCAAAAATGACAGAATGATCTCTGTTCGTTTCCAAGGCAAACCATTCAAAATCACAGTAATCCAAGTCTATGCCCCAAACAGTAATGCTGAAGAAGCTGAAGTTGAACGGTTCTATGAAGACGTACAAGACCTTTTAGAACTAACATCCCAAAAAGATGTCCTTTTCATTACAGGGGACTGGAATGCAAAAGTAGGAAGTCAAGAAACACCTGGAGTAACAGGCAAATTTGGCCTTGGAATGCGGAATGAAGCAGGGCAAAGACTAATAGAGTTTTGCCAAAAAAATGCACTGGTCATAGTAAACACCCTCTTCCAACAACACAAGAGAAGACTCTACACATGGACATTACCAGATGGTCAACACCAAAATCAGATTGATTATATTCTTTGCAGCCAAAGATGGAGAAGCTCTATACAGTCAACAAAAACAAGACCAGGAGCTGACTGTGGCTCAGATCATGAACTCCTTATTACCAAATTCAGACTTAAATTGAAGAAATTAGGGAAAACCACTAGGCCATTCAGGTATGACCTAAATCAAATCCCTTATGATTATACAGTGGAAGTGAGAAATAGATTTAAGGGCCTAGATCTGATAGAGTGCCTGATGAACTATGGAATGAGGTTCGTGACATTGTACAGGAGACAGGGATCAAGACCGTCCCCATGGAAAAGAAATGCAAAAAAGCAAAATGGCTGTCTGGGGAGGGCTTACAAATAGCTGTGAAAAGAAGAGAAGTGAAAAGCAAGGGAGAATAGGAAAGCTATAAGCATCTGAATGCAGAGTTCCAAAGAATAGCAAGAAGAGATAAGAAAGCCTTCTTCAGTGATCAATGCAAAGAAATAGAGGAAAAAAACAGAATGGGAAAGACTAGAGATCTCTTCAAGAAAATTAGAGATACCAAGGGAACATTTCATGCAAAGATGGGCTCGATAAAGGACAGAATTGGTATGGACCTAACAAAAGCAGAAGATATTAAGAAGAGGTAGCAAGAATACACAGAAGAACTATACAAAAAAGATCTTCACGACCTGGATAATCATGCTGGTGTGATCACTCATGTAGAGCCAGACATCCTGGAATGTGAAGTCAAGTGGGCCTTAGAAAGCATCACTACGAACAAAGCTAGTGGAGGTGATGGAATTCCAGTTGAGCTATTTCAAATCCTGAAAGATAGTGCTGTGAAAGTGCTGCACTCAACATGCCAGCAAATTTGGAAAACTCAGCAGTGGCCTCAGGACTGGAAAAGGTCAGTTTTCATTCCAATCTCAAAGAAAGGCAATGCCAAAGAATGCTCAAACTACCGCACAATTGCACTCATCTCACATGCTAGTAAAGTAATGCTCAAAATTCTCCAAGCCAGGTTTCAGCAATACGTGAACCGTGCACTTCCTGATGTTCAAGCTGGTTTTAGAAAAGGCAGAGGAACCAGAGATCAAATTGCCAACATCCGCTGGATCACCAAAAAAGCAAGAGAGTTCCAGAAAAACATCTATTTCTGCTTTATTGACTATGCCAAAGCCTTTGACTGTGTGGATCACAAGAAACTGTGGAAAATTCTGAAAGAGATGGGAATACCAGACCACCTGACCTGCCTCTTGAGAAACCTATATGCAGGTCAGGAAGCAACAGTTAGAACTGGACATGGAACAACAGACTGCTTTCAAATAGGAAAAGGAGTACGTCAAGGCTGTATATTGTCACCCTGCTTATTTAACTTATATGCAGAGTACATCATGAGAAACGCTGGACTGGAAGAAACACAAGCTGGAGTCAAGATTGCCAGGAGAAATATCAATAACCTCACATATGCCAATGGTACAACCCTTAAGGCAAAAAGTGAAGAGGAACTCAAAAGCCTTTTGATGAAAGTGAAAGTGGAGGGTGAAAAAGTTGGCTTAAAGCTCAACATTCAGAAAACCAAGATCATGGCATCCAGTCCCATCACTTCATGGGAAATAGATGGGGAAACAGTGTCAGACTTTATTTTTTTGGACTCCAAAATCACTGCAGATGGTGATTGCAGCCATGAAATTAAAAGACACTTACTCCTTGGAAGGAAAGTTATGACCAACCTAGATAGCATATTCAAAAGCAGAGACATTACTTTGCCGACTAAGGTCCATCTAGTCAGGGCTATGGTTTTTCCTGTGGTCACGTATGGATGTGAGAGTTGGACTGTGAAGAAGGCTGAGAGCCGAAGAATTGATGCTTTTGAACTGTGGTGTTGGAGAAGACTCTTGAGAGTCCATTGGACTGCAAGGAGATCCAACCAGTCCATTCTGAAGGAGATCAATCCTGGGATTTCTTTGGAAGGAATGATGCTACAGCTGAAACTCCAGTACTTTGGCCACCTCATGTGAAGAGTTGACTCATTGGAAAAGTCTCTGATGCTGGGAGGGATTGGGGGCAGGAGGAGAAGGGGATGACAGATGATGAGATGGCTGGATGGCATCACTGACTCGATGGGCGTGAGTCTGAGTGAACTCCGGGAATTGGTGATGGATAGGGAGGCCTGGCGTGCTGCGATTCATGGGGTCACAAAGAGCTGGACACGACTGAGTGACTGAACTGAACTGAAGATATTAAAATCATTTTTTTTCTTTAAAATGATCCCTCTAAGGAAATAATTCCTACAGTGGGAAATACATGGACTTTAGAACCAGACAGACTTAAGTTATAATTCTGGGTTCTATCCCTTCCTAGCTCTGGACCTAATCAGGTTATTCTCACCTCAGAGTATTAATAAGCAGCAGTTCCCAACCATCTGAAAGATATAATCATCCCACAGAGCTGACTCAAGCTTGGAGTAAGATGACCGTATGACTAACACGGGTCCCTGCCTCTGGTCAGCCACCTTAAAGTGTTAGCAGCCTTCCTCTTACACGTCATTTGTCCATTGGAAAGAAAATGGTTCTTCACTGCACATTTTCCTTTGACTCACAGTGTTGGGCTCCCTAAACATTTTTTTTTTTTCAGTTGGGATATATAAGGAGAAGCTCCTCAGTCAGATAATGATTCATTTAACTGTGTCAAGTTAGACTTGGGAAATCAACCTCTGACCTCAAGTTGAAGACAGCTCCTCAGAAGCGTTTCTCCAGAGTGATCAACATAAGACCGTCCTGCCTTTCGAGGCAGAACCAGGATCGAATTCTTGTTTGTACTCGGAGTTCCTAGCACAGAGCCCAGTACCAGCTAGTGAGCAATATTAGGGATTCGGTTCAACTCATTCAAAGCTAAATTCCTGCTTGAAGATTTTACAGATGAAAGACCGAAATAAAATAATCATACCTGATCCTGTCTGTCTGTCTGTTTTTCCTTTCAGTATCAGTCCCTAGAGATGAAGACTTGACCAAGGGCAGAAGTGAACTGCACCCCGTCTGCTAACAGTCCTGGAAAGGCACTCTTCACACACTTATCTGCCAAAGCATGACTCATGAAATTCAGAACGTGCTAAGATTTGGTGAGGAACACTTCATATAAAATTAACGCAAGCGAAAGGTTACTTCAGGGAACAGTGTACTACTTTTTTAGGTGACCCAGTTATGGCTAAATTTGGAAAGTTGGCAAGGCTGGCTCTTCCCTTTAAAGCAGATCTCACAGAAACACAAGATACTATGCAGCCTCAGGGCCCAGATCTTCGCTGGGCCATCAATAGTGGGAAAGGCCTTTGAAAAAGCCAGACATCGTGGATGTATCTGGTCACCTCGGCTTGCCATTGAGAACATTGCTTCCAAGAGGGTGGTTTGTGAGAGAGGTATCAGAAAAGAGCTCATAAACTACAACCTATTTAATAAAACTCAAACAGCAGTGAAGTATATGCCAAGCACTATTTAAAGTACTATACAAATGCTTATTCCTATAACAACCTTACAAGGTGCTATTATTATCTCCATGTGATGGATGAAGAGATCAGAAATAGGGAGATTAAGTATCCTTAAGGCAATGCAGCTACTAAGTGGCAGATTCCGGATGCAAGCAGAGGTAGTTTGGTTCCAAAATCTGTGTTCTTGATTCTTGCACTGCTTTTAATGTTATGCAATGTTACTACACACAGTAAGACAACATCTACTGTTTGCTTTCTGGCACAAGCTACAATTGTGCTCTGAGAGACAGTGCTGTGGAAGTTCAGAATGCTGACTCCAAAGCAGATGGCTAGGCTTGCAGCCTGCATTCTCTGCCCATAAATCAAGAGTTCTGTTTTTTTCCCGGTTGTTGGCTCCTGCCGGCCCCTCCCGTACTGGGCCCTGCGCCCCACCCCCACCCCCCACGCCCCCGCCCCGCGCGGCCCCCAGCCCCCGGGCCCCCCGCCACTATGAAGAAATTCTTCCAAGAGATCAAGGCAGACATCAAGTTCAAGAGCGCGGGACCGGGTCAGAAGCTCACGGAGTCGGCGGGGGAGAAGGCCCCCAAAGAGAAGCCCAGCCAGCCACCAGTCCGGCAGCAAAAAAAAAAAAAAAAAAAGAGTTCTGTGTAACATAGCTAATCTCTCTGTGCCTCAGTTTCCTCATCTGCATATTGGGTACAATAATAGACCCTCTACCATCAGATTTGGAGGATTAAATAAGTTAAATACCTATAAAGTACTCAGAACAGTACCTGACACATAGTAATGGCCGATGATTGTTAACTATGATCATTAATTTAAAAAGAGACACTGGTTTGCTTCTGGGTTACAAAAGAAACACCATCATTGATTTTTGTGAGAGGACATATATAGATGGAAAAATATTACCTTTGATATGTGATAGACTCTGGTTAAAATTTTACTTCCAACTCAGCCTATAAACTTGGGAAGTCACTTAATCACTCTGAGCCTTAGTTTCTTCATCTGTACGATGGGCTAGCCTACCCTTGACACAGCTGAGGTATAAATTAAGTGAGATAATGTGTATAAAAATATGGAAGCTGAAACCTGGTCAATATTCAAATGAGATGACCAGATTCCCTGCCTTCCCTTAATACAACTGGCTGTAGTGTTGGAGGATGCTTATTGATTTTACCAGACTCTAACATTTTTTACCAAGCTGAAATATGCCATGACTGGAAGCATGTAATTGATAGGCCCAAAGAAACCAAAGGACTTAAGGTTTTAGGTTATTTATGAGACTAAAATTTAGGGACTAAATGCCCAGGGATAGGAGGCAGGGTGGTTAAATGTGTCAACTATATGTTATTTTATGCATGCCTTTAAAATTATGACATTTGCCTTATCCAAATAATTATGCCTTTATAAATTTGCTTTATGTCAAACTAAATCTTGTATGCTAATATATATGTATATACATATATATATATATGACTTACCATGTAGTAATTGTAAAAGGAAACAGCTGGAAATGACATTATCTATATGTAGGGCATTGATTAAATATATAAGGGTTTCGATACATGAGATGTGCAGAGAGACAACACTAAAAGGAAAAAAGAAATAACTATGCCCCCTCTTCAGGAATGTTTATTTTCTTCTTTGGGCTTTCATGATTTTCAACTTTTCTATAATACACTTTTAAAACTCATAAATGATGATACTACTTATTCTATAATTAGCATCTATTACTTTCATTATCAGAAAACAAATACTTTACAGAATATTTTTAATATTTTTTACACCTGATACATCTTATAAGTCCTTCATATGAAACACACATTAAAAAGAAATATTTTATCAATATGGTCACCATCATTAGTTCATGAAAAGTCTCAGATTGTCTCACTATCCTGGTGGAGAGCTCAGGTGGCTTGTTAGGGTCTGAACCAAAAGACATGAAGTCCACTCCATTGCTGACGAAGAAGGGGCGTGAGGGGTCAGCCAACTGTGGGCAGCCTGAGCCACAAGACCAGTGTCCAGCCCTTCTCTGGCCTGGCCCCAGGCCTGCTGACGGTGCCCCTGCCATCCTTACTCTTACCTCCCTAATCTTGCCAATCGTGCCTGGACAGTGCCAGCCTGCCCATCTCTTCTGAACAGGGCAGCCTTGGCCAAGGGTGCCAGCTTGAGTGTGTAGGCCTGGCCATTCACTCCCACACATCATAGTCACAGACACACCCACAGAGTTTCGAAAGCCCTCCATTCTTTCCAGTATCTTCTACATGCTGTTTACACTTCCTGAAACATCCTCTTCCCTCTCTCTCTAAGTTTCATCACCTAACTCTTCCTGTTACAGTTACCTGCTAACGTGCACTTTTTCTAGAAAGTCTACCTTAAAGCTTGAGGCTGGGATACATGTGTCTCCTATAGGTTTCCCAATCGCTTATGCCTCTGCTTGGGCCAATTATCCCCTATTCTAATTTATTGTTCACCTACTGATTTCTCAAAAATTACTGTAAGCTTTTGAAGCCAGGAATTATGCATCATTCAGAGCTCTGTGCCCGGTATGAATCCAATGTTTGGTATCCAGTCCAAGCTCAGCATTGTTTTTTTGTTTTTGTTTTTTTTTGAATGAACAAATAAATGGGAACTTTGAAGTAAAAAAAAATCCATGCAACACTTTTTATACATTCCTTATAGAGTAAACATCACTGACTAAGAAGGAAAGTAAGCACCTAGATGAGACTGAATGAGCAGGGTAATTGAGTACTGCCCAGAATGGTTCATAACAAGCCGCAGAATCCTTCAAGCTTCAACAGGATGAAACTGAGAACTTCCAGATGCACAAGCTGGATTTAGAAAAGGCAGAGGAATCAGAGATCAAATTGCCAACATCCGCTAAATCATAGAAAAAGCAAGAAAATCCCAGAAAAAAAAAAAAAAAACATCTACTTCTGCTTCATTGACTATGCTAAAGCCTTTCACTGTGTGGATCACAACAAACTGGAAAATTCTGAAAGATATGGGAATACTAGACCACCTCACCCGTCTCTTCAGAAACCTGTCTGCGGGTCAAGAAACAATGTTTAGAAACTGGACATGGGACAATGAACTGGGAGTACATTAAGGCTGTAAATTGTCACCTTGCTTACTTAAGTTCTGTGCAGAGTACATCATGCAAAATGCCAGGCTGGATGAAGCACAAGCTGGAATCAACATTGCTGGGAGAAATATTAGCAACCTCAGATATGCCGATGACACCATCTTAATGACAAAAAGTGAAAAGAAACTAAAGAGCCTCTTGATGAAAGTGAAAGAGGAACGTGAAAAAGCGGCTTAAAATTCAGCATTCAAAAAATGAAGATAATGGCATCTAGCTCCATCACTTCATGGCAAACAGACGGGGAAACAATGGAAACAGCGGCAGATTTTATTTTCTTGGGCTCCAAAATCACTATGGATGGTGACTGCAAACATGAAAGTACAAGACAATTGCTTCTTGGAAGAAAAGTTATGACACACCTAGACAGCATATTAAAAAGCAGAAACATTCCTTTCCGACAAAGGTCCATATGGTCAAAGCTATGGTTTTTCCAGTAGTCATGTACAGAAGTGAGAACAAATCATAAAGAAGGCTGAGCAGCAAAGAACTGATGCTTTGGAATTATGGTGCTGGAGAAGACTCTTGAGAGTCCCTTGGACAAAGAGATCAAACCAGTCCATCCTAAAGGAAATCAACCCTGAATATTCATTGGAAGGACTGATACTGACGCTGAAACTCCAGTTCTTTGACCACCTGATGCAATGAGCTGACTCACTGGAAAAAACCCTGATGCTGTGTAAGATTGAAGGTGGGAGGGGAAGGGGACGACAGAGGATGAGATGGTTGGATGACATCACCAATGTAATGGACATGAGTTTGAGTAAACTCTGGGAGTTGGTGATGGACAGGGAGGCCTGGCGTGCTGCCGAACATGGGGTCACAAGGAGTCAGACACAACCGAGTGACTGAACTGAGCTGAACTGAACTGGGTAAGATTGAGGGCAGGAAGATAAGCGGGTGGCAGAGGATGAGATGGTTGGATGGCATCACTGACTCAATGGACATTAATTTGAGTGAACTCAGAGAGACGGTGAAGGGCAGGGAAGCCTGGAGTGCTGCAATCCATGGGGTCACAAAAAAATCAGATACTGAACAACAAAAACTTAGCGACTGAACAACAGGTCTCAAAGACTCAGACATGACAAGCAGCTTCGCACACGTGCACACACAAGTCAACAGGGATAGTTCATGAGGCTCCTGAAACCCTGAGAGGGTTAAAATTCCATTGCCTGGAGATTTAAACTTCCATCTTTATTGGTCTCCTGCTTGAGACTCTTGGTTTAATAATTGTAACCCACTTTCCTCTATGCTACTATTCTTATCCGTTACCCAAATGGTGGTACCTGAAACCAGTAATTACAATCATTTCTTAAATGTAGCTAGTGAGTCTACTATACACACAGTTCCCTTATAAGAACACTTAAACAATAAGGAGCGTACTATAAAGATTTTTATGTGCCATTCCTGCCCAAAGAAAGATGATTTCATCATTAGTAGATTTTAAGATAAAGCAAATAATAAATGATATTTTTTTGTTGAAGATGTCCATTGCAATGTTGTTCATAACAGCAAAACTCTGAAAGCAATCTATATATAAATGAGTGGGGATAGTCTCACTCTTTAGTGAAATTTTTTTTACCAAGATACATAATTTTTATTTTTACAATTTTTGAAGTATAAATGATGCCACCAGTGAAGCTCTATAATAAACTACACATATTTAAAGTGTACAATTTGATGAGTTTTGAGCTATATAAATTCCTGCGAAACCATCAGCTCAATAAAGATATTGAACATATTCATCACTTCAGAAAGCTTCCTTGTGAACCTTTGTAATCTTTCCTTTCCACCTCTTCTCATCCCTAAGCAACCACTTTTCTGCTTTTTTTTTTTAAATTACAGATTGATTTGAGTTTTCTAGAATCTCGCATAAACGAGATTATATAGTAAGCACCTTTTCTCGTCCGACTTCCTTCATTTGGCATACTTATTTTGAGATTTACACATGTTGTCGTATGTATCAATAGTTTATTCCTTCAGGTGGAAGGGGACATGGGTAAACTTCTGGCTAATTCATGTTGATGTTTGGTAGAAATATAATACTGTAAAGCAAGTATCCTTCAATTAAAAATAAATAAAAAAAAATAGCTTATCCCTTTCTGTAGCTGAGTAGTATTCCACTGTATGGATAGGTCACGATGTCTTTATCCATATCCCCTGTTGACGGATATCTGGATATTGTCACAATTTTGCTATTGTACATGAAACCTCTGTAAACATTTGAGTGCAAGTCTTTGTGGACTTACGTAGACATATGGCTTCATTTCTCTTCAGTAAATATGAGGAAGTGGAATGACTGAATCGCTGGATAGAAAATGTCTATAAAATTTCATGCTTATAATGCAATACTAAGTGAAAGGCAGATTTTAAACATAGCCACACGAAAAATGACAAGAAGAAAATACACTAAAATTTAAAGCGGTTGTTTAATTTCTGTGGTGGGAGTATAGGTAACATTTTCTCTTCTCATTTATAAATGTTTTAAAATATTCTCATCATTTTAAATATTTTTAAATACAGAGGAATGATAGTATTTGTTAAACATCCACTACATGTGGGCCTATATATAGAGATAGATCTCTAGCTATATCTATACTATTTTTTCTTTACAATGACTTTATGAGCCAATTTCACAGATGAATCAACTGAGGCTTAGAAAGATTTAAGTCATCTGCCCAATAGCCCATAGCTGTTCAGTGGCATGACTATGATTTGAGCCCAGGACCATGCTGCTCCGAAAGTCTTGTCCTTTCAAATCCTTAAGCATGTATACCAGATCATATGCCTTTACAAAACAGAGTGCATGGGTGGAACATTATGCATTTCTAAATGCAAGTACAAGGAGATCAAGATTCTGTTGAACAAGCTCACAGTGCGGTATTCTGTGAGGCAGCCAGGCTGAACGGGAACACGGCAACACGCTGGGGACTGGCTTGATCTAATTTGAATTCCTCCAAGCAATACTGTCAGGACAGCTGATCTCTCCTGAGGCACTAAGGCTTCACACAATGTTCAGGATAACCAAATCAGGAAGGAGATATTGGTATTTTATATCTAATCTATACTATTAGGCAGTTCACAAATACCAGATAGCAATTCATCAAAGTCATGCCAGGAAAAGGTTCTCTGTGGTCTAAGTCATCAGAGAGAAACTCAGTTCCTGGCACGTAACCTCTAAAATTTCAGATGAAGCCAATGTGTTAACCAGCTCCCTTCAGAGGGGAGAAGTTCTGGCTCACCCATTCACGAGCTATTTGGCTTGTGCAAGGTATTATATTACCTCTGAAATTCAACTATCAAGTGAGGAAAACAGTGCCTATGAGAAAAACTGGTTTTGGGAGTTTAGAAAACACATATACCAGTCAACATGATGCTCTGCACAAACTGAGTGAATAATAAACTCTTATTATAATTTCTATAATCGCTTTCAATGCTGTTAATAAGTACAACAGACTCAGTGCCTCAATGCCAAGATAAAATGATGAGCTGAGAAGAGTACAGAATAAAAGTTTTTAATACTGTTTTGGAATTCTTCAAACTTTTTTTAGAACCTGCTGTTCTAAGCTTTCTTATCTCAAGTCATTTCAATCACTGGGGGAAATCCCTTGCCCAGGAAGAGCTAAAATGGTCAGATTTAGAGCACTCACAGCAAGAACATACATATTCTCAGGTTCAGGTGACATCATATGGTCACCAGGCTGAGGCAGACATTTATCTTTCCTGAGCCTCCCTAATCACCGTTGTAAACGAGGGCCTGGCCTGCATTTGCACCTCGTGTTCTTTCTGTGCTCAGATGGAGTAAGAGGCACAAACACATCTGATCAATTGCGAAGAACTATAAATATGTAACAGCGATTTCAGTTAAAGTGAGGTAGCATAAAGAGCATTATATATTATTCATTCATGCAGTGATGTTTTCAATAAATATGTTAAGTGCCTGTTATCTGCCTGAAACTATGCCAGATGCAAGGAAAACAGAAACAAATGGGCACTGAGTCCAGTAAGGAGAAGGAGATTTACAAAAAAAAAAAAAAAAAAAAAAGTGCTCTCTTTTGATAGAGAACTATAGAGACTGCGGAGACCATGGAAAAGTTTTCTGGGGACAAGCAAGAAGTGTTAGCAAATGCGTTAGAAAGCAAGAAGTGTTAGCTCAGCAGTAAAGAATCCACCTAACAATGCAGGAGATGTGGGTTCCATCCCTGGGTCAGGAAAATCCTCTGGAAAAGGACATGGCAACCCACTTTAATATTCTTTCCTAGGAAATCCCACTGACTGAGGAGCCTGGCAGCTTATATCCATGGGGTCGCCAAACAGTCGGACACAACTTAGTGACTAAACAAAAAAAATTTGAGCTGACACTGAACACAAGCAAGCAAAAGAAACAGTGTGAGTAAAGAATGATATGGAAGCCTGATAGGAACACTCACCAGGGTGAAAGGGAAATGGTTAAAACTAAGGTTGGAGAAGCAAGGAGGAGCTAAATCAGGAGATGCCTGTAGAAAAATGTTATAATATTTGAAATTTACGTCATTTCAATGAAGGGAAGAAGGTTTTACATACTAGAGAAAGCAAGTTAAATTTGCAATTAGAACAATCTCATGTCAGCAAGGTAAACCGCACTCAAGGAGACCATTTAGTGTGGAGTCAGACAAGAGCTAACTAACAATTTTTTTTCTTACTAATTGGTTTCCTTATCTCTGAAATACCTTTCTATTTTACAAGTTTGGTCATCTTGATATTATGTGAGTGGAAGGTTTACAAGATGAAAGACATCACATCATGTGAGATGTATAATGATCATGGTTATTCTTTCTTGCCATTTTCACCGTCTGGACAATCAGCTCAACTACAGGGGTTAAATCCATTGTGCTATCATCTGCATCTGCTGTTTCACAGGACTTTCGATGCGGCCATCTGAGCCCTGCCATGATTCTTCATTTTTCATGAGTTAATCCAATAAGAAGGAAATAAACATAACTGATTGAACTCTTAAGTGAAAGCCACACTTAATTACTCAGCCAAACTCTCAAGCAAGAGCTCAATTCATAAAGATGATACAGTTGAATGGATTATTTCCCCGTTGATTTGTCCTGTCACTTCTAATTGCTGTGGGTGAGAGTTACGTAGCATGGAAGGTATTAAGCATCATGATTGTAATTCTAGGGTGAAGAGACCAGTGAAAAATAAGTGTAGTTTAGTTTCACTGCATGAGTTCAGTAGCTCTGTACCTACATAGGCACCTTACACATAGTAGACTCTCAATAAACGCAGACTGAAAGCACTTGGAGTCAGCAGGACCCCTGAACGCCCACTCTAACTACTGCTCTTGGTCACCCTAAGCGTTAGTTCAAAAGAGTATGGAGTTGTTCACGACCTGGCACTATCAGTAGATGATAAATGAAATTATCTTTGTGAAGGTGCTTACTAAAGGTTAAGCCTTTCTAGTGTTTATTACTGCTAGCCTTACTTTAAAGTTGATGGACTATTTTCCCTTTCTTGCAGAAGAGTAAATAAAAGCATAAAGATGTGAAATAAATTTTACAAAGAACTATTGCTAGAAAGGTGAGTCTGATCTCATTGTTCAGCTCCAAGAATCCCTTCTTCCTTCCTTCTCTTTTACATTTGCCTCCATTCAACAATGACCTTTATTGCCTTTATAAAAGAGCCCCCAAAGAGCTCCCTTGTCCCTTCTGCCACGTGAAGACACAATAACAAGATTGCTGTCTACAAAAAATGAAGTAGGCTCTCACCAGACAGTGAATCTGTTGGCATCTTGATGTTGGACTTTCCAGACACCAGTACTGTGAAAAATAAATCTCTTTTGCTTATAAGCCACCCAGTCCAAAGCATTCTGTAATAGCCTTCAAAACTAAGAGATTTGCATATTTGATCACCCAAAATATTATGCATTGGAAATAGAAGAATAAGCAATAAAAGAATAAATAAATAAGCAAGCAATAAAGCCTTTTCTTTCAGAGACTAGTGGGGGGGGGGGAAACACCACACACAGATACACAAAACCAAGCAATGAAAGTAATGCAGTGCTGTAAAAGCTAAAATAAAGGTTATGGGAATTTGGAAGAGGGCACTTATGCTAGTCTTTGGGTTTAGAAAACACTTTAAAAAGGATATAATCTGTGCTCTGAAACTCAAAAGCTGAAGTATCCTAATAGGTAAATAGTAAAAAGCCTCTGAAGCAGCAGAGTCTTTAAAAGTGCCATATTCAGGAAACTGTGAACATTTTGGTATAGAAGAGTAGCGGGTCATATGGATAAGTAGAGGGAAAGAAGTAAGAGAGGCGGGAAGAGATATGACTGTTGGGCCTTAATGCTTTTGCTAAAGAGATTGCTGTTAAATCTGAAGGATATTGGAGGATTTAAAGCAGGAAATTAATGCAATCAGAATCTGCATTAAAATGTTCACACTTCCACTGGTATTGCACACAGAGCACTCACTCTAGTGGGCCCTCCTGTTGCGATATATTTGTGTCTGATAAATTCTAACCCTCGCATTTTAAATGAATCGAATGTGAGAAAAATCAGCAAGAGCAAAACAAACCACAAACCACAAACCATCAAGCAAAATCCTGTCAACCAACACCAGAAAGTGGACTGTAGGAAAATGAAATCCAGGGACATCAGAGGAAAAACAACGTTTTCAGGTCTGAGATCACAGAACATGAAAACCTGGAATTAAAAGGACCCTCGGAAGGAACCAAAGTAGTCCCAAGTCCAAAGCACTCTTTGGCTCTACTCAAAAGCAAAATCTAATCCTTTCTGGAAGAAAACACCCCCTGGTTTTGACTGTCAGAATTCCCATTATTTAAGTTCAGCAAAAATATAAGGTCATCATTAAGGAGAGTTAATGAAACAGGCCACCATAAGAAACAAGAGATTTAGACTTACAAAGACTTCAGATATTACGATTATCAGATAGGTAACTTAAAGAGACCGTGTGGAGAGTTTAAAGAAACTCAAGTAAATATTTAAAAAAAATAACAAATCCACTATCCAAGAGGGAGGTTATAAGCTGATCACATTGATAGGGTAAATTTGCACAAATTTAGCAAAGGTATAAAATATTTGAAAAACACAACTAGCAAACTTTATCTACTGAATACAGCTAGAAACATCGAACAATTAGAAAACACATGTTTCCAGGCAAACAGAGAAGATTTGCAAAATACTGACCACATTTTAGGCTACAATAAATTTGAAAGAATATTTATTATACAACTTTTCCTAGGCATTATTTTATTAAACTAGAAATCAGTAACAGAAACGGTAAAAATCCCCACAGTTTGGAAATTTAAACAAATCACAAAATAAATTTTTGTAAAAAGTTTTACTTAAATGTTAATAAAAATACTGCATATCAAATGCTATAGGATGCCAATGTACTAAAACATCTTGAGGAAAATGTAGTGAATTTAAGGGTAATATAAAAGAAAAGGACCGATTTAATGAGCTAGTCGTCCATCTTAGGCACTCCCCAAAATTAAAAAAAAATGTAAACAAAGGTAGAAGAAAATTCATAATAATAACAGCAGAATTATGAAGTTAAAACAAAAATAGAGAAAGGAAAAGAAAGGAAGGAGAGAAGGAAGCCAGGAAGAAAAACTGACTTATATCAGGGATACAAAGTTGTTTTAACTTCTGTGACTCAATCAGTGTAATTAGTCACCTAAACAGGGTAAGGGGAAAAAATTATATGATCCTTTCAACAGATAAGGGACGAGGTAGAGATTCTGTTTTTAATCTATAACCATAAATGAACATGATGAAAAATCCTACAACAATTTTTCAGAACTAATGATTTTTTTAAATGTTATTTATGGAAAAATTATAAAACATTATTGAAAGACACAAAAGATCCAAATAATTTTTTAAATGGTCCAGATTTATAGAAGGAAGACTCAATTTCAGACGAAGGTCAGTTTTCTTAAATTAACTTAAAGGTTCAGGCAATTTCAATGGTAAATTCAAAGCAGATTTCTGCGGAACTTCCCAAGTTCATTCTATATGGCACATGAAAGGGTAAAAGCCAAAGTCAAGATACTCTTGAAGCAAAATAATGTAGAAAAATTTGATCTATTAGACATCATGATTCAATCTATTAGATTCATGATTCATCTTAAATAAGATAGTGTGGATTTAGCACTGCTGCTGCTAAGTCACTTCAGTCGTGTCCGACTCTGTGTGACCCCATAGAAGGCAGCCCACCAGGCTCCCCCGTCCCTGGGATTCTCCAGGCAAGAACACTGGAGTGGGCTGCCATTTCCTTCTCCAATGCATGAAAGTGAAAAGTGAAAGTGAAGTCGCTCAGCCGTGTCCGACTCTTAGTGACCCCATGGACTGCAGCCCACCAGGCTCCTCCATCCATGGGACTTTCCAGGCAAGAGTACTGGAGTGGGGTGCCAGGGCCTTCTCCACAGGGGTCCACAAACTGACCAATGAAACAGAGTAGAGAACACAGAAACAGGCCCACAAAGCACAGAAATATAATCAGGCCCGAGCGATAGTGAAGAGAACTAAGGAGGGGAGAAAAGCCATTTAATAAATAGTGCTATGACAGTTACTCATCTGTTAAAAAAAAGAATATACAAAAGTCAAAACCAGATTGACTAAATACTTAAGTATACAAAAAAAAACACAAGTTACAGCTTGATATCTTTATGATCTTGGGATAGGAAGACAGAAAGTGCCAACTGTAAAAAAAAAAAAAAAAAAACAGAATTGATACATTTGACCACATTAAAACCAAGGGCTTAATCTACAAAGTAGGAGAAGCTATCTGCAACATATGTCAACAGTGAATCCATATCAAGAAGATATCAAATACTCCTCTAAGTCAACAAGAAAAAAAGGCAATGTAATAAAATATAGACAAACAGCATTGAACTGGCATTTCACAGAAATAGAAACATGAGTGTTAAATAAACAGTAAAAGATCCTCAATACTACTCTTTATCCAGAAAATGCCAAGTAAGTAAAGCAAAATGCTCAATGACATTTTGCACCTGCTAAATGGGAAATAAGTACACAAGCAATTTGGAAAAGCACTGAAAGCAAGAGCTGCTGGCTGATTCACTGCCCAGTTGGTCAATGCCTACTAACAAGCATTTGCAATTAGCTGGACAAAAGTGAAGGTCAGTCCAAGTGGGCAGCTGCAAATCTTACACTCACCAATGTAGGTAGTGACTCTGTCCTACAGGAACAGTGTGGGAGTGACAGTGTGTGCCTGGGGATAATTGAGGGGTAGGGGCTTTTGCTTAGAGCGCTCCCAAGCTGAAATCTATCAACACATAGTACTGGAAAACAATCTTATTTACCCACCACGAAGCATGAGGAATCTATAACATAGGAAGCTGCTTGTTGAAATTGTACATTAATACAACAATTTTTTGAAGCTGTTATTAGACTCTTAAAAGGCCAACAGTACGTGAAAAGGTAGGGACCCCTCTCTCCCAGATTATACAGCAAAGGGCATTGTTCGATATAATTTACCACTTACTGGTTTATCTTCAAGGAATGGACTGCTTTGTGTTTAGGGATTTGGCTACAAAAGCAACCCATGGAAAAGCCAGTATGATTGAGAGCAGAGAAGTGTCTTCCTTTTTTTTCAGAGAAAAACATTGATATTGTGGAGGTACTTTTATCCTGAATGACTTTTTTGTCTAACAACTTCGATAGATTAATTGGTGTAATTTTCAGTTTGTCACCAGAAATAGTCTTTCTTGACAGGACTGTGTGACAGTGCAGAACAGTCTGACAACAACACCAGCTCACCAACATCAGGTATCAAAAGAGGGATGAGTCTGATCATAAGGGTTCTTGAACAGAGTCCAAAAGCCATCAGGTTCCTTCATAAGAATCTGATACCCCAGTGGACTGAAAAGTCTCAGCGTTAGTACTGATTACTGAGTAAAGCCTAATTTTTGCATATATTGATTTTGGCAAACGTTAGCTGCTTCAGGGAAGGAGATAGAAATTCTAACGGTGGGGGTGGAGGTGGGGAGCATATAGCAGGGGAAAGGGAAAGTGAAAGCCGCTCAGTTGTGTCCAACTCTTTGCGACGCCATGGACTGTACAGTCATGGAATTCTCCAGGCCAGAATATTTCAGTGGGTAGTCTATCCTTCTCCAGGAGATCTTCCCAACCCAGGGATCAAACCCAGGTCTCCTGCACTGCAGGCAGATTCTTTACCAGCTGAGCTGCCAGGGAAGCCCAAAAGTACTGGAGTGGGTAGCCTACCCTTCTCCAGGGGATCTTGCTGACCCAGGAATTGAATCAGGGTCTCCTGCATTGCAGGCGGATTCTTTACCAGCTGAGCTACCCCAGGGAAGCCCCAAAGCAGGGAGATGACTATTTATCTAGCAACTGAAGGATGAGAACATTCTACATGTGTTGGAATTTGTGTTTCAGGTAAAGAAACAGCATAAAGAAAATGTTAGACATGGTCACAAAACGAGGAATGATCTCCTGTGGCAGTAGCATAGAATGAATTAAAAGGTGAACCTGGCACGTCAAGGCCTATACTTGGAAAGATCTGAATGCCACGCTCTAGCTCTATTTTTCAGGAAGCAGAGGGTATCAGCTACTATGATACTTCCTCAAAGTTCTTTTGAATCAGTGTTGGCCATGCTGGTGTCAGAAGAGCTTGAGAGATGAAACACTCTCTGGACAGTCAATCACTGTATTATACCCACTTCCTCCTTTCCACTCCTACAGCCTCTAACCAAGTTCAGGATCTTTTAACTGTAGCTTCCTAACTCACTCTGCTTCTCTGATTTCTAGGGCATCCTGTCAACTACAGGCAGAACAGTCTCCACAAGAGAGCTCTCTGGAAATGCGGCTCTTTCTTTTGCCTCCTGTTGAACAGCTTCCTACTAATGACTAGACATACCCCAAGGAACTCAGTCCTAAGTGTTCCTATTTACATGTATTTACTTACGTCATGTTCCCCACCATGTGGAGAAGCCTCACTGTGATGACCCTACCCCATGTGCAAGAGAAGAAATTGGAAAGTTTTCTAACCTCCTCCGCACAGATACTTCTTCTCCATACGCAAATTCTATCATTAAAGCTCAATATATGTTAAAAAAAAAAAAATCTTCCCACAAAATCTTCCCTGATCTTTCCAGATATGTGGAATAAAAACAAGTGCTTAGAGAGCACTTTCAAGCATTTTATAAATTATATAGCACTTAAATCTGTGAAAGTACGGCAAAGTAGAGCAGGGAAAGTATTACATTTCAACAGATGCTGCTCCTGTTGTTCAGTGGCTAAGCTGTGTCCAACTCTGCGGCCCCGTTGACTGCAGCCTGCCAGGCTTCCCTGTCTTTTACTGTCTCCCAGACTTTACTCAAACTCATGTTCATTGAGTTGGTGATTCAACAAATCGGAGTTTTACTGACTTAGTGTTAATCATAGAACTTCTGAGTCCAAATATCACATTCTAAACCATATAAATATATCATTCCCATCCAGAAAATCCTTACTAATCTTCTCTACCACACATTGTTCTGATGAGTATTACCTTGATTAACTGTTTTTAATGGATTGTATACAAGGAGTATTTAATAAACGAAAGTCCTCCTAATATACCTATTTCACATGAGATCAGTCTGAAATAAATCCTGTTGTTTTTTTTTTTTCCCAACCACGGTAGTATTTTTATGGCCTTCCCATCACAATAGGAACATTTTACTTTCCATGTATTGCACAATTACCTCCAAATCGCAATGCACGCTGCACGGCACTGTAATTCACGTAGCTACCCATCATTCTATGCCAGTAGTTCTCACACAAGTTCAGGGACTGCAATGCACTCATCTTCAGATCCTCAGTGTCCAGTTGAATGCTTGTGCACAGTAGGTATTGAAGACGTATTAGTTGAGATGCTTACTAGAATGGTGAACTCTGATAGGTAATCTTTGAAGAATGTGGCAATGGTCAGACATCCATGGTTCTTCTACTTGAGTCAAAGATCTGGGAAAGAGGTCAGGAGACAACACCGAGGTTCTGAGGACTGCGGTGCTTTCTCAAAGAGCTTGGGAAAGCTTGGTGTGCATATAATCCTGCTGCTCATACTATGCCTGTGTCGAAAACACTGAGTGATGAAAACACTGTCACAACATCCTTATTATTAATGATTACCGACCACCACTACCTCTACAAGTAAATCTAAAATGGGGTGGTCACAGCATCTTACTTCAAAGGGCTATTTCCATTATTAAAATGATGTATATAAAACTTTAACATGCCCAGTAATCTTACTATGGCTTTAACATGCTTCCAACTTAGTGAACACAGAATGACTGGTTGTTACTATTTTATTTCTGTTATTTTTATTATTGTCACTATAGAAAACTATCAGAGGGACCACTGTGGCTATAACTCCTATGATGAGTTGCCAGGTATTGAGCAAGTTTTGTTCAGATATTGTATGAGATCTATTACGAACATTATTTTTATTCTTCACAACAACCCGATAAGGTCTGCACTGTCATGCCCATTTAACAGAGACAGAAACTAAGGACTAAAGGTTTGCTCATCAATATCCTTCCTGTGGCATCCCGCATCTTATTCATCATTACCATTTCCAGTGACCAGCGTAATTCAAGTATGTGTACTCTTCTCTGACCCGCACCACGACCCGATCTTAAGAAAGAGGTGTGTATGCAGGCTCAGTCATGTCTGAGTCTTTGCGACCTTATGGGTGGCAGGCCACCAGACTCCTCTGTCCATGGGATTCTCCAGGCAAGAATACTGGATGGCAAAAACACTGGATTGCCATTTCCTCCTCCAGGGGATCTTCCTGACTCTGGGATCAGACTGGCATCTCTTGCAACTCCTGCATTGGCAAGCGAATTCTTTTACCACTGAAATACCAATATCATCATAAAATTCTCAACGATGCAACTGTCCCCCAAAAGGGATCCATTTTTCCTCCAAGTCAAAAGCCCTTAACAATCTGGAAAACTACAAATCTAAACATCATTCCCCCACCCGAAGCCACTACATATCCCCAAGACACCATTCCACACAAATCCCTCTTTACCAGAGTCTACTTATTCATTCCTGGCAACTGTGCTAGAAACAGGAAGCCGCAACTGGGCTGAATCACAAAGCTATCTGCTCCAATTTTTCTGTACAAGCTGCTTCAGTATTACTTATGACGAGTTCCCATCAAGAGTGGGCTAATTATGTAGTTTCCCTACTCAAGGTTACTCTATGCGTGTCACCTAGAAACCAAATCTTTGCTGGGGTTTCTTCTCAGTACATCTGCTCCCAACTTCCAGGTACTCTGAGAATACAGTCATGCTATCCACAAAGTAGGTCTTCTAACTAAAAGCCAGACCCCATTACTTTTGGAGGGAAAGCATAAAAGCACTAAGACTTCAGACAGAAACACATTTAGCCTAGATTAGCTTCACTGAAGACTCAAATGGCAGACAATTTTATAACAACATCAGCACATAGACAATTTGAAGTCTGAGGTTATCTAAAGTTTTGATTATTTTTCTTAATGTATTAAACCTTGCACCTTTCCCATCATGAGCCACACCGTAGCCTAACATGTGAAAAAAAAGATCATCTAGGAAAGGCTAGATACTGATTTAGATGATAAGAAAATGAGAATAATCGCAGCTGCACTATCATATAATCTACTAATGATTTCACTATATTCTCTTTTCCCTTACATTTTAAATGTGAAATTTAGTAAAAGCTTTAGGGCAGGGATAATGAATGAGATGTCACACATAGAACATACAGACTCCTCTTTGTCTTCATTACCATTATCTGTTTTATAATAATTACACCAGTAACTGCCATTACTTATTGAGGACCGACTACCTGGGGACTAGTCTGGGTGATTTAGATGCATTATCCTATGAATACATAAAGCAGGTGTTCTGCCTCCATATTAAATTATGCGTCCCTCTTGCAACTATACCAGGAGATCTTAAAAGAACCCATGCATAACTCATCCCTGGTTTCCAAATTTATATTGTGAGGAGCAGGAGGCAGACTATCTTCTGCGGGGAGCCCTTAATCTCTGGCACCATTGGCAACCAAGTCCTGGGCCGGATTTCTCATTCCTTTGAAACACCACGCTGTGGCCCTCTTGAAGGCTGGGGTGGGAGGGGAGCCACGGGCAGCCCTCACAGCAGTGGGAAGGTCCCCTCTATCTGGCATCCTCCTCCACACCATCGATTCATCCAGCAAATGTGTGCATTTTTGGAAGCATGTGGGACCTGGGGCAGAAAGCTGGTGGAGTCACTCACTGCCCGTGACTCAGAGGTCTGAAGGCAGCGAAGCTTTTTGACATGCAAGGCTGAAAAAAGTCATTCAGCCTGAAACGGAGAGAAAAAGGAAAGCAAAAAGATCACATCCTTACAAAGTCTAAAAGATGAAAAAGATGCTGCTTAGAAGTCAGCAACAAGCTTCAGGCTGTGAAAATAGAAGGCCAGCACTACACGGGCGGGAAGGAGCCGTGGGAGAGAGGCAGGTACCAGGGCAGTGAGCCCACCTAGTACTACCCGAGGTTTTCTAAGCACAGCTCTAGAAGCACTCCCTTCTCCACGTTTGTTATATTTATACTCTCACTCCCTTTGGAGGCCAGATGAGTCATCAGTTACACACTTAAAATATCCAGAACACAGTATATCAAGCTATCTTAACACTGGCATCTTCAGAAACATTTTCTTTAAAGACAAGGCTGTGCACAATCATTTACTCAAACAATCATTCATTCAACGGTCTCATTAGTTATCCATTTATTTCCTTTCATGTACCATTTACCAGTAGTAAGTTAAATATAAAGCTTCCCCAACCTACAAAATACAGGGGAAAAAAGCTAATTTTCAACTCCTTTTCTCTGAACTTTGACAGAATTTACAACATTTACTAGATAAATTAGCAACTGCTTGTGTAATTCCACACTATTCTCTTATTATAAATGGACATGCAGCACTCTCCGCAAAGCAGGGCAGCAAAAATTTCAGTAAAGGTTTTCACCAAAGAGTAGAAATGTAGGCTGTAGAGAAAGACAGATCTAAGTTTGAATCCAGCTTCTAACCATATATTAGCTAAGTCATCAGGGTAAATTACTTGACTTCTCAAAGCCTCAAATGCCTATTCTGAAAAACATACACACACACACACACACACACACACACACACACACACACACACACACATAGACATAAACAGATAGACAGATAGGTACTTCCCCAGTAGCTCAGTAGTAAAGAATCTGCCTGCAGTGCAGGAGACACACGTTCAATCCCTGTGTGGGGAAGATCCCCTGGAGAAGGGAATGGCAAGTCACTCCAGTATTCTTGCCTGGAGAATCCCATGGACAGAGGAACCTGGTGGGCTACAGTTCATGGGGTCACAAAGAGTCAAACACGACTGAAGTGACAGCACACACACACACACACACACACACACACATATATTACATTTATGATGGTCAGATGCTCAGTCGTGTCTGACTCTTTGCAAACCATGGACCATAGCTCACCAGACTCCTCTGTCCATGGAATTCCCTAGGCAAGAAGAATGGAATGGGTTGCCATTTTCTTTTCCAGGGGATCTTCCCCACCCAGGGATTGAACCTGGGTCTCCTGCATTGCAGGTGAATTCTTTGCCAACTGAGTCACCAGGGAAGCCTATTTATATATTGATTTTATATTCTGAAATACACACACACACACACACACATACACACACATATACACACTTTGGCCACTGAGGTGCACAGTTGACTCACTGGAAGAAAACACCCTGAAGCTGGGAAAGATTGAAGGCAGAAAGAGAAGAGGGCAACAGAGGATGAGATGGTTGGATGACATCACTGACTCAATGGACATGAACTTGGGCTAACTTCAGGACACAGTGAAGGACAGAAAGGCCTGGTGTGCTGCAGTCCATGGGGTTGCAAAGACTCAGACACAGCTTAGCAACTGAACCACAACAACAATTATATACATATATATATATATATGTACACACACACACCCCCTCATGAGGCTATTGTGAATATTAATTAGCATAATATATGCAAATCTCCTAATATAAGGCCTGGCCTACAATAAGAAAAACTCAATAGTCCTCTGTCTCTCTCTTAAGAATTAATAATTCAACATTGCCAAGGATTATTCTCTGATTATTCCAAGGTCTTCATTTATGGAGTGCCTATATGTCAAGCACTGTATCACCTGCTAGCTATGCAAAGAAAATATTTTATAATCTCAGCCCTTGAGGAATTTCAACTATACCTTTCTTAACAAAATTGACCTTTTAACAAATGGTTGATTTAAAAGTCTTTCAATACAGAAGTTAATTAACTTGGCTGTATTCCAGTTTGTGCTAAAATTATCTCCTGTTTCCATCTTCTACCAACTGCGGCTCTATCATACACTCTTACTGTTGCACTATGAAAACTTCCTAGCATTTTATGAGTCCTTGCTCATCTTCCCTCGTGGCTCAGATAGTAAAGAATCTGCCTGCAATGTGGGAGACCTGGGTTCGATCACTGGGTCAGGAAGATGCCCTGGAGAAGGGCATGGCAACCCACTCCAGTATTCTTGCCGGGAGAATCCCAATGGACAGAGGAACCTGGTGGGCTGCGGTCCATGGGGTCTCAAAGAATCAGACACAACTGAGCAACTAAGCACAGCTCATCTTCCTGCCTTCAAACAGGCTACATCTTTTGCTTAGAATACTCCTCCCCATTTCAAGTTCACCTGGGAAAGTCCTCCTGGATATACTTCAAGTCTTTCTCTGGAACTTTCTCCAAACTCTTGGGCAATGAAGAGCTCCACCTCCTTGCATTTGTGATTTCCTGTATCAGCTTCTATCTCAGAAGCCATTTGATTGGGGGGGGTGGGGTTAGGAGGAGGAGGGGTGTCAGCTTGCTTGTCTGTCTCCTCTATAAAATAAGGAGCTACCTGAGGGCAAGAGTTTTTATTATTATTTATCTTTGTGTTTCTGTACTCAGCAAAGTGCCTGGTGAATAGATAGTGATCAATAATTATTAGATTTAGAACTGAATAAAATAATGAATGGCCTGGCTGTGGCTCAACAGAAAGAGAGCAGGTGAGTGGCATGGTACACAAAGCATTTGTCTGTAACAGCCCTCCTAGCTTTCTGCACAAGGCCAGATTTCTCTGACAAGAACATTTGGTTTCCAAATTACATGCTGCACAGCATGCCTCCTTCCTTCCCTGCAGCTGCCTGTTAATTATAGCGTCACCTTTTTTCTGTCTCTTCTCCAGTCTCCCAATTCCTGAGACAAGGTGGCCAGTTTACTTAGGATATTCTGACCTTTAAACGCAAGTCCCTCTGCCCCAACCCCTTTTGTGAAAACTATTTTTAAAACCAGAAGAGTCTGATTAGAGTTCGAAGGTACTGACACATTATTAAAAAGTTATTTCAGGGTGAAAAAATACTCCCTTTGCTCATTATTTGGGCTTCCCTGATAGCTCAGTTGGTAAAGAATCTGCCTTAATGCAGGAGACTCCGGTTCAATTCCTGGGTTGGGAAGATCCGCTGGAGACGGGATAGGCTACCCACTCCAGTATTCTTCAGTCAACTCTTTGCAACCCCATGGACTGCAACATGCCAGGCTTCCCTGTCCTTCACCAACTCCTGGAGCTTGCTCAAACTCGACTCCATCGAGTCGGTGATGCCATCCAACCATCTCACCTTCTGTCACCCCCTTCTCTTCATGCCTTCAATCCTTCCTAGCATCTGGGTCTTTTCCAATGAGCCAGCTCTTTGCATCAGGTAGCCAAAGTATTGGAGCTTCAGCTTCAGCATCAGTCCTTTGATTTCCCTTAGGATGGGCTGGATTGATCTCTTTGCAGTCCAAGGGACTCTCAAGAGCCTTCTCCAATGCCACAGTTCAAAAGCATCAATTCTTCACACTGGATAGTTAAAAACTGCCCTGCTTTGGGGAGCAGCTGTGGAAATACAGGGAGCTGTCACTGCGGAGGAGATGCAGCTTCAAGCCCTTGAAGCTGACAACTCTGAGAAGCCAGCTGAGAGACTCAACCGCTGACTTCATTTGATCACACTAGCAGAAGTACCTGGGAAAAGTTTCTGTTCTTTGCGCAAAAAAAAATTTCAAAGATATCAAATTCTTTCTCAGGTTCTAAAACTTTGCAAGTATTCTGACAACCCTTTTGTCACTCTCTCTCTCTCTCTTTTTTTTTTTTTAAAATGGAGAAATACTGAGCCCATCTTGGTATCATTGGTGTCTATGGTACCTAACAGAACTTGACAAAGTAGGTGCTCCCAAGAAAGCATGTGGAAAGAAGGAGGGAAGGCTATGGCTGAGAGAGAAAGGAAAAGGAGGAAAAACAGAGAGAGGGAGAGAAAACTACAGAGAGAGCTGCTAATGGGGAGGCAGGGAGAGATGGAAGAAAAAAAGACAGGGAGACAAAAGGGAAGAGGAAACGGGGGTCAAGTCCCTCCTACCTTTTCCTCATAAACTTGCAAGACAAGGAGACTTAACATAGAAACAAAACAACTCCAAACCACTAACAGTTCCTGTGAGAACAAAGCGTCCTCTCAGATGGTTACTGTCTCCTGGGGGCAAATGGGTAAAGAAGAGAGAGACACATTCAAGGGGTCTTGTCCTACCTGAGAAGGAATGAATTATAGCCCTCAAACCTTTCCCTCACTGACCCGTCAAGACAGCCCTAGCTCCGTCTCAGGGCCACCCTGGACTATCCTAAGTCCAGAGTCGGGGAAAGAACCGTGACAACCAGTGCTGCGCTGAGTCGCTTCAGTCGTGTCCGGCTCTTTGTGACCCCATGGACTGTAGCCCGCCAGGCTCCGCTGCCCGTGGGATTCTCCAGGCAAGGATACTGGAGTGGGTGGCTGTGCCCTCCTCCAGGGGATCTTCCTGACCCAGGGATCGAGACCGGGTCTCTTAGTCTCCTGCATTGGCAGGTGGGTTCTTTACCACTAGCACCACCTGGTCTGAGTTAATCTTTTAGAACTGGCAGCAGGCTCTTTTCAAGTGTTTGGAGGAGTTTCTCCATATTTCTCTGGGCCTTTCAGAGCCCAGAGGTTAAGATTTGGTTAGTTTTTGCTGTTATTATGATTCTAAGTCTAATTTTCAACCCAGGTACATTTCGCTTTGGGATTTGCAGTGCACGGCCTCTTTTTAATAACAATTTTTAACTATAATAAAGTTCAGCTTTTATATGGCCAAACAATGAATGACTTCATTATAGAAATTTCACAAGAAAGAACATTTTACAAAACAAAGCATAATCTTATCTTTCAAAGGTAGTCACTGATAATATATTAGTTCTTTTTTATAGACATTGAGACATATATTGATTGTCTTAAGAATAAATTGATATTATAGAGGTTCTAACCTATTTTAAGTGAAAAATGCATTATGAAAACTTTCTTTCATTAAAAGTCCACCTTAATATAACTCTGATGGCTTAATTCTTCATGTTCTACCATTACTGGTCAGGAGAAGGGAGTGAAGACACTTCTGGGTTTCAGCAGTTGGCATCACCGTCTGTCCAACACCTGCATTCACTGTTTCCTCTTTTCCTGAAACAGGGAGACAGCCAGTCTCAAGTGCTACCTTATCATTTGTTTGATTCGTCTGTTAGTTTCCCCAAGATGATGCCAATCCTGTGAACTCAGTCTGGGTGTTTCTCAAATGCCTTCATCACACAAAAACATGCTTGGTCCCTCCTATGAGTTACCCTCACGGAGTATCAAGGCTATCATAAGAAACGGCAGGTGGCACACTGCAAATAATTCACTAAGTTGTGTGCACTCCTTGTAGAGTGGGAACTCGTCTTCTTTTATTTTAATTCCTCTCAGGGTCTAAATCAATGATTGGCCCATAAAAGACATTCAGTCTGAATGAATGCCTGTTGAATGAATGAAAACTAAGTGAATGAGCATAAAGAGGCAGTGAAGGAGACTGGACATAAAATAATAAAAATTTCTGACTTTGCTACATGACTTTCGGGAAGAATGAGGTATCTATCCTACACAGAGAACAGTGGAGGATTTAGTCAGAAATCCACTTGAGTATGTACAACATCAATGCAGCTTTACTGATCCTCCTTTCTTGGGTATCAAAGAGTCACAATAACTAAGTGTCCTCAGAGGCCTGTTACAGCGATCAAATGAAGTGAAGCTTATTATGTCAGAGGAACCTAGAACTTCAGGTTGTCCTAGGGGCTTGGGAAACCATAACCAGTTGCAGGTTCAAAGTTTATGTTACAATAGGACTGGTTCCACTCCAGTATTCTTGTTTGGGAAATCCCATGGACAGAGGAGCCTGGCAGGCTACAGTCCATGGGGTCTCAGAGAGCTGGGCACTACTCAGAGAATAAACAGCAACAGCATTAGCAACTACCCTAACTCCTGGTCCCAATGCATATACATAGAAGGCAGCAATTACAATTAAAAAATAACTTCACTTACAAGACAGTTTTTAAATGGGTGCCAAGAAAATGAGCATCAGCTGGGACTACTTCGGATAGCATGAAATAATAAAAAGAAGATGCATTGGGAGATTGACCTGGGCACAAATTTTGGTACTGTCACTTCTTCACTATATAATTTTCGACTAGTTGCTTTTCTGACATACTACTGTTCTCTTTGATAAAATTCTTTTTAACAACTTATAGTCTTTAGGATTGTTATGAAAATTAAAGAAGGGATAACTGTCCTAGCATACTCGTTGTTGTTTAGTCATTAAATCACATCCAACTCTTTTGTGACCCCGTGGACTATAGCCCACCAGGCTCCTCTGTCCATAGGATTTCCCAATAGAGTTGGTTGCCATATCATCCTCCAGGAGATCTTCCCAACCCAGAGACTGAACCTCCATCTCCTTCAACGGGAGGCTGATTCTTTACCACTCTGCCACCAGGGAAGCCTCCTAGCATATTGTGCAGTTCTGTTCAATTGCTCAGTCGTGTCCGATTCTTTGCAATCCCATGGACTGCAGTATGCCAGGCTTCCCTGTCCATCACAAGTTCCTGGAGTCTACTCAAACTCATGTCCATCGACTCAGTGATGCCATCCAACCATCTCATCCTCTGTAGTCCCCTTTTCCTTTAGGCTCGTTTCCAATGAGCCAGTTCTTCGCATCAGGTGGCCAAAGTATTGGAGTTTCAGCTTCAGCATCAGTCCTTCCAAAGAATATTCAGGACTGATCTCCATTAGGATGGACTGGTTGGATCTCCATGCAGTCCAAGGGACTCTCAAGAGTCTTCTCCAACACCACAGTTCAAAAGCATCAATTCTTTGGAGCTCAGCTTTCTTTGTAGTCCAACTTTCACATGCATACATGGCTATTGGAAAAACCACAGGTTTGACTAGATGGACCTTTGTTGGCAAAGTAATGTCTCTGCTTTCTAAGATGCTGTCTTAAGGTTGGTCATAACTTTTCTTCCAAGGAGCAAGTGTCTTTTAATTTCATGGCTGCAGTCACCATCTGCAGTGATTTTGGAGCTCCCCAAAATAAAGCATACTAGGTATTCAATAAATATTATTTCCCTTATGTGTCCTTGTTGCCATACCCTAGTCCCAGCCAGAACCAATGACAGGAATTTATTATTCATACTTAACAATTTTGCCTAAAAGCTTGCCCACTATCAGACTTGAATGCCAACTTGCCAAACAGAAGTTTTTTGTGTTGAAATATTTATACCAGACTTCAAATATAGGAACTCAGAGTTCAAAAGCTTAACACTTGTCATCAAGAACAGCTGAGACTCAGGAAATCCTGTCAATGTTGCTTCTTTTCCAAGAAAGAATCAGACAAATCCTCACTGATCATTCCACAGAGGTAGCTCTGACCCTCCAAAATAATATATTTAAAATTACAGGTTATTTTATCATGTTTGAAGGGGAAAATATATTGGAAATTAGAACCTCAATTGAATCTTCTCCTGTTGAGGTCAACTGACCTAGGAAAAAAAGAGTGCTCCCTTTCAGTCTAAAGCTTCACTTTTTTGAAAAGTAAGAGATAACCTAGATATGGTTTGCAAGTACTGCTAAGAGCAACATTTACAATAATAAGGCCTGCAATCAGATTTCAGTCTGAAGTGCTCCAACTTCCGGTGGAAAAGTAAACTGGTGCAGTCACTATGGAAAACAGTATGGATGTTCCTCAATAATTGAGAATTGCCATATGACCCAGGAATTCCACTCTTGGGCATATATTCCCCAAAAACTATAATTCAGAAAAATAACACCCACCTCTAAGTTAACAGCAGCAATATTCACAATAGCCAAGACATGGAAATAACCTAAAGGTCCATCAACGTTTGAATCAGTAAAGAAGATGTAGTATATATATACAATGGGAGACTACTCAGCCATATAAAAAATGAAATAACATGATGCACTTACATTGCATGCCACAACGGCATGGATGGACCCACAGATTAGCACACTAAGGGAAGTAAGCTAAAGTGAGAAAGAGAAATACCGTGCTATCACATATGTGGAATCTAAAATACGATACATGACTTTATCTGTGAGACAGACTCACAGACATAGAGAGCAGATTTCTGCTTGCCAAGGAGGAGGGCCTGGGGGGAGGACGCATGGACTACACATTTGGGACTAGCAGATTTAAACTATTATAGAAACAATGGATGAATAAAGTTCTATTCTGTAGCACAGGGAATTCAACATCCTAAGACAGTAAAAGTGTTGGCGCTCAGTTGTATCTGACTTTGTGATTCCAAGGACTGTAGCCCACCAGGCTCCTCTGTCCACGGAATTCTCTAGGCAAGAATACTGGAATGGGCTGCCATGCCCTTCTCCAGGGGATCTTCCTGACCCAGGGATCGAACCTGGATCTCCCACATTGCAGGCAGATTTGTTACCATCTGAGCCACCAGGGAAGCAATATATATCAGATGTATAAACAATAGGTCCTATTCAATAGCACAGGGAACCATATTCAACAACCTACGATAAACCGTAATGGAAAAGAATATGAAAATATCAGCAGAAATTAACACAACATTGCAAATCAACTATACGTGAATAAAACACATTTTAAAAATGTTAATGAAGTGCTTCAACTTCTACTAAGTGAGTTATGTGAGGGCAGATCATCCAAGCACATTTTCAGATCATTATTCTAACCTAGTTAAGCTATTCTTGAAGGTAAATGTTGACATTATTTAATAACTCAAGCTTTAGACTTTGTGGCTTGGGCTTTTCCTTTAACTTTTTTTTTTCTTGGATGTTTCTACAAATCTGGTCATATTTTAAAGTTCCTTCTAGTTCAGAAAAAGCAACACTCCCAGATTTTCACCTCTTTCCATTTTACTGCAGGTGATTCCTGTCTGGATAATAAAATCTATCCTGATTCACAAATAAAACAACAGGATAAATGTATACTTTTTTTCAAAAACAGTAATTATGGAATACTTTTTAAGCAATTCCACAGCTTTTCACCCTGGAGCAAGCTCCAGAGCCTTAAATAGGACTCTGCTCTTGAGGTTGAAAGAAAGACCAGCTACACAGAATTCAACTAATGTTTATGATCCATGTACATTAACAGTGTATCCATTTAGAGGAAGTCTGGGACTATTTAACAATAATCATTCTGGACTCCTTCTAATCAGTTCTCCATACTGCAGCTTGAATAATTTCTTCTAAAATGCATAATTGACTGAATTACTCCCCTCTTTAAAATTCTTCAGCAGCTCATGTTTGTGTTTAGAATAAAATCCAGAGTTCTCCGCATATTACACAGAGCTTTTCTTGACCTGGCCCCAGCCTACCTTTCTCAACAGTATCTGCAGCTCCTCCTCTTTCCCTGGATTGCTCATTTTAACCACAGTAACTATTGGCCATTACTGTGACTCTGCTGGGCCTTTTTCCATCTTGTTCCCTCTATCTGGGATATTCTTCCTTTTCCGAACCCACCCCTACCCACTGTTACACACTTTTTAAATCTTAAGTATCTCCTACTCATCGATGAAGATACAACTCATTCATTACTGCAGAAAACACTCCGTGTCCCATCTTTTCTTCTTCTCTCTCCAGACACCAATAGGGAGCCTGTCCTCTGCTCTCCCACAACACTGTACAAAAGTTATCATAGCATTTTTTTCACCCTGATTGTAATTATCTACTAAGACACCAGTTCCTTAATGGTAGGTTCTGTATCTTACTACCCACTGTATGTCTGTGCTGTACTAAGTCACTCAGGGCAGTCTTCATCCCCCTCTGATATCTACGTCAGAAGCTTTCTCTGTCCCTTGTCATACTTTTCAAGGGAACATTTCATGCAACAATGGGTTCAATAAAGGACAGAAATGGTATGGACCTGACAGAAGCAGAAGATATTAAGAAGAGGTGGCAAGAATACACAGAACTGTACAAAAAAGATCTTCATGACCCAGATAACCATGATGGTGTGATCACTCACCTAGAGCCAGACATCCTGGAATGTGAAGTCAGTGGGCCTTAGGAACCACCACCATGAACGAAGCTAGTGGAGGTGATAGGATTCCAGTAGAGCTATTTCAAATCCTAAAAGAGGTTGTTGTGAAAGTGCTGCACTCAATAAGCCAGCAAATTTGGAAAACTCAGCAGTGGCCACAGGACTGGAAGAGGTCAGTTTGCATTCCAATCCCAAAGAAAGGTAACACCAAAGAATGCTCAAACTACCAGACAGTTCTACTCATCTCACATGCTGGCACAGAGAAGGCACTGGCACCCACTCCAGTACTCTTGCCTGGAAAATCCCATGGACGGAGGAGCCTGGTAGGCTGCAGTCCATGGGGTCGCGAAGAGTTGGACATGACTGAGCGACTTCACTTTGACTTTTCACTTTCATGCATTGGAGAAGGAAATGGCAACCCACTCCAGTGTTCTTGCCTGGAGAATCCTAGGGACAGCGGAGCCTGGTGGGCTGCCTTCTATGGGTTCGCACAGAGTCGGACATGACTGAAGCAACTTAGAAGAAGCAGCAGCAGGACACGCTGGCAAAGTAATGTATAAAATTCTCCAAGCCAGGCTTCAACAGTATGTGAACCATGAACTTCCAGATGTTCATGCTGGATTTAGAAAAGGCAGAGGAACCAGAGATCAAATTGCCAACATCTGTTGGATCATCAAGAAAGCAAAAGAATTCCAGAAAAACATCTACTTCTGCTTTATTAACTATGCCAAAGCCTTTGATTGTGTGGATCACAACAACCTGTGAAAATTCTTCAAAAGACCACCTGAGCTGCCTCCTGAGAAACCTGTATGCAGGTCAGGAAGCAACAGTTAGAACTGGACATGGAACAACAGACTGGTTCCAAATTGAGAAGGTAATATGTCAAGGCTGTATACTGTCACCCTGAATACACCATGTGAAATGCTTGGCTGGATAAAGCACAAGCTGGAATCAAGATTGCCAAGAGAAATATCAATAACCTCAGATACGCAGATGACACCACCCTTATGGCAGAAAGTGAAAAAGAACTAAAGAGCCTCTTGATTAAAGTGAAAGAGGAGAGTAAAAATGTTAAATTAAAGCTTAACATTCAGAAAACTAGGATCATGGCATCCAGTCCCATCATTTCCTGCAAATAGATGGGGAAACAATGGAAACAGTGACAGACTTTATTTTGGGGGGGCTCCAAAATCACCACAGATGGTGACTATAGCCATGAAATTAAAAGACACTTGCTCCTTGGAAGAAAAGCTATGACCACCCTAGACAGCAGATTAAAAAGCAGAAACATTACTTTACCAACAAAGATCCGTCTAGTCAAAGCTATGGTTTTTCCAGTAGTCATGTATAGATGTGAGAGTTGGACTATAAAGAAAGCTGACTGCTGAAGAATTAATGCTTTTGAACTGTGGTGTTGGAGAAGACTATTGAGAGTCCCTTGGACTGCAAGGCGATCAAATCAGTCAATCCTAAAGGAAATCAGTCCTGAATATTCATTGGAAGGACTGAAGCTGAAGCGGAAACTCCAATACTTCAGCATCTGATGCAAAGAAGTGACTCACTGGAAAAGACCCTGATGCTGGGAAAGATTGAAGGCAGGAGAAGGGAACGACAGAGGATGAGATGGTTGGATGGCATCACTGACTTGATGGACATGAGTTTGACCAAGCTCCAGGAGTTGGTGATAGACAGGGAAGCCTAGTGTTCTGCAGTCCATGGGGTCGCAGAGTCGGACATGACTGAGTGACTGAACTGAACTGATGTCACTCAGTCATGCCTTACTCTTTGTGAGCCTAATAACTGTAGCCCGCCAAGCTCCTCTGTCCATGGGATTCTCCAGGCAAGAATACTGCGGTAAGTTGCCATGTCCTCCTCTAGGGGATCTTCCCGACTCAGGGATCGAACTCCAGTCTCCTATGTCTCCTGCATTGGAAGGCTGGTTCTTTACCACTAACGCCACCTCGGACTGTTACCTAGTAGATAGATGTTCATTGCATTTTCATTGTTGTTGCTGAATGCTGGATGGATGGATGGTTGGATGGATGAGTGCGTGGGGATGTTTGGTTATGGACCTGGTTGATACACTAGAAACAGACAACTTTAGTGCCACCTTTAGGATGTAGGGGCTGAGTAAATCAAACACCCTGGCCTTTTCTCAAGTGTTGTGGTCCTAGTGAGTTTGGATTAAGTGGGAGACAAATGAACTCTAAACGTGAAAAATCAAATAATAATAAAAAGCAAGTTTCACAGGGCAGTGTGCTGCCTCCCCTCAGAAAGTGAAAGAGTATGGTGGGTAAGCCTGTGTCACTGACAAGCTTACCCTTATTCTCTTAAAGAAACAGATAGGTAGGTAGGTGATAAAACAATGTTCCACCCAGCTACCCTATTGGTATTTAAGGCAGCTGAAGCTTACGCATTCAAACACCTGTGAAGAGTGGGCCAGACGATCTGAATGTGGAAACCTGGGTTTGCTTTGCTTTTAGTCAGCTCTGTGGCCCTGGGGCCATCATTCCCTTTCCCTGGTTCTTTCTTCCTCTCAGATGACCTCTGAGGTCATTTTAGATTAAAAGAGTATCTTCTCTTTTGACACTGTTTCCTGGGAGAGCGCTTGACACACAGGAAGTATTAAAACTATGTGTCAAATGAATGGATGAGTCCGCTCCTCTGAGCTTTCTGGGTTTTACAGTGTGAACTATAAACTAAGGCTGTGTCCTTCCAGCAATAAGCATTTTAGCAGCACCTGTTCTTTCCTCAATCCCTTTTATTGTTGTTCAATCGCTAAGTCATGGCTGACTCTTTGCGACCCCATGAACTGCAGCATGCCAGGCTTCCCTGTTTTTCACTATTTCCTCTTTGCTCAAACTCATATCCATTGAGCCAGTAACGCCATCCAACCATCTCATCCTCTGAATCAGGGTCTTTTCAAATGAGTCAGCTTTTCGCCATAGGCTGTAGGATAATTATTTCCTATGAACCTAGATGTGGTTTGTAGCTCTATCATAACATCTTCATCCAGTCATATGGAACTGAATGACTGTTTGATTACCTGGCTCTGATGCTAGACAGTGAGGAATTTAACAGCAGTGACTATGACACTGATTAAGATGAATTTCCTGTGTTAGGGTCCAGCACAGAGAAGAGGCTTGCTTGACAAACAGCCAGAAGGAACTGAGCTGGATTCACACGGAGCCCTGGAAGGGCAGATGATTAAAGAGCACCACAAAGTAAACCCCAGCACTGCCGGGCAGAGGAAGGCCAGCTGCCTGAGCTCTAAGGGAGACAATAGGCAGAGAAAGATGATTCCATCTGTTCTTATTGAAAGAGATTTGGATTCAGGGCAAAGAAATGCCGAAGGCAAAGTGCCATACAGCACTCTCCAGACAGCTCACCTCTCTGTGGCCTGTGACTCCACTCTGGTTCAGACCTGGGGTCCACGGGCCAAGACGGCTCTAGTGCGAACCTTCTGGCGTACAGTGCAGGCTCTTCAAAACATGGCCCAAGGAAGAGGCACGGCTTCATTCTTATCAGACTTCCTAGAAAAACTCCACGTTTTTGTGAGGGATAGAAAACATTAAAAGTCTAAGACGTGCCAACACGGAGTCCTTTCAGCCCCTTTAGCACTGGCGACATCAGTGCCTTCCTTAACAGCGCTGTGTTTGCCTTAGAGTTTCTGAACCTTACGTCTGCCTTAGAGAACTAGAATGGAAAGCTCTTTGCCTGGTTGGCTGATTTCATCTTGAACAGCTTTAATCTCCACTTTCATTTTGATTCAATATTAGATGTGCTTTTTCAATCCATTGTCTTGAAATCTTGCCAGATTACAAATAAGCAATTTCCACAAGGGTAATAAAAATGAACAGGACATCATAAAGAACATCAGTTACGACCTTTATTCAGCCTCCTACATGGTCCAAGTGTGTCCTTGGCCCCAGCTGAAAAGTGAAAAGGAAATATACACAGATAATTTTACTTCCACTAAAATTCAGTGGTTAATAGCACCACTGAAAGGATGGGAAGAAGAAATGAAATCAGTATATCAAGCGTATGTGCCAGGCGCTATCCCTGGGCAACATGACAAAATAAGCATCACTCTCGTTTTTGCAAAAGAAGAAGTTCCGACGCGAAGAAGACGAGCCATCACCTAAGGTCAAAAGCAACAAGACAGGGGCACATAAACCCCTCCATCTGGCTCTGAAGTCCATACTTCATCCTTTACAAAACTGAGCTTAAATTAAATCATAGACCTACTGTATGAACTAGTAGGAAACAGAGGAAATGAAAAATTTTAGAGCCTTCATAATTTATCAACACAGATCTTGAGAAATAACTTGTTTTCATGTTTTGCTTTCACATGTTTATGTGCGTGTATGTGTGCGTGTATGTGTGTGTATGTGTGTGTATATGTGTGTATGTGTGTATGTGTGTGTATGTGTGTGTGTGTATGTGTGCGTGTATGTGTGTGTATGTGTGTGTGTGTATGTGTGTGTGTATGTGTGCATGTAGCAACTGAGAGTTTTGGATCAGCGTGCCATCAGCACTCGACTAATGGAATTCTGAGATGAAATACGATGTCTTCATTAGCTTGGTTGGATGTTACCACCAGCATATTTCTATTGAAATAGTAAAGATAACTCAAGGACCTCCATTGCCACTCAAGGATATCCAACCTGAGGACCACTGATAAAATCTGAAACCACCCAGTGTGATCGCACATCCCATCTGCATGAATATAGCCAGTTTTCAGTCTTACCGCTAAGTTTTTAATTTAGTTGTTCTATTAAAAATGTTATGAGCTCTCTCTTATTTCTTTGAGTTTCCTCCTTTAATAAGCCAAATTTTTTAATGACTGCATCCAAGACCCCAGTATTTGGAAAAAGTGGTTCACTTTGACACTTTATTCTGATACTAGAATAAATCAAAGAAATAATATCATTCTTTTGGAAATTGTTCAACTAGCCATAATTTTTTGCTTCATTGATATTTTTTGGACTGAACATATTCTTTTCACATTTTGAAAGTGACAATATGATTGTGGCATATTTCAGATATCTGTTTTTGGCTAAAAAGTAACTTTTTGATTATCTTGATTTTGTAAACCCAAGGAATTATTAGAAATCATGAAGCCTTCTTTAAATAAACTATAAATGAATAACAGCTGTTATTAACTTACAACATTGACATTTTTAATGTTTATTATAATGGTTTGCTTGGCCCCAAGGGTTTAAGGTATAAGTGGAAGCATTTTGACCAGTTATTTCCAGGGTACCAATGAAGTCACTGGGCTCACTCCTGACACTCAAACCCAGTGTTCTTGGATTTACAGGCTAATGTCTGTCAGCTCCTCAGGGCTAAAGGGAGGCCTTTGGTTGCTCAATGCCAGTGTCCTTCCCCAGAACCAGAGCTTTCCGAGCTGTCACCTGGGTACATTTACCCCTTCCCAGAACAAGTTAAGCCTCTGCCCCAGGGAGCTCACTACACCTCCTCCCTGGGTTTCCCACTCCCCCCCCCAGTTTGACATCCCTCAACACGTCTATCGCTTTCCTGAAGATGAGCCTATGAGCTCTCTTAATTCTATGAGCTTCACTGTATAGCACATGGAACTATACTCGATATCTTGTAACAAACTATAAGGGAAAAAATCTGAAAAAGAAAGTTCGTGTGTATGTGGATAAGTATGTATGAGTGTGTGTGTGTATGTGTGTGTATATTTATTTATGGGCTTCTCTAGTGGTTCAGACAGTAAAGAATCTGCCTGCAATGTGAAAGTCGTAGGTTCAATCCCTGGGCCAGGAAGATCCCCTGGAAAAGAGCAAGGCAACCCATTCCAGTATTCTTGCCTGGAGAATTCCATGGACAGAGGAGCCTGGTGAGTTATAGCCCATATGGTCGCAAAACAGTCAGACATTATTTAGTGACTAAGCAACAACATAAACACACACACACACACAGATAAATATGTGTGTGAGTGGCGCACTGGTAAAGAATCTGCCTTCCAATGTAGGAGACACACAAGACATGGGTTTAATTCCTGGGTTGGGAAGATCCCCTGGAGAAGGATCTGGCAACCCACTCCAGTGTTCTTGCCAGGAGAATTTCACAGACAGAGGAGCCTGGTGGGCTACAGTCCGTGGGACTGCAAAGAGTCATGCATGACCGAATGACCGAGCATGCACGCACGCGCGCGCACACACACACACACACACACACACACACACGCATATGAAGCACTTTGCTGTAAGCCTGAAACTAACACATTGTTCATCAATTATACTTCAATAAAAATTTTGAAAAAGTTTATAAATTTCAAAAAAAAATTCTAAGAGTTTTACTTGTGATCACTCTTCTCTCTGGGTAAACAGGGAAACCAAGATAACAAACAGGCTGAACTGGCAGAGCTGTATGTGGGCGTAAGAGACACAGCCCATGGTCTCTTTCCTTAGAGATCATAACGGTGTAGTGGTTAAGAGCACACACCTTGACTCCAGGCTCCCTGAATTTGCACACCAGAGTCTGCCCCTCAGCTGCCCATTCTTCAGCAAATTGGTCAACTTCTGTGCACCTTGGCTTCATCATATGTAAAATAAAGATATGATGATACATTTTTAAAGGGCTATACTGAAGATACATGCGTGATTGCTAAGTCACTTCAGTTGCGTCCAACTCTTTGCAACCCTGTGGACTGTAGCCCACCGGTCTCCTCTGTCTGTGAAATTCTCCTGGCAAGAAGATGGGATTCTCTCGGCAAGAATCGGAGAAGGCAATGGCACCCCACTCCAGTACTCTTGCCTGGAAAATCCCATGGGCGGAGGAACCTGGTAGGCTGCAGTCCATGGGGTCGTGAAGAGTCGGACACGACTGAGTGACTTCACTATCACTTTTCACTTTCATGCATTGGAGAAGGAAATGGCAACCCACTCCAGTGTTCTTGCCTGGAGAATCCCAGGGACGGGGGAGCCTGGTGGGCTGCCGTCTATGGGGTCGCACAGAGTCGGACATGACTGAAGTGACTTAGCAGCAGCAGGCAAAAATACTGGGGTGGGTTGCCATGCCCTCCTCCAGGGGATCTTCCCAACCCAGGGATCTAAGTCCAGTCTCTTGTGTCTCCTGCATTGGCAGGCGGGTTCTTTACCCACTAGCACCACTTGGAACACCCATATTGAAGATGAAGTAAGTTAATTCACACAAAGTATTTAAAATAGTCCCTAACCCATAGTGAACACTCAATAACTGTTAGCTTTTATTAGCTACTATTGATTCCTCTCTGAGATGCTTTTCTCAGCTGCTCTTCACTTTGATTTTCTGAATCCATTCTTACACTTGCTCTGAGCCTAATGATGAAGCAAGCTGCACACTGCCAGCAGGGAGTCAGCAGGCTTGAGTACTCTGCATACCAGGCTGGCCTTGACTTATCCCTCCTGGGTGCTTTTTCAGTGAGGCAGCATATTTTAAAAGGTTCAAGAGTCAGGCTGCCTGGTTGGAAACTCTGGCTCCATTCTACATTTTCCTATGTGGATGACCTTGGGCAAGGGCTTGATCTTGCTCTGCATAATGACAGCACCAAACTTAATGGGTTATCACGAGGATTAAATTACTTCAACATCCATAAAATTCTTAAAACTACTTGTAAAGACCAAATTCTACATAAGCTGGTTAAACAAATACCAATTCTGATTAGGAGAAACAGAAATTTCATCTCTTACCAAAGAATGAAAAGGTCAGGAAGTGGTGTTAAGAAGGATCGATTTCTTTTGGGGTTGCTGTAAGAATCTGCCTGTCATTGCAGAAGACGTAAGAGATGAAGGTTCTATCCCTAAGTCGAGAAGATCTCCTGGAGGAGGGCAATGGTAACCCACTCCAGTATCCTTGCCTGGAGAACCCCATGGACAGAGGAGCCTGGAGGGCTATAGTCTACAGGGTTGCACAGAAACGGACACAACTGAACCGACTTGGCACAGTACAAACTTAAGACCTTGAACTATAAAACTTCACTCCTAAAATACTACCAAACTTTGTTCAATGAATTTCAGACTGATGTTCCTGTTTAGTCTCTAAGCCGAGTCCAACTCTTTGCGACTCCATGGACTGTAGCCCACTAGGCTATTCTGTCCACGGAATTTCCCAGGCAAGAGTACTGGAGTGGGTTGCTATTTCCTTCTCCAGAATTTCAAATTAACAGTAGTTATATCCAATAAATAATGTGGCAGTCTTGAAAAACAATTCTTATAGTAAATCAAACACAACTCCTGTAACTTGGTAGATATAAATCTTTTTCTTACCTAAATTGCATAGGAATAAATTTATATGGGGTATAAATCAAGTCAAGATAAATGTTTCAATATAATGAGATCTTTCATAAGGTAACAAAGTTATGCACCTTAAGTCAACTTCTGCAATCATTTGAAGATTTTTAAAACTTTCATAATGACTACCTACTATGTACCAGTGTGTTAAGTGATGGGGGAACAATGGAGGATGCCTGCCTTTCAGTGACTTGCCATTAAGAGTGTAGGAATAAGAGATGGGAACAAACAGTAACAAGGTCCCCCAACAATGAAGCAGGAGACAGGCCACACCTATGCCTGCTGTGCCACCTGAAAACCATGCATAGCCCTCACTCACCCCCACGCCCTCCAGTCTAATCCCCACTTTACAGGGAGTCTTAGTTCCCTGGCTGGGATGAGGGAGAGGGACAGACTTCGTGCTTTCCCTTTGTAAATGAGATGCACATGGAACTACTGGCAAAGTGTGCAACTTTATAACAGCCTTGAGAAATGATACAAGGGAAAGGAAAGACAAGGTGTTTTCATTGTCTATAAAAAACCAGAGAGGGCTTGCAGATTGATTTAGCTGTTTAAAATAGAACCCAAAGAAATGACTCTCATGAAGAAGAGGTTTAAAATATGTTTTAGTTATTTTTTTTCTCTCCAGGAAGACTGTCTAAGCCAGCAGTTAAGAAAGTAAAATATCATGTTTTCTAAACTTAATTCCACTCTATCCAAGTTCTGGCTACAGTGAAATTGACCCTTTTTCCATCACCACATAAACATCTGTTAAACACATTTGAAGGCAGATTCTCTGGACATCTCTGGGTATACAGTTGGCGCTTCTAAAGTTTTGCTTGTTACTTGAGGTTCAGGAACTACCGCACAATTGCACTCATCTCACATGTTAGCAAAGTAATTCTCAAAATTCTCCAAGCCAGGCTTCAACAGTACGTGAACCGTGAACTTCCAGATGTTCAAGCTGGATTTAGAAAAGGCAGAGGAAACAGAGATCAAATTGTCAACATCCGTTGGATCATCAGAAAAGCAAGAGAGTTCCAGAAAAACATTTATTTCTGCTTTACTATGCCAAAGCCTTTGACTGTGTGGATCATGACAAACTGTGAAAATTCTTCAAGAGATGGGAATATCAGACCACCTGACCTGACTCCTGAGAAATCTGCATTCAGGTCAAGAAGCAACAGTTAGAACTGGACATGGAACAACAGATTGGTTCCAAATCGGGAAAGGAGTATGACAAGGCTGAGTGTCACCCTGCTTATTTAACTTATATGAAGAATACATCATGAGAAATGCTGGGCTGGATGAAGCACAAGCTGGAATCAAGATTGCCAGGAGAAATACCAATAATCTCAGACAGGCAGATGACACCACCATATGGCAGAAAGTGAAGAAGAACTAAAGAGCCTCTTGAAGAAAGTAAAAAAGGAGAGTGAAAAAGTTGGCTTAAAGCTCAACATTCAGAAAACTAAGATCATGGCATCTGGTCCCATCACTTCCTTGAAAATAGATGGGGAAACAATGGAAACAGTGAGAGACTTTATTTTGGGGGGCTCCAAATCACCACTGATTGAGACTGCAGCTATGAAATTAAAAGATGCTTGCTCCTTGGAAGAAAAGCTATGACCAACCTAGACAGCATATTCAAAAGCAGAGACATTACTTTGCCGACAGAAGTCCATCTAGTCAAGGCTATGGTTTTTCCAGTGGTCATGTATGGATGTGAGAGTTGGACTATAAAGAAAGCTGAGAGCTGAAGAATTGATGCTTTTGAACTGTGGTGTTGGAGAAGACTCTTGAGAGTCCCGAGGAGATCCAACCAGTCAATCTTAAGGGAAATCAGTCCTGAATATTCACTGAAAGGACTGATGCTAAAGCTGAAACTCCAATACTTTGGCCATCTGATGCGAAGAACTGACTCATTGGAAAAGATCCTGATGCCGAAAAAGATTGAAGGCAGGAGAAGGGGACAACAGAGGATGAGATGGTTGGATGGCATCACTGACTCGATGGACATGAGTTTGAGCAAGCTCCAGGAGTTGGTGATGGACAGGGAAGCCTGGTGTTCTGAAGCCCATGGGGTCGCAAAGAGTTGGACACAACTGAGCAAGTGAACTGAACTGAGGGTCAGGATGGAAGTGGTTGGATTGTAGAAGCAGTTTTCCTGGCCAGGCCTGCTCAGGATATGGGCTCTTTTAGTAAAGTCACTGAAGCTTTAACTTTCTAAAGGAAACCTCTGCAGTCTAAAAAAATAATAATACAGCTTCAGTAACTTCTTCACTCAGAAACTTGCAGAGTAGTTGTAATCATTACATAGGCAGCTGAATCCGAGGCTGTAGAGTCTGATGATCTGGCTCTATACTGCCCAGGTAAGTTCCCTTGATTTGCTCACCTGCATTACTAAGGGACCAAATAGATTTTTCTAACAGAAAAAATACCATAATGCAGATTACCAAAATCACACTGTACACTGTAAAATGTTTTCTTTAGTTGTTATTCCTTCAAATCTGAAAGAATGTTTCTCTGAATCTAGAAGAATTTTAGCTCTTGTAAAGCAGCAGTCTCACAGATACCTTGAACATTAATTTAAAGCACTGGTCACTGAGATTTTTTGTTTTTTGTTTTTGTTTGTTTGTTTGTTTTCAGGATACAAATTCTCTGTGGATGAACACATGTACAGGTTCTCAACTTGTCTTTCACTACTTGGTAAAACAGCAAAAGGTCTTAAAGCAAAAATGTCTTGAAAGCCAATGGGCATAGAAGGCTGTTTCTTTTTTTTTTTTTTAATGTTTTATTTTGTATTGGAGTATAGTGAGGGGATTCAGCCATACATATACATGAATCCATGCTTCCCCAAACTCTCCTCCTATCCAGGCTGCCACATAACATTGAGCAGAGTTCCTTATGCTATACAGAAAGTCTTTACTGGTTATCCATTTGAAATACAGCAGTGAGTATGTGTCCATCCCAAACTCCCTAACTATCCCTTACCTCCACCCTTGCCCCCTGATAAATCATAAGTTCATGCTCTAAGTCTAGGAGTCTGTTTCTGTTTTACAAATAAGTTTATTTGTATCATTTCTTTTTAGATTCTTCATAATATAGTTTGCCATACTGAGTGAAATAAGAAAGGCAAAGGCAGCTATTCCTTAAATATGCCAAGAAAAATAACCATTAGAGTGACCAGGTATTAAAGCCCTGCTAAGCATCCGATCAACTTCACTCTCACTTTTCACTTTCATGCAGTGGAGAAGGAAATGGCAACCCACTCCAGTGTTTTTGCCTGGAGAATCCCAGGGACCGGGGAGCCTGGTGGGCTGCCGTCTCGGAGGTCGCACAGAGTTGGCCACGATGAAGTGACTTAGCAGCAGCAGCAGCAGCAGCAAGCATCCAGACATTGCGCCAGGGAGTTTATATATGTCACTTTTAATTCTTATAAGCACTCACACAATCATTACTAATCATTCTCATTTTATAAATAAGCAAATAAGCTCAAAGTGTCAGTTTCTTGACCAGGGATACCCAGCTAGTCAACAACAGATTGGGAATTTTAACCTTATCTGCCTGTTTCTAAAGATGGAGTCTTTGCTTCCTCAGCAACTGGCCTGCTACAAGTATAGACACAGTTATGTTAAATCTCAAAAGACAATTCCTGAATTTATCTGGGAGCCAAAGGGTTTTAGATAAAAGGCCTATTTGCTGCTCTAGGCCTCTCTCACTGCTTTACCTTAAATGACAACTCAACCTGATTCAGAAGAAACAGAATTTCACATCCATGTGAGCACTTCCCAGGGTGAAAGAGGTTCCTTTAGTCCTCCAAAAGGAAGACATTAACTTTACCTCCATCTAACGACATTTTCTTTCAGAAGAATGCCTTCAAAAGGTAGGGTGAAAAATCGCTAAAAGTATATAGAAGATGATTGGAGTGAAGTAGTTTTTTTAAACGAGATCAAGAAAAGAAAATGGAGAACGCAGACAAAGAATCATCACTGTAGCTGCTGAGCGGTGAGATTAATGTGGGAACCTGAGAAAGGCGCAGGTAAAGCAGGAGATTTGAGTAACCGAGTCAAAGGCTTCCCTCCTGCTTTTCGCCACCGATACAAGATGCCCAACTTCTCTAGAATTTGGAAACTGCAGTGCTAAGGAAACACAGAGTTTTCATCTATAGAAAACCCATCCTTGATTATCTGCATCCCTAGAGAGCTGCAGTGGGAGAGTTAATATCCTAACATGGGAAATTTACCCACCAGCTTCTAAACCATCAGCTTTCCCTTCTTACTTCTACCTCTAAAACTGGATAAAGAGGAAGCAGCCAGAAAGAGGAAAAGGGGAACTGGTTTTGCAGGCAGACTCAGTTCACATTCTGGCTCCTCCAGCACCAGTTAGCTGTTTATGGAAAACTTTTGAACTTCTCTGAAACTAAAAATACTAGCAACAAAATGGAGCTTATAAGACCTACCTCTTAACCGCTTTTCTAAGGGTAAATAAAATGATACATGCAAAATAGCTAGCAAAACCCCTGGTATATAATAGTCTACATGAAGACTAGTCATGTCACCCACGGAGAAGGCACTGGCACCCACTCCAGTACCCTTGCCTGGAAACTCCCACGGATGGAGGAGCCTGGTGGGCTGCAGCCCATGGGGTGCCTAACGGCCGGACACGACTGAGTGGCTTCCCTTTCACTTTTCACTTTCATGCACTGGAGAAGGAAATGGCAACCCACTCCAATGTTCTTGCCTGGAGAATCCCAGGGACGAGGGAGCCTGGTGGGCTGCCGTCTATGGGGTCGCACAGAGTTGGACACGACTGAAGCGACTTAGCAGCAGCAGCAGCATGTTCACCCAGAGGCTCCGTAACAGACTACACCTCCCTTCATCTAAAAGTTTGAGAAACTGTCCCATCTTACACAAGCAGAAATCAGAGGGAATATCCACAATTATATTTAGTAACATCTTTGCATGAGTTGGTGAATAGTCACAGGTGAGTGTTTCTTGTGCTTTATTTATTAATTGCCTGTTTCTCGGTGGAGCGTGTTCCCAGTGGGGACAGACATCTCTACCACTCCAACTGGCATGGGAAACACTCGGCATTCAGACCAACTCACTGAAAAAGGCATAAGAGGACAAATTTGCCTTGCTGCTGCTGCTGCTGCTGCTGCGTCACTTCAGTTGTGTCCGACTCTGTGCGACCCCATAGACGGCAGCCCACCAGGCTCCCCCGTCCCTGGGATTCTCCAGGCAAGAACGCTGGAGTGGGGTGCCATTTCCTTATTTGCCTTGTTTCTTCCACAAAGATAATGGTGCGAGACATCTTCCCAAAAATTTTCAAGAAGACTGTCAGCTTTGAAATTTTTAAAGCTTTTCAGTTTTGATTTTTGTTTCTAGTTTTCCTTGGAAAGCAAAGCTGAGGGCCTTAAAAATTCCCAGGGTGGGGAAGTGGATGCTATTCTCCAAACATGACAGGCTTCTAGTAGTTGGCAAGAATTTATGTCCATGTGGTAGATGGGGAAAGAAAAAATAACCCCTTTCTCCTAAAACACAGGCTCTTTAAATGCAAATAACTCAGTAAAGATCACTTGATGCTACAGAGTTTGACCTGTGGGTGTAAATATAAAGGGTCTTGCCAAAAGTGTTTGAACCAGTTACCAAATACAGAACCCGGCAGTTAAAATCGTGTCTGTGGGTAAGAAAAGAAAGTAGCTTCTTGACAACTTCTTTGAGCCTTAGTTCTTTGAAGTTTATCTGATAGCTCTGTCAGGACTAGGCAGGCCTCCAGAATAACTTCTGAGACTTCTCATCACACAAGAGACAGGCACAGACAGCATGAACCACCTGGATGCTTCCGTCTGACAGAAACAACCAGAATCCAGTGTTTTAAGTCACTCTCCTGAAAACCAATGGCCTGGAAGGTCAATTTTGGTTTAAAAACAACAGCCATGAACCTCAGGGCATATGATGTCACATTCATAAAAAAGGGAAATAAACAAAAGTAAAAGTATTAGTCCCTTCTTAATGCTATGTACTGAGAGCTTGGTTTAAGTAAAACTATCAAAACTTTACTGCCTTGCCTGTATATGTGATAGGTACTATGATGGGCCCTGAGACACAGAATACTATCTGGCTGAAGTCTCATGAGAAAACTTGCTCCTCACACATCAGCAGAGCAAGTTAAAACTAAGGCTCTGTCTCTGTCATTAAAAGGCTCACAATGTATGTCTTTGCATGTGACCTGTGTGCATAGGTATTGAGACAGAAAGTGAGATAATATTAAACTGATATAATGCAAATTTATAAATTCTCAAGACATTTACAACATATCTAATATATTCTTAATATAGACTCTATATGCACTATATATAATAAATGTGATGTGTATTAATGGTATATGAAGAGCTTTATAAGTCCAAGGAAATAAACAATGAATTCTGCCTGAGTGAACTGAAGACGGCTTCTCATAGCAGGGACAATTCAACTGTACTTAGAATGGTAAGTACATTTTTTCCAGCTGAAGAAATAACAGAAGGGAATGTTTTGATCATAACAATTCTTACACCCATGACCAAATACTAGGTTGGTGAGAAAATTTGTTTGGGTTTTTCTGTAACATGAAAAAACCCCAAAGGAACTTTCTGGCCAAACCAGTAAATGGCAACAATGATGCTCCCTGTTGATCTACAGCTACAATCATCACTAAATTAATATCTGTCAATAAAATAGGTAATAATACACATTTGGATATAAATCAATCAAGAAAATATGCAGTAAGATGTATGTGTGTGCAAAGTCGCTTCAGTTGTGTAAGACTCTTTGCGACCCTCTGGATGGCAGCCTGCCAGACTTCTTTGTCAATGAGATTCTCCAGCCAAGAATACTGGAGTGGGTTACCATGCTCTCCTCCAAGGGATCTTCCTGACCCAGAGTCTGAACCTGCATCTCTTACATTCCTGCATTGGCAAGTGGGTTCTTTACCACTCGTACTGCCGGGAAGTCCACATAGTAAGATAGACAAGCATTAATCAGATCACAGTTATTCCTAACCAGGTATCTGCGATAGATCAGGGGTAGAAATGTTTTGAAAACTAAATATGATAGACATAATTCTGTCCTGTGTAAAGAGAAAATTTCTACGAATAATCCCATTTATTTGTTCATCTACTGCTATATTCTTTCATTTTAAAAAGTCTTTATTAAATGCCTACAGGATGTCAAGCAGTCATTAGATAATACTGTCCTTGAGGACACATTAGGTTCTCACCAAACTGTCCGAGTTGACTTGCAGGGGAGAACTCACAAGTAGTTTGTCACACAGACAGATAAATAACATCAGGTCAGTATGATAAGCTCTCTTGCAGAGGTGTGAACAGTATCTGGGGGACAAAAATAATCAACCACTAGATCTGCTAGCATTTTGTTACCCCAAATGCAATGTGCATATACAGGGAAGTGATCTCCATGTCACTTATTGGGCAGAGCTTTGTGATAATGATAATGCTCATACATTACTTCATTTCACCCTGACAACAATCCTATAGGAGTTATCAGCTTCTTTTACAGATGAAGGAAAATGAGCCCCAGAAAGTTTAGATCATGTACCCAAGGTAACATGGCTAAAAAAGTATGAGCTAGGTTGTGAATAAGACCTTACTGTTGGTAAAATCTATGCTCTTCTACCTCATCATAGTTGGCTCTTTTGATTATAATTACCGTGAGAATAGAGGCCACAGAAAATGATAAGCATATAAGAACTCAAAGGGACCTTAGAGATGGATTATTCACTCTCTTTACTTCACAGAGGAAGGGACAGGCTGGTTCTATTATCCAGGTAACCAGGGACCTATTTTGTTCTTAGTGCAAAAGGTGGGTATATAGGTGAATAGATTCTGTGTAAATACCAGTTCTTTCCTGTTAAAAGCAGAAACCCAAGGAGACGAAGTACACATGAGGAGCTGGAGTCCAAGGGCAAGCCTCCAGCTACCTGACAACCATGTTCTTCTGTTTCATTTCTCTGTTATACCATACTGCCTCACTTTGGGGTAATCACAATTTCCTATGAATAAATTATTATATTTTCTAAAGCAATCAAAGTTAATCAAATGTAAATTTTTAACCAAAGATACTTAGGGTTTTCTCTGATTTCTAGCCCAATGATTCAGTCTCAGAGCCCTCAAAATACTCAGTTAATACCAGCCTTCATCTTAAGGCCTTTTGCGAGGGGGAGGGGCGGGGAAGCAAGTTTGCTCTGTTTCCTTCCCTGCATCTTGAGTACCGCCATGTGTTCCAAAGCTCCACAAAACTCTCAGCCCTTGAATATGACTTCTAAGAATTCTCAGATGAAAGAAACATTCGCTTGGTTCCCTAGTAACATTTCTTTGTAGTGTCACAATGTACAAATCTCCCACTTTCAAAAAAGGTTATAATAAAGGATCAAAATGAATTGTGATACTCAACAGAAAATACTCATTATTGATAATGAGGCCAGCTTAACACCCCACAGAATAAAGCTTTAAGGGGTAGATATTAGGAGAGGTGCAGAAAGGCAGTGTAATGATTATGGTGGTGAAAACATCATGGGTTAAATAAAGCCACCCAAGTGTTTGAATGTGCTGTGTTGATGAATTAGGTATTAATAAATAAAGCCACTCACAGTGGCTGTGATTCATTGAGGTAGTCAATGTTTGGTATTATGCTTTTAAACAAGGAAATCAGGTCTTGTTTTTACAAGAGGGAAGCTATACAAAATATCCTCCTCTCTGTCTGATAGCTCGTGCTTCCTACTGGAGCCAGCCCGAAGCAGAAACAGTGAGGAAGGGCTGTCTCTGGCTCATTTGGGGTTGGGTTTCCTCTGAGACAGCCTGCAGCCTGGGTCCAAAGGCATGCTCTCGACCTGAAATCCTGATTCTGGGGCTTCCAGGGAAACTTACAGAACTACTCTGATCCCATAAACCTATAATTTTCATAATCAGACCTGCTTTTAGCACTGCTCAGAAATCCTAGGCAATGACTCTGGGAAGCCCTCCTTTCTCACGTTTCTTCAGAGACCATCCCAACCAGCATCACACTCTTTGAGTCCCTAACATCAAATCCTTTCTCCTGGGGAGAGCAAATAGGAGGTATTAAGCAGGAACCCTCTTAGCTTCCAGGCATTTTTTCCCTATATGGAGGCTCTAGGCTTGTGTAGTAGCTTCTGTTCCAACATTAATGGATCCTTGAGCTGAGAACCCTATTCATCCTTTCCCACCTCCTTAACAACCTCATATCTTTAAATACACCTCTTTCCTCTATTTTAACTTTTCCTTCTACAGCTGCTCCAGAAGTCTTGCCAACGCCTACTCCATATCTTCCACACCTCTGCCTCCTTGCTTCTCCCCCTACACTTGGACTCTGCTTTCTCCCCCACTGAAACCAGCTGGTGGAGGTTGCCAATAACTTCCTAGTTACCAAATGCGAAAGAGCCTGCTCTCTCCCTTTTGTTGTAGCTATCAGTGATGTGGGGGTCCTAGCATGAGACTGAAGGTTTCAATTACTGAATCTGGAAGAAATTTCAGAAAAACAAGGGCCAACTAGAGAGTTTATCTAAAGCAAAGGAGAGTAGGAGAGGCACAGAGAAATGAAGACACTTTCCCAGGGTTCTCTAACTGGTAAGTAGCAGTTCTAGACTTTAAAGCAAGAAGCTAGGGCTTCTGCTTGTTTAATATTTCACTGAACTGCTATTTGTAGTCTACTGTATTTTTCTTTCTAACAGTGTGCATCATACTTTCCCCATAAGTACATATTGATTTTAGTGTCCAACACCCACATTTTATTCTACTGTGTTCAGTTCAGTTCAGTTCAATTCAGTCACTCAGTCATGTCCGACTCTTTGCGACCCCATGAATTACATTACGCCAGGCCTCCCGGTCCATCACCAAATCCCTGAGTTCACTCAAACTCATGTGCATTGAGTTGGTGATACCATCCAGCCATCTCATCCTCTGTCGCCCCCTTCTCCTCCTGCCCCCAATCCCTCCCAGCATCAGGGTCTTTTCCAATGAGTCAACTCTTTGCATGAGGTGGCCAAAGTATTGGAGTTTCAGCTTCAGCATCAGTCCTTCCAATGAAAACCCAGGACTGGTCTCCTTTAGGATGGACTGGTTGGATCTCCTTGCAGTCCAAGGGACTCTCAAGAGTCTTTTCCAACACCACAGTTCAAAAGCATCAATTCTTCGGTGCTCAGCTTTCTTCACAGCCCAACTCTCACATCCATACATGACCACAGGAAAAACCATAGCCTTGACTAGACAGACCTTTGTTGGCAAAGTAATGTCTCTGCTTTTCAATATGCTGTCTAGGTTGGTCATAACTTTCCTTCCAAGGAGTAAGCATCTTTTAATTTCATGGCTGCAGTCACCATTTGCAGTGATTTTGGAGCCCCCCAAAATAAAGTCTGACACTGTTTCCACTGTTTCCCCATCTATTTCCCACGAAGTGATGGGACCAGATGCCATGATGTTTGTTTTCTGAGTGTTGAGGTTTAAGCCAACTTTATCACTCTCCTCTTTCACTTTCATCAAGAGGCTTTTTAGTTCCTCTTCACTTTCAGCCGTAAGGGTGGTGTCATCTGCATATCTGAGGTTATTGATATTTCTCCCAGCAATCCTGATTCCAGCTGTGCTTCTTCCAGCCCAGCGTTTCTCATGATGTACTCTGCATATATATATACTATGTTTACTCAGTCATCTGTTGATGGGTATTTAGGTCATTTTCAACTTTTCCTATAACAACAACCACAAAACCACCACAACAAAAAGGTGTAGTAAACTTTCTTATAGATATGTTTTGTGCTCTTGTAGAAGTCTATTTGCATGATAAATTCCTAGAAATGAAATTACTGAGTCAAAGGGTCTGGGCTTTACAAAAAGAGACAGATACTATCAATTTAAAGATTGTACCAATGTGCATGAAAGTATGATTTTACTCATATTTCTGAACTAGTTGACTTGATTGACTTTCTTCTCTTTCTCCATGTCGTCATTTTTGAGGCACCGTTTTCTTTCCGTTGACTCTCTACCTCTCTGGCTATGGTTTCTCCATATTTTTAAGGCACCCTCTTCCTCCATGTTCTCCTCCAGTGCTGGGCGTTCCCAAGGGTTCTGTCTGTTTCTCTTGGTCTATAGCTTTTCTGCAAGTAATTACATTCATGTCAATTGTTTCAGCTATGACTTTAATGTGCTGATGCTGTTTTAAAAATCTAGTCCAGATCTATCTTCCCGGCTCTGGATTTTTGTATCCCATAGCTTTCCAAAATATCTTTCCTTAGACATTTCACAGACATTTTGATTTCAAATGTCAGAAGCTGATTTCATCACCTTCCTCCTCAAACCTGTTCTCTCCTCTATTTTGCCTGTGACAGTGAAAGCCACAATGATCCAGCTAATCTCTGAGGCAGAAGCCTGTGAACTATTCTAGATTTCCTCCCTCAGCCCACACAGCCGATCCATAACCAATCCTTGCTGAACCTCTTTCTTCATTAACTCTCATTTATCTCCCATGCCTATGTCATCTCTTATTGAACTACTTAAAAAATCAACAAAAATACTTAAACAACAAAAATACACAAACACAGAGATGTCTTATTTGAAAATGAAAGTGAAAGTCACTCAGTCGTGTTCGACTCCATGGAGTTCTCCAAGCCAGAACATTGGAGTGGGTAGCCGTTTCCTTCTCCAGGGGATCTTCCCAACCCAGGGATCGAACCCAGGTCTCCTGCACTGCAGGTGGATTCTTTACCAACTGAGCCACGAGGGAAGCCCAGGAATACTGGAGTAGGTAGCTTATCCCTTCTCCAGGGCATCTTCCTGACCCAGGAATCGAACCAAGGTCTTCCGCATTGCAGGTGGACTGTTTACTAACTGAGCTACCAGGGAAGCCCAAATGTTTTATTTGGGTTTGCATTAAATCAATGACTCACTTTGGAAAGAAGTGACATGTTTACAACATTTACTCTTCCAAGAACACGAGGCATTTCCTCATTTATTCAAATATTTTATGCTGGTTACTAAAATTTTATCACTTTTTTGTAGCCATCATTCTTCTAGGCTAATGCGATTTTTTTTTTTTTTTTTTGCTTTCCCTCTAAAATTCTTCTGCCATATATTAATCCAGTCTTTGCTCATACATTCACTTGGATATTGTTGATCTCTCAATGAATTTTTTTCACCTTCTCACAATTATGGCCACTACACTGTCCCTGGCATTAAAACTTATATATTCTTACACCTGACTCTCTGGACTCTTAAAACCTATGAAAAACTTAAGAGGCTAGGCCAATTTACAGCATTTTTAGCTTCCATGGTGCTTTTTAGGATCATGGTGGCAAGGTTATTGATGTCTCCTATCAAGCTAACACGATTACATTTTCCCATAGCTTATGTAAAGTAAAAAATAAACCATTCCCCACTAAAAAATTCTCAGTGAATCAGTTAGTTTTTATCATATCAATACAAGAACCTACATACCATATTCTGTTATCAAACACCAATCAGTCAGTTAGTTCAGTCGCTCAGTCGTGTCCGACTCTTTGTGACCCCATGAATTGCAGCACACCAGGCCTCTCTGTCCATCACCAACTCCTGGAGTTCACTCAGACTCACGTCCATTGAGTCCGTGATGCCATCCAGCCATCTCATCTTCTGTCGTCCCCTTCTCCTCCTGCCCTCAATCCCTCCCAGCATCAGGGTCTTTTCCAATGAGTCAACTCTTCGCATGAGGTGGCCAAAGTATTGGAGTTTCAGCTTTAGCATCATTCTTTCCAAAGACTATCCAGGACTGATCTCTTTTACAATGGACTGGTTGGATCTCCTTGCAGTCCAAGGGACTCTCAAGAGTCTTCTCCCACACCAAAGTTCAAAAGCATCAATTCTTTGGTGCTCAGCTTTCTTCACAGTCCAACTCTCACATCCATACATGACCACTGGAAAAACCACAGCCTTGACTAGACGGACCTTTGTTGGCAAAGTAATGTCTCTGCTTTTTAATATGCAATTTAGGTTGGTCATAACTTTCCTTTAGGTCCATAACCATCTGTGACCACTTCAGGTAATGCCTGCTTTAATGAGACAGATGAGGATTGACCTTTGCCCTCAGCACGTCTTTGAAGGTTTCCGTTTTGTCTGATGACACACAACATCTTCCTAGGAACACTGAAAGCTTTTCTGGATCTCGGTTTTACTGAATTAACTTCTCATCAAGAAGGTCACTTCAGTCCTTTCTTAATACATTCAAAATTACACAAATCTTACTTACTAACAGGAAAAATGAAAGTTTTCAGTTTATGCTTACTTTCTTAGACTGTCTCTTATAGGAACAACTGGACTGTCCCCATTGGGCCAGCTCCCATTGGTGGGTCCTCCTCTTACACTATGGTGCCAGAAGCAAACTCATATTGCATTCAAGACAGACTGTCTTGCCCCTTAGTTATAAGTCCTCCTAACTCACGGGACATAACAGTGCATGTTTCTACTTAGGCCTCAAGAAATTGTCTTCTCCTGCTCTGTGTGTCAGGTAAACTCTTGGCTCCTGGATGCCAATGAACTGGGTCAGTACTGATGGAAAAGATGGAGCAATTAGTAGCTTCCTGCCTCTCTATAGCATTTTTAGGAGAGAAAGCATTTTTGCACCTGGATCACTCTGCAGGATTCTGAGACATCCCTACAGACGGATCTCTAGTTTTAGTTTCCTTATGCACATCTAGCCTTAATTATAACTCAGCTGTTCTGTTTGCAGACGGCTGTGTGCATAAACGTAAATGCTTCCTCTGTAGAATATGAAGTGGTACCTTGTAGCTCTAGCAAGTATAGTACATTACGTCTACAAACTGTAACATGCGCCTGGGGGCCCTACTTTGCAGAGACCCAAACGCTTTCTACTCTAGTGTTGCCAGCACCAGCTCCCCCATGGAACCTCTTTTTAATCCCCGCAATCCTCTAAATTTTCCATGACCCTCACTTCATCTCACCTCACAATAAATCTTGGGGACTATCATATCTGTCTAATTCCCCCTCATTTACTATGAACTCTTCCAGGGCAGGGGCTACGGGTCACTTATCTTTACATTCCAGAGAGTATCTAAAAGGATAACCGCATAGGCATCCATACTTGTTTGCTTAAAAAGCTGAGGTCACTTTTCTGCGGGGAGGGGGCTGTATTTCACTTGCTAGCTGTGCAGTCTTTGCCAAGTCATTTAACCTCTCTGTGAGTTCTACACCTGTAATTGGTAATGGATCCAATCAAATAATAAACGTACGGAATAAATCTGGCCCATTTTCACCACTTAATAGATCTTATTACTCTTACTTCTACAGAAAGACTTGCTGTTTTGTTTTGTTTTGTGATCTGTGTTTATTTGCTTTCCTTTCCTGCTGGCTGGGGAGTCCAAGGTCAGAGCTTGAGTCTTACTAATTTTTGTACTTGGCACAAAAGAAATGTTTTGTTGGGTCAGAAGCTACCTGGCATCAAACTCTGGCTTCATCACATTTGCTGCCTTACTAGTGAAGGTCTCCTGGCATGGGATTCAGAGGGAGACGTTTGCCGCCGCTCTCCTGCTGGGACTCCCAGACAGCTATAGCTCCAGCGGGCTCTCCAGCACTCTCTTCCGCCCATTTCCCGTCCTTCGCACATCACTCATCTCCTTACCAGATGGAGCTTCGAAAAAGCTCCATCTTCTCCTTACCCTGATTTCGTTAAAATGCACCTTAAAAAAAAAAAAAAAAAAAAAACACCTTCTTGAATCAGAAATATATCTAAAGCTTCAGAGACTTTCTCAATTTCTGTTCCTTTCCACTGAAGTTCTATTTGAAACAGAGAGACACATGAAGAGTGCAACCGAATAGCCCTTGGCAGGCAAGTGGATAAAGAAGATGGGGTATATTGACACAAGGGAATGCTACTCAGCCATAAAAAAAAAAAGTGATAATGCCATTTTCAGCAACGTGGATGGACCTAGAGCGTCTCATATGAAATGAAGTAAGTCAGACCGAGAAAGACAAACATCATATGATATCACTAGTCTAATTTAAAAAAATGATACAACATAAACTTATTTACAAAACAGAAATGGGCTTATAGATGTTGAAAATAAATTTATAGTTACCAAAGGAAAATGTGTGTGTGTGTGTGGTGGGGGATTGGCATAAATCAAGAGCTTGGGATGAACAAAAGCACTACTATATATAAGATAGAAAACCAACAAGAAACTATTGCATAGCACAGGGAACCCTACTGAATATTCTGTGATAACCTGTATGAGAAAAGAATCTGAGAAAGAATGAATATACACATACGTATAACTGAATCACTTTGCTGTACACCTGAAACTAACATAAAATTGTAAATCACATATACTCCAATAGCATTAAAAATAAGAATGAAAATAAAAAGACTTGCCCTCCTGAAGAACCTGAAATGCTAGCCAGCTATCTCTGATACAAGAATGGTTCTGATCTGCCCCATGCATTGCATCCATTACTAAGAGATCTACAAGGTGACTAGATCCATTTATCCCCTCCTACTCCATTGCCTCTCATCTCATATCTTACAAAAAAATAGAAATAGAAGCAGAGCATTGATTTATGACCTGGAGTTACTCAGTTTATATAAAAAGTGGCGAAAGGCTCAGTACAAGGCAAACATCTTTGACTCTACGCATTGTAATGTTGAGGAGGGCTTCCCAGTTGGCTCAGTGGTCAAGTGCCAATGCAAGAGACACAGGACATGTGGGTTCAGATCCCTGGGTCAGGAGGATCCCCTGGAGAAGGAAATGGCAGTCCACTCCAGTGTTCTTGCCTGGGAAATCCCATGGACAGAGCAGCCTGATGGGCCACAGAGGGTCACAAAAATCAGATACTACTGAGCATGCCCAAGACTCTAGTCTCTAGAGCCTGCTTGGAGATTCTGAGGAAAAGTTTATTAATTCAATTATGCAAATAACCCTCAATCTCCTCTGAGCCAAGAGCTGAAATGTTCTGTTATTTTGAATGCTTTACTAAGAGCCAGAGACGATAACAAAGTTCATGAGTCACTGAATGCTATAATACTGAGCGACTTTCACTTTCACCAAGACACAGAGAAAAGTGGAGTATTCAGTGGCAAAGGCCCAGGTTTGGAGAGAACAAGATGCCCAGAACACAAAGCAACGGTGTTTAGAGGCAGGAGATCTGGGTGTGACTTGTGGTTCTCTCACTTCATTTTGTGACCTTGGGCAAGCCACAATTTCTCCATCCTCTTCATCCTCCATCTGTAAAATGACAACCTAAATCTACATTGTGTCTTTCATGGGGTAGTCGGGAGAATTAGGGGCATATGCAAATGCTTATAAATGGCAATAAACTATGCAAATGTTGCTTCTCTCAGGGTGCCTGTTCGTTCATCCATGGACACGACTCGTTTGCCAGGGCTCAAATCTTTTGGATGGCATTTTGCCAGTTCATTTCCATTCACTAAAACAATCATCATTCAACAATCAACAGCAGAATATGGATCTGGGCCTCAGAGGAGAAAGCAAGACTAATTTATTCATGACTTGATAACAGATAAAGAAAAAACTTATTACCGCAGGTCAGTTTTCACCATGCACAAGAAAGACGAGGAGACACATTAACAATAAATCTCACTCTGGCATATAACCTCTGTGTGCAGAGAAACACCACACAAAGAGATGATTGCTGTTCCATATGGCATGCAGAGACGGCTTAGAATCATGATACATTCGGTTCCAATTCATCTGTCAGTAGCAAGAAAACTCTTCCATGTGTATAACCAGTCCAGTCTTCCTAAAGTATTTGGAAATAGATCCAGCATCTGTTCAATTCTCTGCAAAGGCATCGAGTAGACCCACTCAAACTAAGGAGGAAAATAAAAATCACCCCAAAGTTGTATGTCTGCTTTCTAAAAAGGTCAATCAATACATAAAAAGTGTGAATCAATAAAAACAATATAAAACACTGAAAGTTAACAAAAATAGAAAAAAAAAAAACCTTTATCTTGCTAAGAATATTGCTGAAGGCTGAGGAAAGGAAGTGTGAGTTAAATATAGCATAGTCGGGAGGAACGAGAACGTCTTTGGGCTAGCTGTTAAGAGATGTAACAACCTACCACAAAATGTATTTGGGATCATGGAAAAGTCTCTAGACTTTACTGCACACCACTTCCTTAATTGAAAATAGGCCAGTTGAATTTAGACAATCTAAAGCATAATGGAACAAGACAGACTGGGATTTAAACCGCAGCTCCGACACTAATGAAGTAACCGTGGAGAATCACAAAATTCTTAGACCTCTGGTATAGCCATTTGTTAAGTGGAAATAAGATTAACTCCCTCAAAAGACTGTTACAGATATTAAATAACATGCATTTAAAATACCTGGAGCATAATACACAGTTGAAACATTTTAATTATCCCCATCGAGAGTCTATGTTGGAGATGTACACAGACATATGTATCTGTGGTGATCTCTTCCTTTGTAGCTCAGTTGGTAGAGAATCTGCCTGCAATGCAGGAGACCTAGGTTCGATCCCTGAATCTGAAAGATCCCCTGGAGAAGGAAATGGCAACTCACTCCAGTATTCTTGCCTGGAGAAACCCATGAACAGAGGAGCCTGGTGGGCTACAGTCAGTGGGGTGGCAAGAGTCGGACACGACTTAGCAACTAAACCACCACAATTTGTGGTGATCATGTCAAAATCAGATAAAGCTAAGAGTTTTGTTTAAAACACTTGCTATTTATTGAGTACCAATACTGGGCCAGGTATTATCTCTATCTCTAATCTTGACAACTATTCTGAAAGGAGGTATCATTGTCCCCATTTCACATATGATAAAATTGAGATCCAGAGAGATTAAGAATCCTTCTCAGGGTCATGTGACTCAGTAAAGGCTAAAGCCAGGCATGAATGACTCAGGTAAATGTACTAGTCCCTTTCCAAGTAGGACTTCAATTAAAAAAGAGAGAGAGAGAGAAACATATATACCAAGTTAATGTCAAGAAAGTACACCGTTGGAATGTTTCAGAGCACTGTAGCTTGTGGAGTACCACGTAACAACATGTGGGCAAAACCAAGCAATGACAAGCAGTAATCTGGGACATGATGGCTGTAGGCAGAAATGCTATAAGCAACCACAGCGGGAGCCAGGAGCCACAGCCGCGGCATGGCCAGCCTGGCTCCCTGCTCCTGCAGCAGTCTTCCTACAGAAACAGACACTTGGTCTATACACCAGGCTAATCTTACCTGGAGGCTCTGGCTTCAACACAGCTCCCAGTCAGGACTTAATGTCGCTGTTCACTGACCCAGCATTGTAGCAGAGGCAGAGTAATTTATTCCTTCTTCCTGCTACAGTTTTTAACTGGGTACAGGGCTCGTGTGTGTGTGTGTGTGTGTGTGTGTGTGTGTGTGTGTGTGTGTGTGTGTGTGTGTGTGTGTTAGTAACAGTCCTTTCCAACTCTTTGTGATCCCATGGACTGTAGCCTGCCAGGCTCCTCTGGCACGCAATTCCCCAGGCAAGAATACTAGAGTGGGTTACCATTCCCTTCTCCAGGGGATCTTCCCGACCCAGGGATCAAACCCTGTTCACTTGCATTGCAAGCAGAATCTTTACTGTCTGAGCCACCAGGGAAATTACAGGGCTCATAACCATCTAAAATAAAGATGGCATTTCCCAGCCTCTTCAGCATCTAGGTATGGATATTTCACTTAGTGATGGATAATACAATTTAAGGATACTTGTTCTGTAGAGGAACTATTTCTAAATGGAGAGTGAATATAGCTTCTTCACCCCTTATCCTGCAGGAAGCAATGTAGACATGATGGCTGAATCTTGAACTGACGTTTAGAGTAGAAGATGGATTTCCTATGCTGAAGCTGGTTGAACAACAACATAGAAAGATCACAGGTCCCCGATCACCATGTTATTGGCATCCTTGATTGAACTGCTTATTTCTAGGTTTCATTAACATGAGAGATACAGGGACTTCTAACTTTTATTTCAAGTTTTCAGTCACTCACAAGCAAAGTGAATTCTAACTGACACAGGTACCATGTCAACTTGTGGTGACTTTAATCTCATCATGTGTTTTCAGGGTGGAGATTTGTCTTGATTTTGCCAGCTGTCTTTTGCTTGAAATCCTGTCTATTTCTGGATCCTGGATCTGGAATGGGCTCTGTAATCTGTGCCCCACGCACCACTGGAACTCCTATAATACTTTCCCAAGACTCCACTTTAGTTTACTTTGGGTCTAGACTGGAATGACATCTTTTTTAATGTACCTCCTGGCTACCAATGAACTTCTAGATGCAATATTTTGTGATAGTTCCTGGGTATCCAGGTGTGCCCATGGCGAGGGCTTCCCAGGGGGTACTAGTGGTAAAGAACCTGCCTGTCAATGCAGGAGATGTGGGCTCAGATCCTGCATTGGGAAGATCCCTTGGAGGAGGGCATGGCAACCCACTCCAGTATTCTTGCCTAGAGAATCCCACGGACAGAGGAGCCTGGCGGGCTACAGTCCATGGGGTTGCAAAGAGTTGGACAAGACGCAGTGACAGCACGTAGCATGTAGAAGCTCTATCAGCCCTTTGGGACTGGACAGTGCTTTTGTGACTTGCAACAAAGAACACACACATACATACAGATCTCTGATCCTAGAAATTAAAAATGTGAAGTCAACTAAATCATCTCATGATAGTCCCTCATTCTTTCCAGTTTCCAGTCCTTGGAATTCTCTGGACATTCGTTTTCAGCAGCACATCTATGAGGCATTTAGGCCAACTATTAAGTTTTAGAGGGCACACAGGGCACAGAGGACCATCCTCCCTTTCAACACCAATTGTAAGCTGGGAGGTTCCCCCAAACCACCCTCAGTTTAGATAATTCATTAGACAGACTCACAGAACTCACTGAAAGCTGCTATAGTAACAATTTTGGTGCATTACAAGGAAAAGATGATGATCAAAATCAACTAAGGAAAGAAGTCCAGTCCATCAAGCAGAGTCCAAATAAAGTATCCAAAGTGGAGCTTTTGCTGTCTTCTCCTTATGGAGTCGTGGGTGCATTGCTCTCCTGGCACCGAGCTATGATCACACACAGAGTTTTACCAATGAGAAAGCTCACCTGACTTTCAGGGTTCGGAATTTTACTGGAATCATACACTGCCGATATAGTTGACCTCTATTCTCCAGCCCTTCCAGAGGTTAAACTGATACTATAGGGCCCCAAACCCTCATTATAAATCACATTGTTAAGACTTTCTAATGATCAAAACCCCCAAGCAAAGACATTCTTGTCAGGTATAATATTTGAAGAAGGAAACAGCAACTCACTCCAGTATTCTTGTCTGGAAAATCCCATGGACAGAGGAGGCTGTTGGGCTATATTCCACGGGGTCACAAAGAGTCAGACATAATTGAGCACACATAATATTGCAAGGCCGAGAGGGCAAACCTGATCCTCTCCTTGGAAAAGGTTAAATTCTTTACCACACAATACCCTTCTCAGCTCCCAGGGTCCTGGACTTGATATTGGCAACTTCAATATTTCACTACACATCCTGATAATCCATTGGGATTATCTTCAGATGACCCCCTGATGCATAGTCTGATATCTTTCTCTCAAGTACTAAGGAAGAACTCTGATGGACAAACCAACCTGACCCAGAGTAGAAATACTATGATCTGAGGCAGCAAGAGAGAAGGATCCTTCTGATGAGTCCTAAAGAAAATATTCTTAGCTTTGAACCAGACTATGAAGGAACATGCTGTAAGAGAGGGAAAATGTCCATCTCACACCAGCCTTTTGATCTACGCTTTTTCACATGAAAGCCATTTTCATCAGCACTATTGAATATGAAGAGATATATAAATACACACAGTGACCCAGGCAATGGGAAATACACCACAGATATAGATCTAATTCCTTCTGACAAGGGCAAGGTGACTGAGTAGGGCAGTTTCTTTTTCTTACTTCCTGAATTTATGCTTTAATTGAAATTGGGGCCATAAAATGTTTCACCGCACGTTATAAATAAACTCTTTGGCCTGAAGGAATCAAATTAACTTCAAGTTGTACATTTCTATAAAGAATACATTACAGTGTAATGTGGGAGTGGGAGGATCTAAATCAATTCAAGCAGTGATGATTAATTAACGTTAGTCTGCAACATTTCCCAGGGTCTGCAGATGGATCAAAAAATTAAGTTTTATGACTCTGTTACCATACATACTTCCACTCAGCTCACTGTAGGTAAAGACTTCGATTTTCTGCATGTAGAAAACAATACCAGAACACAATGCTTTTGTTGTAATGATGTTTCTTGGAGATAGTATCTCCTTCTTCACGTTCTGGGGATGTTATGAGATGGTTTCCTGGTTTGAGGGCCCTTGCATAACAATGAATGGCTTTATTTTTTTTCTTCCAAGAGCATCAGAAGCATTTACCTTTTAGAATGAAGGAGAATAAGTTACATTCACAAATGTAACACATAATTTAGAGAGAGGACCAGATTCAAAGTGGGGAATCTTGAGTTCTACCTTTGAATTAAACAACATATGAACTACCCTCTCTAGACTGGGCTTCCCTGGTGGCTTAGCTGGTAAAGAATCTGCCTGCAATGTGGGAGACCTGGGTTTGACCCCTGGGTTGGGAAGATCCCCTGGAGAAGGGAATGGCTACCCACTCCAGTGTTCTGGCCTGGAGAACTCTGTGGACTGTATATCCATCGTGTCTGACCTTCCCTCTCATATCTGAACATGGGGGTTCACTTCAACTCCTGAGCCTCAGTTTCTTCTCACATAAAACTGAAATGCAACCAATGCCTTCCTCACAAGGGATTACAAATATGACATATTTGTAAAGTGAGCCTTAAAACTAGAGTGCCATAAAAGCATTAATGTCTGCTATGTCCAGTTTTCAGAAGAAATTTATCACCACTTAATAATGCAGTATTTACTGTGGGTCAAGACCTGAGGTAAAAACTCAAGATACAAATGTGAATAAGGTATGATCCCCTCCTGCAAACTGCTGATAATTTAGTATATTTCTGTGTGTGTTGGGGGAGGGTGGGGCTCTATCTAAGATTCTAGAATCTAGAAAAACAACCTGGTAGTATAGTCCTTGATCATTAAAAGTGTTTGATATAAATGTTTATATATTGATCATTTAATGTATATCTAGTAATTTCTCAACTTTGCTTAAAGACAAAAAGTATAAAGCACATTGAATCACGGTTAAAGAGAAAGGGAGCATAATCGTATCTAACCCACCTTCATTTTTATTTGACACGGGCAGGGCTTTATATTTTTTTCCTCTACAATTTCTCTACCTAGGAAACCACAGATGGAAACATATAGTGTAAGACAGCAGGGACTCAGGACCACGTCTCCTCAAACTATCTCCCTGCCTCTATGGCCATTCATTCAGATGTCAGCATCAGGCAGTCAGTCCATAGACTTAATTTTTCTATAAACCTCTTTTTAAAACCTGTCATTTCTGAGAAGGCATGATTTTACCTAGTGGCAGTCCTGGTGAGACCCTGTTAGTCAGATATAAAACCTGAGAAGCCATGAGTTTTACTCTGAACAAATCGGTACCTTTCCTAAGCCAGTCAGGGAAAGTTAAATCTCAAGAGGAAACAAGGTATCAGGTCACAAGACACCATCACCTTCTTCCAGTTTCCAAGCCAACAAGAGCACCTGCAGACGCTGCACTATTCCCCCTTCATTACTGTAAGGTAACTTCTCCTCGGTAGGTCTTCCTCTTGCACTTCACCACCACCTCCTCTTTCTCTTGCTCTCCCCTGATGTCAGGCTAGACCAGAGGCTGATGCTCTGGGCTTGAGCACAAACAAATCAGAACCTGTTCCAACCACCTACTAACATGATAACTTGGAAGGCAGGTACCACATCTTACGCATCTGTGCTTCCACAAAGTAGACACAGAAGCACAGCAAATATTTGGGGAATAAATGCATGAATGAATGGGACAAGATTACAGGATGGAACTTACGTGTGCTCGCTTTCTCTCTAGATCCTTTTACATCCTATTTGTCAAAACTGTCCTGATATATCTTTCACTCCCCCCAAATGAACAGGTTTGAATGATAAATTTATTTGGATGACAAATTTATTCCATTTTTTAAGCCACAATCTTTTAAAACATAAAAAGATGTTACAAAGCCTTTCCCATCCCATTTGGAAGATCAAATTTTGCTAAATGTATGATATCAAAGATGTAACTATTCAGATAAAATACTTGAAAATGGAAAATAACACAAAATGCCCACTTTTACTTAGGGTGAATTTATTTAATCTCGAAGTCAGAATTTGTTTAATATCGGCAAATTTTAATGTAGGAAGAAAGCTCAACACCAACTTGCTTTTCTTTTCTTTTTTATGTTTAAATTTTTAAAATTAAGGTATAATTCATATACCATAAAATTCATCTTTTTATACTTCAATATGTATAATTCATAGTTTTTAGCATCTTCACAGCACCTTATTTATTCCTGAACCTTACTGTGGATGTTGAACCTTATAAGGATCTTGAGTTTCTCCCATCCTTGGACTCAAGTTCCCATATCTAGTTATTGAACACATGCTTACCTGGGGAAAATGTCCTTTATTTCAGCAGGTCCCACCGATCTTATTCTTCCTCCCTGTCTCAGCTCAGCTCAGTTCAGTTCAGTTGCTCAGTCATGTCTGACTCTTTGTGACACTACAGACTGCAGCACGCCAGGTCTCCCTGTCCATCACCAACACCCAGAGCTTGCTCAAACTCATGCCCATAGGATTGGTGATGCCATCCAACCATCTCACCCCTTGTTGTCCCCTTCTCTTCCTGCCTTCAATCTTTCCTGGCATCAGGGTCTTTTCCAATGAGTCAGCTCTTTGTATCAGGTGGCCAAAATATTGGAATTTCAGCTTCAGCATCAGTTCTTCCAATGAATATTCAGGACTGATTTCCTTTAGGATTGATTGGTTGGATCTCCTTGCAGTCCAAGGGACTCTCAAGAGTCTTCTCCAACACCACAGTTCAAAAGCATCAATTCTTCAGTGCTCAGCTTTCTTCACAGTCCAACTCTCACATCCATACATGACTACTGGGAAAACCATAGCTTTGACTAGACGGACTTTGTTGGCAAAGTAATGTCTCTGCTTTTTAATATGCTGTCCAGGTTGGTCATAACTTTTCTTCCAAGGAGCAAGTGTCTTTTAATTTCATGGCTGTAGTCACCATCTGTAGTGATTTTAGAGGCCCCCAAAATAAAGTCTCTCACTGTTTCCATTGTTTTCCCATCTATTTTCTATGAAGTGATGGGACCAGATGCCATGATCTTAGTTTTCTGAATGTTGAGTTCTAAGCCAGCTTTTTCACTCTCCTCTTTCACTTTCATCAAGAGGCTCCTTATATTTGTTCATCAAACTGTTTCTGGTCATTGACTGTGTCACAGTTACACAGTCACAGGCACACTGTTTGGCCCTCGGGACTTAAAGATAAACGAAATATTTCTCCCACTCTTGAGAAGTTCAACATCAAGAGTGGGAGAAATATTTCGTTTATCTTTAAGTCCTGAGGGCCAAACAGTGTGCCTGTGACTGTGTAACTGTGACACAGTCAATGACCAGAAACAGTTTGATGAACAAATATAAGCATTTCAGTGGCCAATTTAATTTGTTTTTAAAGCCAACTGGAGAGAAATCTGGGAATAGATGAACACTCTATTAGTCTATAGTTCTATTTTTGCGACTGAGTCCACATTCTAAATCTAAAATAGTTACAGTGTTCAGCACATTAAATCCCCTCCATCTGTTGCATGATTTCCTTAGCATGGTGGAAGCTGTTCCCCTCAGCTCCCACCTTCTGAGGATTCCTACAGGCATAACCAGGAATTAGACTAAAGCACCACTACCTAAACCCCTTTCCTCCCACTGGCATTACTTTGCCTCTCAGCCAGAAAAAAAAAGAAAAAAAAAGTGGACCCAGAGGACGATATGTATTTTTTTCAGGAAAGAGAGGCTTCATCATAGACCAGGAGAGATTACAGTGGTTAATTTTATGTTAGTTGGACTAAGTCACAGGCACTCAGATGCTTAGTCAAACATTATTCTGGGTGTTTTTGTGAGGATGTTGTTGAATGAGACTTACATCTATAGACTGAGTAAAACAAATTACTTTTCATTGTGTATGTAAACCTCATCCAATTAGATGAAGGTCTGAATAGGACAAAAAGCTGAACTTCCTTCCTCCAAAGAAGTGAATTTGATGGTGTCTGATGACCTCTGAAACAGCACTTGTGCCCTCTTTGGTTCTATAGCAGCTTCTGGCCATTGGACTCAAATAGGGACATTGGCTTTGCAGGTTTTAGACTTGCCAGTTTTCATAAACATGTGAGCCAATTCTTTAAGATAAATCTCTCTAGATAGATAAATATATATAAATATAATAGACATTGATAGACATGAACAGACATCTCCTATTAGTTCTTTTTCTCTGGAAAATTCTAATGAGTACAGGGATCAAATATCTAGAGACCTTCCCATTACCAGTGAACTAATTTGGTGCCAAATGAATATAATTTCCAAAGAGCCACCCCCATATGCCATTATATGTGTCTTTATACATGTACATGGTGTGTGCATACACAAGATTTACAAACATATATAATATACATTTATATTCAAATAATTTCATATATCTCAGACCAGCTTTCAGGGGTAATTATAATTATCCCCACTTAATGGATGAAAAAACAAGGTTTAGGAAGGTTTACTCAGGCCAAGATAGCCAAGAAGTATGGAACTGAGATCAACATCCAACTTCCATGTAACTCCAAAGGTCTAAGTTATTAATAACTACACCACATTTATTTAAATTATAGGCAGAGTACATCATGTGAAATGCCAGGCTGGATAAAGCACAAGCTGGAATCAAGATTGCTGAGAGAAATATATCAATAACTTCATATAGGCACATGATACCAACCGAATGGCAGAAAGCAAAGAGGAACTAAAGAGCCTCTGGATGAAGGTGAAAGAGGAGAGTGAAAAAGCTGGCTTAAAACTCAACATTCCAAAAACTAAGATCACAGCATCTGGTCCCATATGTCAAAGAAAAATAGACAGGGAGAAAGTGGAAACACTGGCAGATTTAATTTTCTTGGGCTCCAAAATGACCGCAGATGGTGACTGCAGCCATGAAGTTAAAAGATGCTTCTACTTTGGAAGAAAAGCTATGAAAAACTTAGACAGCATATTAAAAAGCAGAGATATCACTTTGTAGACAAAGGTCTAATCAAAGCTACAATTTTCCCAGCAGTCATATACAGATGTGGACCATAAAAAAAAAGGCTGAGTGCCAAAGAACTGATGCTTTCAAACTGTGGTGCTGGAGAAGACTCTTGAGAGTCTCTCAGACAGCAAGGAGATCAAACCAGTCCATCCTAAAGGAAATCAACCCTGAATATTCATTGGAAGGACTGACGCTGAATCTGAAGCTCCAATCCTTAGGCCACCTGATGCAAAGAACTGACTCACTGGAAAAGACCCTGATGCTGGGAAAGATAGAATGCAAGAGGAGAAGGGGATGACAGAGGATAACATGGTTGGATGGACATGAATTTGAGCAAACTCCAGGAGATAGTGAAGGACAGGAAAGCCTGGGGTGCTGAAGTCCATGGGGCTGCAAAGAGTTGGACATGACTGAGAGACTGAATAACAACACACTAATGAAAAGGCTGAATATTGCCACCCTGCTTATTTAACTTCTATGCAGAGTACATCATGAGAAACGCTGGGCTGGAGGAAGCACAAGCTGGAATCAAGATTGCCGGGAGAAATATCAATCACCTCAGATATGCAGATGACACCACCCTTATAGCAGAAAGTGAAGAACTAAAGAGCCTCTTGATGAAAGTGAAAGAGGAGAGTGAAAAAGTTGGCTTAAAGCTCAACATTCAGAAAACTAAGATCATGGCATCTGGTCCCATCACTTCATGGGAAATAGATGGGGAAACAGTGTCAGACTTTATTTTTTGGGGCTCCAAAATCACTGCAGATGGTGATTGCAGCCATGAAAGTAAAAGATGCTTGCTCCTTGGAAGGAAAGTTTTGGCCAATCTAGATAGCATATTTAAAAGCACAGACATTACTTTGCCAAGAAAGGTCTGTCTAGTCAAGGCTATGGTTTTTCCAGTAGTCATGTATGGATGTGAGAGTTGGACTATAAAGAAAGCTGAGTGCCAAAGAATTGATGCTTTTGAACTGTGGTGTTGGAGAGGACTCATGAGAGTCCCTTGGACTGCAAGGAGATCCAACCAGTCCATCCTAAAGGAGATCAGTCCTGGGTGTTCACTGGAAGGACTGATGCTGAAGCTGAAACTCCAATACTTTGGCCACCTTACATGAAGAGCTGACTCACTGAAAAAGACCCTGATGCTGGGAAAGATTGAGGGCAGGAGGAGAAGGGGACGACAGAGGATGAGCTGGTTGGACGGCATCACCGACTCAATGGACATGGGTTTGGGTAGACTCTGGCAGTTGGTAATGGACAGGGAGGCCTAGCGTGCTGGGGTTCGTGTGGTCGCAAAGAGTCAGGTACGACTGAGCGACTGAACTGAACTGAATGAAAATAAGCTTTATTTCATGGAGGTGAAAATGTATGCATTTTTTGCATCTTCTTTAACCCAGTTTTGCCTGAATTACCTGAGTATATATTAGCCATATTATTTCACTTAATATTGATGAGAATGACACCAGTATAAGCATCCATTACATAATCATTATCGTGGAGGTGTTCTGGATATACTGCCTCTAAGGGGAGGTTTTTCTGCGTACACAGAATTGGGCATTTTCTATCCAACTTTACACATGTGGACATTGAGGCTCAGTTTAGTGGCATGTCCAAGTTCAAGCAGCTAGAAAAGTGAGTGAGTAATGAGGCCAAGGGGGCAAAACCAAGTCTGGCTTTATTTTTCTCCTTAGACGGTTTCCCAGAATTAAGTCCTCTAACACTCAATGTCCTCAAACGTTCTTTCACCCAACTACAGAGTTCAGTTCTGCTAAGTTTCTGGATTCAGAGAAAAAACATGGTGGGCTTGTATTGAATAGGACTATAGCTTGTAGAGTTAGACTGGTATAGGAAAAAAGAGGGCATGATACAGGCTCCTCCAGAATTATATACACCGTTCTGATACGCACCCTGACAGGCAACATAGGAAGTAGTCCGGAGCACTGACTCTGGAGGACGGTTGCCCCGACTGGAGCCCAGTCCTGTCATTTACCAATTGTGTTACCTTGAGCAATCCGCTTAACCTGTGCCTCAATTTCTTTAATTGTAAAATAGTGTTCATCCAATAGGATTGTGAACGTATGAAATGAGTTAACACACATTTTACAAAGGGAAATTGTGATTCGCACCTATCAGGCTCTCTGGAAGTGCTAGCTATTGTTGTTAATACTGAATACTTCATTCCTCATTTGCAATTTATGAGGCTACTTAGAGAGAAAATACAAATGTGTTTCTAAATTCTGACACCATTCTCACTTGACAGGTAAGTAATCAACATTATAAAGTAGAAACATTAGGCTATCAAGATATTTCCACACAGTGATGGAAACTAATGTATCTTGTAAAGGAGAAAGTACCATTATTATGAAGCTAAAAACATGGGTAATATGAAAAATATAAGCATACATATTAAAACACAGTAATGACAAAATACAAATTCATGTCCTATTCTTAGACAAATAGAGCCTTTAAAGTAAAAATTGAAAGAAGTATGAGGGGACAGAACACAGATTGATGCTAATAAGTAGATTCTATTGCACAAAATTTACATTTTTCCCTACCTAAAAAATTAATTTTTGTGGAAAGAGCACTGAACTGAGTCAAACAACTTGAGTTGTTCTGAATATATTTGTTTGTGAAGGGTTAATGCGCCGAAGAACTGATGCTTTTGAACTGTGGTGTTGGAGAAGACTCTTGAGAGTCCCTTGGACTGCAAGGAGATCCAACCAGTCCATTCTGAAGGAAATCAATCCTGGGTGTTCTTTGGAAGGAATGATGCTAAAGCTGAAACTCCAGTACTTTGGCCACCTCATGCGAAGAGTTGACTCATTGGAAAAGACTCTGATGCTGGGAGGGATTGGGGGCAGGAGGAGAAGGGGATGACCAAGGATGAGATGGCTGGATGGCATCACCGACTTGATGGACGTGAGTCTGAGTGAACTCCAGGAGTTGGTGATGGACAGGGAGGCCTGGTGTGCTGCGATTCATGGGGTCGCAAAGAGTTGGGCACGGTTGAGAGACTGAACTGAACTGAATGTTCTCTACCCTTGAGAAAACAAATTGAAATAGCATGGACTCTGAGTCTGAGAGTTCGCTGCCACATACCTGCTGCATAATAGCTGCCAGTTAAGCAATTATATTGAATATGAGTGCCAGATGGAGACAACAATGCCTGTTCTGTATGCAGTATTTTGCATAGGGTCCAATAGAGTACTCGCAATAAATATTTGTACTCTTATTTCCAGTCCTCATTCTCCTCACCTCTAAGTCCTTTCCATTATATTTCCATAATACCATGATCCTGAGTCCAGCATTCTAGGCTGATTTTATTAAAGAAGTTGCTACCTGTATTCATCTGGCATTTTCTATTCCACAGTGCATTTGTTTCTTCTTTTAAACAACTGAGTTTTAAAGATAGGTTTTAGCAAGTGTTCTCAGCATCCCAAATGTATCCTTGAATAATCAAATAGAAAGAGAACAGCTTCCCAGACACCATTTCTGTGAAGAGAATTGCTCTGATCAAAATGCCTCCTTCACTGAATGACCTTTCTGATAAGACTAAATTGAAATGGCTTAAGTACTCATTATAGCTTTACTTAACTTTGCAGCTGATTCCTGCAAACTGAATCCATTGAGTGTTTGAATGGCATCAAAATCAGCATTCTGGGAAGAAACACTGAAGCTTTCAAAACAGTCCTTGGTGGTTTCAGGTGGGTTCTTTCCAAGCAATAGACTTTTAGCTGAGGCTGCGAGTCAAGCCACACTACTACTTACCAGTAATTGTTATCTGCCTCTTCTTTCTTCCATTTCTACACCTAACTGTCAAACGTTTTGTGGCAATATCTTTACACCCAGTTGTTAAAGTAATATCTTTCACTTTCATGCAACAAGATACATGAAAGCACTGTACACAAATGATGGTCATCTATCCAAAAAGTAGCTGAATATCTACAATGTGCCAGGCACTGTTCTAGTTGTGGCAGGTGGAAAAAAAAATAAACGAAACAGACAAAATTCCTGACCTCATAAGTATATATTCAAGTGGGGGAGATCAAGTGAATAAACTCATCATGTAGCATATTTCATCTTGACAAATGCGATGGAGAAAAATTACACAGGGCTGGGAAGAGGAAGTCTGGGGGCCAGGGACAGACTCGCAGAGATGATGATATTTGAGGCAAGATCTAAACGAGGTAAGGGACAAACATGCCGCTGATGTTTTTCTCTTTCAAATCAGAGAAACAAGGGCCTGAGGTGAATCACATTTGGGAAACGGCAAGGGAGCTGAGACAAGGTGGGAAAGTGGCTGGGCATGAAAACAGAAGGTTCTTTGGTGCCCAGATCCTGACAAAAACATTCAGCAGTCCTGGGGACTCTGTGTGCCAAGACAGGAGAATGGCAAGCATTGGCTGTTCTCTCTAAATACCAGGCTGCCCATATTTGGTTAGCAATAATTGATTCTCAAGAGTTAATGCACTACCATCTATTTTGATATTGTACTCATCAAATCTACTTATTTACCACTTCGTTCTCAGAATTTTTCACTTATTCTGACAGATGATTATTATAGTTAGCATCTGTGGTACAATGTGCTACAGATTCAGAGACGAACAATATGCCCTCAAATATTACGGCAAAGACTCCGGAGACCCAGGTTCAATCCCTGAGTCGGGAAGATCCCCTGGAGAAGGGCATGGCAACCCACTCCAGTATTCTTGCCTGGGATATTACATGGACAGAGGAGCCTGGTGGGCTTATAATCCACGCGGTCACAAAGACTCAGACACGACGGAGTGACTAACATACCAAGCCATGTTTTCTCCCCGCCCCCTACCTCCACCACTGCCAAACACAACGCTTGACTACATTGCCCAGTCTTCTCTGAAATCAGTAAGGGCCCCCTGCCAAAGTTTTGACCAAACTGAATGTCAGAAGAAGTGATGCATTCTCTTTGCAGGCTTAGCCCCCTAAATAACTCCATGGAGCTCCTCCATGGTCTCCCTCTTCCCTCATCAGCTGGAAAGATACAGAGAACCATAGGGTGACTCTGAGACCCTGGGATGGTTGGAGTCATTGAAAGATCCAGATCTAGGGGAGAATATCTGTAGGGAGCAGACTCTATTTTCTCTGCCACTCTCCACCCACCACATAGATCTGGGCTATGAAGAGAGAGAAACAAACTGTATTGTATTAAGCCGCTTGACGTAGTGTATTAAGCCACTATTTGTTCAACAGTCTGCCTGCATTGATGATTACAAAGAACTTACCTTGTAGTGGAAAAAAGAACCACTGACAGTGCTGGTGATAACAGCTACAGTAAGTGAAGTATACATTTCTCTAGGATTCAGCAATGTACTGAAAGGATTAGGGAAAGTCTAAAAAGAGTTGAAGCTTGTGTCATGATTAAAAGAAAGGGTAGCACTGACCTGAGAAAGCAAGGTGAGACAAGGACATCCCAGGCAGAGACCAGCACATGCAAAGGCACTGAGGCACAGCAAAATAGGGCCCATACTGTTCCCACCTCCCACTGCGGTGGGAGCTATAAAGCAAACGCCCTCTGGACTGGAGATTAGGATGTGTTAGGGTGTATGGGGATGATGGCAGGATGGATTGGTAAGGATCAGATCTTAAAGGCCCTACACACCATCCAAAGGAGTTAAGACTTCATCTTGAATGAGATGGAAAGAGAAATAATACAGGCAAACTCAAATCCAACCTTCCTCTGGATTCCATTTGCACTATCTCAGCCCCCCTGGTTTTCTCCAAGATTCAGTGTATCTATCATTAACAATATGTCCATATTCTCAAAAAGGTAAGTTTTCAGAGGGCAGGCTCTCTCTCTTCTTCTAAGTTGGTTTTAAAGTTAAGAAGTAAGCATTCAAAATATTTACTGTATTTAAGTTGAGAAAGCACTTTCCTTATATTTAGTTTTGATTCATAAGTAAACCATCAGGGAAAAAAAAGGAGTTCAGCTATATATTCTATGCTGCCTCTGCTCCAAGCTGGAGGAAATCAACGAGTGGGGTGCTTATGACGGGGTGTCAGCATGTCTACCAGGAGCTCCAAAACCCCAAGTCATGGCTATTACACAACAGGCTCACTCACAATTTCCACTCCTGCTTCCACTCAGTCTGGTAGCGTAATAATTCAACCATCAAATGAAACCATTTCTGATTACATACATGCTGGACATTTTCCATACAGTGTCATTAACCACAATACCAGCTGTTACTGTCTTCATTTTATAGATGAGAAAACAGTTTCCAGGGGTTTCAAAGTCATATATACACATACTTGTGGAGCCAGAATTTGAATCCAAGTCTGCCTGACTCAAAGCCCTGGTTCTATCACATCCCCCGCAGTCTAACATTACAGGCGCAGGATCTCTGTGCTTCAGAAAAGTCTGGGGGTTCTGAGTCCAAAGCACCATGTATTTTGAGACTTGTATTTTATCTTAAAATTCCTATGAACTCAGTATGCTTCTTAATGACAAAGCTGACTTTCAAAAAATGACTACTTTCCTGGTTTGAATTAATTGCCATAAGAAAAGGATTATACATGTGTAACCTCATCTCAGCAAGTCTTTAACAACAGTGACTTGCCACGATTACCTTGGTTTTTAATGCTCCTGACACGAGGCCACACACCCCTACAGGATATGCTCTGGAGGTTAAGAAGCCAAAGGCTTCACAGGCAGCCCCATCACCTTCTTTCCACACTTCAGGGATGTACCTTGGGACAATACCATGCTTGGCCCTGGAGCAGCAGGGCCTCTGAAGACTGGTAACTCTACAAATGCCCTCTAGTTAGGCGAACAAGACGACAGGTCTGGCAGGGGCTGAGCTATACAGTCTTCTACTTGGGGGATGGCTTGTCAAGTAAACACTGCTGAAAACTCCTATCTTGCTCAGTGTTCCTGTCTATTCACCTCTGCCAAACACAGTGACTTTGGTCTTGGCTATTGTCCCTGTACATCAGTCCGCAGCAGAGAGGAAAATAAGATGAAGTAAAAGATGGCTTGTCTAGAAAATTCTGGAATAATTACTAATTTGCAGGCATAGGGCAGCAAATTTTAGTGCTCTTTTTCCGTGACTAGTGTGGGCCTCTCCCCTTGGTTTGATCATGACTTCTAAAAATTCACCTGAGTCAATCACTAATCTGAGAAAAGACTTAAAAGTGACTACAGCAACTTAGCGAGGAAAACGCAGTTGGCTCCAAGCAGATTTATGAAGTTAGAGAGATGCTTTGTTTTGGTTCAGTTCTGTCCTCCTGAATCTTTGTTATTTCGTAGCGGAATATGGACTTCAGAGGCAGAGGCTTAGGTTCATATCAAATTCTGTGATTATGGAAATATCTGTTAATCACCCATAACATAGTGATTAAACATTTTTACATACTCCATTTAAAGCTATTGTAACATATTGGCTATAATCCCTGTGCTGTACAACATATTCTTGTGGCTTCTTGATATCAATGCAGGAGACATGGGTTCAATCAGTGGGTTAGGAAGATCCTCTGGAGGAGGAAACAGCAACCCACTCCAGTATTCTTGCCTGGACAATCCCACAGACAGAGGAGTCTGGGGGGCAGGGAGGGGCTAGAGTTCATAGGGTAGAAAAGAGTTGGACATGACTGAGTGACTGAGTACACACCTCTTAATCCCCTAGCCCTGTCTTGCTATTCCCCCCTCCTTTTTCTGCACTGATAATCACTAGCTTGTTTTCTGTGTCTGTGAGTCCCCTTCTATCCTGTTATGTTTGTTTTACTTTTTAGATTCCACTTACAAGTGGGATAATGTATTTGTCTTTCTATGATTGTTTTACTAAGCATAGTACTTCTCAGGTCCATTCATATTGTTACAAATGAAAAATTTCATTATTTTTCATGAATGAGTAGTATTCTGTATTATACATACACACAGCATCTTTATTTATCTATCGATGGATACTTAGGCTACATCTTAGCTATTATGGTGAAAGAGGAGAGTGAAAAATTTGGCTTAAAGCTCAACATTCAGAAAACGAAGATCACGGCATCTGGTCCCATCACTTCATGGGAAATAGATGGGGAAACAGTGGAAACACTGTCAGACTTTACTTTTGGGGGCTCCAAAATCACTGCAGATGGTGATTGCAGCCATGATATTAAAAGACGCTTACTCCTTGGAAGGAAAGTTCTATCTAGAAGACCAACCTAGATAGCATATTGAAAAGCAGAGACATTACTTTGCCAACAAAGGTCCATCTAGTCAAGGCTATGGTTTTTCCAGTGGTCATGTATGGATGTGAGAGTTGGACTGTGAAGAAGGCTGAGCACTGAAGAATTGATGCTTTTGAACTGTGGTGTTGGAGAAGACTCTTGAGAAACCCTTGGACTGCAAGGAGATCCAACCAGTCCATCCTAAAGGAGATTAGTCCTGGGTGTTCTTTGAAAGGACTGATGCTAAAGCTGAAACTCCAATACTTTGGCCACCTCATGCGAAGAGTTGACTCATTGGAAAAGACTGATGCTAGAAGGGATTGGGGGCAGGAGGAGAAGGGGACGACAGAGGATGAAATGTCTGGATAGCATCCCTGACTTGACAGACATGAGTTTGGGTGATCTCCGGGAGTTGGTGATGGACAGGGAGGCCTGGCGTGCTGCGATTCATGGCGTTGCGAAGAGTTGGACACGATTGAGCAACTGAACTGAACTAGCTATTATAGTATAAATAATGCTGCTATGAAAACTGGGGTGTATGTATCTTAGTGTTTCTGTTTTCTTCAAATATGTATCTAGTAGTAAGATGGCAAATTAGATGGTAGTTCTATATTTAGGTTTTAAGAAGCCTTCATACTGTTTTCCATGGTGGCTGCATCAATTTACATTCTGACCAACACCGTGCAAGGGTTTCCTTTTGGCCACGTTCTCTCCCACGTTTGTTATTTTTGCTGTTTTTGATAATAACATCGAGAACCTCATTTGAATATTCCCCATATTTTCAGTAAATATTAACTGCATACCAGTTGCATTCTGGACTTGATTTCAAGTGCTAATAATATAGTGATGGACAAACTAAGGTCCTTATCTTAGGCAGCTCATTGCAATAATAAAGCGTGGAAACTGCTTTGATAAAAAGACTAAATGAAAGACAGTATGTTAACGCAAATGGGGTGCTTAGTCAAATTATATCTTTCAAAAGAACAGAGAGATCTCTGAGAGAGTTCTGAGTCCTCCATAACCTAAACCATCAGTTGGAAAGAGCCAGATGCTGTGTCTACATGTTGAGAAGCGAGGGTAGGTAGGAGATAGAGAAGGATGCAGAGACAGAGTCACATCTGGCAGATTAGAAGGAAAGATGCATGGAAAGCCAGCAAATCTGAGGTTGGCTTAACTATGTCTCAGGCTCGATGTAAGTTTAAGTCTCAAATCCTCTCATTTCCACCCATCTGTTCATTCACTGTGCCAGGAACTATTCTAGGTGTTGGAGTCACAGACATGAATAAGTCATACGTAAGTGAAAATTGATAGGCAGGCCTTTCAGAAAAGGTCCTTAAAAAGGCACCTGAGACCTCACTTTCGCCATCCCTTCTAATTCTTCCCTGCCAGCTGGAATGCAGATCTGGTCTCAGTGGCCATCCTGTGCCATGACATGATTTTGGAGAAGGAAAGGACCAGCTAGGAAAGGAGAGCAGGGAGAGCGTTGGACTTACCTTCCTCTGAATTTCTTCTACATGACAGAGAACATGAATTGTTTAGTTAGTATTATTTGGGGGAACTTTCCTGGAGGTCCAGTCATTAAGACTTTACCTTCCAATGCAAGGGGTATGGGTTTGAACCCTGGTTGGAGAGCTAAGATCCCACATGCCTTGTGGCCAAAAAACCAAAACATAAAACATAAGTAATATGACAGATTCAATAAATGCTTTTTATTTTTATATTATATTCTATACATTTTATATTATATTTTATTTATTTTAAATTGAAGTATAACTGATTAACAATACTGTGATAGTTTCAGGTGGATACCAAAAGGATTCAGGCATACTGGTCCACATTAAAATAAAATCTTTAAAATAAAATTATTTGAAGGTTACGCTATATTCAGATGACACTAATTCATACTAATTTAAGTTTAAGAAAGAGTAGTCAGACCTGAATTTGAATCCTGAGTCAGCCAAATATAACCTGTTTCCTCCAATCAAAATAGTACCTACATGACAGGGTGGGTAAAGGGATTATATATATATATATATATATATATATATATATATATATATATAAAGGGATTATATAAATAAGGGCCTAACATATTGTAAGTATACAATAAATACTAATTAGATTAGGCATTGCTAATCAGATTAGGTGGAAATAAATAAAGAACTTCCAAACAAAAATATACCCCAAATCTCTTAGGAGCCACCAAAATCCCTGCTGCTGCTGCTGCTGCTAAGTCGCTTCAGTCATGTCTGACTCTGTGCGACCCCAGAGATGGCAGCCCACCAGGCTCCGCCATCCCTGGGATTCTCCAGGCAAGAACACTGGAGTGGGTTGCCATTTCCTTCTCCAATGCATGATAGTGAAAAGTGAAAGTGAAGTTGCTCAGTCGTGTCCAATTCTTAGCGACCCCATGGACTGCAGCCCACCAGGCTCCTCCATCCATGGGATTTCCCAGGCAAGAGCACTGGAGTGGGGTGCCATTGCAGATCCTAAAAATCATTCCATTAAAGCAGGGAGGGCTGTAACGGGAATAGGAAATCTGGGGAAGAAATGGAAGAAAATTTGAACTGAAATTAGAAAAATTATTGAACTAAGTATATTTCTAAGTAAGTGTATCTCCTTAACCAGTATAGGTGTCTGTAAGATATTAAAAGAGATAACTTATGGATACCTCTTCATTCATTACTCTGCTATTAATTTATGTTGAAAGTCACACCAGAGCACCATCAGCCTGGGAAAGCAGCAAAAAAATAATACAAATATTGGTTTGCTCTGCTCTGAGGAACATGGGTAGCAGCTTTCATTTACTTTCAGAGTTAATTAGTGTTGGCCTTAGGCCCAGGCCCTGAATCATCAGTTTTTTTCCTCAGTTGCTTGCCAATGAGCAGCAGAGTCCACAAGAGGTAGAGGATGATGGCTACACAACACACATGCTCCAGGGCTTACCCCTGGGCAAATTTTTTGAGAACTGAAAGTTAAAAACACAGCGGTGCATTACAATGACAGTGATGAAAGCCCCTCTAAATTTGTCCATCTTCTGAATTCTTTTTAATAAAGACCTGGTTATTTGTTCATGATGGACAGCAAACTCTATCAGAGAGATGCCTGTGGCCCCGGGTCACTCTCTGATTGGTTAACAGGTCCTCACATAGTCCACTTGATTAAAAAGCTTAAATTACATAAGCCTTCAGGACAAGACATTTTCCCTCTAGGAAAACTTACCATGATTGTAATACCACACAGATGGACAAAGTGGGATTCACTCAATAAACATTTATTGACTCTTACGAAGTAACAGGCACTGTGGCAGTTTATCTGCCCTTCTCAATTGGTGCTCCTCTCTCCTGCTAACTGCAGACTCATACATTCCTCAAACCTGCTAGGGAACCTGTATTTTCTTATTCTACTATACGTCCAGATATCCCTGGACAATATTCCACACAAGTCCCAAGTGACCACAGTGCCATTGTGATATGCTCTATCCCACTGGAGGGGATAGGAAAGACCTTGCAGGAATATCAAAAATTCTTTTGCAACTTCTCATTGACCTCCTTTCAGCCTTTGACTATAAGGACAGAAGCCAGCTCTGAGTTAATCTTCACAATGGTAACACAAGATTCTGTGTTCATATATGCGTGCATATTATGTGCGTGTGTGTGTGCGCATGTGTGTGTACATGCATTTTCCTTACAAGGACTCACCTCTAATCGCTAAGGTCCTGAGTTTGTACTCTACTTCACCCAGCCTCTGAGCCAAGCTTGAATGAGGCTGTCCATATAATGAGACTTTTCCCAACAGGTAATCAATTAAGTTGTCCTGTAGATAACTTTGTATTGTGGAACAACCCTGGATTTACGGAGACTCCCCACACGAGAACCTTCTTCGACCTCTACAGCATAAGCCTAGTATATAGCACCTAGCTTTCCGCCTCTGCTTCCTCCTTTGCACAAAGCTACACCTGGAGGTTAGAAATAAACCTGACCTGCTCGGCAGCAGCTCTGGGATCCGGTCTAGTGCTTCAGCACTCTCCAGGGTCTGGATTTTGTTGCCAGGGTTTCCAAAACTGCCCCAGTTCCTAATGAGTGAATTTACTGAATACTTGAATTTCAGCATCAGAGGTGCTAAGAACCCTTGGCCAACCACCACCTTCTAAATTACACCCCCTTAGATAACAATGTCAAATCCATTGCATATCTTTGGACACTGCCAGGCTGGCCTTTCTCCTTGGAAACTAGCCATACAGCTGGCTTAGTTCCTGCCACCCTTGTCTCTCTCGTCTCTTTGCTAGTCATGAGGGGAAAGTTGCATTACGCCTGTTGGCGGAGTCTCCCTGAGTTATGACACACACACATATGCGGCACTCTATTTATGTTTGCACACCTGAAGAGCTGTAAATATGAGTGTATGTATATGCAAATACACTGACACACCAATACATAGACACACACTCTCAAAAGACTCATAGTGTTATGGCAATTGCTTTAGAAAACATCACCTGCATCCATTGCCTTACTGAAACTAGTCATGAAAATAAGCCTCTTGGGGTAAAAACCTAAAGGAAATTAGGAGAGAGGAGATAAAAATATTACAATGGCTCTACAGAGCAGGTTTTGTCTCCCAGGGAGGCAACATTACATTTAGGAAATAATGTCAGAAACTCCAGGGAGGCTCCCCAAGCCAATGATCTTTCCCAGGGGCTCTCATGCGCCTTTGAATAAATTAAGTGCTATCCTGTGCTTAGTCACTCAGTCATGTCTGACTCTTTGCGACCCCATGGACTGCAGCACGCCAGGCTCCTCTGTTGATGGGGATTCTTCAGGCAAGAATACTGGAGTGGGTGCCCATGCCCTCCTCCAGGGGAGCTTCTCAACCCAGGGATCGAACCCAGGTCTCCCTCATTGCAGGCAGATTCTTTACCAGTGATTGAGCCACCAGGGAAGCCCCCAAATACTGGGGTGGGCAGCCTACCCCTTCTCCAGGGGAGACACTCCACAGGTGGGATTTAGGCTCAGAACCCAAATACTCCATGGAAACCTAGAGTCTATAAATCCTGGTGACACCTCGGTTATGTTTTTCATTTTTTCCCCCTCTCGTTTACAAAAACAAGCCAAAAAAATTTTTTCATCAAATGCATTTTCTGGTTCCCATGGTACCAGCTGCCTGACACAGGTTCACTTTGCTTATTTCCAGAAACTGCCTAATCCCTAACTGAAATTTACTGAGTAACTGACATTTAAAGTAAAAATATTTTGTCCCTTCTTCCATAGTCAAACAGTCCTAGCTCATTGTCCTTTTATTCCTTTTTCCAAAGGAAGACTGAGTTCCTGGAGGATGGCTATCAGTCCAGGTTCCCTGAGTGAGTGGTTATTTACCAAAGGTCTTGTGCACAAGGAATTTGGCCTCTTTCTCTTTCCTACTCCACCCAAACCAGTGAGAGGTATGTTCCCGGGTATGCGTATCTCCTCTGAAGACTCTGTACCTTAAGTGGATTGTCCGACTCTCCACTGACAATGGTAGAAAGACAGCAGCCCCGTCCTAATCTCTTGTAAGAGCTGCCGCCTCCAATTTGCTCCTCCTCCATCAGTAGCAAAAATGCTGTGATAGCTCTCCTCCTGCTGATTTGTTTCTCAACTGACACTGAAATCAGAGAGGGAAGGTGAGAGCTATTTATTGAGCTCAATGAAGGCTATAAGAGCTTTTCCAATGAGAAAAAATTTGATGATGGGTTGGCTCTCTGTACCTAAGAGATGAAAAGGCACTGTAGAGGTGGAGAACACTTCAGACAGAAAGGCTGAAAACCTGAAAAAATTAACTTCACAATTAGCCAGCTCCTTCTCTTTCCTCTTTACTTTGGATTTAAGGGAATCTGTGTTTCCAGCAATTTTTTAAAATGAAAATTCGTATGAAATCCCTGTAAAGGTAAGAAAACTGAAGCCGAGAAAGATGAGATAACTTTCCAAAGATCACAAAGCAGAGCTACAGGTGGGATCCACGGTCCTCTGTCAGTATCTGAGGCCCTGTTTTGTCAACATCTGCTACAGTGAAGGTAACCATCAACAAAACATAAAGGCAACATACTGAATGGGGGAAGATATTTGCAAATGATATGTCCAAGAAGGGGTTCATATCCCAAATATATAAAGACCTCATACAATTCAACAGCAAAAAAAAAAAAAAAAAAGAATTTGATTTAGAAATGAGCAGAGAAACTAAACAGCCATTTTTCCAAAGAAGATATACAGTTGGCCAATAGGCACAAGAAAAGATGCTCAACATTAATAATCATCACAGAAATACAAATCAAAACTGCGATGAGATATCACCTCACACCTGTCAGAATGGCTATCATCAAAATGACAAGGAACTAATACATGTTGGCGAAGGTGTGAAGAAAAGGGAACCCTGGTGCACGTCTGGTGGGAGTGTAAATCGGTGCAGCCACTGTGGAAAACGGAATGGAGGTTCCTCAAAAAATTATAAAATAGAACTACCACACAATCCAGCAGTTCCACTCCTGGGTATTTATCTGACAAAACTCAAAAACACTAACTCAAAAAATATATGCACCCCAACGTTCACTGTAGCATAACTCACAACAGTCAAGATACGGAAGCAATCTAAGTGCCCACTGACAGATGGCTAGATAAAGAAGCTGCAGTGTAGATGCAACGATTGTCGTGCTGTGCTTAGTCGCTCAGTCGTGTCTGACTCTCTGTAACTCCATGGACTGTAGCCCACCAGGCTCCTCTGTCCATGGGGATTCTCCAGGCAAGAATACTGGAGTGGGTCGCCATCTCCTTCTCCAGGGGATCTTCCCAACCCAGGGATCCAACCTGGGTCTTCCACATTGCAGACAGATTCTTCACCAACTGAGCCAGGAGGGGAAGACCAGGGGGAGGAGGATGGCAAAAAAAAAGTAAAAAAGATGAAGGCAGCTGAAAGGCGCAAAGTGCCATTTATAAAACAAGTCATAAGGGTGCAATGGACAGCTCAGGGGATAGAGCGAGTAACACTGTAATAACTTTTTGTGGTGCGTACAATCCACAAAAATATTAAGTCACTAGATTGTACACATGAAACTAAGAGAATATTGTAAGTCAGACAATTCAAAAAATTAAAACGAACCATCTATCAGTAAAGGGAAAGTAAGAACAATACCACCAACAACAGATATTTAAGTTGAAGCACTTATTTTATGCCCGATAGTCCTCTAAGTGCTTGATACATCAACTCATTCACAAAACCTGCTTCTGTACTACATGCTGCAAAGACAGGCATGAATAACAGAAGTGGTCCTTGTCCTTAGTCTAGCAGGAGGGACAGTCCCAAACATAGTGTACTTATTAGTATTTTCTCGGGCTCCAAACTCACCACAGATGTGACTGCAGATACAGAATTAAAAGACACTTGCTCCTTGGAAGAAAAGTTATGTCAAACCCAGAGAGCATACTAAAAAGCAGAAACATCACTTATGCTGAAAAAGGTCCATACAGCCAATACTATGGTTTATCTAACAGTCACATATAGATGTGAGAGTTGGACCATAAAGTAGGCTGGCACCAAAGAATTGATGCTTTCAAACTGTGGTGCTGGAGAAGACTCATGAGAGTCTCCTGGACAGCAAGAAGATGAACCCAGTCAATTCTAAAGGAAATCAACCCTGAACATTCATTGGAAGGACTGAGGCTGAAGCTGAAGTTCCAATACTTTGGCCACCTGATTCAAAGAGCTGACTCATTGGAAAAGGTCCTCCTGATGCTGGAAAAGACTGACGGCAAAAGAGAAGGGGGTGGCAGAGGATGAGATAGTTACATAGCATCACTGACTCAATGGACATGAATTTGAGCAAACTCTGGGAGATAGTAAGTATGTGGATAGAACAAGGATTTGTAATAATAGGAAGAAAAATTTAGGTGCATGGTTAAGAAGGAGTGGAATCAATGATTTTGATTACAGTTTTCATTGAAGCAGGTCGTGTAAATGTGGGAAAAGGAGTCTGCTGTAATCTCTTTTTAGAATGTATTAAGAAGAGTCAGACATGACTGAGTGACTGAACTGAACTGAACTGAAGTTAGTCAGCACATCCCCCAAATGGTGCATTCCAGGGTATTTTCATAGTTTCACTTATACTGGACAGGCATTAAATAAATTGGTGGGCTCCTCTAAATCCAGTGAAAGCATTATTATCAGGGAAAAGAAAACAATAAAAAGAAAGTAATATTTCTCTAGTGGCCAGATTGGAGGAAAAAAGCCTCTTATAACCTAGAAGTTAGAACTCCTTACAAATCATTCTTTATGATACCATTCTTGCATAAAATCATTATAACCTGACAGATCTTTCAAATTTTGACCAAACATCATTTCTGACCATTAAAAATTCTGCTAACTCAGAGCACATATACAAATTGCATACAGAAAAATATTGATCTAATATTCATGCAAAGTAAGACTCCACAGACTGAAGAAGAAATTCCAAGCCTGCTGAATGCCAGTAAGTGTCAAGGCAACTAATGAGCTGCAAAAACTCACTTGTAACAAATTGTCTCCTGGAGGATTCATTGAAAGACTCCCTAGAAAAGCAGGCTCTCCCTGCCAACCACGTTTTCCTCCATCCAAACCCAGGTGAGAGCCACCCCAGGGCTCCATCACTGCTTCTCTGTTCCGTTCTCCCAGGCTCTGGACAATGTCCTCTGTTCCCAAGGGCTTGTGAATCAGATGTGAACTCACAACACATGCATCTTTCCGTTTAGCTCTGTTTTCACCTTGAGTGTTGCTTTGTTCATGAACAAGAGCAACAGCAGTCCCCACCTGTTTTCAGTGTACAGTGCCCATGACTTCACATGGCATGCCAGGGAGAGGAGGCATGCATCTTATCCAACCATTAAGGAGCAGAATGCAGAGACGATAAAACTGTGGGGTTTAGAGTCCAACAGACCTGAATTTGAATCCCAATCCTACTACTCACTGACGGTGTGAGCTTTGACACACTCATCACTTCTAGGAGTGCCATTTTCTCCATGTATACATGGTGATAAACCCAATCTCTCATGAGGCTTAACTGAGATCATACATTTAAGATGATGCCTGGCACAGACAGTACCTGAAAAAATTTACCTTCCCTTATCATTCTTATTATTACTCAACAACTAGCCATCTTCTGATTTGTAAATATATATTTATACCCTGATCCCATATGTGTGTATGGCAGGAGAGGTTGATGTGGTAAACTAGAAGTGAACAGAAACAAGGTCTAGTTCCTTGCCCTGTACGGACTGCTACGTGACTTGGGTGAGTTACTTAAATGTTCTGAGCGCCGAAGAATTGATGCTTTTGAACTGTGGTGTTGGAGAAGACTCTTGAGAGTCCCTTGGACTGCAAGGAGATCCAACCAGTCCATTCTGAAGGAGATCAGCCCTGGGATTTCTTTGGAAGGAATGATGCTAAAGCTGAAGCTTCAGTACTTAGGCCACCTCATGTGAAGAGTTGACTCATTGGAAAAGACTCTGATGCTGGGAGGGACTGTGGGCAGGAGGAGAAGGGGACGCCAGAGGATGAGATGGCTGGATGGCATCACTGATTCGAGGGACGTGAGTCTGAGTGAACTTCGGGAGATGGTGATGGACAGGGAGGCCTGGCATGCTGTGATTCATGGGGTCGCAAAGAGTCGGACACGACTGAGCGACTGAACTGAACTGATTGTATAAGCAAGTATTTATAATTCAACACAATATATGACTATGTAAACTATGTATCTATAACATATAAAAAAAAGTTCCTATTTCAGTCAGCTGTTCAGGACAAAGCATACACATTTTCACAGAATGATGGTTACAAAAAGCCCTTCAAGTTTATAAGCTAGCCCACAACAATATATTCACCTCAAGCGTAGCTTAAACACCATTCATTTGCGATGGAAAAAAATATTCCAAAGCAACAGCAATGACTCCAATAAAAGAAGGGAAGCAAAATAGAATTAAAAGGACAATGCAATTGAATAAGGAATAATGTTTTCTATCAAGCACTGAGGAAAGAATATGTAAAGAACAGTGTCTGCAGACATCAGTATGGAGATTCTCATGGACTGTGGAGACTGATTTCAGCTGGTTGTTTCCAAGGACATTTGGGTCATTTTTATTTCTCTTTCTTAATATTTTAGTTTCCAAAATGAACCAGAGAGACAAACCACCAAACAGTTTTTTGTCAGCTAATAGGCAAGAATGAAAAAAATCAGGAAAGAAACAGTAGGAAAAGAAAGAATATGAATATTTATGTGAAAGTGAATTACCTCAGAAATAATCACCAGAACTGTTAAATGATAACTGATAAATAACAGACAAACAATTGAAGAATAAAGGAAAAAGAAAAAAAAGTTACTTCTTATAGTTAACAGTTATTGAAAGTTTCCTTTATGCCAGGATCCATTCTAAATATTTCATGTCTATTAAAGTTATTTGATCTTCACTCTTAGACAAAAATGTGATTATAATCCTTATTTTATAGATGAGGTAACTGAGACCCAGTTATAAATACAGTAAATTGTAAAACCAGGATCTGAACCTAGACAATTTGGATCCAGAGCCCACACTTTCATGATAAGGCATATATATCAGGTTTGGGGTTATTTATTCATGTAAAGTATTTGATATCAGACAGTAAATACAGGGAAATATCCCAGCAATAGTCTCTGCCTTCATGAAGCTTATAATTGAGCCATCTCAGTCAAACCTAAAGGAAATCAACCCTGAATTTTCATTGGAAGGACTAATGCTGATGTTGAAGATCCGATACTTTAGCCACCCAATGCGAAGAGCCAATTCATTGGAAAAGACCTTGATGCTGGAAAGATTGAGGGCAGGGGGAGAAGGGGATGACAGAGGATGAGATGATAGCAGGGCACCATGGACGCAACAGACATGAGTCTGAGCAAAATCTGGGAGATGGTGAAGGACAAGAAAGCCCTGACATGCTGCAGGCCATGGGTTCGCAGAGCCGGGCATGGCCCACTGACAGTCACCACGAACTGAGCCAAAGGGGGGTCCTGCGCATGGACACAACTTGCTTTCCCAGCAACACCAAGTGAAGGGGTATCACCAGCTTTCCGCAGTAGGAATCTGAGAGCCGTTTCTAACTCTGCACTTGTTTTCTCTTCGTGTTATTAGCATTTTTATCACTCTTTCCCTCAATCTCTCTGTTTCAGCATAATGGTCACCGCCCCTGTTTAAGTCTGGGCAGCTCCCTTCTTCCTCCTCTTCCCTAGTCTTCCTCCAGGCAAGACACCTTGATCCTTGCCAAAGCTGTTTCCCTTGGTCCCATCTGTCTCTTTGACCCTGTAACAATTCTACTTTGTGTTGAGAAACTCTAAACCACTAAGGGACTACGGCAATATGCCTAAGGCACTAACTGTTAGTTCAAAGACAGTTCAGAACTGTTAGTTCAAAGACAAAATCTTTTTAAAGGCCAACCATTGTCCTCTGGACTAACCAACACCCAGCCTCTCCTCCTCCTCATAACTGCAAGGTAAATCTACCTATTCCTATAGTGTGGGTCCTCTCACAGGGGACACTTTTATTATTCAGACTGATCTTGGAATTGAGGAAAGTATTTCACTTGAGGGGGTAAGGAGATTGGCATTTCTTCAGTTAAAATCTTTCTTAATTATTTACCTAACTTGATGTGGTGAAGTAGATAATGGCTTTGGATCCAGACACACATAGATTCAAATTTCTGTTCTTCTGTTTTGCTTTTTTCTTTTTTGGTGTTTTTTGTTTGTTTGCTTTTTAATCTTCCTGGGAGTATAGTATGGCTGAGTATACACACAGGCACACACATTTTTTCTTAATTTTATTTATTTTTATTTTTTAAATTTTAAAATCTTTAATTCTTACATGCGTTCCCAAACATGAACCCCCCTCCCAGGCACACACATTTGATTGACAAAGTTGTGTTACTTGGAGGTGTACATTAAAGTGAGTCAGTTATATATCTACGTACATCCACTCTTTTTTAGATTCTTTTCCCATGTAGGCCATTACGGAGTATTGAGCAGAGTTCCCTGTGCTAGACAGTAGCTTCTTATTAGTGACCTGTTTTGAATTTAGCAGTGTGGATATGTCAGTTGGGTTCCCCTGGGGGCTCAGCGGTAAAGAAGCCACCTGCCAATGCAGGAGACACAAGTTCAGTCCCTGGTCCAGGAAGATACCCCGGAGGAAGAAGTGGCAACCCACTCCAGAATGCTTGCCTGGGAATCCCCAGGGACAGAGGAGCCTGGCGTGCCGCAGTTCGTGGGGTTGCAAGGAGTCAGACACAAGTTAGCAACTGAACAACAACGATATGCCAGTCCCAATCTTCCGGTTTATCCTCCCCCCACTCTCGAGCCCTGGTGCCAGAAGCTTAGTTTCTACATCTCTCTTCTTCGTACCTGTGTGACTTTGGACACAGTTAACCCCTCCACAAAGGAGGAGCTAACACCACAGCTTGTACTGGGTGTGAGAATGAAAGGAAATGAGCACTAACACCACGCCTGCATGTAATGCTCTCTTTTCAGGCCAATTATCTTTTAATGGCTGTAAACACGATCTTCAGTCTATGAATTTTTAAATGACAGAACTCAAATTGAGCATGCAGAGAAAAGGAGGTACTGGTCATTCTGTCTTATTTAAACGCTTCCAACTGATGCTTTGAATCATGATAAGTATGTATCATTTGTTAATTTATTCAACAAACATTTATCAGATATCTATTCCGTGCCAGCCTCTAGTCAGGACGCTAGGGTACAGTAGCTAACAAGATCCACAAATACCTATTAGAACCACACTGCATGTCAGGTTTTATAACTACACTGGAATACGTTTTTTCTATTTAGTTTACTTTACATTATTGCCTGAACGTTGAATGCCTTTCAATATAAAGGCCAGTTTGGGAAATGTACCCAATAACCATATTGGAAATCAGTGACTGGCAGTCCTGAGGATCATTTCAAACCGTTCACTCCCCCACAAGTCTTTCTTCCCCTGATAGGAAGATATAGAGGATAGCAGTGAAAATCTGCCTGTATCTATATGCCAGGTGATTTATCCCATTTCCTTTTTATCCATTAGTAACTCCATGAAGTAGAAAATTCACAGATGGACAACTTGAAGTTCAAAATAGTCAGGTAACTTGGAAGAGGTCACAAAGCTACTAAAAGCCACATCTCCCTAGCTACTTGCACACTCCTGGTTCGCGAGTTCAAAATGTAGGCTACACAATGGTACACTTCAGGGAGTTGAAAGTATTGGTTTAAGTGTTTGAAAATGCAATTTTATGCTCACAATGAGTAGTCCAGGGTGTTCTAATGGCAGAATAAAACTTTAGAACACAGAAAGAGGAGATACTGGCTTTTCTAACCATCACCTTTAAATGCTTTCAATTAATTCCTTAGATCTCTGCGGGTGGAAACTGTTGATGGGATGATCCATCTGCAGTCAGTAATCACTTCACTTTACCATCCTGGGCCCCTGGCTAGTTGGGGCAATTAGTCCCTGCTGGGCTGCATGCTCAGTGATTCTCACTGCTCACTTACCAGGAAGAGAGGCCAGGATGAAAAAAACAGCACATGAAGGAGAGCTCTACCCTTTCCCTTGCTGACTATCAGGCCGAGCCTTTTTGCTAAGCATTTATGGAACACTGCTATTATAAAAGGCTTCCCTGGTGGTTCCAACGGTAAAGAATCTGTCTGCAATGCGGGAGACGCAGGTTCAATCCCTGGATTGGGAAGATCCCCTGGAGGAGGGCATAACAACCCACTCTAGTATTCTTGCCTGGAGAATCTCATGGACAGAGGAGCTGGGCAGGTTATGGTCCATAGCGTCACAAACATGACCAATGTGACTCAGCATGCACGCATACGACTATGAAGTGAACCTGCTAAGAGACAATTTCCATGATGGGTGAAAGGAGTTGGGGACGAATAGATGATAACCAGAGAGAAGCTGGGCTGATAATTCATTAGACTGTGTCATGTTGATGATGTCTGCTCTGCAAATGAGCGCAGATAAGCTAGGAGGAGAGCCAAACAGAAAGACAGTGTAGCCCTCTACACCACTTGTTCACAGCATAGACAGAACAACAGAAAGAAGATGCCAGAAATCCTGTAAATGTCACGATGGACACAGACCATGTTTCTCTGGACCATCACAAAACCCGCAATCCAGAGAAAGCATAATTTATGATGAAGACTGTCTATGTAGGATAAGCTCAGTAGCTGAGTTTTGTTTAAATTGGGATAATGCACAAAATGAGGGAGTGAATGAAACTGTTTAACCCCTACAAACTAATATTTACAGACTGCTTCTTATATGTCAGGCACTATTCTAAGTAAAGCCTGAAATAACTCATTTAATGCTCACTGCATTGTCCTAGGTGATAGATATTATCACTTCCCCCCCTCATATTACTGGTCTAAAACTGAGACATGCAGAGGTTGAGGAACATATCCCAAATCACACAGACAGTGAGCAGAGTAGCGGAGATTTGAAGTTAGGCAGTCTGACCCTAGGGCTGGGTCAGAGCAGAACTAGACCAAGGTTCTGTTCTTGTGATCTGTGCACTGAAGGCTGGTCCATCCATGCTGCTAAGATACTATCCTCCTGTGAGAAAGACAGATGGAGGAAGGTCATCACCAGGATCCCTGGGGAATAGTCTGATGCAGTGAAGAACACACCGAAGCATACATCGAAAGATTGTCATTCTGGTCGCAGTTGCATTCACTTGCTGACTATGTGACACCCTGGTAAATCACTTAACCTCTAGGTGGCTCAACTTGACAGCTGGAAGGACAAGGAGGCTGAGAGTACCTGGTCTGCTGACTTCAGGGAGCTTTTGTGAGGGTCATATGAAGATCTGGTAAAAAGTCTTGGAACACTGTCACACAATATGCAAATGGAAGGAAGGTTCTGATTCTCTCCCACAGGAACTGGGTGAAGGAAGTGCCAAGGGAAAGGTCCTGGAAAGGGCCTGGGGAGGGGAGAGCGCTGATCTGCTCCTCGGCTTGCCTCCTGGACTCTGGATGAGCCTTCATTTGGATTCGCGTGCTGACTAGCATGGGGGCCTGCAGCTCCAGGACAAGGTCTCTGAAAGTGCTGCCACTGGACCTGGACCGCAGTGCCAAGCCCCCCTTCCCAACAAACCCCGTGATCTCAGTGAATGAGGTCTCAGACCAGCCTTGCAGCCTCAGCTCCAGCTCAGCACCGACCTAATGTTCATCAGAGGACTCTAGGGAGCCCTAACTCTGGAGCTCAGTGACGCAGCAGTCAGAGCGCCAGCAGCTCTATTGCTCTGATCCCAGGCCCCCCTTCTCGTAGGTCAGAGTTATAAAGAGCAGGAAGTCTGGGCTGTCGAATTCTATGAATGTGGATTCCAGCATCAGATCTGCCATTGGGTCCATTTTAAATAAGCAGCATCAGCTTTCCAAACCTCAGTCTTCTCTTTATCACGATGCAGAGACACATAGCTCCTACAGAGCAAATCAGCTTGGGGGATTCCCGACGGGGTCTCTGAAAATACAAGCTAAGTAACATTTAAACAGGGATCTGAAGGAAGAGTGAAAACTATCAAACAGAGAGGAAAGGAAAAGTATTTCTGGCAGAAGGAAGCACTCTGGGAGCACCAGAGATGAGCCCATGCGGTGGCTGAGCAGGAAGATGTGCAGAAAGAAGGAAACGGTCAGGAATCGAGTCTGAAAGGTGCTTCAGCGAGGAGAACTCAAGCCAATCCGAGGTTCGCCCTTACTGAGACTATCCACCTTCTCCCAGACTTACTCTCCTACGTCTGTGAGGTGGTGATGCTGACAGAGATTCAGGAACCCGCGCTACATTAAGCTAAATTTTGCTTCCGTGTCCTTTTGAGTTCTTCACTGCTTTACAGACAAGCACTAATAGTCAAGTTTAAGAATCACGGGCTACTATGATCTACTCCTGGGCATACATCCAGAGAAAACAATAATTCCAAAAAGATACATGTACTCCTATGACCATCGCAGCACTATTCACAATAGCCAAGACATGGAAACAACCTAAATGGTCATTGACAGATGAATGAATAAGGAAGAGGCAGTATATAGAGAAATGGAATATGACTCGGCCATAAAAGCATGGCACAGCAGCACCTGCAGCAACATGGAGGGAACTAGAGCTCACCACACTAATGGAAGGAAGCCAGAAAGAGAAGGACAAACACGATACAACCCAGCCATAAAAGCATGGCACAACAGCGTCTGCAGCAACATGGACAGAACCAGAGCTCACCACACTAACGGAAGGAAGCCAGAAAGAGAAAGACAAACGCGATATGACTCATATGTGGGATCTAAAACACAACACCAAGGGACTTATTTACAAAACAGACACAGACTTGCAGAGATAGAGAGCAGATGTGTGGTTTGCAAAGGAGAGGGGGGTCAGGGAGGGATAGATGGGCAGCCTGGGATTAGCGGATGCAAACTAGTATATATAGAATGAATAAACAAGGCCCTACTGTATATTCAGCACAGGGAACTACATGCAATATCTTGCAATAAACCACAATGAAATAATATATATATATTTGAATCACTTTGCTGTATAGCAAAATGTACAGAAATTAACACAACATTGTAAACCAACTATACTTCAATTGTATACATTTTTTTTTTTTTACAGAAGGAATCATGGGCTAAAAGTTTGATTTCAGCCCAAGAATTAAAAACCCAAGTACTCCTTCAGTTTTTAGAAGAAAAACTGCCTTTGCTATATCAGCTGCTGAAAAGACAAGCAGCCAAGGAACAGGGATGAAATGAGAGTTTTCTACTCAAAGTTTATCAGCCTCCAAGCAACCCGAGCACTGGTGGGCTTGAGGACACTCAGCTGAGCACGTGCAGCTGGCAGGAAATGAACGGAAGGCGCAGCCGCAAGCCTGGATGTGCAGACGCACTGAGAGCATCAGCAAACCAGTGAGACGGGGTTCTGAGGTGAGAGGAGGGGTCTGAGAAACAAATTCATGGTGAAAACAAGCCATGCGATATCCTATTGCTGAACCCAGGAGAAAAGGAGACGGTCCCTGATATAAACAAGTAATCTCTTAACACTGTTTTCCACATGGCAAAATATCCCAGCTACACATATTGACTTGTTTTTAGAGGCAGGTTTCAGAAAACATCTATACCAAACAAACCAGGAACAAAGCATTTTGAATTTACACATTTCAAGTAGAAAGCATGTGATTTAGCTTGGATGAATACAGCTTTTCTGTCCCCAAGCAATTTGTTTCACACTGAGATTCCCTCATGAATAAAATATATTCTGGAAACTATATACATATATATATATAGTATCACAGATATTTAACCAGGCATCAGGCATAGAATAGGGGCAACATGTAATTATTTTCTACTTTTGCTACAATATCAAGGACTCAGAAAGTACTGGCAGATATGAAATGAAAAACTGAAAAGTAGGAGATAATATCCTGTAACATTTAGCATTGATATTCATCCTGGCCTCTCCCTGAGTGTTAATTTCATTCCTTGTCTCAGCCTGAGTGTTCATCCGCTTTCAGTTTGCTCCCCTCACACCACAGTCTCTGTTGCCAGTGTCTTGGCTTCCTCTATACCACTTCTCTGGTTCTCTGTCCAGAAATCTGTTTTTAAGCTTCTTTACCCCACTCACCAATACACAGGGTGTCTAGCGCTTCACATAACATGTCTCAGAGCATGTTTATTGACAGACTGCCTAGGTAACAATGAATACAGAACAGGCTTTGCACAGAGACTTCTCTGGGGCTTGGTTTCCATGAAGTGTAGGGAAGGTTACCTAAACAGGTAAGTCAGTTCAGTTCAGTTCAGTCACTCAGTCATGTCTGACTCTTTGCGAGCCCATGAACTGCAGCATGCCAGGCTTCCCTGTCCATCACCAACTCCCCTGGAGCTTGCTCCAACTCATGTCCATTGAGTCAGTGATGCCATCCAACCATCTCACCCTCTGTCATCCCCTCTCCTCCCACCTTCAATTTTTCCCAGCATCAGGGTCTTTGCTAATGAGTCAGTTCTTCACATCAGGTGGCCTAAGCATTGGAGTTTCAGATTCAGCATCAGTCCTTCCAATAAATATTCAAGGTTGATTTCCTTTAGGATGGACTGTTTGGATCTCTTTGCAGTCCAAGGGACTCTCAAGAGTCTTCTCCAACACCACAGTTCAAAAGCATAATTATTTGGTGCTCAGCTTTCTTTACGGTCCAGCTCTCACATCCACATATGACTACAGGAAAAACCATAGCTTTGACTAGATGGACCTTTGTTGGCAAAGTAATGTCTTTGCTTTTAAATATGCTGCCTAGGTATGTCATAGCTTTTCTTCCAAAGAGCAAGTGTCTTTTAATTTCATGGCCGCAGTCACCATCTCTGGTGATTTTGGAGCCCCCAAAATAAAGTCTCTCCCTGTTTTCATTGTTTGCCCATCTATTTGCCAGGAAGTGATTGGACCAGATGCTATGATCTTAGTTTTCTGAATGTTGAATTTTAAGCCAACTTTTTCACTCTCCTCTTTCACCTTTACCAAGAGGCTTTTTAGTTCTTCTTTGCTTTCTGCCATAAGGGTGGTGTCCTCTGTGTATCTGAGATTATTGATATTTCTCCCGGAAATCTTGATTCCAGCTTGTGCTTCATCCAGCCCAGCATTTCGCACGATGTACTCTGCATATAAGATAAATAAGCAGGGTGATGATATACAGCCTTGATGTAATCCTTTCCCAATTTGGAACCAGTCTGTTGTTCCATGTCCAGTTCTGCCTGTTGCTTCCTGACCTGCATACAGATTCCTCAGGAGGCAGGTCAGGTGGTCTGATATTTCCGTCTCTTGAAAAATTTTTCTCAGTTTGTTGTGATCCACACAGTCAAAGGGTTTGGTGTAGTCAATAAAGCAAAAGTAGATTTTTTTTGGAACTCTCTTGTTTTTTCAATGATCAAACGGATGTCGGCAATTTGACCTCTGGCTCCTCTGCCTTTTCTAAATCCAGCTTGAACATCTGGAAGTTCACAGTTCACGTATTGTTGAAGCCTGGCTTGCAGAATTTTGAGCATTACTTTGCTAGCGTGTGAGATGAGTGCAATTGTGTGGTAGTTTGAACATTCTTTGGCATTGCCTTTCTTTGGAATTGGAATGAAAGCTGACCTTTTCTGGTCCTGTGGCCACTGCTGAGTTTTCCAGCTTTGCTGGCATATTGAGTGCAGCACTTTCACAGATTACCTTTTAGGATTTGAAACAGCTCAACTGGAATTCCATCACCTCCACTAGCTTTGTTTGTAATGATGCTTCCTATGGCCCACCTGACTTGGCATTCCAGGATGTATGGCTTTAAGTGAGTGATCACACCACTGTTGTTATCTACATATGGACATCACCAGATGGTCAATACTGAAATCAGACCGATTATATTCTTTGCACCAAAGATGGAAAAGCTCTATACAGTCAGCAAAAATAAGACCAGGAGCTGACTGTGGCTCAGATCATGAAATCCTTATTGCCAAATTCAGACTTAAATTGAAGAAAGTAGGGAAAACCACTAGACCCTTCAGGTATGACCTAAATCAAATCCCTTACGAGTATACAGTGGAAGTGAGAAATAGATTTAAAGGACTAGATCTGATAGACAGAGTGCCTGATGAACTATGGATTGAAGGTTCATGACATGGTACAGGAGGCAGTGATCAAGACCATCCCCAAGAAAAAGAAACGCAAAAAGGCAAAATGGCTTTCTGATGAGGCCTTACAAATAGCTATGAAAAGAAGAGAAGCTAAAGGCAAAGGAGAAAAGGAAAGATACACCCATTTGAACGCAGAGTTCCAAAGAATAGCAAGGAGAGATAAGAAAGCCTTCCTCAGGGGTCAGTACAAAGAAATAGAGGGAAAAAATAGAATGGGAAAGACTAGAGATCTCTTCAAGAAAATTAGAGATACCAAGGGAGCCTCTGTTCCTCCCATATATATATCACCTTTTTTTTCCCTGAAGCTCACTCCTTCTATCGTGGGCTGCAGTTTAGTCTTCCAGAGGAATTAAAAGTTTCCAAATAAATGAAAGACACATTGAGAGAACATCAGAAACATGGCAGGATTTCTGAAAATGAAAACACATTTCAAAGTCATCTTTCATTCTGTATTTTCTGTATCCTTCGGGCCAGCCGCAATTCCCACGCCCTGGGGAGCCTCTTCATTCATTTATAAGATCTGAAGCACTGAAGAGAGACCTTCCTTCAAGAGCAGTGCCTAGGGCGCCTGTCAGTCATGTTCATGAACAGGAAATCTGGCTCAAGTCAGAAGCAAACGGGCAGCTACTCGGTCAGCCTCCGACTCCAGCCCTGCCTGCTTGTCTAAGGTCAGACATGAGGCACTGCCTGTGAGCACAGTTCTCTAGGAGAAGATGTCAAATCCATGTCTCTTGAGGTAATTGCCTTTGTCCAAAAATACAGCATGTTGTTTTTTTGGGGTGGAATGTAGGGGATCATTTTTAAATACCCAGCTTCTTGCTAACAATTTGTGTCATGTACTAGGCAACATTTTCCCCACATTCGGTACCTGCAGATCTCAAATAACAAATTACCTGGAACCTAAAGCACATAGAGCTGTTTCTGTTTAACAAATTCTAGAACTTTCTAAAGTAGTCTATCCTTACATAAAATAATCCCTCTACTTAATGGCATTTCATTGCCCTTCCCAACCTTTAACCAACCCTTAAGTTTCCATAGTATTAAAAATCTGAAGAATTAAGTTATCATGAAATTGAGCTATGTTTTATCTCACCTCATAACCAAACTCTTCTCTGTGGATCTAATAAACAACTCACCCTGGGGTTCTTTCTTTCTTTTTTTTTTTTATTCCCCTCTGCTACACCATCTGAAATAGAGCCAGAAAAACATCCACAAGAATAACAGGACTTGTGAGGGAATCTCTACCACACATCCCTTACATTTTTGTATCCTGCGTGCATCCTAAGTCACTTCAGTTGTGTCTGACTCTTTGTGACCCTGTGGACTGTAGCCCGCCAGGCTCCTCTGTCCAAGGGGTCCTCCGGGCAAGAACACTGGAGTGGGGTGCCACGCCTCCCTCCAGGGGAGCTTCCCGACCCAGGGATCGACCCTGCATCTCTTAAAGCTCCTGCATTGGCGGGGGGGAACTCGACCACGAGCACCACCTGGGAAGTCCTCTCTGTATCCTAGAAAGCACCAGTAGGGCAGGAAGAAGGGAGAAGTCAAAGCTTTTGTCCCAGTGTCCTTTTTTGTGGAAAAAAACGAATCTCCAGCAGCAGCACCACTTCTTCATTGGCTACAGCTCTGCTGAACAAGCCTACAGTGGTTGCAGATTTCTGTGGTCTATCCTGCCTGCCCCGCCAATCCACCTCAGATCCTCAGCTCGGGAGGGAGAGTCTTTTTCTGCTGTGGTGAATCTCTAGGCTGCCCTGTCATTGCCTGCTTTTTTTTCTTCTTGGCTTTTCCATGGATGGTGTAGTTTATTCATTTTATTATATACCTTCTATTTCAAATACTTAAAATTGTTTCTGTTTTCCTCATTGAACCCTGATACACATTATATTATTTGTCCTTGTCTTCTACAGAACACTGTGTGAAAATGGAAATTAGAGCCAGATATTCCTCACCCGTGGAGAAGGCGACGGCACCCCACTCCAGTACTCTTGCCTGGAAAATCCCATGGACGGAGGAGCCTGGTGGGCTGCAGTCCATGGGGTTGCTAAGAATCGGGCACCACTGAGCGACTTCACTTTCACTTTTCACTTTCATGCCTTGGAGAAGGAAATGGCAACCCACTCCAGTGTTCTTGCCTGGAGAATCCCAGGGATGGGGGACCCTAGTGGGCTGCCATCTATGGGGTCGCACAGAGTCGGACATGACTGAAGCGACTTAGCAGCAGCAGCATTCCTCATCCAGATTCTAACTAGAGCTTCTGCTGGAATAAGTAACCAGGCCTGAGTCTTCAGTTTCCTCACTGGTAAACTCTAATGCTGTAACATTTTATAGGACTGTCCTTGTGATTGAATGAGAATATGAGTGAGTATAAAACTCTAGTGCAGTTTCCAATAAGCATTAGTTACTACTCATCTAAACTCAGTTTTTAAACACATGATGCTGCTAAGTCGCTTCAGTAGTGTCCGACTCTGTGCAACCCCACAGAGGACAGCTCCCCCGTCCCTGGGATTCTCCAGGCAAGAACACTGGAATGGGTTGCCATTTCCTTCTCCAATGCGTGAAAGTGAAAAGAGAAAGTGAAGTCGCTCAGTTGTGTCCTATTCTTAGCGACCCCATGGACTGCAGCCCACCAGGCTTCTCTGTCCATGGGATTTTCCAGGCAAGAGTACTGGAGTGGGGTGCCATTGCCTTCTCCGAAACACATGATAGGATACCTAAATTTCATCATTCAACTTTCAATATATTTTCCTAAAAAATATTTTCTAATTCCTACATGAGCATCCCCAGTAGTATCATTTACTGTTCTAAAAATCCCTACCTGCTTTTCTGTGCTAGGAATTTTTTTTCAAACTGCCTTGCCTTCTTAAATGAACTCAATTTCTCTCTCATGATTCACTCCTGCTTTAGCCTCCAGGTATTCAAAATGTACCAGGTCATTCTGCACTTCTGAAACATTTCTTTTTTAATTATTATTTTTATTTTTTATTTTTTAAAATTTTACTTTATTTTACTTTACAATACTGTGTTGGTTTTGCCATACATCAACATGAATCCGCCATGGGTGTACATGAGTACCCAACCCTGAACCCCCCTCCCACCTCCCTCCCCATACCATCTCTCTGGGTCATCCCAGTGCACCAGCCCCAAGCATCCTGTATCCTGCAACGAACCTAGACTGGTGACTCATTTCTTACATGATATTATACATGTTTCAATGCCAGTCTCCCAAATCATCCTACCCTCTCCCGCTCCCACAGAGTCCAAAAGTCTGTTCTTTACATCTGTGTCTCTTTTGTTGTCTCGCATACAGGGTTATCGTTACCATCTTTCTAAATTCCATATATATGTGTTAGTATATGGTATTGGTGTTTTTCTTTCTGGCTTACTTCACTCTGTATAATCGGCTCCAGTTTTTAATGACTGATATCACCCTGTTTTCTACATATCAGGTTTCACTCTGAGTAAGGTCACAATTTTCCCTTCCTCATACACATACACATTAGATGTCAAACAACAAGGGATATTCCATGAAAAAAAAAAGGAGAAATAAATGATGTTAGTTATTGAGTGACATAAATACATAATCAGGGAAACAGTGTTTGCTACAGTTTTGGCCCATGAAGTGACAACTGAGGATGGAAGGATTTCAGATGCAAATGAGCACTACACCAGGTGGTATAATACAGAAGTCCTGAACCTCACAGAGGGGGCATTTGTCTGCTGGCAAGCACAGCTGACCGCCATACTCAGGGATGCATCGGATGTATGCGACCCCAGAGGGAGAGCAGAAAACACCAACACTTGGTTCCCAGTTCTCAGGTGACTTTGCTAAATGGAGACATCACTGAACAATAGGAAAGAACCTGCAAACGAGAAATATTATAAAATATACAGACACTTTTTGTTGGGAAAACTGCTAACTACCCTAACCATGAGAAGAACCTGATATAAAGGCTGCTCGGGGCTTCGTAGAGGCTCAGTGATAAAGAATCTGCCTGAAAATGCAGGAGATGTGAGTTTGATCCCTGACCTGGGAAGATCTCACATGCTGCGGAACAGCTCAGCCCGTGCGCTACAACTACTGAGTCTGTGCTCTAGAGTCCGGGAACCACAGCTGCTGAAGGCCGTGCACTCTGGGGCCTGCGCTCCTCAACAGGAGAAGCTGCTGCAGTGAGAAGCTCGCCAGAGAAACCAGAAAGGAGCCCCCGTTCTCTGCAACTAGAGGAAAGCCCCCTCAGCATCGAAGACCCTGCACAGCCAAACATAAATGATTCTTTTTTTAAGCTTCTTGACACACGGCACAGCATTACACAGTAGGAAGTAGCTGTCAGTGGCTCCTTCAACTTTCCCATATGAGAGAGTTACGGCTTACCATGGCTCACAGTTTTTATAGCCAAATGTATATAAAAGAAATCACTATGTCATAGTCAAGAAAAAGAGAATATATATCTCAAGAAACCCTTTTGTTTTGCTGGTAAAAATTTAACTTGTAAAGTGCTTGACATCAAAGGTACGTGATTCAGTTATAAGAAAGATACACTCACATGGAATAATCTCATTTCCTTCATTTCTTTACTCACATAGGTACTAAGCCCTTATTCCAGTAGAGAAGCACAGTTTGGGGCCACTGAGGGAAGAAACATTCTACTAAAGTAGCAAATATTAAATAAATATGGTTGGGTTGTGTCAAAATGTATAATTTATACCTAAAATTTATCATGTAATCAAGAAACAATGTCAGTCTGTTGTTTTTTTTTGTTTCCATAAATTTGAAAGTTTATCAGTTGCCTTGGTTTTCTACGGCTGCCATAACAAAAATACCACCAACTAGGATGCCTAGACGGTATGAAGTTTATTTTCTCAGTTCTGGAGACCTGAAATCTAAGATCAAGGTACCAGCAGGGTGTATTTTCCCCATGGCCTCTCTCCTGGGCTTGCAGCTGGCGGGCCTTTTGCTGATTCTTCACATGATCAACCATCTGCACAAGAACACCCTTGGTATCACTTCTTCTTACAAATATATCATCTTTATGGCCTCATTTACAGATTTTTCTTTTAAATGTGGAAAGTCTTTATTGAATTTGTTCAATACAGCTTCTACTTTGTGCATCTTTTTTTTTTGTTGTTTAGCCACAAGGCATGAGGGATCTTAGCTCTTTGCCAAACCCACACACTGCACACCCTACATTCGAAGGCAAAGATTCAAATCCAGGACCACCAGGATAGTCCCTATGACCTCACTTAACCTTAATTATCTCTTAAAGACCCAATCTCCAATATAGCCACATTTTCTAAGGTATTGGAGGATAGGGCTTCTAAGTTTGGGGTGGGGGGAGGGGTCACAATTTCATCCATGACACAAGATAAAATAATTCGATGTCACATCTTTGTTTCCTTAATTCACTTATATAATGCTACAAAGGAAAAGGCACCGGGAGCCAAACCACTGGGCTCTAGAACCTGCCTTTCTTCAGTGTCTGGACATTCAGCCCCTGCCCACTTCGAATGAATATCTCTGCCTCAGTATCTCTCATCAGTATGAGGCTACATGAATATTTCTAAAGTTATCTCTCTAATAGGCTGGATTTTTAAACAAATCAATTTCAACCAACACATAGGCCATGTCGAAGGCCAACTCTCCATTTATGTTAATCACTATATTGTTTCCAAGTCTACAACTGATCTTTAAAAATACCTCATCTAGAGAGTCATAAATAAAATTCTCCTCTTTAAACAATGTGTCAATTCAATGGGCACAAGTCTCTAAGACTGCTCACTGAAGTACCCAGTTACATGGGGCAGTCCCTGCCCAAAAAGTCATACTCCAAAAGATTTAGCAGAAACCTTTCTTTTAATTGTTTTATAACTAAAACAATTATCCAGGATAATCAATATTAGCAACATTATGTCCTTCCTTGGCACTATGGCGTTCCTCTATACACCCAGGTTCTTGGTGCAGCAGTAATTCAGTGAACAAAAATAATGCAAATATAAGTTCTTATTTGTGGTAGTCATCTCTTAATAAACTCCATTCCCTCTGCCAAAATGTTCTCCTAGGACATTTCTTTCTCCACAGGGAAAAAACCCTTCAGGCAAGGTGAGCTTAGATGTGACCCTTCCCGCCTTCCTTGTCTACACATTATTAGGAGTCTCTCTCACCCACCTCCTCTCCCCGATGGATTATGAGATACTCAAAAGCAAAGGGAACAGTATATTATCTGTCAATAGTTTCTCCTTACATTAGCTAGCTACACAGAAATCAAATGACCCTGGATTTGAATTTCCTAATCTGTAGAATGTAAAATAAAACCTTCATTATGACACCAAACAGATGAGAGATTATGTATATAAAATCCTAGTGCGGCGGCTGCAGTGCTTCTCAAAGCAGAACCAACATCCAAAATAAAATGCAATTAGAAAAGAAAGACTCTACCTTGGATCCTTTGAATTTTTTTAATGAATGTGTCCATTGAGAAACAAAGTTTCAAAAAAAATAGCATGTTAGATACACTGTAGAATTATCCCTCCTCCTCAATAGAATATTTAACTTTAGCAACTATTGAGTCAAAGATAATGAGGACATGACTCACTTCACTGGTGTTAAATATAAGCGATCAAATGAGCAGGTTCGTAGGTAATTGTTACTCATTTAAACAGTTAACTACTTCAAGATGAGTACCATGACATTACCTTTCCTGTAATTAATTCTATTTCCCCCCTTGCATACTTATACTATAGAAGTTTAATCAAGTTTCTCATCATTATAATCATAAGATCATAAAAAATTACACAAAATTTTGGTTCTACCGCAATTATATCTAGTCTAATAGGAGGCGGCAGAAATGAATGGCTGAGCACGCACACACACGTGCACACACCACACATAATTAATCGAGAAAGGGTGAGTAAAGACAATTCTAAACTTTGAACAGAGTCACGTAAGTAACATTCAAACAATGCACTGGATGGCTCAGGTATGTTAAAATGCAAGTATATTAGAAGGAGGAAAAAGCAAAGGAAGAGGACTTCAGAGTTTTGCATCCCTTCTTCCTCTCTCCCCTTATTTTGTCAAGAAAACTCATGATTATCTTCCCATCCCTTCTCTCACTGCGAACAATGCGGAGCATGGGAAAGAAATTAAAAGGCAACTTCTTTCTCAAGACCTATAGACCATTTAATGACAGCTGTTTCTTGAATGATTATTTTGTGTCAGCCACAGTGGTAACAGGTACTTTATATTCATTATCTCACTTAATTATTAAACCAGCTCTATGAGTAGGACATTATCATTCGTACTACTTTCATTTAAGGACACCTGTTTTAGAGAGGTTACATGATTTATCACAAATCACACACCTTCTAAGAGGCAGAGCTGATAATTTGAAGCCAGATTTGTCTGGTTCCAAGGCCACACACTGAAGCACTATACTCATTGACAGTGACAGTATGAAGTGGACAGATGGCACTGTAACTGTGGCTTATATGACACTTTGCCTTCATATAAAAAGTCACATAATTTTCATGAAACAAATAAATGGCTCTTAGCCATAAAATAAAATGTTATTCATGTTCCACAGGACAGTTCTCCATATCTTTGCTTCTTCTTTATAGTATTCTGCCCTTTTACCTTTAACTTATTTCCAAATATATAAATCCTATTCGTTCCACTGAGACCCAGCTCAAATGCCACTTTTTTCATTCAAGCCCTCCATGATATTCTCCAGTTGGAAGTAATTCCTCCCAATTTCAAATTCCCATACTTTTCTCTCATGATAACAATTATTGCTTTTAATTATTTTTAATACTAAATATATTATCACCTCTACTATGCTACAAGCTTCCTGGTTATGATCTAAGCCCAAATCATACCTTTGTCTTATTGTGAACTACCTATGAAAATATGAATATGTTAAAGAATAAGATGAAAGACAGGAGAAAGTTATTTAATAACTAGAAAACAAACTGTCCTAAAGCACTTTACATATACTTATTCACGTCAGTCAATAGTTACAAGTCACTGTTAAATATTTACTGAAGTAGATCTTTGGGTATCACTGTTTGTCAAAAGTATAGTTAGTATTACTTCTTACAGAAAATCATTTGGCAATAGAAAAATAGCCTATTCTATATTTTCATTCATTCAGTTTAGATTTTTCTAGTTTAAATAGATGTGATTAACACGACCAATAAAATTAGAATTATATGCATACATGTTACTTTTACATACAAGGCTTCTATAATTATAGATTCCCAACATGCATACGCATACACAAAACACATGTATTTTCTACAAAAACATAAAAAGTTTTGTATGTGTGTATTTTCCTAGCACACATGTACGTCCATCACGTGGGGGATTTTGAAAATTTAATTAGGGTAGTTATTATAAATGTTTCCACTAATTGAAGTAGGTATTGTATTTAAAGTCCAACAGACATAGTATAGCACAAATATCAGCCAATATTTCAGTCCTGCCTCCCTTTTACACTCATTTTCCGTAACCTCCTCCTTCCCCAGCATTCCATGATATTAGCAGAGCAAACTGATTACAATTCCAAAAGGTGCCATTCTCTGCACACCTCTGCCTTTTCCCTGCTCTTTGCTGGCTTCCTCTCTCCGCAAGCAGGACCTTTTATAGCCCTCTGCTGGCACTTTTTGCATGTTCGTCTTCACCACCAGACCACACATCCATCCTTCAGCCTCATGGCTCAGCAGCGCTTTCAGTCTGCAGCCGTCTGTGTGGGCGCTCACAGATGAATTCATGAATGTGAGCCCACTTAAAATTCTCAAGGCTCAGGAATCACGTGGCGATTGAAAAAGAACACACTTCCCGTTCCTACATCCTGCTCTCTTAAAGGAGCTGTGATTTTCATGTGTTATGCTATAAAGACTACCCTTACAAACTGTAAAATTACAGCTATTTCCATAATTATCGGTCACTACACAACTTAGAAGATTCTGACAATATGTATCTGTTCATTGTGGCCCTCCAGGAGCTAGAAATGCAGAAAGACTCACTTTGTTGTTGTAATCATACATCCTCAGTTAAAAAACAAAGTCTCTGTTCTTATTTTCTCCCAGTTTATACCAGGTGTGTATGTCTCTCTCTCTATATATATATGTTTCTTTAGATTTCATTTAGAATGAAAAAGTTCTAGTTTTAAATATGTTATCTGAAGCCAGTTTGCTTTTAGGCTTAGATCAACTGCGTGGATAAATAAATAAAACAATTAATATGTAAATGAAGGATTTATTAAAGGTAATTTAAACTCAAATTAAATATTCATTAAGAACCACTAAAATATAAAATACTGTGCAAGGAGCTTTCACATTCATTTGAATTCTCATCCATGCTTCCCTAGTCACTACATTGGATGTGGTGTCTGAAATCACCTGAAATGCTATGCAAATCTTTGTGACACAGTAATGTTAATGATACATTTACCACTTAATTAATAGTTAACATTTACAAAGGACTTACTGTTTGCTAGGTACTAAGCAAAGCAGATTATATTCATTATCTTACTTAATTTTCATTGCAACTCAATGAGGAGATTGAAACTTAGAGAAGTTACATAATTTACCACATACTGATACAAGTTTCAAGTGGAAAATTAACCCAGATCTGTTTGCCCCAAACCTTATGCTCCTAACTACTATGTCAATTACTTTTCTTTTCTGTGGAAATGGACATAACTTTCATTAGTTTCTCAAATGGTCTGTGAGTTAAAACTGCAGGATTGTCTTAGAAGTATTCATTAGTCAATCTTCAAAACATACCCTTGTTCGGTGGTGTCACTCTGTCTATTAACTGATGTGGAAAATTAGACAAACTTAAAACTTGCGTGGGTATAGACGTATTTAAATACAATGCCTCTCTTTAGTATAATGCAAGGACTGCTTTTCTTGGTCGTTTCTGTGGTTAGTATATAGAGAGAGCCTTGCTAGTGGCTGGCATTTTTCTGTTGCTGACCTAGCCCACTAGGACAGAATTGCCAGAAAGTGCCGCCATGCAATACCGTGGCATGAAGACCAAACTTTAGCCCTGAGGCTAACCTGAGACCCACAAGAGAATTCTGTAACCTGAAACTCACTCTGAACTATTACTTTTCCTGCCAGAGTCTTACAATAGTCTCATAGCTGGTCTTCCTGCCACCAGAGTCGTTGCAAAATAGCACATCCAGTTTCCAAACACTATCAGATGACAAATATTAAAGCTTTCTAAAAGCAAGTTAAGGCATCCTCATGGTAGAAGAACTTTACTGGCCTATACTCCCTACAGGAAAAAACCCAGAGTCCCTCACATCCTTACATCATCTCACACACACTACCGCTCCGTGCTCCTTCGCCTTTATGATGACACAGTTCCATCACAGGGATCTTTGCTTTAATCCCCAGTGATTCCTCAGAACTTTAGAACTTCTCATATGCTACTCCTTCCGCCTCAACTGTTCTTCATGACTACTCATCTGGAAAACTGATTCATTCTCCAAGATTATATTCAGGTCTTTTCCTCCACAGCTCCTCCAAACTGGACATTCAAGTTAATTCTTGTCTATCCTCACATAGTCCTGTGATGGATATATCTGCCATACCATATGCAATTACCTGAAGTTTATAGCTTCAAATAGACCACAGGCCAACCAGACTAAGACTGTCCCTTATTCATCTGTGTATTATATCATTTGCAGGTAACACAGTGCTTATCACAAAGTGGGAGCCAAATAAATAATGGAGAAAGGAAGGAAGGAAGGGAAAACAGAAAGGAGGAAAGAAGGGAAGGAAACTGTTGTCAAGACAGATCACCTTAGCCCTGCTGTGAGTGTTCTTTTCAAGAAAATTATTCTAAGACAACTGTGGTTTTGTGATGCAAAGACACAATACCTCATGTGGTTGGTAGAGTATCCCACATCCAACAGAAAGTGTTCACGTGAGCCCTTGAATGAAAATTTTACAACCTCAGAAATTTGAGATGTGAGTTTTCCAGTTGTATCTTATAAGAAAACTGCACTGTAGACACAATTCACCTGTTTTCTAAGCATTTCAAAATACCGGTCTCACTGAATTTATGTAATCCCTCCTAGTTCCAAAGTGGGTTATGTTTTATCTTTCTGTGATTGAGAAACTAAGGCAAACAGATAGACTGACATCACTAGCCTCATTCTTTCCCTCAGTAGGGCTGTGACGTGAATTCAATAAACTTTTTACTGACCCACTTTATTAGAGAATAAGCATAATTTTAAAAATCCTTCTTTTGAAACCCTTAGATAAAAGGAAAAAAGAAATAGTGAATACTGTGGGCTTATCGCCTGATTTTTCTCTCTCTACTGTATCCTCTTTTTATTTCTATTTTATACAATAAATCAGATATTAATTCAGAATCACTTAAGTCCAAATATGGGTTTGTAATACAGAGTGGGGGTAATATAAATGAAACTCCAGAAGAACAGATGGATTTAGCTATTGTTAAGTTAGCAGTGGTTTCCAAGAACATTTTGTATGTTCCAAACTATCTTTTGCATACAATTTTTCAACAGTTAACACTCAGAAAATGGTTAAATTATTCACTCCATTGCTTCTGGGCTTTAGGGTACCTTCTAGTATATTGATACCCGTTAGTGAATTATTATAATCGCTTGGTCAAAATTTATAATAGCTTTGTCATAGAGCATGAGGTGAGATTTCAACAGTTTGCGTGAAACCATTTTAGCTCAGCTGGTAAACAATGTGCCTGCATTGCAGCAGACCCTGGTTCGATTCCTGGGGCAGGAAGATCCCCTGGAGAAGGGATAAGCTACCCACTCCAGTATTCTTGAGCTTCCCTGGTGGCTCAGATGGTAAAGAATCCACCTGCAATGCAGGAGAACTGGGTTTGAGCCCTGGGTTGGAAAGATCCCCTGGAGAAGAGCATGGCAACCCACTCCAGTGTTCTTGCCTGGAAAATCTCCATGAACAGAGGAGCCTGGCGGGCTGCATGCAGTTCATGGGGTTGCAAACAGTTAAGACACAACTGAGCAACTAAGCACATAGCAAATATATTTGTAACAGCACAGTCTACAATTTAGGCCACAATTACAACAAAATATTTTAAATTTATTGTACATTTACTATGTGAATGATACTGCTGGACAGTATATCTCTCTTTATAATTTTGTCACAGTTTAATAGGAAGATCAACACAAATTATTTATTCATTAATTAACATACACTGAGCAACGGTGGTGGTTTAGTTGCTAAGTCATGTCTGGCTCTTGCAATTCCTTGGACTGTAGCCCACCAGGCTCCTTCGTCCATGGGATTTCCCAGGCAAGAATACTGGTGTGGGTTGCCATTTCCTTCTCCAGGGATGTTCCTGACCCAGAAATCGAACCCTGGTCTCCTGCATTGCAGGCGGACTCCTGGTTTGCACGTGCATTCTTTATCAACTGAGCTGCGAGGGAAGCATGTATGTGTTTTGCAGATACAGAAACTAATAAAATATTGACCTCACCCTCACCATACAACCCTTTAATCCCACGATAGGCATATACCCAGAGGAAAAAAGAATTGAAAAAGACACATGTACCCCAATGTTCATTACAGCACTGTTTACAATAGGTAGGACATGTCCACAGGCTCTTGAATGGATAAGGAGGTTGTATACATACAATGTAATATTCAGTTCAGTTCAATCGCTCAGTCGTGTCTGACTCTTTGCGACCCCATGAATCGCAGCACGCCAGGCCTCCCTGTCCATCACCAGCTCCCGGAGTTCACTCAGACTCACGTCCATCGAGTCAGTGATGCAATCCAGCCATCTCATCCTCTGTCGTCCCCTTCTCCTCCTGCCCCCAATCCCTCCCAGCATCTACTCAGCTATTAAAAGGAATGCATTTGCGTCAGTTCTAATGAAGTAGATGAACCTAGAGCCTATTACACAGAGTGAAGCCAGAAAGAGAAAGACAAATACTGTGTATCAACACATACATATGCTCCTACATGCAAAGAAGACACAAAGAACAGATTTCTGGACTCGGTGGTAGAAGAAGAGGATAAGATGATTTGAGAGAATAGCATTGAAATGTATACATTACCATATGTAAAATAGATGGCCATTGGGAGTTTGACATATGGCACAGGCACCTAAAATCAGTGTTCTGCACCAACCTGGGGGGAGGGGTGGGGAGTGGGATGGGAGGTAGTTTCAGCATGGAGGGGACACATGTATGCTGCTGCTGCTGCTGCTGCTGCTGCTAAGTCACTTCAGTTGTGTCCGACTCTGTGCGACCCCATAGACGGCAGCCCAAGAGGCTCCCCCGTCCCTGGGATTCTCCAGGCAAGAACACTGGAGTGGGGTGCAATTGCCTTCTCCGGGACACATGTATACCTATGGCCAATTCATGCTGATGTATGGCAGAGGCCATCACAATACTGTAAAGTAATTATCCTCCAAATGAAACGTTTAAAAAAAATGAAAAAAGAGAATGTACCTTAGTGTTTGTTGTTTATTAAAATGAAATGTTTTTCTGTATCCCAGGCTGCCTGCTCCATAAATACTGCTTAAGAATGAAAAAAAAAAATTCCTAGTAGTTTTCAAGGGAGATCAACACTGATGTAAATATTCACTCATTTTTTCCTTCAATAAACATGTATCAATGATCTATCAAGAGCCAGTCTTCAAACCATGTTCAAGGAATAAAAAAATGGAAGGTCTAGGAAGAATTTTCACTCCTGGTATATGTAAAGTTGATCACAATAAACTATGGAAAATTCTTAAAGAGATGGGAATACCAGACTACCTAACCTGCCTCTTGAGAAACATGTATGCAGGTCAGGAAGCAACAGTTAGAACTGGACATGGAACAACAGACTGGTTCCAAATAGGAAAAGGAGTATGTCAGGGCTGTATATTGTCACCCTGCTTATTTAACTTATATGCAGAGGACATCATGCGAAATGCCAGGCTGGATGAAGCAACAAGCTGGAATTAAGACTGCCAGGAGAAACATCAATCACCTCAGATATGCAGATGAAACCATCCTTATGGCAGAAAGCGACAAAGAACTAAAGAGCCTCTTGATGAAAGTGAAAGAGGAGAGTGAAAAAGTTGGCTTAAAACTCGACATTCAGGAAGCTAAGATCATGGCATCTGGTCCCATCACTTCATGGCAAATAGATGGGGAAACAATGGAAACAGTGACAGACTTTATTTTCTTGGGCTCCAGAATCACTGCAGATGGTGACTGCAGCCATGATAAGTTATGACCAACCTCGATGGCACATTAAAAAGCAGAGACATTACTTTTCCCAACAAAGGTCTATATAGTCAAGGCTATGGTTTTTCCAGTGGTCATGTATGGATGTGAGAGTTGGACTATAAAGAAAGCTAAGCACCGAAGAATTGATGCTTTTGAACTGTGATGTTGGAGAAGACTCTTGAGAGTTCCTTGGACTGCAAAGAGATCAAACCAGTCAGTCCTAAAGGAAATCAATCCTGAATATTGATGCTGATGCTGAAGCTGAAGCTCTGATACTTCGGCCACCTGATGCGAAGAGCTGACTCATTTGAAAAGACCCTGATGCTGGGAAACGTTGAAGGCAGGAGGAAAAAGGGATGACAGAGGATGATATGGTTGGATGGCATCACTGACTCAATGGACATGAGTGAGAAAAATCTGGGAGTTGGTGATTGACAAGGAAGACTGGCATGCTGCAGTCCACGGGGTCACAAAGAGTCAGACGGGACCGAGTGACTGAACTGATATGTAAAGTCATGGACATAAGCAAGAATGTGATGAGATGATGTGTGCTATGTTAGAACAGCGAACTCAAGCCTACTTGTTCTTATTGTTATTTTTGCAACTTTACTATGTGTCATGCACCGTGCTAAGCATTTATGTATGTTGTGGCATTTAATCTTCACGCAATCCCATTGGATATGTCCTATTACTTACACAAATTTATAGATATAATTGAACCTTAGAGAAGTTGAGTATTTGCCCAAGTTCATTATGTTAAATTCAGTCATTGGGATTCCCACTTGCACCCTTTTGACTTTAATCTACTAATAGGGTAATGAGAAGGGAGCTTCTAGCTCTGTCAGTGGGGAGCGCAGAAGGTTTTCCAATAAGAAATGTCCTTGAGCTAAGTATGAATGGTGAACAGAATATGCAAGACAGACGAAGGAGCTGAGAAGGAGGGGGTAGTGGTGCCAAACCAGGCAGAAGAAACAATAAACACAGTTACAGAAACAGAAACAAGAGAAAATGTCACTAGTTGGGTGAAAAGAAGTTACTTTTCTTATGTCTAGTGTGTAGGATATACACAGAAGAATAATTGAGAAATTTTATTAAGAGATCTTAAATTTGAGACATCCTACAATATATCACCCAGGTAAGTAAATATTATCTCATTGAGTTTTTTTTTTTTAATACAATTGAAATAGGTTCTATTATTAATTCAAATTTTACATGTAAGAAAACCAAGGCTAAAGACATTAACTCGCATGAATAAACAACAGCGCTAGGATTGATGACCAGGTCTGTTGATGCCAGCACCTGAGATCTTCACGGACGTGAAGACCTGGAGCTGCATTACCAGGGGCTTCAGATTTATTTTTTCTACAGGCCATGAGGAGGCTGTTAATCAGCAAAGAATATTATCAGATTTCTATTTTAGTAAATCCCCTTGTTACAACGTGGAGGAGAGAGATGAGATTTGAGGCAGACGAGTTAGTTAAAAAGGTAAATTCAGTTTAGGTAAGAGGAAGTGAATATATAAACTGGGTCAGTGTCTATGTAGGTAAATGGGAAGGAAATAAATTCAAAATATTAAGGAGATCCACTCAGCAAAGCTAGTGGTACCTAAACAGACTTTAGGGGTAAGGCAAATAGAAGAGTTGAGAATAATTTCCAAATTTTAGCTTGGGCCACAAGAGATATGAAAACACTTTTTTTTTTTTTTTTTTTACTCTGACTGTGTTTATATGGCAAACAAAAGCATCATAAAAACAGCAAGAAAGATATAGAGAACATAATTAGTTACTGGGCTTCCCAGGTGGCTCAGTGGTAAAGAATCCACCCGCCAGTGCAAGAGAAACAGGAAACTTCCTGGGTCAGGAAGATCCCTGGGGGAAGGAAATGGCAACATGCTCCAGTATTCCTGCCTGGAAAATCCCATGGACAAAGGAGCCTGGGGGACTACAGTTCATGGGGTTGCAAAGAGTCGGACACGACTTAGTGACTCAGCATGTGCACACACACATCATCAGTTATTAGGTTTTTGTTTCCAAAACCTTAAGGGGCAATTACTGGAATGGAACACAGCAATGTTTTCTGTGATTGTGTGACTATAGCTAGATTCCCGGAGGCAGCGTAATCACAAAGAATCTAACGTGACAAGGCAACATCTCATGGAATAAACCTCTTCGTTCCTAACCTAATTGGTATCCCTATCTCTTCCTAAATATAGGCACATTTTGAATACAAAACAATTTAATGCTGGTGAACTTGGTTTTAATCAAATTCAGCTATAATTATTCAGATTCATAAAACACAATCAGGCAATGATTATTTACTTATTTAAAAACAAATTTTGCTGGAAAAAAAGAAAACAATAAAACTGCTTTTGTACAGGCCTTGCAGTATAATTATATGGATTTGAAATACAATATACCTCTAATGCTTACACACTGACACGTGCAATGTGCCTGATGATTTTCATATATTATTTCAATTATCACAACAATTCCATGAGTTGTACTATTATTACCTTTGTTATTTTAATGATAAAGAAACCAAGGCTTAGAAAATATATTTATCCAAAATAATTTCTGTAGAAGAATGAATACTCAAACTGCAACCCCTCTGCTCAAAAATGTACGTTGCCGTCACATAATCTTCACAGTTTTTCTTCTCGAGGTATTTTTATGATAAGGTGGCACACTAATAAAGAATCCACCTGCCAATGCAGGAGACACAGGCTGGGTTGAGAAGATCCTCTGGAACAGGAAACAGCAACCCACTCCAGTATTCTTGCCTGGAAATTTTCAGGGCAGAAGAGCCTGGTGGGCTACGGTCCATGCAGCCACAAAGAGTCAGACAGGACTGGGCACTCCACTCCACTCCACCAATCAAGGACACAGCAGTGGTGTTACAACTAGTTGGTTCAGAAATATGCAATATACTTGTTTTCCATTATAAAAAGCAATATGTTTAGTCATGTCATTTGACAGAAACATAATTACTCTTATACCAGTAATTTCTACAATGAATGACTTTGAAAATTCAATTGTTCACTTCAATTAGTTATCTTACTTAATGTCTATCATCAAAGAAACAGTATATGTCAGTATAACATTAAACATATTTCACTGAAATTCTTAATTACTCTAAATATGTCAGGGAATTCAATTTGCTTTTTAAAAAATACACAACACTGCTTAAATGGGGCTTCTTCGTGTAACTTACCCAAGAGAAGACCTAAAAATCTTATGAGGGCAGAGATTCACATAGTGAGATATAGATACTCCTTCAAAATTTTAAATTTATAATGTTTTTTCACATGAAAAAATTGATTCACTTACTGTTTCTTTTGTCAAATTACATGTTATGATTATCCTAAATACTTTACAAGTATGATCCCATTTACTCATCACAGCAAAACAATACAGAAGATTTTAAATTGAGTCCACAAATGAGGAAACTAAGGCTCAAAGAGATTAAGCTACTCTTTAGGTTACATAGCTATATGCAGCAAACACTGCAACCAGGTCATTTAGATGAAAAATAGAGTATACATATATTTTTAATTTTTAAGTAATTATGAAAGACAGTCTACATAATGTACTTTTAATTTAGAATCTATTTTCTCATATGTCATAGGTGTTTTTTTAGACTTTGCTCTAAATTCAATTGTTCTTTCATAGCATATACGTGAAGATGTACATCTGAAAAAAATTAAATGTCCTTTTAAAGTAATCACTAAGATATCTGGAATGAATGACATAAACAAGAACACCCTTTAAACGCCCACTGCTTTAAAAAACGAGGACACAGTTAATTTTCCAAGTCAACCGAAAATTTTTTGTTTTGCCATAATTCATCACTTTTGAATTCCTTTAGGGCATTTATAGGTACTCCTGAAAATACTCTGTATTCAAACATTAAAAATAGAATTTCATCTCCCCATATGCATACTACCGTATAGCCATCTCTCTTTGCAGCATTCCTCTTTTTATAACTCAGGATTTATAGACATCATATGGATAAAATCCCATAGTCAGGAGGCCATTACAAACTTTATTTTCTTGCCACCAACCTTTGTGTCCCACTCCCTACCTCCATTTCTTTCCCATCTCACTGCTAACCATTCAGAATTCTTAATCCCCTGCAGGACTCAGGTGTATAACCTGGATTTCTTCTTGGAAAAGTGCCAATGGATAGAAGTTAGAGGCAGGCAGCTTGATTTGATGAAGAGTCAGAGATCTGGGCTTTGTTCTTGTCAAGTGTCAGGGCTTGGACACGTCCTAAATCTCTCCAAACGTTTGTGGCTAGAGACATGCTTCATTTGAAGAGACAGCGTAAGGCTTTCCAATAATGTTAATAAAATATCAGATGCACAGGGGGATTTAATAATTGGTGGCTTTAATTTAATTGCTATTAATATAAGGAAACCCCTTCCAATAATCAGACTTGGGCAACAACATGATAAACTAACTGGTAAGGAGAGATGAACTTGCTATCACCAAAAGGTCCTTAGAAGAGTTTAGACAATGAACAATCCTAGACTTAAGTAAAATAGTCAGCTTAGTTTAGTCACTCAGTTGTGTCCAACTCTGCAAGCCCATGGACTACAGCATGCCAGGCTTCCTGGAGCCTGCTCAAACTCATGTCCATCGAATCGGTGATGCCATCCAACCATCTCATCCTCTGTCATTCCCTTCTCCTCCCGCCTTCAATCTTTCCCAGTATCAGGGTCTTTTCTAATGAGTCAGTTCTTCACATTAGGTGACCAAAGTATTGGAGTTTCAGCTTCAGCATCAGTCCTTCCAATGAATATTCAGGATTGATTTCCTTTAGGATGGACTGGTTGGATCTCCTTGCAGGCAAAGGGACTCACAAGAGTCTTCTAAAAAGCATCAATTCTTCTGCATTCAGCTTTCTTTATACTCAACTCTCATATCCATACATGACTACTGGAAAAACCATAGACTTGACTAAACGGACCTTTGTTGGCAAAGTAATGTCTCTGCTTTTGAATATGCTTTTTTTCCAAGAAGCAAGGGGCTTTTAATTTCATGGCTGCAGTCACCATCTGCAGTGATTCTGGAGCCCAAGAAAATAAAGTCAGTCACTGTTTCCCCATCTATTTGCCATGAAGTGATGGGACTGGATGCCATGACCGTAGTTTTCTAAATGTTGAGTTTTAAGCCAACTTTTTCACTCTCCTCTTTTACTTTCATCTAGAGGCTCTTTAGTTCTTTGTTGCTTTCTGCCATAAGGGTGGTGTCATCTGCATATCAGAAGTTATTGATATTTCTCCTGGAATTCTTAATTGCAGCTTGTGCTTCATCCAGCCCAGCATTTCTCATGATGTACTCTGCATATAAATTAAATAAGCAGGGTGACAATATACAGCCTTGACGTACTCCTTTCCCGATTTGGAACCAGTCTGTTGATCCATGTCTAACTGGACAAGCAAAATATGGGATGATCATGGGGATTCTTCTAATTCAAATACTTTTGAAGTACTCTTATCTGATCTGGTCCCAACCTAGAGCTCTGGTGTTTAGCTTAGAGTGAGGTTATTGAAAAGGGGCTTTCATACAGAATGGCTTCCAGAGTTCAGCAGAGCAAGTTTTATACATTCATGACAGTGGTTAATGGGCTACGTTAGAGAAGGTGCATGAATTTGAATCTAAGCATATGTGGGTCAAATGTGGGCTTTACTATACTATTAGTATGACAGGAAGAAATTTACTTAACTCATCTGAACTTATTTCCTCGTCTTTAAAATGGGCTGATACCTATATATTCACTTAGAATATAAAAAATTAAGGTATATAAAACACTTGGGATGGTTCTTTACATATAGTAGATACATAATAAACATTACTTTTCTTCCTTTACTTTCTTTGCTATTAGTTAAGTGTCTCTTAAACCAGCAAGAGGAACTTGAAGTTGGTAAAACCTCATAATATTTATTGAAAACATTACTTTATAACCAACTATGTCATTTTAACATGATACTGTATAGTGTAAAGATATTTATCTTATTCATTACAGCTTCCAGAGAAAATAATTACTTAAGATATTTTGAAGTACAATGAAATAATAGGAGTATCCAGTGGAACCATTCTCAGAATACATAAATTGTAAGTACAACCAGCAAAAAAGGCAACAACAACAAAAATCTGCCTTCATTATCATGAGCACTATATAAAAATGAACTGGTATTGAGACATTCTGAGAATTCTTTTTAATGAGAGAATACAATTATTCTGTGAGAAAAGCTGACCAAATAAAGCTAACTGAAATAAGAGGATGCAAATTTCCACAGAATCAGATTTCATGTGAATTTCAGATCAGTAACAATACCGCCTGGTAACATTATTTATAAGCTCAGATCATTTAACTAAAATAACATTTGCAGTAACCTGCAAGATTGGAATTAGTAGCCCACACGGCAATGGAGAAAACAGACACTGATTGGTTTGAGGCCTTGTTCCAGATCACGCAGTGAGTAGAAACGGTATTGGAATTGGAATCTTGGTCTGCTTTAATCCAGGGCCTCCTCTGTATTTGCATCGTGAATGACTGCAGAAGACGCACTGGATAACGTGACCAAGGACAGGCAGAGGCACCCACGCTAGCAGCCGGCGCTGGCTACCCTGACTCCTGGCCCAGCCCCGCGCCTGCCGGCAGCCCGGCAGCACAGCGCGCCATCCCGCCCCGGGCTCCCACTTAGACTTCCGCCAAGACATGTGTGTCAGCCCTGGATCCTGGACAGGCTCCAGTTCCTGCTTCCCATTCTGGCTCTCAAGCTGCAGAACAAAATGCCATGCGTGAGACCAGTCACTGGGCTGGGGCACACCACACACCTGGGTACTGCCACCCGGGTGGGGCTGTCTTGCCTTTCTCCTGGACCCACTGCTGATCATGGTGGGTCTAGACCTTTATCTCACTCTTCACGGGCCCTTGTTCCCAAACCCCTTTTCTTACTCCCAACATATTGTTTTCCATTTTCTTTAAGAGGCAGAATTCCAAGAGGAGAGAAACACTGTCTTGTCTTATTTTCATGTCTGCCTGATTTGAATCTCAGCTTTTCCCCTTATTTGCTGGTAATGTTGGTCAAATCACTTTATCTCTATGTACTCAGGCTTCAATTTTTTTAACATGAGAATCATGACATTTGCTTTCAAGAGTTAATGTGAAGAACAATGTGTTTAGCATAATACCTTGCTCAAAAGAGCTCTTAGGCCTATAATTATTATTATTGTTATAATATGTATGTTAGGTCCTATGCCCTCTTTCCTACCCTGCTCATCTCCTCTGGAACTTGTTTCCTTAAGTCAATACTCTACTCTTTAGGACAGTTAGAACTGGGAGGAAGTTAAGAGGTGTTTGAACCATCTCCATCTCTCTTTTACTTTTTACTGATAAGCAGCATGATGAAGCCCAGAAAATAGAAGGGATGTATTCATAGCAAAGCTGGTTTGGGAATTTAAGGCTTACGATTCCTAACACTGGGCAGTTTCCTTTACCCCCAACTCCCAGTGGCTTCTTTGTCGTCTCTTTCTGCAGCACTGCCTAGGAGCCTCAGCAGAGCTTTCACTAGGACTTCCAGACCCCTCCAGATCGCATCCTATGGTCTCCCTGCCTTTTCTTAGGATTTCCTCAAATAATACACAGCTGTGCTCCGCCTTCCCCTATCCTCCCCCAAACCACCTACAATTGAGCTTTCAACCTGCTGTCTTGACTGAAATGACCAAATCCCAGTTTTTGTCAATAAGTTTTCTCCTCTTCCAGGCCATACGTTTGCTTTGTTCATTGTGATGACCCACATGCCCAACACAGCATCGAATGAGGAATAAAGTATTCAATACATGCGACATTTGTAACATTGGCTCCCCTACTCTCCACATCCTCTCCTCACTTTGCTGCCGCGGTACTAAATCTCTTAGTCTTCTTTACTCGCTTCTTGTACTCACCACCTCTCATTGCAGAGATTTTAAAGCTTCAATCAGGTAGGCCCCATACCCGAATGACGTTTGGGTCAGCCCAGTAATTCTCTCCGTGCATTCCCCATTCTCATGGCATGAACAGTTTCTGACTCTCACATCTGTGTGGACGCGCACTGGCTTCAGTGGCACTGTGACTGGTTGGCCTTCACCATCCTGGATGGCTGGGTGCCACCTCCAACCTAATGCGGATGTGCAAATAAATTCAAATTCCCCCTCACTCCTAATTTCACTGGATCTATTGCCATTAACCCCATTTCCCAGAATTCCAGGCTTAAAACGTGGAAATGTCCTTTGACTCTCTCCTTGTCTTCACTTCCCTTTTCTCTTTATCTGGCTCTAAGCTTGAGAGCAGATGACACCCCCCTTATGGCAGAAAGTGAAGAGGAACTGAAAAGCCTCTTGATGAAAGTGAAAGAGGAGAGTGAAAAAGTTGGCTTAACGCTCAACATTCAGAAAACGAAGATCATAGCATCTGGTCCCATCACTTCATGGGAAATAGATGGGGAAACAGTAGAAACAGTGTCAGACTTTATTGTGGGGGGCTCCAAAATCACTGCTGATGGTGAATGCAGCCATGAAATGAAAAGACGCTTACTCCTTGGAAGAAAAGTTTTGACCAACCTAGATAGCATATTCAAAAGCAGAGACATTACTTTGCCAACAAAGGTCTGTCTGGTCAAGGCTGTGGTTTTTCCAGTGGTCATATATGGATGTGAGAGTTGGACTGTGAAGAAAGCTGAATGCTGAAGAATTGATGCTTTTGAACTGTGGTGTTGGGGAAACTCTCGAGTGTCCCTTGGACTGCAAGGAGATCCAACCAGTCCATTCTAAAGGAGATCAGCCCCGGGTGTTCTTTGGAAGAACTGATGCTAAAGCTGAAACTCCAGTACTTTGACCATCTCATGCGAAGAGTTGACTCATTGGAAAAGACTCTGATGATGGGAGGGATTGGGAGCAGGAGGAGAAGGGGATGACAGAGGATGAGATGGCTGGATGGCATCACCGACTCGATGGACGTGAGTCTGAGTGAACTGCGGGAGATGGTGATGGACAGGGAGGCTGGCGTGCTGCGATTCATGGGGTCGCAGAGTCGGACACGACTGAGCGACTGAACTGAACTGAACTGAAGCTTGATGATCCCCTCAGGCATTTCCTTTGCCTCAGCCTCCACCCACAGCCATTCTCCTTGACCTTCCTAATTCTAATTCATCCTTCCCATACATTATTCCCTCAGTGAAACCTCCCATGAACTCAGTTTAAACCGGACTTTGTATAATTTCCTCTTATGTCTTTTCCTTCTTTTTCATTATTATTTTATACATATTTGCTTAGTCATCTGATTAAAACTTCCAAGAAGGAGACACCATCTCTCTTTGGTATCTCTTTTTTCTTCATCATTGCCTTCTCAAAGCCTCACAAATCTTCTGTCACATGCAAAGATCTCCACATGCTCATTAAATAGGAAATTAATAATTATTTCTTAAGAATTTTTCCCAAAGAACTTTCACACCTGTTTTCATTTGGTCCTCATAGTATCATTGAAGCAGGGATGTTTTACATTAGATTTCTAAAGAGTGTCACCAAAAAAATGCTTTAAAAAATGTTTACACACATAAAGGGGGCTTCCTTTATTTGAGGGGAAAAAAGGTGCCTGAGTAGAACCTACAATTTCCTTATTATACCAGATGAATGAGGTGTTTCTATGCTTAGATTAATTGAGTCATCCTTCTTTTAAAAATGAATGTGCCATCATTACAAGAAAGACTCTAAGGAGCCACAGCTCATGAATCATGGTTTCAATTGCGTCCTTGTAGTAGGCTGACTCAGTTTCTCCGAAGAAAACCCTCCGATGCTGACTTGCTCTAAATCACTGACTTTTCTTACTTCAAATTAGATTTAAACAAAACCGTAAGAAATTGAAGAATATGGTTTCTATCCAGATAGACGGGGTGCTGAAGCAAGTGGTTCATCTCGTGGAAAAAGCAGGTATTTAACATTCATGTTTGCAAGGGTCAAGAAACTGTCGCAATCCCTTCTCCCCTGAGAAAGACAAACAAAGCTTAGTCCTATAAAATCTCCCACCCTAAATTATACTTTTGTCAAAACATTAACATACAATGGGATACTCAAGAGCCAGGGTTAGAGAAAAAGTGGTTTGGGCATACAAATGAGGATACCATAAGCAAATTAGCCAAGTCTTCAAGTTGGAGATATTCTCAGTTACAATGTTGAAAAAGAAAATGAAAATAGCTTTGGGGCCATGAAGGTCCATAACAGCCATATTTGTTGGTCTCATAAACTTAAAAGTAGATTATAAAATGATGCCACATGTATTCAGTTGTGCAATGTTATTTATTTATTTATTTTGGTGTAATCTATTCCCTTGAACAACACTTTTCACATTGTTTTCTCCTCTGCATTATGTAACAGTCACACTATTAGTCAACATTTCTTAGCATATACCATACTAACTGCTGCTACTGCTGCTGCTAAGTCGCTTCAGTCGTGTCCGACTCTGTGTGACCCCATAGATGGCAGCCCACCAGGCTCCTTCATCCCTTGGATTTTCCAGGCAAGAACACTGGAGTGGGTTGCCATTTCCTTCTCCAATGCAGGAAAGTGAAAAGTGAAAGTGAAGTCGCTCAGTCATGTCCCACTCTTTGTGACCCCATGGACTGCAGCCTACCAGGCTCCTCTGCCCATGGGGTTTTCCAGGCAAGAGTACTGGAGTGGGTTGCCATTTCCTTCTCCAACCATACTAACTACTAATATATTTAATTTATAATCTCATTTAATTCTTATAATATGTGTTCAAATAAGTCACTAGTATCTCCATTTGGCACCTGCAAACTAGCCTTCAGAAATATTAAACATCTTGCCCATTTTCCTAATATCAATAAATGATGGAAGCCGAGTTCTCAATCCAGATCTTCTGAATTTGCAAATTCACCTCTTCACTGCTATGATACAGTATCTCTGCAAGTGCCAGTTCTTATGGCATAAAGTGTCTAGACTTGTGTCCTGCAAAGTATATTTAGGAAAAGAAGCAACGCTTCAGAGTACAGTTTTCAGAGTTAGACCTGGGTTTGAAGCCTAGCTTAGCCTATTTCTCTCCTTAAATCTGTGGAAAGTTATTTCTTTGTATCCAATTATTTACTGATAAAGTGGGACTACTATTTCGACAGTCATTCCTTCATTTATACAGAGAATATTAACCAACATCTCCTGTGTGCCAGGTATCATGCTGGATGGTAGGAACAGAGTGATACATGAGTAGAAGAGGCCCATGGCCCTCACAGAGTGTGCAAGCTAGATTTCCAGAATTCATACCAGTATAAAGATTTTAAAACATGGAGCATTTTAATATTCAAATGGTTTAACCGCTGCTGAGCAAAGCCCTTCCTAATTAATTAGTTAATTTTCCTCTTCTTGAATGGCTCTTCTGTGCAGAAGCCCTGCTTACCATAAATCTATAGGTAATGACTCATTTACATATGCATCTGTTTAAGCAGGCACGCGAGCATGCACACGTGTGCACAAACTCACATCTAGAAAATATCCGAGGTGGCCTGCGAGTTAAATTAAGAACTTCTTAGCTGGTTGCCCTTAGCAACAGTCTTCAGCAGCTCTGCCTAGTTGGCCAGAACAATTCCTTAAAGGGAATGAAGCATTCAAAGCGATTCAGCTAATAAATGGAAGATAAACTACCTTTAACTAGACTTCATTCAGGAGGATGGACACAGGGGTTGACAATTCTGCTTTAGTTGGGATGGAGAAAACACTGGTGCTGAGAAGCTGGCCACACAGAGGGAACATTTCCAGTGATCTCCTTTCCCAGAGCACCAAGACTGCCAGACCCCATGGCAGCACTGAAGCCAGGCCTCATGCCCAAAAAGGACAGGACCAGGTCATCTCAAAGGCCCTGTGACCAATCATTCAATTCTAGTAAAGACAACAGACAGACTCTGGATTCTGAGGCTGTCAGAGAGATGAAAACTGGTGTCAGTTTATAAGCAACAAAAGCAAAAACAAATCCCTTCCAGCTGTTAGGAAATGGTAAATTGTTATAAGATGGATTCCAACTACCTCACAAAATAAATTTACCGTGGGATGTTATGTTTACAGTCATTCATTTCTGCATCCATTTCCTTACCAAGTACTTTTCAACTAACTTCTTGCTGTCGGTGTTAGAAAATGAGATTTATTTATTTGTTCATTCAACTTATATTAGTTGAGTACCTCATTTTCCCCTGAAATGGAGTTCAGTAGAAATTATATGCAGCTAAAAATACCCTAAAAATAAAATATGATGGATGTCATTTTGAGAGAAGTGAGAAAAGCTTTAACAAAACTAGGACACATCCTTCCTCTTTGAAATTAATAGTAGCTCTCTTTACTAAAAAATTCAACATGAAGATTACATAAACCATTTATTCCATAAACATATATTGAGCATTTAGTATATGCTACAAGCACCATACTACTGTCTAAGTGTTCCAAATGTTAAGCCCCAGTCTCTGACACCTTGTGGTATTTACAGCCTTGTGACAATTCAGCTCAATATGGTAGAAAGAAATTCACAACTCCATGGGAGCAGACAGATGATGTGCTGGCCAGGAATATTTTCCACAAGAGATGACACAAGAGTCCTGAGGATAAGGAGGGATTAGCCATGCTATTAAAATTTATTTGATCTCCTCCCCACTTAGAACCCATACCATTGTAAGGCACTGGATAAGTATAGAAGATGATAAATATTTAATTTACTTACAAAATAAACTAACAATGTTCTTCCTGGGCAGGGAAGTAGAATGTTTATATGCAATCATTAAATAGCAGTACAAGATGCTAGATGATTCATAGTCAACAGCAGGTATAAAGTGACTTGAGAGCTCTGAATTGCCAGCCTGCATGCAAGGCACAAATTTCAAACTGTTCAAAACTTTAGGATTATTCACTTGAAGGTAAGCAACTGAAGACATGGGCTTCCCGGGTTGCTCAGAGGTAAATAATCTGCCTGCCAATGCAGGAGACACAGGTCTGATGCCTGGGTCAGGAAGATCTCCTGGAGAAAGAAATGGCAACCTACTCTAGTACTCTTGACTGTGACTGGGAAATCCCATAAACATAACAGCCTGGCAGGCTATAACCCATGGGGTCACAAAAGAGTCAGACCTGACTTAGCAATTAAACAACAATACAACTGTAGACACACCATGTGAACCATTTCACTAATAGCTTCTGAATGGCATATTGGAGTACCTTAATAAGTTCACTACAGCTTAACAGGAATTAGATTAAAAGAGTGGAACTGAATCTGTGACTGCTAACAAACGATCTTCAGAACTATCATCTATGAGGCACAACATCAAATTCTTAACATTAATACTCTGAGACTGACTAAACTAATTTTGGCAAATCTTCCTTCCCAGATAGGAAGTAATCTTGATACGTACCTAGTTAAAAAAAAAAAAAAAGCTGAACCTCTGTAAATCTATTTCAATCCATTCATTATCTCTTCATTTGCTCAAATTTGGTTGCATTGAAACTGAAGTTGCTACACAGTTCTCCTAAACTGTTTCAGAGAGAAATGACGTGAAATAAAATGTCATCAATTAAATGCAAAGAGGACACATTAACCAACAACCGCAAAAGAAACATTAAGGTTTGCCAGGTAGATCTCTTCTCTAAGGATGTATATAAAAGAGACTTCTATACTGATGCCAGTTGCTCATTCAAATTCAGAACACCTCGCTGTGCTAGAGTAAAATAAAACAGCTAAGGTTGCCCTTTTGGGTCATAAAATTTAAGAATTATCTTCCATATGAGTGGAATGAAAAATATGCACATGGGTCTGGCAACATCTAAAAATCAGCTAAGCCTACAAATACGGTCATGCAAGCAAATGTTTAGATTTTGGGTTTTTTGTTCATAGAAAGTTGGTTTATCTGAAATCAACTTTTGAAGCCATTTTTCTTTGCTTCCTTAGAACTCAAAAAGGCTACCACCTAGACTATCTTTACATGGAGATGAAGCTTTTCATCTTTCAAGGATATTACTGCATCTAGAAATCCCTATAACAGAAGTAGCAGAGCTTTGACACATGCATATTTTTGTTGAGTTTCTTGGCTTAACATTGAAAGTATCTGATAACGGAACTATACTTGAAACTGATCTAACTGCAAGTAGGAAGGTGTGATGGGCTTCCTTTATAGCTCAGTTGGTAAAGAATCCACCTGCAATGCGGGAGACCTGGGTTCAATCCCTGGGTTGGGAAAATCCCCTGGAGAAAGGAAAGGCTACCCACTTCAGTATTCTGGCCTGGAGAATTCCATGGACTGTATAGTCCATGGGGTCACAAAGAGTTGGAAACAACTGAATGACTTAAAAATAAAAATATAAAAAAAGAGGAAGGTATGATAACACAGCCCTGGAATTCTTAATGGGAAATTAAAAAAAAAAAAAAAGAACCAGCAATGTCTTCATTTAGCTTATCTATATACCCTCACTTCCACCTATTCCAGGAGTATAAAACATATTGCATTTCCAGGCTAGGGGCTACCTACAAGAGGTTAGAAATCACAGGAGGTAAGGGACAATTATCTGAAAGTCACTCAACTCTACTGTCCTTACTGTCTAAAATCCTTCCCTGTCTTCACGGCACAGAGACAATTTTCTTTACTTGGTACATATTTGCTGAGTTCATGTACCATACATCTCAGCCCTTCAAGATTCAATGTAGGTGACACATACTCATTTTGATCATATAAATGGCTTTCAGGGACAAGCACCAGTTCTGCCCTCTGCTCTTGGCAGGATCCCAGAAATATCTTAGTTGAATGCTTTGGAAGCATGGTCAGTCCCTAGGAAATGCTTAGGGAGAGACAAACAAAGAAAAGAGAGTTTTTCCCTGGGCTTGCGACCAGAAACCCGGGCTTAAATCCCAGGACCACCACTACGTACTTTGTGACTCTGGGCAAGGCACAGTGTCATTTAGGAAGTATAAATATGAAAGAGACTAAAAGAATCCCCAGTCCATTTTCAATAAGTTATCTGATCACCTGAATTTTATCTTGGTGATATTATTATCACCTGAATAATATCTTGGAAAAAATCTCCAGCCAGAGACTTGAACATCTGTAGTGAAAAAATTTTAAACTCCATATGCTTCAGTTTCCTCCTCTATGAATTATCAGCTTCATACAGCTGCTATATTGAGAAATAAAAGATAACTCATTTCAGAATTCTGTCCCCATAATGATGATTACTCTTACTTTGAAATATGAATAAGGCCAAGGTTAAAGTTTCTTTCTAAATAGTCAGATAAAACCATTACAAATAGTAAGACTGGCACAGAGCAAGCAAGTACACAGTCCCCATTTCCATCCTCTTAAACCCTCTGACCATCTTCATCTGAGAACTTTATTGGAATTCAACTTAGTACTTTAACGGAAGAACAAGGTGCAGTTTGCGTAGCCCTGGTTTCCTATTTCTCTACATTTTTTTTTTTTCCATTGCCAACTTTTCAAGATAAAGACTCAAAACCCCAGAGCTCTGGAGAGTGCCTGATCTCCCTTCAGCCAAAACAGGCATCCGGTTACTACAATAAATGAGATTATAGCTTCCCTACTCATACTGCTGTAGATAAGAACCTGTCAGCATTTTCATTATAAAACCTTTTTCTTCCCTCTGGCTTGAGAGACCAACCATAGCAATTTGCTGAGGAAATAGCTCCAGCAAAGGGCAATGCACAAGGCTCAAGCACAGAGAGAAAATGTTTTCATTCTACAGAACTCAAGGAAGGTTTATTTGGGAATCAGGCAGGCTGCAGAATTCCAAGGAGCCTTCCTCCTGATGGTCATTTGGTCTTTTAAAGAAAGAAAATATGGTTTATTGGTACATAAAGCAAAACTTTCTTAGGCAGTAAATGTTAGGAACAGGGTTATCTACTTAATACTTTCAAGCACCAATATCTCACGGAGCAACAGCTATGAGAACACGCACACATTATCCAATCTGTGCTCACATGGAAGGGCCTTTGGGGGTTGGGAACAGTCTCTCACAGACTCTCTGAGGTAAAAACATGGAAGGAAGGTTATGCCAGAACTACTTCTCACAGGAGAAAATGGATTATGCATGTTATAATACACTAGAGATGATAAACAAAATCTTCCTAGAAAAAAATGATGGCACAGTGGACACTCACTAAGTGAGCTGATTATAGCTCATATCTCTTCTGGCTTACACAGTAAGTATTTCTTTCCTTTTCTTGAATCCTAGATGTAAGAGTGAAAAAGCCCCTTTCTAGGCTTTTCACACTATGCTCATATGAACAAAAGTGAGATGGGAAGGGATGGCATCTTCCCAAGGAAAGGAACAAAACTAACATCTGAAACTGAAATATGTTGTTGTTCAGCTGTTAAGTCATGTTCAACTCTTTGCTCCTCTGTCCTCCACTATCTCCCGGAGTTTGCTCAAACTCATGCCCACTGAGTCAGTGATGCTATCTAACCATCTCATCCTCTGCTGCCCGCTTCTCCTTTTGTCTCCAATCCTTCCCATGAACAGGGTCTTTTCCAATAAGCCAGCTCTTCACATCAGGAGGTCAAAGTATTGGAGTTTCAGCTTCAGCATCAGCCCTTTCCATTAATATTTAGAGTTATTTCCTTTAGGATTGATGGGTTTGATCTCCTTGCTGTTCAAAGGGACTCTCAAGAGTCTTCTCCAGCACCACAATTTAGAGCATCAGTTCTTTGCAGCTCAGCCTTCTTTATGGTCTGACTCTCACAGCTGTACATGACTACCAGAAAAACCATAGTTTTGATTAAATAGACCTTTGTTGGTAAAGCACACATCTATTCAATGGCTACGATATGCCAGGAATATTAATTGCTTTCTCATTTGACTGGTATAACGAACTCATTAAATAGATCATCTCCATTGCATAGATGAGGAAATGAAAGCTCAGAGAACTGAAGGAGTTTCCCCAGCATCACAAAGCTAAAGGTCCAATCACAGGACACCTTCAAATATCAATCTCTACACTCAGAATGTACTTCCTACATCTGTTTGCCTCCCCAAGGGCACACTCAGGTTTAACTCACCCAGATTTAGCTTATCTCTCTGCTTTACCCAGAGGACAGGATAGGCATTACTTTGCCCACAAAGATCCGTCTAGTCAAAGCTATGGTTTTCATGTATAGATAACATCATGTATGGTCATCATGTATAGATGTGAGAGCTGGCCCATAAAGAAAGCTGAGTGCAGAAGAGTTGATGCTTTTGAACTGTGGTGTTGGAGAAAACTCTTGAGAGTCCCTTTGTCTGCAAGGAGATCCAACCAGTCCATCCTAAAGAAAATCAGTCCTGAATATTCATTGGAAGGACTGATACTAAAGCTGAAACTCCAGCACTTTGGCCCCTGATTTGAAGAACTGACTCACTGGAAAAGACCCTGATGCTGGGAAAGACTGAAGGTGGGAGGAGAAGGGGACGACAGAGGATGAGATGGCTGGATGGCATCACTGACTCGATGGACATGAGTTTGAGCGAGCTCCAGGATTTGGTGATGGACAGGGAAGTCTGGCGTGCTGCAGTCCGTGGGGTTGCAGAGTCAGACACGACTGAGCGACTGAACTGAACTGAGAATAGGATCTAGTCTAATGTGCTTCCCCCCGCTTCCTCTTCCTTTCTCCTTTCTCCCACCCAGGGAGAAGGTACACCTTCAATGTCACATCAGTATCTTCTGTTGTCACGTTCTTTCAACACCACCAAAGAAGAGCTAGATCACAGATATCAGTAGTAGACTTGAGTTCAAAGCCAATTATTATCTCCAAAAAAGTCTTTTCTAATGTCCCAAAGGTAATCATTGATTTGTTGGTCCTCTCAGACAACCTCATTGTCTGTAGTAGGGTTTCCTGCTGAGGTATGAAAGTGCTTTTAAAATATAAATGATTTTGTGGATCCTCATTTGATATTAGTTGTACATATGAAGAGATGATATCACACAGGGATTAATGGTTTTCTTCATAGAGCTATTTTGAGTAGCATGTGAGTTTATTTATGTGAAGTCCTTAGAACAGAACCTTGTGCATCAACATTCAATAAGACCTAACCCAAACTTCTGTGTTTATTGGGCTTCCCGGTGGCTTTTTCTGTGGCGTTCCCTTGTTTTTTCTGTGTCTGTTTCTTAGTGCTGGTTCAGTAGTCAAACCAAAAGCATCTCAAGGCAGCAACTATATCTTACTGTGTTTGAGTAACCATGAGGTACCCACTAGAATGCTAAATATAATAGGGAGGAGAGAAGTAGTTACTGATTCTGGACAGATGTACCTACCTCTCCTCAAAAATGGAGATTTTTGCAAAACATAAAGAGAATAGTTGGAGACACAATTCCAAGGGGAAAATCAAAGTCTTCTAATCTTAGACAGTAAACCAATATACATGCTAGTAGCTACCCACCATATTTTTGAAAGCTTATGAATGTGATATCATGAATTACCATTTAATGCTATCATTATTTGAGATATAATGCAGTGATATTAACTCCTGGTTGGTTTAGTCTACACTGTGGATATTAAGGCATTCAGAGTACATCAGACAGCATATTAGAGATTATGACTATTCTCGGTGTGCTCACTCATCAGATAAAATGCTTTAAATCACCTCAGAAACTTGGATAAAATTTTGATAAAGATAAGGAACATCATCAAAAATAACATATTTTATGTTAGGAGTTACACACACATACACAAAAATGATGCTTAGAAATATTATGCTACTTATGAGGTTTCTAGAAGCTATAATTTAGGGAAATGTTCTTACTCCATTTGACCCACTCATTTAAATTTTCATAGGAAAAATTATTACTGAGTATTTAATCATCACTGCAATGTAAAATGTGTCCATAAGGCTAAAAAGAACATTCATATAGGCAAATAAGGATGGAAAAATTATAAAAGGAGCATTGAATGATTTCTACTGTAATACATCTAGAGTTAAAATCTGTGATTTATAATGAAATAAATCCATGATCTTCTGAGAAAAAGGCTTAAATGCAACAACATCCTCTTGGCATGTTATATTTATAATCTATTAGGTCCTCCATAACTTACTAAACAAGAATGGCTTACTAGTGGTGACATGTCTAGGCATCTCACCCTAGACAGCAGGCATATCAGTCAGAGTTCTGAGAGACAGAGAGAAAGAGATTGACTATAGGGAATCAGCTAATTTGATTATGGAGGACGAGAAGTCCCGAGATGTGTAGCTGGCAAGCTGGAGACCAAGGAGAGCCAACATGTAGTGCTAGTCCAAGTTTGAAGCCCTGAGAACCAATGGTGAGGAGAGTCAGTGGTGCAAGTTCTAACCTAAAAGCCAGCAGACCTGAAACTCAAGAACTGAAATTTCATTGTGAGACCCAAGGTCAGAGCAGACTGATATCCCAGGTCAAAGCAGTCAAGTAAAAGAAGTTTCTTCTTGCTCAGCCCTTTTGTTATATTCAGATGTTCAGCTGATTGATGAGACCCACTCACCCACTTTAAGAAGCCCAATCTGCTTCATTCAGTCTAAAGATTCAAATGTTAATCTCACCCAGAAACACCCTCACAGAAACACCCAGAATAACAACTGGCCAAATGCCTAGGCAGTTCATCCTGGCCCACTCAAGTTCATACATAAAATTAACCATCATACTGGGGTAACACGTTGAGTAATGCCTAGTCTATGTTTCAGGGAACAAAAGTTCTAGGAAGTCTGAAAGCACCACAGGTTCTCAGAGGCAAACTACTAAAGAAAAACGAGAAATGAAATAACAAAACACACACCACTTATTTTTCAACAAACTCATTCAGTAAATCTTTACAAGGACCCACATAATTCTCCCAATCATTCAACAAATATATATTGACTGCCTTGTATGGAATAGGCACAGGTCTATTTACTGGATCTTTTAGGTAGTATACTAAATAAATAGGATATGGCCCCTTCCCCACGGAGCTCGTGGTTCAGATAGACAAATAGGATAGGTAAACTAAATTTGCAACTGAACATTAAAGTTAAGATTCAAGTATTAAGTACTGGAGGCTGAAGGAATCCAGTGGTAATTTAATCCAGAAGGGACTGGAGATGGTTTTACCACATGGACTTCGGAACTTTACTTGAATATCCCTAAGTGACTAAAAGGTAAAAGGCTTCATAACAAACATAAAGAATAAGTCTGAGATTTTGCAAGATCTTCTAAATTCTATGATTCAAAATTCCTTTTTGCTAACATATTTTAGTGACTGCATAACTTTAGTCCTCTTTGTCTTTTGTTATTTAGAGTTTCTTTCCCCAAACGACTGCTAAAAAATAAAATTTGAAAAGGACCTTGAACTGGCAAGTATACTTTGTCAAATAGGACACAAGGCCTATGCAACCTGCTTCTTTGGGACAGGCAGGACCTCTTTCATTCATTAGCTCATTTTTCATTTTCTCTTTCTGGGTCAGATTTAATCTAGGTTTTTGTGGGGGTTTTTTTCTTGGTGTGAATTATATAAACTTCTTGATTCTGCCTTTTGTGGCATTAAAACACTTTAACAATGTGTTTAAAGTACTCCTTATGTGCTCTTGAGTGAATTTCAAAGTGCTTGATTGAAGAACACTGTTCAGTTGACTATTAACAGTCTCCAAATTTTTCCCCAGTCGCAAAATAGCCTTAATGAAACAGGAGACAAAAATATGTACTGAATATTTACCACATTCGAGGCATTGTGCTAAATGTTTTCACATGTGATATATCACTTAAACCTTAAGGCAGTCCTGTAAATAAGGTGTTATTTTTTTCTGCTTTTTACAGATAAAACTTGTCAATTTCTCTTCTCTCACCTTCATTCTCAGAACTTCTAGTTTGTAGTTGGAGGTCATGGCATATAAACATAACACTGAGTTAGAAATTAGGAGACCCGGTTTCCAGCTGTGGCTCTGCGACACAGTGCGTGATCATCAGAAAGTCACCTCCTAGATACGTCAGTAACCTTATGTGGGAAATGAGAACATGAAAACTATAGGATATGGTATATCAGATCACACTCCTCTCAAAAAAAAGAAAAAGCATTTATCATAAAGCTGAATCTTCTTACAGATTAAGAAGAAATGAAAATTTTTGCAAATTGACTCCTAACATATAAGTCCTAAGAGGAAGTTGCCATTTGAAAGAGCCCCATAGTTAATTCTGGAAATGAGTGTATGTATGAACTATTTGGGCTCAAATTTTGGATCTGTTACTTGAAAGCTATGTGACTTCAGGTAAGTTACTTAAACTCTGTATGCCTCAGTTTCCCCATGTCTAACACAGAGGTGACTCTTATAACACATTTCTGAAGATTATAATGAGAATTAAATGAGTTGACTTTTGCAAAGCATACATAACAGGATCTGAAACGTCTGCTGAGACAGGGATGAACACCTTAACTGTGCAAATAGCTGTTAACTTGATGTGCCCATTTTGACCACTTGGATTTTGGGCATTTCAGATATTTTTAACTGGAATACACCAATGTAGTTTTGGGAACTCACACTCCATTAACTCAAAGTCTGATAGAGTTTCAACTTTATTCAGAGGGAAACAAATTGATTACCTCTTACTTATAAATCCACAAGGTAGAGTTATTTAAAGCTGGGGAATGTTATAACATATAATGTAACTTGCCATCACTAAAATGAATGTAGCAGTATCAGTCACCAAGAGTCATAGAAGATTCAAAATATATCTCAGTAACTCTACTTATTTTAGACTATTCAAAGGAAATAATTTCAGATAAGAAAAAGATTTATTCCTCAAGATATGCTTTTGTTTTGATAGTAGAAAATTGGCGGGAAGGGGGACAATTTTATCTTTTGGGCTTGCCAGGTGGCACAGTGGTTAAAGAATCTGCCTGCTGATGCAAGAGACCCAGGTTTGATCCCTGGGTCAAGAAGACCCCCTGCCTAGAAAATCCATGGACAGAGGAGCCTGACGGGCTATAGTCAATGGGTTGCAATGAGTCGGACACACCTGAGTGACTGAGCACACAGCACAATGTTATCTTTGGGCCAAATATTCAAAAACAAGACTGTTAATCTGTTATATAGCTATTAAAATATATAAAATCGCTCAGCTGTACCCAACTCTTTGTGACCCCATGGCCTATACAGTCCATGGAATTCTCTAGGCCAGAATACTGGGGTGGGTAGCCTCTCCCTTCTCCAGGGGATCTTCACAACCCAGGGACAGAACCCAGATCTCCCGCATTGCAGCCAGCTTCTTTACCAGCTGAGCCACAAGGGAGGTCCATTAAAATACATACACAAATTCTAATGTTCATTTAAAACATTCAGAAGTAATCACTATGATTACAGCTAAATTTTTTAAATGAAGATATATGTGGCCCACCACCAAAAAAATAGTACCAGGAAACTAGAAAAATATACATTAAAACATTAGTAGGTTTTATCTCCAGTTGTCTGAGACAATAGTACTTTCTAAAATTTGTTTTCCTTCTGATTTTATGGTTTTTAAATTGATTTTAATGAACACAAATTATAAAATAAAAACAAAGAATATACCAACATAGACACTGGCAATATTAATATAAAGAAAAACTGTTCTACAAACAACCAATATACATAGTGACATAGTGATTAATGCATCCTCTGGGACCACCACTCTTTGTAACAAAATTTGCTGTTTAAATAAACAAATGAGCAAACAAAACCACTTTACCACCACAGAGACTTGAAACTGAGGTCTGGGAGAGGCTTGGGAACGCCTACAGGCTGGTGGGAACTGTCCACCAGAGAGGTGCTGACAGAGTGCAACCTTGGGAGCTTGTAAAATCACCCTCTGGATGTTGAGAGGCCACAGACCAGTTCCCTTTCCTCTTTCTCCCCTTTCCAGATGTCTTTCTGCCTTTTCATCATCTTGCACTTTTCTTCCTTCCTCTCTGTTTCCTACTTTCTCTGTCTGGTAACTATGGAGACTGGGGGGTGGCGAGCAAAAAATGACCCTTGGAAAGGACAGTATCCTACTATCTAGGAGAGCATCTAACCTTTGAAAATGTTTAATCATGCTGGATTATTTTTTTCTTTTCCTTTTACTTCTCTAGTAAAAATTTCTTCCTTCTTTTGATTCCCTCCTCTTTTCCTCTATTTTCTTTCATTTAAATTCCTCTTTCTTGGCCTCATTGTTCTTTCTTTGGGGAGAGTCACCATTTTGGCAAGAAAGAGGTTGATTTCTACCAGATGATTCCTTTCCTTTGAGAGGTCAAGCACTTTTTGTAATGTCTACACATTCACTAGAAAAAAAAGCAGGTTGCAGGACTCTATAACTTTTCCAAGAACTTCTCTCTATCATAATCTATCAGACAGGAAATTAAAAGCACTGAATGTGCCTCGGGGTCTTAATGGTTTGATTCCATTGAGTTGTTATATTAACCAATGACTATTTGTGGGGAAGAGAGAGGTTCCCTAAGGTATGAGGCGTATATCAATAAAATCTTACTTTGAGTTTAAAAGAAAGCAAGGAACAATTGCAGAGAACATAAGACTTTAAAAGCACTTTTATTAAGAAATAATAAATACTAGGGAAATATTAGGGAGTATTAGGATATTAGGAAATATCAGCAAAACTGACATCTCATCTTTTTATGTCTTGCCTGGGAAATGGCTAGAAAAAGGAAAAGGGGCACACGGAGGCTGCGTATCCTCTCGACGTAGTAAAGGAAAGAGAGACAAAGTATAGTCTGCTGTGAAATGACATTCAGAACTTCAGTCTTTGCAGGTGGAGAAACCAGAGTTACACAAAGACAAAGCTAACGCTCATCTCCAGATAATGACACAGAAACTATTCTGAGCAGAAAAAAGCCTTTCAGAAGCCCTCCTTTTCCATGCAAAGTCCGTTCTCATAAGCAGCATTATATGGTTATACCATACGGACTGAGGCAAAAAGAGAACTGATGCAATATGAAAACTTCTTTGAACAACTGCGTTTATCTTGTTGTTGTTTTTCAGTCACTCAGTTATGTCAGACTCTTTGTGATCCCATGGACCGCAACACATCAGGCTTCCGTGACCATCACCATCTTCTGGAGTTTGCTCAAACTCATGTCCATTAATTTATCTTATGAGACCTTAAGGTCAGGTGGGACTGTGGTTTCTGTATTTTAGGGAAGGAAGTAGAATCCCTTCTCTCAATAGATGTGTGATTCCTGGAGAAAAGGAATGGCATCATACTTATGCTTGTATCTCCAATGTCTATCACAGAGACTGGGATAGAGCCTAGCCCAGAAAGATACTTCACATTTATATTCGTAAGTAATACAGTCAGTTAACTAAACTGAATGGTGACCAGGATGCATCAAGGGTAGGGCTCTGGAGATTGCTAAGTGACAAAATAATATTATTTGGGGTTTCTGCCTTGAAAGCTCAAATAACTCAGCACCCTGCAAGTCATTACTCCATTTGGAATAATAAGAATAGTTTAAGTATTTTTGAAACAGTCTGGCTTACACAGAAACAAGGTTTTAGACTTTGTCATACTAACTGTTTTCCAGGAAACAAAATAAATATCCATCCTAATGAACTTATTTTCAAACTTCCTAGATAACATTGGAATGAATGCACTTTTGGAGCCTCCATACTGACATACCTCCATGAGATTTTAATTTTTTTCAAGAGCCATTTAAATCCCACTTTCATTGATAAAGATTCAACTAAAATCCACATTTTATTTGTTTCCTTAAATAATTAATGTAGTTAGTAGCATTTGACTTTGAGATCATGGGGACAAAGCTGTTTATTGTCACATCTCCAGTGTCTATCATCTTATTGGTTGCTCGGTAAGTATTTGTTGGTTGAATGGAACAATGGTATCAGTTTTTCATTCATTTTTATAAACACTTTTTGTTTTATGCATGCTTTACCAATATATAAACTGCTCCTACATTTTATATAAACACTTAGCAAAGAGCAAATAACTTCAGAGAAGTAATAATCGAGCTCATAGCAAAATGAACAATTTATCGAAAGAAATACCCTAAAAGAGGTAAAGAGGTTCTTCTTATAATCCATGAACCCACTCCCCACAGTGAAGTTATGAAAATAACCAAGGCCATATAAAAGTATCAATCATTTGATGAATGCATATTTATTAAACATTGCATGTATTTCATTTAAATTGAATTCTCTCAATGAGATAGAAATATGCCATCTGGTAGTTTTAACTGTGGCCATTTTATCTGCGAAAAAAGCTAAGATTTAGAAAAATCATGTACTTAGTGAATGATACATCTAGTTTTGAAATCCAGCCTATAGGATATGCCACTTTCCCACATTTTGTTCTGTGGTTATGTGTCAAATAGCGTTGAAGAACTTCACTGGAGAAAGGCTAGAATAGAAAGCTCCATTATTTCCATATCTAAGATTCCGAGGTGGGAACCTTATATCAGCCAGTAAATAATTAACCAACTGTTAAGTAAGGTTATAATATAATCATCAATCTCATTATACAAGGCTTTTAAGAATTATCTTATTCAAACATACTCAGCAAAATAAAATGGAATAGACCCTCTAAAAGTATTCATTTATTTTCATAGAGGTTTGATTTCTTTTCCAAAGAACATTATCTGCCAACCCGCATGATTTAGGTATTTCACTCTATTGACATGGTTTTCTCAGAAATTTGACTTTGTTAAACTGAAACACCAAATGGAATAGAAGTTAAAGGAAGTTAAACTAATGTAATTCCCCAGCATTAAAGAAAAAGTGCTTGTAATTATACCAGTTCCCTGCAATACAATCTGAAAATCAGGGAAAACATAACAACATAAAAGAGTCTTCTTTTGAATGTCCTGGGTTCAATGCATATTCAACAACATTCTACACACCAATAGCTTATCTTATTTGATTATTAGCTTGTATTTAATTTCCCCTGGCAAATAATTCACCTTTGTAAATAATCATTTTGCACTGTAAAGCAACTCTCATATTTATTGGAATGGATTTTAAACAGTAGCCATCGCTAAGAGACTACTGGAAATATAATTAGAAGAGTGAGTAGCTAGATGCATGGGGGAAGGGTCGCAAGCTGTGTGAGGAAAGGAGCTAAAAAGTTAGTTACTGGTACTGTTCAATTACATACATCTTCCAGACGGCGATGAACACGCAAACCTTCAACAACTCTCAGACCTTTTCAGGGATTTTAAAAGGAGCATGAGGCTACTGTCTAGTATGATCAATATTTCTGGAACTAACTCTAAGGTATAGCCTATCAGATTAAGTAAAAAAAAAATAAAATAAAACATATCTCTGACAGTAACTTTACCATTAAATGATTAACTGAAAAACCTCATAGGAGAATGTTAGGGCTGTAGAGGATTATCTCATCCATATCTTTCATTTTATAGAAGAAAACCTAGGATCAGAGAACGGAGATTCTTTAGGCACAGCCAGTATAAGACTTATGATTTTGACTCTCAATTTTTCCATTAAGCCTACGCCTCCTCTGAGCATCATCCATGAGGTTGACGGTGTGTGTTTCAGTAACTCTGCTGCCTAAGGTGCTTGTTAGCATCCAGTGCAGTCATTCGTGTTATCCTTCAGAACAGAAGAGATCCTGTGACTTTCAATCACTTATGAAAGTGAATTTTCAGTTATTTCATGTGACGTTCTTTCTCCCTCTCTTCCCCTCTCTCCTTAAAGAATCACCGTAGTAGCCACAAAAGTGTTTTTACACAAACAGGCAAGACACCCCCACCTCCCACCACCACAGTTTTTCACAATGAAAAAAAAGTGAAGGTATGTACCTGAGTAAGGGGACATGAACTCAGACCATTAGGGGGCTAAGACTGCTCAAATTCCTGGCTCTATAGGTCTTTCTCAGGGAGTTCAGGCTCCTAGAGTCCACCAAAAAAAGTTTCAGACGCTGAGTAACGAATGGTAACCTGCTTCTAAAACCTTCAAACCTCATTTCCTTGGGAAGACCAATCACCTTTACAAAAAATCTGGGGTGGGACAGTTATTCACAAGAAACTCACTGAATAATCGCGCCACCTCTGGATAACATTTCTGAGTGTTGATTTCAAGTGGATTGTATAAGTTCAGAGGAAGATACACAACTGGGGGCAACATGAGCCTGGCTCCAGATTTTTCTGTCTAAAATAAAAATAAGCTCCTCAGTTTGCAAAGTGCCAGATTGCAAACTGATACATTTTGTGTCATCTCAAGTCCATCCACCACTCCAGCAAACCCTGACGGCGGGTCCTGCGGGTCGGGGTGAGTTCAGGTGGAGTGACAAGTTCAGGAGCTGGCAGCCCAGTCTCCAGCTAAGTATAGAAAGAGATCCCAAGCCGAGAGCCACCTAATGTGTCCCTTTCTGAGGATTTATGTGCTCTTGGAGCCTCTGTGCATTAGCGATCAGGGTCCCGTCATGAGTCACCACCGAGTTATCAAACCCAGCCACAGACGCCGGGACATCACTGAGGTCCCCGGCCCCCAAACCCAGCCGGCTCCCAGAGAGAGCAGAGCAAGTCTGAGCGCTGTCACTCTCCCAACAGGCAGACACATAAACAAACAATAAAAGGAATTGTTTGTTCCCCTCCAGGGAGGCAGCATGCATTAAAAAAGACATGAACCTCATCCTACCTTGCATCCAAACATCAACGACAAAGTGTTGTTGGTGCAAGCAACTTTGCAGTGGCAAATCATTGGTGTAAAACAGTCAGGGTCCTTAACAACAGGGGACATTCCTTTCGAGCTGCGGCAGTGGCAGCTCGCTGGGGGACCCGACCACGGTGCTCACCCGGCACATGGAGCGACAGCCTACAGGCGGCGGCCACTTCGATCGCTGCCCCCTGCGCCCCGCGCGGCCATCCCAGCGCCGGGGTAGAAGCCACGCCGCGGGCAAGTACCAAGCGTCTCGGGGTCTCCCTTCCCTGGGGAACGAGGCGTGGGGGGAGGGACAGAACCAAGAAGGGCTTTCCACCCCCCCCCCTTCCTTTTGGTGAATTTGGGGGAGGGAGGTAAATTAAAAAAAAAAAAAAATCAAAAAATAAAAATAAAAAGGAAGCCGGGCGCTTAGAGGAGGGTTCAAAGGAGGTGGGGCAGTATTACCATGTAAAAGAATGTACCCGCCTACTCGCCCCAGTCACACAAGATTGTCATGCGAGCTGAAGAGGGCTGAAATTATTCTCCCTGAAGGGGAAAAAAAAAATACTGCAGCTCCCGGTTTGGTAAAAAGCCAGTGGCTTGCTGCAATCCAGAGTCACCGTGGGGAGCGCTGGCCGGACGAGTGGGGTGGGAGGGGGTGCGCGCGCGGCTCGCCAGCCTCGCCCAGCCCCCGCGCGCCCCGGGCCCCCCACCAGGCGTCCCGGGGTCCCAGTGGGGGTGCTCCGGGCGCTGCTGGGACCCGGAGATCTCACTGGGCTCTCTTTGCCTCTGCTGCCCTCGGAGAGGCGACCTCCGAGGCTGAGCTGTCCAGGTGAGGGGAGAGGCCCGCGCGGAGCCCTGCAGAGAGCATCCTCCCCTCGCTCTGATTTCAGCTTGCCTGAGTTGAGGCCGGTACAGGCACCTGGGCCAGAAGTGGGCTGAAAACGGCCTCCCGAGGGCCCTACACCTCCTTGACTTCTGTGTCAGCGAGCCTACTCACGCCCTGGGTGGTAGATTTGGCCTTAGCCATGGCTTTATCTGATACATTTTTTAAAATTCAAAACGGGAGTCCGCCCCCTCCCTACCTTGACGTCTTAGGGGCTCTAGGAAGCTCCAGAAGTACTACTGTTGTTCCGGAAGTATGAATGACAAGATTGGTGGATGCTGTATTGATTTTTTCGTTTTTTTTTTTTTTTTTTAAGTGAGGCTGTCAAAATTGCAAAAGATCAAAAAAATAAAAATCAGCATGTGGCTGGCCCAGCTGCAAAATTGCTTGTCAGAGACAAAAAAAGAAAGAAAGAAAGAAAGAAAATGTGATAGTAGGTTGCAGAATAGGAAATGGGTAGAACTAGCCCTCTCTGGGTGCCACCTGAGTGCTTGGCACTATGCCTCACAGATGGCTGGCGGAAAGAGAGCAAGTCATCAGGATGTGGAATAAAACTCTGGCTCTCGTGCTGAGGATGGCTTTGTGTAAGTTACAGTGTCTGTGCCTCAGTTCGCTTAGTGGGCTCATTAACCCCTACCTTGCAGAGTTGTCATGAAGACTAGAGATGGTAAACAACACCTTCCTGTGGTAAGCCTTGGTAGCCCATGGTAGGTGCTCTGTACATAAATAGCTTGTTTTCATTCAGTTGCTCAGTCCTGTCTGACTCTTTGCAACTCCATGGACTACAGCACACCAGGCTTCCCTGTCCTTCACTATCTCCCGGAGTGTGCTCAAAATCATGTCCATTGAGTCAGTGATGCCATCCAACCATCTCATCCTTTGTTGCCTCCTTCTCCTCTTGCTCTCAATCTTTCACAGCATCAGGGTCTTTTCTAGTGAGTCAGCACTTCTCATCAGGTGGCCAAAGTACTGGAGCTTCAGCTTCAGCATCTGTCCTTCCAATGAATATTCAACTTACATAGCTTAGCTCTTGTCTTAGCCCAAGAGGTAGATGTTACTGGACACGTGTTTTGTAGAGAAAAAATAACTGATGATCTAAGGGCTATATTACTTCCCCAAGTCACACAATCAATAAGCCATGAATGTGAGATTTAAAGAAAATTGATGGAATATAAGAAAGCATTATCACAGGGTACATCACACGTCTCTCCAGAAGCATGTTCTAAATTTTCCAGAGTTACTGTAGAACAGGCAGGCTTGTCCCATTCACATAAATGTAGTCATCTCAAAAGTCTCTAAGTGGTCCATGAACTTGAAAACAGAGCAACTTAGTCCTCAATATCTATAGCAAGCTCTGCTGGAACCATGCTGTCCTGACATAGTTTTCCCACAACACCAGACCGCTTGTCCTCTAAATTAATATAAGTCCAAATACCACTATGGGCTTCAACTTACAAAGTTCCAGGAAGAACAAAAGAGCAAAATAACTTGCAAGCTGTCAAGTCAAATTCAGTATCCTATAAAATTTCCCTCACCTGCCCACATCCAAAATAGCCCAGCCTCCCTCGTGTCCCAAGTTAATGGAAACCAAACCAGATCGCATCCACATTCTGTGGAGTGCTTTTAAAAAAAGAAAGAAAACAAAAAAGAATGATAAGAGAAAAAAAATGCATTCTCAGGCTCACCCCTACATTCTCATTTCATAGGCCAAGAGGATATCAAGAAATCTACATTTTTAATCAGCCCCTTGATGAGAGGAATATGTGTCCTGCCTCCAAAATGAAGACCTCTTGAAGGGAAATCAATACGGAGCAAAGCATGAGCAGACATCAGCAGGGAAAGACAGTCGAAGTTGAGGCAAATCTGGTTCTAACTGAAGAGGGCTGCTGTGTCTAAAGTTTTGTGGTTATGACACTAAATGTAGGTGTCCCTACCTAGTTGATTTCTCTAGTAGGAATTGGGGTTAATTCAATCCACTGCATATCTAGGGGCTGCCAGGACTCAGGACCTGATACACATATGTGCTCAAACATACCAGGTCACATGGTAGGGGCAGATCTCTGGTCTGGTGCCTGCTGTGTAATCTTAAAGTCACATTCACAGACTAAGTGTATCCCTTAGCATTTTTTCCCTTTCTGTTGGCATAAAATGTGTGATTGGGTGAGCACTTCCACCTACAGAGCGTCTATAATTATGGCTGTTTTTCCAAAGGAGAATGGATTCTAAAAAAGTTGTACAATATTTCCCTTATTCATTAGCCTATAATTTAGATTTCAAACACCCCAAAAGTATTGTATGCTCTATATTGTGATGTTCCAATAATAACTAACACAGTCTTTCCCTAATGAATTACCCAGGCTAAGGCTGACCTCCTATTCTAGGGCAGCATTACAGGCTGCTAGGCTCAAGTCATTTCCCATTTTACAGCTTGTGCTGGTTTAGGTTAACAAAGACAAATGACAGGATATAAAGGAGAATGTATATTTCATTCCTCGATCTTCTATTGGTTAATCAATGGAACTTCATTGACTATACCTCTCTCTCAACACACACACATGCGCATCCACACACACACACGTGTGTGTCTGTGTATATCTGTTATCTGTTCATATACATCTGACAAAATGCTTTTCCTTAATTCTTGTCTCTTGATAATAGCTCTGGAGGGAAGTGAAAGTGGGGGAGGAGAGAAAATGTTGTTTCCATGACAATGCATTCCTTAGTTACAGGCAGTAACCACTATGGTTAACAAAATGAATCACTGTTACCTTAGGATATGAACACACTGCATTATTGGTCTGAAAAGCTAATTTGGGAGTAAACTGCATGGGGGTGTACTGCAGTAATTTTAGGAGAAGATATTACTAGGGAATGCCAGGAGATGATGCACTGATTTTAATAGTCAAAATAACCACCCTTAATTACCTCAGTGATTGGTAACATTTACAGTTCTTCCTAATAATCATCACCTTTGCAAAATAATACGTGACAACTACACACTCTTAAACATGTTTCCTTCTTACAACTTTTCTCAAAATAGACTCACAATCATAAAAGTCAGGATTATTAAAAAAAATATGATCTGGGTTTAATTTTATTCTTTTATTTACTGCTATCATTATTATTCCCAATCCCAAATCAGGACAAGGCAAGAGGTATTAGCTACTGACTTAGCTTTTTTCTTCCTTTATTGATCCCTTCCACAGCAATTTTTTAAGAAGAGGTGGTTCATAGTGGAAGGGAAAAGAGTGTAATGGACACCAGGAGCCATGGTGTTTCTTCCTATTGACTGTGTGACTTCAAGCAAGTTATTTCCTCTCTGGGCCACAATTCCCTTGTCCATTGAGATGAAATGGGTACGCTAGAGTATCTCTAAGTTTACTTTCAGTGCTGAAGTTCTCTGAGTGGTTCTTACAAATTAAGGATCTGAGATGTAAAGGAAATTTGAGAAGCCATTTCATTCAGTCACCTGTCTCAGAAAATAAACTTTTCTACAGTGCTTACTATTTTATACGCTCTACTATAGGGTTTGTTGTATGAAATGTTACCAGTTAAGCAATGGGCTGATCCCAGATTCTACCCTGGAGAGCCAACTTTACCTAATTCCAACCTTTCATGATATCATGCTGGTAGTTTGAAATCAGCCATGGAGGAAGTATTTCCACATAAATTGGAAAACACTATATATCAAGACTTTTTTTTTCTTCAGAGAAGCATCTATCAGCACAGCACTGGTTTAAGTACTTTATCTACATTAACTTATTTAATCCTCACAACCTCTCAAACTTACACGCACACAAAAACAGGAAACTGAATCACAGAGAAATTAAGTAATTTGCCCAAGCTAACATAATTGATAGACAAGTCAACTTGAATGAATCAACTAACAAAAAAGCTTTGTTAGTTGGCTTTCAATAACAAATGTTTATTTCTTCCTTATGTGAGCCATCCTTCATAGTGTGACCCTGACTCTAGCCCATGTTATTCCATGAGCAGAAGAGCAGCCTCTATCAGGGGCATGATGTTTTCAAGGCAGAAGTAAAAAAATGATCAGTGACTCAGTATGCAGTGGCCCTCAACATTTCTATTCAGATATGAAAACATATTCCTGTTCGCATTTTATTAGCCAAGGCATGTCATGCGGCCAAACCCAATGCCAGTTAGGTGGGGAAGGATAATCCTTTCACAGTGAGAAAGGAGAACATTTGGGAACAATAATTTACTAAATAACAGCTTAGCTGGGTGACAGAATTGAGATTTGAACCCAAGAAATCTGACGTGATAAGACAAGTTCTTAATAAGTAGGCCATTCTGCCTATGATAGCCAACACATCTTTATTTTTCACCTATTTTTCATATTAGGGTTTGTTATTTAATAACTCTCTAAGGGAGTGACTCCTATAAAAAAATCATGGTAGATACAGAAAATATATAAGAACTTTGGAGCGAATCAGATATGCTTGGCTTGGTACTATTCACTATGCGGTTCCAACCTTTAATTATTTTCCCTATACTCCCCATCCCTACAAATGACTGTCCACTTATTTTCACTTAATCTTTAGTACACATGTCTTCAGGTAATTTATCAATAACTTCATAACGCAAACTACAGTTTTTATTATTGAGCTTCTTGAAATTAAGGTGAAGAGGCATATGAACATGTCTTTCTGCCATCAATGAGCTTGTAAACTAACTGAAGATATTGTCATAAAATAAAAACAATATCTCTGACAGTAAGAAAATATATATACAATTAAGTACTAAAATGTACTTGAAGTCCATAAGATTATTTGACCCATCTAGTTAACTTCTCTTAACTATCATTTCTTATTCTTTAACTGGTATTGCTACAAGGCTTAAATGAGATAATGTGTTTCAAAATGTCCACTCCTCTTATCTGCTTTGTGATAAATGCTCAGTAAACTGGAGACACTTTGTGTTGATTTCCTATTTTTTTCCCTCCAATAAAAGTTAACTGGAACGAATAAACCCATTAAATGTACCCACTATGTATAATCTTTATGCAGAACTCTCTAACTTTTCTTCACAGTTTTATTCTCCCAAAGACTCTTCCGGCCCTTTCTCAGCTTTTCCACAGTCCTCTTACTGAGGGACACACAGCTGCAGTGAGGCTTTGTGTCACAGTCAGGACCCACAAAACCCGACTCTGAAATCCAGCACGCCTTCCCCATGATCGCTGCTCCTTAGTCTTCTCCGTAATTTCCGAGTGTTCTCCTTCTATTCACCCGCCACCAAGTACAGACTCTGTTGGACCAGTCATGCTTACTGACTAGCTGGCCATTATTTGAGGCATACATGCCATGTTTGGCTGACCTGTACTTGGAATAATTTTCTTATTTATAGTTTGGAATGATCGAGTCAATAAATGAATTAATAAAGAACAATTAAATATATGGGTTAAGCCAGCCTTTCCATAGCTACCATGTAGGCTCTTGGTGAACTAATGTAGATCATTGTTTGTCTTTTAATTCAGTCCTTGGCCCTCAACTTCCTCAATGAAAGGAATACTACCCTTATTGAGAAAATGTCATCCCATTAATTCAGAATCAATTTTACCATTTTGTTTTAGCAGCATGAACTTTGAAATAATAGCTGCCCTTAGCTTCAATAAGATAAGGCACAATTTTGGCTCTAAGACATCTCATGATATTCCACTTTCACCCATAGTGCCATTTTGAGAAAAGCAACTCCAAAATATCACCCTCTGCACCACCTGTGAAAGTATCCTAAATAGGAAAAATCAAATGAAAAAGAACTCTGCCTAGGTCTTTTTGTTTATCAAATTTGATTTCAGTGTTGAAAGAATAAGGTTTGGGTCTTGGGTTCCAATCTTAGCTTTGATACTTACTATGTCGTTCTGAGTTAACCAGTTAGTCTCTTTGACAGTTAATTTTCTCATCCACTAAAAAAGGAGAGGGGTGTTAAATAATAACACCTATACTACAGGGTTCCTCTGAGAATTAATTAAAATATCATGTATGAAAGTATCTAAGTGCCTGGCATGCATTTTAATTTTTTTTCATTTTCAAGTGAAGTGAAGTCGCTCAGTCGTTTCTGACTTTGCGACCCCACAGACTGTAGCCCATCAGGCTCCTCCATCCATGGGATTCTCCAGGCAAGAATTCTGGCGTGGGTTGCCATTTCCTTCTCCAGGGGATCTTCCCGACCCAGGGATCGACCCCAGGTCTCCTGCATTGCAGGCAGATGCTTTACCCTCTGAGCCACCAGGGAAATTCATTTCCGAAGACAGCATTTATTTTTAACAGTATTTTTTTTTTCTAAATACAAAACTAAAAGTTTAGTATAGAAATAATTTTGAATAGAAATTATTTTCAAAGAAAGTATTGTCAGGTATAACAAAAGCAATTTCAAAGTACTCACAATTCCATTGCTAAAGGTAACTAATCTTAATACTTTGGAGGATGTGGTATGCTATGCTAAGTCGCTTCAGTTGTAGCCTACTCTTTACGATGCTATGGAATATAGCCCACCAGTCTCCTCTGCCAGTGGTATTTGCCAAACAAGAATACTGGAGTGGGTTGAATGCCCTCCTCAGGGGATCTTCCCGATTCAGGGATCGAACCCCTTCCTCCGGTGTCTCCTGCATCCGCAGGTGGTTTCTTTACCACTAGTGCCACCTGGGAAGCCCCAAAGAGAGTCACAGTGTGTGTGTGGGTTGCTCAGCCATGTCCAACTCTTGTCAGTCCCATGGCCTGTAGCCCACGAGGCTCCTCTGTCCATGGAATTCCCCAGGCAAGAATACTGGAGTGGGTCGCCATGCCCTTCTCCAGGGGACCTTTCCAACCCAGGGATCGCACCCATGTCTCCTGCATCTCCTGCACTGCAGGCAAATTCTCTTACTGTTTGAACCACTAGAGAAGCCCACTTTGGAGGTTCAGTTCAGTTCAGTTCAGTTCAGTCGCTTGGTCGTGTCTGACTCTTCGTGACTCCATGGACTGCAGCACACCAGGCCTCCCTGTCCATCACCAACTCCCGGAGCCCACTCAAACTCATGTCCATCACGTCAGTGATGGCATCCAACCATCTCATCCTCGTCCCCTTCTCCTCCGGCCTTCAATCTTTCCCAGCATCAGGGTCTTTTCCAAGGATTTACTTCTTTGCATCAGGTGGCCCAAGTATTGGAGTTTCCGCATCAGCATCAGTTCTTCCAATGAATATTCAGGACTGATTTTCTTTAGGATTGACTGGTTGAATCTCCTTGCAGTCCAAGGGACTCTCAAGAGTCTTCTCCAACACGATACTTCAAAAGCATCAATTCTTTGGCACTCAAATAACTTTGGAGTTTACACTTCCAGTAATGCGTCAACAAAATTGTGTTTAAACTGTGTATAATGGTGTAGGCTAATTTAGAAAATAATATACCTTTGACATCTATCCATGCTGTTAGGAAGAAATCTTCCTATAAAAATACTATTAATAATGGCACAGTATATTAATACTGTGTGGCATATTTCACAAGCCCTTTTTTGACAGGGGTCAAAAATATGTCTGAAATCAATATCATGAGAAAAACAGAAGTGTTCTTATGGACAAATATTTGCACATATCCATAACAAAATTATTAGGCTAAATCTTATAGATAAGGAATTCTTGGTGTAAAGAGCATGAACATTTAGGCAATTTTAATGTATAATAGCCAATTTATGTTTGTATTAATTTATATTTCCATTAAAATTTTATAGGACTCATTGTTATTATCCATTAATAACACACTACAGGAGTTATTTCAGCCAAACTCTGGTGATAAGATTTTTATTTGTCTGAAGATGCTATTTTTATTTTATTAGGTTATTATACTGTTTTTTACATGATAGCTTGTTGTTGTTAATTGCTGAGTTGTATCCCACTCTTTCGCAACCCGATGCACTATAGCCTACTAGTCTCCACTGTCCATGGGATTTCTCAGGCAAGAATACTCGAGTGGAGTGCCATGTTCCTTCTCCAGGGGATCTTCCCCACCCAGGAACTGATGACAGCTTAGCTCAGTATAAATTATAGGCTGCCAGTTATTTTCTCCTGGTATTTTGTAGAGTCAATTCAGTTGTCTTTTCTCTGTAAGTACTCAATTGCTTCCTACTGATCAAGTTTTTTAGCTGTTTTGGCATTCTGGAGATTTACCTCAATGTAATTAGATATTGAGTTCACCTGCTTTATCCTCTTTAGGTCTTCTTTTGATTCCTGCATCCCAGGACTCATGTCTTTAACCAATTCCTTAAAAAATGTGAAGGCATGCCACTTTGCCCTTTTCTCTCCCTCATGCTACCCTTTTCCCACCTCCCCCTTAAACTGCAATCACATATGTATTTGCTACTGTTGCTGTTTAGTTGCTAAGCCATGTCTGACTCTGCAACCCTGTGGCCTGTAGCCTGTCAGGCTCCTCTGTCCATGGGATTTCCCAGACGAGAATACTGGAGTAGGTTGCCATTTCCTTCTCCAGAGGATCTTCCAACCCAGATACTGAACTGGCAGCTCCTTCACTAGCAGGCAGATTCTTCACCACTGACCCACCAGGGAAGCCCACATATATATTTCTTTTCCTTTTTTTCTTATACTTTTTATCTCTTTCGCTGCCTGTGCTGCACTGCGGGTAATTTCTTCACATATCTTTCCATTTCTTAATTTTGTCTTCAGTTCTTTAAAAAACATTAGTATTGTTTTAAATTTTGGTTGCTATACTTTCAGTTCTGAAAGTTCTGTTGTTTTTTTGAGATCTCACTGAGGGGTTATACTGTGTATGTTTAAGGTACACAAGGGGCTTCCATGGTGGTTCAGACAGTAAAGAATCAGCCTGCAATGCAGGAGACCCAAGTTCGATTTCTGGGTTAGGAAGATCCCCTGGAGAAAGGAATGGCAACCCACTCCAATGTTCTTGCCTGGAGAATCCCGTGGACAAAGAAGCCTGGTGGGTTACAGTCCATGGGGTCACAAAGAGTCAGACACAACTGAGCGACTAAGCGTGCAAACACAGACACAAAGTACACAATATATTTATACACTCATATATTGCCAAATGATGACCTCTGTAGTGTTAAGGAACACCTCTGTCACCTCACAAAATCACCAGTTATTTTTTGTGGTGAGAACATTTAAGACCTACTCTTTTAGTAACTCTCAAGCATCTAGTACAGTATTACAAACTATAATCACCATACTATACATGAGATCCCCCAAACATATTTATCTTACAACGGAAATTATGTACCCTTTGACCAACATCTCCCCAGTTCCCCCACTCTCCAGGCTCTGGTAACTACTATTCTACTTCCGGCTTGTATGAACTTGGCTTTTTTGGATTACATATGTAAGTAATACTATACAGTATTTGTCTGTCTCTGACATATTTCATTTAGTATAATACCCTCCAGGGTCATTCATATTCTTGCAAATGGCAGGATTTCCTTCTCTTCTATGGCTGAATAATATTCTATCACATTTATATTCCATCATATATATTACATAGAGAGATGTATGACACAGCCTCTTTGCACTATTCATCTGCTGATGGACACTTAGGTTGCTTCCGTATGTTGGCTATTGTGAATAATGCTGCCATGAACATGGGACTGCCGATATATCTTCAATATCCCTTTTCCTTTCCTTTGGATGTATACCCAGAAGTAGGATTGCTAGTAATTCATTTCTTACTTTTTTGTGGAACCTTCCTTTCTTTTTTCACAGTAGCTATGCTACATCAAATTACATTTTCATCAACAGTACACAGGGATTCCCTTTTCTCCACATCTTCACTAAGACTTGATATCTCCTGTCTTTTTGATGATAGTGATTCCAACAGGTATGAGGTGATATCTCATTGTGGTTTTGATCTGCATTCCCCTAATGATTAGTGACCTTTTAAAAATTTTTTTAAATTTACTTATTTTAATTGGAGGCTAATTACTTTACAATATTGTAGTGGTTTTTTATCATACATTGACATGAATCAGCCATGGGTGTACATGTGTTCCCCATCCTGAACCCCCCTCCCACCTCCGTCCCCACCTCATCCCTCTGGGTTATCCCAGTGCAGCAGCCCCAAGCACCCTGTCTCATGCATCGAACCTGAACTGGCGATCTGTTTCACATATGATAATATGTATGTTTCAGTGCTATTCTCTCAGATCATCCCACCCTTGCCTTCTCCCACAAAGTCCAAAAGACTGTTCTATACATCTGTGTCTCCTTTGCTGTCTCGCATATAGGGTCATCATTACCATCTTTCTAAATTCCATATATATGTGTTAGGAAGGAAAGTTATGACCAACCTAGATAGCATATTCAAAAGCAGAGACATTACTTTGCCAACAAAGGTCCATCTAGTCAAGGCTATGGTTTTTCCAGTAGTCATGTATGGATGTGAGTGTTGGACTGTGAAGAAAGCTGAGTGCTGAAGAATTGATGCTTTTGAACTGTGGTGTTGGAGAAGACTCTTGAGAGTCCTTTGGACTGCAAGGAGATCCAACTAGTCCATTCTAAAGGAGATCAGTCCTGAGTGTTCATTGGAAGGACTGATGCTGAAGCTGAAACTCCAATACTTTGGCCACCTCGTGCGAAGAGTTGACTCACTGGAAAAGACCCTGATTTTGGGAGGGATTGGGGGCAGGAGAAGGGGATGACCGAGGATGAGATGGCTGGATGGTATCATCAACTTGATAGACATGAGTTTGAGTAAACTGGCAGTTGATGATGAACAGGGAGGCCTGGCGTGCTGCGATTCATGGGGTCTCAAAGAGTCGGACACGACTGAGCCACTGAACCGAACTGATACTTTATTGGTGTGTTTGTATTTTAATGTACCTGTTGGTCATCTGTATGTCTTCTTTAGATCTAGTCCGTTTCTCTGCCCATTTTTACTTGGATTGTTTACTTGTTTTTGTTACTGAATTGTATGAGTTCTTTATATATTTTGAATATTAACCACTTACTAGATATATGATTTGCAAATGTTCCTTCAGTTCTGTAGACTGGCTTTTTGTTTTGTAGGTTGTTTCTGTTGCCGACCTGGCACCTACTAATGGATGTTTAACAATATTCATTTGCTCACTCACTCATTCCTTTATTTATGTGCTCATCATTTACCAAAACTAGCTAAGAAACTTATCTCAAACACATGGCAACCAAACACAGCAAAATTCCTGTGAAATCACTAATTCTATTTTTATACTATTTGCCCATCTGTGAAACAAAGGCCAATTGTTCATTGTCAAAAAAATGCTAAAAAGAGCTCAACTTTGAGAGCAGCAATTCAAAGGAAGAGTGTGTCAAAAACATGGCTCATTTTCAATAGTTTTATATTGCCACTGTGCTTCTTTACTACAAATAGATTTTCCTTATCAGCTTCCTTTTCTAAAGAATAGATGGCTCTTCTAACTGCAAGAGCTGTATGAGGTGACGTACCCTGAAGAACACCACTCTACTGTGTTGAAAGCAGGGACCCTCAGCTAAACATATACAAACTAAATGAAATGATTATACAATGAAACAATTGCTCTCCAGAAACTATGAGGACATTAGATCTCTCTTACAATCTCCAGCCATAAACCAAAGAATTAAGATTATGACACAATTATCTCTTTCCATCTTAATAAGTTGCAAGCATGCTGAAGTCCTTGATGGCACTGAATTATAAATATAACTTAATTAGATTTCCATTTCCGGTTTGCTTAAAATAAGAACATTGTAGGGAAAGGATCTTGTGGTACAATGTGTGAATTATTCCTATTATAAAAATGCTAGTGCTCCATAAAAATGCTAGTGCTCTCTTTCTACATTACAAGCACAATCAGTCTCAATATAATGTGTTGGAAAATCTGAATTGTGTTTGCTAAAGTTGATAGTATATGACTACAGAAAAGACTTACTAGGTACATGAAGCTAAGCGCATTCACCCATTTCCTCTTTTGGGTTCCCAGTTACTATTTGATTATTCATGAGTTCATTCAACAAATATTTTCATCTGTCTTTTATATATTAGGCAGTATGCTAACTTTGGAATACAAGTGCAGATCAATCTGGTCTTGGCCTCATGGAGATTAGAAACCAGTGAGGAAGGAAGATTGCGATAAGTGCCTTGAGTATATCAATATGACTCTGTGAGACCATACAGGGGCAATCTCATCTAATAAAAGAGGTAAAAGAAGGCATAACTGGGAAAGGGATAACTGAGCTGACATCAGGAGGGTGACTGGGAATTTACTATACAAATGGAGGAAGGAAAAAGAATCTAAGATAGAAGAAACAGAATGCACAACACTTGGTGCCAGAAAACAAAGAGTGCAGGAATGAACAGATAATCTCAGAGTACCTGGAACACAGAAAACAAGGGGAAACATCAAGTGAGAGGAGGCTGAAAAGGGCAGAGGTCAGGTTAGGAAGGCTACATTTAAGATTTACTTTATACTTGGAAAGACTTAGGAAACTACATAAGAGATATTTTAAAGCAGCTTTGCTCAAGTATAACTACAAATATTCAAAGTGTACAATTTCATAGAATTCAATACTCTACACATGGACATCACCAGATGGTCAACACCAAAATCAGATTGATTATATTCTTTGCAGCCAAAGAGGGAGAAGCTCTATACAGTCAACAAAAACAAGACCAGGAGCTGACTGTGGCTCAGATCATTAACTCCTTATTGCCAAATTCAGACTTAAATTGAAGAAAGTAGTGAAAACCAGAGAAGGAAACGGCAACCCACTCCAGTGTTCTTGCCTGGAGAATCCCAGGGATGGGGGAGCCTGCTGGGCTGCCCTCTATGGGGTCGCACAGAGTTGGACATGACTGAAGCGACTTAGCAGCAGTAGCAGCAGGGAAAACCACTAGACCATTCAGGTATGACCTAAATCAAATCCCTTATGATTATATAATGGAAGTGAGTAATAGATTTAAGGGACTAGATCTGATCGATAGAGTGCCTGATGAATTATGGATTGAGGTTCGTGACATTGTACAGGAGACAGGGATCAAGACCATCCACATGGAAAAGAAATGCAAAAAAGCAAAATGGCTGCCTGAGGAGGCCTTACAAATAGCTGTGAAAAGAAGAGAAGCAAAAAGCAAAGGAGAAAAGGAAAGATATAAGTATCTGAATGCAGAGTTCCAAAGAATAGCAAGGAGAGATAAGAAAGCCTTCCTCAGTGATCAATGCAAAGGAATAGAGGCAAACAACAGAACGGGAAATACTAGAGATCTCCTCAAGACAATTAGAGATACCAAGGGAACATTTCATGCAAAGATGGGCTCGATAAAGGACAGAAATGGTATGGACCTAACAGAAGCAGAAGATATTAAGAAGAGGTGGCAAGAATACACAGAAGAACTGTACAAAAAAGAGCTTCACAACCCAGATAATCACGATGGTGTGATCACTCACCTAGAGGCAGACATCCTGTAATGTGAAGTGAAGTGGGCCTTAGGAAGCATCACAATGAACAAAGCCAGTGGAGGTGATGAAATTCCAGTAGAGCTATTTCAAATCCTCAAAGATGATGCTGTGAAAGTGGTGCACTGAACATGCCAGCAAATTTGGAAAACTCAACAGTGGCCACAGGACTGGAAAAGGTCAGTTTCATTCCAATCCCAAAGAAAGGCAATGACAAAGGATGCTCAAACTACAGCATAATTTCACTCATCTCACACACTAGTAAAGGAATGCTCAAAATTCTCCAAGCCAGGCTTTAGCAATATGTGAACCGTGAACTTCCAGATGTTCAAGCTGGTTTTAGAAAAGGCAGAGGAACCAGAGATCAAATTGCCAACATCCGCTGGATCATGGAAAAAGCAAGAGAGTACCAGAGAAACATCGATTTCTGCTTTATTGACTATGCCACAGCCTTTGACTGTGTGGATCACAATAAACTGTGGAAAATTCTGAGATATGGGAATACCAGACCACCTGACCTGCCTCTTGAGAGACCTATATGCAGGTCAGGAAGCAACAGTTAGAACTGGACATGGAACAACAGACTGGCTCCAAATAGGAAAAGGAGTACATCAAGGCTGTATATTGTCACCCTGCTTATTTAACTTCTATGCAGAGTACATCATGAGAAACACTGGGCTGGAAGAAGCACAAGCTGGAATCAAGATTGCCAGGAGATGTATGGCAAAACCAGTACAATATTGTAAAGTAATTAACCTCCAATTAAAATAAATAAATTTATATTTTTAAAAATAATAAAATAAAACCGCATAAACAGTGGGAAAAATTGCTGGGAGAAATATCAATAACCTCAGATATGCAGATGACACCACCCTTATGGCAGAAAGTGAAGAAGAACTAAAAAGCCTCTTGATGAAAGTGAAAGAGGAGAGTGAAAAAGTTGGCTTAAAGCTCAACATTCAGAAAACGAAGATCACGGCATCTGGTCCCATCACTTCATGGGAAATAGATGGGGAAACAGTGGAAACAGTGTCAGACTTTATTTTGGGGGGCTCCAAAATCACTGCTGATGGTGACGGCAGCCATGAAATTAAAAGACGCTTACTCCTTAGAAGAAAAGTTATGACCAACCTAGACAGCATATTCAAAAGCAGAGACATTACTTTGCCAACAAAGGTCCATCTAGTCAAGGCTGTGGTTTTTCCAGTGGTCATGTATGGATGTGAGAGTTGGACTGTGAAGAAGGCTGACTGCTGAAGAATTGATGCTTTTGAACTGTGGTGTTGGAGAAGACTCTTGAGAATCCCTTGGACTGCAAGGAGATCCAACCAGTCCATTCTGAAGGAGATCAGCCCTGGGATTTCTTTGGAAGGAATGATGCTGAAGCTGAAACTCCAGTACTTTGGCCACCTCATGCGAAGAGTGGACTCATTGGAAAAGACTCTGATGCTGGGAGGGATTGGGGGCAGAAGGAGAAGGGGACGGCAGAGGATGAGATGGCTGGATGGCATCACAGACTCAATGGACGTGATTCTGAGTGAACTCCAGGATTTAGCAATGGACAGGGAGGCTGGCCTGCTGCGATTCATGGGATCGGAAAGAGTCAGACACGACTGAGCGACTGAACTTAACTGAATATACATATACATCCATGAAGCCATCAGCACAGTTGAGATAGTAAACAAATCTATGACCCTCTGGAGCTCCCTCACTCTCCTTCATAGACCTTGCCCCTAAACCTCTTTCCTACTTCCCCATCTCAAAGCAAACACACATCTGCTTTCTATCATTATAGATTAGTTTGCACTTTCCAGAAATTTATATAAACGATACTATGCAGTATATGCTTTTTTGTCTGATGATTTTTTTTCACTCAGTGTATCTATTCTGAGAATCATCTAGGCTGTTGCATCTGTCAACAATTCATTTCTATTTTATTTCTGAATAATATTCCGTTGTAAAGATACACTCTAATTTATTTATCCATTTATCTGTTAACGGATATTTGGGTTGTTTCCAATTTTTGGCTTTATAACTGCTATGAATATTTGTCTATGTCTTTGTACATATATATATTTATTTTGCTATTGAATTGGCAGAAGGTGATGACATGGCAGATATATGTTTACATTTTCAAGAAAATTGTCAACTAGTTTCCAAAGTGGTTGTACCATTTCACATTCCCACCAGTAGTGTATGAGAATTCCAGTCCATTCGGATTTAAGTCAACATTTGCTATGGTCACTCAATTTAATTTTAGCCATTCTCATAGATGTATAGTAATATCTTGCTGTAATTTTAATTTGCATTTCCATAATGACTAATGGTTTTGAACATCTTTTCTGCATTTGCTGTTTGTATGTCGTTTTTGGTAGTTTCTATTCAAATCTTTGGTCATTTTTGAAAGTGAACTGTTTCTTATTTTTGATTTTTAAGAGTTCTTTATATATTCTGGATTTAAGCTCTTGATTAGATATATGATTACACATAGATTTTACACTCTATAATTTTTTTTAATTCTGTTAAAATTTTTAATTCTGTCTTTGTCAAATTTATTATTCTTTTTAATTTTATTGTTTATACTTTTGTTGTCCTAAGAAATCTATGCCTAACTGGAAGGTACAAATTTTCTACAAAAATTTGTAGAATTTTTTAAGAATTTTAAGTTTACATTTTACATTTAGGTCTATGATAAATCTGGGATTAATTTTTACATACAGCATGAGGTTTGAATCCAAGTTTATATTTTGACATATGAATGTCCAATTGATCCAGCACCATTTGCTGAAATGAGTACCCATTTTTTCTCAACTGAATTGTGTGCCTTTGTTAAAAATCAGTTGTCCTTATACATGTTTTATTTCTGGACAATCAGTTCGTTTCTATTGATCTAAATGTCCACCTTTACACAAACATTGTCTTTACACCATCTTTCTTTCAGGGATCTTTTGAATCTCCTGCTGCTGCTGCTGCTGCTGCTAAGTCACTTCAGTCGTGTCTGACTCTGTGCGACCCCATAGACGGCAGCCCACCAGGCTCCCCCGTCCCTGGGATTCTCCAGGCAAGAACACTGGAGTGGGTTGCCATCTCCTAGATGCTTTCAATATTCCATATGAATTTCATAATTAGCTTGTTGATATCTACAAGCTCCTCTATTTAAATTTTGATATGATTTTGTTGGACCTCTAGATAAGCTTTGAGACAATGAACAACTTAACAGTATTTTGTCTTCCAACTCAGGAGAAAGGTATCTCCTCATTTATTTAGATACCTGTAATTTTCCTCAGCAATGTTCTGTAATTTTTGGAATGTATAGTTCTTTTACATCTTTCATCAAATTTAATTCTATTTCATATCATATATTATCATAAATGGAACTGCTTTAATGATTTCAGTTTCTGATAGTTCACTACTAGTATTTTGCATGTTGTATATTGAATTCTATGCTGCAGATTTGCTCAACCCACCAATTTATCTGGTAGCTTTTAAAAAATTTTTAATCCCATGAGAACATCATGTCATCGGCAAATAAAAAGTCATAATTCTTCTTTTGTTACTTTTTCTTACTGAAGATGCTAGTAGAACATCCAGATACTAGTGCATGGAAGTAGTAAGGGTGGATATTTCTCCTGTCTTGCACTGGATCTTAGGGGAGATTATTCAGTCTTTCACTTTTAAGTATGTTATCGGCTGTATGTTTTTCACAGATTTTTTTATTACTCAGTTAAGGAAAGACTCCTTTATTTTGTTGAGAGTACTTTTTAAATCAGAAATTGATACTAGATTTTCTCAGATTTTTTTCTACATCTATGGAGTGGATAATTTTTCTTAGTTTATTAAAAGGAGATTTTTGAATATTCAACAATCCAGTGTTCTTGAGATAAACTTCACTTGGTCATGATGGATTTTAATTCTAATATAGTACTGGATGCTGTCTGATAAGGTTTTGTTTAGGATTTATGTTTCTGAGGGATATTAGTCTATAGTATTTTTTTCTTATATTTGTCTGTATATGATATCAAGGTAGTATTGGCTGGGAAGGTACTGGAATGAGTTAGAAGGTATTGTCGCCTCCCATATTTAGACAGTTTGCATTGAACTGGTATTATTTCTTCACTAAATGTTTGGTAGAATTAATCAGAATGAACCCATCTGGACCAGAAGTGTATCAATTAAGTTCTGTTCAGTCAGTCATGTTTGACTCTTTGCAGCCCCATGGACTGCAGCACATCAGGCTTTCATGTCCATCATCAACACCCGGAGCTTGCTCAAACTCATGTCCATCGAGTTGGTGATAACCATCTAATCATCTTATTCTCTGTCATCCCCTATCCTCCTGCCTTCAATCTTTCCCAGCAACAGGGTCTTTTCCAGTGAGTCAGTTCTTCGCATCAGGCAGCTGAGGTATTGGAGCTTCAGTTCAGCATCAGTCCTTCCAATGAATATTCAGAGTTGATTTCCCTTAGGATGGACTGGGTGGATTTCCTTGCAGTCCAAGAGACTGTCAAGAGTCTTCTCCAACACCACAATGAAAAAGCATCAATTCCCCAGTGCTGAGCTTTCTTTATGTCCAACTCTCACATCCATACATGACTACTGGAAAAACCATAGCTTTTGACTAGATGAAACCTTGTTGGCAAAGTAATGTCTTTGCTTTTAAATATGCTGTCTAGGTTGGTCATAGCTTTTCTTCTAAGGAGCAAGCATCTTTTAATTTCACGGCTGTCGTCGCCATCTGCAGTGATTTTGGAGCCCCCCACCCCCTCAATAAACTCTGTTACTGTTTCCACTGTTTCCCCATCTATTTGCCATGAAGTGATGGGACTGGATGCCGTGATCGTCACTTTTTGAATGCTGAGTTTTAAGCCAGTTATTTCACTCTCTTCTTTCACGTTCATCATGAGGCTCTTTAGTTCCTCTTCACTTTCTTCCATAAAGGTAGTGTCATCTGTGTATCTGAGGCTATTGATATTTCTCCCAGCAGTCTTGCTTCCAGCTTGTGCTTCATCCAGCCCAGCATCTCATATGATGTACTCTACATATAAGTTAAATAAACAGGGTGACAATATACAGCCTTGACGTATTCCTTTCCCAATTTGGAACCAGCCCATTGTTCCACATGTGGTTCTAACTGTTGCTTCTTGACCTGGATACAGATTTCTCAGGAGGCAGGTAAGGTGGTCTGGTATTCCCATCACTTAAAAAAAATTTTCACAGTTTGTTGTGATCTACACATTTAAAGGTTTTGGCATAGTCAATAAAGCTAACGTAGATGTTTAGCTGGAACTCTCTTGCTTTTTCAATGATCCAACGGATGTCAGCAATTTGATCTCTGGTTCCTCTGCCTTTTCTAAATCCAGCTTGAACATCTGGAAGTTCTCAGTTCACATACTGTTGAAGCCTGGCTTGGAGAATTTTGAGCATTACTTTGCTAGCATGTGAGATGAGTGCAACTGTGCGATGAATGCATTTGTTTGAATATTCTTTGATATTGCTTTTCTTCAGGATTAAATGAAAACTGATCTTCTCCAGTCCTGCGGCCACTGCCGACTTTTGCAAATTTGCTGGCATATTGAGTGCAGCACTTTCACAGCATCATCTTTCAGGATTTGAAATAGCTCAACTGGAAATCTGTCACCTCCACTAGCTTTGTCCATAGAGATGCTTCCTCAGGCCTACCTGACTTTGCACTCCAGGATGTCCAGCTCTAGGTAAGTGATCACACCATGGTGGTTATGTGGGTCATTAAGATCTTTTTTTTATAGTTCTTTCATGTATTCTTGCCACGTCTTCTTAACATCTGCTTCCGTTAGGGCCATACCATTTCTGTCCTTTATTGAGCCCATTTTTGCATGAAATGTTCCCTTGATATCTCTAATTTTGCCGAAGAGATTTCTAGTCTCTCCTATTCTATTGTTCTCCTCTATTTCTTCACATTGATCACTGAGGAAGGCTTTCTTATCTCTCCTTGCTATTCTTTGGAACTCTGCATTCAGATCTTTCCTTTTCTTCTTTGCCTTTTTGCTTGTCTTCTTTTCTCAGCCATTTGTAAGTCCTCCTCAGACAACCATTTTGTCTTTTTGCAGTTCTTTTACTTATGGATGGTCTTGATCACTGCCTCCTGTACAATGTCATGAATCTCTGTCCATAATTCTGCTGGCGTTGTGCTATCAGATTTAATCCCTTGAGTCTATTTGTCACTTCCAATTTATAATCATGAGTTTTGATTTAGATCATATTTGAATGGTGTAGTGGGTTTCCCTACTTTCTTCAATTTAAGTCAGAAGTTCATGTTCTGAGTCACAGTCAACTCCTGGTCTTGTTTTTGCTGACTGTATAGAGCTTCTCCATCTGAATATAATCAGTCTGATTTCAATATTGACCATCTGGTGATGTCCATGTGTAGAGTCATCGCTTGTGAAGTTTATGTATGTGTGTATATCTTTATATATACCTTCATAAGTATGTAAGGGCTTTCCAGGTGGTGCAGTGGTAAAGAATCCATCTGCTAAAGCAGGGGACACGAGAGGGGTGGGTTCAATCCCTGGGTCAGGAAAACCCTCTGGGGTAGGAAATGGCAACATGCTGCAGTATTCTCACCTTGAAAATTCTATGGACAGAGGAGCTTGGCAGGCTATAGTCATGGGTTCTTAAAGAGTTGGACATTTTGAATAACTGAGCACACACATACATACAGATTTCAGACCGAATAGGGATATGATATTGCATTTGTATTTCAAGAAAATAATTCTGGCTGCAATGTGGAGGACAGGAAAGGGGCAATAATGTCAGTGGGTCAACCATTTAGGAGACACTTCCAGGAGTGCAAACAACATATAGTGAAGATTTATACCACAGTAACAACAACAGATGCAAGAGTAAGTGGTTCCTGGTGATTAAAGCCCAATATTTTATAGTTTAAAATTGAAAAATAGTGATGAAGTAACAAGTATGTGATTGAAGAATAAGAATTCTCTGGCTAAGGATTCTGGGACTTTTGTTTGAATGTTGGTAACAGTCTCCATTTCTGACATGTAAGTAGATTAGCAGAAGAAGCTGGGTATAGGATGTACCCATTTCTCATAAAACAATGCCAAACCTAAATAATAGTACACAAAACTACCTCATTTGTGTGGGCAAGACTAATAATATTTTATTTGTGCCCCATACAACCCTGTCATTCTGAAATCTAATTTCAGGAGAGAAGATCAAGATGGCAGGGTAGAGGGATATGGAGCGCACCTCCTCCCACAAATATATCACAAATACATTTACATGTGAAACAATTCTCACAGAATACCTATTGCAAGCTTGCAGAAGATCACATACAAACAAAGCTACAAGGAAGATGACCACATAACCAGTTCACCCTGGGAACCTCCTACACCTGCTGGGAGGTCCACCTGGACAGACAGGGGGCTTCAGAGGCTGGAGAGGAGGGTGCCAGAGCTGGCCTGTGTCTCCACAGGGTAGAGAAGAGCAGCACAGAAAGTCCTGGCCATGTGCTTGCACATCCCAGTCCGAGACATACACCTACTTGTGTGAACAGGACTGGGTGTTGAAACTCGGGCTTCAGGGGACAGGCTCAGGGAAAGGACTTGGTTTGGCTATGAAGAGACAGCCCAAAGGATCTGAAATGAGGCTTGGGCCAAAACTAGGGGCACATACAGGATGGACTGTGGGTCCGCCATAAGAGCCCTATTGTCAACACATGAAAGGAGGGGCAGGGATCTACCATGGAAGCTTCATTGTCAGCATGCTCACGGCAGGGTGTGGCTCTGGCTTCCACTGGGTCTGTGAACTTTGTGGGGAGGCACACATGGAGGCAGGGTTGAAATCTAAGCTGATGACCAGTAATCCCACTGTAGACAGAAGGAAGCATCTCAGACAGACTCGCTCTCTTGTGAATTTCTGGACCAGAACTGCACACGTGTGCATGAGGGCTGGCAGAGCCAATTATCTGCAGGCTCAGGGGTGGCAGCTCCACTGGGTTTACATTTTAGTGGCTTTGTGAGCTTGTCTGAATGACTAAGGGACCTCTGAGCTAATTAATGGAGCTCTAAAGTAGAGGCAGCCATTGAAGGCAGTCAGCAGTAGTGATCTTTGTGGGCGCACACACCAGGTGACAGGCAGCATCACAGAATGGCACATTCACCTGGACAGTCCTAAGGAGTGCCACGCAGAAACTCTTTTCCCAGCGGGAGTGCTCTGGTCCCAATGACCTCACATTACTGGGTAGATTTGGATCTAGGGGCTTCTATTTCAACTATTGGAGTGTAGAATCTGCCCCTAATCGGTCTGTGACAACCACAGAGCAAAGACAAGGCCCTGCCCAACATCCAACACAAGCTCTGGTCACCACCACACCAAATACATCCCCTATTAAGGGGGCAAGACCCAGTATACTGCAAGGAAAGTTGTGACAAACATCCACACCAAAAGCAGCCCTCGTGCCAAAAATATTGGACTCATGCAGGCTACACAAGGATGCTCCTATTTAAAAATGGCTCTTCAAGATCACAGTATATTACTATTCCTCCTTAACTCAGAGAGTCCAAGAGATATAAGAAAAGAGGGGAAAAAAAAGGACTACTTCTTATTAAAATAACAAGAGACACCCCCTGAAAGCATAATGAAACATATTTCTCCAGTCTACCAGATTCTGAGTTCAAAAAAAAGAGGCAATAAAAATACCGGAGGAATTAAGAAAGGCTGTTGAAAGAAATGCAGATCACTGTGACAATGAATTAGAATTGCAGAGACAAAAACTCTGCTAAAGGCCAGAAGAAGCAAACAAATAATGCAGAAGAACAATAAGTGAACTGGAAAATAAAATAATGGAAATCATCCAACCAGAACAGCAGACAGAAAGAGAAATGCTTTTTTTTTTTTAATTGAAGCAACACACTATATCTATAGGATAATATAAAGTGTGCAAATCTACACATAATAGAATTCTCAGGAGAAGAAAGAGAAAATGAATCTGGAGGAATCATGGCTATAAATTTCCCAAACTTAAGGAAATAGATATCTAGCTAATGGAAGCACAGAGGATCCCAAACAAGATGAACCCAAACACTGCTACACCAAGACATATCATAATTAAATGACAAAGTTAAAGAGAGGATTCTAAAGGCAGCAAGATAAAAATAAAGTGTCACTTACAACGGAACCCTCTATAAGGCTACCAGTTAATTTTTCTACAAAAACTTTAAAGCTAGAAGGAAGTAGCAAGATATATTCAAAGATCTGAAAAGGAAAAACATGCAACCTAGGATATCTTACCCAGTAATATTATCACTGAGACTAGAAGGCAAGAGAAAGAATTTCTCAGATGAACAAAAACAAAACAGCAATACTTAACCTATCCCCAAAGAAATATTGCAAGTTCCTCTCTAAATATAAGAGAAGCAAGAATCTATAGGAAAGGGGAAATCACAATAGGAAGTTAAAAATATGAAAGGATTAATGATCACAGAAATTAATCATTTCAAAAGAAAAACAATAAAAACTTGTGTAAAAGTGACTATAACTAAAATGAAAAGCAAAAGGTTAAACATGAAGATATAAATAAGACATCAAAAAATCACAAAATGTTGTGGAAGGGAGTAAAAAAGTGCATATCTTATAGAACGTATTTGGGTAAATATGATTACTAGTTTAAAGAGGGTAGATATAGTTACAGGTTAACATGTTTGAAAACAAGTGGTTTGGGTAACCACAAATCAAAAGCATACAACAGATTGACAAAACCCAAAAGAACCCAAGCATAATACAAAAGAAAATCATCAAACCACAAAAGGAACACAAAAATAAGAAGGAAAAAAGAACAAACACAAAATCAATGGGAAAAAAAGGTTTAAAGTGGCAATGATACATGTTTATCAATAATCGCTTTAAATGTCAATGGACTAAATGCTCTGGTCAAAAGAGACAAAGTGGCAGGTTAGAAAATAAAATAAGAACCTACACTCTGTTGCCTATAAAAGACTGACTTTATTTTGAAATCACATATAGATAGTGAATGTATGGAAAAATCTGTTTTATGCAAACAGAAATGCCAAGAATGCTGAAGTAGCAATAGTCATATCACAGAAAATAGACTTTAAAACAAAGGCTATAAGGACAGAGAAGGATGCTTTCATTTCACATAATGAAAACAGGATCAATAAAAGAAAAGGATATCATACTTTTTAATATATATGCATTTAGTATAGGAACCCCTAAAAACATAAAACAAATACTAATAAACATAAAGAGAGAAATTGATGGGCACATAATAACATTAGGAGACTTTACTCACTGAATTAATGGACAGATGTTCCAGACAGGAAATCAATAAGGCAAGAGAATGACATAATGGAACAGTTAAACTGAATTGACACTTACAGGATACTACATGCAAAACAACTCTTGAGAGTCCCTTACTGCAAGGGGACCCAACCAGTCCATCCTAAAGGAGATCAGTCCTGGGTACTCATTGGAAGGACTGATGTTGAAGCTGAAGTTCCAATAATTTGGCCACTTGATGTGAAGAGCTGACTCATTTGAAAAGACCCTGATGCTGGGAAAGATTTGAGGGCAGGAAGAGAAGGGGACAACAGAGGACGAGATGGTTGGATGGCATCACCGACTCAATGGACGTGAGTTTGGGTAAACTCCGGAAGTTGGTGATGGACGGGGAGGCCTGGCGTGCTGCGGTTCATGGGGCCGCAAAGAGTCAGACCCGACTGAGCGACTGAACTGAACGTGAAAAACTACACAACAACAACAGCAAACTCGTACCACACATGCTTTTCAAGTGTGCACTACTGTTCTCTAGGACAGACCACACACTAGGACACAAGGTGAGAGCCAACAGATTTAAGAGGATATAAATTATTTCAAGCATCTTTTCTGACCACGATGGCATAAAACTAGAAATCAACCACAGAAAGAGACATGAGAAGCAAGAGATTACATGGAGACTAAACAGCATGTTACTAAAAAGGCAATGGGTCACCAATAAAATCAGAGAAGAAATTTAAAAATCCCTTGAGGCAAACAACAACCCTGACCAGTAGAAATGTACCTTACTCAAAGCCATTTTTCCAATGTGGAAACAGACCATTAGAAAGATTCAAGACACAATGGTGTCTCCCAGTTTATTGTAATGATATTTATTTACACTTGTTTACAAAAGTCTCTTTCCCACTGATATGTGGTTACTGTAGTGCTAGGGAGAAAGTTACTGCTCATGAATTATCCATTTGAACAATCATTTAAATAATTGACTGGGTTAATAAATATAGCACAAATGACTTTTCAATAAAATTGTTCTTAATGGAAGATTTTGTTGTTGTTGATAAGCTATATGTAAAGTCTTAAACATCACAAAGTCCTATGCTGGTTGATAGCTCTGATGAATCTTTAAGAGGTCATTTTGTCTGACTACCACCTTCAGTTAGAACAATCTGAAAAAATTTACAAATTTTTTCTATCTACTTATATTCTTATTTAGCTATCAATCCATTCATTTATTCAATATTCTTTAAGTCCTATGAATGTTATATGTCAGATATTGGGCTAGAAACTAAAGATACAAAGATGAATAAAACACATTCTCCCCTTATAAGAACTCACACACTAGAAAAGACAAATAGTCACATAAATAAGGAACTTATATGACAAATAAGGCAAATTTGGCCTTGGAATGCGGAATGAAGCAGGGCAAAGACTAATAGAGTTTTGCCAAGAAAATGCACTGGTCATAGCAAACACCCTCTTCCAACAACACAAGAGAAGACTCTACACACAGACATCACCAGATGGTCAACACCAAAATCAGACTGATTATATGCTTTACAGCCAAAGATGGAGAAGCTCTATAAAGTCAAAAAAAAACAAGACCAGGAGCTGACTGTGGCTCAGATAATGAAATCCTTATTACCAAATTCAGACTTGAATTGAAGAAAGTAGGGAAAACCACTAGACCATTCAGGTATGACCTAAATCAAATCCCTTATGATTATACAGTGGAAGTGAGAAATAGATTTAAGGGCCTAGATTTGATAGATAGAGTGCCAGATGAACTAGGAATGAGGTTCATGACACTGTACAGGAGACAGGGATCAAGACCATCCCCACGGAAAAGAAATGCAAAAAAGCAAAATGGCTGTCTGGGGAGGCCTTGCAAATAGCTGTGAAGAGAGGAGAAAAGCAAAGGAGAAAAGGAAAGATATAAGCATCTGAATGGAGAGTTCCAGAGAATAGCAAGAAGAGATAAGAAAGCCTTCTTCAGCAATCAATGCAAAGAAATAGAGGAAAAGAACAGAATGGGAAAGACTAGAGATCTCTTCAAGAAAATTAGAGATACCAAGGGAACATTTCATGCAAAGATGGGCTCGATAAAGGACAGAAATGGTATGGACTTAACAGAAGCAGAAGATATTAAGAAGTGGCAAGAATACACAGAAGAACTGTACGAAAAAGAGCTTCATGACCCAGATAATCACAATGGTGTGATCACTCATCTAGAGCCAGACATCCTGGAATGTGAAGTCAAGCGGGCCTTAGAAAGCATCACTACAAACAAAGCCAGTGGAGGTGATGGAATTCCAGTTGAGCTATTTCAAATCCTGAAAGATGATGCTGTGAAAGTGCTGCACTGAACATGCCAGCAAATTCGGAAAACTCAGCAGTAGCTACCAGACTGGAAAAGGTCAGTTTTCATTCCAATCCCAAAGAAAGGCAATGCCAAAGGATGCTCAAACTACTTTACAATTGCACTATCTCACATGCTAGTAAAGGAATGCTCAAAATTCTCCAAGCCAGGCTTCAGCAATATGTGAACTGTGCACTTCCTGATGTTCAAGCTGGTTTTAGAAAAGGCAGAGGAACCAGAGATCAAACTGCCAACATCCGCTGGATTATCGAAAAAGCAAGAGAATTCCAGAGAAACATCTATTTCTGCTTTATTGACTATACCAAAGCCTTTGACTGTGTGGATCACAAGAAACTGTGGAAAATTCTGAAAGAGATGGGAATACCAGACCACCTGACCTGCCTCTTGAGAAACCTATATGCAGGTCAGGAAGCAACAGTTAGAACTGGACATGGAACAACAGACTGGTTCCAAATAGGAAAAGGAGTACATCAAGGCTGTATATTGTCACCCTGCTTATTTAACTTCTATGCAGAGTACATCATGAGAAATGCTGGACTGGAAGAAACAAGCTGGAATCAAGATTGCCAGGAGAAATATCAATCACCTCAGATATGCAGATGACACCACCCTTATGGTAGAAAGTGAAGAGGAACTAAAAAGCCTCTTGATGAAAGTGAAAGAGGAGAGTGAAAAGTTGGCTTAAAGCTCAACATTCAGAGACATTACTTTGCCAACAAAGGTCCATCTAGTCAAGGCTATGGTTTTCCAGTAGTCACGTATGGATGTGAGAGCTGGACTGTGAAGAAAGCTGAGTGCCGAAGAATTGATGCTTTTGAACTGTGGTGTTGGAGAAGACTCTTGAGAGTCTCTTAGACTGCAAGGAGATCCAACTAATCCATTCTAAAGGATATCAGCCCTGGGATTTCTTTGGAAAGAATGATGCTAAAGCTGAAACTCCAGTACTTTGGCCACCTCATGGGAAGAGTTGACTCATTGGAAAAGACTCTGATGCTGGGAAGGATTGGGGGCAGGAGGAGAAGGGGAATGCACAGGATGAGATGGCTGGATGGCATCACTGACTCGATGGATGTGAGTCTGATTGAACTCCGGGAGATGGTGATGGACAGGGAGGCCTGGCGTGCTGCAATTCATGGGGTCACAAAGAGTCGGACACGACTGAGCGACTGAACTGAACTGATGACAAGAAGAGGGCTGACAGTGACTGTCCACACTCTATGGGAAAGCAAGGGAGTGCCAACAAACATGACCTGGGAAGACGGAGTGGACTTTGCATAAGCTCTATTCAATCGCGTTCTTGTAAAGAAAGGATTTGCCATGTACGCACATTGTGATGGGCTTCATGTAGGGAGAACAGCAATGCCATTATAGTTGAGTATCTGCCAGGAGTAGGGGGAAGTGTCACATGCTTGGATCACAAGGTGCTTAGTAATGGAACAGAGGTTGGGTGGGTAGATTTTAACCAAAGCAAGGAGATTTGATTTTATCTCTTTGTCAATTTATATAATGAAGAACCCTCAACAACAACAACTGCAACAAAGATATAGGCCAGGAATCCTCAATGAACTACTAAATATATTGAATTGAGAGAAAATGAATTATATCACACTCTCTGTACATCAGACAATATATCATTTCTACACATAGAAATAGCTCAGATTAGGCCCGCCTTTTAACTCTTGCACAATGCATTTGAGGTGCAGCTGGGGCTGGTAAGTATAGGCCTTGTGACACCTTCTTGAATGTTCTTTCTTATGTACCCTGCTGTGGCATAATTTCAAATAAAACAGATTCTGAAAATTTAACTGTAAAGTGCTTTATGCAGACTCCTCCTGTATGAATACAGCTCTTCAGGAAAAACTCTTCCGTTCTGAGTGTACTAATTACAGAATTTATAGTTCTGTGTCCTCAAAAGAAGTAGGTAGCACTTTTCTTTTAAAATGCTAAACATATTTAAATCTATCTTCAAAGTGAAATACTAAGCTAAAATGAAGGAGGCAGGAGCAAAGTCAACTTTCCACCTGAGCTAATGTTTGCACATTCTTTTCAATTTAAAAAAAAAGTACATAGAGTTTCTTAAGAAGCTTTCTCTCACAGCCAGATAGATGCAACTGGAAAAAAAAAAAATGAGGAGAAAGATGAATCAGTAAGTCTGAAGGGGGAAAAATGGAAAGCCCACCTGCATTTTCAGGAAAGAGAGCTACTAAACATGACACTCCTTTAAACCAGAAAAGTTTCTACTTTCCAGGTCCTATAGTTAAAAGAAAAATAAATTCCCAAATCAGACAAATCAACTCTACAAAATACCGTCCTCATCTTTTGAGAAATCACCTCTAGGAAGAATACTTAGTTCAAATCCTGAACACCAGGAATAAAGAAAACAACTCTGAAGACTCAAACTGAAATAATTCAAAGTTTACAAATTGGAGTTCACTATTCTAGAACCTATGAAAATGAGACACTTTTAGCCCCTTACTCAAAAACAGTATATTCTTACTTAATGTACAGTTCCAAATGTAAGGTGCATATTAGAATTTAAAGTTTTATTAGATTAAAAAATTAAAACAGATGGATCTTGTGTAAGCAATTATAAAAGAAAAAATGGGAAGGTGAATAAATGAGTGAAAAGCAGCTTTATGAATTAAAGAATAACAATACCTATGGATTAGCCATCATTGTTAAATGTTTGTCAACATGAATAATTTCTAAGTACACTATTATAATAAAATGGTTAAACTATATCCTTTATGATTTAAGAAAATAGAAAACAATGCAGTGAATTTACTAAAGATTCTTGTTCAGAAATAAACTGTAAAAGTCTGTGTATTTCAAATATTTAACCTTTACATATCTACACAACTTAGCTATCCAGAATGACTTCTCAAAAATTCCAGGTGGACTGTGGAGGTCTATGAACATGAACAGACTGAATACTATGTGCCAGAAATGGGATACACGAGAATAAATGAGATACTCTTCCTGCTTTGGGATAGCTTAGATTATAGGTGAAGTAGACAGGGGAAGAGATCATTATTTGTTTGGTGGGCTAATTTTTGTGAGAAGAGTCACTGGGAACTCAGAAGAGGACTGCTCAGTTAACCCCAAGTCTGAAGGTGACTATGTGAGGAAAGAAAAAAAGAGAGGAAAGGAAAGAAAAAAAGGAACACGCCCAGCCACTCTTTTCTTTTAGTGGATTCTGGAAACTGACGCTCTGAAATAATTCTTTACTATTGAATAATGGTAACAAGATATTCTATTGTTTACATTAAAATACTTAACTCTACCCTTGCTCTTTGTTTGAGCTTGGTTTAGACTGGATAAAGGGGCTTCCCAGGTGGCTCAGTGGTGGCTCCTGTCAATGCAGGAGACACAAAAGACACAGGTTCAATGCCTGGGTCAGGAAGATCCCCTGGAGAAGGAAATGTCAACCCTCTCCAGTATTCTTGCCTGAAAAATTCCACGGATGGAGGAGTTTGGCAGGCTATGGTCCGCGGGTTTGCAAGGAGTCAGGCAGAACTGACTGACTAAACAACAACAACAACACAAGACGAGATAAAAACATCAGATTTTAAATTGGGAGTTAGAAACCCAAAATTCAAGTTATTTAGTAGGATTTGGCTTTGGGCAAGTCACTTAACTCTGAGACTCATTTTCTATGTGTATCAAATGAGGCTAATAAGAATCTGATGGGTGGTGTAGTATAGTGTTAGTCACTCAGCTGTGTCTGACTCTTTGTGACCCCACAGACAGCAGCCGTCCAGGCTCCTCAGTCCATGGGATACTCCAGGCAAGAATATTGGAGTGGACTGCCATTCCCTTCTCCAGGAAATCTTCACGACCCAGGAATCGAACTCACGTCACCAGCATTGAAGGAAAATTCCTTACCACATGAGCTACAGGGAAGTCCCAGATCTGATGGGACATGGTAGATTTCAGCGTGTTGTTAATCATAAAATGACTTATAAAAAGATGATGATCTGATCTAAGAAAAGGAACCAAGCTTATCACATTGTGTTGTCTGAGGATGTAAGGTAGTTTTATCTTTTGGAAACAAGTTACAGGAAAACCAACTCAAATCTGCTTATACACTAAGAATATTTGTTTGCACAGCATTATGTCAATTTAATCCAAAGGGTTCAGGATCATTTCCTTGCCAAACTCTTGGCCTGGCCTTCTTCTGTATGGAGATGTGGTAGCTTCAGGTGGTAGCAAGATGGCTATAGTAGCTCAGGACTTCATTTCTGTGGACCACAATGTGCAGAAGAAAGGACATTGGGATCTGGAAGGTGTCTCCAAAAATGAAGAATGACCTTTTCCAGAAATCTCATGAAAATCTCTTCTCACATTTTATAGACTTTAAATGGATCACATGGCTGATCCAAGACCGAACACTGCCAAGGGGTTAGTTTTAGACAAGTTCCACTGGGATGGGAGCAGCCTTAGACAAGTCATGTTTGAGTAGATCATACCTTCCCTGAGGCACATGGGTTTCGTGGTGCAGAAATAAATGCTTGAACAACAGATTCTATGAGGAAGAAGGCAGGGGGGCCAGTGGATTCTAGGTAGGGAACCAAAAGTGTTTTTGAAAGCTATAATAGGAAATATAATTTTATTTCTTGTTAGAAAAAACATTCTAATGACCAAAATTTTTGGCATAAACTTAAAATTATAGAATAATTCATCATATTCATATAACCTATGCATATAATTGGTTTGTACTTACAATAAAAATACATTTACCATGACAGAACTACATTTCAACTTTTATACCAAACGCAACAATCTAGTAGCTTTGAGGCAGGAGAAAGTACATAGACTTTGTTGTCAGACAAACATGGATTTGAATTCTGCAATACACTAGCTACATGGCCTTGGGAAATCCATGGAGACATTTCAACCCGCTTCACAACAAAGTGGGAATAATATTTCCTGCCAAACAGAATTGCTGTAAAAATGAAATGATAAACTATAAAAATACTCTTCCTTGTCCTAAGGTATTTAATAAATATTACTCCCACTGGCTGCCTTTCTCCTCCACCCCTACTGTCCGTAGATATCAGTATAGTCCAAATAACTGAAATCTAAATATATCTTATGGCACATGCTACGTTATGGTATAGGCACTAATTCAGTTACTGGGTGTCCTAAATGGTTAAAATGTAGTACTTTTATTTAAAAAGAGGACACAAATGTCTCAATAATTGATTCTCCTACTAAAGCAGAGAGGAAGGAGTTCTCTAACAAAGTGGAAATGGACAACAGCCAGGCCCCATCATTTGCACTTCTAGACCAGCCCAAGTCATTCTTGTCTCTGTGTGGCCAAGTGCCATGTCTCTGCTGTGAGCACACAACGCAGGCTGCCATTCCCCTGTCCCTACAGTGCCGATGACTTGTCTGCAACCAGCTTCCTGGGGTTTCTCAAGTAGAATCAGAGCTAGCTGACAGGGCAACATCTGTTCTCAGGCTGTGCAGCTGCAGGACACTCCCTTTTGAATTCTGGGACAAGATATCACGTATGAGAAAACCTGCTCTCTTGTTTAGACACTAAGTACTTACTGAGAGGTGTCAATTAGATTACCCACCAACTTTGGCTGTGGCCCTCACCAAGCCAACTGGCATTCACTGAGACCTTCTGAATGACAGGCATCATCAAACCTGAGATAAGAAAGATTTGGCTTCTACTCTTCGGCAGTTAGTAGTCACATGTTCAAAAATGCATGGAATTATAATATAAATTAAAAACAGTGAAGTGGTATTTAATATTTTCATTTGCATAGCACTATAAAATTTTGTATACTCCATCTCCTCCCTCCTGAGAGATGGGCATGCATTTATGGATTTGTTTACTGAATAAACTTTTATTGAGCCCCCACCATATGTTATTAAGGAGTATAAAAATGAGTATGCCATATATTTATTTGTTTACTTTGTGTATACCCTTCCTAAAGTGATCCAAAGAATAAATGAATATTAGTCCCATGTTACTGAGCAATGAAGTCAATATCATTCTTGGTTTTCAGTTAAGAGGCAAAGACATATGAAGACTGTGTCTTTCATTAATAAATGTTCTCTTTCCTTAATACTTGGCCTCTAAGAAGGCCACTGCCAGCAAAGGTGCGAATAATCAAAGCTATGGTTTTTCTAGTAGTCATGTATGAATGTGAGAGTTGGACCATAAAGGGTTCTGAGTGCTGAAGAATTGATGCTTTCAAACTGTAGTGCTGGAGAAGACACTTGAGAGTCCCTTGGACTGCAAGGAGATAAAAGCAGTCAATCCTAAAGGAAATCAACCCTGAATAATCATTGGAAGGACTGATGCTGAAGCTGAAGATCCAATACTTTGGCCACCTGATGCAAAGAGCCAGCTCATTGGAAAATATCCCGATGCTGGAGGAAATTGGGGGCAGGAGAAGAAAGTGACAGAGGATGAGATGGTTGGATGGCATTACTGACTCAATGGATGTGAGTTTGAGCAAACTCCTGGCGATAGTGAAGAACAGGGAAGCCTGGCAAGCTACAGTTCATGGAGTTGCAGAATTGGATATGACAGCAATTCAACAACAACAAGGCTACGGGGGCTTCCCTGGTGGCTCAGTGGTAAAGAATCTGCCTCACAGTGCAGGAAACGTGAGTTTGATCCCTGGGTCAGGAAGATCTCCTGGAGAAGGAAATGGCAACCCATTGCAGTGTTCTTGCCTGGGAAATCCCGTGGACAGGCTACAGTCCATGGGGTCGCAAAAGAGTCAGACACAGCTTAGAGACTAAACAACAAAGAAGGCTATAGAGTTCAAAGATTTTATTCTTTCAATAAATCTAGGAAGAATTTATAGTATAATTTCCAATAGCTTGAAAAATAGATGGTGGAGGAGTATGTGAAATGGCCCTTCAAGCTTTATAAGCCAACTCTTCCTCACCTGTACACTGCTCTCCACTAACTAGAAATTCTATTGTTCTTTGAGAAAACCCTGCTCTTCCCTGACCCCAGACTTTTGCATACACTTGTTACTCCATCCATCTAAAAACTCTTCTTCATCTCAAAAACAAACACAAAAACAAAAAAACAGTTTCTACACTGTTACAGTGAAAATACAAGTTTCCGTCTTCTTTGCCTGATTATAATTGACATTCAGAAACCTCAAAGCTGGAATATACATATTTATATAATTCTTATTTAAAAAAATAAATCAAGGATGAGCTCCTACCAAGTAGGATGTTATTTTCAGTCTCTTTGCATTCCCCTTGCTTTTTACTTTACTAGAACTCGATCAGGCATGCCCCAACTTCCAATCAACGTAAGCTAGAAGTTCTAAAAAGGCAAGGATTGCTGCATGCTCTGCTCATTGCTGTATCTAAAATATTGACAAGAGCGGCTAGCAAATAATAATGGCTCATAAAATATCTGTTGTTTAAATTACTAAATGCAGATTAATTAAACTGATTTTTCTAAGAACATACAGCCAGGAAGAAGCTGAGATCTGAAGTCAGGACTTCTAACTTTAGATTCCACTACACCTTGATATAAGATTTGGTGTCAGGTCGGGCATAGGTAAGTACACAAATGTTCCTGTTGCTGACTTTAGAGACAAAAATCTTTATTCAAAACTTTACTCAAATCTTTACTAACTAAACATCATATATAAATTATACCTCAATAAAGATTGTTTTTAAGTTATACAAAAACAACTGTATACCAAACGATACTCACAGAATTAACTCTTTTCCCAGAAACTTCAGATCTCTGAAGCTGGCTATCATAATCATCACTGTTTACCATTGCTATTCCACCAACCAGGGTGCTTTTGAAGAACATGGAGTCCTTTTAAATAACTTTATAAAGACACAAAGTTGCACAGCAAACCAGAGAAAGTCAAATATTTCAAAACATTGGAGGGGCTCCTAGGATGATATGTGTAATTTGCGGCCTTATCACCTGATTGAGTGTAAAATTGTTGTTAAAAAGATCCCTAAGGTAATCCAATTTGCTTTTAGTACCTAATTAACACTTCCCAGTGGTTTCTGAGTTGGATAATTGAGAAATACAACACTTATAAAATTTAAACCAGGCATTGTAGTATCCAATTAAGCCAAGAATTTCCCTGTTATTGGCAATGTATTTAACTGACAGCAGAGATAGTACTGAAAAAAAGAATGGAATAGATAATTAGAAAAGATAAGAGAATTAGGTAGCTGAATTATCTGCACTTTTAGAGGAACTGACGGCCAATCCATGTTCAGCTCTTATATCAGAACCACATTCTGGAGGGAAGTTGTAAGTCAGAAAAGGTGAATCAGAGACACTCTAGAGAGAGGAGGGGCTTCCCTAGCAGCTTAGATGGTAAAGCATCTGCCTGAAATGAGGGAGACCTGGGTTTGATTCCTTGGTCAGGAAGGTCCCCTGGAGAAGGAAACGGCAATCCACTCCAGTATTCTTGCCTGGAGAATTCCATGGACAGAGGAGCCTGGTGGGCTGCAGTCCACGGGTCGTAAAGCGTCAGACACGACTGAGTGACTAACACAGAGGAAGAGACGAACACTAGTTAATTACCTGGTTCAGGTACTGCTGCAGTCACTGTTACGTACTGCATCTCATAATCTCTGAAAGAAGAACTGAGGTATAGTATTATTATCTCCATTTGTTTATTAGAAGAAACTGAGGTTCACAAAACTTTTATAACTTGTCTATGATTTCAGCCCGCTAAAAGGTGACAGTGCTTGTTACTATCACAGAAACCTTAGGCATTATTTATGAGAATTTATGGGGTACAAGCAAGGGCCAGGTTTGGAACAGTTACTTCACTTCTGCAAAACCAATACAATATTGTAAAGCAATTAATCTCCAATTAAAATAAATAAATTTATATTAAAAAAAATAAAAGAAGGAAAAACCCTGCCCAAGCAGTCAAATCCTGGAGAAACTCTAATCAACATCAAAAATAACTTAGAACAGTGGTGCTCACACTTCTTTCTCTGTGCTACAACCTACATGGGAAAACATAAGGCAATCACAAGGAGGCACAATTTCATGGGCACCCCTAGATTACTTGGTCCGAATCAGCTGTGGTTACATGCACATTACAGTTCTCTGAGAACTAGAGCTTAAGAAGGCACACAGAACAGTAAAAGGATTTATTGATACTGATATTCTTGAATAAAATCATTTGTTTTTTAAGGAAATAAATACTTTGACATTAGTAACAAATTATAATTGATCACAATGCACAAATGTGTAGCAACACTGTTGGGAACCACTTACGCAAGGAAGAGGTTAGGATGCCAGGAAGGGGGAAAACACATGGTTTTGCAAAGAACAAAATTACATCAACTGATTTGATATTTTATTCTGTGATGGAAAGCTATTGAAGCTGATTTTCTTTTTTAAACAGATCATCCTGATTATTAGGGGGAGATCCCCTAGGACAAGGGAGGGAACAGAAGCAGGGAGACCAGATTGGAAACAAAGCCCATAGTTTAGATGGTCTGGATTATCTGGCAGTCTTTAAATCTAATGCCTAAAGAATTTGCCAGTAGGAGGGATGTACGTTGTGAGCGAAAGCAAAGTGTTAGTTGCTCAGTCATGCTTGATTCTTCGCAACCTCGTGGACTGTAGCACACCAGGCTCCTCTATGCATGGGATTTCCCAGGCAAGAATACTGGAGTAGGTTACCATTTCCTTCTCCAGGGGATCTTCCCAACCCAGGAGTCGAACCCAGGTCTCCTGCATTGCAGGCAGGTTCTTTACCATCTGAGTCACTAGGGATAAGAATCAGAGATCAATTTTTTTTTTGTTTTTGGTCTGGGAAGATGCTGAGGGTGGGAGGAAAGAAGAGGTTTGTTTTCATGTAAGTTTGAAATCACTATTTGGCAACTGAGCAGAGATCTTGAATACGCACTGAAGTATATGCATACAGAGGTCAGGAGAGAGGTAGGAATTGGATGTAGGATGTGTAGAATCAAAACCACATGTATTAGTAGCTTACTTAGTCACAGACTTGACCTCCTGGCCTAAGTGAGGATCACTGGAGAACAGGAGAGTTTCCAATGTGTCTTTCAGGATCATACTCAAGGCCATACAGGGAGCTGTATTTAAACCAACATAAATTCAAAAAAATATAGATCTGAAAAGAATGGAGGAGCTCTAGATGTCCAAGAGAATATCCTACAAGACACAGAAGAGTCAGAAAAAATTTTGATCCTAAATAAATTGTGCATAACACCTGGATCAAAGAGAATACTCAATAAATGTCAGATGAAGAATAATGGACTGAATGAATGGGTGAATTTTTGCTTGCTTGTTGATTGTTAGAAAAAATACATTTTCTTATCTTGATTATAACATGTCTGCCATCTTTCCTTTTCTTTCCTTGTTGACAGGCTAATATTTACTGACCGCTCATGCCAGTTTATGGGCTGGGCCAGTGGTTCTGGTCATTTCATCTCATAGCCATTTAGATATTCAGTGTATATCCCTTAGCCAGGCTACCTAGGGTAGGTCAACAGATATCATTGTGAAACATACCTAAAAATAAAAAGAAACCTGACCAGTTTTCAATATTTGCTAGAGTAAAAAAACAAGGTTACTTCCAGCATAAGATTCAAATGGATTAGCCAATATATCAGGGTATAATCTTATTGTTCTCTTCATAACTATAATTTTAGATAAAATATCAATACTAATTTTTCATTAGAAATGTGAGCATTATTTTTAATAGAATTACTGGTAGACTCTATAAGTATTTTGTTACCAAAAAGATTATTAAAATAATCAGGAAACATATGTGTTGGTCAGGGTATATTAATATAAAACTAAAATGGACTACTGAATAAAGCTGGGGATATGGAGGACTCTGCCAAAAATCATTTTTAAAATCTTAACTGTATACAGGTCAGGAAACAACAGTTAGTACTGGACATGGAACAAGAGACTGGTTCCAAATAGGAAAAGGACTGCATCAAGGCTGTATATTGTCACCCTGCTTATTTAACTTATATGCAGAGGACATCATGAGAAACGCTGGGCTGGAAGAAGCACAAGCTGGAATCAAGATTGCAGGGAGAAATATCAATAACCTCAGATATGCAGATGACACCATCCTTATGGCACAAAGTGAAGAAGAACTAAAGAGCTTCTTGATGACAGTGAAAGAGGAGAGTGAAAAAATTGGCTTAAAGCTCACCATTCAGAAACTAAGGTCATGGCATCATTCCCATCACTTCATGGGAAATAGATGGGGAAGCAGTGGACACAGTGGCTGACTTTATTTTTCTGCACTCCCAAATCACTGCAGATGGTGATTGGACCCATGAAATTAAAAGACGCTTGCTCCTTGGAAGGAAAGTTGTGACCAACCTAGATAGCATATTAAAAAGCAGAGACATTACTTTGTCAACCAAGGTCTGTCTAGTCAAGGCTATGGTTTTTCCAGTGGTCATGTATGGATGTGAGAGTTGGATTATAAAGAAGGCTGAGCACCGAAGAATTGATGCTTTTGAACTGTGGTGTTGGAGAATACTCTTGAGAGTCCCTTGGACTGCAAGGAGATCCAACCTGTCCAACCTAAAGGAGATCAGTCCTGGGTGTTCATTGGAGGGACTGATGTTGAGGCTGAAATTCCAATACTTTGGCCACCTGATGAGAAGAGCTGACTCATTTGAAAAGACCCTGATGCTGGGAGGGATTGGGGGCAGGAGGAGAAGGGGATGACAGAGGATGAGATGGTTGGATGGCATCACTGACTTGATGCATATGGGTCTGGGTGGACTCCGGGAGTTGGTGATAAACAGGGAGGCCTGGCGCGCTGCGTTTCATGGTGTCACAAAGAGTCAGACACGACTGAGCGACTGAACTGAACTGAACTATCATGAGTTTTAAAAATGGAATATGTGTTTGTAACCAAATTATAATAATTATAATTAAAACATGTCTTTCTATGCCTTTCTCCTAGCCTCTATGGAAAGCTTTGTCATAACAACAGAGGAGAACAAAGTAATAATAAATGGTTATAAAGTCTCTTGCAACTGCAAAATGTTATGCATACAGTAACAACTATTAAAGGCAAGCATTTTCCTTCAAGAGCGTGATACACCCAAGCTGCTGACTATATTTATACAACGATGTGGTGAAAAGAGAAAGACTCTGTAGTCAAACAGACCTGGGCTTAAATCTGTTTAACGACTTTCTAGTTGTGTTCCATTAGGTAAGTTTCTTACTTTTTCTGGGCTTTCAAAAAATATAGATAGTTCCACCCTCATATGAGAATTATTGTGAGAATTGAATGGAATATTGTGTGTAGAGCCTAGCATTTATAAAGCAAACACCTGTTTTCTTTCCTCATCTAGACAAAACATTAACTTACAGTCAAAAGACTTAAGACCTCATGTGAGACCACTGTTATTTCCTAACTGGATAGTAGAGGAATTAACCTACAGTGCCTAGAAGAACTATAATTCCTGGTATGTGTGGCTAGTTTTTTTTTTTTTTTTAAACACAAATCCCTAATTTTAGGTGTCTTCAATGATAATAAATAAACAGGCAGAAATAATGACAGTTGTTTATGTAACAGTGGACAAGTCCTTGCTCTGTTCCAGGCTTCCTCTCCTGTACACAGGAGGAATGAGATAGATTATTGCTACTCTAAGTGTGATCTGTAGACCTACATAGTCTGCCAGCTATTTGTTCCCCATCTACTATAAAGTCAGTATTAAAAAAGAGAGTAAGCACTTAGAACCTTTCACAACAGTTTGACAGACTCTTAGTCTTTACGTTTTTGGAAAAAGAAAACTGTATGGGATTGTACTTTGTACTTCTTTTTTCATTTTCTTTCTCTAGAGATTCATTTTCATTACATTTTGAAATGTATTGGTCTGCAATAGATTATAAATTTACACACACACACACACTCACAGATATATCTTTTACTACAGGAAATTTGAGGAACACAGAACTAGATAATATATAAAATCCCTTCAGCTTTAATATTTCACAAGACTGCATCCTCTGTCCATGTTGCCCGAGGCTGACCAATTGAAGGGCAATGTTAGTCATGTGGGCTTCCTGGGTGGCACTACTGGTAAAGAATCTGCCTGCCAATGCAGGAGAGCCCAGGGGTTTGATCTCTGGGTCAAGAAGATCCCCTGGAGGAGGAAACGGCAACCCACTCCAATATGCATGCCTGGGAGGCTGACCAATGATAGAAAAAGAAGAGGTGGTTATTGCCAGATGCTCTCCAAAGAGGTGCCTTCCTTCCAGCAAAGAGATAATGAGAAAGATGATGAGAATTTTAATGACTAAGTTCCTGTTTACCATGTGCTGCTCTCTTTACTAGCAGTCAGTCCGTCAGTCAGCTCAGTCGCTCAGTCGTGTCTGACTTTTTGCGACCCCATGAATCGCAGCACGCCAGGCCTCCCTGTCCATCACCAACTCCCGGAGTTCACTCAGACTCACGTCCATCGATTCAGTGATGCCATCCAGCCATCTCATCCTCTGTCGTCCCCTTCTCCTCCTGCCCCCAATCCCTCCCAGCATCAGAGTTTTTTCCAATGAGTCAGCTCTTCACATGAGGCGGCCAAAGTACTGGAGTTTCAGCTTCAGCATCATTCCCTCCAAAGAAATCCCAGGGCTGATCTCCTTCAGAATGGACTGGTTGGATCTCCTTGCAGTCCAAGGGACTAACAAGAGTCTTCTCCAAAACCACAGTTCAAAAGCATCAATTCTTCGGTGCTCAGCCTTCTTCACAGTCCAACTCTCACATCCATACATGACCACAGGAAAAACCATAGCCTTGACTAGACAGACCTTAGTCGGCAAAGTAATGTCTCTGCTTTTTAATATGCTATCTAGGTTGGTCATAACTATTCTTCCAAGGAGTAAGTGTCTTTTAATTTCATGGCTGCAGTCACCATCTGCAGTGATTTTGGAGCCCCCCAAAATAAAGTCTGACACTGTTTCCACTGTTATCTATTTCCCATGAAGTGATGGGACCCGATGCCATGATGTTCGTTTTCCGAATGTTGAGCTTTAAGCCAACTTTTTCACTCTCCTCATTCACTTTCATCAAGAGGCTTTTTAGTTCCTCTCACTTTCTGCCATAAGGGTGGTGTCATCTGCATATCTGAGGTTATTGATATTTCTCCCGGCAATCTTGATTCCAGCTTGTGCTTCTTACTAGCAGTACCTGTTAGTAAACGTTTAATGTTACTAAACTATTTTGTAGAATGAGGAAACTAAAACTCTGGAGTCTCAGAGAGCAGCTTCAAACCCAGGTCTGTTTCAGTCCACATCCACATATTTTCAACGGTACCATGTTGCTACGAAGCTACAGTTAGGGCCCAGATGAAGCTGTCTTCCCTTAGCCAGCTCATTCCCTGCTGCCTTGGGACCAACCGGTGATATCAATGGCCCACAAAGTCTCATTCCAAAGGGCCTGACTTTTGTTCTAAGATCATGGGAGTTTCTCTTCAGCCTGACAAGCAGAGGTCCACAAAAATGATACCTCAGGATTTCAAAGTACCTTAGGAATGGTGGCTCAGACAGTAAAAGAATTTGCCTGAAATGCAGGGGACTTGGGTTCGATCCTTGGGTTAGGAAGATCTGGAGAAGGGAATGGAAACCCACCCTAGTATTCTTGCCGGAAAAAGCCCATGGAGAGAGGAATCCAGAAGGCTATATTAGATGGGGTCGCAAAGAGTTTGACACAACTGAGTGACTAACAGTTTCACTTTCACTTCACTGTGAATAATCTATCATCTCTAATCCAGTGCTTGGGACATTGCTACAACATTCTTGACAATAAATCTCTGGCTATAAACGTGGATATATCAAGTCAGAGGAATGCACCACACCCAGAGGTAGCTCATTCCCTCTCAGGACAGTCTTAGAGTCCAACAGGGATTCTTAAATTAGATTAATCTGAAATCTCTAACTTTCCTTCTTTGGGCCTGATTCTACCTTATAGAGCCATAGAAAACAACCATACCAGAATTGTTCTACACTGTAGCAACAAACTATATATCCAGATTCCCTACAGGAAACCACTGAGTTGTTTGTTAGATAGGCATTGGGTTGATTCCTGGTTCTAAGGAGCAGATGAGACTTGAAGTAAGCTGCTTAGCCTCAGTTATGTTGCCTGTATGTACACACTGCTGCTGCTGCTGCTGCTAAGCCGCTTCAGTTGTGTCCGACTATGTGACCCCATAGACGGCAGCCCACCAGGCTCTCCCATCCCTGGGATTCTCCAGGCAAGAACACTGGAGTGGGTTGCCATTTCCTTCTCCAATGCATGAAAGTGAAAAGTGAAAGGGAAGTCGCTCAGTCATGTCTGACTCTTCACGACCCCATGGACCACAGCCTACCAGGCTCCTCCGTCCATGGGATTTTCCAGGCAAGAGTACTGGAGTGGGGTGCCATCGCCTTCTCGGATGTACACACTGCTATATTTAAATGGATAACAACAAAGACCTATTGTATAACCCATGGAACTCTGTTCAATGTTACGTGCCAGCCTGGATGGTAGGGATGTTTAGGGGAGAATGGATACATGTATATGTATGGCTGAGTCCCTTTGCTGTTCATATGAAAATACCACAAATGTTGTTAATTGACCATATACCCCAGTACAAAATGTTTCTGGTATTAAAAATAAAAATTAATTTTTTTAGATGAGGACTAATTCCTACATTACAGAATTGTCGTAAGAATTAAATGAGATTACAAATGAAAACCCATGATAAGTACTCAAAAAAGTTAGTTGAACTGATTACTTTTATAATGTATTTTCTGATTATTTTACTCTTTTGGACAGTGCATTCTGATAATTCTGCCTGCTCCTATAGGTTTCTCTCCCCCAGGCCCATTCAGGAATTAAAAATGGTATCATCTAAAATAATTCAACTAATGACAAGCATGTGATGCTGTTCAATTTACAAAATGTTTTCATGTTTTGATGCAAATTAATATTTATATTCATCCTGTGAATATGGAAGAACACAGTCACATTTCATAGGTATAGAGTTAAGATCTTTTTGTACAAAGTCAAGTAGACTTATTAGGTGTCAAAGTTCCTAAAGGCTGTTTTTCCTAAGAAATGTACAAATCAATTAATTAATTCATTGGTTAATTATAAAATTAAGCAACCACTGGTGCTAGTGCCAGACTAGCACCCAAACATATAGAGATGAGTAAAGCTGACATTCTGCCAGTCTTTTTCACACCTGAAAAAGAAAGGTATTGAATAAGTATAATGATTATGAAGCTATGTAGGATGTTAAGGCAAAATAAAACAGGTCAGCCTGGTCCAATTTGGATTTGGTAACTGTTGGCTTATGGTGAGTTATCAATCAGAATCATTGGTGGCTTAAATAACACCATAACTATCATCATGGTACCACAGAATCATCTCTCTATCCGGCCATACTTAATTGTGAGGCTTGAACTTTAAAATAATCCATGTCCTTTCATAATAAATTTTAAAAATGCTAGAACTTCAGTCAATTGATTCTGAAAACAGATTTTGGAAGGCAGCTATTGAAAATCATGGACTCCTTGCTTTTCTACAATGAAACAGTTTGTGCACACAATAGAAACAGTACCCTTAGTAAAAACACCATCCTTTTTTCCAAGAGACGCAGGCATGATGACAGATCACATTTTCCCTGTTGCAACATAAACACTTCTCCATATGCTACTGGGGGCTCTACAAAGAAGTTCAGTTCAGTGGCTCAGTCATGTCTGACACTTTGTGACCCCATGGACTGCAGCACGCCAGGATTCCCTGTCCATCACCAACTTCCAGAGCCTGCTCAAACTCATGTCCATTGCATCAGTGATGCCATCCAGCCATCTCACTCTGTCATCCCCTTCTCCTTCCGTCTTCAAACCTTTCCAGCATCAGGGTCTTTTCCAGTGAGTTGGGTCTTTGCATAGGTGACCAAAGTATTGGAATTTCAGCTTCAGGATCAGTCCTTCCTTTAGGACTGACTGGTTGGATCTCCTTGCAGTCCAAGGGACTCTCAAGAGTCTTCTCCAACACCGCAGTTCAAAAGCATCAATTCTTCAGCACTCAATTTTCTTTATAGTCCAACTCTCACATTCATACATGACTACTGGAAAAACCATCGCTTTGAGTAGGCAGACCTTTGTCGGTAGAGTAATGTCTCTGCTTTTGAATATGCTGTCTAGGTTGGTCATAGCTTTTCTTCTTTTCATAGCTTCAGTCACCATCTGCAGTGATTTTGGAGGCCCCCCAAAATAAAGTCTCTCACTATTTCCATTGTTTCCCCATTTGCCATGAAGTGATGGGACCAGATGCCAAGATCTTAGCTTTCTGAATGTTGAGTTTTATACCAATTTTTTCACTCTTCTCTTTCACTTTCATCAAGAGGCTCTTGAGTCTTTCTTTGCTTTCTGCCAAAAGGGTGCTGTCATCCGTGTATCTGAGGTTATTGACATTTCTCCCGGCAATGCTGCTTCCAGCCTGCGCTTCATCCAGCCTGGCATTTTGCATGATATACTCTGCATATAAGTTAAATAAGCAGGGTGACAATATACAGCCTTGACGTACTCCTTTCCCAATTTGGAACCAGTTTGCTGTTCCATGTCCGGTTCTAACTGTTACTTCTTGACCTGTATACAGATTTCTCGGGAGGCAGGTCAGGTGGTCTGGTATTCCCATATCTTGAAGAATTTTCCACAGTTTGTCATGATGCACACAGTCAAATGCTTTGGCATCGTCAATAAAGCAGAAATAGATATTTTTCTAGAACTCTCTTGCTTTTTCAATGATCCAGCAGATGTTGGCAGTTTGATCTCTGGCTCTCTGCCTTTTCTAAATCCCACTTGAACATCTGGAAGTTCATGGTTCATGTATTGAAGCCCGGTTTAGAGAATTTTGAGCATTACTTTGCTAACATGAGATGAGTGCAATTGTGGGTAGTTTGAACATTCTTTGGCATTGCCTTTCTTTGGGATTGGAATGAAAACTGACCTTTTCCAGTCCTGTGGCCACTGCTAGGTTTTCCAAATTTGCTGGCACATTGAGTGCAGCACTTCCACAGCATCATCTTTTAGGATTTGAAACAGCTCAGCTGGAACTCCATCACCTCCACTAGCTCTGTTTGTAGTGATGCTTCCTAAGGCCCACCTGACTTCAGACTCCAGGATGTCTTGCTCTAGGTGAGTGAACCCACTAGCCTGGTTATCCGCATCATGAAGATCTTTTTTTTTTTTGTATAATTTTTCTGTGTATTCTTGCCATCTCTTCTTAATATCTTCTGCTTCTGTTAGGTTCATACCATTTCTGTACTTTATTGTGCTCATCTTTGCGTGAACAAAGAAGTAATCATTTTTAATTCTGGCAAATTCATTCAGGACAATGATGATCTTTGAAAAGTATACACACAGGGATCCAGGTATCTTTTCTGAACACTTTCCAAACTCATCTTGCAATAACTATTGTTGCAGTAGAATTACAATGGATATATATATATATATATGTATATATATATTTTTTTCTGTTCTAGGTACCCCTACAAGTATAGTACATTCACAATGTAATGGATTATTCACATGAAAGAATAATCATTAGTTTTGTTTCTTCTATGTAACATGTTATTAAATATATCTCAATATAGAATCCTGGGCATCTCATCAATTACTTTTCCTTCCAGAAGTTTTAGTTCAAGAGTGGCCAAAATAGCCCATGTATGTATACAGTAAGTTTCACGTCTTTTATTGCTGTGAATTCATTCTCTAGGTAATCAGCCTCTGAATAAATGGTTGTCTCACCATCTCTACCCTGGGCTGACAAGCAAACAAACTGTCCTTTTAATAAAGGTTCACCTTCAGCCTCCTGATTCTTCTAATGGGCCTTCCAGACTGCCTGCCCTTTCAGAGATTCATCCAAAGAAAAGGGCAAACTCAGAAAAGAACAACAAAAAAAGAGGTCACCATAAACTATTTAGTAAATTGCCTTCATGACCAAATGCCACATGTTTACCAATAGTCTGGGGTTTGCCTCTCCTTAGGGGAGAGAAAAACATCCTGGCGAGCAGTGTTTCAAATGCCACTGACTCTTCAGTCTCTGCCTCTAATGGGACTGTGTCGCTCTGCCCTCCCTTCAGTGCGTTCTGCTCACTGAGTCAGCAGCATCTCACAGCACTTTGTATGGACCTCTATTACCGTGCGTTTTACCTTATATTTACATTATTTTTTTACCTACCTCCTTTGTGAGATGACGAGTGTCTAGACTGCAAGGATAGTACCGTTTTTCTGTGCAGTTCTGTACCAACAGTTAAGGGCATGGCCCTGGCTAAGGGTTGAGTATTTGTTAAATAAATAAGAATTGCGTGTTTAGTACCAGAGGCTACAATTCTGTCTCAGCACTTTTTCATAACTGACCACTGGGAAGTTCCTATACAGAAGTACAAATTACAAAATAGTTAAATATGGTCGGATCCTTTAATAACATTGTGTCTACCACTTCTATAATAAAGAAAAGTCATTTGCCTTACATATTACCAGCTACAAGCAAATCTAATAAAAGTCTTTATATAAAATTATGAATGTGAGTTATAGCATAAAATTGTCTCTTTTAGAAAAAGAAAACTATTAAAAGTTAGGGATTAAACTAATTGCAATATATAGTGGAAGTATGTGTAACCTTGTTCTATATTTTCCAAGTCTCCTACAACAGTGTTATCATGCTTTCATAATTAAAAAATACAAATGAAAAGTTTGGGGATTAAAAATGTAACTGAATATTTGGCATTTGGACAATATAGTTTATGGCCTACTCCATCAAGTACAAACACCTCAGCCTGCCTCTCAGAGCCTGCTTATCTGGTTTTGGAGGACTTCTTCAAACTGATACCCTACTCACAACTTCAGCATCCTATCAATGTGCCAGAGTTATTCCTACATTCTGTCTTTACCCATTCTCTAACTTCAGGCTTAGATCACATAAATTTCACTCATCCTTCAAGTCACACATGTCAGCATGACCATATTCTTCTTTGAGGTCCTATAGCATTTATATAGTACATACGCTTTGGGGTAGGCAGCTCACACTGACCCCTGCAACTGACTAACGACCTCATCTTCAGACAGAAATCACTACATGATCCCATCATTCAAGGCACACCTGATTAAATTAGAGGTGGAAATCAGTAACAGAAGCTGTTCAGCCCTACCCATATCTCTTGCCTTTACCACTTCAGTGTGTCCACCAACCTCTAACTGCCAGTCTCAGCAGATTTTTGCCTAAAGTCTTTCTCTAAAGCTGAAGAAGACCACTCTAATTGCAGAGCAAGCCACAAGTACTGGGGGTTTATCACCCCTTGGTAACAGCCCTCAACCAGTGATGGATGGGAGATGATGTGGTCCTTTGGCAGTTAAAATTTATAACTCTGAGTGTATGTCCTATGGGGAATTTTTCAGTTTCCACAGTGGATTATTCTCCAGGTACCCTCAGCCAGAGCTGACTTGGTAACATCCCTTTATTGGATGTCTCTTTTTTCCCTGTTATACTTGCCCTTGTCCCTGCTAGTGTTTCTTGCACCTCCCCCAAACAATACTTTTGCACTGAAACTCTCTTCTCAAGGTCTGCTTCTATGAGAATCCAAACTAAGTCCACACCTACACCAAGCTGGCCAATAAGATTCTCTTTCTTGGAATTTTATAACTGAAGCAATGAAATTTTACCTGAGATAGGCTTTTAAATGAAGTTAAGAAAATGTGTGTTTTTTTTTTTCTATTTTAGTCCATTTCAAAGGGTCAATTCTGCCCTTAAGTTCTATTATTCATTTACTAATTTATATAACACATTCTTTAAGTTTTAGCTAAGCAAAAAGTTAGGTCCTGCTACTTTGAACCAAATTGTATTATTTGTTATCATTCATTTTTATTTACAGAAACACCATATTTGAAAATAACATAGGACCTCCATTATATCCAACCTTCATAGTTTAGGTAAAAATTCAAACTGAAATTAATTAACAAAAAATATAATTTAAACATTGTTAGTATACTTTTTAAGTGTTCAAATAATGTCTAAAAACATTAAGAATATGTGTTTTTTTGATGTCTTAAACATTCTTATATTTCATTTTATCTTCATGGTACCTAACTCAGTAGGTATTCAATAAATATTTTTTGAATAAATTAAATTAAATTAATTGTTTGGAATCAGGGTAATCATTGACAAATGAATTTATTATGATCAAATTCTTATATAGTTTTTCTTATATAGTACTTCCTTTTAAAGTAGCTTCTAAAGATGATATAGGTAAGGCAGTTAATGTAATTTCTCACTTTAAAATGGACTGTAAACAAGCATAGCGATGCAAAGACTTCCCTTTTTCTTCCTTCTGTCTCCTTCCCCCTATCCTGGTACTAAGTGCTAAATGAGATTTCATATTTGAGACCCTGCATCCTCTCACAACATCACTCATCTATTCACCTGACAAAATTCACTGAACGTCTATGTGCCAGTCAGTGAGGTAGGCACTTGAAGTATAGCTCAAAGACTGAAATTCAACACAGAGACTAAGACTGCTCTTTCCAATAGAGAGCTCATAGCATGGGAGGTGACAGAAAGTGAGGAAGTGCAATATGAGAAGTGCAGCGTCCTATGAGAGTGAGTAGAAGAAACCCAACCGAGACCCAGGATGCATGCAATATTTTTTAGAGAAAACGCTGAACATAATGCCCATATATGAAGAAAACAGTTTACAACAAATTCTGTCCTCCCTGACTATTGAAATAAGTCCATTTGACTATACCAATATTATCTTTTCTTGATGACGTGTTCCTGAGGTTTTGACCCACATGACAGCATTCATTCACAAAGCAATCTGAACATCTTTAAAAGAACATTAACAAGTATTCCCACAACACCTTCAGCTCACTTCAACAGACATTTAATGAACTAAAATACGTCTTCCATAGAGGCCTTGACTATCACTCAAGTCACTATTATTGATACATCCATCCTAGAGTGCAAGAACATTTTTGAGATGAGTAATTGACTGGTACTATTTATAGACCACTGATCCCATAAAACAGTAGTAATATTAGCCTTGATGAGTGAAAAGCAAATTTCTATGGTGGAGAAACTTATTGGATATTTTTCTTCCTGGTTTTCATTAGAAGTGCTTTTCCATCCAGATTAGAACAGGTGACCCTGCTATCCACTTTCATAGCATACTTTTCTTCCTTACATAGTAGTAATTTTACATCTCTCTGAAATTTCCCTAAGTACAACGGTCACGGCTTATTGTTATTATTATTATTTTATTTGTTTCTTTAGCTTATCATCATATGCCAAGAGCTCAGCCAGGAGTGATACTCAAAAGAGATAGCAAGATCTGGTACAGGACTTAATCTACAGAACAGATGTGTGCTCAGCCACCACTCTGCTGTGTATGAGTTGAAAATCAGCTTCATGCCTGGCATAGCAAGTCATCAATAAGCAATCATTAAGTAACAGATAGATGGATGAATTAACTAATGTACTGGATCAGAACTAACTGCCATCCAGCTTCAAATCACTTAATATTGCAATTGAGAAAGGAAGATAGTGCTAAGTCGTGTCCCAGCTCTTGCGACCCCATGGACTGTAGCCTGTCAGGCTCCTCTGTCCATGGGATTCTCTAGGGAAGAACACTGGAGTGGGTTGCCATTGTCTTCTCCAGGGGATCTTCCTGACCCAGGAATTGAACCCAGGTCTCCTGCACTGCAGGCAGATTCTTTACTGACTGAGCTATGTGGGAAGCCCCAAATATTACAATACTTTCATTCTATTGGAGAGGGGAAAGAGGAAGAATAGAAAATCAAATAAATAATTCATGCCCTCAAGATGCTTATAATTTAGCATGAGAGATAAGATACCTTCATAAATACCGATGGAACAAAGGTGAACAAAAGGAAATGGTGGCAGGCATTGAGGGACAACTGTGAATTGAAACTACATCTGTTGAATAAAGGACATGTGTTTCCAACTGAGTAAAACATGGGATGTGGAATCCAATAGACCTGGGTTTTAATCTTAGCTCCACCATTTTCTGGTTGGGCAGGTAATCTTGAGACCATCAGTAAACAATTTTCAGTTTCATGATCTTTAAAATGGGGGTGATAGTACCTACCACTCAGAGCACTGGGAGTTTTAAATATGCTAATATTATATTAAGCACAATGTCTGTTCTGTAACAGATGTTAATTAGAGATTAATGATTTCACATATGCAAATTCAACATATTTATGTTGGAATACAGGAATTATGATAATCAGGGAAGCATATTCTTTAAGAGAAAGGGAAATTATTAGCTTTTAAAAATTCATACTAGGTAGGGCAAAGGCTTAGGAGTCAGAAAGATTGAAAGACAGTTATTCTATGACTTACTATGGCTTGGAACATATTACCTAACATATCTAAATCTCTAATTTCCTCATCTGTACACTGGAGCTACACAGTTATCAACACATCAATCAATCAATAGAATTGCTCCATGAATTTAAATCAAAGAAGATGCTTGTCACACAGTAAATGCTCAAAATGTGATTTCAAAAATGAGGATTCATAAAGGGCCCTGGGAGAGGTGATAAAGTCTTCACTTTTCATCTTAAAACTGAAATCCAGATTCCTGAGATTCTTGCTGAGCCCAAAAAATGCTTTCTTGCCCACTTTTTTTTTTTGTATTCAGCTATGTAAATAGATGGGGAAACAGTGGAAACAGTGTCAGACTCTATTTTTGGGGGCTCCAAAATCACTGCAGATGGTGATTGGACCCATGAAATTAAAAGACGCTTACTCCTTGGAAGGAAAGTTATGACCAACCTAGACAGCATATTCAAAAGCAGAGACATTACTTTGCCAACTAAGGTCCGTCTAGTCAAGGCTATGGTTTTTCCAGTGGTCATGTATGGATGTGAGAGTTGGACTGTGAAGAAAGCTGAGCACCGAAGAATTGATGCTTTTGAACTGTGGTGTTGGAGAAGACTCCTGAGAGTCCCTTGGACTGCAAGGAGATCCAACCAGTCCATTCTGAAGGAGATCAGTCCTGGGTGTTCTTTGGAAGGAATGATGCTAAAGCTGAAACTCCACTACTTTGGCCACCTCATGTGAAGAGCTGACTCATTGGAAAAGACTCTGATGCTGGGAGGGATTGGGGGCAGGAGGAGAAGGGGATGACAGAGGATGAGATGGCTGGATGGCATCACCGACTCAACGGATGTTAGTTTGAATGAACTCTGGGAGTTGGTGATGGACAGGGAGGCCTGGCGCGCTGCAATTCATGGGGCTGCAAAGAGTCGGACATGACTGAGTGACTGAACCGAACTGAACTGAATTGATGTGATAGAATGATTGATCTCACTGGAAAACCTGAGATGAAGAAAATGCTCATTGGAGGCTGTTTATGCATTAATGGTCGCTCTGAAAAGAAATGTTTGGGGAATCTAGGAGGACTCTTTGCACAATAGTCGCACCCTGGTCCTCAGAGGAGGCAGTTCATATTTCTACATGCTGGGACTCTAGGACCTGAAGATAGGCTTTACCCAATAGATTCATGGCAGATAGTTACGGGTGTGAGATTGTCTCCATGTGGCCTTCTCCTAAAATCCTGTTTCTTACATGACAATCTCCTACATGTAATGTCAGAAGCAACCCAGTTCAGGGCAGACCTATACCAACATCAGGAAGAGGGAGCTGGAGTGACGGAACGAGCACAGCGAGAAGCAGGACTTATTTTGAGGATCAAGTTCTGCCACTTCTCAGTAACATGAGTGTAGGCAAATTAGTCCACCTCTTAAATCCTTCTTTATTCCACCGGTGAAATGACAATGTAGATGCTTATGACCCATCAACTTTCAATGCTGATACATTTACAAGTATGAGTAAAGCACAAAGGAAAAGCGCACACACAGCCCATTCCCACCCCACCAGAAGACGTCAAATTTGTGACAATTTTAGTCTGAGTCATCACTATTCCATAGCTTATATTTATTTGCTGTGTTTTTACTTATTTTGAGGTATTTTAAAAGCATCACTAACCCCACCATGAAATGACTTAACTTTACACTGCTTACTAAACTGGAGCCGATTATACAGAGTGAAATAAGCCAGAAAGAAAAACACCAATACAGTATACTAACACATATATATGGAATTTAGAAAGATGGTAATGATAACCCTGTATGCGAGGTAGCAAAAGAGACACAGATGTATAGAACGGACTTTTGGACTCCGAGGGAGAGGGAGAGGGAGAGGGTGGGATGATTGGGAGAATGGCATTGAAACATGCATACTATCATGTAAGAAATGAATCGCCAGTCTATGTTTGATACAGGATACAGGATGCTTGGGGCTGGTGCACGGGGATGATCCAGAGAGATGATATGGGGTGGGAGGTGGGAGGGGGGTTCAGGATTGGGAACTCATGTAACACCCATGGCGGATTCATGTCAATGTATGGCAAAACCAATACAGTATTGTAAAGTAAAATAAAGTAAAAATAAAAATTAAAAAATAAATGAATAAATGTAAAAGGAAGAGGACATTTTAATATTTCTATAAATATGCAAGTTTGGTTACTTGTATAATGTCATTTCAGAATTAAAACAATGGGATTTTGAAGTAGATTAACTTGTTTGACAGTAGAGGAACTTTGAAATAGTAATTGCTGCCAGACATGCCTAACAGGACTGTGCAGTGAATAATAGCAGAAATGTCTGGTAAATCAAAAAATATAATCAGAATACATCCACTAGTGTATGTCTACCACACAAAACAGAGCTAGACAGATTCATTGTTACAAAGCAACCTAGAGACAAAAATTAGACACATCTGTAAATCCTAGGACAGATTGTAAATAGATAGAACTTTGGAGGGAGAAAAGTTTTCATTTTAAAAGGGATGAGTCAGTTGAAAATTTCTGCAAGGTGAAGAGTTCTTTCTCATCTGTTTGACTGACTTTCTCACTGCTGGCTCATGACACTATAGCGTCTGATAACTGTCGGTCCTTCTCACTGTCTCAGTGATTGGTGACCAAATCGGCTGGTTACTCAATCTGTTGCATTAAAGTGTTTGATCCCTCTTTTCATTGAGGTACACCTTTGTAAGTATACAATTCTATGGTTTTCAATAAACTTTTTTAAAAGTTAATTTACTTTTAATTGGAGGATAATTGTTTTACAAGATTGCGTTGGTTCCTGCCGTATGTCAGCATGAATCAGTCACAGGCATACTTATGTCCCCTCCCTCCTGAATCTCCATCCCATCTCCGACCACATCACGTCCCTGTCGGTTGTCACAGAGCACCGGGTTTGAGCCCCCTGTGTTACACAGCAAATTCCCACGGGCTACCTGTTTTACACATGGTAATGCATATGCTTCGATGCCACTCTCAATCCTTCCCACCCTCTTCTTCCCCAAGCGTGTGCACAAGTCTGTTCTTAAAGTCACATCAAAGTGAAGTTGCTCAGTAGTGTCCGACTCCTTGCGATCCCATGGACTGTAGCCTATGAGGCTCCTCCTTCCGTGGGATTTTCCAGGGAAGAGTACTGGAGTGGGTTGCCATTTCTTCCTCCAGGGGATTTTCCCAACTGAGGATCGAACCCAGGTCTCCCGCATTGCAGGCAGGCGCTTTACCGTCTGAGCTACGAAGAAAGTCTTGAAGTCACATAACCACTGCTATAATCAATCGGGATAGAAAATATTTTCCCCATTCTAATAGTTTTCTAATATCTTTTAATAATCCATCCCCCTCCTAACCTCCAGCCCTCAGCAACCACTGATAAGATTTCTGTTCCTAAAGTTTTCCATTTTCCACAATGTCATAGTAATGGAATTATATATGATTTTGCATCAAGTCTGGCTTCTTTTAAATAGCAAAATGCTTTTGTGATCCATCCATGTTGTCATGTGTACCAATAGTTTACTCATTTACATATTGCAGAGAAGTATTCCATTATGTGGATGTAATACAGTTTGTTTATCCATTATTTAGCTGATGGATATTTGGGCTGTTTCTAGTTTTTTTATAATTACAAATAAAGCTATCATAAACACTGGTGTACAGATGTTTGTGTGAAAATATATCTTTCACTTCTTTTGGATAAATGTCTATGAATGGAATCGCTGGGTTATATGGTAAGGTTATGTTTAACATTATAAGAAACTGCCAAACGGTTTTCCAGAGTGGCTGTACTATTTTTGCATTCCCACAAGCAGTGTGTATGCATTCTGATTACTTCATCTCATCAATATTTTATAGCATCGTTTTTAATTGTTGCTTTGTTGCTGTTTGTTTTGTTGTTTTGAGTTGTTCTAATAGGTATGTTCAGTTCAGTTCAGTTGCCCAGTCGTGTCCGACTCTCTGCAACCCCATGGATAGGTATGTAGTTTGGTTTAATTTGTTTCGTTTAATTTTCTTTTTCATTTTACCTGAAAATATTCGAAAATTTTAGATATCCCCCTGTAGCTCTAGTATCTAAACTTAGATTCAAATGATATCATTATTGTAAAAACTGTGAATGGATTTAGTAAATAAGTTCCCTCTTCCTATATAGAATGAAGCGCTCCTTTTCAAAGATCGTGTTCAGCTTCCTTTATGCCATTACAGCTTTTGCCCACTAGATGGCGACTTCTCAACTGTTTGGAACAGCCATGCAGCTGAAAAGAAGGAAACTTGTATAATGAAAGAATAAAGTCAGGCTATAAACTGTGAACTGCTTTACTCCACGATTGTAAAAGAAAAAAAAGAAAAAGACAACACTTCATTGACTGCCAAGTTAGAACTCATCATAACCTAATGTGTGTGCTTTCTAAATCATTTCAACTAAGTTTGGAACTACCAAATGTGGACGGAACACAGCATATAAAAAAATACAAAACAAGGTGTCTTTTGAACATAAATCAGTGGCATATGGCAAGCAAATACCTTGTAGCAAACTTTGTTCAGAAACTTGAACTAGCTTCTCTCAGTTCAGTTCAGTCGCTCAGTTGTGTCCGACTCTGCGACCCCATGAATCGCAGCACACCAGGCCTCCCTGTCCATCACCAACTCCGGAGTTCACTCAGACTCACGTCCATCGAGTCAGTGATGCCATCCAGCCATCTCATCCTCTGTCATCCCCTTCTTCTCCTGCCCCCAATCCCTCCCAGCATCAGAGTCTTTTCCAATGAGTCAACTCCTCACATGAGGTGGCCAAAGTACTGGAGCTTCAGCTTTAGCATCATTCCTTCCAAAGAACACCCAGGACTGATCTCCTTCAGAATGGACTGGTTGGATCTCCTTGCAGTCCAAGGGACTCTCAAGAGTCTTCCCCAATACCACAGTTCTAAAGCATTACTTCTTCGGTGCTCAGCCTTCTTCACAGTCCAACTCTCACATCCATACGTGACCACTGGAAAAACCATAGCCTCGACTAGACGGAACTTTGTTGGCAAAGTAATGTCTCTGCTTTTGAATATGCTATCTAGGTTGATCATAACTTTCCTTCCAAGGAGTAAGCGTCTTTTAATTTCTAGACAGTATATAACTTTTAAGATTATCCTTTAAAATACAGATATTTGTAAATTTTAAGATATTACGTGCTGTGCTGTGCTTTGTTGCTCAATCATGTCTGACTCCTTGTGATGCCATGGACTATAGCCTGTCAGGCTCCTCTGTCCATTGGGGATTCTCCAGGCAAGAATACTGGAGTGGGTTGCCATGCCCTCCTCCAGGGGATCTCTCAACCCAGGGATCGAACCCAGGGCTCCTGCGTTGCAGGCGGATTCTTCACCGTCTGAGCCACCATAGAAGCCTAAGATAGCATACTGATACGTTTTCTAAAATAGCTATAGACAGACTGAGAGGTCAGGTACAGTTTTTTTTTTAATCTTTTTTTGCTCTTATTTTGGCATCATAGAGGACCCTTCTCTGAATACACTTCATTCATTAATCAGATATTTACTAAGTTCCTCATATGACACCAGCTTTGTGCTAGGCATTAGGAATATTAACAGGAAAATGGTCTAATGTGTGGTAGTGATGACGATGATGAAGCAGCAGCAGCAGAGGAGGAGGAAAACAGTAAAAGCAACAGTCCTTTAAACACCAAGACTTATTCTAAGATGTTTATGGACATTATCCTACTTACCCTTTACTACCACAGGCCTATGCGATATTGTCCCTATTTAGCAGGTGGAGACTGAGGCTCTGCGACAATGGGAGTGAGCATAGTTGAGACAAAAGTGATTTCAAGTGGGACTTGGGTGAAGAGTGGGCTGGTGATGTCACTGGAGAGTTTTGCAGCTGTGTCACCTGGAAACAAACCAGGTATTCCTATCCCCTTAGTGCTGGGCAATATTTCATAGCTGACTGCCTTCAAGCCTACCCTTACAGCTTCAGTGGTGGTCACAGAGCAGTGGCCGCAGAGGGGGGTCTAAGCTACAGGCTTAATGCAAGAGAGATCTGCGATGCAAGGGACAGACCTGAAGCACCAGCGGGGTCCACGCGGAGCCAATTCATGAAGCCCCAGTCATGCCAAAGAAGGTTCTGGGAATGTCACTAGCCACAGTCTATGTCTGGGATATCAGCACAGTTGTTAGAAAGCAGGACAAGGAATACTTCTACAGATACCAGCAAAGTACCAGAGATCAAGACACTCACATGAGGTCCTGTTGCTCACTGCTATTACCACAAGCACACGTCACCTTCCCCCAGCTCTCAGATACCAAATTCAGAAGGGTCAGGAGGGAAAGCGCAAAAGGTCTGAGTGGAAGGAAATATAATTGGCTTAATATTTATCCCAAAAGATACTGCTTTAAATACATAACCATACACAGTTAGAGCTTCCCAGGTGGCACAGTGGTAAAAACACCACCTGCCAATGTAGGAGAGGCAGGTTCAACCCCTGGGTCAGGAAGATCCCCTGGAGAAGAGAACGGCAACCCACTCTACTATTCTAGTCTGGAAAACTCCATGGACAGAGGAGCCTGGCAGGCTATGGTCCATGGGGTCTCAAAGAATTGAGAAATGACTGAGTGCCTGAGAGCACGTGCACGCACACACACAGTAAAGTTCTTAACCTTTTAGTTAAGATCACTTTGAGGATCCGTTAAAAGTTATGACACTGATTTCTACTAGCCCACCACCCACCCACCAAACACACACACACACACAGACAAAAATTTAAAATATTCATATATCTTTATAGCATACATAGAATGGCTGAGGCTCAGTCATCAACTCTCTGAAGATCCACGGACACCAGGTTAAGAGATTCTAGTGGTGGAAACGGCACCAGACTTGACTTTTGACCCAGTTGTTTATTATCCATGTGACCCCGAATAAATCAACTCTTCTTTCTGAATTTCAGTTTTCTCACTTGTTTGTTGAATAACCGTTAAATGGGGGATGGAGTAGAGATGGTTCCATAAAGTTTTAACTGCCTCTCTGTACCAAGTTCCATACTATTTTTATCGACTTATGTCCTATGTGGTCCTATAAGGTTACTTTAGACCTGTCAGCAGTAGCTCCTAATTGTCCCCTTTGTGTCCATCCCAGAGCATCAGTATACTGCTGGGGCAGTCCTTGTGCTCACACACAAGGAGCTGCGGAAACACTTCATGTTACCTGTTGTTCCAATCTTTACTCTTATACATGAATATGATATTCTGAATGTACTGTTTCTTGTGATAATTCTCCTGCTTAAAACTATACTAAATATACTCTCACAAGAGATCACATTTAAAATCTAATGGCTTAAGCCTTTCTGTTTTAAATCAATGTGTCTTACCTTGCTTACTCAATCTTACCTGCTCAGTACTACCAGTTAATCTTACCCCTAAGCAAAAGCTTTCGGAGGAGGAAAAAGAGCGAGGATTAGAGTCCTTGGTTCAGCCACTTACTAGCTGTTTTCCTCTTGAGCAAAGCAGTTATTCTAGCAGGGCCTTAGCTTTCTCAAATCTTTCTTTTTTCTTTTTCTAAAATTAATTTAATTATTTAAATGAAACAAAGATGAATATTTTTAATGATAAAAGGTACAATTCACAAAGAAGACAGACATCATAAACCATTAGACAGCTTAACAACAAAGAAACAAAGATACATACAGCAAAAATCAAAAGACATATAAGGGAAAAGAAAAAACATATAATCATAATGAGACATAACACTTCTCTGAGAATATTTTATCAAGTGCAGAAAAAATAAGATTAGGTACATCGTGAATGATGTCATTAATAATTAAATACAATAGATTCACATTTAATTAATTTATATTAATCATATCCTACACAAATATATTTAAAATTTTGTATATCATATGTGTTATTAGATGTCCATAGGCCATTTAGAAAAACTGGCAAAAAGGTAAACATAACTAAATTTCAAAAAGTAGAATTCCTTTTGGTGTGTGTGATTCAGTTATACATACACATACACATATATATTAGTTTAGAAATTATTTTCCATTATAGGTTATTATAAGATATTGACTATAGTTCCATGTGCTCTACAGTAAACCTTTGTTGCTTACCTACTTTTTAAAATTAGAAATCAAGCATTCTATTCATACTAAGTCAAACAAGTAGAATCGAAATGTTATAAATTTTTTTAGTTAGGCAAAAATTTATTAGTTTACTAAAATGTATGAAAAATAGTCAAAGTGTTAGTCGCTCAGTCATATTCGACTCTTTGTGATCCCCATGGCCGCCAGGCTCCTCTGCTCACGGGATTCTCCAGGCCAGAATACTGGAGTGGGCAGCCACTCCCTTCTCCAGGGGATCTTCCTCATCCAGGGATCGAACCCAGGTCTCCTGCATTGCAGGCAGATTCTAAATGAAATAGTTGAGCTAGACAATTTCCCAGATCCCTCCCAGCTCTGCTGTTCTCTGTCTCCATGACCCTGTGGCCCGTGAACGCTCTCTCCATTCCACCCTGAATCCATGCTCCCACTCTCCTTCTTCCTGCACTGTTCCTTCTGTCAGAGGAAACATTCTCTGCTCTCCAAGGCTCAACTTAACATACTTCTTCATTCTCGAAATTTCCCTATTCCCGAATCTATGAGGATGCTCTTCTTAGAGTTCTCACGGCATCCAAATTCCGTTACTAATCAGTAAGAGCATCTTACGGGGATCTGACACTATAGTTTAATTGGCCTTTACATATATTATTTCACTGACACGACTGAGCGACTTCACTTTCACTTTTCACTTTCATGCACTGGAGAAGGAAATGGCAACCCATTCCAGTGTTCTTGCCTGGAGAATCCCAGGGACAGAGGAGCCTGGTAGGAGGCCGTCTATGGGGTAGCACAGAGTCAGATACAACTGAAGCGACTTAGGGTCGTTTAAGTCGCTTCAGTCGTGTCCGACTGTGTGTGACCCCATAGACAGCAGCCCACCAGGCTCTGCCGTCCCTGGGATTCTCCAGGCAAGAACACTGGAGTGGGTTTGCCATTACCTTCTCCAGTGCATGAAAGAGAAAAGTGAAAGTGAAAAGTGAAAGTGAAGTCGCTCAGTCATGTCCGACTCTTAGGGACCCCATGGGCTGCAGCCTACCAGCCTCCTCCATCCATGGGGTTTTCCAGGCAAGAGTACTGGAGTGGGGTGCCATTGCCTTGAGTCTCTCAAAAACCAACTAAAAGTAACTACTATTCATACTTAAAACTGGGACAAACAAAGTGACCAGTCTGAAACTCCTCAGCTCTAAGGCAACTGACCTAGGGCCAGAATTGAAACCTGATTTCTATTTCAAAGTTACATATTTAACATTTCAAATAAATAGTTGTATCTATAAGTTTTGCATACACAGACATGATTTAATTCAATAAACATGTATTAAACCTCTACTTTGTATAATCTATTTAAACACAAGCTGTAAGATACTCAGGAAGAGGAAATGGCAACAGATTCCAGTATTCTTGCCTGAAAAATATCATACCTGAAAAATACCAGAGCCTGGTGGTCCACAGTCCATGGAGTTAGAAAGATTGGCCAAGGCTGAGTGATCGAGCGTGAGCACACACACATAACTACGAGGGGTGGGGGTCAAGTGGAGTTTTCTACCACACTCTTGTAATTATTTTGCAATCTGATCAGTTCAGTTCAGTTCAGTCGCTCAGTCGTGTCCGACTCTTTGCAACCCCATGAATCGCAGCACGCCAGGCCTCCCTGTCCATCACCAACCCCTGGAGTTCACTCAGAGTCATGTCCATTGAGTCAGTGATGCCATCCAGCCATCTCATCCTCTGTCGTCCCCTTCCTCTCCTGCCCCCTATCCCTCCCAGCATCAGAGTCTTTTCCAATGAGTCAACTCTTTGCATGAGGTGGCCAAAGTACTGGAGTTTCAGCTTTAGCATCATTCCTTCCAAAGAAATCCCAGGGCTGATATCCTTCAGAATGGACTGGTTAGATCTCCTTGCAGTCCAAGGGACTCTCAAGAGTCTTCTCCAACACCACAGTTCAAAAGCATAATCTGATACCACTTAATAAAGTATATAGTCAATATTATGGAGTGTAGAAAATAAGAACAGTGATTATGGAGTTAGAAATACCTAGGTTCTCTTTCCTTCTCTCTTCTTTTCATTTGCCTCTCTTCCTTCTTTTCTTCTTTCCTTCCTTCCTCTATCTCTCTTTCACTTTTCATTAAGGAAAAATTTAAATACATTAAAATAAGAGTGTGTAGTACAACCCAGCTTTATATATACTCTCATCCAGCTTCAATAACGATTAACCTACAACCACAGTTATTTAATCCTCTTAACAACTCCCTTATATTATTCTGAAGCAAAATCAGGCATCAACTTTTTAAATTTATTTATCTATTTTTGGCCATACCACTCAGCATGTGGGATCTTAGTTCCCCGTGTGTGCTAAGTAGCTTCAGTTGTGTCTGACTCTTTGCACCCTATGGACCATAGCCTGCCAGGCTCCTCTGTCCATGGGATTGTCCAGGCAGGAACACTGGAATGGGTTGCTGTGCTCTCCTTCAGGGGGTCTTCATACTCAGGGATCAAACCCATGTCTCTTAAGTCTCCTGCATTGACAAGTGGGTTCTTTATCACTAGCTCCACCCTTAGCACCCCAACCAGGGATCAAACCTGTGCCCCCTCCACTGGAAGCGTAGAGTCTTAACCACTGGACCACTAGGGAAGTGCCAGGAATTCTTTCTTTTTCACATAACTCCAGTACCAACAAAATTTCTTTCATTTATCATCAAACAGCTAATAAGGAGTTAAGTTTTCCTAATTGCCTAATTTCTTGTAAAAGTTTGTTCAAATCAGGATTTGAAACAAATCCATGCATGCCCTACATGTCTCAAGTGTCTTTTAACCTATAGGATTCTACCGCCACCCCTGGAACACACACACACACACACGCACACTGAAATTTATTTGGTAAAGAACAAAGCAAAACCATGTTGTTTGCCCTGGAAAGCTGTCTACAGTATGGATTTTCTTGATTCTACTGTTTCATGGTATTGTTCCTTGTGACTCCTATGAGTTGAATTCTCCTATGAGAATTCAGTCTAGATACTTGGTCATACTCAAGCTCTATATTTAGGGCAAGACCACTTAATAAACGGCGAGATATACTACCATCAGAAGTCCCATGACATCTGTTTCTCTTTTTAATATGTTGCAACCACAACAAATAGTTTCTAGATTTATTTAAAATGGTGACATTCTGTCACTCCTTCCTAATGTACTAAGCAGAAACTGCTATAAAGACACATTTCCTCTCAAACATTTGCCTACCTTAAATTTCAGTTTGTATAGAAACAATAGGATAGTGGTTCTTTCCCTTTATTTAACCAGTTCTCAAAGTAATGAATAGATTTCCTAACATTCTGCACAACCGGCAATGAGGTGATGTTTAAATAACATCATTCTGAAATCATGGATTTAAACATATTTGGTGTGTTTTAATTCATTGTCATTGTTATCCTTATCAGTGCTCAGTCTGCCTCATTTTGGCCCATGGAAGCCTCTTCAGATGGCCTTCTGATTCCTTTTAACATGATACTATCTATCTTGATGGGCCTCCCTGTTAGTTTAGCAGCAGCAGTAACGAATCCGCCTGCCAATGCAGGAGACACGGGTTTGACCTCTGCGTTGGGAAAATCTCATGGAGAAGGAAACAGTAACCCATGTTGTATTCATACCTGGGAAATCCCATGGACAGAGGGCCTGGCAGCCTACAGTCCCTGGGGTCACAAAGAGTCAGACACGACTTAGCGACTCAGCAACAACAACCTGTCTTGATAGATACCTTATTTGCTTTCAACATAAAATATTCCAGGTTTATGGTGTATGTTTCCTACCTCAGACCAAGAAACTAGCTTTATTCTTGAAACGTCATATTTTTTTAAGAAGCTCCGGCCCTCTTCATTGCGAAATGGTTTTTAGAAACCGCACTCAAGCCAGCAGCAGCATCCACAGCTTCTCAGCTGTTACTGTCTCTAGTTTTGGAGTGGACAGGAAATACTCCTTTTTGAAATGCAGCATGACTTCTTCTGAACTTAACAATTCAAATTTTACTTAACCTTATCAGTCTTACAAAAACCTAGGTCCTTATCCCAGCTCTTCCCATTAGCTGAAGAACAAATAATAGAATACGTGATGACTCTAAATCCTCCATCCTGTATCTGAAAAAGTGAACTTAGTAAGACCAACCCCACTGAATACTCCAAAAAAAAAAAAAAAAAATGGTATTTTGTTTATCCCCACCATGTAGTAAATGCTGAAATACCATATACCACTGGCATATATAAAGCTCCCCATTTGGCTTTATTGTATGTAAAGATAAAAAATCAAAGCCACAAAATTCCTAATTCCAAACTGGGGACATTCTATAAAGCTACTAATTAAATACAGCTAGGAAGTTCTACTAGACATCACAGGACGGTGGGTGGTTTTCTGACAGCCTTCTGTGGTAGAGCGCTGACCCCCCTTACGTCTGTTCTAATACCCTTCCAGTCGCATAAACAGTGTCTTCCCAAAGAAAACATCAGCTCGACCGTCTGTCTCTCTTCATGTGGGTTCTGAATGAAGTGCCACGGGGCTGAAGAGAATCTTCCCTGAAGTGTTCTCCCTCTTCAGCAGGGCTGTCTCAACCAAAGTGTTCCACTGCCGCAGCAATACAGTAGAGCTGCGGAGAGCCCTTCAAAAACCACCACAGCCAGAGCTCACCAGCATCATGAATACCTGGGACGTTACCTTCCTACGTTCAGAAAGACAGGCAGAGCTCTCCTCTTTGTTCGGGCTTTCCCTTAATTAGGGATCAGGGGGTCGGGAAAATTCTATGAAGCAAGTCTTGGCATTGCTCTGGCTTTTGAAGAGTAATGGTTTTGGTGGGGAATAAATGTTTTTAAAAAATCTAAGTCTCTTAACCATGAACCCAAACCAATCTAATTAGAGTGGCTGAGCACTGAGCTGCTTACTAATGAGACTCACGGAACCAACACAGGAGAAACTGATTTGTTTGTTTTTGCTCTGGGTGCCCTCTGACTGTCATAGATGTATAAACATGTCCATACTCACTCATGCCCAGGACCCCAGGAAACGTCATGCCCCCCTCCTCAGCCGACTCTCTGTAAAGCGTGCTCTGAGTTCTGTTCTGGAGGGACGGGGGTCCTTCTACTTCCCAGCGTTTCTGCATTTGCCCGCGCTATTCTTTTCCCTTTATCACTCTCTCACCTGGAATGTTACTGATTCCCATGGTCGGACCTTTTTAACTTGCATCCTCGCTGTTGCTGAGCTGCTAACTCATGTGCATTTGTGTCCCTAGGACTGTAGCCCGCCAGCCTCCCCGGTCCATGGGATTTCCCAGGCGAGAACACTGGAGTCAGTGGCCGTTCCCTTCTCCAGAGGATCTTCCCAACCCAGAGCTGGAATCCACGCTTCCCGCATTAGCAGTGGATTCTTTGTCTCTGAGCCCCTAGGGAAGCCCAACTTACAACCTACCCTGGTTGTTGTTCTTTAGTCACTCAGTCGTGTCCAACTCTTTGTGACCCCATGGACGGAAACACCAGGCTTCCCTGCCCTTCACCATCTCCTGGAGTTTGCTCAGACTCAGGTCCATTGAACCCGTGATGCCATCCAGCCATCCCCTTCTCCTCCTTCCTTCAGTCTTTCCCTGCATCAGGGTCTTTTCCAGTGAGTCGGCTCTCCCCATCAGGGGGCCAAAGTACTGGAGCTTCAGCATCAGTCCTTCCAAGGATCTAGCCAAATGCAATTACTTATTCTTACTTCTGCATCTTTGTTGATGCCGTTCCTTCTGCACTGAAGTCCTTTTTTCTCTAACTAATTATTTTGTCTAAGCCTTCATAGCTCCTCTACAAAGTTTTTCTATTCTTTTCTCTTTACTCCATCTCTACCATGAGGAAGAAATGCTCATTTTCTCTGCTCCACCCCTTGACCCAGTATATACCTCTAACATCCCACTTGCTATGCAATGAAGGATAGAAGGTATGGATGTCTCCTCCATAGTATTCTGAGCCTCATGAGTAAAGAGAACGTGCTAACTTGTTTTTCTGTCTCCGCTTCCTCTCTCAGTCCCTGGTACATCATAGGACATTCCCAAATATTCGAGAATTTCTCATTAGTGAAAGACCTATTACAGAACATCCAGGAAATGAGTAGAGCTATGCTCATAGTTTTGTGGGAATATAAAAAAGACAGAAAATACATCCAAAACACAAGACACAACTAATTAACTTCCAGACCTCAGGACACTCAGGGTAGGAGGCCATAAAGAAGTGGGGTCTTTCTCAACCATACTTCGTATTTTCTCTGTTACGAGAGATTCAAAGAGAAAATCACATTCCATCTAAACTACGATCATTGCCAGCATCCAGGACGTTACTTGGAATATAATAAGTGGTAAAAAGCTATTAATCAGTAAATCCATGCAAGAAGCAAGTGCACCACCTTCAGAAATGTTATTGTGGCCTAAGGGTCATATCATGCACTCATGTGATGTGGGTTCTTCTCCACTCTCACTTTCTTTCATTTATTCGTTATGTCTATTAATATGCTGTTATATAGTCAGCATACTATATTTCATCACATATATAAAATGTTCCCCTCCACTGCATATCCACTGAAAACAGAGATTTATAAGTGTGTTACATATTAAATAATAGTTATATGATTACTTGGCTGCCAATGTCACCTACTACTGTGAAAGTTTCATGAGAGGGAGAAAATTGTCACTGCACTGGTAAAAACATTTCTGTTCCCTAATAACCCAGCAAAGTTCCAGAGGCAAAGTCATCCCCCAATAAAAGAGGTTGGATCAATAAATAAACATATCAAAATTCTTAGATCTGAGCTGTCTGGGTTTGCTCGTATTATGATAATTCGCCAACCTGGTTTCTGACAGACCTCATGGTGACCCAGGGCAGTTCCATTTTGCTCACTGCAGATGGCACTATCAAATGGAGTTTTCTAAATCCAAAAGGAACTTGGCCCTATGACTTCTCTAAAGAATCAATCAAAAGATGAAACAGGAGATTGGAACAAAGAGAGACACAATAAAAGAAATATTCTTGGCACAATTCCTTGCAAATCAACCTTCTATGCCCTTAGTTAGAAGCTGTCCTTAAGGTGGCGGCCTCAAATTCACAGCCACTTTATGGTGACTATCGGACAGGCTTTTACTGGTATTCACTTGGCTTTCTTACAGTTTATGGCAAAACCGGTAATAAATATCCAGATTCGGGCTTTACCCAGTCCCCAGGCTTTCTTATGATGGCTGTAGTGATCTTTGTACATTCAAAATTATACAAAGCACTCAAAAATCTCCCCTACGTCTCAACTACTATTCTTAAAGTTCCTTGAGCATGAGGACCATGGTTGCTTAAGTATTTTAAATAAGGCTTTATTTCCTGTGTCCATTCAATATTTCAGATCCAGAGGAGAGATTTTTTTCAGACTCTTTCTTTTCATTTGTTTTTTTCTCCCCTTCTTATTTTCACCTGGCAAACTGTACCACAAAGTGTTAAATCCAAAGATTTTTCAGGAAACAGTCGAGTGATAGTTTTTTTCCTGACAGGGTTCTCTATCTTGGTTCTATTCACTTGTTTTCTACCTTAGGATCTATTTTCATTTTTCTTTCTATTTTAAATAAATAAAAGTAATAAATGTGTTTCCCTGGGGGCTCAGATGGTAAAGAATCCTCCTGTAACGAGGGATACCTGGGTTTGATCCCTGGGTTGGGAAGATCCCCTGGAGGAAGATATGGCAACCCACTCTGTATTCTTGCCTGGAGAATCCCCATGGACAGAGGAGCCTGGCGGGCCATAGTCCATGGGGTCGTAAAGAGTTGGACAAGACTTAAGCGACTAAGCACAGCACACAGCACAACAGTAGTAAATAATGTCCCAGAACCAGTGTACAGCTCAACACTGAATAATAATAATACTTTCCATTTATATAGTGCTTTTAGAAAGCTCTTTCACACACCTTGTCTGAATCTCAAAGTATCTTCCTAGGATAACTCAGATATAAAACAGAAAGTCAGTAAATATCATATGATCTAGCCTGATGAGATGAACGTATTACTTTTGATAGAAAAACTGGTTGTACCCTATATTGAGGGGGACTGAAATCGTACAAAGTTGCAAAAGTTGAAAAAGAGACTAAGAACCAATATATAGCAACATAAAAGACAACCTAGATAGTATATTCAAAAGCAGAGACATTACCCTGCTGACTAAGGTCCGTCTAGTCAAGGCTATGGTTTTCCCTGTGGTCATGTATGGATGTGAGAGTTGGACTATGAAGAAGGCTGAGCACCGAAGAATTGATGCTTTTGAACTGTGGTGTTGGAGAAGACTCTTGAGAGTCCCTTGAACTGCAAGGAGATCCAACCAGTCCATTCTGAAGGACATCAGCCCCGGGATTTCCTTGGAAGGAATGATGCTAAAGCTGAAACTCCAGTACTTTGGCCACCTCATGTGAAGGGTTGACTCATTGGAAAAGACTCTGATGCTGGGAGAGATTGGGGGCAGGAGGAGAAGGGGATGACAGAGGATGAGATGGCTGGATGGCATCACGGACTCGATGGACATGAGTCTGAGTGAACTCCGGGAGATGGTGATGGACAGGGAGACCTGCGTGCTGCGACTCATGGGGTCGCAAAGAGTCAGACACGACTGAGCGACTGAACTGAACTGAAAAGACAGCTGTAGTCATTTTTGGAAGAGAAGCACAGCTGGTTCAACAATCATTCTTCCTCGCTCCACTGTTTACATATATTCACTATAAATGCAGATTAATAGGTGTATGTATTCATTTTAGTTTTAAGATTCCCAATATTTAAAGAAAATAACTTTAAAGATAGTGTTTCAAAATACAGTGTTCAGAGCCTCTGAAATACTCAATTAGCTAGTTTTACAATTTAAAAAATTTAGCTAGAAATTACATATTATAATTAAGAGGATTTAATAAAACATAACTTAAACATTTATTAAAACACATTTATTAAACTGTGTTTAATAAAACATAACTCTACAAACATTTTAAAATCACAAATGAGGCAGGAATCATACAGATAGGACTTGTACATAAAGATACAGAGGCTGAGAATGATGCCCAAGGCCACAGGGCTGGTAAGTGGAAGGCTCAGACCTAAAAACCATCAATTCTGATCATAGTGCAGCATTCTTTTTCACTGCCTCCAAGAAGGTATAGTACACTATTATAAGAGGTGCTCGATCACATTTTTGACACTAATTTATGGGTTCAGCCTCTTTTCTCTAGTTGTTATGATGGTACTTGAACTGAGCAAAAAAGTTACACTTCACAGATAGATTCTAACAATTTTATACACAGACTATTTTAAATGTTAGTTTCACTAATTTACAACAATTTTCTAACCTGAAGAGGTCTAAAAATGTCATTTTGAAAGAGTGTATAAAACTTACAAATAATAAGAAAGTCCCTACATGATTTCCCAGGAATATTGTTGCCACCACATGGGGGTGTAATGTTCTTAAAATACACTTTGCAGGAATTCCATGCAGCTCAGATGAGCAAGCCTGAGAAGTAGCGGGGAAAGATGAATGTTATTTGGAAAGACAAAGCAGTCTGTCTTATCTGCACTGAACATGAGGCTGGGGGAGGCGGGTATGAGTGAAGTTCCAATTCACACTGAAAGTGTCTCCAATATGAAATTACCTTCGTACTATTAATATGCCTAAATTGTCCAATCTCAAAAAATATTTCACACTCGGTGTGAGTTACCCCTGGTAGGGCAGCAGTTCCACTGAAAGCAGCCATATTAGTCCGGGCCATGCTCTATCACCCAGTCCAAAAGGTGATTAGAAAACTGCTTAATTAAGCTAGAGTTGCTTTTATTGTTGGAATTACTATGAGATAATTGACAGTGATAGAAGCTGTGTCCCCAAGCTGAAAGCAAATCATGGGAGCCGAAGTCAATTATCTTATATCAATGCCCACAGAGAAAGGAGTTATTGTGATCATTGTAAGACATAACTATACAATACTTGAAGTTTTCAGTGGACAAACCTTTTAAACTACATTACAGTGATCACCTGATGCAGAGAGCTGACTCATTGGAAAAGACCCTGATGCTGGGAAAGGTTGAGGGCAGGAAGAGAAAGAGATGGCAGAGGATGATATGGTTGGTTGGCATCACCGACTCAATGGACATGAGTTTGAATAAACTTAGGGAGTTGGTGATAGACAGGGAAGCCTGGTGTGCTGCAGTCCATGGGGTTGCAAAGAGTTGGACACGACTGAGCGACTGAACTGAACTGAACAGTGATCACAGACAGAACGTAGTTCAGTTAAAGACCACCACATTGAACACCCATAATAATCAGAAAAGTTTCTGACTGTAGACAAATTTGATCCTAAAATACACCAAAATAACTTCCCATATAGATCATTACATCGGTATGGGCAGGTTTTCGGCTTCTGCATCTGTAAAAAGCACATCTATAAACGACTGATCAGTGTGAACAGTTACTTCTTAAATTTATGTTGGTCATTTTCAGTGAGTCATTGACTCTTTCCATAACTTACATATAATCTGATGTTTTGGGATGGAGGGGCATAGTTTAGTTTTAGTAGAAAAAGCGTGAGTTTTGTAATCAAGCAGACTGAAGTCTGAATTCTAGAAATTTCACATTTACAACACACTAATTGTATACCTTTTCTACCTAACAGTCTATGGGCTTCACAAGGCAATAAAAGGCCATTCATAGGGGATTCTAAAGGTAATTTAATGAAGGGAGGTATGGGCAGGATTAAGGGACGCTACGGGGCTCCCCCACGGCTCACTGGTAAAGAATCTGCCTGCAATGCTGATGAGGATCCGATTCCTAAGTCAGGAAGATCCCCTAGAGAAGGAAACGGCAACCCACTCCAGCATTCTGGCCTAGAAAATCTCATGGACAGAGAAGTCTGGCAGGCGAGAGTCCATGGGGTAAAAAAGAATCAGACAAGACTTAGGGACTACAGCAAAAACAAGGGGCAGCACAAGGAATACAAGGTGCTCAGGACTCAAGATGGGGAGCCAGAAGGCTCAACTTCTCCCCCAGGGCTTTGGGCAAGGTGGAAAGTAGAGAGTCTAAGTCTGATGAGACCTGGGACCTGGGACCGTCACAGAAGTCTTTGTTGCCCGGCAGGAACTAGTCATGTAGTCAGGTAGACAGACCAACTGCAACAGTCCTAAAGAGGAAATAGATTCCTAGTCCTTTTCCTTCTCTGACTTTCTTATCTCCTGCAGAGGCCACCCTTTGTCTAAATTCAGCCAGAAACTAGCCAGCAAGGAAGCCGTAAGGGGATCAGACAATAGCGGCCAGCCCCTGGGGCACTGAAAACAGCAGAGAATAGATCATTGCTCATTGTTTGGGGCTGGAAGGAAGAAAACAGAGGAAAGCAGCTTCCTCTCTGAGTCTTTCACCCTTCTTTATAAATGAGTGGCGGAGAAGGCAATGGCACCCCACTCCAGTACTCTTGTCTGGACAGAGTCGGACACGACCGAAGCGACTTAGCAGCAGCAGCAGCAGCATAAATGAATGGAACAAACCCTTGCCCAGTAAAACTCCAAGGATTATGTGAAATATACATAAGGTATATAACACAATGCACATCACATAGCAAGCAGATGATCAGTGAATAGAAGCAAGGTCTTATTTTTAATAGTAACTAATCACTGTGAAGGGAACTTTTTATTTTATAGTGGAGTACAGCTAATTAGCAATGTAGTGATGATTCCAGGTGAACAGCAAAGGGACTCAGCCATACATATACTTGTATCCATTCTCCCCCAAACTCCCCTCCCATCCAGGCTCAGTTCAGTTCAGTTTAGTCACTCAGTCGTGTCCGACTTTTTGCGACCCCATGAATCACAGCACGCCAGGCCTCCCTGTCCATCACCATCTCCCGGAGTTCACTCAGACTCACATCCATCGAGTCAGTGATGCCATCCACCCATCTCATCCTCTGTCTTCCCCTTCTCCTCCTGCCCCCAATCCCTCCCAGCATCAGAGTCTTTTCCAATGAGTCAACTCTTTGCATGAGGTGGCCAAAGTATTGGAGTTTCAGAGAAATCCCAGGGTTGATCTCCTTCAGAATGGACTGGCTGGATCTCCTTGAAGTCCAAGGGACTCTCAAGAGTCTTCTCTAACATCACAGTTCGAAAGCATCAATTCTTCGGTGCTCAGCTTTCTTCACAGTCCAACTCTCACATCCATACATGACCACTGAAAAACCATAGCCTTGACTAGACGGACCTTTGTTGGAAAAGTAATGTCTCTGCTTTTCAATATGCTATCTAGATTGGTTATAACTTTTCTTCCAAGGAATAAGCGTCTTTTAATTCCATGGCTGCAGTCACCATCTGCAGTGATTTTGGAGCCCCCCAAAATAAAGTCTGACACTGTTTCCACTGGTAGGCACACCCAATTTTATTTTTTAATTTATTTTTAATTGGAGGATGATCGCTTTACAATGTTGTGTTGGATTCTGCCATACAGCATCAGGAATCAGCCGTAAGCATATATATGTCCCCTCTCTGGAAACTCCGTCTCACGCCCACACTATCCCCCACATCTAGGTTGCCACAGAGCACTGGGTTGAATTCCCTAGAGTCTTTATTAAGATCCAAGAACCACCTAGCAAGGTCATCCCTCAAGAAGCTATTTTCTTTCTTTTTCACAGAAAGCTGTCTATTTTCGTCTTTGCAAGACAGAGAGACTACAAACAAAGAGATGAAAGCTTGGAAAAATTAATTACCTAGCTGAGCTATTTCAAGTCCTAAAAGATGATGCCGTGATGTGCTGCACTCAATATGTCAGCAAATTTGGAAAACTCAGCAGTGGCCACAAGACTGGAAAAGGTCAGTTTTCATCCCAATCCCAAAGAAAGGCAATGCCAAAGAATGTTTAAACTACTGCACAACTGCACTCATCTCACACGCTAGCAAAGGAATGCTCAAAATTATCCAAGCCAGGCTTCAGAAAGCTGAAAACTTTCAGATGTTCTGAAAGTGAACTGAAAACTTCCAGATGTTCAAGCTGGATTTAGAAAAGGCAGAGGAACCAGAGATCAAATAGCCAGCATCCATTGGATCATAGAAAAAGCAAGAGAATTCCAGAAAAAAAAATCTACTTCTGCTTTATTTACTACATCAAAGCTGTTGACTGCAGGGACCACAACAAACTGGAAAATTCTTCACAAGATGGGAATACCAGACTACCTGATCTGCCTCCTGAGAAATTTGTATGTAGGTCAAGAAGCAACAGTTAGAACCAGATATGGAACAACAGACTTGTTCCAAATTGGGAAATGAGTACATCAAGGCTATATATTGTCACCCTGCTTATTTAACTTATATGCTGAGTACATCATGAAAAATGCTGGACTGGATGAAGCACAAGGTTGAATCAAGATTGCTTGGAGAAATATCAATAACCTCAGATATGCAGATGACACCACCCTTATGGCAGAAAGCAAAGAGCCTCTTGATGAAAGAGGAGAGTGAAAAAGCTGGCTTAAAACTCAACATTCAAAAAAGTAAAATCATGGCATCCAGTCCCATCACTTCATGGCAAATAGATGGGGAAACAATGACAGACCTTATTTTCTTGGGCTCCAAAATCATTGTAGATGGTGACGCTTGTTCCTTGGGAGAAAAGTTATGACCAACCTAGACAGCATATTAAAAAGCAGAGACATTACTTTGCCAACAAAAGTCCGTCTAGTCAAACCTATGGTTTTTCCAATAGTCATGTCTGGATGAGTGAGCTGGACTATAAAGAAAGCTAAGCACTGAAGAATTGATGCTTTTGAACTGCGGAGTTGGAAAAGACTCCTGAGAGTCCCTTGGACTACTTGGAGATCCAACCAGTCCATCCTAAAGGAAATCAGTCCTGAACATTAATTGGAAGGACTGATGCTGAAGCTGAAACTCCACTACTTTTACCTCCTGATGCAAAGAACTGACTCATTGGAAAAGACTCTGATGCTGGGAAAGATTGAAGGTGGGAGGAGAAGGGGACAGCAGAAGCTGAGATGGTTAGACATCATCACAGACTCAATGCACATGAGTTTGAGCAAGCTCTGGGAATTGGTGATGGACAGGGAGGCCTGGCGTGCTGCAGTCAGACATGACTGAATGACTGAACTGAACTGAATGTTGTCAATCCTATGCTTACTTCAGCTTTGATATGAGAATCCTGCAAAATCTGTTAGTAATATATTTCTGGGGCTTCCCAGGTGGCGCTAGTGATATAAAACACACACTTGCCAGGACAGGAGAGGTGAGAGTTAGATCTCTGGTCCGGGAAGATCCCCTGGAGGAGGACATGGTAACCCACTCCAGTATTCTTGCAGGGAGAATCCCATGGTCAGAGGACCCTGGCGGGCTATGATCCATACAGTCGCTATGGCTCCAAAAGAAAGCAAAAGCTTGCCTTTTTGAGGATATGTATATAACTTTAGCCTTTGCATCCATAATTATTAATACATGTCAAAGGCACTGAAGTTAGGTAGATGCATTTGCTCTTGTGGAACACCCATGTTGCATAAAGTGAAAGTGAAAGTGAAGTCATTCAGTTGTGTCCCATGCTTTGTGATCCCATGGACTGTAGCCTACCAGGCTCCTCCATCCATGGGATTCTCCAGGCAAGAATACTGGAGTGGGTTGCCATTTCCTTCTCCAGGGGATCTTCCCAACCCAGGGATTGAACCCGGGTCTCTGTATTGCAGGCAGACACTTTAACCTCTGAGCCACCAGGGAAGCCCTCATGTTGCATAGGTCCCCCGCAATCATCCCCCGCTCTCCAGGTACTCTCCATCACACCTCCACGTTTTATTGTCTCTAAGGCATATGTCTATCTGAAGCCTCATTTGTTGATTTATTTTTTTATATATTGCTTATCTCCTCTAGGTGAGAGGGAACCTAGACCATCTTCTTCTTTATGCCTTTTTGTTTAGTCTCTAAGTTGTGTCTAACACTTTTGTGATCCCTGGGACTGTAGCCTACCAGGCTCCTCTGTCGATGGAATTTTTCCAGCAAGAATATTGGAGTGAGTTGCCATTTCCTTCTCCAAGAGATCTTCCTGACCCAGAGATCATACCGAATCTCCCACAATGGAAGGTAGAATCTTCACCATTAGTGCCACCTGTCCAGTAATACCTAGAACAGAGCCTGACAGTGGTGCATACACATACAGCAAAGCCTGCGCATAAACCTGATAGGGAAATTAGATTATGTGATGTACTCAAACCACTTGAAACAAGCACACAATTTTCATAGCAATTATGATTGCTGTTTTCATTGTTATTGCTACTATTAAGAATAATGACCAAATGGTACACCCATAGTAAATATTATGATGATGATAGATATTATTTTCCAGTGACTGAGGCTTTTTCATACATGCCTGCACTTAGGGCAAGACTGCCAGTCTTTGTATTCAGCCTGTGACTACTGCCAACTTTATGTTTACAGTGACATTGCCAGCCATATTTTGTAGCTTGGAATGGTATCTTTCAAATTGTAGTGGCAATAATGGCCTAGAGTCCAGGAAAATTGTCACATGCTGAATTTCAAGTGCTAAACAAATAATAAAAGGGAAGTGTACATACTTCTCTGTCTGGGAAGCTAAAGTAGAGATGCTTTTCCCAATCCTTCTACTATATACAACTAGAAACCCTGGGCTTTATCCATAGAACAATAGAACAGACATAAGACTAAAAGATTAAAAAAAAAAGTAGGGGGAAATAAGGAGAAGGCAATGGCAATCCACTCCCTTACTCTTGCCTGGCAAATCCCATGGATGGAGGAGCCTGGTCGGCTGCAGTCCATGGGGTCGCTAAGAGTCGGACATGACTGAGCAACTGACTTGACTTTCACTTCTCACTTTCATGCATTGGAGAAGGAAATGGCAACCCACTCCAGTGTCCTTGCCCGGAGAATCCCAGGGACGGGGGAGCCTGGTGGGCTGCCATCTATGGGGTCACGCAGAGTCAGACACGACTGAAGCGACTTAGCAGCAGCAGCAGCAGGAACTCCATGGCAGTAAGTTCCATGGGTTTTCACTTTGTCTCGTATATTTCAGAGTTGGGCTTTCTTGGTGGCTCAGATGGTGAAGTGCTAATGCAGGAAACCTGGGTTCTATCCCTGTGTCAGGAAGAACCCCTGGAGAAGGAAATGGCTACCCACTCCAGTATTCTTGCCTGGGGAATTTCACAGACAGAGGAGCCTGGTCCATGGGGTCACAGAGAATCAGACACAACTTAGCAACTAATACACAGACATATTCCAGAGTTACAGATGAAGAAGCTGGAAACCCGAAAGGCTCTAAGAAAATCCTATCCTCTCCAGCTGAACGGCCAGGAAAGGGGCAGCCTAGAAAGACAGAAATACTTAGATTGTAATTCCTCTCCTCCTGCCAACCACCACACACACACACTACAGTCCTAACCCCATGCACATCAGCAAGGCCAAGCTGGGAACCTAGACCACCCTTATCAGTCTAAAAGGTGGTCAATATTGTGGCCACCTGATGTGAAGAATGGACTCATTGGAAAAGACCCTGTGCTGGGAAAGGCTGAAGACAGGAGGAGAAGGGGACGACAGAGGAAGAGATGGTTGGATGGCATCACTGACTCAATGGGCACGAGTTTGAGCAAACTCCAGGAGATGGTGATGGACAGGGAAGCCTGGTGGGCTGCAGTCCACGGGGCCAAAAGATTCGGACACAACTGGGTGGCTGAACTGAACTGAACTATCAGCCTATAATGAGGTTTCTCAATACCTCAGCTGGGGTGGGGTCCAAAAGTGCCTAGGAGGGATATGGCCCATTCATCGACACTGGGCCATACTAAAGCCATCCCCATCAACAATAGCGTCCGTAGCGACTCCTTGGGAAGTGTGACTCCTGTTTTCACCTGACAGTAAGAGGGCATCCTCCCCTGTCAGCAGGGTGGCATTAGAGGATGCCTGCTGGAGAGTCAAACTTTCATCCCTGTCCAAAGTTAGTAAGATCACATCCTTCCACCTCCATCCACTTTGATGTCAGTAGGGCTATGAGGTGAGCAGTACCAGATGGGGTTCTCATTCCGTTCAGTCAGGGAAGTATCAGTGGAAGCCTCACAGGGCCCTGGAACTCCCAATTCCATTCAGTAATCATAAAGCCAGCCTCTCTGGTGTCAATAGAAGCTGAGTGGGGAAACCTGCATTTCCGTCCCTACTCGGCAGCAGTCAGGGGTGTGTGTGTGCTCAGTGGCTCAGTTGTGCCAGACTCCTTGTGACCCTCACCAGGCTTCTCTGTCCATGGGATTTTTCAGGCAAGAATACTGGAGTGGGTTGCCATTTCCTTCTCCAAGGGATCTTCCTATCCTAGGGATCAAACCGATTTCTCCTATGTCTCCTGGATTAGCAGGCCAATTCTTCAACACTAAGGCACCTGGGAAGCCCAATAATGAGGCAGCCCCTCCCTTTCTCCTGCCTCAGTTTTACAGGATTCAATAGAAAATGTGCATCATACCAAAAACCAGGAAAATCTAAAGCTGAAAGAAAAAAAAAATCAACTGACACAACAGTAGGATGACAAGAGATGTTAAAAGAATCCTACAAAAATTTTAGTCATCATAAAAATGCCTCTTGAGCAATTATAAACATATCTGAAATGGGAGAATAGGAAGTCTCGCAAAAAAAAAAAACAAAACAAAAAACAGAAAGTCTCAACAACAAAAAATATGCAAGATACAAAGAAGCTTCAAACCGAAATTTTAGAAATGAAAAAACTGAAAAAATTAAATGTTTCAAATTGAAAAATACAAAAATTGACATCAAACTTTAAATGGGTGGGTTTAATAAGGGACTGCAGCAGGCAGAAGGAAGGATCAGTGGTCTGGAGACGAAACAATATAAATTATAACAGAGAATAAATTACCTCAAAATATGAAAAAGTGCTTAAGAAATCTATGGGACTACTGCTGCTGCTGCTGCTAAGTCACTTCAGTCATGTCCAACTCTGTGCGACCCCATAGATGGCAGCACACGAGGCTCTGCGGTCCCTGGGATTCTCCAGGCAAGAACACTGGAGTGGGTTGCCATTTCCTTCTCCAATGCATGAAAGTGAAAAGTGAAAGTGAAGTAGCGCAGTTGTGTCCGACTCTTCACGACCCCATGGACTGCAGCCCACCAGGCCCCTCCATCCATGGGATTTTCCAGGCAAGAGTACTGGAGTGGGGTGCCACTGCCTTCTCCGTCTATGGGAAAATAACAAAAAAAATCCAACATTTGTGTCATCAGAGTTCCAGAACAGAAGAGAAAGAGAGTAGACTTTAAAAAACACTCACAGGAGTAGTGGTTGAAAACTTCTTAAATGTGGCAAGAACACACACACACACCCCCCTATAGAATCCAGATACCGAGCAAAAGCCAAATTCAAAGAAATCTATACCAACACCCATCACAGTCAAGCTTAAAACCAAAGACAAAGAAAAAAGTTTCGAAAGCAGCAAGAAAGAAATGGCATTTTACCTACAGAGGAAAATCTATTTGAGTGACAGTGGATTTCTCATCATAAATCCCTCCAGAGGCCATAGGGGAGCCATAGAACATTCTTCAAGTGTTGAAAAAGAAAAAGAACTATCAATCTGGAATACTATATTCAGAGAAAATTCTTTAGGAACTAAGAGAAAATCAGACATTTTCAGATAAAGGAATGTGTCTCTAACAGATTTACCCCCATCTCAAAAAAAAAAAGAAAAAGAAAAGAAAAGAACTAAAGAAAGTTCTTTAGCCAGAAAGGCAATAATAAAAGAATAAACTTTGAATATCAAGAAAGAAAAAAAACTAATATGATAAGGAAAAATATGGGTAAATACAGTAGACTTTCCTTCCTCTTTTGGGTTTTCTAAATTAAGTTTGATAATAGAAACTAAAATTATAATGCATTAAATGTGGTTCTACATGAATGTAAAAGAAATATTTAATGAAGCTACACTATCAGCAAGGAAGAGTAAGGCGTATAAATGGAGGTAAGTCTTTTTATACTTAATTTTATCTGGTAAGAGGATGGTGTCAAAGCAAACAGAAGGAAGGAAATTTTTTTTTTTTTAGAAGAAAGGTAAGAGTGGAAATCAATGGAATTCAAAACTGAAAATCAACAGATGAAACCAATGAAACAAAGGTCTGATTGTTTCAAAAGATCAATAAAATTGACAAAGTTTAAAAAACAAAAAGGAGGCTTAAGGCTCCAGATAAATAAAATGAAACTATAAAATAATGAAACTGAATCAACCAACAAAGAAAAGACTGACAAAGAAGAAAAAGAGAGAAGGTCTAAATTACTAATATCAGATGTCAAAAAGATAGTAAGCAGTTCTACTTGCACAAATTTGACACCTTAGGAAAAAAAGGACCAATTTCTCAAAAAACACAATCTACCACAATCAATCCAATATGAAATAGATAATCTCAATAGATCTAAAGCAGTCAAGGGAATGACATTTATAAACTTAAACACTCCCACCTTTTCTCCCAACAAAGAAATTTTTAGATCCAAAACTAAAAATGCAGTAAGACCATTTACGATTGCCAAAAAAGGCATACTTAATTACAAATCTAATAAAACAGGTGCAGCACTTAGGTGCCAAATATTTCAGAACTTCAGAATGAGACCATCTTTGGAAATATAGTCATTTTAGATGGAATCATGTTCAGTTCAGTTCAGTTCAGTCGCTCAGTCGTGTCCTACTCTTTGCGACCCCATGAATCGCAGCACACCAGGCCTCCCTGTCCATCACCAGCTCCCGGAGTTCACTCAGACTCACGTCCATCGAGTCCGTGATGCCATCCAGCCATCTCATCCTCTGTCATCCCTTCCTCCTCCTGCCTCCAATCCCCCCCAACATCAGAGTCTTTTCCAATGAATCAACTCTTTGCATGAGGTGGCCAAAGTACTGGAGTTTCAGCTTCAGCATCATTCCCTCCAAAGAAATCCCAGGGTAGGACAAGGTTATACCGGATCCCACGCTCCTGCTCTGTCGCTCAGTCGTGTCTGACGCTTTGCGACCCCACGGGCTATTAGCCTGCCAGGTTCCTTTCTCCATGGGATTTCCCATGCAAGAATACTAGAGTGGATTGCCATTTCCTTCTCCAGGGGATTTTCCTTGTCCAGGGATCGAACCCGCATCTCCTGCATTGGCAGGCGGATTCACCACTGAGTCATGTGAGAAGCCCCTACCCTGGATCAGGGTAAGACATAGTACAATGACTAAGATCTTTATAAGAAGAGAGAAATTCGCACATGAATTCTGAGAGGTCACTAATCAAACCAGGAGGTACAACATGCATCTGTTCAGGCCTGTTTCTTATGAAACAAAGCTCTGCATGTATTATTACAAAATGAAATCATGTTTGTGCCTACTGTCCTGCAATTTATTGTTTTGCCTCTTGTTATTGACATTAGCCCAATGACACTACATATAAATGTATTCCATTAAAAAAACAAGCTGTTTCATAGTATGCTTTATACTGTAAATCATGACACCAGAACTGAGGCTGTTTATATTTCCAATTGTTTCCTATCTACCACTCATCACTCACTATTCCAGGTTAAGATTAGACAAAAGCACTGCAGGCATTGAATACAGAAACAGCTTGATCCAGGCAATAGCAGCACCTCAAATAAAAATACCTAAAATAATCAGCACAGAACTACTTCAAATAAATACTGAGTGAATGAAACAGTGACAAACAATAGAAGCTTCCCTGGTGGCTCAGACGGTAAAGAATCTTTCTGCAATGTGGGAGACCTGGGTTCGATCCCTGGGTTGGGAAGATCCCCTGCCGGAGGGCATGGAAACCCACTCCACTATTCTTGCCTGGAGAATCCCGTGGACAGAGGAGCCCAGTTCATGGGGTTGCAAAGAGTCAGACACAACTGAGCTACTACGCACACAACAGAAGTTTAATTAAATCATCCTTGTGCTGTGAGAGAGACTTAAGACTTAGGACTCCAGATAAATGAAATGAAACTATAAAATAATAAGACTGAATCAACTTCAGAAGCTCACAAACATACTCACACACAGCATCACACCTTTATATAGTTATATACTATGCAAACTGATGCCTGAAATTAGACAGACATTAACACTGACAATACAAAAACAGACCCTAGTACTTAATACTTTGGTGCGCCCAATAAAATTTTTAAAATCCCTCAGATTACTTAGCCTCCTAAGCACAGATTGCACTTTCATTAACACACTCAAATTAGGTATGCAAATCCTGTGCCATGCTATGCCTCTCCACCATATGTGACTAGTTACCATAGCAGTCAGCTTACGTGCATACTTCCCATAGCAACCTAGGAATCTTTACTGTACAGAGAGCAAAGCAAGACAGAATTGAAAGCAATTTCACAAGCAACATGAAATATAAATGTTGGCAATATCCCCTGAATCTTTTTTTAAAACTACATCACTTAGCATTGACTTTTAAATACCACAGCCTCTGGACGGTTCTCTTTTAGACTCTATCAGCAACTCTTTCCTATTGGAAAGGTAACACTCTTTGAGAAGATATATTATTTGGAGGCATAAAGGGGGTGTTTTCTCCAGGTTCATTCTAGGGAGTGGGTGAGTTGGCCTCTATCTACAGTGTAGGAGAATTATAACAAGGAATTAAGGAGACTAAAAGGTGCTCTCTGAACGCAACCTGCAGATGGAAGTTCCATATGGTGGTGCGATGCACTTGGCTTTTTCATTGGCTCACTCTGTTGTTGCAACTTCCTGCCTCAGACTTCAATGCTTGTATCAAACTGAGCTGGAATTTTCCCATGTCATGTTGGTCTTTTGAGAGCAGTCATTTAGCCAGTTATATTAATCTCATCTCTGATCTTTAATAGGAAGACTGCTTGTCCTTAAAAGGCCTCCAGATCCACTAGCATAAATATATACAGAGGAAGTACATTCATGAGAAACAGGATCCCAATGCTTCATTCATTCATTTCAGGCTTAATGCATGTACAGAATCAACCACACCCACAAACAAATCAAGCCTGAGCAGTGGTCCTGGTATCGGCTCAAATTTACTTGCGAATGCCATGACCAAGGGGCTTCCCTGGTGGCTCAGCTGGTGAGGAATCCGCCTGCAATGCGAGAGACCTGGGTTTGACCCCTGGGTTGGGAAGATCCCCTGGAGAAGGGAAAGGCTACCCTCTCCAGTGATCTGGCCTGGAGAAGTCCATGGGCTGTATAGTCCATGAGGTCACAACTGAAAGACTTTCACTTCACTTCATTTTACCATGACCAAAGGCTGTCATTGGTAGAGTACTTCTGTGTCAGGCACTGCGTTTGCTCTCTAGATCCATTATAATCAATCTTCACAACAGCCCCGTGAGGAATTGCAGACTACCTGCATTTCCTGGATGAGAGAGCCCAGGCACAGAGCAGATACTTATCCCTTCCCCGAAGATTCCCAGGTGGCACGAGTGGCCTGCCTGCCAACACAGGAGACATGAGATACGGGTTCGTTCCCTCGGTCTGGACGATCCCTTGGAGGAGGGCATGGCAACCCACTCCAGTCTTCTTACCTGGAGAATCCCATGGACAGAGGAGCCTGGTGGCTACAGTCTATAGAGTTGCAAGGAGCTGAACATGACTGAAGAGATTTGGTACACACACACACACACACACACACACACACACACACACACACACAAAGCTACCTGACTAGAAAATACAGGAGTAGGATCAAAAGCCATGCTTGTCAACTCTGAGAATCAACATCATTCCTTTATTCCCTGGAATATAGGGAAAAGAGAAAAGAGTTGAGGCTCAGAAGAAAGAGCCCAGGACGGGACCCAAAGCCATGCCCCAGGTTGATTGATGGTGGACAAGAATGTCAGGTAGAGAGTAAGACTCTGAGATGATCCTGGGTTGGTCTCAGAATGACATCAGGTCTTTGGGAGATATTGTCCTCAATTAAGCAGTGGCTCCATCCATGATTCTCCTGGATGCTTTACACATCATATATTGGGTCAGTCAAAAAGTTCGTTCTGGTTTTCCCATATCATCTTACGGAAAAATCCAAGCAAACTTTTTGTCCATCCCAATAATTAAAGTTTTGTGACAAAATACAATTTCTCTAATGCTGATCACAAACATAACCGAAAACTTTAGCTTTTACTTAGGTTTTCAGTATGTCAGTGTTACATCGCCTCAACTCGCCCCCACCACCAGCAGCACTTTTTTTGTTCTTCTAGCATTTGGAAATGTAGGTTGCTGTCTATTTCAGAGCCAGAAGCTATAGCAGACAAGAGAAGAAGGCACAGTTTACTTATCCATGCATTCTTTGCCTGCAGAGAGATCCCCTTAGGAGAGGAAAGAGCCTACATGATCCCTACAACAGTACTATGAAAAACAACCACTTAAAAATTCAGTTTTGTTTTGAGCAAAATAAGCTTATAGAATTTTACACTTGTTTCTCACAGTCCAAGACTCTCCTCAAAGAAAGTTTGTCATGGACTGTTGAGCTGGCTGGAAGGCGAGGGCTCCCACGTGCTGTGGCATCTGTGTGGGTCAGTTAGGAAGTGTGCCAGGAGTCTCTGGGCCTGACCTCAGCATGCTTGGCACAGGATGGGCAGACCAGTGTAGCTGATGGGCCATAGAAGAATTCACTAGTGGGATCTCAAATTCTCCCTTTGAAATGTGAAGTGGTTATGGATGAGATAGCAATCTAAGGATTTCCTGTTCTGCACCCCTGGATTACAGATACCTATAGCCACTACCAATTCTTAAAGATATGGGCATACCAGATCATCTTACCTGCCTCCTGAGAAATCTGTATGCAGGTCAAGGAGTAACAGTTAGAACTGGACATGGAAAAATGGTCTGGTTCCAAATTGGGAAAGGAGTATGTCAAGGCTGTATATTATCACCCTGCTTTTTTAACTTATAGGCAGAGTACATCATGAGAAATGCTGGGTTGGATGAAGCACAAGCTGGAATCAAGATTGCCAGGAGAAATATCAATAACCTCAGATATGCAGATGACATCACCCTATGGTAGAAAGCAAAGAGGAACTGAAGAGCCTCTTGACAAAAGTGAAAGAGGAGAGTGAGAAAGCTGGCTTAAAACTCAACATTCAGAAAACTAAAATCATGGCATCTGGGCCCATCTCTTCATGGCAAATAGATGGGGAAACAATGGAAAGAGTAACAGACTTAATTTTCTTGGGCTCCAAAATGACTGCAGATGGTCACTGCAGCTATGAAATTAAAAGACGCTTACTCCTTGGAAGAAAAGTTATGACCAACCTAGACAGCATATTAAAAAGCAGAGACATTAATTTGCCAACAAAGGTCCATCTAGTCAAAGCTATGGTTTTTCCAGCAGTCACATATGGACGTGAGAGTTGGACTATAAAGAAGGCTGAGCGCCGAAGAATTGATGCTTTTGAACTGTGGTGTTGGAGAAGAGTCTTGAGAGTCCCTTGGACTGCAAGGAGATCCAACCAGCCCATCCTAAAGGAAATCAGTCCTGAGTATTCATTGGAAGGATTGATGCCGAAGCTGAAACTCCAATACTTTGGCCACCTGATGCGAAGAACCGACTGATTGGAAAAGACCCTGATGCTGGGAAAGACTGAAGGCAGGAGGAAAAGCAACAACAGAAGATGAAATGGTTGGAAGGAATCACTGACTTAATGAATATGAGTTTGAGCAAGCTCTGGGAGCTGGTGATGGACAGGGAGGCGTGCTGCAGTCCATGGGGTCACAAAGAGTCGGACACGACTGAGCAACTGAACTGAACTGAATAGCCACTACCACGATCAAGCCAAAACAAAAGTCCATGTTTCTTCGATGCTTTGGCCTGTCAGTGGCTCCCCACAGTCTGTGTCAGATCTAAGCTCCGTAACATGATGCTTCAGAACCTCCCTGACTCAGCCGTTCTAGCCTCTCCAGCCTCAGTTTCTCCCACTGTCTTCACTGCCTTCTTTTTCTGAAACACTGAGTTCCTTGCAGAACTCAGTTCCTTGCAGTTCTCTCCATAGTGCAAGTATGACGAACAGCAGTGTACGAGCATTACAAGCACGGAGAAGAGGTGACAACCTGGAGCGAGTGGTGATGCTAAGCAGTGAGTGAGGCTGGCCAGACAGATGGGGCAGGTGAGGGGAGTACAGTTTCTCCTTTGCCCTTGGACGTGGGATATCTTTTTTTGGCGGGATCAACATTCTCCTGTTGATGGCTGTTCAGCAGCGAGTTGTAATTTTGGAGTTTGTGCAGAAGATGAGCGCAGGTCCTTCTTCTCTGCCATCTTGGTAACAGTTTCTCTGCACATATTATGCTGTTTCTCATCTCTGAACATTGGCTCATGTTTGTCCCTCTGCTTAGGCAGACCTACTTCCCCACCCCACCCTCACCTGCCACATCTGTCTGGCCAGCCTCAGTCATTGGGTAGGACCACCACTCCCTCCAGGCTAAGTCACCTCTTCTCTGTGCTTGTGATCCTCTTACACTGCTCTTCACACTTACACTGTTGTATTACAACAGTATCTGCTCAGTCACTCAATTGTGTCTGACTCTTTGTGACCCTTTGGACTGTAGCCCGCCAGGCTCCTCTGTCCATGGGATTCTCCAGGCAAGAATACTGGAGTGAATTGCCATTTCTTCCTCCAGGGGATCTTCCCAAACCAAGGATCAAACACATGTCTCCTGCACAGCAGATGAATTCTTCACCACTGACTCACTGGGGAATGTAGCAGTATGGAAAGATGCTATTTCCTTGGAAAGTCTCTTCCAGTGAAAGATCTGTCTCTTTTTTTTTGGGGGGGGGGGGTTGTTTGTTTGTTTTAAAAAGGCATGCTTTGATAATCCCACTTCCTATGTAGATGGCCGGATGGGGCTGCTTCCTGGGATTCAAGCGGGGGGGCGGGTCGGGGGTGGGGTGCATGCAGAAGGAGAAAGGAGAAAAAGCTTTAAAAGAGGGAAATGAATATGAGGAAGCCAGCATCAGAGGCAGAGGCGGAGAGGACGCCACCAAGATAGTAGGAAAATCCACGATCTGAAATGTGTGACCCACTCACCGTGACTAGGCAGTTACTATTCAGCATAACCACTCAACTCTCAATTTGTTGATTGGAACCACAATTTGGAGGGGGGCAAACTGAGAAAGAGGTTCTGCTTTATATTTGCACTAATTTGGAGAGTGAAGAACAGTATCTGTTGATACAGAAACAATGGCGCTCTGGAGACTGAAAGAAATGAAAAGCAAGTCACAGAAACTTGCAGAAAGTTTGAGGAGAGGTTTTGACTGTCTCGGGGTGTAGAACTGTGGTTCAAAGTCTGACAGTATCTCCAGAAGGAAAAAGATTTCCGCAATAGTTGCCTTATAAAATTATATGAATTTTTCTGCTTCACTGACCAGCCTGGGAAATTCCCTCCCTGCTATATTTCCAAGGCTATTTCACCTCATGGCACACTGCAGCACTAGGTAAATCAATATTATGAATATTTGATATGAATTGGTGATTTAAAGTAAATGAACAAGAATTGCATCTTGAGAAATTTTCCTGGACCCTAGAGATAGTCAGAGATAGTCTGTTCATTTAGAAGAATGTGAGTTGTAAATTAAGAGCCTAAGCAAAATGAAATTAAGAAGGTCAATTTGCTGAAAAATTCATTTAAGGATTTTCAAAGCCATATATAAATGAGTCTTGGATTATCTGCCCCAGTGCTCACATCTATTAGTTGGGAGAAATGTAGAGAATGAATTATGATGGGATGTCTCCCACATGTGAGGAGATGAGATGCTGCTAAACAGCGCACCATCCCATATGGGGGACACAAGCCAGTTTCCTCTCTCACCTGGAGTTGAGAGCTCATTTGTGGCATTTTTTTAGTGCATCAAGCCCCAGCGTAGCCACTGTCCCAGGGGGGATAACACTGATGCTGTCTGTTACTCTTTCATTTTGCTGCAAGCAGCTTTCAATTTGTCCTGCCAGGCTGCACCTGTCTGGGGTGAACATAAGCTCTGTGTGGTCAAGGGTGACACCATGGGGATCACCAGCTCACTTTGGAGGACTGATATAACACCTTTGTGAACTGATTTGCACGTCTTCTGGCACCTGGAGTAGAGGGAACCTGATCTGATAGTAGGCTGACTTCAGTTTATTAAAGGTGTGAACAGAGGTCTGTCTCCTGAGGAGAAGCAAACAGGGACGCCTGGTACCGTTTTATTGTTCCCAATTCCGTTCATCTGAAAACCTAATCTGGCCACTGAAAAACCTTAGAGTACAAATCGTTAAAAATCTTTATCTGAAAGCAAACTGGACCAAGAATCTTGGTGGTGGTGGCCAGAGCCACCTGTACCCCCACATCCCACTGACATTTATATATACATTTTTTTTTTCTCTTAAGGAACATAGAAATCTTCTTTCTTTCCCTAGGGTCTCAGTTTTCTCATCTGCAAAACAGTCAAGGTTTTTTTGTTTTGTTTTGTTTTTTGATTCACAGAACAGTTAATAATAATAGCTGTAGCTGCCATCTTTGGGGCATTCATTGGGTCTCAGAGGCTGCCTAGGTGGCTTCTACATAGGAGCTCTAATTCACACAACAGCCTTGCAAGAGAGCTACTCATAGACATAGAAAACAAAATTACAGTTACCAAAGGGGAAGAAGGAGAAAAGGGATAAATTAGGAATTTGGGATTAACAATATAAACTACTATATATAAAAGAGACAAACAATAAGGACCTATCACATAGCACAGATAACAATATTCAATATCTTGTAATAATAGCCCATTATGGAAAAGGATCTGAAAAAGTTTTTATACACACACACACACAGTATAAAACTGAATCATTTTGCTGTATACCACAAACACTGTAAAACAATTATACTCCAATTAAAAATTTTTCCTTAAATAAAAAGGAGAAAGCTATTCTTATCCTCACTTTACCAAGAAGGAAACTGAGGTCAATGAAGTGAGGTGTCTTTAAGATCCAATACTTTGGCCACCTGATACAAAGAGCTAACTCACTGGAAAAAGACCTTGATGCTGGGAAAGACTGAGGGCAGGAGGAGAAGTGGGGGACAGCAGATGAGATGGCTGGATGACATCACTGACTCAACGGACAAGAGTTTGAGCAAACTCTGAGAGACAGTGAAGGACAGGGAAGCCTGGTGTGCTGCAGTCCATGGGGTCGTAGAGTGGTACATGATTTAGCGACCAGACAGCAATAGCAAGCAGCGATGCTGGAAATGGAATACAGAGTAAACATATTCTAAACCACTATGGCCAATTGCCTCAGAAGTAAATGCTATAATACGCATACAAGCTTTTTGCAAACTGTAAATCAAAACCAAAAGTACTGTGGAAAGAGAGTTATTTTGGACTTCAATGGCCTATGTTCAAGCGTCAGGACCATTCTGTCATTGTATGGCCTTTGCCAAGCCGCCAAACCTTCCAGAGCTTCAGTTTCTGCATTGTAAAATAGAGGTGGTGTTACCTATTAAATTACCTCGTGTGTTGTTCTACTCATGTTCTACTCACCTGCAGAACTGCTGCTAAGAGCCCAAAAGGTAATGAATGTGGAAGTGACTCGTAAACTGTAAAGTGCAAGCATGAGGTGCTGCTATTGAAGGAAAAAGTCATAAATTAGGGCACTCAGGCCAATGGAGGCATTGAAAGTGGACAAAGACTCCCTCAGACTTGTGTTTAATTCACTGCCTACTTTGCAGAGAAAACTATTTCACTTGAACAATTTCAGTATCCCAAGGCAAAGTGCCTTTTCCCACAGAGCTGCCCTTTTCCCACAGCGCTGGGGACTGATTTAGCAAAACAAAAGGGCTCTCCTGAGAAGGATGGGGCGCCAAGCTGTCTACCCCTCCAAAGACATGAGTCCTGTGAGAAGCAGCACCAGTAGGCTTGGGTAGGAAATCAGATTTCATTTTTTCATCCAAGAAGAGGTCTAGATATGCCCAGCATGAAAGCTAACCAATAATACACATTCATAAGCTTGCATCTCAGATTTGTGGGACTGCTTTAGTGGGTAGATCTACAAAAATCCCCTGGGCAACTAGCCAGTAAATTCTGATCCTCAGGCTGACCAAGATAACATCTACAACAACCAGTCTGCACCTCTGATGCAGCCACTTCTGGCAATCGGCGGCGTACGTGTGTAGGAGAGAACGATCATCCTGTTGTAGTCTTAGGTTAATGTCCATTATGCATTTTCTATGATGATTTGCTAGTGTAACTATAGTGACACTTTTCTCAATGGGTTATGATCATCACTCTGGCAAAGAGGCATCTTTACCTTGAAATTTCACAGAAAAATCAGCTAGTACTCAGATGGCAGGGATTTACCTTGAACAAGACATTTCTGAAACTAGATTGAAAGAAGAAGGGGTGGATGATACTGCAGATAAATCTGTGGGCAAACAATTAAGTGGGCGATGGGACAGGTCAACTGCTAAGAATATTTTTTCTCCTCCTTTAAGACAGTCATAACCATAAAAGTGGGCTTCCCTGGTGGCTCAGTGATAAAGAATTTCCCTGCCAGTACAGGTCTGATCCGTGGGTTGGGAAGATTCCCTGGAGAAGGGAATGGCAAACCACGCCAGTATTCATACCTGGAAAATCCTATGGGTGAGGAACCTGATGGGCTACCGTCTGTGGGATTACAAAAGAGTTGGACATAACTTAGAGACTAAACAACAACAATAATCATAAAAGTATGTATTAATACTAATATTACCACTAACAAAGTCTGAGTCCCTCTCTCAATCTTGAGCACTAGTACATACCAAGTAAATGCATTATACATGAATTAATCATTCTGATAATCTAAACTGAGCCCTCACGACAACTAAGCTCAGAAATATTTCTGTATGATTTCATGATACTTCTCTATTAGTCAAGAGAATGTCCTCAAGACACATTCCAGAATTTAAAGCTTCCATATGGAAGACAGTGATTGAGGGGCATTATGCCATCCAGAAATTCTGTCTCTATTTATTATTAATGTAAGTACTGAATAATACTCTGTTTCACCTACACCAAGTACAGTGTCTAGCACCTACATCCTCACTGAGGATTTATTGTTTTGAAACTGATGTGTCCTGTATAAAGTTAGGGGAAAATTTTTAGGTTTTTTTTTTTTTTTTAATAAAAACCTTCAGTGAGTTATATCCCTTTCTTTTCCATCACTTTTCCATTTATCTCCATTCTCAGATTTAACTGATGTTAAATTCATATTGATTCTTTCACCAATATATCCAATAAACAGTATACCAGTTGTATTACATAAATATACTCATGTTCAAGAAACTCAGGCAAATTTACCAAAAAGCTAATAAAGATCCCTCACTTGCAATGAGAAGCTTCTCAAGCCCTATATCTAATTTTGTAGTTACGATTTGTGTTCATTTTCTTAAAGTTCTCCCTGGCAAATTGTAGAGTTTGAATCCATAAAAATTGAATCCATATCTATAAAAACTTTATGTTTTAACAGTGGAAGGTACATGTACAGACAGAGGACCTGAGAATTATAGAGGAAAATGACTTGCCCAGGTTCTCCTCTTGAGTGGCAAAGTAATGAACCAAGTTGAGATCCTCTGCCTCTAAATCCAGGACTTTTAGAAAGCCATGATGCTCCCTTCCCTGATATGAAGAACACTGCCACACTGGATTCTCCAGAGCATTCATTCTCAGCATCACTGAAACAAACCTATTTCTCTCAAAAGTGGCCAGAAACTGACATATCTGTTGAGAGTCCATTACTCACCAGGCATTCTACGAGGTGCTTTGCGTGTACGCATGTGCGCACACACACACTTGTACACACACACACACTTGTACACACACACACACATCATTTATTTTGATTCACAAAACAACCTAGTAAAGGCATACAAAAGAGCAAACCACGGTTTGAAAAGGACTGATACATATACACTACTATATAAAACAGATAACCAATGAGAACCTGTATAACACAGGGAACTCTGGTCAGTGGTCTGTGGTGATCTACATGGAAAGGAAATTTAAGAAGGGGCGGGGGGCTATATGTATAGCTGATTCACTTTACTGTACAGCAGAAGCTAACGCAACATTGTAATGCATCTATACTCCAATACAAGTTTCAAAAAAATGGGGTGATTTGCTGAAAGCCTCATAATAGTAAGACCCTGAAGACTGCGACTCTTCTACGAGATAAGGCCGGTTCTCCTTTTTGCGCCAAATCTAGACAAAGTAGTCACTTCACAGAAGGAATCATCTCTTGGGCAACCAGTGCTTGTCAATAATGCTTTCTCTTCAGGGACACCAGGAAGCGAAACGCCATCACCCAGTCCTCCTCAGATTCCAACGTCACAGGGGAGTGTCCGAGATATGTAACATCACTCAAACAGTCCATCGACTGAAAAAGTGACCTTTCCATGCCTGTATCTCTAGCAATGTTCTGTCTCTTGGACAGGGGAGATAATCCTATAAAAACCTCCCCTTGCAAGTCAAACGTGCTGTTATCCCCAGATCCAGTGTCCTGACGTCCCAGATAAGACAAGCCATCTAAATTACTCACTGGGCTTCCCAGGTGGCGCTAGTGGTAAAGAATTTGCCTGCCAACGCGGGAGATAAAAGAGATGCGGGTTCTACCTGTGGGATGGGAAGATCCCCTGGAGGAGGAAACAGCAACCCATTCCAGTATTCTTGCCTGGAGAATCCCCGCGGACAGAGAATCCTGGCAGGCTACAGTCCTGAGGTCCCAAAGAGTCAGAGACAACTGAAGCAGCTTAGCACGCATTGCCAAGGGACAGACTTCAATTTAATAGGAAAGCTTGGATAATCAAGTTACGGTCTCACTGGAGACATTAGAAATGGTGATGGCGCATGCCTAGACCGGCCAAATGTCTGTGTAGCCCAGGAACTGAAAGCAGCAGCTGGTGAATTCCACACCTCAAGGTTAATCACACTGGGTGTGCCCCATAGCCAAGGGAGGATTCCTGAGAATAGCTGTAGGACCCCTGCTGTGTGGCATGTAGCCCCCACTTACCTCTAGAGCCCAATATTTCTAAGGAACCCCATCCCAGATCAGACCTGCACAGTCTTTCTTGGAGCTTTATAAATCTGCTACAAGGGTGGGCTCTTAGTCTTCTCCCAAGAGAAATCATTCTCAGGAAAGCTGGAAACAGAGTTGCCAAAAGAAAAATCCTTCCAACTGGGTATAGGCCACAGCCCATTGTGGAATTAAAAGCATAAGCGTCCTCAGGAGTTTACATATGTGGTTCAGAACAAAAACTAAATACGACAGCAATGAAAACAATTCTACTAAGCACTGGAAAGAGCAGCAGGCCTCCCTTCCACCCCCCTTCCTCCAAGATTAAAATCTGAGATGTTCAGAACCATTAGAGGGATTCAAGCTGATTCTAATATAAAACAAGAAGCAATGCAATCTATTCATTTCCAGTAGTCTCTCTACAACAGCCTTGGTTCACAGTGATCCTTACCTTTCAAGGGAAATGTAGTTACAGCCTCATGACTGGTCTCTCTTTCCAGTTTCCTTCTCCTCCAGTCCACCTTCTACATTGCTGCTGGAGTATTTTTCTAAAGTGCACAGATAACCATGCCTTGCCCCTCTCAGAATCTGTGGGCTTTTTATTGCTTGGTGCATACAGTACAGAAATCCTGGTCTCATGGACAATGCTCTTCACCATCTTCTCTGAACTCACTTTCTCACCCTGATGCACTTCAGAGTCCAGTCTCATACCTAATATTGCCAAGACACACCATACTTGATTATATCTCTGTCCAGTGGACCTTCACTTCTGTTCCTAAGGAGGCCTATTCAACTTTTAAGCATGGAGAATTGCGATTCATCCATCAGTGTGTGTGTATATATGTGTGTGTTAGTCACCCAGTCACGTCTGACTCTTTGCAACCTTATGGACTGTAGACCACAAGGCTCCTCTGTCCATGGAATTCTCCAAGCAAAAATACTGGAGTGGGGTAGTCATTCCCTTCTCCAGGGAATCTTCCTGATTCAGGAATTGAACCCGGGTCTCCTGCATTGCAGGCATATTTATTACCATCTGAACCACCAGGAGCCCTCACTTCTCAGATCCAACTCAAATATCTTTTTTATTTGAGGAACTGAACCCCATCCCATTACTCCATGATGAATCATTCTTGCCTTTCCACTGGGATTCCATAGATTGGCACACAAAACTATGGAGATTCATGATGATGCATTTGTAAGTATCACTCAAATGAGTATTTTCTCCAATACACTATGAACTTAGCAAGAGCTGAATTCTTTTTTATTCCACTTTATCTTACTCCAGGTATTTGGCATGGAGTGTGTGTGTGTGTGCTCAGCTGTGTCCAACTCTACGCAATCCCATGCAGACCATCTGGCTCCTCTGTCCATGGAATTTTCTAGACAAAAATACTGGAGTGGATTGCTATTTTCCCCTCCAGGGGATCTTCCCAACCGAGGGATCAAACCCGTGTCTCCTGTGTCTTCTGCGCTGGCAGGCCGATTCTTTAGCACTACACCACCTGGGAAGCCCACACTTAGCATGGAGTAGACAGACTACAAATCTAGGTAGATTATAAAAGAATGAATGAATAAGCAATGAACAGACATAATAGAATATAAGCAAAAGCAGGAAAAAGCATCAAATATGACACGAGGGAATATAGTATAAATTAGTGCCTTTAAATCTTTTTATATAATGATAATCATTTTTCCAAAGTAATTCATCTGAGTGCTATATCATAATTCTATTTCATAGCAGGAAGAACGATGAGCAACTGTTTTTTTTTTTCTCCAGAGACAGGTAATTTTACTTACCACACACTCATGATCCATTAATATATAGAACTCTAACAATAGCCTATATCAGGGCTCAGATAAAGCAGAGACAGAAAATGTTTTAGATAAAGTATAGACAGTAAATATTTTAGGCTTTGCAGGTTCCATGGTCCCTGTCATTTATCCTTATAGTGTGGAAGAACAAATGGATCATACGTAAGGAAATGGACATGGAATGTTCTAATAAAGATTTATGGGCGCTGACATTTGAATGTTTTATCATTTTGGGGGTTCACAATATTTTTTTGTTGTTTTCCAGCTTAGTTAAAAATCTTAAAAATATAATGTATGAAGTGAATTGCACAAAAACAGGCAAAATTTGGCCCATGGGCTATATGCCAAACTACCATTTGTTAAAAATAATAATAATTTTTAAAATTTGGTTCAAATGTTAGTTGTTGTTTTGTGGCACTCTTTCCCAATATAAAGGATTCTTTATCACTTGAAATAATAAACCCCTGAGCATTGCAAAGAGTCTGAAACATGAAATAAACAGCAAGATGAATGATTTGCCACATTCACCATAAAGTCTTAAGCAGTTTATCAGTGTATGCACACTCCAGGATGGAAAATGCTGGTCATTTTTTTTTTCTTCTCAAATTAAGAGAGGCCAAAAGCAGCCTGTGGATAGACTGTTTCACCAACAGATTGGCCGATTAACCTATGTTGATTGTATGACTCTTTGATGAAAAATTCACAGTGTCCTATAAAACATATTCATTGCCATACATAACTGGGTGTTCTTGCTGAGAGGCGCCACATAACGGTATCACAATCAATATTTTACCAAAGAAAATTCTGAGAGAATGAATCATTTTGGAGAATAATTTCCATTGCCTTCTGGAAGATGTGGCCCATAGGCAGCAACTGCGTTGCTGCAATTCAACCCTGCGCAGCAGTCAGATCAAGTCTCCTCTTAGAAGACCCGAAACACTCTACATGGCAAAGTGCTTTTCAATTATTTCTCAGTTAATTAGCCTCTCTAGCCCCTCCTCCCACTCCCAGTGGTGTCGAGATGGCATTTTACAAACGGTGAAATTGAGACATTTACTATCTACAGAAAGTGATTGATAAGATGAGTAAATGATAATGGGAAGGAGGGGCAACGTTCTTTTGTAAAGCAGGCTAATGGGCAAGGAGCATAAATAATTAATTAGATAGGGACAGTGAAAGTATTTTAAATGCAAGAAAGCACCAGCTCAATTATTAAAGTCTGTTTAGTTATTTTCCCACAATTTCTACTCCCCCAAAAAGTTTCTAATGAAACATCAGGGGCCATTTTTATCTTCATTTCATGTGAGAAAATGAACGCTGTGGAGTTTAAAGAAACGGTCAGGCTAAAATGGCAGGGCCACGCTGGCTTTCCAGGAATTCAGCGTGGCTGAGACGTGATGATGGTGGTGCTTCTAAACTGCATGACATTTTCTTGAGGAAAGAGAAGGACTGGCCCTCAGAAACCTTGACATATGTCTGGACTTTTCAGAAACACAAAGAACATGGGAGAAATGCTGTCACCACAACTATGCTTTCAAGGGAACAAACGGGTAAAAACAAACCCTGGCATTTGCTTCTTTGTCAAAATTCCTCCAACTCGGTTGAGCCATACTACTTATGAACTGACACGTTATGTGTGTAGTTATCTCAATTCCCTTGTGAGATCCTGAAACTTTGGAAGATAGATACCATGTTTAAAAAATGCTTTTGATGCATCAATTTCTTCATCTGAAAATGGCAGTATAAATGTAGCTACTTTATTAGCTGTGTGAAGATTATCTAAGAATGCACATGAAACATTTCTTAGTATACAGCAAGAGTTCCACACATGTAAGCTCTAGTTAAAAGTGCTCAGTAAATATTTGTTGAATAAAGAACTGATGAAAGAAGCAGTAAATGAATTCATAAACGAATAGCACTGTAGCATCTGATTACTGCGGAGAGTGTGCACATGTTCACTGATTCCTAGGAATCTGCTGAGGAAGGCCATAAAGTCCTTAAGATAAGCACTACATATTAGAGGAAGTTCATTTCCTATTACATTCATATTTCTCCACTCCAGACACCCCAGTTTGGCCAGTCTGCTTCTTGAAAATGCCAGACACTTTACTGCAGCCATGAAATTAAAAGATGCTTGCTCCTTGGAAGAAAAGCTATGATAAACCTACACATATTAAAAAGCAGAGACACGACTTTGCTGACAAAGGTCCATCTAGTCAAAGCTATGGTTTTTCCAATAGTCATGTATGGATGTGAATGTTGGACTCTAAAGAAAGCTGAGCACAGAAAAATTGATGCTTTTGAACTGTGGTGTTGGAGAAGACTCTTGAGAGTCCCTTGAACAACAAGGAGAACCAGTCAATCCTAAAAGAAATCAGTCCTGAATATTCACTGGAAGGACTGACGCTGAAGCTGAAGCTCCAAGACTTTGGCCACTTGATGTGAAGAACTGACTCACTGGAAAAGACCCTGATGCTGGGAAAGACTGAAGACAAGAGGAGAAGGGGGTGACAGAGGATGAGATGGTTGGATGACATCACTGACTCAATAGACATGAGTCTGAGCAAGCTCCGGGAGTTGATGATGGACAGGGAAGCTGGCGTGCTGCAGTCCATGGAGCGGTAAAGGGTCAGACATGACTAAGCTACTGAACTGAACTAACCTAAGCCTTTTCACTTGCTATTCTCTCTGCCTTTCTCTGGGTATTACATGTTTGTTCTCTCACCTGCTGAAGTTACTTACTTTCTCACAGAGACCTTCCTGAACATCCTATTTAAAATCGTACCCTCTCTGCCACGTATACATACACTTCCTATTCCCCTACTCTGCTCTGTTTTCTCTGTAGCATATATCATCACCTGATAACAAAACATATTCCTTATTTATTTTCATTTGGAATGCAAGCTCCATTATGTTTGGGATTCTGGCCTGCTTTGTTCACAACTTTAGAAGAAAAACTTTTAGAACAATGTCTGGCACACAGTAGGTGCTCAAGGATATCTGCTGAAGAAATGAATGAACCACCTGCATGCATGCTAAATCGCTTCTGTCCTGTCCTACTCTTTGCGACCCCATGGACTGTAGCCCCCCGGGCTCCTTTGGCCATGGGATTCTCAAGGCAAGAATACTGGAGTGGGTTGCCATGCCCTCTTCCAGGGGATCTTCCTGACCCAGGGATCAACCCCGCAATTCTTATGTCCCCTGCACTGGCACGTGGGTTGTTTTTTTTTTTTTAAACCACTAGCACCATCTGGGAAGCCCAAATGATCCATATAAACTTACAAATACACCACAAGGAACAAAGGTAGCCTGGCTCTGCTCATTCATTACAAACATATTGATTGGCAGGGATTGTGAAAAGCACTGGAGTGAGTTATAAAGATGAGTAAGATAGTTTCTGTATGGGGGATAGAATTAACAAGCTGGCATCATGGGTTTCAACAGCACTACTTCCTTCTTGCCCAAAACTCAGCTCCTGCTCCCTGCCCCACTCACCCCTAGCAAATCTAAAAGCCTAGCAATCCTAAGAGCCAAACACCCTGCAGGCAGAACAGCATCCTAGCAAGAGCAACACTGACTTCAAGCTGTGCTCTTTTCTGCTCACATCTTCACCAATCTGGGCAGCTCATAAACATTAAATGAGGTCCCACAAGGTCCTTACTCTTTGCTAGGTACAGCGGGCACACTGAGCATTTGAGGGATAGTTGCTGATTTTCACAGGAGAGGGAACAATGTTAAAATTATGAACAGGTAACTAACAAAAAAAAAATTTCCAATAACTACAAAAGGTTTGATTCCGGATAGTAAGTATGATCAGACTTGCAAGGAAGGGAAGAGAAATCTCCCGTTGTGAGATGATTCACAAGATGTGAGGCAGTCTTGAAGAGCCTGTTTCTATGAAATTAGAAGAAAGAAAATGTCCCAATCCTTATGTCCCATTACTAAGCAATATGGCATCCTGCCTAAGTCTTCATATAATCCTCATGACAACTCAGCAAACTTGGCCATATCATTCCCATTTCTTATAGAAAAATTGAGGCTCAGAGAGATCATACTACTTGCCAAAGGGACTGCAGAGTGCCCGGATGTCAATGGCCATGTTCTGAGAACCACAGAGGACTGTGTGTGGCCATGGACCAAACGGTGTGGCTGAGACTTAAGCGTTGCAACATTCAAAGGTGACCATTAGCAGATACCCACAGTGCCTGTGGCAGCTCTGGAGGGCTCTGGGGGCAGCAGGGGGCTTCCCCCTCAACCACACCTCCTGTATTATAAGGACTCAGGTTCTCCCTTCAGACACCTTGTTTCTATCGAAAATGACCTTGATTGTGGGCTGTTGACATTTGGAATCTTTAAAACCATGATGAAAAACCAACGTGCGTGTGAGAAATACCCTTTAAAACCCGTAAATTACTTACTTCATCATTTATTCATTTTGGTTTAATCTGCCAAGACTGCGAGGCAATCTCCAATAACAAACAATCATTGGTGGAGAGGAATGAGCTCAAGCTCTGGGTGCAGCGCTCTGTGGCCTCTGAATGTCCCCAAAGAGACAGGGTGACGCAGCGCCCAGCTCACTCAACCTCAGGTCCAGGCAGAAGTCCTCCGATGGAATCCCAGCTTGACATTCACACACTGAAAGCCCTGGGGCAAAACCCACCTACTGCATTCACGCTTGTCCAGGGAAAAGGCGAAGGGGGACAGTGAAGGTAGTTTCTTCAAATTCTCACGACCTGAGCTAGACACACTCAGGGGAGGCTTCTACAAAGTGTAAGGGCCTTGCCACTTTTCCATCAGGCTCTTGACCTGATCAGACCCTTTGCAACTAAACTCTTTCTCCTGAAACAGTCATCATCTCTGAGAAATGTGCTATTTAAAAAGCCACTACAAAAAAACAAAAGCAATTAAATCCAGAAATGCAATAAACTGTGATAAAGGTGTGTTCTTTGACTCCCGCTGGTGTTTATATTGCAATTTCTCTTCTGCCTGTCAGACTCATTTCAGACTCCTATAATTACTGAGGGCAACCATCTCATCCAAAGACATCCTTCCAGTTTAGTCTGTTCGAATTAGCAGGTGATTTCAGCAACTTCTGTTCAGCATCCTTATTATTTCAAATCACATTATAAACCAGCAGGATGCAAAATTATACTGACTCATATAGCGTTTCAATTACTGTCTTTTCCATAGACATGCAGGCAGCCTCACTCGTTCACCCTCTTCATCAGTCACAGGGTGTTTCTTTCACTTCCTCTAAAATCTGCTTTGTTACCCTGCCTTGCCTGAGATCTTCTCCAGCCCTTTGCTCATCTCTTAGCTTCTCCCTCCAACCAGGAAAATATATGATTTGATTTATAGCATGCATCCTCAGTGTTCAGCTTTCTGTGTTTCGACTTTTTTTTTGTTTTTTGAGGTTTTGATTTTGGTTTTTGATCCTGGGCACACATCTCAGTTTAACTTCTGCTAACATCTTCCAGTATTTGGCATCTGGAATTCATTCTGCATGGAGAGCCTTGCTAAAGTGTAAGAGATGGAGTGGGGAGACTCTTGGAGTCAAGATATACAACTCATCCCCATCGCTTCTAAGATATACAACTCATCCCCATCGCATGGCTTGCAGGCCTTCGCAAACAAATAACTGCAACTTCCTTTTAAAATTGTTCTTCAGTTTGACAAACACTTTTTTTTTCTCCTAAACTATAACATCTTTACCTTTATGAACTTTCACATTTATGTTTTAGTTAGAGAGCGCAGTCAGATTGGGGGCCTCAGTGAGGGGTTCAGAAATAGTGCTTTCTTCAGTTGTATATGACATGGTCAAGAAATAGGTTATAGAAACACATGGCTACTGTCCCTGCCGTGTCCTAAGCTGTCAAGTCCTCTCCTCAGGACCCCTTCTGCAGCTACCTCCAGCCTTAGCTTCCACTGGCTCTTCTTCTACATAGCAGTCAGAGTGATCTTTCCAAGAGAAAGGCTTATATTTCCTATTTTCTATTCAAAATCATTCAGTAGTTCCCCTTTTATGATACAGTCCAAGCCTGAATATTCAGTGGAGAATGGAAATAGAAAGTCTTTCTAAAAATACTTCTCTGTAGGACATGGGGAGACTAGATGGAAAAGTATTAACAAAACTCAATTTGTTGACTAATATAGTCCACATCCTTTACAGAAAACCATCTACTTAATCTTTTAATAATTTGATAGGGTGTTAATAACCCCACTGACAGATAAGGAAAATGGGGGTGATCATATGAATGACAGATAAGTTGACCAAAATTACATAGTGAGTAGTGCAGTCAAGATTCAAGCCAAATTTTCCTTGTGTTAAAGGTTCAGCTCCTCCCACCACACCGTGTTAGAGGGGGCATGACAGAGTGAGTGGAAAAAAAGGATGAACTAGATAGGAAAGTGTTTAAAATCATAAAGAAAGACAAGTGGGAATTGACCTCAACTGAAAGCCAGCTAAGAAACAAGCTAAGAAAAACTAAGAATTTTGATGCATGTCAGATGTATTTCAAATATGATTTCACAGAGGGATTTAAAACTCTGAGAAATGTTCAGACTTGACTCAACAGCAAATAGAGAAACATGGATAGACTGTAAGTTTAGAAAGGTGGCACTGACTGATCAAAGCACGATTTTGGGGAGAGAAATCTGGATATAGTAGATGTCATTTCTATCTTAGGTGTTAGGAAAAGGAGCGTGCCAGGACAAGCGTGTGCCTGCATGCTGGCACTCTCTGCAATCCGTGGACTGTAGCCCGCCAGGCTCCTCTGTCCATGGGATTCTCCAGGCAAGAGTACCGGAGTGGGTTGCCGTTTCCTCCTCCATGGGATCTTCCTGACCCAGGGATCAAACCCCTGTCTTCTGCACCCCCTGCATTGGCAGGCAGATTCTTTACAACTGTGCCCCCTGGGAAGCACCAGGACAAGAGCCTAAGACAAAGCTGTGGGACTAGGGGACACGGACAGGAGTGCTGGGGGGACGACAATCCAGGCTGCCACTAAGTACAGATGAGCGCGAAGGCTCAGACAGAGCCGGGCCAGAAGAACAGAGCAAGAGACTTCGGCAAAGACTTGAAAGCAAAGACAGGGCCAATTTCTTCTTCTGGTTGTGGGTTCATAGGATTTTATTTACTGTTATTCTTCAGAAACCAGAAAAAAAGCCATGTGTATGGTCCCGTATGCCTTAAGTACTTCAAACATTAAAACTGGGATAAAAAAGTGTTGATAGATAACGAGGCGGGGACATGGGAGGTGTTTTGTCATGGAAAGAGGGGGTGTTTGCAAAATTAAACATCCAGTTGCCATGCCAAGATGGAAAGCTGAAGAGAAGCATGGGTCTAAGAGGACCAGACAGTCAGGGGCAGGAGAGATGGAGCTCAGAGGGCGTCACCAGGAGAGGGCTCTGGGTGTGGGGCTCTCCTTGGGCAGGAGAGATGGAGCTCAGAGGGTGTCACCAGGAGAGGGCTCTGGGTGTGGGGCTCTCCTTGGGCAGGAGAGATGGAGCTCAGAGGGTGTCACCAGGAGAGGGCTCTGGGTGTGGGGCTCTCCTTGGGCAGGAGAGATGGAGCTCAGAGGGTGTCACCAGGAGAGGGCTCTGGGTGTGGGGCTCTCCTTGGAGTTGCCAAGATGTTCTAGGTAGGTGCTCTGCGTGGTGCTCAGTACCCTGGGTTCTGAAAACTATCCTGTCATTTTTTTTATATCATTCATGACAAATGATGGAAGAAGCTACTGAAGACAGGGAGATAAGTTAGGATGCTTTTATAAAGTTTGACGTGTTGAGGCCAGGCCTGGAATAGTTGATGAGACACTGGAAACAAGAAATAACCTGAAGGTTCTATTGTAAAGGGAGAAATAGCAATAAGTAATGATGGAAGCAAAGAGCACTTGTAGAAAAATCACATCAAAGGTTTTTCTTTGATTTTACTCTTCAGTAAAATCTTCCTGTTATTGATCTTTTCACATTCAATCTGCCAATGAAGCCACAGGAGTTCTCCTATAATGGAAGCAGTGAGGAGGAACGAGGATATGCAAGCGACAAAGCTAAGATGCAATAAAAACACCTCCATAACACACGCATGGTGGGAAGTGGAAATGCGGCTCTAGCTGAGTACATTATCTCAGCAACACAATTTCAGCTCCACTGGCTACTGTAAAAATGTAAGATAATCATTCATCAAGTTGCTATGTATTAGTGGGCTTCCCCGCTAACTCAGCTTGTAAAGAATCTGCCTGCAATGCAGGAGACCCTGGTTTGATTCCTGGACTGGGAAGATGCCCTGGAGAAGGGATAGGCCACCGATTCCAGTATTCTTGGGCTTCCCTGGTGGCTCAGATAGTAAAGAATTTGCCTGCAATGAGGGAGACCTGGGTTCCATCCCTGGGTTGGGAAGCTCCCCTGGAGGAGGGCATGGCAGCACCCTCCAGTAATTCTTGTTTCAAGAAAACCTATGGACAGAGGAACCTGGCGGGCTACATTCCCTGGGGTCACAAAGAGTCGGACACGACTGAGCGACTAAGCACAGCACAGCACAGATTGCTGAAAGATGATTCGGAGCAGTAGAAGAAATGGACTCAGCAGATGGTGAAACAGTCCCCTTATACAAATGCTGTCGGCAGAAAGGCCGTAGTGTCTATGTTGATAACACCACAATGCGGCAAATATGCCAAGTCAATGGTGAGTCTGGCTGAATTTCTCTTCCACGGAGCTCCTTTTGAACTATCTCCTACCACTGGTGGTAGGAGATACAAATGCATTTTCATATAAGCCTGAGTAAAATAAAATTAGACAAGGAAAATAAATAAATTGCACGTGACACCGTCCTATATGTATCATTATTCTCAAGTCATCACTGTCCTCCCTATGTGAGGAGTGTACCTCCCTGCCTGTTCACACTGGGCTTGCCCATGTGATTTGTCTTGACCAACAGAATGTGAGTAGCAGTGACATAGAGACTTTCAGACTCAAAGCTTCAAGACTCGTCAGGCAGTTCTCATTTTTGTTATTTTTTCCCTCTGCCTTAAGACGTTCTCATCAGAACAAAGGGGGTTGTTCTTTCAGACTCGGTCACAGAATAATGACCCATGATAGATACACAAGGCAAATGAGAAATACACTTTGCTGTTATACCTTTACAGTTTGGGATAACTCTGACTGTACTGACAGAAACCATTATGAACTGTAAAGCCACTTCTACTTTATTCTTAGACTTGGGGAGTCAGCTTGGTGTAATGGAAAGACCATGAGTGGGGCAGCTAAGCAGCCTGTGTTTCAATTCTATTTTAGCGACTTAACTATAGTTTCCCTTGGTCATTAGTTAACCTCCCTGAGCCTTAGTTTCCTCTTCAGCCCAAAGTAAATAATGACCTTTCTTTGTGGAAGGGTTGTGAAGGATAAGGTGTTACATGTAACACATGTAGTACACACAGGTCCTCAATAATGCTAGTTAACTCAAAAGATGTATACGATATCATATGCCTTTATTACTTACATAGAAAGTGATTACATTTTCCTAATTAAAATTTGAGACAAACAAATATAATATTGTAACTCAGGGCTATATTAAGAATCAGAATTCATGTTCTCTAATTTATATGTCCAAAGAAAGGATCTGGATGCTAAGTCATCAACACTGCACTAAGGAAGCTTGCAATGAAGTTGGGTAACTGCTAATCATACAGGAACTATTAGTACAAAACATATGATACTATATATAATGCACAGATATCAAACATCAACTACACTAATAACATTAATAGCAAGTACTTTTTATGTCAGGTATTATACTCAGTGATGTGTCTTCTACCACCTGCATATTACAGATGAGGTCATTGTAGCTGAGAACGGAAAAGCCCAAGGTCACAGGCTAGGACCGACGCTGCACACAAACCCAGGTCCGGCATGCTGCAAAGCTCTTAACCACTGCCTCCCTTCATTCACAGCACCCTTGGCTGCCCTGGTAGGAGGCGGCAAGCAGCAGTGAAACTTAACTACCCGGTGAGCTGGAGCAAGTCTCCTTCATGGAGGGAAAGTGTAGGAGCTCTCTACGATTTCAAGACTGGAGCATTCCCACCCTGGCTAACTGAAATTTTAACAACAGCTCTCAGCAACTTTTTGCTTGGCAGGTGGAGGAACGCAAAGGAACAAGCAGAAACCAATCTAAAAGGGAAAAAGGTCTGGAGGTGAGGTGGGAGAGTGAAGAGCAGCGTTCAGTTAATTTATCGAAGTCTTCCTTCCAGCTGAGAAGTGAACTCTTATCACCTTGTGAAATCAGGCAAAACAGAAGCCTTCCCACACAAGTCCCAGGCGACTGCAATACGCGCAGAACTCTCGCCCTTCATTACCTGTGGCGTTAAGCTCAGTCAGGAGAAGAAGCTGGCATGACTCAAACGCAGGGGTGCTCTGCCCACAGACTGTAAAACTATAAAAATGAGGGGAATTTGGTAATAAGTAAACATTTTAATTCCCACTCCAGTACTCTTGCCTGGAAAATCCCATGGATGGAGGAGCCTGGTGGGCTGCAGTCCATGGGGTCACGAAGAATCAGGCACGACTGAGCGACTTCACTTTCACTTTTCACTTTCATGCGTTGGAGAAGGAAATGGCAACCCACTGCAGTGATCTTGCCTGGAGAATCCCAGGGACTGCGGAGCCTGGTGGGCTGCCATCTATGGGGTCACACAGAGTTGGACACGACTAAAGCGACTTAGCAGCAGCAGCAGCAAACATATTAATTAGCTTGTTTCTAGATTCCTGGAGAAAACCAATCAAACTTTCCCTTAGAACACATCTGCTTGTCAATTTATAAGATAATGTTTAGCCTGGCTTCACTTCAAAAATTACCTCTGTTAATGAAATGTAACAACATTTGCAATAAATAGCAATACAATCAGGAATAAAACTTTCAGTATTTCCCAATCTTAAAAAATGAAAAATTTCAGAGCCCTTCAGCAGATGAAATTCACACCATTAATTACAGGAAGTAGTTTCTCTCCCTCCCTCTCTCTCTCCCCTTTCTCTTTTTCTCCCTCTCTCGATCCACTCCCCAAATGACCCACCTCCCCTCCCAATTATTAAAAAAAGGAAGTACTTCACAGCATATTTTGAAGAACTGCAAAGGGGCTATGGTGCAAAAGGTCTCCTTAGAAAACTGTTTTTCTTTGAGAATGCATTTCTAGAAGCTGCACAGATGCAGAATTCTGATACTTCTGAATACCAGAGCAACACAGATGTACATATTCGCTTTCAACTCTTTAGAGGCTGACAGAAGAGGGAGACATGAAGGCAATTCAGACCATTCAGGAAGGGCAAGCCAGAGACAGACAAGTCTGGGGCTAAGGTGTATTTCTATCTTGCTATTTCTATGCTATCTATTTCAAATAGCTCCTGCTCCAAGGGCCTCTGGCTTCCCTGATAGCTCAGTTGGTAAAGAATCTGCCTGCAATGCAGGAGAGCCCAGTTCAATTCCTGGGTTGGAAAGATCCCCTGGAGAAGGGATAGGCTACCCACTCCAGTATTCTTCCACTTCCCTTGTAGCTCAGCTGGTAAAGAATCTGCCTGCAATGTAGGAGACCTGCGTACGATCCCTGGGTTGGGAAGATCCCCTGGAGAAGAAAAGGCTACCCACTCCAGTATTCTGGCCTGGAGAATTATTTGGACTGTATAGTCCATGGGTTGCAAAGAGTTGGACGTGACTGAGCAAATTTCACTTTCCAAGGTCTTCACTAAACAGTGGACCTCCCCCAACATCTTCACTGAATAGAGTAAGAAACAGACAGGAAGGTATCACCTACAGTACATCATTTGATTCACCTCAAAAATAAACTGAGATACTTATCATTTTTACTTTGTATTTTTTGCAAATTGGATAAAGGGGTATCAGTTCAGTTGCTCAGTCATGTCCGACTCTTTGCGACCCCATGAATCGCAGCACGCCAGGCCTCCCTGTCCATCACCAACTCCCGGAGTTCACTCAGACTCACGTTCATCGAGTCAGTGATGCCATCCAGCCATCTCATCCTCTGTCATCCCCTTCTCCTCCTGCCCCCAATCCCTCCCAGCATCAGGGTCTTTTCCAATGAGTCAACTCTTCGCATGAGGTGGCAAAGTACTAGAGTTTCAGCTGTAGCATCATTCCTTCCAAAGAAATCCCAGGGCTGATCTCCTTCAGAATGGACATATTACCATTTAAAATCTCATCCAAGATCACACAGCAAGTAAGTGAAAAATGTCATGAATTTAAAGTAACACCAAAGCCTGTGTTCTTTTGTCTTTACAGTGAAGAATTAAAGGAAAACAATTAAAATAACCTGTTCCTTGTCCCTGCATTGGGTCATGGACAATTTACTGTTCTGTGAACTCAACACTGCCAAATCAAAGTCTATACCCTGCATTTCTAGCTGCCTTTACCACCTTGTTTAAGAATCGATCCCCCTCCCGTATCTAAATGGAAGACAAATATCCATATGCAATTAAGTTTGCTCCAAGTGAAAAACACAATTTGTTTTAAAATGCAGTCACTGGATGCACAGCAACTAATGACGCAGACACAGTGACTGCTTGCTCTCAGAGAGCTTGCAATTAAGTTTGGGAAACAGAGCATAAGCTCATTCAACACTTAAGGACCTTTTATGAGCCAGATACTGTTCAAAACTTTCAAGAACTGCTGAAAGGGTATTTTGGTTAAACAATATGTGCCATAGACACAGGAGAAGCAATGATAATATGTCGTATGTCTGACATCGTCATCCAATCCCATGTATAAGGAGGGATTCCGGATTTCTCTTTGCCCCTTCCTTCCGTCCCTCCTCTCTCTCTTTCTCTCTCTTTTTTAATCTGCTTTAAACTCACACAAACTTACTCAAAACAAAAACTCCAGAGACAACTCAGAGAGAAAATCTAATTAAATGAGTTTGTTTGTATGAGAAACTTAAACCTCTGGTTAGCACCAGCCTAATACCAAATGCTGCATTAATTGAGACACATCTTCTGTAAGGTTGATTTAGATTCTCAAGCAGCACATCTTTTTGGTCTTCTGGGTGGAAGTTCATTTTACAGGTAATAAAAAGAAATGTTTCTACAGTAGGAAAAACAAAAGCCTGGTTCTTCTAGAAATCTAGGAATGGCCTTTCTGTTCTTCCAAATGGTTATGAACTTTACAACAACACGAAACAAGGAAAACCTCAGGGACAGAGCAAGGCAGGGTACAGCAGATGGTGACCAATGATTCTCCCACAATGAAGTGGAGCAACAAATACAATTCAGTTCAGTTCAGCTCAGTCACTCAGTCGTGTCCGACTCTTTGCGACCCCATGAATCACAGCACGCCAGGCCTCCCTGTCCATCACCAACTCCCTGAGTCTGTCCAAACCCATGTCCGTCAAGTTGGTGATGCCATCCAGCCATCTCATCCAGTCGTCCCCTTCTTCTCCTGCCCCCAATCCCTCCCAGCATCAGGGTCTTTTCCAATGAGTCAGCTCTTTGCAGGAGGTGGCCAAAGTATTGGAGTTTCAGCCTCAGCATCAGTCCTTCCAATGAACACCCAGTACTGAATTCCTTTAGGAGGGGCTGGTTGGATCTCCTTGGAGTCCAAGGGACTCTCAAGAGTCTTCTCCAACACCACAGTTCAAAAGCATCAATTCTTCAGCACTCAGCCTTCTTCACAGTCCAACTCTCACATCCATACATGACCATAGGAAAAACCATAGCATTGACTAGACGGACCTTTGTTGGCAAAGTAATGTCTCTGCTTTTAAATATGCCACCTAGGTTGGTCATAACTTTCCTTCCAAGGAGTAAGTGTCTTTTAATTTCATGGCTGCAATCACCATCTGCAGTGATTTTGGAGCTCCCCAAAATAAAGTCTGACACTGTTTCCACTGTTTCCCCATCTATTTCCCATGAAGTGATGGGACCATATACAATGAAGCTACATAATTTTTTATTCAACAGATGGATAATGCAACAATTCTTAGACCTGAAATGCAACATCAATAAGTAATCATACATCATGGAATCAGTGATATACACCGTCTGATTCTAATTATGAACCACAGACTATATTTTTTTTTGTTATTTACTGACTTATGATTGAAACCCAAATAGTCTGCAGAGAGCGAATTTCTTAAGCTTACAAAACTGCTGAAGTCCAACACTACAGATAGTAATTTCCCCTCCTTTGGATTATATCCATGGCATTTAACACAAGTGATTAAACTGCTATTAGCAGTTTTGCTCAGCAACTTCCACCAGCTTTTGCTGTCTGTATCCCAAAGCCTCATTGGTGCCAGGGGATACCATCGAAAGATGAAGTGCAAGAATACTATGGTGAAGGTAAGGCATATATTGCGCCTAATTGGAAGGTTGAACTGTGCTTTTTAATGAGCAAAAGTCATACTTTCTGAAATGAACTAGAGTAGGATTTTACCAATTTGTTCTCATTGAACCCATTTTCCCAGGGAAGATGACTGAAAGCCTTCTCTACTTAGATCCACTGCGATGAAAAAAGGAGAGTGTGATTGATTTTCCACTATGTCACTGAGTGCTCACGCCCCCACCTCCTCTTTCTCAGCAAGTGGAAGCTACTGAACTTACGGAGCTAATGAATTCATGTCAGCGGGCAGAGGCAGCTGAAACTCAAGGCCTGTTCAACGTCTAAGCTTCACTACAGCAGAATCTCTATTTACTGTCTATAGGATAATAAATGTGAATAAAATGGAATGACAACCAGCGTTCATCTCATCTTTACTACATGCCAGGCACAGCTCTAAATCTTTTACACACATGCTGCAAGGGAGGGACTTAGATCACATGAGGTTTGCACATGGACACTATCAACTCTCAGTATATTGGTTTGCTTCTCTGAGGCCCACTTTGCTCATCTTCAAAAGGAGACTGGTTATACTTACCTTAGTGGGTTGTTATGAAATCAAACTAAGATAATGGAGGGTTGATTCGGGTCCAGAAGCAGCAAACCCTTGTGGTCTCCTGAGTTAAAGCCCATCTTAGAGGCAATAAAAATAACTTTTGTGTTTCACGCAGGACAAACTTCAGGTTCTTCCAGAAGTCAGGGGGCTTCTCTGGACTCACAAACGGCTATGGTCTTCTCAGAAACAACGTGCACAAAGCCACATACTTATTCGTCAAGTAGGGTGTAAAAGGAAAGGGCTGACTTTTAATTTCAGCCCTTATCAATTGCTAATTTCACATTTTACTTTGCTTATAAAACAGTATACGTACAGATTGAAGGGAACATCTTTTGGCAGAAAATAATAAATACACCTCTCTGAAAAGAAATGGCATTAGATATTCCTAAAATCTCTAATTTTAGGGATGTCTTTATAGAGGGCCGTGGAAACATTTTAATGTCTGTGTTTTGGTTTTAAGTTTTAATTCAATTTTGTTACAATATTCTTTCCTTTATATGTTTTGGTTTTGTTGGCCAAGAGGCCCGTGGGATCTCAGATCCCAGACCGGGGATCGAACCCATATCCCCCTGCATTGAAAGGTGAAATTTCAACCACTGGACTGCCGAGGAAGTTCCAACATTTCCAGTAAAATTAAACGACTATTTTAAATAGCAGTTTTTGCTTCAAACATAATTGTCCAACAGATAATATTTGCTCATATGTGATAAGGAAAACAAATCAATACCTTTAGTAGTTTCAAACTAAAAGTTTGAACTACAAATCTATTCTGAGAACTTCATAAAGCTAAACAAAGACAAAGGTTAACTGCACACCGCAGCCCACTCATAAGCCCCCACCCACTGAGGCAGATCTTTTCCCATCTGGGTAAATTTTTGCCTTTTTTTTTTTTTTCTATTTGTTCACAGACAACCTTTAACGTAAACAGCTCTTCTCTCTGCTCTGCTCTGCTCTTCTTCTCTGCTATTTTTTATTACCAATGCTATAAATTCCTCAAATTTTCTTTGCCAGTTGGACAACCTTTGGAAATCTCCCCAGCGTCTTTTTCAGCTCCTACCACACAGCTGGACCTGGAATGAGCACACTGGAGGAAAAAGGGATGGTAACATAAGGAGAGGGCTAAGCTTTCCGGAAAGACAGCTTTGGAGGGAAGAGAGGCCAAATGTAAGGAATGCCCATGAAGCCCTGTCAGTCATGAGCTGGGTGACAAACATTTTTTGGAGGAATAAATAGAAACTGTAAGCTCATAGGTGAGCTGTTCTAATAACACTGTATGAGTCTGGAGTGCAGGAAAACACGACCACCAAGGATTAAAGCCCCCCTTTTATTTTCAGAAGAAAACAAAAGGATTATATATTAAAGAATTTTTTTTTTTAGCCCAGCATTTCCTAAATTATATTCATGGAACACTGGTGTCCTGATGGGGAAATTTAGGGGGAAAATGTCTGCTTTCAAGTAATTTTAGAAAATGTTAATATTTTACACAGCAAACCTTTGCATTGACTTCAATATACTAATATGTAATGTGCATCTCTAAGATGGGGATACAGCATGCAGAGTTCCCAAACTTATTAAAAAGTTAGGACTGCTTTTCCATTTAAAAATGAAACCTGAAGACACCCTTGCTTGTTCCATGGAACATTATTTAGAAAACATTGTCTCATATTCACTCTGGGCTATTTATTATATATATTCTATTTATTCTATATGTAGAGTCAGATTTCCCAGAGGGCAGAGATCTTTTGTTTTGGTTAGTAATCCCTCTGTCCTCAGGCCTAACATAAAGATAACACTCAGTAAGTATCCACAGAGTTAGTGTTTACAGCTCCACCTCTGGAGATAGGTGGCCACATTCTAATCTTTCTGAGGTAGCTATCTGACAAGTGTGAATTTACCTAATTTATTTAAATTTTGAAGGCTCTAGCTTCTCATGGATAAAATGGGGACAAAAATAGCATTTTCTTCAGAGATAAGCATTTAATTGGAAGCAATTTATGTAATGCATATAAAGAGCTTATAGCACAATAACCCACAGCTGGAAATTCTACAATAAATGCTATCTTTATTGTAGTTGTTATTATGAATACAAAATAATTTGTTTTAGTACATACAGTTTTTCAGCACCAAAACCTCTCTGGGAAACAGTCATCTGTTTCAAAGGCTATTATGTTGAATGCATGTTTAACGTTATCTAATCAGTGGATAAAAATGCAATAATAAGGTGGTTATAGGAGTCACAGTAAAGAGTAGTTTTGCTGATGTCTGGTTACCTCTTCTTCCATTTACACTGGAAAAACATAAAACTGAGTAACAAAAACTCAAACAACTTTTTATTTTTCTAGGCCCCCAAAACATCTCTGCTGCTAAAACAGAATCAAGTATTACAGTTTGGCTGCACAGACTAAGTATAAAGAAAACAGAGGAGAAGGAACTCTGAACTCAGAAATCCAGCTCTTAGTTTTTCCTTCACTGACTCACCCTGAGGCAATCACACAGTATCTCTAAGCACATTTTTCTCATTATCTCTATAAAATATGGATGACTTTTACAGGATTTCTTTAAGGGAATTGCTAATTAATAATTATAGTAGGAAGCTGGAAAATGCAGGTTGTATTAGTCATAAATTTTAATTCTGCGTGGTTTTGTTGTTGTTAGGAAACTGCTGGAGCTGGAGTAGGGGGAATCAATACTAACTGATGTGCTGGTCATTCAAATTCCACCACAAAGATCTCAGACAAGGAACAGGATTCAGTCTTTGTTTAATAAACTAGAAAACTAGCTTCCAGAAAAATTAAGAAAGTAGTTCAAGAACACGCAGACAGTAAAATCAGAATTTAGAATATCTGATGGACTCCAAACCCCTGTCTTTTCATTATACTCTTAACATTCCTTATCATTACTCTCTTCATTCATTTCTCTAACACTTGCTCTACACCAGGGATTACCTTAATCTGAGGTTATTCAAAAATAAGTTAGACACAAAGAAAATTAAAACCACAATGAGGTATCACCTCACACATTTTAGAATGGCTGTCAACTAAAAGACAAGAGATGAGAATTGTAGGCATGGGCATGGAGAGAAGGGAACTCACGTAAAATGGTGCAGCTACTATGGAAATAGTATGGAGGTTCCTAAAAAAAATTCCTAAAAAACAAAACTACTGTGTGATTTAGCAATCCCAGTTTTGGGTACAAATCCAAAGAAAATGAAATCACTACATTGAGGGTATATGCAACAAACCCCCATGTTTATTGCAGCATTATGTACAATAGCCAAGAAATGGAGACAAGCTAAGTGTCTACGGATGGATGAATGTACACACACATGCACACACGTGTGCACACACACAGTAGAACACTATTCAGTCCTGAAAAAGAAGGAAATCCAGTCAGTTGCAATAATATGGATGGACCTTGAAGGCATTAAGTGAAATAAGTCAGAAAGAGAAAAACAAATACTTGGCCACTTGGGTTATTCATTGCAGAACTGTTTACAGTAGCTAAGATATGGAAACAGCCCAAGTATTCATTGAAAAGCAGAATATTATTTTTCCATGAAAAAGAATGAAATCCTGCCATGTGTGACACCATGGATAGACCTTGAGGGCACTGTGCTAAGTGAAATAAGTCAGACAGAGAAAGACAAATGCTGTATGATCTCACTTATATGTGGAATCAGGAAAACAAACAAACTTACAGAATCAGTGAACAGACTGGTGGTTGCCAGAGTCAGGGTGTGGGGGTGGGGAAATGAATGAAGGTTAGACTACAGACTTCTGGTTATAAGATGAATACTTTCTGGGGATTTAGTATACAGCATGGTGACGATAGTTAATGATACTGTATTGCAAACTTGAAGGTTGTTAACAAAGTAGATCTTAAAAGTTCTCATCACAAGGAAAAAAATTATAACTCTATAAGGAGATGGATGTTAATTACTTTGCATGGTGATCATTCTGCAACACATATATATATCAAATCACCTTAAACTAACGCAATGTTGCTGTTTTTCAGCCACTTCCCTTTGGACTGTAGCCCACCAGGATCATCTCTCCATGCGATTCTTGGAGAATACTGGAGCGGTACTGGAGCGGGTTGCCATTTCTTCCTCCAGGGGATCTTCCTGACTCAGGGATCACAGCCACGTCTCCTGCATTGGCAGGCAGACTCCTTACCACTGCAGTGTTACATGTCATATATGTCAACTGTATCTCAATAAAACTATAAACAAGTATGATAGTGTTTGCCCTCAAGGATCTTACTCCACCTAATCTTTGTGCAGTGCTTTTTGCAATGTTAGAAGTCCTTTGTATTATATCTTCTATTTAGAATAACATCTAATATCATGAGATAATACTGATTTTACTTGTCATTAAAAATCTGTAATACTTTACTTGAAATCTGCCCTATACAAAGGTCCCAAATTAATAACTTATACTTAGTGTCCATAAAAATACTTCTTAGGAATTATATACTTATGAATATATTTTCCATATACGTGAATATATATTTCAATTTTATTTTTATTAACACAAATTTAAATACAAATCACAGAAAGAATTGGTCTAAAATTTGCACCTACTCAAGTGGTTGGATCCCCAGAATTCCATCTTGTTTCCTTTTTGCATGGTTACACAGAATAATCTCAGTCAAAGGTTCAAAGAAAAAGAAACGACCATCTGACTTTGAGGATGTTGATGAGAAGGTAAGGTGGTGGAAAAGGGAGCAAGTCAGATGACCTTAAATTACACTAAAGTGAAACTGAAGTCGCTCAGTCGTGTCCGACTCTTTGCGACCCCATGGACTGTAGCCTACCAGACTCCTCTGTCCATGGGATTTTCCAAGCAACAGTACTGGAGTGGGTTGCTATTCCTTCTCCAGGGGATCTTCCAAGGATTGAACCCAGGTCTCCCACATTGTAGACAGATGCTTTACCGTCTGAGCCACCAGGGAAGTGCTAAATTATACTAAGAGCACCCTGCAACCCCTGCCTGTACCCCTAGATGGCTCCCAGTGCCAAGCAGCTCCTTACCAGCAAAAGCTGCCCTAAATCTCTTGCTTATTTTAGCTCATTTGGAAACAGAGTCAGACAGACAGAAAGAAGCAAGAAAGTTCGGTCCTTTTGTGATTTCATAAATCATCAGACAAATGTGCTGAGTGAAGTAGGAAGGTAGAACATGCTCCAACTGCTAAAGGATGTGTCACCTAAATAAAGCACAGGCTGTGTCCGAGTCTCTGTGACCCTATAGACTGTTATCTGCCAGGATCCTCTGACCACGGGATTCTCCAGGCATGAACACTGGAGCGGGTTGCCATGCCTTCCTCCAGGGAATCTCCCTGACCCAGGGACTGAACCTGGGTCTGTTAACGTCTCCTGCATTGACAGGCAGGTTCTTTACCACTAGCGCCACCTGGGAAGCCAGGAGCCTTCAGGGTAGCCCCGATATGAAATAAAGAGGAATATCAGCAAGGTAATCTGTTGCATGATCAGTGTGACCCTGACCATATCCTTCCTCCAACCCCCAAACAGCAATGGCGTAACAGTCTTGCTGATACATAGGGAACAGTGGTTCACAAAGTGTTTCTCAGACCAGCAGGAAGGGCAACATCATTACAAGAAATGCAGATCCTCAGGCCCCACACCAGGTCTACTAAACCAGAAGCTGATTCAGCTCCCAGTGCCTTAACAAACCAAACAGGTGACCCTGACGCACACCAAGGAGAGACACCACCCACGTAAGAACGATTCTCCAGACGAGTACTGGAGCGGGTTGCCATGCCCTCCTCCAGGGGATCTTCCCAACCCAGGGACAGAACCCTCGTCTCCCACATTGTAGGCAGACTTTTTTACAATCTGAGCCAGCAGGGAAGCCCAAGAACATTTACACACAGGAGCAAAGAGAAAGTTATCTAGTGTATTACCCTGAGTACTCTTTTAATTGGGAAAGAAGAGGAAAGGACACTAATGAGGCTCCTAATGTGAAACAGATGCCTGCCATTCCATTTAATACGCAAAGCCCCATGAGGTGCATTAGGACACGCAACCCCAACGCAAGGAGGTGATCCTCCACTGAAATTACTGTCAATAGTAAGCCTCCTTCGAAGTGCCCTCCATGGTTTATTTCTAGTTCCCAAGATGAGACCTCTGTCTGCCTAGGAAAATGGTCCTTCGCCAATTACTTACACTGGGCTTGAGCGCAGACCCTGTCTTTATTTTTTTCCCAAATCAAGACAGAGTAAATAATTAAAAGAAAAAAAAAAGGGGATGCCATGTATCAAGCAGGTAAAAATGATTTAAATACTGGTAAGAACGCCATAGAACAGGCACAACTGTTGGAAGTGTCACCTATTACAAGCATTTGGGAAGCCACCTGGATGGTATGCGTTCAAGCTGAAGATGCACACGTCCGCCACTCAGGGCTTTCACTCTCATGCATAAACCCTAGAAACTCTGGCATAGTTGCACAAGGACCTGCGCACGAGACTGTTCACTGCAGAGTTGTGGGTGATAGCGAAAAGTGGAAACAATCAGTAGGAGGGAGAATAAACTGTTTAGTCATTCATTGCACTATGTGTAACAGTAAAGAGCAGTGAAATAAAATGATCACATAAGGCTCAGCACTACATGATGCCATATGCAAAGTTTTAAGACCGACAATATAATATATGGTTCATGGTTTTCTACATATATACGTGTAGAAAAATGAAAACATATATAGGTATGATACATACATTATGAGTGCTTTTGTGCGGGAAAGAAGGTGAAAGAGATGAAGGCCTAGCTTTTATTAAGCCGATTTCTGTTTTTGTTTTTAGAAATGGAGCTGGGAAGTGAATCAGAAATGCTAACATCTGTTAGCTATGCATCCTACGTACGTGGACAGGTACTGGGCTGTTTCTCACATTTCTCTGAATGTTTTCAATATTGCAAAATATAAAAATTTTAATTGAAAATTCAATTAACTTGGACATTATGTTACTTTGAAAAGTTTACAAAGTACTCTGAAAACACAAGGTATAAGCATTACAATTTTTTGCCTCTTTTGTTCACTGATGTATTCATTATTTCTAGACTAGTACCTAGTGAATAATGGGCACTCCATAAACATTTATTCATGAATAAATGGATTTTATTTTTAAACAAATTGAAAAAAAATTTAAACATTTCTTTTCAAATCTTATCACATCACAAAACTCTTTTTTCTGCGTTCCTTTTTAGGCTTATTCATTATGTGTATTATTTTATAGTATAACCAAAATGCATGTGTCATTTTTATTTTTCACTTAACATTAGATAACAAATATAATTTCCTGTTCTAATCTTTGTTCTTCCTAAGAAAACTCCTCACTTGATGCATTCTAATTTAACTCATCACTCCTGTTGTTGCTGTTCTTTAGTCACAAGTTGTGTCTGACTCTCTTGCTACGACATGGACTGTAGCCCACCAGGCTCTTCAGTCCATGGGATTCTCCAGGCAAAAATATTGGAGTGGGTTGCCATTTCCTTCTCCAGGAGATCGTCCTGATCCAGGGCTCAAATCCTGCACTGCAGGTGGATTCTTTACCACTGGAGCCACCAGGCGAGCCCTAATCACTCCTCCCTAGAGTAGAGGTTTCTACTTGCTTTTCACTATTATGGATAATGTTCTAATAAATATTGTTAAATGAATAGTTTTATTATTATAGCTTTCTTCTTATCTTATAGAGAGATTTTATCTTAAAGATAAATTTACCTTCTAAAGATAAATTTCTAGCAATTGTATTCCTGCATCAATGAGGCTTGGACATTTTTATGACTATTTTCATTTACTATATTCTGAAGTGGTTATACAAATTTATATGGTAAGAATGTACCTACTTCTATATCTTATAGCCCTGCTATTTATATGTCTTGGTCAATTTTTGCTCATATGTGTACACTGAATTACGGAGTGAATTTGATGGTAGAATACTTAGCAAGATTGGTAGTCTACATATATACACACAGACACAAACCCACAAAAGTAACTATACAGTATTTATCATATCCTTTCCTTTCCTGACTCCAAAGCTTTAAGGATACTCAATATTACTGTTCTATTCTAAATCTCAGGGACCATTTATTTAGATCTTTGCCTACTGCTCACAATCTTTCTGTAAGAATGGCACTTCAGCTGGTGGATAGGCAGAGCTGCAGAAAACTTCTCTGGTCTTTTTTTCTAACTTTTGTTTTATATTAGACTATACCAACTCAATGGACATGAGTCTGAGCAAAGTCTAGAAGACAATGAAGACAGGGAAACCTGGTACGCTGCTGCCCATGGGGCCACAGAGTCAGACACCATCTAGCAACTGAACAACAATAGTTGATTAACAATGCTGTGACAATTCCAAGTGTATGCAAGGTGAGTCAGGCTTCCCTGGTAGCTCAGTTGGTAGAGAATCCACCTGCAATGCCGGAGAACCTGGTTCGATTCCTGAATCGGCAAGATCCACTGGAGAAGGGATAGGTTACCCACTCCAGTATTCTTAGCCTTCCCTGGTAGCTCAGATGGTAAAGAATCTGCCTACAATGCGGGAGACCTGGGTTCAATCCCTGGGCCGGAAGATCCCCTGAGGGAGGGCGTGGCAACCCACTCCAGTATTCTTGCTGGGAGAATCCCCGTGGACAGAGGATCCTGGCAGGCTACAGTCTCTGGGGTCACAAAGAGTCAGACACCTCTGAGTGATAAGCAGACATAGCAAAGAGATTTAGTTATACATATATATGTATCTAGTCTTCAAATTCTTTTCCCATTTAGGTTATTACAGAATATTAAGCAGAGCACTCCATGCTATACAGTAGGTCCTTGTTGGTTATCCATATTAAATACAGTAGTGTGTACATGTCAATCCCAAATTTCCTAGTTACCCTTTCCTCCCTCCCATTCTTCTACCCTGGTAACCATTAATTTATTCTCTAAGTCTATGAGTCTGTTTTGTAAATAAGTTCATTTGTATCATTTCTTTTCAGACTCTGAATATAAGTGACATCATATTCACATATGATATTTCTCTTTCTCTGTTTGATTTACTTTATTAAGCATGATAATCTCTAGGTCCAGCCATGTTACTGCAAATCACATTATTTAATTCTCTTTGAGTTCTACTCCACTGTATCTATGTACCAAGCCTCTGGTCAAGGGTATTTGTTTATGGCCATGTGAAATAAAATAGGTTTGAGACAGAAAGATGAGCTGTTCATTTACATCTGTGGCAGTTAGGAACATCTAGAACTTACCTCTTTGAAGCCACCCTGCCCCAAGAGTCATAGCATGGGTTCTGCCTTCATGGTAAAAATTTATTGCATTTCACACCAATTATGTGTGACTTGATGGTAAGAATTTGGAATTAGATTGATCTTAAGATTCCCAGGCCACTACTCACTCACTGTATGATCTCAGTTAAGGTTATGTGACTCCGTTTTTTTTCCTCCCACTGATATATCTAATAGTATCAACATCATTGGATTGATAGTCATTACCATAGTCCCAACACATAGTCCCTGGTAGCTCAGCTGGTAAGAATCTGCCTACAATATAGGAGAGACTCTGGGAAGTTCTCCAGGAGAAGTGATAGACTACCCAATCCAGTATTCTCAGGCTTCCCTAGTGGCTCAGACGGTAAAGAATCTGCCTGCAATGCAGGAGACCTGGGTTGGGAAGATCCCCTGGAGAAGGGCATGGCAACCCTCTCCAGTATTCTTGCTTGAAGAATCGTCATGGACAAAAGAGCCTGGCAGGCTGCAGTCCATGAGGTCACACAGAGTTGGACATGACTAAGCACAGCACAGCACTAAATTTACAAGCACTAAATTGCTAAACATGCACTAAGTTAAATACATTTTAGCCATCACCACCATTATCATCATCATTATTCATCTGTTTAATGGAGATATAATATATATATATGTATACACACACACACACCACTTGTATAAATAATTTTGCATGTTCTTGAGTGAGGAGACAGGATACATAAAGCAACATTTATAAAGTAGTTGGCACAGCGCCCAGCAGAGCATAAAGCCTACACACATGAATTTATCCATCTGGGTTGACACTGGTGGTCTCAGGTACACGAGAAGGAAGAGGCCCTCCCACATTCTGGGATCTCTTTTCATCGCACCAAGGACAGTGCCTCCTCAGACACCTGAATGTCCTCAGAAGCTGTCTGCCTTGTCCTCATGTCGCTTCAATGTCCCCCGTTTTCTCCTCACCCTCCTTTGTTCCTTCTTCCTTTCTCTTCCCTCATTTTTCTCTTTTTCTGTCAGTTAACTCTTTCCCTTAACGGATATCCTGTCTCTAGGTCATTATACAGAGTAAACTAACCAGAAATTGAAGAAAGCTAAGTAAATTGATTATGTATGTATGGTCTTTTTAAGTAAAGTCTCTTGCATGTTATGCGTATGTTCATTTAAAAAATAATACATATAACAGATATATACGTAGGTTGAATTATCTGTTGTTTTGCAGTTCATATCTTTCAAAGACTGTTTTGGTTACATCATTTAATGTATCCCTTGTGTGAGCAACTTCCCTGTTACCTGAAGTATAGAATGAATTGATCAATATATAAGTTATATGCAAATTTTAGATATGCATATTAATGTTGTTTTGTAGAAGAGCTGCATTTTAGGATAGAAAGAACTTCCACAGAAGCAAATACCGATTTTATCATTCCAATCACAGACTGAATCAAAAAGCAATTACTCTCATGATGACTTTTAAAAATATACCTAATAGTTAATCACAAAAAAATTCCTGGTTAACCTATGATGACATGACAGAACATTGCTAGTAGATGGTAAATAGTTTAGTGAGAATAACAGAGACTTCAGATTCAGATATCTAGATATGAAACATGGCTATCAAATTTAGTCTCTGACATTTCTGATCTTTAGTTTCCTTTTCTGTAAAGCGAAAATAATTATATTAACTTCCTAGGATTGTTGAGTGATTAAATGAATGAATGGCAAGTATTATGTGCCAAGCAAAATTTTAGGGGCTCTGGTATAACAATAAACAACACAGAAAAATGTCCCTGCCTATTCTCCTGTAGCTTACATTCTAATGGACAAGAAATACGCAACGAATACATAAAAATAATACATATCAATGAACAACTTATTAGGATGAAATGAGGTAGTCACCAAAGATACCCAATGGGCACTAAAGATACCCCTGTCTTTATTTCACAGACTTATCAACAGAATTTAAACCAGGCAACCCATCCCAACAAATGAAAAAGCTTCCTCTCTGGCTTCGGTGAGTCCCACTCTTTTGATTATCATCACACTTCATTTGAAGCTTCTTCTCCATCTTTTTTCCTGACTCCTCTTCTCCCTCCTGGCCTTTAAACATCGGAGTCCCTAGGCTCCATTCTGGGCTCTCTTTCCTTCCTCACTTATATTTCTTCATGATTTCACCTAGAATCATGGTTTTAAATATTATCTGTAGCTGGTAATTATGAAATATGTATTATGGTGATAATGAAATATGTATTTCTAGCCCTGGCCGCCTTCTCTTCACCTACCTTTTTATTTGGAATCTTTACTTATATCAATGTGTCTCACTTAACATGCCATATATCTCTCAAACTTAACAAACCAAAATCAGATAAGGTGTCAATACCTCAAACCTCTTTCTGGCCCAGTCTAACCCATCTCAGTAAATGACACCCAATTTTCATTCTGTTGCAAATTCCTAAGAAGTAAGAAATCACATTCTGATTTCTCCCTATTATTCATCCTTCACAGCCAATATATCAAGACCTTTCAAATCTATTTCCAAATATACCAAGAAAATTACTCTTCTCCATATCTCCATTATCTCCTCTAAAGGAGCCATAGTTACATCTCATTTATGCTACTTAATGGTGCCCCTCAAATTCATTCTCTCCATAACAATCAGAGTAAAGTTTTGGACACTTAAATCACATCATGTGCGGTAGCTGGGCTCTAAAGATTGCCCTCAATAAACTCTGTTTCTTGATACTCAGTCCCTTTGCAGCTGCTTCCACACTGAACCTGGAATGTCTATTGCTGGCTTCAACTAATGAAATATGACAGAAGTTACCTTATGCCAGCCAGTCCAGTCTGGACCGAAGCCTTAAGAAAACTTGGCAGCTTCTGCACTGGGGAGCTAAGAGTCTCTAGGTAAGAATCCTGGCTCAGTCATCCCAATATCCCAGTCAGATTGCCAGATGAGTTGAGTCCCAGATACCATCTGAAAACAACTGAAACCCCAAGCAAGATCCCAGAAGAATTTCCCAGCTGAGCCTAACTCACAGAAAAATGAGAGATAATAATATATTGTTGCTTTAAGCCAGTAAGTTTTTGGATGTTTTGTTACATGGCAATAAAGAGCCAAAATAGGAATTGATATCTGGAAATGGACCCTCCCTTTACAGGAACCTAACATACAGCACTGGCTTTGGAAGTGGCGGCAAACAGGAACTAGAAGGGCCTCTGCGTGTGTGCTAAGTTGTTTCAGTCCTGGCCGACTCTCTGCAACCCTATGGGCTGTAGCCCCCAGGCTCCTCTGTCCATGGGATTCTCCAGGCAAGAATACTGGAGCGGGTTGCCATACCCTCCTCCAGGGGATCTTGCCAATCCAAGGATCAAATCCTGGTCTCCTGCATTGGCAGGCAGGTTCTTTACCACTAGTGCAACTTGGGAAGCCCAGAAGGGCCTACAGGAGATTATTAATGAGGTCTGGAAGGAAAGGGAAGACATCACTATTGGAGGCTGGATAAAAGGCAGTTTGTATTATATTAAAGTGGAAATTCTAACATCATCTCCTATATTAACATGAAAACAGAAAACATAAATAATTAACTTATCTATTTGGCTAAAGAGATTTCCAAGAAGAATACTGCAAGTGTCAACTATTTTTTCTTGTTGTTTTTTACCTTTCTATTAATAAGTACTAATAACAATCAATCAAAGAGGGAAATGTTCAGTTTTCAAGCAAATATACAAGAGATATCACCAATCCAGAACCTTCTAGCTTGGGAAAGAAAAGTGTTCTTCAAGCCTACTTCACCACCCAGCAAGGCTCTAAAGTAAAGAATGATTTCAGATAAAAAAATAAATCCAGAGCACTGCCAATGAAACATGGCCTTAGGAAAGAGATTAGATCAAAGTTATTAAACCTTAGAAAAATTTAAGGCCATTCCTGGTAGACTCTCTCAGCTAGAAAAGACAGCTTCTAAGGCTCTTAAGGATGTTGTCCCATAGCAACTCTGAGCCCACAGTTGAAAAGAGCCTGTTTCAGAGATTTACGGTTCTGTCTCATAAAGTACATTTATAATCTGATACACAGGAAGACAACAAAGTTTTCAAAAGAATTATATGAGCTTAGACTGAAAGAGACAGAGACTTCTTGCAGGAAAAAAAGAGGATAAGAAAACTCCTGAGCTGTAAACATAGGCCATTATTTAGGAAGAAAGATAACTCCAAAGACAGATCTAGGAGTCCAGATAACAGAGATAAGAACTGAAGAGAACTACTCCCAAGGAGTACAACCCATTTCTAATCAACGTACATTTTCTGTCCCCAGAAAAATGAATTGGTGACATCTCTAGCTTAACTCTAGAGTTACTATAAGTCAGTAAATGCTAGGTGACTCTCCAACACCAGCTTTTTCATGGGACTGTCTATCATGGTACTCCTATCTCTGTCTTCTGATTTCACATGGGGGAAATACAACTTGTGTTCTTGGTTCAAGGTCTTCAGACTTTCTGATGTCTTATCTGTACCTATACCTGACTTATTGGATGACAGATCCCGGACTTTAAGCCTGAGCCTGATGCTTTAAAGGGAACAGAACTGAGGCTTTGGGGTGAGAAGAAAGGGTATTTTGCAGATGGGATACACATGGATCATTAGGGGCTACAGAGATTAGAGTTACCAGTCTCGTCAATACATAGTACTGAAAAAAAACTAGATATTCACATATAATAAGTATGAAAATTGACCCCTATTTTACACCACCCCTCAAATTCAACTTGAAATGGGTTAAAAATTTACCCTTGAGACTTGAAATCATGAAAGTCCTAGAAGAAAACATAGGAAAATAGCTCCCTGACATGAATCTCGGCAGGGTTTTTTTTTGAAAATTACACCTAAAGCATAAGCAATAAAATAAAAATAAACAAGTTGGGACTGTGTCAAACTAAAAACTTTTTGCACAGCAAAAGAAACCAAAAAAGTGAAAAGACAACCTACAGAATGAGGAAAAAAAAAATTGTAAGCCATATATCTGATAAGAGGTTAATATCCAAAATTTAAAAGAACTCATACAACTCAACAGCAAAAAAAGACAATTGATAAATGAGCAAAAGCCTTGAAGAGCAATTTTTACAAAGAAGACAAAGGAAAGGCAAACAAGTCCATGAAAAAAACAATGCTCACAACACTGGTCATTAGGAAAATGCAAATAAAACTTCAAGGAGATATTACCTCATACCTGTTAGAATGGCCATCTTCTATTATGGCAAGCGACAACAAACGCTGGTGGGGATGTGGAGAAAAGGAATTGTTGTACCCTGTTGGTGGGACTGTAGATTGATACAACCACTTTGCAAAACAGTATGGAGGAGCCTCAAAACATTAAAAACAGAAATACCGTATGATTCAGTAATTCTACTTAGGAAATGAAAACATCAGCTCAAAAAGATCCCTGGACCTTCATACTCATGGCAGCATTATTTACACTGGTCAAGAGATGGAAAGCACCTGGAGTACCCTTCCGTGGGGGAATGGCTAAAGTAGTTGTGGTTTAGATACTACAGTCAGTGAGATGGGCTTATTCAGCTATAAACGTGGGGAAATCCTACCATTTGCAACAACATGGCTAGACTTTGAAGGGATTATGCTAAATGAAATATCTCAGAGACACACATATACTGTATGATCTCACCTGCATGTGGAATCCAACAATAATTTAAAACCCCCCCACCAAACTACTGGAAATAAAGATCAGATTTGTGGTTACTAGAATCAGGCAGTGGGGAGCAGGGGACTAGAAGAAGGTGATCAAAAGTTACAAACTTCCATTTAAAAGGTAGATAAGTCCTATGGATATAATACGCAACATGGTAACTATAATTAACAATGTTGTATGATATATAGGAAAATTGTTAAGAGAATAGATCCTAACAGTTTTCATCACAAGGAGAATCTTTTTATTGTATCAATATGAGCTGATGTATGTTAACTAAACCAATAGTTATAATCGTTTCACAATACATGCACATTAACCTATCATGATATGCAGATGACACCACCCTTATGGCAGAAAGTGAAGAAGAACTAAAGAGTCTCTTGATGAGAGTGAAAGAGGAGAGTGAAAAAGTTGGCTTAAAACTCAACATTCAGAAAACAAAGATCATGGCATCCAGTCCCATCACTTCATGACAATAGATGGAGAAACAATGGAAACTGTGACAGACATTATTTTGAGGGACTCCAAAATGACTGCAGATGGTGACTGCAGCCATGAAATTAAAAGACGCTTGTTCCTTGTGAGAAAAGCTATGACCAACCTAGACAGCATGTTAAAAAGCAGAGACATTACTTTGCTGACAAAGGTCCGTCTAGTCAAAGCTATGGTTTTTCCATTAGTCATGTATGGATGTGAGAGTCGGACTATAAAAAAAGCTGAGCACTGAAGAATTGATGCTTTTGAACTGTGGTGTTGGAGAAGACTCTTGAGAGTCCCTTGCACTGCTAGGAGATCAAACCAGTCCATCCTAAAGGAAATCAGTCCTAAATATTCATTGGAAGGACTGATGCTGAAGGTGAAACTCCAATACTTAGGCCACCTGATGTGAAGTACTGACTCTTTGGAAAAGATCTTGATGATGGGAAAGATTGAAGGCAGAAGGAGAAGGGGACAACAGAGGATGAGATGGTTGGATGGCATCACCGACTCAATGGACATGAGTTTGAGTAAACTCTGAGAGTTGGTGATGGACAGGGAAGCCTGGTGTGCTGTCAGTGTGCGGTGTGTGTGTGTGTGTGTGTGTGTGTGTATGTATACACACATATTTGAACTTGAGCTTGAGCTATGTCACTTCAGTTGTGTCTAACTCTTTGCGACTCTATGGACCATATCCTGCCAGGCTCCTCTATCCATGGAATGCTCCAGGCAAGCTGATACTGGAGTAGGTTGCCAAGCCCTTCTCCAGGGTATCTTCCTGACTCAGGAATCAAACCCTCGTCTCTTAGGTCTCTTGCATTGGCAGGCAGGTTCTTTACCACTAGTGCCACCTGGGAAGCCCCTCCCCCCAACACACATACACGTATATGTGCTATGCTAAGTTGCTAAGTCGTGTTCAATTCTGCGACCTCAAGGACTGTAGCTCGCCAGGCTCCTCTGTCCATGGGATTCTCCAGGCAAGATACTGGATTGGGTTGCATGCCCTCCTCCTATATATATATACACACACACACATACACATTATATATATATATATATATATCTCTTCAATCTTAATAACTAAGAAGATATATATTTATCTTCAATCTTAATAACTAAGAAGATATATATATATCTTCAATCTTAATAACTAAGAAGCTGATTGGCTGGTTCTATCTTTGTAAAAAAAAAATTACATAATTCTGAAAACGAAAAAGAGAATTGCCTTCTTGGAGAAAAACTGTGTCTTCCAGACTTTGGGAGAAGTGCTGATCTCTCAAAAATTAGAGCCTTTTGGTTCTGACCAATAAAAAAATCATATGTAGGTATTTTATTGCAAAGAGAAATTAATTCCTTTGAGTTATTAACAGACAAGGTTTCTAGCTAGAATTTAATGTTATTGTGTAATTTTGAAGTGTTTATATTTATAGTTATATTTTATGATGTTCAGTGATGTACATGCTTATCATAAAAAAGAAAAATTGCGTTTAAATAAACTTTAAATAAAATTGAAGCACAGCAAATAAAACAGTAATTAAATAATAGTTCAAATGGCAAATGAATAATTAAATATCATGAAGGTGATGAGTAAATTAAGTTTGGGAACAATTTAATTAACAGATTTGACAGCTCAACTTTAATTTCTTCATTTAAAATGCAAACACTATATTCAACTTTTGGCTCAAAGGCAAGCCCACCTACAACAAACCTACAGCTTTAGCTGCCTCCTCTTATACACCATTCCTTGTCCCAGTGCTCCTTTTAATCAGGTTTGATAAACAGTACTTAATCTCAGAGGGTCATTATGTTGAAATTTCTATTTGGTAAAAACAGTTTCAAAGACATCCTTGGAAGGAATGCATTGTTAATCCAAGGAAGCTATAAATTATATAATTTCAGGCAGGATATCAAACAACCTTGATGAGCATCTGAACCCCACTCTTGATTAAGTCCATGGAAGGCAAATGGATACGAACTTACATGTTAGCAGCAATTTAAGGACAGCTACTTTCTGCACTGCTGTGTTCAGAAGGATTCAGAGGGGAAACAGGACTATTAGGAACGGGTGCCATAAGCACAGATGCGCAAAGTACCAGAATTTGTGTATGCTTGTGCCATTCTTGACTAAAATAGCAATAAATAATCTTCATCTTCTATGATCTCCAATGACTACAAAGGAGTCCTTAGAATTTATCATAGAATTAGTATATTTAAGAAAATCATTTTAAAATAAATGGAACAAAGCATGACTTATGGCATTCCAGGTATGTTTATTGGAAAAAGCAACTCTTATCTAACAGTAAAATTAAATGAAAATACTTGAAGAAAATTGATTAAGAGGGAGGGAGTACAAAGAAGTGTGTGGCAGGTATCTGGTAGCTTTTTAATAGAGCAGTTTCATTTTTAAAATTACCATTCTTAGAGAAAATGCCTTTCCAGAAAAAAAAAAAATAAGTTGTCATAGTAACTCAGCATTAGAACCTCCACACAGACCAAATTTAGCAGAGCTATACTTACTGCTTAATTGTACAAACTATTCATTTGACAAAAGGGAAAAAAGACGGGAAATGAGATTTATCTGTACCTACTACGTGTGAGGTGCTCCACAAAATTTCCTCATTAATCATCATAAAAATCCAGCAAAGGGCGTACTATTACCTTCAGTTTTACAGATGAAGAATTTGAGGTCCAGCTTGGCCACTTACTTGCCTTACAATTAGGAGTAGGGCTCAAACATAGGTCTCCCAGAAGCCTCTGATTTTAAAGGAATTTGAATGGCCCTACTCCCTTCCTCACTGAGCCATGCTGTCTTTCTGGAAGCTACATGTAAATGCCACTGATTTTTTTTTTTTTAAGCAATTCTATTTTTTAAAAAGGTGTATATTCATGTATTAATTAATTATGATTATTATTTTAATTCTTGGTTGCTCTGTATCTCATTGTGGGCTCTTTAGCTGTGGCACATGGTCTTCACTGCCCCACAGCACGTGGAATCTTTAAGCTCCTTGCTGCTGCTGCTAAGTCGCTTCAGTTGTGTCCGACTCTGCGACCCCATAGACGGCAGCCCACCAGGCTTCCCCATCCCTGAGATTCTCCAGGCAAGAACACTGGAATGGGTTGCCATTTCCTTCTCCAATGCATGAAAGTGAAAAGTAAGTTCACTGACCAGAGATCAAACCCATGTCCCCTGCCTTGGAAGGCAGATTCTTCATCACTGAACCACTAGGAAAGTACCTGCCACTGATATTTTGAAAGGCAAGTGTGGTCCAAAGAACATCAGGGTCTTTACAAGAAAGTGATAATACAAAGTGAGAAAAGCATTTTCTTTGTCAACAGTATTACTCACAGGAGAATTCGTGGACTGCTCCTATTCTTCCTGGGTGACAGTAAGATTCATAAGAGAAGAAGCTGGATAATTTTTTATTTGTCTTGTTTAAACTTGTTCCAATATCTACAAAAATTCTCTTAAATCAGATATTTTAAAGTTGGACACAAATCACTAATTCCCATTTATATGTCCTCTCATTTATTGATATTCATTTAGTGTCACCATGTAGCAAGGACAGTGCTAGGTCTTCAGGGCTATAGAAAGCCTAGTTCAGACATTAGTAATAATTCTCAAGCTTACCAAAGGCAAACAGTCCAGTGAAAACCCCTAGTCGCTGTTCACACATCAAACTATTCACCAATTAAGCTAAATCTTTGCTCAAAAGTTGAAACATTTGTACTCAAGAGAAATTCCAACGTGGGCCATCTTGAAATTTGGTCACCTGTGGATGTTTAGCAGACAGGGAAGCAAAGCAAGCTGGCTGAACACTAATAGAGAATTTGGTCTGAGTGGAAGTTGGATTATCGCTCTCATTTGAGATGCCTTAAAGAATCAATGAAAGACCTAGTGTGTCAGTTCTGGAGGCCTGTGATTGGCCCTAACAGCTGCAGGGGATGGGGAAATCCCATTGACCTAGTTTGCTACAGACTCATAGCACTAGGGATTAGCCCAGCCATTGCTTATGTGTTGATAGGATGAGGTGAATTGGGTTCCAGCCTAGTTCCCACACAGCATTAAAGACAGAAATGTCTTCGACAACCACCCACAGGCTATGGAATAAACCCAAGCTTCCTAATCAAAATTTGGCACCAAATCACTGCCTCTCTTCCAATCTCCTGTTATTCCTCAATATAAACCCTGTGTTATAAGTAGGTGCTTTCCAGCTCTGTGACTGTAGATAAGTTTCTTTTCTTTTCCTTTCTTTTATTTTTATCTTTTTTCTTTTCCTTCCTTTTTTCTCCTTTCCTACTTCTCTGAGTTTCAATTTTTCCATCTGCAAGATTAGAATGATACTAGTACTTACTTCTCAAGTTCTTGGATGATTAAATAAGTTAACCCAAGTAAAGCCTGATGAAGTAGCAGCTAATACTACCATCACTACCAATCATTCTATTTTTGGCAACAGCTAGACTTACAGTTCAGTATTATGTTTACCAAAGGCAAACATGTCCACTGAAAACCCCAATCTTTTTTTTCACATAGTAAACCATTTCCCAATAAGCCTAAATCTTTGTCCAGAAATTGAATCATTTGTACTCAAGGGAAATTCTAATGTGAGCCATCCTGAAATTTGATCATGTGGATCTTCAGTATTATTTAAGCATCCCTGCTTCCCTGTCTGATCCCTGTCTAAAAATTCTTTCCCATTCTTCATTGTTGACACTAGTCCAAATCACATACTGAAAGCCTAGTATAAATCCTACCCACTCATGAATCCTGAACTGCTCTCCGCACTTCCTAGTAATCCTTTCATTGTAAAATATCACTTACCTTGACACTTATCATGTATTTCTATTATATTTTCATACAAAATATGTCTCTTATTGAGAAGATTCAACCCTGTGAGGGCAACAGATAAACTGCCTATTTCATTTTTAAATCTCTCCAAGCATCTACCTAAAACAATTCCTTGAGTTTCCATGATTTCAGTTGATGAACTCAAAGGTCTTGCTAAGCCTTTAAAACAGTCAAAACATGAGGTTTGAGCTTCAAACAGACAATCATGTTCCTGTCCCATGTTAACCGCTACTGATGTAAACGAAGAAGTCAGTCATTGAATTTGAGTCTCATAAACATTACTTGTATTTTCTATCATGGACAATATTTAGGTGTCTACTCTATGTTTCTTTCTATGCTTGCTTCCCTGGGCTCAGGCGGTACAGGATCTGCCTTCAATGCAGGAGACCTGGGTTTGATCCCTGGGTCAGGAAGATCCCCAGGAGAAGGGAATGGCTACTCAATGCAATATTCTTGCCTGGAGAATTCCATGGACAGAGAAGCCTGTTAATGGGGTCACAAAGAGTCAGATACGACTAAGGCACTTTCACTTTCTATGCTTACTTGACATCTGACAATATCCCAATCCTCCTCTGCCAACATTCTTCCTTCCACAAATATTTGTTGAGTGCCTCCCACATGACCGACACTGTCGGACGTGTAAGATACAACGATGAACATGACAATCACCGGTCCCGCTTTTATAAACTTGCAGTGCGTCTAGGACTAAAAATTAGTAGCGACCCTGACACTCTGAACAGCCTCAGAGAGTGACTAAGAACACACTTGTCTTCAGAGAAACTCACACCTTCGGCCTTATTTTTAGCATACAAAGTTGGAAACAGCAATGCACTCTCACCTTTGAAACTAACTACTTTTCAGAGATCATGGAAATTTGCTCAGGCTGCTTCATGAAAAGAACCAGCATGATAACTGTGGAAACTGAATGCAGCTCCTTATTATCTTTATTGACAGAGGTGTCATTTCAATGTGAGTAATGGTAATGCAATCAATAGTTAAGAAATGAAGCGCCTTTCCTTAGACGCATAGCAGACAGCCTTGAGACAATATAGCTGGATAGTTGGCAAAATGTCTGAGGTGGGGGGATATCATTTTCCCCCATCCCCAGTGCATCTGGGTTTTCAAAACTCATCTGTATTTTCAGAAGCAAACAATTCCCTTGTCTGGATCATCGGAACAAGAAACACCTTCTCACATAATTAAAACATGCAGCTCTTCCAAGGCGGCCACCCCATGCTAGCTAAGAAAGGCTCAATCCATACTGGAGAAGAATTATTCATGAGCTAGGGCTAAGAGTTACACTTGGGTAAAATCCTCAATTACTGCAGCTTCATTAATGCATTCTCGGTGTCTCACTGCTGAGTGACTGTTCTGAGTAAATTGTGCTCTCATGCATGCACTCAAAGAAATGAAAAAATTCTGAATGAATAAGCAGTCAGCAAGCAGGAGAGATTCTTCAGGCTACAGTTACAGCTACCGTTATTCAGAACTCCCTGTATTTGTCACAATGGGAAGAAGAAGAACACGGAAATTTCATAGAACCACAGACTCTTAGGATTACAACACACCCTAATGATCATTTGGTGATCGGTTCCCAGGCCCTCCCCCATTCAATGGATAAATCCTCTCCATGGATAAATAAGCCCCGTGATATGGTCACAGAGGATTGCACCAACAATTCTTCTCCCAAGAACCTTGTTACCATTTCTTGACACATTCCTTTTCATTAATCATTATAAAATTTTTTATTTATACTTAGCTTCAATCTATCTTCCCCAAAGGTCCTCATTCTCCTCTCTCTAGGGCCACACAGTCATTCTAATCCTTCTTCCAAATAACAGTCCTTCTCAATATTTTAAGGGCTGTCACATATTTCATCCTGTGAAATATGGATAATAGTGTCCAGGAGAGGGCTGTGAAAAGGTCATGGCACTTCCACATCAGAAAACTATTACAAAACCACGACAGTTGGGCTTCATTCGCGCGGAAGATGCAGCAATATGAGGCGATCAAGTCAGGTACCCTTTCATCATCAGCTTCACTAACTTCCTTCCTGCTGTTGTATCCCAAACTTCCTCCTTCCTCAAGAAATAGCCCTGCCATCTAGCAAGTTGCTCAAACTATAACCTTCCTCTCTCACCTTTCACATACAATCCATCAGCTATGTTCTAAATATACCTTAACTATATTCACTTGTTTTATTTTATTTTTACTGCTACTATTCTAGTCCAAGTTATTATATTTTAAGCTTGTGATTTCTCATGACTATTCACCCCCACTTCCATGCTAGCCTGTCTCGACTGTAATAGGAAATCAGACCACATTACACCCACTGGTCCAAACACTTCACAGGTTTCCTGCTGCTCCCAGGACGGAGATCAGCGTTCCTAACACAGCCATTCAGGCTGTGTCCTCTTCCAACCACTGTGTCCTTGCTGCTGCCTTCTGTTCCGTCTCCACCCTGGCCTTCCTGCTGCCTCTCTCTGATGAGGAAGAGGCAGATGAAACTAATCTGAGAAGGAGACGGAAGAGGGAAAGTCACAGGTGAATTAGGAGAAACAGACAAACAGCATGTGTTGTCACAAGTCAAGAGGAGAGAGAACTTCTGCAGGGGAGCAGGGTCCAGAAACTCAAACGTGACAAGGTCAAAGTAAGATGAGATTGAGCTTCCACGAAGCCACGGATAACTTTAATAAAAACAAGTTTCTAGGCAAAACTGCTAGTGGCAGAGAGTGCTGAAGGGTGAGGCATAAACTGAAGGTGAAGGAAGGGAGCAAGGAAGGGAGAAAGAGGCTGGAAGGAGAAATCCGAAGAGAAAAATGTGTTTCTTCTAATGTGTGTTAGCTGCTCAGTCGTGTCTGACTCTTTGCGACCCCATGGACTGTAGCCCACCAGGCTCCTCTGTCCATGGAATTCTCAGGCAAGAACACTGGAGTGGGTTGCCATTCCCTTCTCCAGGGGTTCTTCTGAATCCAGGGATTGAACCTCATCTCCCGAATTGCAAGCAGATTCTTTACCATCTAAGCCACCAGGGAAGACCTGTGTTTCTATAAGAAGGTCTCATTAGAAAAGGGAAAGGTTGAGGCAAAAGGAGAAGGGGGTGGCAGAGGATGAGATGGTTAGATAGCATCACTGACTCAGTGGACATGAATTTCGGCAAACTCCAGGAGATAGTGGAGAACAGAGGAATCTGGCCTGCTACAGCCCATGGGGTTCCAAAGAGCTGGACACAGGTTAGCGACTGATCAACAGCAAATTAGAAAGGGCAAAGTTAAGGAAACATGAAAGAAGTTGACTGATTAAATAAGGTTATTGAAGAGGTAAGAAGTGAGATCAAACGTACGCAAAATAGCTGGCACTGTGTTTGGTATATAGTGAGTGAGTCTTCAAGGAGCAATTTAGATATAAAAATAATTGGTACTGACATTCTTCTTATGAGAAGGAAAACTAGTAAATTCTGAAGATAGAGAAGGATCCTATAGAGAAGGGAAGGGATTCTTATTGCATGATTTTTTTAATGTTTTTTAAATTTTTTTATTTTTTTTATTTTTACTTTATTTTACTTTACAATACTGTATTGCTTTTGCCATACATTGACATGAATCCACCACGGGTGTATACAAGCTCCCAATCCTGAATCCCCCTCCCACCTCTCACCCCATATCATCTCTCTGCATGTTTAAATAGAAACAGACTATGAATTTAAGGGAGTTACCTGTGAAATGTAACAAAAGTTTAAAACCTTTTAATAAGTGTACTTTTCACACTAAATCAAAAAGCATTTTCTTCAGTCTTCAGACTTCACCCAGATTCCATTATGAAACCACTCCTGCTTTACTATGCCTTCCCATTTACCAAGAAAGATACTTCTTAGCATCTCAACATGAATTAATCCTGCACGAAGTTGGAGACTCATCTTTCACATTTCATTTTGCCTTGAAGGACGAATTGAGACTTTGACCCACTGTATGAAACTATAGCTCACTGATGTCTTATTTAAAGATTTAAATTTGGTGCATTCATGTCAAAGTGTGTAGCAGTATATCGTGTTGCTATTTATCCAGTATCTGAAGCCACTAACCTAAAGAAAAATTTTAAAGTATGAATATCCCTAAGGGCCAAGTTAGAAATACTACTGAGCTTATTTTATGGTTGCGCAGAAAAGTTATTGCTACTATTTGCAAATAGAAATGTACAAGTCAGCTTCTGATAGGAGGACTTCTGGGCCTGAAAGAGATTAGGGGTCTGGAAGGTGATTAACTGTAACTTTCTTGAAAACAACTGCTCTGAAATTTCTTGTCAAAGATTTGTTTAAAATAGGACACTGTACACCTTATTAGGAGAGTTGGACTGTGAAGAAAGCTGAGCACCGAAGAACTGATGTTTTTGAACTGTGGTGCTGGAGAAGACTCTTGAGAGTCCCCTGGACTGCAAGGAGATCCAACCAGTCCATTCTAAAGGAGATCAGCCCTGGGTGTTCTTTGGAAGGACTGATGCTAAAGTTGAAACTCCAGTACTTTGGATACCTCATGTGAAAAGCTGACTCATTGGAAAAGACTCTGATGCTGGGAGGGATTGGGGGCAGGAGGAGAAGGGGATGACCGAGGATGAGATGGCTGGATGGAATCACTGACTCGATGAACGTGAGTTTGAGTGAACTCCTGGAGTTGGTGATGGACAGGGAGGCCTGGCGTGCTGTGATTCATGGGGTTGCAAGGAGTCGGACAGGACTGAGTGACTGAACTGAAATGAATACCTTATTAGAACTCTTTTTACTAAAAGAGGTAAATTATAAATGTTCCCAAATGTCTCAAGATACCTGATTTCTACTAAATGGTAATTTCCATGAAAACAATTAATGTCCTTTATTAAAAATTCAAAACTTTCGGCATATGACAGGGTATTTTACAAATTAATTAATGAATGAGACAAATGTCTTAAACAAAGAGAACTAGTCAGGCCATTGCCATTATAATAATACATTCTGTGTATTTTAAAACACTGTGTGAAATAGTAGAAAGATGAGTGGAAGCAAATAGCTGTAGGTCTGAGTCAAACCTTGTACTATTTAGCTATATGACTTTGGGCCAGACCTTGGTCTTTTTGCACCTTAGTTTACCTATCTGTGCAATGTGTTAACATGGTTTATTTCATAGAATTACTGCAGGGATTAAATGAAGTACCACATATAAGTACTTAGCACAGCTCTTGTAATATAACAAGCATAAAATAAATATTTGTTACTTTCTACTTCTTCCCCTGAAAAAGTAAAAAAGGCAATTCTTGCTCTCAAAAATCCCACATCCAATATGATATAAATATATAAAAATATAAAAGTACATATGATATTGAATAACATCAAAATCAATTATAAAAATACAGTGAAATACAAGTAATGTTAGAGGACTGAAGAATGCTAGATTATAAATAATTTGTGGAAGTAACAAGAAGCAAACACAATAAAATATGAAGAAATATTAAGTAAACATTTCCCGTCTTTTTCTTCTCTCTTTGCATTCCACAAGATTCTTCAATAAAATATGATATCTCTAGCAAAACGCCTCTGCCCTCTTCATTCTCCTTTGCGTATGTGTGCTTAGTCACTGAGTCGTGTCTGACTCTTTGAAACCCCATTGACTGTAGCCCACCAGGCTCCTCTGTCCATGGGATTCTCCATGCAGGAATATTGGAGTGGGCTGCCATTTTTAACAAGGTTAAAAAGGAAATAAACAAATAAATAAATCAAGTAGCTTACTTTCTTCTTGAGAAAAGTGCGAATTAGTCTTCATGATTTAAGACCTGGTCAAATCATTTCCTCTCGCAGCCTCCCAGCTTCTCAGAGCCGCCGAGTGCTTCTCTGGCCTCCCTGTCCCCCACATCACTGCCACACGCCATGATGTCACCTGAGCATGCCAGCCACGCGTCAGCAGCAGAAATTTGTACTAATCTTGGCACCCATCCTCTGCTGCCCCCATGCCTCTACCCGGGATAGAATATAATGTTTTGCACAGAATCAGAAATCAACAGACATTTGATCAGTGAGAAAACAAATGAATTTCAACTTCCTTTAAATCCCTTTATATTTACTGCCTTGACTCAAGAGTTTGCATTAAAAAAGCATACCTTCTTGCTATCTTAGATGTTTCACCTGTATTAACAGCATCTTTACAATAATATTGTAAGCTCCTTCGGGTGTGGTCCTCAATCTATGTTTCCTTGTTTCCATCACCACCCAACTACCCTCAGAGTGTTCAGCACAACAGCAGAGAAAGCTCATTAAGTACTTGCTGGTTTACTTACTCCTAACAGCAAAGAATCCGCCTGCAGTGCAGGAGACCATGGTTCGATTCCTGGGTTGGGAAGATCAGCTGGAGAAGGGAAAGGCTACCCACTCCAGTATTATGGCCTCTAGAATTCCATGGACAGTCCATGGGGTCACAAAGAGTCAGACATGAATGGGTGACTTTCAACAACAACAGCATATTAGAAAAAGCAGACACATCACTTTGCCAACACAGGTCCCTATACTCAAAGCTACAGTATTTCCAGTAGTCACACCGATGCGAAAGTTGGACCGTGGAGAAGGCTGAGTGCCAAAGAATTGATGCTTTTGAATTGGTGCTGGAGAAAATTCTTGAGAGTCCCTTGGACTGCAAGGAGATCAAGCCAGTCAATCTTAAAGGAAATTAACCCTAAATATTCACTGGAAGGATTGATGCTGAAGCTCCAGTACTTTGGCCACCTGATGCAAAGGGCTGACTCATTGGAAAAGACCCAGAAGCTAGGAAAGATTAAAGGCAGGAGGAGAAGAGGGTGACAGAGGATGAGATGGTTGAATGGCATCCCTGACTCAATGGACATGAGTTTGAATAAGCTCCAGGAGATAGTGAAGGATGGGGAAGTCTGGCCTGCTGCCGTCCACAGGGTTGCAAAGAGTTGGACATGACTTAATGACTGAACAACAATAACAAGAAAGTAATTTTCTAACAATTGAAGTGAGAGCTTCATTTGTAGGTAGAGTTTACCTTATGTGTATAGACTAGGATTTTCTGTTGTTTTAAAAATAGAAAGCTATCTTAATTGTGCTTCTTTCACACCATTAATCATATTCCCCTTTACTTCCTATCAAAAAGCCATCTCATGTGTACACTGCACTTCCAAGTTTGACTGGTAAAGAAATTCATCTGATGAATCATCTAATGGTGTCTGCAAAAGAATCATAAAGGACACCCGTGTGAGCAATAACAGCAGATCAAATTCTGCCTTCTTCTCATTTGCCAGTCTACTGGCAGCTTGGCACAGTAGCTACTACCCTAGAATATTGTGTTTTAACATCTAATCCAAAACACTCCACATGAGATACAAAAGTCAAATAAGAAAAATGAAAACATTAAAGAGAAGAGAATTCACTCTGAAGCCAAATGGGAATTGGTTTAGCCAAGAAGAGAAGAGCTAAGGGAGATATAAATAATAAGAGTAGAAAAGGCACACGCTTTGGGTCAGAAAGCACATTCAATTATTTACCCATCCAGTACATATTTCCTGCACACTTACTATGTGCCATGCACTGTGCAAATAAGATAGACTGTGAGATGTATATTCATGAGTCTGAGAAAAGTTCAGCATGCCTGGATTGCCACCCCAGCTCTGCAAACACCTGTGTCACTTCTGATATCATGAAATCCTTCTGAGTCTCCATTTCCTACCATTTCAACACTTCACAGTTCTACTACTGACACATACTGGGCACCTAGAGGGGGTTTAAGGAATATCAGTTCCTTTCTGTCCCCTTTCTTTTGTGAGCCAAGAGACAACCCCACTCCAAACCGCAAATTCTTTCCTTACTGAGGAGTTCATTAGCCAATTCACATTGGCTCAAGATTCACCTGACCATTTAAAGAATTGTGCCTTTTTCATGCAGAACCTTTTTTTTTTTAATCAGTTTAGAGCTGACCTTTAGTTTTTCAGGCTTGGCTGTTTATGTGGATACAAAATTTCACAATTCCATTTTCAAAAGTCTAATGGAGTATCCAATTACATTCTTCTAATGCTTCTGATCCAGGGCCAAGTCTTGCCATTCAGACCTTTCCTAAGGCTGCCTTCTCCCTCTGAAATTCTCTTTTTGAAAAAGTCTGACAATTTTCCTCACTACAGCTCAGTATCTTTTTCTCCTCTTCCTTTATTATGTGTCCTCGGCTAAATGAGTATCTCAGATGAGCTTTCCTTTACCTTTTAACATATATCAATTTGCCCTAGAAAATGGAAACTGTCCAAAATGACATTATTATGTGCTTATTAATTTTATTATTTCTCTTTTTTTAGTCCCTACATCTTCTATTCCCTCATTATTTACTCATTAAACTAATATGCATACTGTATACCTACAAAGAAGAAGACACTGTGCTCATCCCACGTGGTCTTCCATAAAGGAAACAGACAGTTAAGAACTTCAAGGAGCTTAGAGTCTAATGAGGGAAATATAACAGAAACATGTAAAGTTAAGAAAATGAAGTAAATAAAGAATGGGGTAAAATAAGTAACAATGAGGTATATAAGCTCAAACAAAACAACACAAGATTTTGCATGAGGATCTAGGTGTAAAGGTTAGCTGCCCTGTTTTGGAGGCATACACGACGTGCGTTCAATCCCTGGGCCAGGAAGATCCCCTGGAGGAGGAAAAGGCAACCCACTGCAGTTTTCTTGCCTGGAGAGTCCTACAGACAGAGAAGGCTGGTGAATTAGAGTCCATGGGGTTGCAAGAGTCGGACCAACTCAGCGAGTGAGCACGCACAGACGTCCTATTTTCTGCAGCCTTGAACCACTGGCTTAACTTGTCTGAGTTACTCTATACAAAGAGGGAGACAGTTCTATGTCCTTATTTTTTTTTTTAATCTCTTTTGGTAAAATGTATTTCATTGAAATAAAGCATATGAAATTTCTTTATAACCTGTAACACTTCAGATGATTTTAAGGGACCTAACTACTAACTGAGAAGGGATACTCCCATAGTGGAGCCCGACATATCGCACTCATCAGTCACTTACATACAGTCCTCATGAAGACTGACTGTCACAGGCAGGAGAGCTCCAAAGGTGACGAGCGCGTGCTCAGTGCTCCCGGTACACGTTTGCTGTGATGTACCCAGCATTTTAAAAAGAGAATTTGAAAGCCCTCAGAAGAGATATGTACTTTCCAGCTTATCTGATCCACCAACTAATTCTCTGAGCAGGTAAGAATTTACTATTGCTGTCAGATATCTGCAAGAAAGCCTCGAGTCTCCTGAATCTGCCCACCGAGGGCGGGTCAGCTCTGTCTTATCACCCTGTGTGTAGGCAGATTCTTGACATGCACTCCCATGTGTTAGCCTAGATGTGTGCCCCTGTCTTGCCTATTAGTCTCCCTTGAGCACATCTAGTTCTGCTGTTTTCTCTGCTGACTCTGCATTACTCATTTCTCTGTCTTTTCTTTACTCTCTCCCTCTCTCTATTTTCTCAATCACCACTGTCATCATATTTGTACCCATTGTATTATCGCCAAAAATACTTCAGAAACTCAACAGCTCCAAGTAAGGAACTATGGGTTTTTCTGAACAATGCTTGTCCACTTCAAGCCTACAAACATCTGTCTAATATTCTGGGCTAGACTCTGGCATGCGAACAGGCAATTATAGGCTAATGTGGCAGGTGCGGTGACAGAGATTCAAAGAACTGCTTGGGAGAGAAAGAAACCTGACTTGTTCAGCCTGCCTGAGAAGGTCACAGAATGCTTTACAAAGAGGAGGCAGTATTTGAGGTAGCGCATGAGCAGTGAGAATTTTCCCAAGTGAAGAAAGGACAGTGTTTAAGCAAAGGCATGGGGATTAGAAAATTCAATATATTGGGGAGTGAATTATTTATACACAGAAATAATCTTCTGGAGCAGGTTAATAAACCATATTTGGACTACTCTAAAGAAAAAACTGCCTAAAGTGTCTTTTAAAAGGTTTGACAGAGGCTAGAGGTAACCTGCTTAAGGCTCTACCCATAAAAAATATTTAATAGACTCTCTCTTCCCTATTACTCCTGTGAAGCAACTGCATTAATATAAAACTTTACAGCCCAACAGAGAGGACAGCCAGGGTGTGACCACCCCTGACTCTTGCTGTATCCACGGCACACAATGCCCATCTATCAAGACATTCATCACTATGAAGTCTGAATACAGCCTCAGAATTTGTCCCAACAGAGACTTCTATGAGGCCCACTATTAACCTGTCAGAGTTGGTACTTGAAATGAAACCTAGTTTGACTTCAGTTCTTGGGCTTCCTGGGCAGCTCAAATGGTAGAGAATCTGCCTACAGTGCAGGGGACTCGGGTTCGATCCCTAGGTCAGGAAGATACCCTGAAGGAGGGAATGGCTACCCACTTTAGTATTCTTGTTCGGGAAATTCCATGGACAGAGGAGCCTGGTGGGCTACAGTCCATGGGGTTGCAAAGAGTTGGACACGATTGAGTGACTTCCACTCACTCTCACTCTAGGGTATATATCGAGAGGGAGGGGTGACTCGAAAAGATATATCACAACCCAGAAGGAAACCTTTCACTATATCCCATATCTGGACATGCAGAGCCCACGAATGCATTTCTGCCCTACCCATCTTAGGCTGTACGAGGCAGTGACAGGAGCGGCCCTCTTTATAGTCTGGACACTAAATATACCCAAGAGAATCATAGATTTCAGTCATCTAAAGTTCCAAATTCCACAAAATTGACTGTAGCTTTTTGAAAGTGAATAGTGTTATCGATTTTAAATCGATAAGAAAATGTTAGCCTATATTATTTAACTAAAGCATCTTAGCAACACCATTAGTATGGACAGGCTGCCCGGAACTAAGCCCCGAAATCAATTCACAAAGCTCCTATAACATATATATGTAAATTAGCCACCAAAGCCAAAAATGCTTAGAAAAACATCCACTTTCACATACTGACTGATTAAATGATTTCCTTCATAAGCATAAACAGTTTAGAGAAGAAAAGCCCAGGACCGATTGCTCAGACTCTCCAGGGTGAAAGAAACAAACACCTTTTTAAAAAATCCTCAGCTTCACAAGGTATCCTTTGCCAACCCCCCAAGGAGCAACCTTAGAATCTGCTACAGGCTGCAGCAGCCACCTGCCCACTTTCTCAGCAGTCAAAATATGCTAAGCAGTGATTATCAACAGGGAAGAGGATCAAAAGGTTGAGGCAATGATTAAGCAAGATACCATCCCTTCTAACAGTTTTCTGTAGAGATTGTGAAAGATGGAAGTTTGAGTAATTTCAAATTTCAATCAATTCCACATGAGATTAGTCTATTCTGTGCTCCTTTTTGTGGGAGCTCCTGTGGCTCTGGTTTTCTGGGCACATTGACAACAGGAGTTATCATCAAAGTCAAGTTGATCTGCTATCAGAATCTGAACCTGACCAAGTAAAATCTGTCCATTTGAAACCATTAAAAAAAAAAAAAAAGCCTACAAACCCATGAAAGGAGACCAAGACAAGACCAAAAAGACTCTCAGATTGTTATGCAAAAACAGGCTTGGAGTAAGTCTTCATTTGGAAGGCATGACTAAGATTACCTGAAGGAGGCTGACTGATTTTTATCATGGAATCAGACTGTTGGGAGGTGTGAGACGGGGACTAGAAATCACTATGATTTTATAAATGCCAGTTGGATCTTGTCTTGCTATTTATTGCCTGTATGAGCCTGGATCACTCAACTTCACTGAACCACACTCCTCCTCTCTGGGTGAGTGAAATCTGTTTCTTGCTCTGTTTATTTACAGGGTAGACATGAAGGAATAGGAGAGAGCACAGATTATGACAATTACAGATAAAGTGCATCTCATATGGTCTCCTTTAATCTTCACTGCAATCCTACAAAGCAGTTATTACATCATGTTTTTAAGTGAAGAAACTGGGACCTAGAGAGATTGAGTGACAAGTCCAACATGACCCAGCTAGCAAGTGGCAGAAACAGAGTTCAAGTCCTGACTCTTGGGAGAATGGCACTGAAACATGTATAATATCATATAAGAAACTAATCACCAGTCTAGGTTCGATGCAGGATACAGGATGCTTGGGGCTGGTGCACTGGGATGACCCAGAGGGATGGTACAGGGAAGGAGTTGGGAGGGGGGTTCAGGATTGGGAACACGTGTACATCCGTGGTGGATTCATGTTGAAGTATGGCAAAACCAATACAATATTGTAAACTAAAAAAAAAAAGTTAACATTCTTTTCACTGCACTATATCTGCCACTCTAGATTATAAAAAATTTTAAAGCAGTAGCTATATCTGAGCTCTCCTTGTATCCCTAAGTCCCTAACACATTTATTACATAGTAGGTACTCACTAAAGATTTGATGAATAAACGAAGAATATTTTTAACTATACACACTGATTGAGCCCAACCTAGCTAAACAAACATTGACTGAGTACTACCCTACAGTCAGACGTCCTGTTTCTACTTAGGAGGTAGAGTTTCAGAGATAAACAGTACTCACTTCCTGCCCCGAAGGGAACGGAAGAAACAAAGATGAATAGTATTCCACCTTCTACCAGATGAATAGTATTCACTTTCTGCCCTCAAGGGAGCCAAACAAACAAAACCCACCTTCTCCCAGAATCTACCTTTCCTTCCGCACTCTGCAGTATCAGAGAACTTGTGGACGCCATTTTGAATACATGCTGGAAATGTCTGAAGCCATGTCTCTGCTAATCTTTGCGGCTTAACCAGAAGTTGGAATAGGGGCTCCTTTAGCTCATAACAGAATGAGGAGCTGGGGGAGAGCTGTTTTCATTTACACTTTAGGAATGTTAGGTAAATTATGTTTGGCCCCCAAGATTCAAGTTTTGGAAGGCATGTGGAATCAAATATTCACTATGCTTTTTATAAGCCAGTTTTTTCTCTTTCCAGTTTGCCTTGGGTATCTTGGGTTAAACAACACGGATATTATGAAAACAAGGAAGATGCCTGAACAAAGTCAACACTTAAAGAGGACTCAAAATGCAGGGAATTAGAGAAACATGATAAACACAAAGTAGAAATGTTATTACCAAATAAAAGGACAAGAGATAGGTGTCCTTGGACTAACATGGGCCGCAAGAAGTCTCTGGCGCTGAAAAATCTTTAGGATGTAAAGGATGCGTCCTAAAGCAAGGGAGTAAGTTGCAGAAAAAGTTGTCAGGCTGTTGTCCAATAATGATCATGGAAGAGGGGCAACGACCACCGTGGCACTGAAGACTGGCTATGCTTGCACAAAGCAGGCGAGTTTATTAGGTCTGTTCCTGGTCTGGACAGAATATCCAAAAAGACTATCAAATCTCCTGTTGTTCAGATTCTAGGCTCACCATGTAACTCGCAAGGGTAGAAGGATCTTTTTAAAAATTAAACAACCTTTTAGAACACACGTATTTTCTGGTATCTCTTGGCCCTTGCTCCACTCATTCAGCCAGGCCACTCTGTATTCATTGCCTCAAGTAAAGGAGGACAGCAAAACAAACAGACAAACAAGGTCAATTTTTGACCTTTGTGTTTTAAAAGTCTCTCTCTCTTAGCTGGAGTAACAGAAAGAGCTCCTGTGCATTTGGAAGAACACAGCGTAAATAACGCCAAAGCTTCCTACCTCCATGACTAAATCTCCCCTAGGTGAGGAGGAGGAAGCCTTTGGAGGAGAACCAAGGAGTGTGGCAAAGTTACAAACATTTTGAGAAGGAGGGCTGTATCACGCTCAGCATGGCGATGGGTCAAGGGGACACAGACCTCCCACATAGTCTTGAATGGTTCCTTCACAGAGAGGATCTCAGAAAGGAACTCAGAGAGGTGGCCAATATCTCAGAAGAAATTCACTTGAAATTTACAACGGTCATTTACTAGCAAAATGTCTGGCATATAGTGGAAGCAAATAATTATTGAGTGTGAATAGAGTCATATCTGGCAACACTATGCTCTTTCAGATACTATATCTGGGGACGACCCCCTGATAACAGTGACTGAATTAAGATACCAAGGCAGCACGACAGGGTGTGGAAAACTGTGTATCGGTGAGAAACGCTATCAACTACGCAGGGAAAAGCAGAACTATATTATATTTAGGTCTCCACTTTGCTATTTGTTACAGCTGCTGTGAGATCATGATTTCTTTGCACCTAGCTTCACTCTGATCTGTCCACAGTTCATGCTGTACAGAACTGGACTTACAAGTCACGGACACCATTCTTATTTCTCTCCGAGGCTCCACTGGATGGAAATAGCCATTAGGCGATGACTAGGGAGTAACCTGCGGGGCCCGCCAGTGCTACCTCCTGCTCAGTAAGAGGCTTGCCCTAATTTTAGGATTTTAGATGCAGTGAGCAGCACCTAACAGATAGCTGGATATGATGGCTGAGCCTTTTAGTGCCTTCATGTGTCATAGGCAAGTTGACGAGGTTAAGATAGTTCTGTTTAATGCCATTTTTGAAATCAGTGTGGCTCTGGCAAACTCTGAAAGCTTGAATCTTACATAATCAAAATGGGGAACAAAGCTCCTTCCTCGATTTGGAATAGTGCTTCTATGGAATCTATAAGCGTGACATACTTTAAAAATCTGACGTATAACTGAAAGCATGCAGAAAAGATGCTATGTAAATCAAAACATACATAAAAAGCTCCTGATAAAACTGCTGCTAAGGGAAACCCTGTATTTATTTTTATTTATAAATAAATAAAATTATTATTTATTTTGTATACAAAATAAATCACTTTGTATACAAAATTTCTCCCTTTCCTTCTTCTAGAAGATACTCTCCAAGGGGAGGGACTGTGTATCCCCAACTTTTGAACTCCAGTGTCCAGCAACAATGTTTGGCATAATAGGTGCCTGGTAGGTACTGAATCAGTGTTTAGTAACAAACCTAAATAACCAGCCATTAATGTATCTGTTTTCTAAATTTCTGATATTTCAAGGTTTTCCTTAAACAGAGTACTCAGAATATTTTGGAATATTTCCTTCAGCTTGGGAGAAAATATTATTTTTAGAAAAATGATGGTGGAGGTGCATATTTCCTGATCAGGACAGTAAAGAAGAGAGAATCATATACCTAAGCAGAAAACCAAGACCTGATTACATACAGCACTTCTGCTAGACCACCCAAGTGGTCTATCACTTTTGGAAGAAAAAAAAGGGTGGTGTAAGTTTCAGCACAAAGACGGAACTACTCATTTCTGCTGGTGGACAAGTCTGACGAAAGGCTCCTTGGAGAAGGTGGCTGTGAGGTGTTTCTGGAAGATGAGAAAGTGCCCCTCAGGGGATCAGGAAGAGGCAGGGTGGGCACACACAGGCTAAGGGAGCACGGTGAGGCACAAAGGTGTGGGAATATGATGTTTGAGGGTGTGCAGAGCTCAGGATACCTAGTGTTTGAGGATCAGTGAATACTGAGGAAAGACATAAATCTGGAGGGGACAAAGAAATAACCCAAAACTTACTCACAGGGTTTTATAGGTCAAATTATGGATAGACTTTATGGAATAAATAATGGAGGTACTCAGTTTTTGAGTCTCCAGTAGAATCTCATGGTTAGATTTATGCTTTAGGAAGATCACTTTCAGCAGCAGAGAAGACAGACTGTAAACCAGGAGGCAGAAAGAAGCTTAAAGATGCAATTATGGTACTCCCATAGGAGGTGCTATGAGCGTAAACCAAGGTGTTCAATAGCAGGGGATGAACAGGAGAGAAGAGAACAGCTAGGTTCAACTTCCTTAATTAAGCAAGTAGAATAAATGGGACTTGGGTTTGAAAGATAGGGAGCAGGAGGAGGGTACAAAGGTTTCCTAGTTTATTGCTTGAGTACTGAAGACATCAAAGTATAATGCACAGAGCTGGGGAATATAGAAAATAGAGCAGGTGTTGCTGGAAGTATATTAAGGACAATTTTATACATGTAAAGTATGGGGTACATATATGCTATCAAGGTTGATATTAAGATTTGTGAGGGGACGACAGAGGATGAGATGGCTGGATGGCACCACGGACTCGATGGACGTGAGTCTGAGTGAACTCGGGAGTTGGTGATGGACAGGGAGGCCTGGCATGCTGCGATTCATGGGGTCACAAAGAGTCGGACACGACTGAGTGACTGAACTGAACTGAACATTATTTCAAGCATAATATGAATAGATTATGGATGGGGTTTATCAAGACCTGAGAATAGCAGTGCTTTTGGGGTAGATGGAAAATGAGGTGCCTCTGAAGCAGGATGAGAACAGTCAGAGAAGTGAGCAAGAAAAACGGAAAAATATCTTTTCATTTTCTCCTCAACAAAGATTTTAAAAAGTGACCTAGAGAAAGAAAGCTTAAGAAATCCCAACTAACTTTGTGAATAGGCTTGTTAACAGTTCCTTTTCCTTTAGACTAGCAGGTTATGAGAGAATGACATAAGAATGCGCTTTTTTTTTTTTCCCTTAAGAGAGAAATGTCTATTTGACAATCATTCCTATTGATCATTTCTGAATCACTCCCCAAGAAATTCACAATTTTTCTTGACAATAATGAAGTGAAATGCCATATAGATAGATGGATATGAGTATCTCTATTTGCATATAGTCATCACCGTGTGCTTATAATATATACATTATATATTTATATACATACATACATTATATATATATATGTATATATATACATACACACACACACACACACATACATCCCCACCTCATAATATTGGGTTGGCCAAAAAGTTAGTTTGGGTTTTTCCATTAGATGGTGCAGGAAAATCCAAACGAACATTTTTGGCCAATCCAATAGTAACTGTTTTGACTCTTCCTAATCATCATGTGATGAAATGTACTAAGCTCAGATTGTTAATACCCTCCTCTTACTTCAGGGTTAAAGATGCCCCTGACAAAAGAGTCTATTACACCTTCCAGACATTAAGTGACAAAGAAAAAATATCAAACATAAAAAAGAAAGTAAACTAATATTTATTCTGAATCTATTATGAGGAAAAACTATTCTAGGTTCATTAGATCCAGTGTACCTTTAATTACCTTGCAAACTGCACTGGCATTGGAGATTCCACGGATTCCACGGATAATCACAGGTGACAACTGTGTGGGTAACACAGTTTTGTGAGGATGACAGTTAGGGTGCCCTCCGCTTTAGACCTGCCTCATCGCACTGTTCCCTCCTCTCAATTTCAGAGCAACCACTCCAGGCTTAAACTTAGCCCTGTTTCCAACACTGGCTCTATAATCAGAACTTACTAAAGGATTTGTGAAAACTAATCAGACCTGTCTCCAGACTTCTCATATAAGGATTTCAGATGGGTTGCTAGATTCTTGTTTTAATAAAGCACCACAAGTAATTCTGATGTTGAATGAGTCCTGGAAATCACTGACTACTGATACTCTCAGGACTTCCAGAAAGCATCTGCTTGTGTACTCTAGAGAGCCATTAAAAACAGACTGCCTAAAAGACCTTCACATTCTGCTACCCAGATTCTGGAAGCTTAGCAATCACTACCAGTAACAAACTTAAAAGGCTTTTTTTGTGTGTGTTTAAATCTCTAGGAAGATCGTAAAGCTTGACAAAATTATAAGATGGTTGCCAAATAACCAAACCAGTGAAGGAAGATATTCAAAAGAAATCAGGATCTGGAAGATGTAACTGCACGCTCGTATTCATTTCATCCTTACCATTTCACAACAGTCAAAACAGGTAAACAATACAATGTCCATCCATGAATGAATAGGTAAAGTGTGCTATATACATATAATGGAATATTATTCAGCCTTAAAAAAGAAGGAAATTCTGTCATATGTCACAACATAGATGAATGTAGAAGACAGTCTGCTAAATGAAATAATATGGCCTCACAAGGACAAATACTGCGTGATTTCACTTGTATTAGGCATCTTAATCTACCAAACTCATAGAAGTAGACAATAGAACGGTGCTTACCAGGGAGTTGAGAAGGGGGAAATGGAGTTATTGTTTGATGGGTGCTAGTTTCATTTGAATAAATAGATGAACAAATTCTAGAGTGCAACAACATGGTAATGCATACTTGAAAATAAATTAAAAGGACAGATTTCATGTTATGTCCTTACCACAAAACACACACACATACACAAAAGAACAATTTTGGAGATTATGGATATACTTAGTATTGACCTTGACTGTGGTGACATTATATGCATATGTCCAACAAAATATATACATTAAATAGGTGTAACTTATGTATATCAATTATACCTCAATGAAACTTAAAATTTTTAATATTATTTTGATTTGCATAAAGCAAATTGAAAAGGAGTTATGATTGATTTTAAGCATTCCTGCATATTAGATTCACACATCCTAAGCTGAACTACCGAACTTCATCCTTAAAATTGTTTGTTTAGATCTAATTTCTACTCAGTTAATACAGGATTTTAAATTTTCACTAAGATGCTTGTATTCTGTCTTACTCCTTAAAGGCATACTTACTGGCCTGTATACTCTTGAATTCGTGTTCTCTGCCTAATTATGGTTTGGAAAGTGCTTTGGGCGGAGAAATAATGCCAGGGACCCATCACCAGGAGGGGCGTGTACTCAGATTTGCTTTCTCAAGGACTGAAGTAGATTTCTATTGATTCACCTCTTTGAACCAGGTTCATCACTGTGTGTTCCTCAGTCAATGATGCAAAATAACTAGCAAAGAGATGTAAAACAAACCTTTAAAGGAACGCGTTGCTCAAAAAGCACCAGTAAAACACCAGCTACATGTCAGACACCATTCTAGGTGGCGTTAGTTCGAAGAAAAACAGAACAGAGTGCTTGTCCTTGAAGCTCTTACAGGTGGTCTGGGAGACAGTCACGATACACAGATCAAGCATGAATGTGGTGAATGCCTTAGCAGAATGATGAGCATGATGCTAGCACAGCGGAGAGGAAGTGGAACCAGTGCCTAGTTCTAGGGAGGTCAGCAAAGATTTCATAGAACAGATAACACTTAGGTTATATCTTGAAGATTGAGTTGGACTATATTTAGTTCCCGCTAATTTTTATTGCTTTTTTTGTCAGCTGTAATAAACCAGAATTTCATTTGTTAAGTATGAACTGCATAGTCTCACATTTTTAAACAACCTCACTCTCTTTACAGTGTCACAAGGTAATTTCCATTAGATCAGAGATCTAACTTAAGCTAACAAATGATTACCCTTCACACTTGAGTAAAGATAGGAGCTTAATTAAGGAGACTGATAATAAGCAGCTGCAATATATGGATGGCATTTTACATAGGAAAATCAAGACCTTAAGTAAGGCACCAAGAGAAAAAGACATGCTATAACTTTTGTTTCTACACTTAAATCTTGTCTGATTGGCATTTTCAGTATGCATTTAGGTTTGTTTCACTGTGGTAAATAGATTAATGCCACTCCTTCTTCCCCTGCAAAGACGTCCATGTACTAATCTCCACACCTTAAAATATATTATTTTACATTGCAAAAGGGACTTTGCAGACATGATTAAGTTAAGAAGCTTGAGATGGAAAATTTATCATTATCCTGGATTAGATATCTAAGTGAGTCCAATGTAATCATAAAAGGATTTATAAGAGGGAGACAGGAGGGTCTTAATCAGAAAAGGGGGTGGGATGATGGAAACAAAAATTGGCGTGGTGCATTTTGATTGTGGAGGAAGGAACCACAAACCAAGGAATGCAAGTGCCCTCTAGAAGCTGAATAGAGTTACTCCTGAAATCTCCAGAAGGAACGTAGCTTGGCCATCACTGATATCAGTTCAGCTCAGTTCAGTCGCTCAGTCATGTCTGACTCTTTGCAACCCCATGGACTGCTCACTCAAACTCAGGTCCATCAAGTTGGTGATGCCATCCAACCATCTCATCCTCTGTCGTCCCCTTCTCCCCCTGCCTTCAATCTTTCAGATATCACTGATATCTAGCCCTGTAAGACTTGTTTCTGGCTTCTGTTTTCAGGAAATTTAAGCTAACAAGTTTGTGTTGTTTTAAAGCACTAAAGTGAAAGTGAAGTCGCTCAGTTGTGTCCGACTCTTTGCGACCCCATGGATGGCTCCTCTGTCCATGGGATTCTCCAGGCAAGAATTCTGGAGTGGGTTGCCATTTCCTTCTCCAGGGGATCTTCCCAACGCAGGGACTGAACCCAGGTCTCCCACATTGTACACAGATGCTTTACCATCTGAGCCAACTAAGTTTGTGGTAATTCATTATAGCAGCATAAGAAAACTAATACATTTGCCAAATCCATGGAAGGACAATCAAATTAGAACTGTTAGCCTGGAAAGCCATATAATCCTCATCTCTTATATAATTTCTACATGAGACTTCAAAGATTTCCTGAAGAGACTAGGGAGAAGGCTGCTCAGTCCTGGTTATAACTCATCCTCACTAAGGCTATATCATCCCTGCTCTTTTCCTGAGAATTTTAAAGAAGTATGCTGATGTTAATTACATATTATCCACCCTTTGGGCTCCTTACCCACTTTTCCTGTAAAGAATAACTGGGCTTGCCAGGTGACTCAGTGGTAAAGAATCCACCTGTCATTGCAGGAGATGCCAGAGGCACAGGTTTGATCCCTGGGTCAGGAAGACCCCCTGGAGGAGGAAATGGCAACCCACTCCAATATTCTCGCCTAGAGAATGCTATGGACAGAGGAGCCCAGCGGGTTACAGTCCACGGGGTGGAGAAGATTTGGACATGACTGAACAACTGAGTACACACACATGTAATGTGATGGATAAACCAACTGCTCCTCATCTGAATAAGGTTATCAGATTATCTGACAGCTTTATGGGACAACCAATGGCATAATGACAGTCACAAGACATTGAAATGACTAATATAATCATGAGAGTTTTATCTCAAAGACATTACCCTAATGGCCTTATCTATAAGTTCAAAGAAATTGTCAAAGCACAAGTGAAAATATGGAAATTCTAAACTCTAGCAAAAACTAAACCTTGGCTTGTGCCATTCTTCCTAGGGACAAGAGCCTTGATGAAAATTCTTGGTTTCAACAACCCAATCACCACTGCCAAGTTTCTCAGTCTGTTTACTAAAAATATTACTGTGGTATCAGGTACATAAGACTGCTAATGAAATTAAAAGATTCTAGGAGGGCATACCTTTTTGTGATGAGGTTTTATAATACAGAGTGAAGTAAGTCAGAAAGAGAAAACCAAATATCATATTTTAACGCATATATGCGGAATCTAGACAAAGGGTACAGATGAACCTATTTTCTGGGCAGGAATAAAGATGCAGACACAGAGAACGAACACATAGATGTAGGGGTGGGGAAAGGGAGTGGGATGAATTGGGAAATTAGGATTGATAAATATACACCACCATGTGTAAAATAGATAGCTAGTGGTATATAGTGCAGGGAGCTCAGCTCGGAGCTCTGTGATGACCTAAAGGGGTGGAACTGAGAGAGGAGTGGGAGGAGACCCAAAAGGGAGGAGATTGATGTATACATACAGCTGATGAAATTCACTGCATAGCAGAGATGAACACAACATTGTAAAGTAATTATACCCCAATTAAAAAAAGGACATGGATCAAAACAGGATATTATATTTGTTTATATGGATGGCTGGAAAGGACAGTAACTGTATGCTTTACACAAATATCATTATATGTTAATATTTATGTAGTTATTTATTTGCCAAATAATGTGCTAGCAACTGGCGCTGGAGCAGTGGTTAAGAGAACTTGTCGCTGGCCTCACCAACGTAAAGTCTAAAGAAGACCAAAGAGAGCAGCATGAAGGGCTCTGAAGGGTCTAAAAGAGGAACAAAGGGACTTCAAAAGCAGGCGGGAAGGCAATTCCCTCCCCTTTCATTTGCAGCCCATCCTCTCTTACTCCTCGACATTTTCCAGAACTTCATACCTCAGAGAGAGTCCCTGAAAAGGAGAGAGTTTAAGCCACTTTCCCAAGAATACAGAGCTATTATAATATTATAAGTAGCTCCTTTTAACATAGCAAGCTATCACCTCATTATGTTGGCTGATAAGAAATAAATTGTATTTAGTCATCAAGGAAATGAAAAAGTCTTTTCAAAGGGAAAATATAACAAATCCGCTATAAGTCAACATTTTCTATAGAGAACTGGAAGAAGAGAGTGATGATTTTTCTTTCTGCCACTGACTCCCTACTCATTCAAAGAAGGGTCCACCAGGCTAAAGCCTGTTATTTATCCCTTGGTAACACAGCAAAGATTAGAATTCCAGTTTTTCCAGAGACAGAAGGAAAAATCAATGTGTAGTTTTAATGTTGGATCACATTTGTAAACTATGAATTGCCGGTTTTTCACTGTTCATCAGCATGAATGTGGAGCTTCCTGCAAAGTAGTAAGAATGACCCCTCCACAAAACTGCAGTTGTGAAATGTCTTGTGCTCCTTTGGTCTTGGCTGCACGTCTGGTTTTTCTAAGTTCTCAGCCCCAGGGTGAGACAGCCCGGAGTCCCTCTGGGTCTCTGTCAGTCACCACAATGACCATAAGTCGACAAGCAAAGAGGCTGTTTCCTTAATGACTCCATAAAACACCCATTCCCTCACAAACAGGATGAAATATCTGGTTCAATTAGATGCTTAAAAAGCACCAGATATTTACTAAGTGCCCAATTCTCTTGAAATATTTGACTACTTAAACTATTAAGAAGAATAAGATAACCCTTGGCTTCTAGAAATTCATAACTTATTGATAGCTCCAGACAGTATTATATCACAGGGCAATAGGTTAGAAGGGCAATTAAGCTCATGCATTTAAGACAGAGTGGTGAGTGAGTCTCTTGGGAACAAAGCTGGTCTTGTACATAGTGTGTATACACGTGTGTATGTTCTAATGCTAAGGATGTCAAGAGCAGGATGAGGGCCAAGGTACATTTCCAAGCTAATTAGGAAAGGACAACATGGTTTGAGGATTATGGAAAGCAGGAAGTAAGCCTGTTTGTGTGACGCAAAACTATTGGGTTAGAGCTGAGAGTTTCAATGGTTGATATCATTATTTATCAATGATTCCTACCACACCATAACCATGCTTCAGACTATTTTATATGCTATCTACCAAAATTGTGGGGCCACCATTGCCCATTTATTATGAAGTGTTTAATCTATTTCAAAATGTGTTTGGGTTTAAAATGCAAAATAGGCAAAAAAACCCTACATTTTAATTCAAGTATATGATATCAAGGGCTTCCCAGGTAGCTCAGCAGTAAAGAATCCACCTTCAATGCAGGAAATGTAGGAAACACTGGTTCGATCCCTGGGTTGGGAATATCCCCTGGAGGAGGACATGGAAACCCTCTCCAGTATTCTTGACAGGAAAATTCTATGGACAGAGGAACCTGGCAGGCTACAGTCCATAGCATTGCAAAGAGTTGGACATGACTGAGTGACAGAACTGAACTGAACTGAAAAGTGACTGAGCATGCATATGATATCAAGCTCCTTCTAATCCAACTTGTTTCTTGTGGCAGTGAATTCTGGTATTCAAATGGACAAAAACCCAATCCAGCATAATTTAGACTGACAGATGTTTCTAGAAAAATTCCAAATCAGTGACATCCTACAAAAATAACCAAATTCAAAGGCTTTTAACAAGCGAGCTGAAAATAAGAGAAGTTCTATGAAGTGATCCTTTTTTTTTGAAGAACAAGAACCATACTATGAATCACTTGGGACAAATATAACGTAATAGTCATAGTAGATGAGAATGAGTGGAGAGGAAGCAGGTCACGGGAGAGGGCAAATGCTTAGCAGTAGAAAGAAATCACTATGAGGCTGCAAAAGGAGAAGCCCACGCATGACTAAGGAAGATAACAGGTAAAAGTCAGTGGAAGGCAGAATTGGTTTGCCCTGCCTGTAAGACAGAGACAACCTTCAGTGGAACTGAGAGCTCACTCAAAGCATCAATTACTGCCAACTGGAAATCCGTATTGAAACTCTCAGACATTAAAGTGACCAGCCCTCTTAGTGACTTATTTCAGAATCTCTATGTCAATCAGCAATCTCCTCAGCAGATTAAATGGTGCATGAGTTGAGTGTTGAAATAGCCTGTTGCATCATAGTTTTGTCTTAGATTTTTGGGAAGATATATTTCTATCTTTCCAGTTTGCATAAATATGTAACATTTTAAAAGACAAGGGTATTGCCTTGCAGATGCTTATCACATAGATGATGATTTATGGAACAAATGTTTGTTATTGTATAAACCCTATTTCCATGTAATAAGTCCTTTACCGTAATCCTTTATTCCAAAGAAGAACATCTAAGAAACTAAGTCATGGGTACAGCTAAAATTTTAAATCTTAACCTTTTTCTCCCCCATAATATTTAAGAGTATTCAGAATGCTTGATGCAATAGCACCAGTTGACTCTGAGGAGAGTCCACATAAAAATTCAATATGGCCCAAATAGAATATTTTATTATCTCTAGACTTACCATGTAAAATAACTGAAGAAAATAATCATTAATTTATTCATTTACTACATAATATGTAATAAGCCCCTACTACTTAGGCAAGACAGATTTCTAGATACTAGAGTTACAGAGATAAAAAAATTAATGGGGCTTGCATTTGGAGGGCCTGATGTAACTGTAAATAACAGTATGAAGAATGTGAGAACATATCAAAAATAAAACTGCAGCATATTGCAACTAATTGAAATATATAATTTGTCCTCATATCTTCAAACTACCCTGGAGATGTTAGGGCACAACTAAGTTAGGGACAAGAAAAAATAGAAAATGCCTACAGATCAGAGCTGGAGACAAAGGTGCCAAGGAAGACCTCTGCCTTAACATTTGCAATGCCTCCTATTATCTCCTCCTGACAAAAGGAGGAACAATCTCTGTTCGTTTCCAAGGCAAACCATTCAATATCACAGGAATCCAAGTCTATGCCCTGACCAGCAATGCTGAAGAAGCTGGAGTTGAACAGTTCTATGAAGACCTACAAGACTTTCTAGAACTAACACACAAAAAAGATGGCCTCTTCACTACAGGGGACTGGAATGCAAAAGTAGGAAGACAAGAGCTACCTGGAGTAACAGGCAAACTTGGCCTTGGAGTACAAAATGAAGCAAGGCAAAGGCTAACAAGTTTTGCCGAGAGAATGTACTGGTCATAGCAAACACCCTCTTCCAACAACACAAGAGAAGACTCTACACTTGGACATCACCAGATGGTCAACACCGAAATCAGATTGATTATATTCTTTGCAGCCAAAGATGGAGAAGCACTATACAGTCAGCAAAAACAAGACTGGGAGCTGACTGTGTCTCAGATCATGAACTCTTTATTGCCAAATTCAGGCTTAAATTGAAGAAAGTAGGGAAAACCAATAGACTATTCAATCATGACCTAAATCAACTTCCTTATGATTATACAGTGGAAGTGACAAATAGATTCAAGGGATTAGATCTGATAGACAGAGTGCCTGAAAAACTATGGATGGAGGTTTGTGACACCATACAGGAGGCAGTTAATAAGACCATCCCCAAGAAAAAGAAATGAAAAAAGGCAAATGGTTGTCTGACGAGGCCTAACAAAGAAGAGAAGAGAAAAGAAGAGAAGCTAAAGGCAAAGGAGAAAAGGAAAGATATACCCATTTGAATACAGAGATCCAAAGAACAACAAGGGGAGATAAAGCCTTCCTCAGTGATGCGTGCAAAGAAACAGAGGAAAATAACAGAATGGGAAAGATTAGAGATCTCTTCTAGAAAATTAGAGATACCAAGGGAACATTTCATGCAAAGATGGGTGCAATAAAGGACAGAAATGGTATGGACCTAACAGAAGCAGAAGATACTAAGAAGAGGTGGCAAGAATACACAGAAGAACTATACAAAAAAGATTTTCATGACCCCAATAACCATGATGGTGTGATCACTCACCTAGAACCAGACATCCTGAAATGCGAAGCCAAATGGGCCTTAGGAAGCATCACTATGAACAAAGCTAGAGGAGGTGATGGAATTCCAGCTGAGCTATTTCAAATCCTAAAAGATGATGCTCTGAAAGGGCTGCACTCAATATGCCAGCAAATTTGAAAAACTTAGCAGTGGCCACAGGACTGGAAAAGGTCAGTTTTCAGTCCAATCCCAATGAAAGGCAATACTGAAGAATGTCAAATTACCACACAACTGCACTCATCTCACATACTAGCCAAGTAATGCTCAAAATTCTCCAAGCCATGCTTCAACAGTACATGTACAGTGAACTTCCTTAGAAAAGGCAGAAGAACTGGGGATCAAATTGCCAACATCCACTGGATCATCAAAAAAGGAAGATTTTTAGAAAAACATCTACTTCTTCTTATGCCAAAGCCTTTGACTGTGTGGATCATACAGACTGAGGAAATTCTTAAAGAGATGGGAACACCAGACCACCTGACCTGCCTCCTGAAAAATCTGTAAGCAAATCAAGAAGCAACAGTTAGAAATAGACATGGAACAACAGACTGGTTCCAAATTGGGAAAGGAGTACATCAAGGCTATATATTGTCACCCTGCTTATTTAACTTATATTCAGAGTACATCATGAGAAACGCTGGGCTGGATGAAGCACAAGCTGGAATAAAGATTGCTGGGAGAAATATCTATTACCTCATATACGCAGATGACACCACCTTTACAGCAGAAAGTGAAGAAGAACTAAAGAGCCTCTTGATGAAAGTGAAAGAGGAGAATGAAAAAGCTGCCTTAAAACTCAACATTCAGAAAACTAAGATCATGGCATCTGGTCCCATCACTTTGTGGCAAATAGATGGGGAAACAATGGAAACAGCGACAGACTTTATTTTCTTGGGCTCCAAAATCACTGCAGATGATGACTGCAGCCACAAAATTAAAAGATGCTTGCTCTTTGGAAGAAAAGCTATGACCAAACTAGACAGTGTATTAAAAAGCATAGACATTACTTTACCAACAAAGGTTTGTCTAGTTAAAGCTATGGTTTTTCCAGTAGTCATGTATGGATGTGAGATTTGGACTATAAAGAAAGCTGAGCACCGAAGAATAGATGCTTTTGAAACGTGGTGCTGGAGAAGACTCTTGAGAGTCTGTTGGACTGCAAGGAGATCTAACCAATCCATCTTAAAGGAAATAAATCCTGAATATTCATTGGAAGGAATAATGCTGAAGCTGAAGCTCCAATACTTTGGCCACCTGATGTGAAGAACCATCTCATTGGAAAAGATCCTGATGCTGGAAAAGATTGAAGGTGGGAGGAGAAAGGGACAACAGAGGATGAAATGGTTGGATGGCATCACCAACATGATGGACATGAGCTTGAGTAGGCTCCGGGAGTTGGTGATGGACAGGCAGGCCTGGAATGCAGCAGTCCATGGAGTTGCAAAGATCGGGCACAACTGAGCAACTGAACTGAATTGAACTGATAATAGGTGACCATGCTTGGTCTTGAAAACATTCTAAGATGCAACTTTAAAAACTCAAAGTAACTGTTGTTCATTTCCAATAGTTTCAGCACTTTATTTTTTAAAAATTAAGTTGAGGTTTAAAGGAAATAGTTCCATTTTTTTCCTGCACTTTGCTATATCAAATTGTTTCTGGAGGTAATTATAGACATGATTATAGATATTTGGCAGGCCTTCATTCTGCAGGTTCTTGTTTATAGACATTGTTTTAGCAAAAATCTAGAAAACAATGTATGGTGCTGGGTTTGTAATAGTTTTACATCAGATTTGCTTACATCAACACCTTTTAATTAATGTTTAAAAATACTGATCTAGGAGACTTTGCAAACAGATTTAAACCATATCAAAAACAATACTTTTATGGGTGAATGAAAATTGAATATGCTTTTTTAGGTTTCTCTCTTTCTTCTTTGACCTAAAATAAGATGCAAGATAACCAGAATTTCCCAAAGTAGATGACGATATGACGACAGGCTTCAAATCCTTAATTAACTGACAGCTGTACAATCTGGTCACTACTTCTGTCCATTTCTCGCTCCTTTCTTCTCTGCCTCTTCTACCCCCATGGCTTCGAATTTTACTCTTCTAGCTTCATTCCTGCTATGCCTCGAACCATCACGCATATACTCTGTCGTCAAGCCTACTCGCCTCCTACAAGTAACTTAATCCTTTATGAAGAAATTAAATAGCTGTCTTACATATCAGTCAGAAATATTTGCTTTATACCTTTCTTTATATAAACATTTCATCTGAACCATCTTAGCCGACGGTCACCCCCACAACACTGGCCAGCAGCGATGCTTCATGACTTCCCTTCTGCGGGCTTCCCTGATGGCTCAGCTGGTAAAGAATCCTCGTGCAGTGCGGGAGACCTGGGTTTGATCCCTGGGTTGGGAAGATCCCCTGCAGAAGGAAAGGATACCCACTCCAGTATTCTGGCCTGGAAAATTCCATGGACTGTACGGTCCATGCGGTCATAAAGAGTCGGACATGATTGAGCGACTTTCACTTCACATCACTTCTGTTAGGAGACAGTGTAACTAACAGCAATAAAAAATAAATGATATTGACATTCATTTTCCTTACCTATTGTGTGAATTTTCACTTTTGTAGTGGGAGGCATCTCAGCGAACAGGTATATGTAAATCTGCCTAAAGCTGAGTTCTCAGTGTCAGCTTCTCAGCAGAAGGGAATGGGATACACCAGGATAAGAACATTTCCTGAATTTCTCTTTGTCGAATATCTCTCCCCTCTTGGGCTGAAGCCAAATGAGGAAGGTGACAGCCTAATCGTTGACATGGGCCTAAAGCACACTGTAAGAATCCAGAATAAATAACATGTTCTAAAGGCAGGAGCCAGCTTAATCAATCCAAAACTGGAGTGCCCACTCAAGAGGTCCACTATTTCTTCATGAGATGTTGCTGACATTCTGGGAAGATAATTGTGCATGTCATCTCATACTTGGCTGGATACTTAGCATCTCTGGCCTCTTACCATTAAATGTCAATAGCTTTCTACCAGGCACTGCAACAAACAAAAACATGACCAAATCCTTTTAAAAGGCACCCGGTGGGAGACATGAACCCCAGGTGTGAGCCCCTGTGCCAGACAGACTGTGAAACTGATGATGATGCTTGATGGAGAAATCAGGAAGGTGAGTGGTAAGAAGAAATAAAGGAAGCAGCTGGGCATAGCACAAAACCAAAGGTCTATAGCTCTGATGGCGTTCAATGTCATCTCAGACAGGGATAGTCCCAAATGCCATCTTCTGGGATCACTTAGTCTCCAAAATGTGATACACGCTCTATCTTCTATTCATTAAAATGCCGTTTTCAAAACACACACTTAAAATTTCTGCTCTTTTGACTGCGGCCATTATTCTCACAGAAGAGTTGTCCTTATAGCGTGCTGGCTCCTTTACAGACTTTCTCATTGACTTTAAAGAATGATTGCGACCCTTGATATTAAATGAAACTGTTACTACTCCCATCTTGATGTCCTCAAACAAGATACTGAACTTTCCTTAAGGTAAAAAGTCACCGAGGAAACAAAGAATAAGGCTGTGCCCAGATTTGTCCTTTCTGGGCACCAGAATCTTGACTGTAATTCTCAACTGAGTCAATTCAGTGAGGTATAATAAACCTTTAACAGAATTTACACAGGTTCTTTAACTCAAGTCTTTCTTCGGATGACAAAAGTTTTGTTGAGGATGACTAAATCCACATTCCTAAAGGAGAATCATATACAGCACTTTTAAAGTTCTGTATATAAAGAAAGCATTTTAAATTACTTATAAAGAGTATTTACTATTCATTTAGCAATCTCCACACTGCTGTCTCTCTTCTCACTCATTACTAATGATATCGCTTAACCTGTGCGGTTGGAGGGAAAATTCTGGTGGTTCAAATCCTTAATCACCAGTGCTAAAATGTTCACTTCTTACTTCAAAGAACTTATTTAAATCATAATCTTATTCAAAATGTCATAGGGGGGTTCATGTTTGGGAACACATGTAAGAATTAAAGATTTTAAAATTAACAAAATAAAAAGCTAAAAAAAAATGTCATTCATTTAAGCGACTTCGTTCTCATCAGTATGTTTCTTCTGAGGCTTTGTTTCTCTCATTGCTCTCAGCAGAATGTGAGCACCAGCTGCGTGATGCTAAACACTCTGTGTCACGAATCTGGATCTGTCACGCTCTGTGTCTGGATCTCGCATTGACTCTGTAGAACCTGTGTTCAGTGGCATTTTAATTCATTTTGGCAGGAAATTGTAAATTGTGAAGAAAACATGGTTACCATGAGATTTCTTATGGCAAAACATTATATATTAGCTTGGCACCTCTAAGTCCAAAGAGGGTTATTTAACTACATATGTCCTCTGAATCATGGCACATAGAGGAGTCTATACTATTTACACATACGATACATATTTTTTTAGACTGGGTGCTTTTTTCCCCCCATAAATCAAAACATGAGCCAGGATAAATACTTGCTTTTCTACTTATCAAAGAAACAATTCCACTGCTGCAGACAATTCTTGGGGAAAAAAAAAAAAAAAAGGAAACAGCCTTAATTTCAAGTTAACATCCTAGTCTGGTGTTACAGCATTCTCAGCTAAGTGTTTTATGGTTAAGACTGAACAATTTTTTCTTCAGGCTGTTAGGTCTTAGAGTGATGGGCTTGTCTGATGTAAAAAAAAAAGAGTAGCTAAAGTTTGAAAGTGTTAGTTAGTCATGTTTGACTCTTTATGACCCCATGGACTGTAGCTCACCAGATTCCTTTGTCCATGGGCTTCTCCAGGTAAGAATACTGGAGTGGGTTGCCATTTCCTTCTCCAGGGGGGTCTTCCCAATGCAGGGATTGAAACTGGGTCCCCTCATTGCAGGCAGATTCTTTGCCATCTGAGCCCCCAGGGAAGGTCTCTAAGCAGGCATTAAATTCTAATTTATAAACAGAAGATAAAAAATGAAAGGTGATATAATGCTTGGATTAAATAAAATGGAAATAAAAGACAAATTATACAGTAATAAGTATCTTCAGCGCTATTTAGCAATTTACCTTTGAAGTCCTAAGAAAATTCAAAAGTGATGTCAGGAAAGGATAATCATTCAATGTAACCTAGATCAAGAAACTTTGATCTAACTAGACACTAACTTCAGATTAATTATCAGTAGTAGCTTTTAAGTTACTCAATACAAGGTGAAAGATGATGCAAATGCTGCTTTAAGAAGGTTTTGTTCTGATCCTAACTACCATTATGTGTGACAGTCAATTTCAAGTCAAGATGGTGAAATGGGATGCATACTCATCAACCTTCCAGAGCTCAGAACTTTGGCAAAAGGTGTTTGCACACTACAAGGAAAAGATTTTTTATCAGAAATGGCTTCAAAAAGCTTCCTAAGTATTCAGAAAACTTAATGAACCAGATTTTCCTAAGCACCTAATGATTTCTTGGCATCTATAAAGGAAGGCACACTGTGAAGGCACTTGCACCGTGGTGCTCAATGCCGTGGAAATGAATTGCCTTTAATTCTTGGCTCTGCATATTGCTGGCTCTGTGAGTTTAGGCAAATCGCTTAGTTCCTTAAAGCCTCATTTTCCCTATATGTAAAGTGGAGGTAAAAACTACCCAACATAGAATGAACATGTAGTACAGTGCCTGACACATAGTAGGTACTTATTATATGTAGCTCCCGCTATTAGCAGTGAAACCCATCACTGCCATAACATCAACCCGATTAGAACACAATGTCATGCACAGAAGGATGTAATGCTCCACTGGCTAGAAAAACTAAATGGGTTTTCAAGTCATTATCAGGGGGAAAACTTAAGCACAGGCAGAATGATTCAGTGATATTCAACAAATACAAGGAAAGACACTCCACTTGGAAATTCGATTAAATCAACTTCACAAATGTGCATTGAGTGCCTGCTATTCACTAGGTACTGTGTTGGGTTCAGGAAATTCAAAGATTTGTAAAGTAGGGGTCTTATTCCCAGGGGTTTACAATCTGGGCAGAGAAAGAATGACAAACAGTTTCAAAGGAAAGGAGGCATCGGCTGAAACTGGGAAGGTCAAGAAAGGTTTAGAAGAGTGGGTGGCACTGAATGACAACCTGGAGTCAGTTGCTGGTGGGCAAAATACTTCTGTCATCAATCTCTTTAACTGCATCTTCTGCTGTTCCATACTCAAGATATTTCCAAGGACTATTTTCAAATTTCCCAGATGTTCCAAGGGCTTACAATTTTATAATGCAGGAAAAAATACCTACCTGTTGACTATCAAAATTAGAGGAGAAACAAAAAGATTTTTTTTCTGTCATGTACTCTTTTTACGCTCGCTTCTTGGGTGGTGCAGTGGTAAAGAATCTGCACGCCAATGAGGGGACGTGCTAGTGAGCAAGAGATGCGTTTTTGATCCCTGGATCAAGAAGACCCCCTGAAGGAGGAAATGGCAACCTACTCCAGTATTCTTGCCTAGAGAACTGCGTGGACAGAGGAGCTACAGGTGGTCTACAGTCCATGTGGCCACAAAGAGCCAGAGATGACTGAGTGACTGAATGCGAGCGCGCGCACACACGCACACACGCACACACACACACACACACACACACTATCTTTTTAATACCAATCTCTTATGGCTAGAAAACATGAAATAAAAAGAAGGAAGATGGCTAGAAGTCATTTTTATTACATGGAGATTCCAGATCCTGTATCTGCCTTAGAAAACACGGAGGACAATGCCTACGATTAATCTCAAACATCTGTTGGTACCACTGTCATAAAAGATCTGGATAGACCACAGCCACAACTCACAAATTTACTTTTGTGTGTGCTCTGTATAACATTGGAAAGTATCTTAAACAGTGTGACCTGGAAGATGCCAAGTCACTTCATTTGCCAAGTACTTGCATCACCTTAATTAAGCTGTTCACTTGGTTGGGAATTGATAATTTATAGACACAGAAAATGCATAGTTCAAGGGGAAATAATAAAGAATATTTAATAGAATACATGTGTGTCCATTAGTCTTTATATGCAATCTTGTAAAGCATGGTCAATCATCATTGTACAATATCGATCATGTTTAAGCATCATTTTGGCATATTTATTAAAGACAGGTTATATGAAATTAAAATTTAAAAATAAATCTATTCATCTTTAGGTGATCTCAAGCTTCTAAGAGGTAGATAAGCTCAGATTCTCGCTCATGTTTCACTGTCAAACAATCCCAAGAATGTTACTGAGATGAAGAGACTAAATCTTCATGGAGGAAGGAGAGTTGATACAGACTCTAAATTATACAAGTCACTTTTCCTTTTCCATATATTTTCAGTTATACAATGTCCAATTCATATTTTAGGTTCTGCTGTGCAAGAGATATGGAGAACCTTTTAAAAGACATTGAAAAGCACCATCTGTTCATGTTGAAGCAAAAAATTTAACTTGTTAATCATAAAAATTGCTCTACAAGGAAGTAGACTGGAAACATCCGGATGCAGGGTTATAACTTAAAATAAAAGCAGAACAGCCTCCCTTAAAAGAAGTAGAACTCTTAATTCAAACTTACTGGATAGCTGATAAAGCAAGTGAAAATGCTGGCATCCATAGATATTGGGAAGTGTTGGGATTTGAATTTTCTCACTGACCATCTGGCTATATTCATACAGAAAAAATATTTTAAATAGCAAAGAATTCATTAAAAATCTAAAAGGAGTTCTTACAACTGGGATGCCTTGATTAATTCTGCATCCTCTTCTGATATTGATTATGAGTTTCCAGTGATGACATCATGATAATGCACGTTTGGGGACACACACCCGCTTAAGCCAGCCCAGTTCAACTTAATCAGCATCGACAGAATAGGCATTCAATATGTATTTTTCTATCAAGACAGGGCAGTAATAATAATTTACCAAGTACCTCCGTTTGATCCTTACATGTGAAAGAATTGAAGTTCAAATAGTTAAATCACTTGCCCATGGCCACATTTCTAGAGACCAGTAGAGCAGGAATGCAAATGCAGGTTTATCTGCCTCCACACCCTATGTTTTTTCAGCACAGCAGACTGTCTCCTGGGCTACATATGGGATTTATTTGCTCCTCTCAGCTTCCTCAGCATGACTACTACATCTGCTGTAACTAGTAGTCACAGATTAGCCAGTTACATTTAACCAATTCAGAGATCCCCTTAGCAACCCATTCCCTCAAAACTATTTCTGAGAGTTAAGAAAGTTTCTCAGGAATAATGTGATGAGTAACAACAATAGCAACAACAATAATACTTTGGCTCTTTCTTATTTTTCTCTTCTCTTCTTTCTCTCCCTATCCACCCTCAGAGAGCTCACTTCAGGCTGATTATCAAACTTGTTCATTTATTCTGCTAATTTTTGCTTATCTTGCTATATTGTACATCCACCCTCCATCTGTTTATCTCCAAGAAAAATCTGTAGGAATGTCCCCCTTCTTCACTTTTTCCAGGAACTACCACTAATCTTGGTCGCCTTTGCCTTCATCTAAATCCTTCTGCCCTTACTGTGTTCTTTCTTTTTTTTTAATTAATTTATTTATTTAAAAAAATTTTATTTTTACTTTATTTTACTTTACAATACTGTATTGGTTTTGCCATACATTGACATGAATCCACCACAGGTGTACATGAGTTCCCAATCCTGAACCCCCCTCCCACCTTCCACCCCATATCATCTCTCTGGATCATCCCCGTGCACCAGCCCCAAGCATCCCGTATCCTGTATCAAACATAGACTGGCAATTCGTTTCTTACATGATAGTATACATGTTTCAGTGCCATTCTCCCAAATCATCCCACCCTCTCCCTCTCCCTCAGAGTCCAAAAGTCCGTTCTATACATCTGTGTCTCTTTTGCTGTCTCGCATACAGGGTTATCATTACTATCTTTCTAAATTCCATATATATGTGTTAGTATACTGTATTGGTGTTTTTCTTTCTGGCTTACTTCACTCTGTATAACTGGCTCCAGTTTCATCCATCTCATTAGAACTGATTCAAATGTATTCTTTTTAATGGCTGAGTAATACTCCATTATATTTATATGTACCAGAGCTTTCTTATCCATTCATCTGCTGATGGACATCTAGGTTGTTTCCATGTCCTGGCTATTATAAACAGTGCTGCAACAAACATTGGGGTACATGTGTCTCTTTCAATTCTGCTTTCCTCGGTGTGTATGCCCAGCAGTGGAATTGCTGGGTCATAAGGCAGTTCTATTACTATGTTCAAGTAAGGGGAGGCAGAAGTCACAGTATGTATTGCATAAGTATTATCCGGTGGTTTGGTTTTGAGCCACTGTCTAAGCTTGCCTTGATCACAGCTGAAAAGCTTCTGAGATGCATCTGTGTTTATTGTGAGAGACCGAAACACTTGAATGTTATAGTCTTCTACAAATGAGCAAAGAAGGGTATTATATTTTCTTGTACTTTTTATCCATGTCTTGAGGCTTCAAAACTCCCAATTCAAATTTTAAAGTTTTAAGAGAAAACCACCAGATATATTAGAAGTTAAATATTCAACTCTTAAATATTTATTTATAGACCTTTTCATGGGGTCTAACTATCATGACTTATTACTGATAAAGGTACAAAGAAGTATAAAGACTGGCTCCTATTTAAAAGGGCAAGGCAAATACTGTAATGTTATGGCAAGCAGTAGCAAAGAGAACAAAAGCTCTTGGAATGCATTTGATGGTAATGTGACTGAAGGCTATAGAAATCTGTGAAGGCTTCATGGTGGGCGTCAGACTGAAACTGGGGCTTAAATTACTTGCAGGACTTAAGTAAGCAAAAAAATTCAGCGATGGGTGTTCCAGGATAAAGCAGGCAGCTTTAACAGAGTGTGTATTATTTTGGGAAGATTAATTGGTTTGTATTATAATCAACAACTATTACTGGAACAGATATAACTATAAAGAAGGAAAGGAACTTGAGAAATAAACATTAGATTTGGGTGAGAATCATGTATTATAGGCACAGTTGGAGCATAGCAAGGCGAATAGAGAATGATAGGATAATATAATTTCTTGTATTGATTAGTGGTGACCATATGATAAGTGCTGGGCTATCTAATTTAATTTGTACAATTCCATAATTTAAGAACCATTATCTCTTTTTAGAGGTAAAGAAAGTAACACTTCAAGAAGTTAAATAATTGCAAAGGACATGCAGCAGGTGGATTCTGAAGGCAAGATTGGAAAACTGAACAGTAGAGATTTTCTAAACTCTAAAGGAAACCCCTTGCTGTCATCCAGCGTGCTGAGTAACTGAGACGCTTCAAGGACAGCATGTACACTGTATTTGTTTCCTTTGTTTGGCTGCCTCCATCTCTGATTTGGGGATGGATCTAAATACCTACAAGGGCTTTCTTGGTGACTCAGTGGTAAAGAATCTGCCTGCCAACGCAGGAGATGAGAGTTCGATCCTTGTGGGGGGAAGATCCCCTGGAGAAGGAGATGGCAACCCACTCCAGTATTCTTGCCTGGAAAATCCCATGGACAGAGGGACCTGGTGGGCTACTGTCCATGGGGTCACAAAAAGAGTCAGACACAGCTGTGCGACTAAACAACAACAACTAGCTACCTACCTAAGACTACAGCTTGCTGAGGCATAAGGCAGAGGAGGCAGCAGGCCTTTGTGGTTCCCCGAGGCATCAGATTCTAATCTGGCCCTGCATCTGCAATTGGTACCTTGGGATATCTCGTAACTTCGAGTTTTCTCATAGGTACCACAAGGACAGTGAGAATTAAAAGAAAGCCTGGTGCACCTAAATTTAATTTTTGGATCTACCACTTACTGTGTAATACTGGGGGAGTCATTTAATGTTTCTGAACTTATAAAGTGGAGACTATGACTTCTCTATGGAATTGCTATGCCGATTGAAGACAGAAAAAAAAAAAAAGTCAACTGCCCAGTACAGTATCTAGAACAGAGCACAAGCCCATAATCCCTCATCTGTAATTCTTATAGGCAAATATATTTTTGAACACAGAACTTATATGGATTTTAGAAAAGTCAAAGATGCATATACCATATACGATCTAACACCCAAATAGAGTCTAAGATGGCATCTCAGATGAAATAATTAATAGTTCTGCAATGACATATATGGATATTCTCACAACAGTAGGGTGAATAAAGACTACATATATAGTTACCTGTTATTTCAGATCAAGTTTTATTGCCAATCTAGTTTGCTGAAAGCTTATGAGACCCTTTTTACGTTTCTAGGTAAATATGGCAAAATGCAAACAATTAATGGATCTAACCAGAGGCTATAGAGGATTGATTGAACTTTCTTGCATTTTTCCTCTATGCTTGTGTTTTTCTTTTTGAAAAGAAGAAGAAAGAAAACTTTACATTTTTTTATATTGGACTTGTGGTTAAGAGATTTCAGATACATAAGAATTCAATAACTGGTAATTTCTTTCTCTTGTGCTTCAGAAAAAGTACAAAATGTACAAGGTTCCTCTCAGATGTCAGGCAAATGATTAACTGTATGGTGGGGTGGTCAGGTCCTCCAGAACACTGCATTTTAAGGACACCTATTAGTCATATTCGTATAAGAAGAGTTTGCCATTTTTAAGTTTCAGTAAGAAAGTCACAATGCCAATTCTATAGCAGTCTGATAAGTGTTTTCTCCCCAGAGGAGATGGAATAGACTTTGCTCACCTATCCTACCTCTCACCCCAACATTTCTCCTGTATTCCTAAATACGAGTGAAAAGTCCCCGAGTTACAGTTTTTCCCCTTTCGAGTCTAGATGCCTCCTACCCCAGTGAACTGAAGCCATTGATAGGAAAAGCCAGTGACAGCCAGGTCTTGAGAAATCACGTTCAGCACAGATTCACTGCGAGCCCCAGGGGCTCCCTTGAAGGCCTGTGCCAGAGATGTTGCATTTTCTATCCGTGCTACAGCCTGAGCTGAGAAGGTACACCAGACTTCAAGGCCAGTGTACATGGGGAGCCCGGCCATCCTCACAAAACAAACACTCAGCACATGTCACGCTGGGGGCAGCACAGCGGGGGAGCTGTCTGGAGGTCTCCTCCTGAAATGCTGGTTGCCTAGCAACAGGATCCTGCTTCTTTCCTAACTCCAATACTTGGGGTTGGGGTTTAGTCACTTGTGATTCCCAGACTTTTTTCCACCATTCCTCACTCAGGTTCCCAGAAAATACAGGTGCTTCAAAGCCCGCTATAATGTGTGTTGTCAGGGCATATCTTAGGTTATCTTTTGGTATCCTACCTGTGCTTTTAACATACCAGTACCTCCCTAGCAGTTTTAAATATACTATATCAAATATATATATATATCAAATAAATATATATATATAACATTGGTTTTCATTTTTGGAAAAAAAAACACACCCAGTACATATATCTATTTATACTTCCATATATTAGGTTGGTACAAAAGTAACTGTGGTTTCGGACTGTGAATTTCAAATCATTATAACTAGGCTCAAATACGTCTTTATTAATCAAAATAGGAATCATTACAGTCAACACATTTTTGCCAATGAGAAACAAGGTTGTTTATTCCTGTAGTGTAAATATCCATGCTTCGGCATTTTATGGACTCTTGGAAAACATTTTCTCCCTCCTGCTGGTTGTGGAAGTGTTTGCCCTGGACAAACATTTCTTGTCGAGATACTTGAAGAAGTGGTAGTTGGAGAGAGAGCAAGTGAACATGGCATTCATTCAACTTTTGAAGCACTGGTTGTACAAAATGCAGCTGGGCATTGTCATGGAGAAGAGAAGAGCTGGGCTAATTCTGTTGACCAATGCCAGCTGCAGAAACTGAAGTTTTCAGTGACTCTCATCAATTTGCTGAGCATACTTTCCAGATGTAATGGCTTTGCCGAGATTCAGAAAGCCCTAGTGGGTCAGTGGGCAGTAGACAGCTAAACAGTGACCATGACCTTTTTGGGTGGAAGCTTGGCTTTGGGTAGTGCTTTGGAGCATCTTCTCAGACCAGTCACTGAGCTGGTCATCGCCAGTTGTCATATAAAATCCACTTTTCACTGCACATCACAATCCAATCAAGAAATGGTCCGTTGTGTAGAGTAAGAGAAGACGACACTGCAAAGCGACTAGCTTTGGATCTGTGGTCAGCTCATGAGACACCCACTTATCGAGCTTTGGTCACCCTTCTTACTTGCTTCAAATGCCAATGGCTGACTTGAGTTCTTCGGTAACCTCTTGTGTAGATGCAAGATCAGCTTCGATGACTGCACGCAATCGGTCGTTCTCAACTTCTGATGGCCAGTTACTGTGCCCCTCATCCTCAAGGCAGCCCTCTCCTTTCCAAGACTTCTTGAACCACCATCACACTGTATGCTTGTTAGCGGTTCGTGGGCCAAATGCGTTGGTGATGTCACAAGTTGTTGCTGCTGCTTTACGACCCATTTTGAACTCAAGTAAGAAAATCACTCAAATTTGCTTTTTTGTCTAACATCATTTCTATAGTCTAAAATAAATATAAAATAAACAGCAAATATAAGTCATTATCAAAAAAAACATAGCAAGAAATGAACATTGAAATGATGTGTAATATAACCACATTTATTTAAGAATGGATGCCTATATCAAATAGCAAAGTTAAACAACACAAAACCACAATTACTTTTGTACCAATCATATATATATATATATATATATATATATATATATAGTGTGTGTGTGTGTGTGTCAAAAAAGCCCAAAAGGGTACACCAGAAAAGAAAATAACAATAGCTTGTTTTTCATGGTAGGAATATAAGTGCTAGTTTTCTATTTTATCTATCTGTGTTTTTAAATTATCTATAATGAATGTGACTTATTTTTTAAATAATTATAAATATTAATACATTTGGTTTGTATACTATTAATCAGAAAACTATGGAAAATTCTTAATATATCAGACCACTTTACCTGCCTCCTGATAAACCTATATGCAGGTCAAGAAGGAACAGTTAGAACTGGATATGGAACAATAACAACTGGTTCCAAATTGGGGAAGGAGTATGTCAGGGCTCTATATTGTCACCCTGCTTGCTTAACTTATGTGCAGAGTACATCATAGGAAATTCCAGACTGGATGAAGCACCAGCTGGAATCAAGACTGTGGTGAGAAATATCAGTAGCCTCAGAAATACAGATAATACCACCCTAATGGCAGAAAGTGAAGAGGAACTAAAAAGCCTCTTGATGAAGATGAAGGAGGAAAGTAAAACAGTTGATTTTAAACTCAGCATTCAAAAAACTAACACCATGACATCCAGTTCCATCACTTACTGGAAAATAGATAGGGAAAAAGTGGAAACACTGACAGACTTTATTTTCTTCAGCTCTAAAATCACTGCAGACGGTGACTGTAGTCATGAAATTAAAAGACACTTGCTCCTTGGAAGAAAAGCTATGACCAATATAGACAGCATATTAAAAAGCAGAGACATTAATTTGCCAACAAAGGGCCCTATAGTCAAAGCTATGGTTTTAACGGTAGTCATATATGGATGTGAGAGTTGGACCATAAAGAAGGATGATCACTGAAGAATTCATGCTTTCAAACTGTGGTGCTGGAGAAGACTCTTGAGCATCCCTTGGACTGCAAGGAGATCAAACCAGTCAATCCTAAAAGAAATCCACCATGAATATTCATTGGAAGGACTGGTGTTGAAGCTGAAGCTCTAATACTTTGGCCACATGATGCGAAAAGCTGACTCACTTGAAAGACTCTAATGCTGGGAAAGATTGAGGGGCAGGAGGAGAAGGGGGAAACAGAGGATGAGATGGTTGGATGGCATCACTGACTCCATGGACATGAGTTTGAGCAAGCTCTGGGAGATGGTGAAGGACTAGGAATCCTGGTATGATGCAGTCCATGGGGCTGCAAAAAGTCAGACATGACTGAGCCACTGAATAACAATAAAATGTACTTTAGAGTTTATCCAGCCTTTCCTCTGTTCATCCACTCAAAAACCGTGTCTCTTTATCTATTTTCTGCTATTATACATACAAGGCATTGTGGATACAGACTTAGAGTAGTAATTCCCTGTCCTCATTAGGTGTGGTTTAGCCACTAAGTTATGTCTAACTCTTGCAACCCCATGGACTGTAGCTTGCCAGATTCCTCTGTCCAGGGGATCCTCCAGCAAAAATACTGACGTGGGTTGCCATTTCCTTCTCCAAGGGATCTTCTAGACCCAGGAATCAAACCTGGGTCTCCTGTACTGAAGGCAGATTCTTTACTGACTGAGATATGAGGGAAGCCCTCGGAGCTTCCTGATAGTCCTCAATACATTAGTCTACTAAAAGTCAGAGAAAAAGGAAACAGAAAGCATAATTTATTACAACATCTGCAAACCAAGTTTTTCAATGTTTTTCCTCGGATCTTAGAATTCCTTACAATATATTTCTTAATTTTTCATTTTTGCCATTTTATTTTTTCAGCATCATCTTGACACCTTTAACTAAAATATGACTTAAGGTTCTATATTTATGCTTGTGATTATAATCATACCAAGTATTATTTAATTGTTATAGCTAATAAGAAATGAATTTAAATATAAATGCTGTTTAAGCTTCGTGGAAACCAACTGGTATTATGAGATATTTAGCAGTAATATGAATAATGACTAATGGTCAAATAATTGAGTCATCTTAGCATGTATGTTATGGAATAGTTATGCCACACTCAAAAGCTGTCAAAACTGTATTCATGCTGTGAAGAGAAATTCAGTTTTAGCCAAATGTCATTCTTTCATATTAAATAAATTTTGTTAATACTAATTTCATCAAACTAGCACACAACATTATGGGAGATGGAGCTCTATCTGTCTTATTTGCTGCTGTATTCCAATGTCTGGTTTTATAATAAATGCATACTAAATGAACTCCGGGAGTTGGTGATGGACAGGGAGGCCTGGCGTGCTGCAATTCAGGCGGTTGCAAAGAGTCGGACACGACTGAGTGACTGAATTGGACTGAACTGAACTGAACTGAAACATTAGCTGAATGGATGAATAATGGAATGAATGAAGGGAGGTTTTTTTAGCTTAAATTTGTTTTCTAAATTTTTGTCTATTTTATAGATGAATAAAAGTCATACCTGGTTTTATACTGATGTGTGCTTAAATAATATTCTATTTAAAAAAACAACACAAGTGACTAGTGAGAATTTTTCTCCTTTAAAAGAAATATAAGTATTTAAAGGTGTTGTCAGTTCTGTAAAGTCATAGGGTTAACCCTAAACTCTCCTCTTTCTGTAATGCTCCTTTCTTGACTCTTTCACTTCTACTTTCAGTTTCCACCAACTTCAAGTTCAAAAATCCCACATGCGCCTTCTGGCTCTCACTCCTTCCCTGCCTTACCTGTCAACTGTAGCTCCTCCCTCACCCTACTCTCATCACCTAAGAGGAGGAATTAGAGAGAGAATAAGAAACCAGGGAGTGAAGTCAGTTTTCCAGTGACTAAACAACACTCGAGTGAGGAAAAGAGACTCAGGAGTCACACAGACCAGGATCCAAATCCAAATTCCACCACTGATGTAGGACCTGTTTGAACAGGACTAGGCCAGTTAAACAATTTTGATATCTAGTCTTCTGATCAATACAATGTTCTGGCAACATGCTTAAGGAGGCCTCACTCTGACCCTTCTTTGGCCATAGGGGGCCAAAGAAGAAACCCTTCCCCATGAGAAATTTCTGGGATTAAGGAGAATGTTCCTATCTGGATCCCAAGTATCCCCCTGCCAAGAACTGAGCCCCGAATCCCTGCCCAAACTTCCCTGCTTCTACACACTAGCTAAGTCCCTATTAGTTCTTCTGATGATACACTAGCCCACTGATGTGCATACCCTTAAGTGTGTGGCATGAATCTCAGATGCCATGGCTATAAGAATGCAGTAGAGTACCTCTAATCCTAAATGTGAGTCCTGAGCCAGTGTTGGGTGAAGTCTAGGGGCAGAGGGAAGAGAATAAAAAGGGTCTTGGCCCAGGAGCTCGAGAGCATTGTTCTTGTATTAGTTCCTATGGCTAGGAACTCTGAAGGGTCTGAGAATTCATTCGTTAAGGCTCACTTTGAGCCTGGCCGTACATGTTCATTGTGAAAGAATACCTATTGCATTAAGATGACTAACTGTGTTGAGCAACGCTTCACTAGCCTGATTTAGAACTTCTAAATATTTAGCACATGGCCTCCCTATGTACTTTTGCTTCAAGAGCTACAAATGTTATAGGTGGATCTGCCTGGGACACAGTAACTGTGTGCAACGAGATGCTATTCCTATTTCACAGAGTGCTGGTACGGCCAATTCCTAAGCGTTTATCAGAAACTTAGCTTAAAGCGCTGCCCTAGACGCACTTAGGCAATAGACAACAAACAGAAGCAGCAGCCTAGGCTTCTGGGTGCTTATGGCTTGATCGGATGTTATAAATCATATATATAGAAACTTTAGAATAATCTCAGAAGTGTCTAGAATTTTATGAAACCAATTTTCTGTGAGGCTTATAGAACACTGTCTCAATTGAATTATAGTCACTAGGGTTCTATAAATCTATGTAAGCAATACCGTCCTTTCTTTGCCTGATAAAATTTTCCCATCTTTCAAAGGATCTCGAGCCTGGTCTCCTGGGTAAAGCCTTCTTGGCTGTTCCTGTCTGACCTCCATCTCTCTTCTCTGAACTCCTGGAACAGTCAAGGTCATCAGCAAAACTTTGGCTCCTTATTATTCGTTAACTGTTTCATACTAATTGGCTTGTGTTCCTGTAGAAACAGTTTTACAAAGCCAGAAATCTTGTCTTGCATTTCACTTCACATAATTTTTTCCAAATTGCCCCTTCCCTCCATTTCCCCACCGCCTCTCCTTTCCACCTGTCTTCACCACACACTCATACTGTGTGAATTGATCAGTCCCTCTGCTATTTTTCTACAATGACCTGTTCAGCCCCAAATTACAGTATGTAATTTAGTGAATGCACACACAAACATCACATGTGGACACACGCATTAATGCACAACAACTGCCAGGTCTCCCACACTTTCTAATAAACAGCACACAATGAAAAGAACTCCACATTCTTGTTCCCACTGAGAGACCAATCAGGTCTGAACAAATATCAGGCTATGAAGTGAGGAAGGTTTTGAAGAGGAAAGTAGCCTTACTGTAGGAAGGAATGGGAGGAAGTCATTGCTGGAAGTTAGGCCCCTTCATTCTCTGCTTCACATGAGTCAGGCAAGAAATATCTAACAAGCGCCTCTTGGAAGCCTCATGGCTTCAGGTACATGCTCAGGATCTTGAACCAGTCTCCTGCCTCTGACTCAGAGTAAGCGATGTCCACAACATATGCTGAGTCTTCTGCACAGCAAAGCTGCTAAGGTCACGTCCATGTCTTTCTTAGCTGTGTCAGCTTAGTTCTATCACTGACCTCACAAGGCAGAGGGCTCTGGAGGGCAGGGCCTGTCTCAATCATTCCTGAATGCCTGCTATACAGAGCAGCGTCTGGTAAATAATGAGCACTCAATGAGAAGCAACGCAGTATGCAGAAAGTACACAGGCTTTGAGGCTACAAAGATCAAACTGGAGTTGAATATTGGTTCCATCCATTATAAACTGTATGACTTTGAACAAGTTATTAAAACCTTCTCACCTAAAACAAAATGTATTATATTGTGGAATTATTAGAAAGTTACAGTTACTCAACTTATTTACATGATTTGCCTTATTCTAGAGATAATTTGAGGTAACATATAAGTATCCCAAATTTAAAATTAGGTGGTTAGCTACTGCATGTATAGTAGAGGGCCATGAATGTGACTCAAAGCACCTTAATAATTTATGAGCATAAAGGGGATTTTCCTGGTGGTCCATTGGCTAAGATTCCATGCTCTCAATGCAGGAGACCCCAAGTGCCACTCCTGGTCAGGGAACAAGATCCCACATGCTGCAACTAAGCCACAACTAAGGGTTTGCATGCTGGAACTAAAAAGCCTATGTGCGGCAACTAAGACCTAGCATAGCTAAATTAACAAAAATTTAAAATAATAATTTATGACCACAGAAAGGCACAATCAGTGACCTTATTATTAAAAAATAGGCAAAAAAGACCAAGAAGATCAAGGTAAACTAGTCAGGAATCAAATGAGGTCATATAAGTGTTTCTCCTGTGGCTTCTCATGAAGATAAATATGGTGACAGCCCATTCAGGAGACAAAGCAATGGCTTCATAGCTTTCCTGCTTTTATCACATACACTTATGAAATCATTACAAACTGCGGTTTAATAAAGTAATTCAGTGGGAAGTGGGAAGCACCAGTGCTGAACTGAGAGGGAGACAGAGTTTAGGTATCCTAGGAGTTCTGCGGAGTTTCAACACAGTCTTCCAAAATTACCATTTCTCTCAGCCATGCTTTAAATAGTTATTAAGCATTGATTAAGCTAAGATTATAGTTTAACATGAATTTTCGGAGTTTACGTGCCAGGTTGGAAGAGAGATACTCACTTTAATAGGCAATGGAGAATGAGGAATAACTGACATCTTATGAGACCGGGGAAGTCAGACAGCATAAAAAGACCCTGGCAACACAGGTAAGCACTTAGCAGACCACTTGTCACTTATTAAACTTTCAATAAGTAACTAACATCATTAATATATTGAATATATGAACAGGTACACTGTGGATATCTAACATATACTTATCTAATGTTAACTTGTTAATTGATCAATGAGGAGTAAGCATAGAAAACAATGAATTTCATATAGGACTTGAGTTAATTTTATGGTGAAGAGGAAACATAGAAATACTGACACAAGAAATTGTTTAATCATTTAGCTTCAAATATATTTTATAGACTTCTTTTTTGAATTCATAAGGAATATATGATCTGTAATACATTTTGCAAGTAACAAATTATTATCCAAATTTGTATTCAAATTCTGCAAGTTTAGGTCCTATCAAAACTGTACCAAACATGGAGATGAAGAATTTAGCCAATTATCCTGATTTTCTAAATAGTTAGATGCCCGTTAAAGACCTAGGTGCTTAAATGCTACACATTTTCCTCCCAAGATTCCCTGCTGTGATGCCATGTCTTCATCAGTAGTAAGAAATCTGAGAAACATCTAACAAACCTCAGATAGAAGAAGTGAAATACTCATTTAACAAGTATTTATTCAGTAAAAATAATAATAGACAGTAATCAGAGTAATAATAATAAATCACTTATTGAGTTCTTATGTCAATGTTGCAATTTTTGTCACAAAATATATGAACATATAAAAAGTATAAAACACATACATACCTTTTTCAAAATCATGAAATGGATTTCCATGTACCTGCCAACCAGCTTAAGAAATGTGCCATGACTAGCGTCTCTGAAGCATCGGGTGTACGTACCCACATTCAAACAAATCACACTCACTCCAGAATATTTTGGTTAATCATTCTTTCACTTTTCTTTGTATTTATTACATACATGTATATCCCTAAATGAGATGGTTGGATGGCATCACTGACTCAATGGACATGAGTCTGAGCAAGCTCCGGAAGATTGTGAAGGACAGTCAAGCCTGGCATGCTGCAGTCCATGGGGTCCCAAAGAGTCGGACATGACTGAGCAACTGAACATCAACAAAAATATCCCTAAACAATCGTACTTAATTTTGTCTGTTTCTGAATTGTATTTAAATATTGGGTTGACCAAAAAGTTCATTCTAGTTTCTCCATAACAGCTTAAGGAAAAGCTCGAATGAACATTTGGCCAACCCAAATAGAATCATAATATATATTTTCTTCCCTTTTAAAACTCAGTATTACTATTAACATTTACCCATGCTGCAGTCTATATGCAGAGTTCATTAATTTTCACTACTGCATAGTGTTCTATTGTATAAATAAAGTGCAATGTATAGATACTACTTGTCGAATCAGTAATTATTAAATGACTTTAGAGTCTGCAGGAGTTATTCAGTGACCCTACACATATGACATCTTCTTTCTTCTCCCCTACTCTCTGATGGAAATTTCTTAGGATTAAACTAATCTTTATATTCTTCCCTTTAATCATGTGCATATCCTGGTTTTGGAGAAACCTAAGCATTTTTTCCTAAGATTTTTAAATCATATATTGCCTAGAGTGAATAACCTTCTATTGAAAATGCTCATCATTATATCTTCTTGGAACTTCCAGGAGGGTAAAAGAGATTAGATTCTGCTGTGATCTCCCTTAAATAAAAGCTAAATAAGAATTAGACACTAACTTTTAAGGAAAAGAGTTTACATCTCAATCATAGAGCCTTCTACAATATTGCGACTTTGGGAAGCAGGAGTCTCAGGTTTTAAGATATCATAGAAGTAAAACATTTATGGTAATTCACACAGACTAGATATCTGGCTGTGTGGAAGATGTTGGGTAAAATGGTCCAGAGATAATGTAGAACTCATGCCCACTCTCTGCTCACATGAAGTGTTATTGTTGGGAAAACACATGAGGAAATGTGAAAAAGACTGCAATCTATTTCCAAATTAACCCTGCTTATTTACCCTCAAGACAGCAAACTTCAAGGTAGGTAAGTTTGAAGGTGGAGCTTTATAATTGTTCACTAACTTAAATCTTCGTATGAAAAATAATTTTAAATTGGAAATACAGGTTTTTAGGTTGCCAAGGTAAAACAATACAAATGGACACTACGCATAATTGAAACATACTTTTTTTTCTCTATCCAACTTTTACATGACTAATTCTGTTAAATAAGCCAGAGATGAGAGGGGAAGGATAGAAAAATATCTACAACTAGAATATCCCACCAAGCTATATTCAGCCGTTCAGAAATTATGTATCTTCATATTTTTGCTTTGCTGATTTTTTTTTCTTGGCCTCAAATATCAACTCTATCTAATCTCTAAAACCATGCCCCCTCTGCCAGTTACCAGCCTATCAATCTCCTTCCCTGTAAACCTCCTAGCAAAAGCATTCAATACCTTCTGCATCAACTTCATCATACAATTCAATTTCTTTCTTTACAGAAAACCATTCCCTGTCCCTGCTCTTCTACTAAAAATGCTCTTCAACATTAGAAAATTCCTAAGTGGCAAATTCAGAATCAGATCTTCATTGTTATTCCACTTGACGTTTCTGGAGAATTTGACACTGCTAATCATTCTGTCCTAGAAACTTAATTTCCACAACTTTCACTCCCAGGTGTAACAAGTCCTCTTTCTCTTCTATTCTACTCTATTTACATGACACTCCTTCCCAGAATTTTTCTCACTCTATCCTGTCTTTTCTTCTAAGAATATTTCTACCTGTTTTCCATGATCCAACTAGAACGTTACCTCTTCCATATGTTTTTCCATCAAGGTTTGCACCAAATATAGCTATTTGCCCTTCCATGTCTACCCCTATTATAGTTATTACACTGTATATTAAATATTAATTCATATACTTGCCTTCCTCTACTAAATCGTAAAATTCCTTGAGAGTTACAATTAAATTTTATTCATTTTTCTATCCTCAGCATTATTTCAATGGTGGAAACTCATTAAGTGTTTTGTGAATGAATGAGTGAATAAAGAAGTACTGAAATGAGACATGAAAAACGGGCTTAAACTCTGACCAATAAGATGGACTGCTAGGTCATCTGATAGTTGAAGAGAGAATTAAATGAACAAAGTGAGCTACACTGAACAGAGAAAACACTTAAAACCTATTAAAATGTAAAAATGAGAGAGAGAGCTCTTTAAGCACGACACCCCTTCTAGTAACGTGTTTCACTACTCTTTGATGAAGTTACAATAGATCTGAGGAAGATTTACTAAAAGCAAATTTTTATCTGCTCTGGTTGACCTAAAGGGAATCTAATTCTGTAGCAAATGTTAAATCTGAGTCACCGCCACAATTATTTCAAGAACGTTGCCTCCAAGCTAGCCCACATGACTGAATTAAAAGATAGAAGACTAAAAATGCTGCTACTCTTGCTTGTATCTAGCAATTACTGGAGCCCAAGGGATGTAACAGTGGAACGAATATTGGTAACATTCAAAGACATGTGATTCCCCCCCTCCAACTCCCCTTCTTCCTGCCACCTCCAGCATCCCCTTTTGTCTTAAGAGAATTTCCAAAGTACCGGTATTACTGAATCATATAAGCTATAAGTTACAGGTGTGGTTTTTTTTTTTTTTATATAAAGCTATACCATAATCTATTCCAATTCCCTTGGAAATGGTGGTGAACAAAAGAGAAGTGAGGAGCATCCTCGTGTTCAGAAGTACATTTACACAGAGAGTCAACTGTGTGTGACACAAGGCAAAGCCATGCACTGTTTCCTCTAAGCGCCATCCTGGGGAAACGTACACGAGGCCAGATTTCTTCAACATCTAAACTGCCCTCTGGAAAGACTCAGGCCCTTCTGGAAGCTTCAACAATGGAGTGAGACCACTGGGGTACCATTTGATAAACTGAAGCTTCAGTGCACTCAATAGGACCCTAGTGGTTTGAAAGAGTTAATGTAGCATCTGGAGGCAGATGAACTAACGCCTTGAGAATTAATTCTAGGGTTAAAGAATCTTTCTTAGATCATTAAGAACATTTCCTCTGACCTTTGGCTTTCTACAATGACTGGAAATAAAAACATTCTTGCCTATTTATAGAACTAATAGACTAATTTAATGATTTGTATGTTTTATTAGAAGTGATATTGAGTATATTGCTGAAACATTCTTTTCTAAAGAGTTACATACTTCAAAATTCTCTTTCTCTATACAAATCATTGAAGTTATCAAGAACATTAATATAAATTAAAAAATCTAGAATTATATATAAAACCTAACTCAAACATCAAAATCACTCTTACTCTTAGCAATTAAACCTAAAAATATTCTACACTTAATTATGTGCTAACTTCTGTGACAGGCACTGGGAATACAATGGTAATAAAAGTGTCCATGTCTTCAAGATACTTTCACTCTAGTGGAAGAATAGACAGTTAACTGGAAAATTGCATTTGTCTATAAAAGAAATACATTCTTCTGTATATGTTAACAAGCTGAAAATCTTTATTAGTTAACTATGTTATTGATATCAGGTTCAATGGTTAAATTTTAAAGAAATCAATTATAGATATAACACTGTATATACTCACTGTATTAAATTTGATGGTTGTTTTTATAATAAGAAACAACATTATGATCATGCATAATTGGATCATAGAAGATAAAACCAAATGAATTTAGCTCTTCAATTCACTTTTCTCACATTTAAAAATAATCTAATGCAACAGAAATAAAATCTATTTCTTGAGAATTTGCTCCCCTTTCTTATTTGTCCAACTTCTTATCCAAAAGGTTGATAAAGATGTTACATGTTATTTTGTTTTAAACCCTCAAGAGCAGATCGTCAGCCTCCTGATTACTCTGTGGTACGGGCTTCCCTGGCGGCACAGCGGTAAAGAATCTGCCTGCCAGTGTAGGAGACGTGGGTCTGACCCCTGGGCCAGCAAGATCCCCTGGAGAAGGAAATGGCAATCACTCCAGTATTCTTGCCTGGGAAATTCCACGGACAGAAGAGTGTGGAGGGCTACAGTCCATGGGGTGGCACAGAGTCAGACATGACTTGGTGTCTAAACAACAACAAATACAAAATTCAAGGCCATCAAGGTTCATTACAAAATTTATTCTGATTTCCTAAGGTCATGGCTTCCTTCTGAACTTTCTTTCAATCCCTATTATCCTACCTTAGATATTCAGTAAGCCCCTATGTGAAACAGATCATTAAAATATTGGCTACAATGTATAATATAAATAGAAAAATTGATTAGTTAACATTTAAACAAAAAGTTACATGAAGAAATTCACCCTGCTACCATGATTTCAGCTTAATAGAAAAGAGATGACCTCACCAATAACCATAGCATGTAATTTTATTTGATAAATGCTACGGAAAATAACAGCAACTTTCAATGGATATGACCAGAGTAGAAGTCATTGAGTGTCTTCTTCTAGTAAGCCCAAGGAGTCATGAGGGCACAGACTGAGAAGGAGGCGAAGAGGAGAACAAAGAAACTGACAGCTAGTCTCTGCAATTCACCCTGACAATCAGCACAGTGAGTGATGTCACAAGGCACCCCCGCTTTCTACTGAAGAGACGATGTTGGCTTTGGACTTTGACACCACAGTCAATATCTAATCGTGGATTTTTCACTTTTTAATAGTACTCTCTTTTGAGACTTACCAAAATAAATGTCTTTCAAGATTCAATATTTAGTAAAACCTAACTTTATCTTAAATTCTACTACTCCATTAACTATAAATAAAATTTAAAATAAGCCCTTTCTTTCAGAGTCATGACAGAGTTGAATATTATAATTTTATATTTAGATAGTTCTTTAGGTTAATAAAGTTTTATATCTTAAAATGGTCATGTTGTTATAGGGTATTTTAATTTTATACAGTAGACTTATAAGTTAGCTGTTACTACTCCCATTTTATAGATGAAGTTAACTGAAGATCATGAAAACAGAGTTCCATTTCAACAAATATCAAAGGTGGACTATAAATTCCTCATGTACACTAATTGAAATTCTATAGTTGTTTCTAATGTCTGGCACCATTTGCTAAACAAATATTTTCTTAGCTTCAAATTAAGATAAAAAGGAAGACTGAACTTGCAATACAAAAAATAAAACCCATGAGTTTTAAAAATATCTGGAGGGAATTCCCTGGCAATCCAGTGGTTAGGACTCTGCATATCCACTGCAGGGGGATAGGGTTTGACCCCTGGTTGGGGAACTAAGATCCCATATGCATCACAGAGTAGACAAAACAAAAATATTTTGGGAGATGAACATATAGGCAATAATAACAAATTATTTTTTTTCTGAAACCTTAATAAAAATATCTCCAAAATTGCTAATCAACCAAAAATACATCCCAATTTTAAACCAATATGGTTTATGAAAATTTCCTGGGCTTTCTTAGAAGGCAGTTTTATAAAATTCTTGAATGAAAATCTGGACCCAGGCCTTGTTTCTCCAGCACTCCATGGGAGATGATGACTCAGTGGTAACATACTTGCTTACAGTTACTACAAATTCCCAGATGGCAAATCCATGGCTACAGTTGGAACAAGCAAAACTAAGAACTCTAGTCTCTATTTAGTCTTGACAAAGACTTCTTTCACCTTAGCATTTGAAACATTTTACATATATATATATATATATATATGTAAAATGTTTCGCTTGTAGATTCTCATAGTGCCTCTGAGGTTAAAAAGGCAACCTCTCTGTTTCAATACATCACGTGGTAGTACTTATCTCCATCCTTTTACAGAAGCTGAAATTCTTAATAATTATAATAGGAATAATGATAAGCCCTTATATCTGAAAACAGCTTTCACATAGGGATCTGTTTTCATCTTCACGGTGTCTCTCCCCACAGTGCTGGTATCCCCCAGGGTTCTGTCTACAGTTTTCTCTCTTTCACTCTTCACAGCCTCCCTAGGAAAACTTATCCACACCTGTGGTTTCAACCACCACCTATGTGGTAACGATGCACAAATTTCTATTTTCAGCTTAGTGCTCACAATGGAGGTGCAGATGGACACATGTACTAAACAAACCCCAGGCGCTATCTTCAGTAACTGGTACTCAACATATGTAAGCTGATGTTCTTTTCCAAGGCTCCTCTCTGTTCAAATTCTCGGCTGCTGCTAAGTTGCTTCAGTCGCGTCCAACTCTGTGCGACGCCATAGACGGCAGCCCACCAGCCTCCCCCGTCCCTGGGATTCTCCAGGAAAGAACACTGGAGTGGGTTGCCATTTCCTTCTCCAATGCATGAAAGGAAAAAGTGAAAGTGAAGCCGCTCAGTCATGTCCGACTCTTCGCAACCCCGTGGACTGCAGCCTACCAGGCCCCTCCGTCCATGGGATTTTCCAGGCAAGAGTACTGGACTGGGGTGTTTAGAACAACTAAAAATACCATAATCTATCAGTTATCCAAGCTGAAAATGCAAGTCTCAGCCTCTACCTTTTTTTCACATCTACATAGTAACTAAGTCTTGATGTCTCTTCAATAGGATTTCTCCTTTCTCATAGCAAGATATTTTTCACAGCATATGCCCTTACCTTTCTCTTTACTGGACAACTGAAAAAATCCCCTACATCTTTCAACCCCATTCATGACTAACTTCATGTCCAGACCACCTTCTAATTCTCCTGCCAGAATAATCCTCCTAACACAAATTCGGTCAGGACATTCCCCTGCTTTAAATCTTAAGAAAAAATTAAACATGTAATGGTATAAAGCATGGCAACAAGATAAAGTTCAAACTTCCTGATGGAGACTACAGGACCTTAACAATATCACCCCAATTATATTTTGCTAATCTCACTTTCTCCACACTCTTTACACAGAGATACATTTGCCAGTCCCCAAACAAGATCACTGAGTTTCACTACTTTCATGACATATTCCAATTAACAGAAATGCCCTACCTTCAACTCATCCTTTTAAGATCTACTTCAAGAGTGTCCCAGAGACTATTTCCCCTAGAAATAGTCACCCAAGGCGCTCTAGTCCCAGAGTTCCCTTATCTCATGCTAGTGGTGTATGTGCATATACACCAGCGAGCCCCGCTGCTACAGTCTGGGCTCCTCAGGGTAAGGACCTCTCACTCATCTTCACATCTCTAGTAGGCGGTGGTGCACATGAACTTGGTTAAATTAAGTAATGGATATGTCTGTGTAAGAGGGTTTCCCTGGTGTCTCAGATGGTAAAGAATCCTCCTACAGTGCGAGAGACCTGGGTTCAATCGGTGGGTTGGGAAGATCCCCTGGAGGAGGGCACGGCAACCCACTCCAGTATTCTTGCCTGGAGAATCCCATGGACAGAGGATCCTGGTGGGCTACGGTCCATGGAGTCAAAAAGAGTTGGACATGACTGAGTAACTATGCACATGTCTGTAAGATATATAGCAATATCTCCACTTTACAGAGGTTTGGGAAAGCCATATAATTACAACAAATCCAACTGGTTTAATTATTGAATTTAATCTCCTGCAGATAATTCTAGTGCTAATTAGATGTGGAGGGTGTTAAGAGTAAAATGGGTACTAATACATGTTCTATGTAAATGTACATAAAAATATTTAGTCAATAATGATTAAAGATGTTCAGTGACTAAGTTATGCCCAACTCTTTGCAATCCCATGGACTGCAGCATATCAGGCTTCCCTGTCCTTCACTGTCTCCCGGAGTTTGCTCAAATTCCTGTCCATTGAGCCAGTGATGCTACCTAACCATTTCATCCTCTGCCGCCCTCTTCTCCTTTGACATCTCCACAAAAAACTTTCAAAGTGTTAAAAAAAATAAGTTACACACCCCCTCAAACAAAACATTTGCAATAAGCAATAGGAAAAAAAATCATTAATATCCTTAGTATGTGGAAAGGTTTTACAGGTAAATTAAAGTTCCTGCTTTTTTCAATGACATGAAAGGAAATCACAAATGAGAAACATAAATGACTGTAAGTCTATGAAACGTTCAATACCATTGGTAAACATAAGCAATGAACCAACAATGGAATAAAAATTTTAACCAAATTAACAAATATTAAAATGTTACACCACTTCATCTTACACATAATGGTGCAAAAAATATCCATACTGTGTAAAGAAGTACTTCTTTGTCTTTAAGTTCACCTTTTGCTGAGCTTCACTTTAGGTATAATTATATGCCTTTGTTTATCTAATTATGTTTTCAGATGTGCCATGAACAAAGCAATATTCCAAACAGGTATGTGTGCATGGCTGCTGCCCGGTCACTTCAGTTGTGTCTGACTCTGCAACCCTCTAGACTGCAGCCCGCCAAGCTCCTTTGTCCATGGGATTTTCCAGGCAGAATACTAGAGTGGGTTGCCATGTTTTCCTCCAGGGATCTTCCCGACCCCGCAATCGAACCCACATCTCCTGCACTGTAGGTGTATTCTTTACCACTGAGCCACCTGGAAAGCTCTGTATGCACGGGCCCACCTCTTACTCCAGGTGGCCTCCACAGCTACCTGTGTGACTGCTGATCGATGTTCCAACAGCAGCTAAGACGGCTGACTACAATTCAGGTTTCACTTACATTACATAGATATTGGACGTTTTCTAGGCAAATAGGGAGTCCTTTAAAAAATAAATGAATAAACTAAGAGTTTGAATTATTGCACAAATAACATATTATTTTTCTACTCAAAAACCATCATAACCTTCCTTACTTTACAAGGTTAAGTGATAACTTCTCACCTGGATATTCATAACATGGCTCCAATGTATTTTTTATTATCTCATTCTCTAACAGATTAGACAACATATGCATGTACACTAAGTCACTTCAGTCATGTCCAACTCTGCCACCCTGTGGGCTGAAGTCTGCCAGGGTCCTCTGTTTATAGGACTCTCCAGGCAAGAATACTGGACTAGGTTGCCATGCCCTCCTCCAGGGGATCTTCCCGACCTAGGGATCGAGCTTGAGTCTCTTATGTCTCCTGCATTGGCAGACTGCAATGCTGTTTACCAAATGCTCCTTAAGCTTTCTTGCTGTCACATATTGCTACACACTATTTCTTTTGCTGGGAATGTCTTTTTAGCTGCTCATAAATGAGAAAGTTCAAGTCCTATTTATGCTTTAAATCCAACTACCCAAACTATCTCTTTCACTTAGTTTTCCCACATTTATAAAATAAGCATAATAAACCAAACTCATAGAAAAAGGGATCAGATTTGTGGTTACCAGAGTTGGGGGTAGGAAAAGGCGGGGGTGGATAAAGTGGTCAAAATATACAAACTTGTAGTTAGAAGACAAGTACTCGGGATGTATGTGTATGTGTGCTCAGTCATGTCTGACTCTTTACAACCCCATGGCCTGTAGCCCATCAGACTCCTCTGTCCATGCGATTCCCCAGGCAAGAATACTAGAGTGGGTTGCCATTCCCTTCTCCAGAGGATCTTCCCAATCCAGGGGTCAAGCCCATATCTCCTGTATCAGCAGGTGAATTCTTTTTACACTGAGCCACCTGGAAAGCCCACAGGGATGTAATGTACAACATGATTAATATAACTAACACTTAGTATCTGTTGTATATGCAAGTTGTTAAGAGAGTAAATCCTAAGATTTCTCATCACTAGAGACTGTTTCCTATTTCCTTAATTTTGTATGTATATGAGATTACAGATGATCACCAAAATTACTGTATTTATCATTCATGATATATGTATATCCAATCATTTTGCTATATACCTTAAACTTCTACCACATTGTATGTCAATTATACCTCAATAAAACTTGAAAGAAGAAAGAAAACAGAATAGGAGAGGAGAGGAGAAGGGACGGGAAGGGAAGGGAGGAGGAGGAAAGGGAAAGAGAATAAAAAGAAAAAATGTGTAACTTTTTCTAACAGCTCCATGTATTTGTGTACACGATCCTCTTTTCCCCTACTGCTGTCTCTCCTTCAATGGTAAACATCTGCTCTAAAGTGAAAGAACTGTCCACGGGGTCACAGAGCCAAACATGACTGAGCCACTAACACGCACACACATCGTCCAGATTGAGTGTTCAGTGCTTCCTCTCCATGATGCTGAAAGGTGCTAGCAGAAGCTATCTCCTAACACAATATCCGCTGTGATCTTTTCATTTCAAACACAAAACTACTGGTAATAAAGCTGATAGTTTTTCCTGTGTTTTAAAGCATTTCTTTATTGTAAAATAAAGCAGAGATCCATAAAACCACAGAAAATGTAGAATGGGATGAATTATAGAAGGCAAAACCCCTGTAACCTCCTCTCAGGTCAAGAAATAGAACTTTGCCAGTCACCACAGAAGTCTCCAGATGGTAAGACCTGCTGTACCTCAGGTCAATTAAAAGCCCCCCTTTCCCTTGAATGCAATCATACCCTGACTCTTTTAAGTTCTTTCCTATTTCTTTATATTCTATCCAAGTATGCATTCCTTGACATATAGCTTAGTTTTGTGTCTCACATCAAATTAGTTTCTTAGACCTTTAAAGTTTCCCACAGCGTGGACTTTACACACAGTGAAGTCTTAAATGTCCCTACAGTTGATTTTTAATACAATGTCAACAACCAATGATTCTCTGAATTATAAGTAAATTAAACCAAATGACGGGAGAAAAAAAAAAACCAACTAACTTCTCCAAAGGATAAAAATGGCTTGCTTAAATCTCATTTGGAATTTAAGGCCTAGTCCAGGGTAAGACCCCTAATTTTACAAATTAAGCACTAATAAATGGGCTAATGGAGTCAGACAGGATATCCAAATATTTCACTAGTCAAATATCATTTAAAATAATAGCCTCAGGGATATATTTTGTGAGCTTTATTTTCTTTAATATTAGAGTCATTTTCCACATTTATGGAGAATTAACACTAAAATATATTTTTTGCATACCTAAAAAAAATAATATCTACCAAAATAAGGGCTTCCCATGTGGTTCAAGTAGTAAAGAATCCACCTGCCACTGCAGGAGACATATGTTCAATCCCTGGGTCAGGAAAACCCCCTGGTGAAGGAAAGGGCTATATACTCCAGTATTCTTGCCTGGAAGATCCCATGGATAGAGGAGCCCGGAGGGCTACAGTTCATGTGGCCATCGAGAATCTGATGTGAGTTTCACACATGCATACCAAATGGAGCGGGCTGGGAGTGAGGATGCACGCTTGCGACAGGATGAAACACCTGGTGATCTGATGTATTTTTTGCCCGTTATACACAACAAGGGAAACACAAGCACAGAGCCAAGGGGTAGCAATTATTAGTGTGCTCCAGGTCAGAGAAGGGCAGATGATGGATATATTATCAAAGGAAAGTATATTATCTGGGACAGGAGACATGATAATTTAAAGAAAATAAGCTGACAGCTTGTAAAAAATATTTGCCTCCTTCTGCCATTTATCATACCCATAACTCCTTACAACTGAGACATGAAACATTAAACAGAGAATATTGATGTTAGGTCTTATGTACTCTTCATATCAAATTATCACACGCAATTCTTAAAACATCTCTATGATACCAAATAAACTATCACTGTCTCCATTTTACAGAGTAGAAAATAAAGGATTGAGAAGTTAAGTAGCTTGACTAAGAAATTCTTGGAGGTACAGAGAACCACAGTATTGATGCAGAGTACGGCAAGGGCTTTCCAGCTGGCGTTAGTAGTAAAGAACCCAACTGTCAATACAGGAGACTTAAGAGATGTGGGTTCGATCTCTGGGTTGGGAAGATCCCCTGGAGGGGGGCATGGCAACTTACTGTAGTATCCTTGCCTGAAGAATCCCATGGACAGAAGAACCTTGTGGGCTATGGTTCACAGGGTCACAAAAAGTCAAACACTACTGAAGCAACTTAGCATTCCATGATGTGGAATGGTCAACAGACCAGAAACAGCAGCGGCACCTTGCCAGTTACTCCCCAAGCCTAGAGAATCACAATCCATGGAAGTAGAACTCAGGAATCTGTACTGCAACAAGCTATCCGGATGATTCTTAATCATAGTAAAGTTTGAGGCACACTGATGTAAAGGGAAGATCAAGAGTTTTAAAGCCAACAAAACTGAGCTTAAATTAGAACTTTTAGAATTATGAAGATGAAGAAATCATCATGTAAGTAAAACATTTAAGATAGCATTCAGCAGAAAACAGTCATGCCTTACACAATGATCATCCCTTTGAACTGTGGGTGGATCTACTTACAGGAAGACTTCTGGACTCCTGGGGGAGCAATCAGGTCCCTCCCCTACTCACCAGGACTGAGACCCATAAAGTGTGGAACGAGTAAGGCCAGTCCTGGAAGGACATGTTATCAGTGCACTTTATCCACTTTAGGGACTGCACAGAAGTCATTTAATCATTCACTTTTATAACATATACTTCTATAGGGCTGTATTTTGTGTGCTGTGTTTAAGGCTGATGCTATAATATAAACACAACTGGCAAGGTTTCTACCATGAAAGAATTGGAAGGCTGGTTAGGAAATAGATGGTCATCAAATAATCCAAGATAGAATGGGAAAGACTAGACGTCTCTTCAAGAAAATTAGAGATACCAAGGGAACATTTCATGCAAAGATGGGCTCAGTAAAGGACAGAAATGGTATGGACCTAACAGAAGCAGAAGATATTAAGAAGAGGTGACAAGAATACACAGAGGAACTGTACAAAAAAGATCTTCACCACCCAGATAATCATGATGATGTGATCACAAATCTAGAGCCAGATATCTTGGAAAGTGAAGTAAAGTGGGCCTTAGAAAGCATCACTATGAACAAAGCTAGTGGAGGTGATGGAATTCCAGTTCAGCTGTTTCAAATCCTGAAAGATGATGCTGTGAAAGTGCTGTACTCAATATGCCAGCAAATGTGGAAAACTCACCAGTGGCCACAGGACTGGAAAAGGTCAGTTTTCATTCCAATCCCAAAGAAAGGCAATGCCAAAGAATGCTCAAACTACTACACAATTGTACTCATCTCACATGCTAGTAAAGTAATGCTCAAAATTCTCCAAGCCAGGCTTCAGCAATACATGAACCGTGAACTCCCTGATGTTCAAGCTGGTTTAGAAAAGGCAGAGGAACCAGAGATCAAATTGCCAACATCCACTGGATCATTGAAAAAGCAAGAAAGTTCCAGAAAAACATATATTTCTGCTTTATTGACTATGCCAAAGCCTTTGACTGTATGGATCACAATAAACTGTGGAAAATTCTTCAAGAGATGGGAATACCAGACCACCTGACCTGCCTCTTGAGAAACCTGTATGCAGGTCAGGAAGCAACAGTTAGAACTGGACATGGAACAACAGACTGGTTCCAGATAGGAAAAGGAGTATGTCAAGGCTATATATTGTCACCCTGCTTATTTAACTTCTATGCAGAGTACATCATGAGAAATGCTGGACTGGAAGAAACACAAGCTGGAATCAAGATTGCCAGGAGTAATATCAATAACCTCAGATATGCAGATGACACCACCCTTATGGCAGAAAGTGAAGATGAACAAAAAAGCCTCCTGATGAAAGTGAAAGAGGAGAGTGAAAAAGTTGGCTTAAAGCTCAACATTCAGAAAACGAAGATCATGGCATCCAGTCCTATCATTTCATGGGAAATAGATGGGGAAACAGTGTCAGACTTTATTTTTGGGGGCTCCAAAATCACTGCAGATGGTGACTGCATCCATGAAATTAAAAGACACATACTCCTTGGAAGAAAAGTTATGACCAACCTAGAGAGCATATTCAAAAGCAGAGACATTACTTTGCCGACTAAGGTCAGTCTAGTCAAGGCTATGGTTTTTCCAGTGGTCACGTATGGATGTGAGAGTTGGACTGTGAAGAAGGCTGAGTGCCAAGGAATTGATGCTTTTGAAGTGTGGTGTTGGAGAAGACTCTTGAGAGTCCCCTGGACTGCAAAGAGATCCAACCAGTCCATTCTGAAGGAGATTAACCCTGGGATTTCTTTGGAAGGAATGATGCTAAAGCCGAAACTCCAGTACTTTGGCCACCTCATGAGAAGAGTTGACTCATTGGAAAAGACCCTGATGCTGGGAAGGATTGGGGGCAGGAGGAGAAGGGGACGACTGAGGATGAGATGGCTGGATGGCATCACAGACTCGAAGGACGTGAGTCTGAGTGAACTCCGGGAGATGGTGATGAACAGGGAGGCCTGGCGTGCTGTGATTCATGGGGTCACCAATAGTTGGACACGACTGAGCGACTGAACTGAACTGAACTGATACATAGACTTTAGCAGAGTTTGATAAGTACTCTAAAGAATGGGTCCAGATTAATGAAAATTTATAGATGGAGCCAGATCTAGAACTGATGCTTTTGAATTGTGGTGTTGGAGAAGACTGTTGAGAGTCCCTTGAACAAGATCAAACTAGTCAATCCTAAAGGAAATCAACCCTGAATATTCATTGGAAGGACTGATGCTGAAGCTGAAACTCGATACTTTGGGCACCTGATGCAAGGAGCTGACTCATTGGAAAAGACTGATGCTGGGAAAGATGGAAGGCTAAAGGAGAAGGGGGAAGCAAAGGATGAGATGGTTGGATGGCATCACCGACTCAATGGACACAACTTAGAACAAACTCCAGGAGATAGTGAAGGACAAGGAAGACTGGTGTGCTGCAGTCCATGGGGTCACAAAGATTCAGACATGACTGAGCGACTCACAACAATGAGATCTAGAATATGGGGGTAAGGATGACCTTTAGGAAGTATGAAGATTTGAGATGAGACCTGAAGGATGAGTAGGACTTAACCAGATGAAGGGCTGGTAGGGGTCACTGTAGAGAAAAGACTATCTTGAAAATAAATCGGATGTTTTGAGGCCACGAGGAGGGTGTAGCTCATATAGGGAAAATTCAGAGTGCACAGCGGACAGTGACACTAGAGGGGCAGGCTGCAGTCAGATTACACACAAACAGGTGAAACATATTGGAGCAAAGGGGATTGTTTTAAGCATTTAAGCAGATACATGACATTATTGCCAGCTTCCCTAGTGGCTCAGGGGTAAAGAATCCCCCTGTCAATGGAGAAGACGTGGGTTTGATCCCTGGGTCAGAAAGATCCCCTGGAGGAGGAAATGGAAACCCACGCCAGTATTTCTGCCTGGGAAATACCATGGACAGAGAAACCTGGCAGGGTACAGTCCATGGGGTTGAAAAAGGGTTGGACACAATTTAGCGACTAAACAACAGCAGCAACATGACATCAAAATCACATTTGAAAAATCTATTTCTGGTGGCATTATAGGAAATAGGAGTAGGTCAAGAATAGATGGGGGAAGCCTCCTTTAGGAATATACTACAGTAGGCCCAGCAAGAAAGAAAAGGCATCTTGTGTTAGAGCAGCAGTAGAAGAGGTCGAAGAAAAATCAAGATTTGCAAAAGGGTTACAGACTGCAGATTATAGTGCAAAACAATGTCACAGAAGAGTAAGACTCGTTTTGGAACCTCCAAAATTATACACATGGACAGATCAAGCCCCTGAAGCTAGGCTTTCCACCTAGACCTATAGAGTTATGAACCTTGATAAAAAGCAGAGAGAGAAATGGTACTTTTCAGGTGAGGATGAAATAGAGGTTTGTGCAGATGACAGACAGATACCAGAGAAGCCTTATCTAGCAAGAGTGCCTAAGAATGCGAGGTAGTGGGGTCAAAATTTTAGTTCATCATTACATACAGAAAGAGCCACACGTCATTTTTCATACACCTCTTATACACTGAGGCTCCAACTACAACATTAACAAGAGAAACCAACATTAACAGTTTCTATTTGGGAATAGATAGCTACTTAGGGTGATTGGGGAGAAATTCCAGGGGGTAAAAAGGCATAATAGAAAGAGGTTGGATTTAGGCAGAGTTCTGCTTCAAAATCTGTTCTAGCACTTACCAACTATAATACCTTGGAAAAGCACCTGTACATTTGAAATTTTCAGTTTTCTCATCTGTTAAAAAGGGTAATTCCAGCTCCCTCTTATTTCTTGTGAAAAGCAGAATTAACATAATTAAAATACCTAGTATAGTAGCTAACTCACAGTGCTAAAAATTATTAATAATTATTATAAGGATGTATAGATGATGATAATACCAAATATTTACTGGGATCTTACTAAATACCATGTTGTCTGCTAAAATCATAACAGAGATTAATTTATATAATCTTTAATATGATCCCATAAAGTGAGTAACATAATTACAGATAAGGAAGGTAGAAGTTCAGTAACATGCCCAATATCAGAAAACTATTAAGTTGTAGAATCTAGATTCAAGTCCAGGTAGTTTGATTCCAGATTCCTCCCATTTTTAACCACTGTGAGCCATCGTCTCTTTTATACTCTAGAGAAGTAAGGTGTTACAGAAAGAAGTTTTTTTTGTTTTTTAAGGAAAAAAAAAAAAAACATTCAAGAGACCAGTGTTAAGCGCTTGATGTACTATTTACCAGCAATGACTCTGGAGAGAGGTCACTTAGTCTCTTTTACTTTTAGTTATCTTGGCTCTGAAACTGGGATTTACACAAACATTGTGTCTGTAGTTGCCCGCCTCTGCGGCTAAAACACACTTGATGTCTAATAAATAAAAGTTAAGTAAGTGTATGAATGAGTCTCCATGATATGAGTTTAAAGATCTTCTCTCATCAGTGTGCGTCAGTATGATGGACTAGATCAAGTACAGCTTTCTGCAGCCTGGAAAGTAAGTCAGCAGTGAGAACTCTGAAGAGTCGGGGCAAGGGCTCCAGCCTGACTTCTGTGTGTTTGGATGGTCTCCCATCCTGACATACCTGCACAAGAAGAGAGCAAGGAACTGAGCCCGAAAAACAGCAAGCTAAAGACCTCACTCCCTCTCTCTCTGAGCTAGTATAGAGTTTTAATGCTAAAATGAAGGCATTGATAGACAAGATTTATGGAAAATTATAATCAATTTTCTGAGGAAATGGAGTCATTTCGAAATCTTACCTCAAGAAAGCCAAAAGACCAAAAGAAATGTATCACTAGCAGGGCTACCCATTTGCACTTCCAAGCACAAGCTTCGATATGAATTTTTTAAACCTAAAGGGAATGCAAAGCTCAGATTTGTTTTCACAGGAGGCTAACTGCTGACTGAAGATGTGGCATTTAAAGCACACACCATGGAAATGAGATTGTCTGAATCACAGCTTCTTCAGGCCTACTCAATCCACCCTGATTGACAGGTCCAACTTCATTTATACAGAGAAGATTCCTTTCATGAGAAAATTCAACATATGACTAACTGGGAGATGGAGATTAAGTGTTAAGGAATGACATTTCCAACACATGATAGCATTTGGAAAGTACAGATGATTCAAAAATACACACACACACACACACACAGAGTTGGTTGTAGGTTTTTTCCCCCAGTTTCCATAGACTGGTCTACAGAATAACACAAATAAGAATGTAAAGGAGAATCTGTGCTGATGTTCAAAAAACAGTTCAACTCAATATATGTTTACTGCAGGCTTACCATGCACCAAACACTGGTCTCACAAAACAAGCACTTTGCCTTAAGGGGTTTACATGAAAGTAAGTCAATATCACAGAGTAAGTTTGGAGGTAAAATTGAGCAGTGTAGACAAGAAAGAGTGGAAGGTGACTAATTTTGCCTGGGGCAAAGAAGAATTCACTTAGGAACTTAAACTAGTATATGATTTTGAAGGTCAAATAAGAATTCTCAACAGGGACCACATCGGAATAGAGCAGAAAAGGCGGCTTTCCATTCCAGTGAGACAGGCTTGCACCCACACGGCAGGTGTGTATTCTTCCAAGATGGTATAAATATTTAGGTTCACTGGGGAAAGTGGTCATCGTTTGAGAGGCAGTGAATTTCAATGCGGAAATTACTGGACAGTAGTAGTATGTGTGTACAAGTCACTTAACCTCCTTGGACCTCAGCTGAGAGTTGAAACTTGGAATCTCCAAGTTCCTTTTTAAGTCTAATGTTCAATGATTGTGTTAAGATCCTAGAAATACAGGTCTAGAAAGTGCCCTATCCATTCATCTCAAAGCCTAGATAGGGAGAGAGACTGCTAACCACACTGGTGGTAAAAGCCCCACAGCACACCTTGATCAACGATCTGATTAACCCTGGAAAGAAAGGATTACACCCTAGCCTCTGGGTCAGCACTACCCAAGAGAAATACAATGAGGCCCAAAATGTGAGCCACATATGTAGTTTTAAAATTCCTAGTAATCTGAGCAGAGCAAAAATAAATAAATAATTTTAATACTATATTATATTTAAACCTACATATTCAAAATATTATAATTTCAAAATACAGTCAAGAAAAAGTTTGAAATAGTTTACTTTTTTTTTTTCCCCTTGGAAAGTCTTTAAAAGCTAATATATATTTGACACTTATTAATAATGCATCTCAATTCAAACTAGTCACACTCCAAGGACTCAGCAGCCAATATGACTGACTGGTAGACACTTTCCTGGATAGCACAGCTGTAGGGTGTATCTTCAGAAACCACTAGACAGCTCCAGGGACACCCACATTCCTCTACCACATGAAATTAGGTTTGAAATTATTGTTGAATTTTATGTCAACTCTCAGGGCTTTGTTTCCTAAGGAGTGTCCCCTGAGAGCAGTAGCATTTTCCTCTACTTCAGTTCAGTTTAGTTCAGTCGCTCAGTTGTGTCCAACTCTTGCGACTCCATGAATTGCGGCATGTCAGGCCTCCCTGTCCATCACCAACTCCCGGAGTTCACTCAAACTCATGTCCATCGAGTCAGTGATACCATCCAGCCATCTCATCCTCTGTCGTCCCCTTCTCCTCCTGCCCTCAATCCCTCCCAGCATCAGGGTCTTTTCCAATGAGTCGACCCTTCCCATGAGGTGGCCAAAGTATTGGAGTTTCAGCTTTAGCATCAGTCCTCCCAATACATCTCAGCAAAAGGAAGACTTGAAATTTGCTTTCACATGACACTGGAGGTTGGGGGTGGACATCACTGGAGAAGGAAGGAATTTACCACTGCCTCAATTTCCCTTACGTATAAGACACTTTGAAGGGCTTGTAACTATTAGCATATGTTAAGTTGTACAATGGAATCTATGTCTACAAGATAGACATTAGCATCTCATTTCATGGATGAGAAAACTAAGGCTTAGACCAAGGCTAAACAACTAGCTCAGACTCACACAGTTAGAAAGAGGTAGAGAAAGAATTCAGAATAAGGGTTATGATACTTAAAAGACTCACAGATTGACAAAGTTGGAAAGAGGTGGAGAAGGAATTCAACCTTCTCATATTTAAGAGACAGGGTTACTAGAGCTAACCCTGCTTGGTCACATAAAATTTCAGAGCATTATAGTCTGAATAGTCCAGCATCCTGAAATTCCTCTTCCGACCATCTAGGCACCTCTTCACAAGCCTGGGCTAATTCTTTCCTAAATAGTACTTGACATGTATGTCTCTCAGTTGCTTTACCTCTAGAAAAGCTAAACAACAAAACCCTCTCTCTCATTTCTTCCTAAGACTACTAAATCAAAACCAATCCCAACACTTTTGCCCTTAAACCAAGCAGCTACCTTTTCATTCTTTCTGATTATCAAAGCTTTTGTATGAACACTCAAGAGGAAAAGTCTGGGGCTCCGCAAAGCAGTATGGTATAGATGGGAAAGACTGGCTCTGTCAACTTCTTGTGTGTGAATTGCACACATTAATGTGCCTCTCTAAGTCTCAGTTTTACAGTCTGTTAAATAAGGGCAGTTGCAATGCCCGACAGGGTTGTTATAAGGGTTAAGGTAAAAGACAATGACATTCCTAGCACGCAGGAAGCACTCCTTGAGTCAAGGCCTTCTTTTCTCCCGCAACACACTGACCATCAATGACCCTGTTATGTTCTGCTCCTCTTTCAACTCATTCCCAATCGTTGGCCTCTTCCCCAGGATTATTATCCGTCTATGTGCATAAGCTCAATAAGAAATATACATGGAAATAGGACCTCGGGCCTCCCCTCCACCCCAGCCTACTCAGCGGAACTGAAGCGAAGAGGATAGACATTCATGTGTTCTTTTTCTCTGGGGGATATACTATCCCTTACTTAAAATTGTGTCAAAAATACTCTGCCCAGAATGTTCCTGAGGGATTTTACGGCACTGACCGACCCGCTCGCCCAGCCAAAGCTTTACACCCTGCCTCTAGCCATTTTTGTCTTACAGGCTCTGCAGACTGTGGTGCACACCAGGGAACGTGGCTTTGTTTAGCCCTGAAGGAGGGGATAATGAGAGAAGAGGTGAGAATCACCCAGTGCTACAAAAATTGACGTTATTGACTATTGGACTCAAGGAAAGAGAAAACAGCCTTGCTGAGGCTGGTGGACTGGAAGGAGGAAAGGAACCAGAGTGGCAGCAGAGTCTACTTAATGGGAATGGGCAGACAGCACTGAGTGAGTCTCATTACTGAGCAAGTTTGGTCTCAGCAATCTCCACCCACCCCCAGTCTGCTTCAGCCATTTTGTAAAACTTTCTTCTAACCTATTTACCTGCACTTTAAAACAATGTTTTAGATCTGATGGAAAATGTGAGTGCATTTCATGGTACTGGTGAAGTTTCCATTTTTATTTATTTTTTTCTTATCTGCTATTTGCAATAACTGAACTTTTAGAACTAATCAAATGCTACTCTAAAAGCTTTATTAGAGAATCTTCTTCAGATAAAATGATTTTATGTCAAATTAAATTAAATTCAATAATCCATTACCTAAAACACACAGACATAGATACCATTTCTTAATAATGCCTCTGTTCCTTGAATAGAATACAGTGTTTAGCACAAAAGGGAGACTCAGTTAATATTTGCTTTAAAAATGAGCTGAAGAAGGTCTGAAATTCACATTTTAGTAAAGAAAACAAATAAGAATAAACACCTCCAATATAAGGGATACACATTACACTATTTAATACAAGGTGCTACGTTATACAAAGTATAGCAAGTGTTTCACTAATAGTAGAAAATAATATAAAATAATAAACAAAAAAAAAGGCAACAGAGAAGTTGCAGGTGGGAGAAGCTAAGAACTGGCAGGGTCCAGATGTAGGGAGAGAAAAGGCAAATGTCTTTCTAAACAATTAGAAGGGAAAAACAATAACAAGTATTTTATAGTGTTCTAGAATTTACAAAGTGTTTTTACTTTCTGTTCAGGCTTCCCTGGTAGCTCAGCTGGTAAAGAATTCGCGTGCAATACAGCAGACCCCAGTTCGATTTCTGGGTCAGGAAGATCCACTGGAGAAAGGATAAACTACCCACTCCGGTATTCTTGGGCTTCCCTGGTGGCTCAGCTGGTAAAGAATCCACCAGCAATGCGGGAGACCAGGGTATGATCCCTGGGTTGGGAAGATCCCCTGGAGAAGGGAAAGGTTGCCCACTCCTGTATTCTGGCCTGCAGAATTCCATGGACTGTATGCTTTGTAAGAACCATACAAGGCACAATGGGTGTGGTTCAGTGATGTTTAAAGGCACCTTGTGTGCAGAGAAAAGATTATTTGGAGCTCTCTTGGTTTACAAAATTAATGTTTATTTTTTCAAGTTATAAACTCAAAAGCCAACTGCTAGTTAACTTTTTAAGTTCAGTTTATAAGTGTGCTATTCTAATCAAGTGAGATTTTTACAATCACCATTTTAAAAGCTTTAAGGACTTCATTAAATTCCCCTTGAACAATTTAACCTGCATTTATAAATTTAATATATTAAATTTACTTTAAAGTACTTTGTCCGATAAACAAACTTTCCCAAGTATTTAAATAATTCCTTTATATCTAGTAAGTGCAACATAAAATATGGGAAGTTTTAAGCTTTATATGTTTCAATGCAAATAAGAAATGGTAAGAGACTCTATATCCTTCATCTTACAATCTCAAGTCAAAATCAGTTCCTTGACATTCTAAAAGTGATGTGTAAAATACTCCAATTTAGCAAATTCTCTTTAAAAAGACAAGTACATACGCTACTAAATATATGTAATTATTATATAGCAAAACATTCATAAAAGGTTTAATTTCCTTCATTATTCTATGGAAGTCCCTCAGTCGTGTCCAGTTCTTTGCAACTCCATGGACTGCAGCCCACCTTACTTGTCTGCCCATGGGTATTCCCCAGGCAAGAAGACTGGAGTGGGCTACCATTCCCTTCTCCAGGGGATCTTCCTGACCCAGCGATCCAACCCGGGTCTCTTGCATGGCAGGTAGATTCTTTACTGTCTGAGTCACCTGGATGAGCTCATTAATCTATAATTAATCAAAATATTTTTACAGATTAAAGACCACTGCCCACTAAGGAAGCAATTATGCAAATTCTCTGGTTGATTTCCCAAGAAATTTCAACGGTTTCATGTTTCGTTGACTGAGGTTGTAAATATATAGAGATCTTGGCTAGGCAATGTATAACTACAGTTATTGAGGATGACTTTTCTCATCTCCTCAATGATAAGACTAACTATTTTTTTATAATCACTATCTTATGAACTCCAAAATTTGAGAAAGGAATTTGGTCCAACCTTTTGTCCCCTGGATTCAAAATATATCATAAAGGAATCATCAGCTACACAAATTCACAAGTACCAAGTTTAAAGCAAACTTTCATCACTGCTTAAGCTGGAGTTTCACTGACTTTCTTAAAATATTTCAACATCTTTTGAATAGATTCAGAGTATCTGTGAGGCTTTGTCTGTTTAAATTCTTGTTCATGATATTAGATGGATGTTATGATTATCATATCAACTAAGACATTAGAAATTAGACATCAGAAAAACTGATCATTCACCTAGAAGTGTAGCAGACTATTTTTCTAAGTGGATATGGATTTCAAACCTAGGTTTTCCACCAAACATCCAGTTTCCACTTCTCTATGTCATGAGGAATGAAGAGGTAAAAGGACACAAGAAGTGGAAGAAATCATTCAAAGGTAGACTCTTTAGGATTTGTGAGCTGATTAGATATCCACTGGGGCTGGAGAGTTAAAAATAATTTCAATGTTTCTACTCTAAATGCCTAGGAGATCTGGTTGACTTCTTTCTAAAATACACACACACACACACACACACACACACATGGACACACACACACACACACACACCAACAGCTCAGAGTGCATTATTTGGGGGTGTAGGTGTAGAGACAGTGTTAGGGGACTAGCTGGAGAAACATATTTGCATTTACTATACTTATTTTCCCCATTTGAAGTTCAATGCAATGATCCTTTTGAAACTCAGACTCACCGTATATTTTTTTCCAAACTGTATCTCATTTCAAAGCTATTCCAAGGTTGCACTTGAAAGCTTTCTATCCTCTGCTGAATAGTAATGGTCTGAGAATAACAATGGTTTGAGTCCCTACCTATCTTTATTTATTTACTTTAAAAAAAAAAAGTTTCCCTCTTATGCAGCCATTTAAAAAGATGCTTATGAAAAAAAAATAAAAAAAATAAATAAAAAGATGCTTATGGAGAATTATTAACGACATGAGGATGTCTTTATGATACTGGTATTGAGTGAAAACACAGGATACAAATAATATACCTTAATCCTAGATATGTTCCACACATAAGACATCACATTCATAAACATACACTTATACACGTGCATGAAGAAAAAGTGAGAAGAATATAGAACTTTTATAGATGAGTTCTGTGGTTATGAGCAAGTATACATTTTTGTCCTTCTTGGTATTTACATAATTTCTATAATGAATATATATTACTTTTATAATCTTAAAAGCAGTTGAGGACTTCCCTGGTGGTCCAGTGGTTAAGAATCTATCTGCTAATTCAGGGGACAAGGGTTTGATCCCCAGTCCAGGAAGATTCCACATGCCTCAGGGAAGCTAAGCTGGTATGCCACAACTACTGAAGCCGTATATTTTTTTCCAAACTGTGAGCCCTAGAGCTTGTGCTCCTCATCAAGAGAAGCCGCTGCAATAAGAAACCCACACACACAGCTGGAGTGCCCGTATTCACCGCAACTAAAGCAAGCCCTTGTGCAGCAAGGCAGATCCAGTTCCAACAGTAAAGAAATAAATACATACTGTTGTTAAGTTCAGATACAATGCATACTAATTATAACTGATTCCTAAGTTCACTTTTCCTAAAAAGTCTGAAAGACTGCAGATTATAAATCAATTGACTAAACATGCAACCCACATGCACAGGACTCTAGAAAGATTCCAGAATCTACGTCAGGAATCCACCTCATTTCCCTCTTTCCAGGCTCACAGCATACTACTTGACCTCATTTTCCTCTTTGAATCCAGGTACAACCTTAAGAAAATAAACATATCCAGGTAGATCTTAATGAACAGATTAAGTCCATGTATACTTCTGAAAAGAATATGCAAGTCTAAGTACACCCATTAGAAATTAAATTATAAATAAAATAAGACTCAATATTTGTCTCCTGCTATTCACCTCACTTTCATTTTTAAAAGTGTATTTCCTCAGTGTCTTCCAGTTAAATTCTGCCTATTTAGAAAGTCCCAAAGCCTTTTATGATTCTAAAAAAAAGATCTAGTTTACCTCTGAGAAATATTTAGGATCAGACCTTCTCAGGGTCAAATGTCTCCTTGTTTTATTGCTCATCTTTCCCTTCTCAATTCTTGGGAGCTAGGTTCTCCAAACAACAATTTATCCTGGGGAGTTTTATTATCTTATTTACTGAACTAATAACAGGTGCAGAGTTGAGCAAACAGGCCTCTTTCAAAGGGCACCTATACTTCAGTTTGTTATTAATGTCTCTTCAGTATGAGCACCCCTAAATTCATGGGAGAGTACAGGCTACCAGGACCATGAGAATTCTTCTGGCTAATAGAAAAAAACTATGATACAACCAAATCAGCGGACACTGGGCTCTGTATCAGATGCTAAATCTAACAAGCCAGAGGATAGCTCAACAGAATTACTGAAAATAAGGAGATGCAAGAGGGAATCAAAAGCCAGAGTACCAAGTATCAGAGCAAGGGTCAAGAGTAAGACAGGTGTCCTTCCAGGTACTGCCTGTCCCAAGCACTGGGTCCCGCGTCTGGCATCTGTTCTGCTGCTACAAGTTGCTGCCTGCGTGGCCCAGGATAACTATACCTCTGGGACTGGGTCCCTTTACCTGTAAAATGGGTTTAATAACCAAACTTCTCTTAGGGTCACAGGGAAGATTAGATGATTCGAAGTATTTTGAACAGTGCCTGACTCATCATAAGCACTCTGTGAATACTAGCTACTGCATGCTAAGCTATGCAGATGGATAGGCAAAATCTCAAGGGCTAAGTAAGTGAAGTCGCTCAGTCGTGTACGACTCTTTGCAACCCCATGGACTGTATCCTAACAGGCTCTTCTGTCCATGGGATTTTCCAGGCGATAGTACTAGAGTGGATTGCCATTTCCTTCTCCAGCAGATCTTCCCGACCCAGGAATCAAACCTGGGTCTCCCACATTGTAGACAGACGTTTTACCATCTGAGCCACCAGGGAGGGAAATAAGTACTGAACCATGAATTCCCAAATGAGGACACTAATCGGTAAGTGAACCAAGTTATAGGGACAGTTTCCCTGTGTTTAGTGCGAGATTTCCACACGTTTTCTACTTACGGTTGACTGGCTATTGTAATCTGTCACCTTTTACTTACATATTCCTAACGGAGGCTCTGTGTTCCTCAAAGAGGAACACATTATAGTGTTTTTCAAATTGCGACTTATGAGCTACTCTGCACTCTTTCATGTTCAATAATAAAGGTAAATGAAAACAGTTCTAAAGTAGTCAGTAAAAATTACATTTCAACTATTTTTATCATTATAATACATTTAGTAAAAATGTTGATCAAAATTATAGGAAAGAAACAAATCTTTAAAATGTAAAAATAGAATAGAAAATACCAAAATGCATAGCTTTTGATAAAGTTAAGTAGTGCTTTGTGAACCTTGTACAGAGTTGCAATCTTGTAACTGTGTTATTTTATTTTTAAATTTATTTTTCATTGATGGATAATTGCTTTACAATTTTATGTTGATTTCTGCCGTACAACAGGAGTCAGGAAATCAGTCATAATTTCATATATATATATATGTGTATATATATATATATATACACACACACACACACCTTCTCTCCTGAGCCTCCATCCCACCGCTATACAGAGATGAAATTTTTGATTTATATTCTTTGTGGACTACAGACCAGAAAGTTTTAAATATTGACTACTTTGGTTATATATGTTACTTTGGCAAATATTAACGTATAACAGTTGTTCAACAAACTTGCTGACTCACTGCTTTAATTCCAAACATAAGCTATAAGACAGTGCTTCCCAAATCTGTCTTATGATAAGAATCACCTGGGGTCATTTCCAGATTCTCAGAGATTCTGAGTTTGGAGAAACATTATTATTTACTCTCACTAGTTCTGTCCCTCAGTCATGTCCAACTCTTTGCAACCCTATGGATGACAGCACGCCAGGCTTCCCTATAAGAAGAGGCAATAACCTGCCATTGGAAAATAAATTTGTTGAAAGCAAAATTTGTTCTCCTTGTTGTATGTCTATTTTTATTTCCTGGTATTATAGCTAATCCAAAGAGGTACTCTGTAAAATACATCTAGTTGTTTGAGGAGTGAACATTCATTTATTCAGCAAGTATTTATTGATCATTCGCAACAAAATCATGTAAGACATGATCCCTGCCCTCTAGTAGCTCAGTGTAGATTTATTTCAGAACTATGATGGGGTCCCCTGAGGATCAGATGATCTTACGCCAAAAATAAAAGGAGACTTGAATGCACATATGTGACATAAGTCTTTGTAATCTACCCTTCAGAATGTTCACAGGATTAAAAAGCACTGAAACCGCAATGGATAGAGGAGCCTGGCAGCTGATAGAGGAGTCGATGGGGTTGCAAAGAGTCGGACATGACTGAGCATGTGAGTACGGGGAAACTGCAACGGCAACCACATGCCGAAGCACTGTTCTCTAGTTAATACTATTCAGATACAGAGGAGCTGAGAACCAGCCCTACACAGCTGAGGGGAACTTGGTATCAGGGCAGGACAGGAGAAAGAAGAAGATAAATATCCAAAAGGAAAATTATATACAGAACTGGACAACCTGTCCCCAGTCTTACTGGCACTAACTTGATCCAAACTATTAACTTCTTTCACCTGAATTATCACAGGACGTACTAATTGGTCTTCCTCTGCTAACCCTTGTCCCCTTAAAGTCTTTTTTAAACACAGTAGCCTGAGCAACCTTATGACTCCTCCGCTTAAAACCCTGCGAGCTTCCCATTTCACTGAAAGAAGCTGAACCTACAAAGCTTGACATGATCTGCTCACTCTGACATTCTCTTGAACTTTCTCTTGCTAGCCACACTGGCTTCTTAGACGTTCCTTAAAATGTCATCTCAAGGCTTCTGTACTTTCTGCTACCTTTTCCTACATGGTTAATCCCCTCATATCCTTTACATCTTTCATCAAAAGTCCCCTTCCTAGTGAGACAGACCCTCACTAACCACTTCACCTAAAACTAACTTCAGCCCCTTTCCACAGTCACACTTTTGACTGATGGCCCTTCCATGTTTTGCTTTTCTTTTTAGCATTTATCAGGTGTAGCATGTATTTTACTTAACTGTGTTTTTAATTGTCTGCTTAGCTTACAAGCATGTAAATGTTATAAGGATAGGGATTATTGTCTATTTTATTTCACCCTCTATACTTCTGGGTCTATGTACTGACCTGACGCATCACAGATGCTCATTAAATATTCGGTGAATGAATGAATGCAGAATACAGAGAAAGGCCTCATGCTCTCACTCTAGCCACCATTTATAAGAAAGAAGAGAAGAAACAGTGAAGTCAGACTAAGTAAAACATATGCAATTTTATTATTTACTTAATTCCTTACTTTACTTAAAAAAAAGGTTGGGGGTATGGATGACACATAAATTACAGTTTCACAGAGCTCTATTATCTATTTAGGAAGGTTTTCAAAAGTTTAGAGTGGAAGAGACCTAATTTAAATGTAGGCTTCATAAGCACCTAATATTTGTTAAACATTAGGTTAGTTATTTTTGTTCCCTAAACTTTAGTTGAGGCTTCCCTTGTAGCTTAGTCATTAGTTTGCCTACAGTGCAGGAGACTTGGGTTCAATCCCTGGGTCAGGAAGATCCCCTGGAGAAGGAAATGGCAACGCACTCCAGTATTCTTGCCTGGAGAATCCCATGGACAGAGGAGCCTGGCAAGCTGCAATCCATGGGGGTGGCAAGAGTCAGACACAACTTAGCGACTAAACCACCACCACCACCACCACCACCACCAAACTTTAGTTTAACTTATCTACAAAATAGTGATGATAATACTTCTCTCACAGCCACTGGAAAGAATTCTGAGAGAACAGGTGCAAAGTTATTGGTGCAGTCCTGGCTCATGCCAAGATCTTAAAAACGGTAGCTATTATTGCCATTGTTCATTTTGCTATTTTACTGTTTATTAATTTCTTTATAAATTTTGTTTTGAATTAAAGACCCTCATTAAAAATTATTAACTCCACTAATCTGAGTAGATTTAGGCATTATAAACTTAATAACTGAGTAGGTGCAGAACCATTTGGAGGCCATAATACAGGGGCCCAGTGAGAGACTAACACATAATTGGCCTCCTAAAAGAGAAGGTTATTCAACTGGAACCCTGATAAGAGACCACCCCTGATTTGGAGAGCTATTCTATAAATTGTCTACACATTCTGATTCATGATTCTAAGCCTTGTCTATAACAAATAATGTTTATTAAAAGCATCAATATGCGGGGCTATCATAGAATCTAGCAAAGAGTAGGTGTCATCAGCATAATAGCAGACATAGTTTCTACAAGTTAAACTTTTAATCGTTCCATCAGTTATTGTTTGAATTCCTAAAATACAAACTAAGAATAATGAAGAAAACATTATTAATATATAGTCCCTGTCCTCAAAATGCTTAAAGTCTGCTTAGGGTGAGACAATATCCAAACAAACAAAAAGTAGCTCGCAATGGATAATAATGCAAGTGAGAGGCTAAGGCAATACAAGATTCATTGCCATGAATGATGGAGAAACTGCACTTGTATACAAAATCAAAAGGGGAACAAGGTAAGGGAATTAGTGTGGTTGGCATCAACTTCTTGGAAGACAGATACCCTGTACTATTTTTTAAAGGGAGGATAGAATTTATTTAAGCATGACCACGCAGAGAAGGGATTCCCATTGCAAGAAACAATTCAAGCAAATGCTCAGAGGCAGAAAACCATGGGGTGCTTGGAACAAAGCAATTCACTGAGTAAATCTGGTAGAAATGAGCATGATAAATGTCTGAATTCTAGGGTGCTTAGGCATCCAACAAATTGTTATAGTTTGAATTACTGATTACCTCCAACCTAACTTTACAACCTGGCTGTACAGATGCACGGAAAAGGCAATGGCACCCCACTCAAGTACTCTTGCCTGGAAAATCCCATGGACAGAGGAGCCTGGTAGGCTGCAGTCCATGGGGTCGCTAAGAGTCGGACATGACTGAGTGACTTCACTTTCAACGTTCACTTTCATGCATTGAAGAAGGAAATGGCAACCCACTCCAGTGTTCTTGCCTGGAGAATCCCAGGGACGGGGGAGCCTGGTGGGCTGCTCTCTATGGAGTCACACAGAGTTGGACACGACTGAAGTGACTTAGCAGCAGCAGTACATATGCAAAGGTCATGAGTGAGTATAAGTGGCTTGTGATCCCCAAATTCAGCACTCAAAGCAAAACCTATATGACTTTAAAATCTGTAGTTTCCTTTTACTCAAAAGAATTTAACAAGCATTAAGGTAATTAAATCTGGGAAGAAGCTGATTAAGTAATTAAGAGTAATCTGGGACTTAGTACAATCATTTAACAAGTATTTACTGAGCCCTTACTATGCCTTTGTCATTTTTCCTGATGTTGATGACATAGATATGAACAAAGCAAACTGAACTCTCAGTTCCCAGTTCCATAGAGTTTATACATTAGCATACTTGATGGTGGGTTTCACTGATAGCTCAGCAGTAAAAATCTGCCTACCAATGCAGGAGTCAGGGGTTCAATCCCTGGGTCAGGAAGATTCCCCTGGAGGAGGAAATGGCTACCCATTCCAGTATTCTTGCCTGGGAAATCCCAAGGCTACAGTCCTTGGGGTCACAAAGAGTTTGTGATGGTTATGGTAATGGTGGGAGAAGGGATATTATATGTAAATAGGTTTCTCTTCCACTATAGATATCTTTTCATTGGGTTCAGTTCCTCAAATTTCTTAACATGATTGCGATTAAAGGCAACTCTGAGGTCTTGCTCCTATTTGGTGGTCTCAATTTTATCAATCATGAATTAAATTAACTGAGCACTTAATACATTCCAAGAACATTTTTACAGTGCTTACATGTCTTATTTCATTTAATTCTTATAATCCCTGAGAACTATCATTATCCTTATTTTACAGATAAAAACAACTGAACTTCAGGTAGGTTAAGATAATTTTTTATACACAAAATTTCTGGAAATAAATGGGGGAAATATAGAAGTAAACAGTTATCCTGGAATCCCCAAAACCCACACTTTAAAATCATTCTGCTATGCTCTTTTCCTAAAGAGCTCTTATATTTACCCTCAAGGAATTTCAAAATGAAAAGAGCAGAATTTTTGAATCCTGGCAGCAGGATTTACTAGAACAACAGTAAATGAAGGGTCAGGAGGCCTAAGCCATATATTAGGTCTACTGCTGCCACATGTGGAACATAGAAACTGGTCATTTCCTTTCTCTACCTTAGTCTTCTTATCTGTGAAATGGGTCTAATACCCACCATTCATATTTCAGATATCATAGATCCACAAGTGTATATGAGTATGTTTATGGCAGCAAAATGAAAGGAGGGAAATAATGAGATGATGAACACAAAATTATTTAGAAAATAAAAGGTATCATGCAGATGTAACTTATTATCATCAGTATCATTACTTTCTAAAACTAGATCCCTTTCTCTAGATAAGAAGGACATCTGGTGCAACAAACTTCCTAGATGTTTTCTTATCAAAGAGGTAGCTTTTGTACAACATAAGCAATTTGAGATGGAAGAAAAATTAATGCAATGATCATATTGTTCTTTTTGTGTGAGTAGACAGATTAAACTGCTCTAATCATATTCTTCTTTAAAAAAGTTAAAAGATAAACCCAAGCCAACATGATATGAATGTTTATCAAACTCAACATCTTTACACTAACAAGAAAACACAGAATATAAATAACACTGTCTAAAAGTTTTCCTTTCCTTTCCTCCTGCAGAAAGTTCTCCTTCTAGAAATAGGTGGCAAATTAACACAATTTCTAAGGAGTTAGATTGAGGTGATTGTTCAGCCAATTCTCACAACACTGGCTTTGGCCAGTGTTTATTAGTTTTACCCTAGTAGTTTGTATTCAGCCTTGTAAGACCTCACACTCTATCCATTCCAACTATTTGCAACTCTCCAAAGGATTCCATGCTTTTGTCATTCTCTCCACCAGGCATGCCTTCCTCACTGGGGGCTCCTTAGCAAAACTCCATTAGCTATCAAGATTCAACTCCTAGGTGACTTCAATCACAGTGAGAACTTTCTTGACAACTCCACACAAAACTGGCCAGTGTTCTGTTTTGTCTTGTCACTACAGTGCCCTGCATAGTTGTCCATTTCTGGTCCTGTAATATTTCAAACCACTTATTTGCTTCCACGCCTGTGTCCTTTCCAAGACTGGAAACTTCTTGAGAGCAAAGACTGTTTCCATTGATCTTAGTTTCCCAGACTAAGATCACAGTCTGGGAAATCATAATGCATAAATCATAATTGTTCTTCAAAATTTTTGGTAGATAAATGAATAAACGGTGAAACATGAGTCACATTCTGATATCTCTATGTGCGTCTGTTAATCCTTGATTTTAACGTCTTGATTGTAACATTAAAAACATACTATCTCAAAAAATTGTGTTTATTGTACTATGTCATAAATGTCCAAATAATGAAACTATCATTCTAGAATAAAAGATTGTGACATCAGGGGCTTTTTCTGTGCAGAAAAGCATAAGCAAGAGCTTTTGCTATTCTTTGAATTTTAACCGCCTGAAAGTTTTAGGTCACTGTAACACCAATCATGTCAAATCATGGCAACATGAGAAGTGACACACTATAAAAGAAACTTTATCATAACCAAGGAAATAACTTATTCTGGGCAAAATGGAAATAGAAGCAAATACTTTTAAAATGCAATATAAAACAAACATTAAAAATAAAAATATCTTGGAAGACTTTACTGCACCAACTTGGTAAAATACAGAACCCAAGTTAATTGCAAACTCTTTTGTAAAACTTGCTATCTCAGAAGGAAAAGATAACTCTAATATAAAATTGTAAAGTACATAAGAAAGCACAAGATCTAATTATTGACAGGCATAAGCATATTTAAAGTTGAAGATAAACTACTAAAGCACGGTTAAATATATTGTATGTGGAATGTATGTCATCTGAGTTTCCATTGAAGGTATTATATCGAAGTACAGATTTGCAAAACTACTAAGAATTTATCATCCAAAGTTATCTGAATTAAGATATTTTTGGTAAAACTCTTTTCATTCTTTCGCTTATGAACTTAAATGAGAAAAAATTAAAACTAAGCCCACAAAGAACACTGACAGTAGTTAACAGCAAAAAAAAAAAAAAAAAGGATTTCCCAAAATTCATATTAAAGGAACTTTGGACTCAGGTTTTCTTGCACTTCTGAAATACAACATCAAATATCAAAACAATCATCTCTTAATCTAACTTTTTATGGAGATATATCTGAGAACATGTTTCTTCTTCAGAAAAGTTGAGGAGGAAAAACATTTACAGTTCACTGGGTTGAGGAAACAATGCATGCCATACCAATAACTTTGAACAGGAGGTGGTGAAGGGGAAATCCAGTTGATATTTGGGCACACTCTCTAGCTGTTTAAACATCTTTTCTCATACTTTCACCATATCATCATAGGCATGGGAAAAACTGACTGAAGAACTTAATCTTAAAAGTAGTAGAAAGTTAATTCTATAGAACCCTGCAAAATGGTCCACAGAATGTTTCCAGATTGTAGTTGTAAAAGAATTGGTCATCAAAACACAAATACTACCTGTTTGAAATTCAAATAGAAAACAAAAAGGCTTACAAAAGAGTGAGCAGCAGGGAGTTCTTTAATAAAACTTGTAAACACAGAAAATGAAACTTTAGTACCCAGACACATTCAAATACTCCTGCAGTAAAATAAAAGGGGAAATATTTTACGTTGACTTTTTTTTTTTGAGATTTCTATTTTAGGTATTAAGTCTTCATTGCCTTTATAAATATATATATATATGTATGTGTATATATATATATTTCTTTTTTCCTGAAAGGCAATCACATTCCTTTTGGCCTTTCTTCAATAAGACATACAAGTTCAAAATGCTAACAGAGGATATAATTCACTTAAATTATGCAACTGGAATTCCACAGCTGGCCTGTCTGGCTGGCTCAGTGCTCAGTGAACACAGCGTCAGAAACCCTCTCCAGTAATAACAAAGTCCTTCCAGACAAGGGGCAAATCTCCCAAACTTAAGCTTAACTTTGGCTGCTCATTAGCTTCAGTAAGTGAATGTCAACAGGGTGACAACGTCAGGGCAGCGATGTGCCCACACAGCCTAAGCCAGCAGCCCACTCAGCGCTGAGATTTTGTACAATCAATATCAGCAACTTCCAGTGATAATAATTTGTTTATATGAACAGAATGGTCAGGTATCCCACAGATCACATCCTAATGTCATTACAGCCACTGAATTTAATCCCCGGTGCTTAAACAATTAAGCTGCATGAAACCAGGCAGCTCACAGCACTTTTTAAAAGGAAGACTTTAAATCCTAATCTAAAAGCACGCTCTAGGGCTTTTTACCTTCTGATTTCTTGGTTCTGGCCTACTTCAATAATATTCATCTTTTCCTCCCCCCACTGCACCCCCCCAAGTGTGAGCGTGAACCTGAATTGCAAACAGTTAAACCTGAAGGTCACTTCCCAGCAGCGTTCCAACATGCTCCCCCGGCGAGGCTGCACGGCCACAATAAAACAAAGCCCTTGCAACCACCTGTAATAATCTGCCTGTTCAGCCAGCAATCCGAAAAGTCCTGAAGCTACACAAGGTAGACATTTTCTGCAGCTGATTTCACATTTATATTGTGCCCAGCTGCCGGCTCGGCGCCTCTTACCTTCACGTTAGTCCGGAGTGCACAGTAGCATGCAAAGAACATCGCAGTAAATAAGGAGCATATGGACCGGTGTTCAGCTTCTCAGCACAGCGCAAGCCCCACACACACGATCCTGGGCATGTGCTACTAAGGAGCATCCGTTCCCTCTGTCAGTTTGAAAATGCATTGATCTCTGTTTTCTCTGACTACAGAACGACATGTCTTGAAGGCACAGAGTGAGGGCTCGAAATCTCTTCATTGGCTATATATAGCATTGTGCCCAGTAATTTCAATTAGCTGAGAATTCAGCATCTGAAAGTTAAGACTTCAGTTGCTTTTCTTCTAGCATTTTAAATCACTGGGTTTAAAAAAAAAAAAAAAAAAAAAACGGGAGGGGGGAATGAGCTCAGCCAGGAAGGAGGAGGTGGGGGGGAAAGGTGAAGAATTGAAATTTAACCAATGAGTTACTTATATTTCTGGAGAGCCCTGGTGCTATCCTATTAGATACTTTACAAGGGGATTGCATCAAGCAGACTGTGAACGAAGAGGAAACCCTTTTCCCTTTGGAGGTTTAATATGAGCTCTGCACTATATTCTAGACTCTTCTGATGCAGCGCCCTGTTTGGCAAATACTACCAATCACTGCAAACGTACCTCATCCTGCTTCCCTGTGTGGAACAGGACCGACACCAAAGGATCCCTGTCTTCTAAAGTCCCCTAAAATGTAAGCTGGGTCCCCTTGGGGTGATCTGCAGTTCCACGGCTGAAAAGTACCACCTTTTCTCACTTCCCTGTCCTGTAATATCTGTTACATCTTCCAGGGATATCTAAAGTTGATAAGCTCACTAATAAAACGATGCATCCAATTTTCCCAAACTAACCTTTATTGATAGATGACAATTGATAATAGAAGATGGGATTGGAATGAAGAGAGAAGATTCCAGGGGAAAACAACTACAGACTCAGTAGCTACTGCTGCTGAATATAATATGTTCAGCTGGTTCTGGAAGGGAGAGAGCGAGAGAGAAAAATAAAAGCTTCTGCCCCCACGAATCCATAAGGGGGTAAAAAAAAAAAAAACCTTAATTCAAAAGCATCGTCAGATTCTCCCGTCTGTTGTCATTCCTCTCAGACACCGGATGCTGCAAATTAACTCAATTTTTACTGAGTCAAAAGGGCAAAGTACAATTTAAGGTTCTAAACTCTTATTTCCAGCCTTCGGAAGCCCTAATGCTCAGCTAGAATTCTAAAGCTATCTGGCTAAATGCAAGCAGAAATGAACAGTTCTCACTGCAGCAAAAATAGTAGGAGAAAAAGAGTGGTTTGTCTTTGCCACAACGTTCTCCATCAGCTTACAGCAACAGGGAAGATCAGCATAACTCACTGGAAAAAGCTGCAGTGACTTTTAGGATTTTTCTTTAATGTGTTTTGCATAAGCCACCTCCCCTCTGGAGCCTGCAGCGGTGCTGAGGCAGTCAGAGCACTGGGCATTTCTCCTGAGCAGCTTCAGAAGGGAGCAAGGTATTTAAGGCAGAGAAATTAAAAGAAAAAGAAAAGCAGGGTTTTCTATTTCTCTGTTAATGACAAGCATTCAGAAAAGTGTCGTCAGTTCTGACTAAACAGCTATTTTGGGCTGTCATTGTTTGTGCCTTTTTTTAGGAAGGAAAAAGGCAATCTTGTCTTAAGCTAGAGATTATTTAGCATCATAAGAGAAGGCATCCACTTAATTTGATTTCCAGTTCCGTCTGTCATATGAGTCTAGGTAATTACAAATTTTAAGCACTTGCAACACAACCAGTGATTTCCAGGACACTAAAAAATTGACAAGGATGCCCAACTCTCATCATTTCACAACTTGTATTAATGGCTTTAAATACAGAACCAAGCATTTGAGTTGAATAACACTTTCCTCTCCTGAGGTCATAGCAGGTCACATTTCCTGCAGCTATTCCCAATAAATGAATCCAAACATAGAAACTCAAGGCCATGGAAAACATAGGAGAATTTTAAAATGAGTTTCTGGGGGTTCAGAGGATTTTTAAAAACCAAATTTTCAGTCTGTGAATAAGTACTATTCATTTTTTTTCATTAGGAATAGTGGGAAAAAGCAACTCTGTGTCTTTTTTATTATTATCTTAATACATCCTAAGGTATTCGGATGGCCTAGCAGAGACAGAGCAAAAAAGCTGAAAATGTTCTAAATCTCAGACAGTTCACAGGCAAGGGTTAAATAAAAATGAAGTTACAAGTGAAAAAGCACATGTAGGTTTCCTTGACAAGTTAATCAGTGAGGACTTCAGATCTGACGTGAGCTACAGTGGTAATATTTACATATTTCAAAGAAACGCTCTTACACTTACAGACCGGCTTAAAACTTCCATAAATACTTATCCATCCCAAAGCATTCCCATACAGACATGTGCTCTACCTGTAGATTTATGCCTTATTTTCTTAAGTATACTGGGATAGCCGACTTATTATTGCCAATTCAGACATGCAGGAAATGAGGCATTAACTACAATGACAATGCTCCACCTAAAAGTATTCCCTATTTGTAGTCAGAGCCTTCAACAGGAGTAATATTTGCTATTGTAAAAGGAAATTATAACTGCTTACATATTTTTAGAAACAACATGGTAAATCTAGGCTGTAGTACTCACAAGCAAATAGTTGTAAAATATTACTTCCATGTCAGATTCTTTCTTTTACCATTTGTGAAACGAAGATTTATAAAACAGGAATAATATTTAATTCATAGTGTCATGGAGAAGATAAAAGATGAATCCTATCATCAAAATAGTCTAGATGGATTGAGGACTTAAGTATAAAAATTAAAACCATAAATGTATTAGAAGAAAACATAGATTTGGTTTGGGTTTAGATTTTGTAGCATATTGACTGGGGAATCCTGAAGCCATATAAGAAAAGATAAACAAATGTTGAGTATATAAATATATAAAACTTCTGTTTGGCTAAATTAAATGTAATGATAAATGACAAACGGGGGAAATATTTGTAACACATTCAATGGAATTATTTTTTAAATAAAAAGAATTTTTATAAATCACTAAGAAAAAATATAAAACCAAATGGAAAAAAAAAACAGGTAAAGAACATAAAGTGGCAATTTACAAAAAGACCACAAGACACATTAAAAATTCTCCACCTCATTCATATTTAGGGAAAAGCATACAAATTAGGAAAGGTTTTTAAATTGAACATATATTGAGTACTAATGAGAATGCATTAATTTGAGGAAACTTTTTGGAGGAAATATATCAAATATTTTTAAAAGCACATTACTATCACCTCACACCAGACAGAAAGGCCATAACCAAAAAAATCCACAAACAACAAGAGCCAGAGAGGGTGTGGAGGAAATGGAGGCCTCCTAAACTGCTGGTGGGATGTAAACTGATACAGCCACTATGGAAGACAGTATGGAGAGTCCCTTAAAAACTAGGAATAAAGCTACCCTATGACCCAGCAATCCCACTTCTAGGTATATACCCTGAGGAAACCAAAACCAAAAAGACACATGTACCCCAAAGTTCATTGCAGCATGATTTACAACAGCCAAGACATGGAAGCAACCTAGATGTCCACTGACAGATGAATAAATACAGAAGCTGTGGGACATACATACAATAAGATACTACTCAGCCGTGAAAAGGAATGCACTTGAGCCAGTTCTAAAGAGGTGGATGAACCTAGAGCCTATTATGCAGAATGAAGTAAGTCAGGAAGAGAAACACAAATATTGTGTATTACACACAAGTATGGAATCCAGAGGCATGGTACTGATGAACCTATTCACAGAGCCGCAGTGGAGACGCAGGCATAGAGTTTCCTCGGGGAGAAGGAGAGGGTGAGACGAATGGAGAGAGCAGCAAGGAAGCACATACACTAAGATATATAAATGGATGGCCAACATGTGTATACACACACACACACACACACATATATATTATAAACATTCATTAGTGCGAGACTTAGTTGTAAGGTTTATCTTTATCACAGAATGCTAGGCAATTACTAGAAAACATAAGGTACATGTACATATTTTTATACTGGAAGATGCCTAAGTTATAATGTTAAGTGTACAAATAAGGTTGCCAAAGAGAATGTGTGCTATGAGCCTATATCTGTGTGTATATTCATATACAGTTCTGGTAGGTGTGTAGGGGGGTGTGTGTGTGTGTGTGTGTGTGTAAAATTTTGACAATGATCATCGGAGACTGAGACTTGGCTTACACGAGCAGTATGATATTACCTTTCATTTTTTCAATTTATATCCCTCTATATACTACAGACATCTCATCCACAATGAGATGAATATTCTCTCTCAATAAATGAGGGAAATAAAGACAAAAACAGGAAACATTAGGACATGAAAAGGGATTTGTCTATTCTTGTCTTCATTAAGCAGAGGTCACAGAACAATCATGATGTGAGAGATGGGAATCTACCAATTTCTGAGTTGATCTGAGTTCCAGAATGCCCCGTGTGGTGCAGACATCTCCCTGGAATGCATGTATTTCTAGTGCATGCAATATATTTATCTTAAAGCATGGCCAACTACTTTATTTGCTTCTTAAAATGACTATCAAGTAAATTTGACATGAGGCAAACTTTACTTTATGCAGGCAAATTTTACTTTATGTACTGAGTTCAGAAACTGCCTTCTTTATATATTCAGTGTGTATCTCTCTCTCTCTCTCTTTTTTTTTTTGTTTGGTTTGCAATGAACATTGCTATAGACCGAATATATTCTTCCAAAATCCATATGTTGAAACCTAAACTCCAATATACTGATATTTGGAGGTGAGACCTCTGAGAGTTGATTAGGTTTTCATGAATGGGATTAGTATCTTTACAAAAGCAACCCCATAAAACATCATTGTCCCTTCCACTACAGGATACAGAGTATATCTGTGAGGATACAGGGAAAAGGCCATCTATGAGCCAGGAAGCTGACACTCACCAGACACCAAACTGGACTTATAGACTCTAGAATTGTGAGAAATACATTTTTTGTTGTTCATAAGCCACCCAGTCTACAGCATTCTGCTACTGCAGGGCAAATGGGCTAAGATAAGCATGTACTCCTTTTTAGAATATAACCTAGTTTTATAATTTTTAAAAAAACTATTAAAGAAATATACAGATATAATTTATTAACATAATAACAGCAACAATGTCTATTGATACAGAAAAAATTATATCTCTGAACATTTTCCTTATCTACAAAATAAGAAGATTCAACTACCTAGTACTTTCAGACAGAGTAAAATTGGTACTTTTGCTTGCTTTTTGTTTTTTTTTTATTTAGCCAAGATAGATATGTATGTTTAAATGTTAAGAATCCACTAAGTTGTACTCCAAACCAATTAAATCGGAATCTCTGGGGGTAGAACTAAGGCATCAATATTTTATAAAGCTCCTCAGGTGATTACAGTGTGCAGCTAAGCCTGAGAATACTGATTCTGTAAAGGGACAGAGAGTAAATATTGTAGGCTTGCGAGCCGTATAAGCATGGTCACAACTATTCAACTTTGACACTGTAGTGAGAAAACAGTGATAGATCTTACATAATGTGTCTCAATAAAACTTTATTAACCTTAATGTTTAAATTCCATATGGGCTTCCCTCATAGCTCAGTTGGTAAAGAATTTGCCTGTGATGCAAGAGACCCCGGTTTGATCCTTGTGTTGGGAAGATCCCCTGGAGACAGGAAAGGCTACCCATTCCAGTATTCTAGCCTGGAGAATTCCATGGAGTAAGTCCATGGGGTTACAAAGAGTCAGACACAACTGAGCAACTTTCACTTCACTTAAATTTCATATAATGTTTTCATGTCACAAAATATTATTCTTCTTCTGATTATTTTCAATCACTTAAAAAGGTAAAAACATTTCTTAGCCTGTGGTTTGCCAATCTCTGTTCTAGAGTTTTAGGCATGCATGTTCAGTCACTTAGCCATGTTCTACCCTTTGTAACCCTATGGACTGCAGCCCAACAGGCTCCACTGTCCAGGGCATTTTTCAGGCGAGAATACTAGAATGGGTTGCCATTTTCTTCTCCAGGGGATCTTCCTGGCTCAGGGGTCGAATCTACATCTCTCACATTTTCCTGCATTGGCAGAAGACTTCTTTACCACTGAGCTACCTGGGAAGCCCTGTAGAGTCTTGGGCAGTGGTTCTTAAAGTGTGGTTTTGGGGATAGCATCAGTCTAAGCTGGGAATTTGTTAGCACTTAAAATTCTCACATCATACATCAGATCTATCAAATCAGAAATGAGGAATATGGCTCAGGAATCTGTGTCAACAAGCCTTCCAGGTGATTTTCATATAAGCTCAGGTTTGAGAGCCATTATTCTGAAAAGAGGAAGAGAGGAAAATGGATACCTAAGGCTCACAGGAAAATAGGAAGGGGTAGACTCCAGTGTATAGGTAGAGGAAGCAGCCTTAGAGGGGAGAGACTATAGATAATAAAGAGAAAATGACTATAGGTGCAAGTGAGATAATTCTGGAGTGGAGGCTCAAGACTCCAAGATGAATGCCAGTTGAGTAAGAAGTCCCTACAACACCTCAGAACTCAGAATTCTATCCCCTTTAGAAACTAAAGAGTAAAAACAAACAAACAAAAAACCCTCACAATTAAGATCCTTTCTGCCACTTACTAGCTGTGTGACCTTGGGCTAGTTACATAACCTCTCTCTGCCAGAGTATTCCCCTGGAAAGTAAAGATAACAAGCCTACTTCACAGGGATGCTAGAAGGACTAAAATAAATAAGGTATTCAAATTGCTTAGTGTAGTACCTGGTATATAATAATTTATCAGTGGTAGATTTTAGTGTAAAGAAGACAAATGATAGAGTTAAGGAGCAAAGAAAAAAAAAAGATGTTAATATTTCTCTTGACTAATCTCTACCTAGAAAATTCACTGCAGGGGTTTGTAAACCTAGGATTTTCCTGGGACGTCCAATTGGCCCAAAAGGGGATTCTCAGGAAGTTTGCTTATCTCATTACAACTTTGAATTGATTTTGTATCATTGGACTTTCTTTCCTGGAGTTTTTCTGAGAAAATAATAACTGATTTACAAATTACAAAGCACTTTAAACTTCTTAGGATTTTCCACACAAGTGTCCATAAAGGCTGAGGAGAATTCATTTATTATCCTTGGAGGTATATGAACAAAATAGAATGTCTCTAATATTGCAGTTATCTTAAAAATCTATATAGATGTTAAATTCAACAGTATCTTTGTATTTATTATAAAGTAATATTTTGTATTAGTTATTGACCAGTAGATTTAATAAGCCAAGAAGGCTGTGCAATGTTTATCCCATGACTATGACAACCCTTTGACATACATGCTACTGTATATGCTTAGGGGTACGCTTTTGCCTCACTTCAGAAAGTAGAAATAAATTCCATTTGATTCTTGATTCTGACTTAAGCCCTGAAGATACTGGCATTACTTCTTGCATCCAGTGAGAAAAAATAGCAGTGATTAAATGAATTGTTTAGATTTAAACAGAAGCTAGAGGTATTTTTCTCTCTTTGCTTCTTGATGAGTCTGGCTAATGGTTTGTCAATTTTATTTATCCTTTCAAAGAACCAGCTTTTGGCTTTGTTGACTTTTGCTATGGTCTCTTTTGTTTCTTTTGCATTTATTTCTGCCCTAATTTGAGAGATCACAACAGACAACACAGAAATACAAAGGATCATAAGAGACTACTATCAGCAGCTGTATGCCAATAAAATGGACAACGTGGAAGAAATGGACAAATTCTTAGAAAAGTACAATTTTCCAAAACTGAACCAGGAAGAAATAGAAAATCTTAACAGACCCATCACAAGCACGGAAATTGAAACTGTAATCAGAAATCTTCCAGCAAACAAAAGCCCAGGTCCAGACGGCTTCACAGCTGAATTCTACCAAAAATTTCGAGAAGAGCTAACACCTATCCTCCTCAAACTCTTCCAGAAAATTGCAGAGGAAGGTAAACTTCTAAACTCATTCTATGAGGCCACCATCACCCTAATACCAAAACCTGACAAAGATGTCACAAAAAAGGAAAACTACAGGCCAATATCACTGATGAACATAGATGCAAAAATCCTCAACAAAATTCTAGCAATCAGAATCCAACAACACATTAAAAAGATCATACACCATGACCAAGTGGGCTTTATCCCAGGGATGCAAGGATTCTTCAATATCCGCAAATCAATCAATGTAATTCACCACATTAACAAATTGAAAAATAAAAACCATATGATTATCTCAATAGATGCAGAGAAGGCCTTTGACAAAATTCAACATCCATTTATGATAAAAACTCTCCAGAAAGCAGGAATAGAAGGAACATACCTCAACATAATAAAAGCTATATATGACAAACCCACAGCAAACATTATCCTCAATGGTGAAAAATTGAAAGCATTTCCCCTAAAGTCAGGAACAAGACAAGGGTGCCCACTTTCACCGCTACTATTCAACATAGTTCTGGAAGTTTTGGCCACAGCAATCAGAGCAGAAAAAGAAATCAAAGGAATCCAAATTGGAAAAGAAGAAGTAAAACTCTCACTGTTTGCAGATGACATGATCCTCTACATGGAAAACCCTAAAGACTCCACCAGAAAATTACTAGAGCTAATCAATGAATATAGTAAAGTTGCAGGATATAAAATCAACACACAGAAATCCCTTGCATTCCTATACACGAATAATGAGAAAGTAGAAAAAGAAATTAAGGAAACAATTCCATTCACCATTGCAACGAAAAGAATAAAATACTTAGGAATATATCTACCTAAAGAAACTAAAGACCTATATATAGAAAACTATAAAACACTGATGAAAGAAATCAAAGAGGACACTAATAGATGGAGAAATATACCATGTTCATGGATCGGAAGAATCAATATAGTGAAAATGAGTATACTACCCAAAGCAATTTACAAATTCAATGCAATCCCTGTCAAGCTACCAGCCATATTTTTCACAGAACTAGAACAAATAATTTCAAGATTTGTATGGAAATACAAAAAACCTCGAATAGCCAAAGCAATCTTGAGAAAGAAGAATGGAACTGGAGGAATCAACTTGCCTGACTTCAGGCTCTACTACAAAGCCACAGTCATCAAGACAGTATGGTACTGGCACAAAGACAGACATATAGATCAATGGAACAAAATAGAAAGCCCAGAGATAAATCCATGCACCTATGGACACCTTATCTTTGACAAAAGAGGCAAATACAATGGAGTAAAGACAATCTCTTTAACAAGTGGTGCTGGGAAAACTGGTCAACCACTTGTAAAAGAATGAAACTAGATCACTTTCTAACACCACACACAAAAATAAACTCAAAATGGATTAAAGATCTAAATGTAAGATCAGAAACTATAAAACTCCTAGAGGAGAACATAGGCAAAACACTCTCAGACATAAATCACAGCAGGATCCTCTATGATCCACCTCCCAGAATTCTGGAAATAAAAGAAAAAATAAACAAATGGGATCTAATTAAAATTAAAAGCTTCTGCACAACAAAGGAAAATATAAGCAAGGTGAAAAGACAGCCTTCTGAATTGGAGAAAATAATAGCAAATGAAGCAACTGACAAACAACTAATCTCAAAAATATACAAGCAACTTCTGCAGCTCAATTCCAGAAAAATAAACGACCCAATCAAAAAATGGGCCAAAGAACTAAATAGACATTTCTCCAAAGAAGACATATGGATGGCTAACAAACACATGAAAAGATGCTCAACATCACTCATTATTAGAGAAATGCAAATCAAAACCACAATGAGGTACCACTTCACACCAGTCAGAACGGCTGTGATCCAAAAATCTGCAAGCAATAAATGCTGGAGAGGGTGTGGAGGAAAGGGAACCCTCCTACACTGTTGGTGGGAATGCAAACTAGTACAGCCACTATGGAGAACAGTGTGGAGATTCCTTAAAAAATTGCAAATAGAACCACCTTATGACCCAGCAATCCCACTGCTGGGCATACACACCAAGGAAACCAGAATTGAAAGAGACACATGTACCCCAATGTTCATCGCAGCACTGTTTATAATAGCCAGGACATGGAAACAACCTAGATGTCCATCAGCAGATGAATGGATAAGAAAGCAGTGGTACATATACACAATGGAGTATTACTCAGCCGTTAAAAAGAATTCATTTGAATCAGTTCTGATGAGATGGATGAAACTGGAGCCAATTATACAGAGTGAAGTAAGCCAGAAAGAAAAACACCAATACAGTATATTAACACATATATATGGAATTTAGGAAGATGGCAATGACGACCCTGTATGCAAGACAGGAAAAAAGACACAGATGTGTATAACGGACCTTTGGACTCAGAGGGAGAGGTAGAGGGTGGGATGATATGGGAGAATGGGAATTCTAACATGTATACTGTCATGTAAGAATTGAATCGCCAGTCCACGTCTGACGTAGGGTGCAGTATGCTTGGGGCTGGTGCATGGGGATGACCCAGAGAGATGTTGTGGGGAGGAAGGTGGGAGGGGGGTTCATGTTTGGGAACGCATGTAAGAATTAAAGATTTTAAAATTTAAAAAATAAAAAAAATTAAAAAAAGAAAGTAGGGGGTAAAAGATGAAAAGCTTGCAATGATCTCACCAAGCTGGACAACTGGCTATAAAATGACATGAAATAAGTTAGTTCCTGTTGGTCAGTTTTACAATAAGATACCCCAAACCTTTCTTTGACAGCAGTTTTGGAGAAAACAAGAATAAAAAACATGGACAAATTTAAAAAAAAAAAAAAAAAAAAAAGAAGCTAGAGGTAGAACTCCAATACTAGGTCTTCCAATTCCAAAGGCCAGAGCAAATTTCTCAAGATCACAGTGCCTGCATAGTGAGTCTTAATTATTTCAGAAATAACACTCCATTTATATACAAATACCTTAATGTCTCAATTACTATCTTGATAGAAAATAAGCAATATAACCTATATTTACAGAGGTTTTAAATATTCAACATAATGCAATATAAAGAAGAAATAAGTAAAAGAATGGAAATGCTTAAACAGTATATTTCAATGGAAATGCTCAGGGAAAACTCCATCAACAGTATAGTCAAATGGTCATGAACTCGCACCCACACATTTAGACAAACATGGATATACTGAATTGGTTCCTCAAACATCTGAAGCAACATTGCTATTAGTGACATAATATTCTGGACTGTTGAAAACTCTTGGTAAACTTCTTAGCAAAACAACATCAATGTTAGTTGATCGGTTGCTTCTGTATCATGGATATTGTGAATAATGCTGCAAGGAACATGGGAGCACAGACATCTATTCAAAATATTGATTTCATTTCTTTTGAATATACACCCAGAAGTGAAATTGCTGGTTCACACAATAGATGCATTTTTAATATTTTAAGGAGCCTCCATACTGTTTTCCACAATAGCTGCACCAATTCACAATCTCATCAACAGTGTATAAAGCTTCGCTTTTCTCCACATTCTCACCAAAAAAGGTTATCTTTTGACTTTTTGATAATAACTGCCATAACAGATATGAGGTAGTTATTTCAATGAGGTTTTGATTTGCATTTCCCTAATGATCAGTGAAGTAGGATATTTGTTTCATATACCTGTTGGCCATTTGTAAGTCTTCTTTGGAAAAAAGTCTATTTTAGGCCCCTTGCTCATTTAATTGGATTATTTATCTTTTTATTGAGTAATATGAGTTTTTTCATGTATTTTGGATACTAGCCTCTTATCAGACGTAGTTTGCAAATGTTTTCTCGGCTTTCTAGGGTTGCCTTTTGTTTTGCTGACTTTTCCTTTGTTGTGCAAGAGCTCTTTAGCTTGATGCAGTCCATGCATTTATTTTCGCTTTTGTTGCATGTGCTTTTAGTGCCATATCCAAAACGTCATCGCTGAGATCAAAGTCAAGGACTTCTTCCATGATATTTTCCTGTAGGAGTTTTATATATTAGGGCTTATATTCAAATATTTAACCTATATTGATTTGATTTTTATATATGGTATAATATAAAGGTCTGTCTTATTCTTTTGCATGTGGATATATAGTTTTCCAACATCATTTATTGAATAGACTCCACTGCGTTTTACTCTCTTCTTAAAAATTAGTTGGGCATATATGTGAGGGATTTATTTCTGGTCTTTCTATCATGTTCCATGTTCTCTTTGTCTGTTTCTAGGTTTCTGCAGTATGTGAACTGAGAACATCCAGATGTACAAGATGGGTTGCAAAGAGGCAGACGAATCAGAAATAAAATTGCCAACATTCGTTGGATCATGGATAAAGCAAGAGAGTTTCAGAAAAACATCTACTTCTGCTTCATTGACTATGCTAAAGCCTTTAACTGTGTGAATTATAACACACTGCGGCAAACTTTTAAGGCGATGGGAGTACCTGGCCACCTTACCTGTCCCCTGAGAAACCTACATGCTGATGAAGAAGCAAAGTTGTTAGAACTGGACATGGAACAATAGACTGGTTCAAAACTGGAAAAACAGCATGACAAGGCTATCTACTGTCATCCTGCTTATTTAATTTATATGCAGAATACATCATGTGAAATGATGGGCTGGATGAATCACAAGCTGGAATCAAGACTGCCAGGAGAAATATCAACAACGTCATTGCAACCCCATGATCTGTAGCCCGCCAAACTTCTCTCTCCATAGAATTCTCCAGGCAATAATACTGGAGTGAGTTGTCATTTTCTTCTCCAGGGGATTTTCCCAACCCAAGGATCAAACTAAGGTCTCATGAATTACAGGCATATCTTTCCATTTATTTTTGCCTTATTCTATTTCTTTCATTTAAGGTTTATAGTTTTCAGTGTAGAGATCAGTCACTCCTTGATTAAATTTATCCCTGAGCATTTTATTGTGTTTGATGCTATTGTAAATAGGATTGATTTTGAAATTTTTTCAGGTATTTTTTTAATAGTGTAGAAAAATGCTACTGATTTCTCTATGTTGATTTTGTATCCTGCAACTTTACTGAATTCATTAATTAGACCTAACAGTTTTTGGTGTGGTCTTTAAGTTTTTCTATATAGATCATTTTATCTGCAAAGAGAGGAAATTTTACCACTTCCTTTCTGATTTGAATATATTTTCTTTTTCTTACCCAATTGCTTGGGCTAAGACTTCCAGTACTATGTTGATTAGAAGTAGCAAGAGTAGGAAACCTTGTCTTGTACCTAATTTTAGAGGAGATGCTTTTCAGCTTTCCACCACTGAGTATGTTACTTGCAGGCTTGTCCGATATGGCTTTTATTATGTTGAGTCACATTCCCTCTATTTCTAATTAGTTGAGAGTTTTGTCATGATAAGATATTGGATTTTGTCAATTTCTTTTTATGTATACATTAACATGATCATAAGGTTTTCTTTTCATACTATTAGTGTGATGAATCACATTTATTGATTTGTGTATGCTGAGACATCCTTGTTCCCTGAGGATAAGTCCAATTTGATCATGGTATATAACATTTTAATGTGCTATATTTTGTGAGATTCTTACATCTATGTTCATTAAGGATATTGGCCTATAATTTTCTTTTCTTATAGTGTTCTTGTCTGGCTTTGATGTCAGGGTAATACTGGCCTTGTAAAATCAGTTTGGAGCCTTCTTCAATTTTTGGAAAAGTTGAGATGAATTGCTATTAATTTTTCTTTAAACATTTAATATTATTCACCAGTGATGCTGTTACTACTGAACTTCATCTGTTGGGAGATTTCTGATTACTGTTTCAATTTCCTTGACTTGTTATTAGTTTGTTCAGATTTTCTATTTCTTTATGATTCATCACAGTAGGTTGCATTTTATTTCTATTTCCCCCTTTAGATCTTAACATTTACTTTAACATTTACTTTATATGTTTACATGGCCCAAGGTTAGGTGCATATATATTGACAGTTATTATTTCCTCTTGATGAATTCATCCCCTTGTCATTATAAAATAATGTTGTTTATCTTTTATTATAGTTTTTGACTTAAAGTCTATCTTGTGTGATATAGTAGAGTTATTCTTGCTGTTCTGTGTTTCAACTTTCATGGAATATTTTATTCCATATCTTCACTTTGAGCCTATGTGAATAAAACTAATCTGAGTCTCTTGTAGGCAGCAGGTTGGGTCTCTTTTCTGTTTGTCTATTCAATCACCTTATGTCTTTTGAGTCAAAAAATTTAATTTATTTATCCTTAAAGTAACCATTTATCCTTAAATTAATTGCTGATAGATAAGGCCTTACTATTGCCATTTTGTTAATTGTTTTCTGGTTGTTCTGTAAATCTTTTATTCCTTTCTTGCTGTCTTCCTTTGTGATTTGATGAAGTGGTATGGTTCCTTTCTCCTTCTCTTTTGTGTATCTAGTATGGATTTTTATTTTGGTTACCAGGCTATTTTTTGTTTCCTGTGCGGTGTGGCTTGCAGGATCTTAGGTCCTCAATAAAGAAATGAACATGGGCCCCAACAGTGAAAATGCTGAGTTCTAACCAGTGGACTACCATGGAATTCCTATAACAGGCTATTTTAAGCTGATAGTAATTTATTTTTTACTTAATACAAAAACTTTACCTGTTTGCCTCCTCACACAGTTTGTTTTTGAATATCACAATTTACATATTTTTATATTGGGTATCCATTTACAAATTATTGTAGCTATAGATATTTCAAAACTTTATCTTTTAACTTTTATTCTTGAGCTAAAAGTGATTTATACATCCCTATGACAGCATTAGAATCTTCTGACCTAGACTATATCTGTCTTCTGCTAGTGAATTTACTTTCATATATTTTAATAGAACTAATTAACATCTTTTAATTTCAGATTAAATAATCCTTTAGCATTTTTTGTAAGGCAAGTCTAATGGTGATGAACTCCCTCAACTTTTGGTTGTCTGAGAAAGTATCTGAAGAATAGCTTTGCTGGCTAAAATATTCTTGGCTGGCTATTTTTTCTGTCAGGACATTGATTTTATCATCCCATCTTCTCCTAGCATGAAGTGTCCACTGAAAAATCTTCTAAGTTTATGGAGCTTTTATTAGCTGAGTCCCTTTTATTAGCTGAACCTCTTAGCTTGTGCTGCTTTCAAAAATTTTTCTGTCTTTAATTTTTGACAGTTGGATTATATGTGTTTTGGTAAAGATTTCTTTCAGTTGAACCTTTTGGAGACCTTTGAACTTCATACATCTATCGAATGCCCTATTGTTCCCCAGATTGGGAAGTCTTCCGCCATTAGTTCTTTAAATAAGTTTTCTGTCACTTTCTTTCTCTTTGCCTGCTATTCTTATAATGTGTATGTTGGTTCTCTTTATAGTATCCTATAAGTTGATGGCTACCCTCAACCTCTTTTTCCCTCCTGTTACAAAGGGTATGTGACTTTCTCGACATGAGGTCCCTGCCTCCAAGTGCAAGCTGTATCCTAACCCTCCCACTCTTTCAGAAACACCAGCAAATAATCTTCTCAGTTAAGTTCTACACCCTTCTGCTTTCTCATGAAAATTTAAATACATTTAAACATCTCTGGCTGTCTCTGGGGTCGCACAGAGTCGGACACAACTGATGTGACTTAGCAGTAGCAGCAGCAAGCATCTCCCATATTTAACAAATTAAAAGAAAAACTTCTTCCACTATTCATAACTCCATATCAAGCTACTGTCTTGTCTCGTTCCTTTGCAAACAGTCTATTTAGGAAAGCCAGCCCCTCACTTTCTGTCCATTTCCTTGTTTTCCACAGCAGCTTTGACTCTCTAATACATAGGCTTACGCTCTCACTACTCCATGAAAACAGACACCATAACCAATACAGCAGTCATCCAGTATCACTTCTCTAACTCACCCTACCAGACTTCTTGCCCGATTCCCAACAGCTGAGCTCTCTCCCCTCTTAAAACACCCTGACCTCTTGGCTTACGTCCTCACTTTGTCTTCTCACTTCAAATTTTCAGTGTCTTTACTGGCTCTTCCCTTTCGCATTATACTTTTATATGCCTGATTCAGATCTAGGTCCTCTTGATTTTTCTAGGTTTTCTTTTTCATCTCCACGGCATTTGTTACCACTCCTATAACAATGGCTCCAAATATTTTTCTAATGCACACCTCTTCTCTGAGCTCCAGGTCTACTTATCCAACTGATTGTTGAGTAGTTGAATGTTACTGATACTTTGAACTCACTATGGTCACAACTGAACTTTGAATTTCTGCTTAGAACTCCATCCTCTTTCAGTTTTTCTGTTTTACTATTGAATAATACTTTCATCCACCCAGTTTCATAACTCAGAAATCCAGCAGTCTTCCCTGATAATTTCTTTTCTATCCTTTCAACAGCCAACCAATTTTTAAGTACTACTAATTCTCTTAAATACTTCTAGAAGCTATATTGCTTTCTTCATCTCTATAGTAATAATCTAAATTCTTATACAGGTTACTTCAGGAGCCTCTTAAATGTTTCCCTCACATATATTCTTAGCCTCTCTAATCCACTTTTGGTGCAGAACCCTGAAAGTGAACTTTTTCTAAACATAAATCTGAATCACACCACTCTCTATTTTACATAAGCTTTGCTGGCTTCCCAGGGCTGTTCAAATACAGTTCCAAATTATTAACTTCATGGTCCTATATGGTATGAACATTATCTGATTTAGAACCAGTTTTCACTTCATACTCCATGTTACAGCCACAATGTTCCAACTCATTTCAATTCCTAGAAAATGGCATACCTCTCTCACAGCTCCTTTTCCATATGTTTAGAATAACAAATCTCAACCAGGGATGATTTTTGCCTCTACCCCATTTGGTTATTATAATGGGGGGCATTATTGCTATCTAATAGGTAGATGTAAGCAATGCTGCTAAACGTCCCACAATGCTGAGACTGAAAAATCCTGGTGTGGAAGGCTTTCCCTTCTACTTGTATTCACATGAACCAATGTTTAGCTAAAACAAAAACATACTTATTCTCTCAGCTTAGATGGCCTATAGTCAGAGCAACCCTTTCCTAACTTTTATCCACTTGCTATATATGCTTACCCCATTTTCTTTACTTTTGTGGTCTTATAATAATTTAGAACTAGCTCTTTACTCAGTTAAAGTTTGCTTTCCTTGTCAGGTTTTAATTTCTATGAAGCCAGGAACCATGTTCAACACAGCATCCTTGTCACCTAGCTAGACACTTCCAATAATTACTAAAGAAGAAAACAAGTGGGTCAATAAAGCTTTTGTATAAGGACTGTTCAGCTTAGAACCCTATATAAGAGTTCCTGGCATTACTTCCATTAATTAGACATGTCCCTGAACAGTTCCCTTTATCTTTAACTTGGCCTCATTTTAAAATGTGTAAAATAGTGATAGTAATTCTGACTATAAAGATTTTTAAGAGGATTAAGTACTTTTATAAATTGCACACTTCTAGACATTATAGGTTAGACTAGAAATTAGTAGAAGTCCATGGGAGCAAATGTGAGAGATAAACAGAATTACCAGCTCATGGAATTTAGCTGTAGATCGGTAGGCAGATTGGCTTCACTAGAATAGGTTAGATACAGGAATTTTGTTTAATCAGTGAAGAGACTTGACAATTACTTGGTAGAACAATAGAGACAAAACAGCAACAGAAAACAAAAGTGAGGCTAGAATACTAAAAACAAATCAATATTATTATGGTATACTAGAAATATAAGACTAGTTTCAAAATATAGTGAAAGATTGATAATAGATCAATCTCTTTAGTGTCTTGGATTCTTAGAAACTGAAAAACTGAGAGGTAGCAGGGGCCTTGGAAAGTACTTGATAGAATCCCTTCCTTTTATAGATGAGAAAACTCTGCCTCAACAGGAAATTAGTTGCTCAAAGTCATAAAATAGCTATAATCCAGTCTCCAGAGTGTCAATTCTGTGCTCAGTTCCAAGAAAAGGTAGCACCAAATAGCCTATGTTTCTCCTCATAACTACACGAAGCATCATCACTATTTTACATCAACAGTTACAGAGGCTCAGAAAAATTAAGTACCCTATACAAAACTATAAATCAACAGCTTATCTAACTCAGAAACTCATAATCTTTTTATAAACAGTGATAATGCCTTATTCTGCTATTGTCTCTGCAGTATCTAACACAAGGTTCCTAGATAGCCAACAAAGATCAGTCAAATATCAACCATTATTTATTATTATTGATAAATAATATAGACAGATTTTATTGATATAGAACACTCAGAACTACAGCAGAGAAAATAATTAAAGTCAAAAATTACCATTTTATTGCATTCCAGTACCGAATACGGCTCACAAAATCAAGAGTTTTTCCTTGATTATTGATCACTAGCTGCCACGAATAAATTAAACTGTTTAGACTTAGAAAATTTTATACTTCACACCAAAGATACAAATTCAGCCAACAGACACCTATGGACAACATTTCATCTTGTAAAGACATAAAGATTTACTTAAACTACTAATTAATTTGACTCTTAAACTAGAATACGATCAGAATTAAGTGTGTTAAGTTTTCTTCCCCTGGCAAAATGCACATGGGAGAGTTCAAAGATGGTCACATCTACAGCTGTTACCTCATTCTCAAAACCACCAACCATCCTTTCTAATTTGGGCCAGGGGTGTTTAAGTGTGAGTAGACTAAGTAGAAATAAGAGTAACAAGGTTACTAGGGACAGTATTTCATTTTCTGGAAGAAAATCTGGCTAATGAGCAGTTTATCTAAAGTCAAGCCCTTTGTATATGTGCATTTTTGCATCACTAAAAGTAACCCCCCAAATAAAATTAAACATATTCAAGATTATTGTTGCATGAAAGGTTTGTAGAAAAACAGGTTAAATTTCCCTTAAGTGTTCAAAGGGAGATAAGTTAGAATGACTCATAAGATATAAAATAATATAGTTATCTACAAGTGATACAAATTTAATAAATAATTTTTAAAAACAAAATTACATTAGAAGTGATCTTAGACAATTTTGATAAAGTGTCCTTAAAACTCTTCAAAGATATGAAAATAAGTAAGCAATTCAATATGAGACTGGATATACAACCAGAAAATGGCCAGACCAAATATGGCAACAGATCTTTCACACACAACCTCTGCATCAACTGGCCCAAAATAGCCAGGACTTTGTTAATGACCAAAAGCTTCCCTGAATTTTGCCCCTGCTTCCAACTTGGATCAGTAAAAGTCTAAGATTCACTGTAATCACATAGAATAGCCTGCATCTCTAGCTTCCCCATGCCAACAATCTACAATTGGAGCAGATCTGAACTCATACTTTTTCTTAATATCAAAAAATCCTTTGGAGTTTCTGCTAAATAAACCCAAATGATGGTGACTTATTCTTTTACTATACAGAAAGCTCTAAATAAATAGCTTCTGCTTATTCTCATTTGGCCAGCCTTGTTTATGGCCATACCATCCTAAACACACCAGTCTCATTTGGGCCACCTTTATTTTCACAAATATTTGCAGAAAGTGGAGATTAGTTTTATGTAATATGACCACGTGTTTCAACTTACCAGGGTTACTATGGTTTTGTCCTCCTTGTCCCAATGTAATGAATAGCACCTCTTTTCATCCTAGGGGCTTTCCAGGTGGCACAGTGTAAAGAATTTGCCTCCAAGCAGGAGACACAAGAGATGTGGGTTAGATCCCTGGGTCAAGAAGATCCCCTGGAGTAGGAAACAGCAACCCACTCCAGTATTCTTGCCTGGAAAATTCCATGGACAGAGGAGCCTGGTGAGCTACAGTCCAGGAGGTCGCAAAAGTCGGACATGACTGAGCACGCATGCACAATTTTTATTCTAAAAAAAATCCTGATTTGAATAAATTATCTGGGTACCTTGGATCTAAGCAAACTGTTCACTAGACAAAGGTGTTAACAAGCAAATGGTGTTGGGTAACTTGACCTAGAACAATGGCAGGTGACAATGAAAAAGCAGAGAGGCCATTAGAAAATTTAGTCTGTTCTAAAATCAACTCTCAAGTTCAAGGGAAAGGAGTTTCCTCTCTACTGCATCCAGTTTTCTTTGATGAGATTTCCAGCTTTAGTAAAAGTGAGACAGGATTTTAAGAGGTGTCCTCTTTTCCCCTCGAGGCATTCCTGCCACCACTGCAGGATGATGCAAGTGTTGCTATGGCAAACACTTCTCCCACGCTGCTGGAAGACCTTCCCATTGCAGACTAACTTCTGTTCTGTTCTGTTTACATTTTCCCCCCACTCCCCTCTCTCTCTCTGCTGCATAGTAAGTCACTCTGAATTGAGATTTCAGAATATAACTTTCTCTCCAGTGTCTTTTCTTTGAAAGCAATTTGCTACCTGCGGGCTTTCCTGTAATCGAATGCATTATGTCCAGAGATGAACCCTGATGCAGAAAAAATGTGGCAGACAGGAGACAAGACCAAAGAAAGCAAGGGCTGGAGTCAGTCAATTGAAAGTGAGATTTTTTTCCAATTTGTTGGTCTCAAATGTTCTGTTTTCCAATGAAAAGAGAAACTTTTGTAAACTACCTGCCTAGCTTATATAAGGGCCTGCCAGGTGGCGCTGGTGGTAAAGAATCTCCCTGCCAAGGCAGGAGATGTGGGTTCAATCTCTGGGTTGGGGAGCTCCTCTGGAGAAGGGCATGGCAACCCACTCCAGTATTCTTGCCTAGAGAATCCCATGGACAGGGGAGTCTGGCAGGCTACAGTCTATGGGGTCACAAAGAGTAAGACATGACTGAAGCGACTTAGCATGCACACCTAGCTTATTAAATACGTGGCTTTCCCCTAAAAGTAGCATTTTCAGGGTAGAATAATATAAACTGAGGGGTTTTGAAGTCAGAAATACCTCAGCTTAAATCTGCAAGATCCAAGATGGTGAAGATCATTTCTCTTTTGCCCACTTCTATAAACTAAGCCTGGAACTTGGCAGGTGCAGAATATCTATATCTCTATATCTGTCTATATTTATATCTATTTCTTTCAATCTATCTATATTTGTTGCCTGAACATCCGATTGACTTGGAAACCACCAGGGACAAGTTATAGGACCTTGGTAGGGTATATAATTTCTCTGAGCTTAAATGTCTTCCTGTGTAAAATGAGAAAAAGAAACCCACTTCATAGGATTGCTCTACAATTTAAATGAAATAAAGTATGAAAAATGCCTAGCAGATGCACCTGATATGGAGTATATGTATTTGATAAATTGTCACAGCTATTGTTATTTTTTCTGCTGCTGCTACTCAAGAGGTTACATTTAGAAGGGTCACACTGAATAGACCTTTTAGTAAATGTTTCCAACAATGTATTCTGATTATTTATACGTGGATGACTCTCAAATAGACTACAACATGCTTAACTGTCATTCATATTTATGCATTTTTAAAGTTCAGAGCCTCTGCACTGTGCTAAGAATATTCTTCATCTTTGCTAGATTTCATACTGCCTTTTCAGTGTTCTAAGAACTCCTAATTATGAGAGAATTAATTTAAAAAATATCTTTTGGCTGTCTGTGGGTGTTGCCTGATTTGAAACCCTAGTCAGAAATATGGCTATTTCAGTCTCCTTACGAGAAAAGTAAAACAAGGATCTTTTGAAAATAGATAAAACACAGATCTCCTGTTCTTCCTAACTTATGCAGTGACAAAAACCATGAATGACAAATAGACATACTGAAAGAGGGAGGCTAATTTAATAGATTCAGGCATACAGGTAGATATAAACCTGTAGGCATTCATTAAGGAAGATTTAGTGAAAACCTACTTAGTGCTCTTTGTGCCAGACATCATAGTAGGCATTGGGTACACAGGGGGAACCAAATGGATGTCTTCTTTCCTTTGTGGAGTCAGTTGTTTCTTTGTTCTTGCTCCCTTACCTAAACCCATTAGCACAGACACACAGACACACAGACACAGACACAGACACAGACACAGACACACACACACACACACACACACACACACACACACACACACCACTCCTCTGAGCCCATATACCTCTATGTGTGTATATATATACTTTTACATATGCCCCCCAAAGCCAGGTCTATAAAACATGAATTCTCAGGAAAGATTGCAGGTGGGAGACAAACTGTATATTATTGAAAGAAAAGGTTGGGTTCAGTAACATTGGCGGCATTCCCTCACGATGTGTTTAATTTCTTATTTTAGATCTATTTTTTCCCCATTTTATTTATTTATTTATTTTACTTTACAATATTGTATTGGTTTTGCCATACATTGACATGAATCTGCCACAGGTGTACATGTTTTCCCTATCCTGAACCCCCCTCCCACCTCCCTCCTCATCCCATCCCTCTGGGTCATCCCAGTGAAACAGCCCTGAGCATCCTGTATCATGCATCAAACTTGAACTTGGACTTCATTTCACATCTGATAATTTACATGTGTCAATGTAATTCTCCCAAATCATTCCACCCTTGCCCTCTCCCAGAGTCCAAAAGACTATTCTATACATCTGTGTCTCATTTGCTGTCATGCATACAGGGTTATCATTACCATCTTTCTAAATTCCATATATATGCATTAGCATACTGTATTGGTGTTTTTCGTTCTGGCTTACTTCACTCTGTATAATACGCTCCAGTTTCATCCACCTCATTAGAACTAATTCAAATGTATTCTTTTTAATGGCTGAATAATATTCCATTGTGTATATGTACCACAGCTTTCTTATCCATTCATCTGCTGATGGACATCTAGGTTGCTTCCATGTCCTCGCTATTATAAACAGTGCTGCGATGGACATTGGTGTACACGTGTCTCTTTCAATTCTGGTTTCCTTGGTGTCTATGCCCAGCAATGGGATTGCTGGGTCATAAGGTAGTTCTATTTCCAGTTTCTTAAGGAATCTCCACACTGTTCTCCATAGTGGCTGTACTAGTTTGCATTCCCACCAACAGTTTAAGAGGGTTCCCTTTCCTCCACACCCTCTCCAGCATTTATTGCTTGTAGACTTTTGGATCGCAGCCATTCTGACTGGCATGAGATGGTACCTCATAGTGTTTTTGATGTGCATTTCTCTGATAATGAGTGATGTTGAGCATCTTTTCATGTGTTTGTTATCCATCTGTATGTCTTCTTTGGAGAAATGTCTGTTTGGTTCTTTGGCCCATTTTTTGATTGGGTCATTTATTTTTCTGAAACTGAGCTGAAGGAGTTGCTTGTATATTTTTGAGATTAATTATTTGTCTGTTGCTTCATTTACTATCATCTTCTCCCATTCTGAAGGCTGTCTTTTCACCTTGCTTGTAGTTTCCTTTGTTGCGCAGAAGCTTTTAATTTTAATTAGGTCCCATTTGTTTATTTTTGCTTTTATTTCCAGTATTCTGGGAGGTGGGTCATAGAGGATCCTGCTGTGGTTTATGTCAGAGAGTGTTTTGTCTATGTTCTCCTCTAGGCGTTTTATAGTTTCTGGTCTTACGTTTAGATCTTTAATCCATTTTGACTTTACTTTGTGTATGGTGTTAGGGAGTGTTCTAGCTTCATTCTTTCACAAGTGGTTGACCAGTTTTCTCACCACCACTTGTCAAAGAGATTGTCTTTTCTCCATTGTATATTCTTGCCTCTTTTGTCAAAGATAAGGTGTCCATAGGTGCATGGATTTATCTCTGGGCTTTCTATTTTGTTCCATTGATCTATATTTCTGTCTTTGTGCCAGTACCATACTGTCTTGATGACTGTGGCTTTGTAGTAGAGCCTGAAGTCAGGCAGGTTGATTCCTCCAGTTCCATTCTTCTTTCTCAAGATTGCTTTGGCTATTCGAGGTTTTTTGTATTTCCATACACATCTTGAAATTATTTCTTCTAGCTCTGTGAAAAATACCGCTGATAGCTTGATAGGGATTGCATTGAATCTGTAGATTGCTTTGGGTAGTATACTCATATTCACTATGTTGATTTTTCCAATCCATGAGCATGGTGTATTTCTTCATCTATTAGTGTCCTCTTTGATTTCTTTCACCAGTGTTTTATAGTTTTCTATATATAGGTCTTTAGTTTCTTTAGGTAGATTTATTCCTAAGTATTTTATTCTTTTCTTTGCAATGGTGAATGGAATTGTTTCCTTAATTTCTCTTTCTATTTTCTCATTGTTAGTGTATAGGAATGCAAGGGATTTCTGTGTGTTGATTTTATATCCTGCAACTTTACTATATTCATTGATCAGCTCTAGTAATTTTCTGGTGGAGTCTTTAGGGTTTTCTATATAAAGGATCATGTCATCTGCAAACAGTGAGAGTTTTACTTCTTCTTTTCCAATTTGGATTCCTCTTATTTCTTTTTCTTCTCTGGTTGCTGTGGCCAAAACTTTCAAAACTACGCTGAACAGTAGTGGTGAAAGTGCACACCCTTGTCTGTTCCTGACTTTATGGGGGGAATGCTTTCAATTTTTCACCATTGAGGATAATGTTTGCTGTGGGTTTGTCACATATAGCTTATATTATGCTGAGGAATGTTCCTTCTATTTCTGCTTTCTGGAGAGTTTTTATCATAAATGGATGTTGAATTTTGTCAAAGGCTTTCTCTGCATCTATTGAGATAATCATATGGCTTTTATTTTTCAATTTGTTAATGTGGTGTATTACACTGATTGATTTGCAGATATTGAAGAATCCTTGCATCCCTGGGATAAAGCCCACTTGGTCATGGTGTATGATCTTTTTAATGTGTTGTTGGATTCTGATTGCTAGAATTTTGTTAAGGATTTTTGCATCTATGTTCATCAGTGATATTGGCCTGTCATTTTCTTTTCTTTTTTTTTTTTTGTTTGTGGCATCTTTATCAGGTTTTGGTATAGGGTGATGGTGGCCTCATAGAATGAATTTGGATGTTTACCTTCCTCTGCTATTTTCTGGAAGCGTTGGAGTAGGATAGGGATTAGCTCTTCTCTAAATTATTGGTAGAATTCAGCTGTGAAGCCATCTTTTCCTGGACTTTTGTTTGTTGGAAGTTTTCTGATTACAGTTTTAATTTCCATGCTTGTGATGGGTCTGTTAAGATTTTCTATTTCTTCCTGGTTCAGTTTTGGAAAGTTGTACTTTTTAAGAATTTTTCCATTTCTTCCAAGTTGTCCATTTTATTTGCATATAACTGCTGATAGTAGTCTCTCATGATCCTTTGTATTTCTCTGTTGTCTGTTGTGATCTCGCCATTTTCATTTCTAATTTTGTTGGTTTGATATTTTTCCCTTTGTTTCTTGATGAATTTGGCTAATGGTTTGTCAATTTTATTTATCTTCTCAAAGAACTGGCTTTTGGCTTTGTTGATTTTTGCTATGCTCTCTTTTGTTTCTTTTGCATTTATTTCTGCCCTAATTTTTAAGGTTTCTTTCCTTCTGCTAACCCTGGGGTTCTTCATTTCTTCCTTTTCTAGTTGCTTTAAGTGTAGAGTTAGGTTATTTATTTTCAATTTTTTCTTGTTTCTTGAGGTAAGCCTGTATTGCTATGAACCTTCCCCTTAGCACTGCTTTTACAGTGTCGCATAGGTTTGGGTTGTTGTGTTTTCATTTTCATTCATTTCTATGCATATTTTAATTTCTTTTTTTATTTCTTCTGTGATTTGTTGCTTATTCAGCACTGTGTTGTTCAGCCTCCATATGTTGGAATTTTAATAGTTTTTCTCCTGTAATTGACATCTAATCTTACTGCATTGTGGTCAGAAAAGATGCTTGGAATGATTTCAATTTTTTTTAAATTTACCTAGGCTAGATTTATGGCCCAGGATGTGATCTATCCTGGAGAAGGTTCCGTGTGCACTTGAGAAAAAGGTGAAATTCATTGTTTGGGGTGAAATGTCCCATAGATATCAATTAGGTCTAACTGGTCTATTGTATCATTTAAAGTTTATGTTTCTTTGTTAATTTTCTGTTTAGTTGATCTATCCATAGGTGTGAGTGGGGTATTAAAATCTCCCACTGTTATTGTGTTATTGTTAATTTCCCCTTTCATACTTGTTAGCCTTTGTCTTACATATTGCAGTGCTCCTATGTTGGGTGCATATATATTTATAATTGTTACATCTTTTTCTTGGATTGATCCCTTGATCATTATGGAGTGTCCATCTTTGTCTCTTTTCACAGCCTTTCTTTCATAGTTTATTTTATCTGATATGAGTATTGCTACTTCTGCTTTCTTTTGGTCTCTATTTGCATAGAGTATCTTTTTCAAGCCCTTCACTTTCAGTCTGTATGTGTCCCTTGTTTCAAGATGGGTCTCTTGTAGACAACATATATAGGGGTCTCGTTTTTGTATCCATTTGGCCAGTCTTTGTCTTTCGGTTGGGGCATTCAAGCCATTTACATTTAAGGTAATTATTGATAAGTATGATTCCATTGGTGGCTCAGAGGTTAAAGTGTCTGCCTGGAATGCAGGAGACCAGGGTTCAATACCTGGGTCAGGAAGATCCCCTGGAGAAGGAAATGGCAACCCACTGCAGTACTCTTGCCTGGAGAATCCCTTGGAGGGAGGAGCCTGGTAGGCTACAGTACATGGGGTTGCAAAGAGTCGGACACAACTGAGCAACTTCACTTTCACTTTCACTTTCATGATTCCATTGCCACTTACTTTATTGTGTGGGTTCAAGTTTATACACCCGATGGCCAAAGGAGCTACTTTGCGTTCAAGGTCAGGAGGAGTGACCTTGTCCAAGGTAAGGAGCAGTGGCCGTGCTTTGCTGGAGCAATAACTGTGGTTTGCTGGAGCAGTAACTGTGCTTTGCTGGAGCAGCTGTAAAGAGATACCCCACGTCCAAGGTAAGACAAACCCAAGTACAATGGTAGGTGTTGTGAGAGGGCATCAGAGGGCAGACAAACTGAAACCATAATCACAGAAAACTAGTCAATCTGATAGACCACAGGCTTGTCTAACTCAGTGAAACTAAGCCATGCCATGGGGGGCCACCCAAGATGGAAGGGTCATGGTGGAGAGGTCTGACAGAACGTGGTCCACTGGAAAAGCGAATGGGAAATCACTTCAGTATTCTTGCCTTGAGAACCCCACGAACAGTATGAAAAGGCAAAATGATAGGATACTGAAAGAGGAACTCCCCAGGTCGAAGGGGCCCAATATGTTTCAGGGGTTCAGTGGAGAAATAACTCCAGAAAGAATGAAGGGATGGAGCCAAAGCAAAAACAATACCCAGTTGTGGATGTGACTGGTGATAGAAGCAAGGGCTGATGCTATAAAGAGCAATATTAAATTAAGCAATATTAATTAAGAGCATAGGAACCTGGAATGCCAGGTCCATGAATCAAGGCAAATTGGAAGTGGTCAAATAGGAGATGGCAAGGGTGAACGTTGACATTCTAGGAATCAGCAAACTAAAATGGACTGGAATGGGTGAATTTAACTCAGATGACCATTATATCTACTACTGTGGGCAGGAATCCCTTAGAAGAAATGGAGTAGCCATGATGGTCAACAAAAGAGTCCGAAATGCAGTACGGGGATGCAATCTCAAAAACGACAGAATGATCTCTGTTCATTTCCAAGGCAAAGCATTCAATATCACCGTGATCCAAGCCTATGCCCCAACCAGTAACGCTGAAGAAGCTGAAGTTGAATGGTTCTATGAAGACCTACAAGACCTTTTAGAACTAACACCCCAAAAAAGATGTCCTTTTCATTATAGGGGCCTGGAATGCAAAAGTGGGAAGTCAAGAAACACCTGGAGTAACAGGCAAACTTGGCCTTAGAATACGGAAGGAAGCAGGGCAAAGGCTAATAGAGTTTTGCCAAGAGAGTGCACTGATCATAGCAAACACCCTCTTCCAACAACACAAGAGAAGACTCTACACTTGGACATCACCAGATGGTCAACACCAAAATCAGATTGATTATATTCTTTGCAGCCAAAAATGGAGAAGCTCCATACAGTCAGCAAAAACAAGACTGGCAGCTGACTGTGGCTCAGATAATGAACTCCTTATTACCAAATTCAGACTTAAATTGAAGAAAGTAGGGAAAACCGCTAGACCATTCAGGTATGACCTAAATCAAATCCCTTATGATTATATAGTGGAAGTGAGAAATAGATTTAAGGAACTATATCTGATAGAGTGCCTGATGAACTGTGGATGGAGGTTCATGACATTGTACAGGAGACAGGGATCAAGACCATCCCCATGGAAAAGAAATGCAAAAAAGCAAAATGGCTGTCTGAGGAAGCCTTACAAATAGCTGTGAAAAGAAGAGAGGCAAAAAGCAAAGGAGAAAAGGAAAGATATAAGCATCTGAATTCAGAGTTCCAAAGAATAGCAAGGAGAAATAAGAAAGCCTTCCTCAGCAATCAATGCAAAGAAATAGAGGAAAATAACAGAATGGGAAACACTAGAGATCTCAAGAAAATTAGAGATACCAAGGGAACATTTCATACAAAGATGGGTTTGATAAAGGACAGAAATGGTATGGACTTAACAGAAGCAAAAGATATTAAGAGGTGGCAAGAATACACACAACTGTACAAAAAAGATCTTCATGACCCAGATAATCACAATAGTGTGATCACTCACCTAGAGCCATACATCCTGGAATGTGAAGTCAAGTGGGCTTTAGGAAGCATCACTATGAACAAAGCTAGTGGAGGTGATGGAAGTCCAGTTGAACTATTTCAAATCCTGAAAGATGATGCTGTGAAAGTGCTGCACTCAACATGCCAGCAAATTTGGAAAACTCAGCAGTGGCCACAGGACTGGAAAAGGTCAGTTTTCATTCCAATCCCAAAGAAAGGCAATGCCAAACAATGCTCAAACTACCACACAACTATACTCTTCTCACATGCCAGTAAACTAATGCTCAAAATTCTCCAAGCCAGGCTTCAGCAGTATGTGAACCAAGAACTTCCAGATGATCAAGTTGGTTTTAGAAAAGGCAGAGGAACCAGAGATCAAATTGCCAACATCCGCTGGATCATGGAAAAAGCAAAGGAGTTCCAGAAAAACATCTATTTCTGCTTTATTGACTATACCAAAGCCTTTGACTGTGTGGATCACAATAAACTGTGGAAAATTCTGAAAGAGATGGGAATACCAGACCACCTGACCTGCCTCTTGAGAAACCTATATGCAGGTCAGGAAGTAACAGTTAGAACTGGACAACAGACTGGTTCCAAATAGGAAAAGGAGTACGTCAAGGCTGTATATTGTCACCCTGCTTATTTAACTTCTATGCAGAGTACATCATGAGAAATGCTGGGCTGGAAGAAGCACAAGCTGGAATCAAGATTGCCGGGAGAAATATCAATAATCTCAGATATGCAGATGACCCCACTCTAATGGCAGAAAGTGAAGAGGAACTCAAAAGCCTCTTGATGAAAGTTAAAGAGGAGAGTGAAAAAGTTGGCTTAAAGCTCAACATTCAGAAAACGAAGATCATGGCACCTGGTCCCATCACTTCATGGCAAATATATGGGGAAACAGTAGAAACAGAGACAGACTTTATTTTGGGGGGCTCCAAAATCACTGCAGATGGTGACTGCAGCCATGAAATTAAAAGACACTTGCTCCTTGGAAGGAAATTTATGACCAACCTAGATAGCATATTCAAAAGCAGAGACATTACTTTGCCAACAAAGGTCCATCTAGTCAAGACTATTGTTTTTCCAGTGGTCACGTATGGATGTGAGAGTTGGACTGTGAAGAAAGCTGAGTGCCAAAGAATTGATGCTTTTGAACTGTGGTGATGGAGAAGACTCTCGAGAGTGCCTTGGACTGCAAGGAGATCCAACCAGTCCATCCGAAAGGAGATCAGTCCTGGGTGTTCATTGGAAGGACTGATGCTGAGGCTGAAACTCCAATACTTTGTCCACCTCATGCGAAGAGTTGACTCATTGGAAAAGACTCTGATACTGGGAGGGATTGGGGGCAGGAAGAGAAGGGGATGACAGAGGATGAGATGGCTGGATGGCATCACTGACCTGATGCACATGAGTTTGAGTGAACTCCGGGAGTTGGTGATGGACAGGGAGGCCTAGTGTGCTGCGATTCATGTGGTCTCATGGGGTCAGACACGACTGAGCAACTGAACTGAACTGAACTCTGTGTTTCCTGTCTAGAGAAGATCCTTTAGCATTTCCTGGAGAGCTGGTTTGGTGGTGCTGAATTCTCTCAGCTTTTGCTTATCTGTAAAGCTATTGATTTCTCCTTCATATTTGAATGAGATCCTTGCTGGGTACAACAATCTGGGCTGTAGGTTATTTTCTTTCATCACTTTAAGTACGTCCTGCCATTCCCTTCTGGCCTGAAGAGTGTCTATTAAAAGATCAGCTGTTATCCTTATGGGAATCCACTTGTGTGTTATCTGTTGTTTTTCCCTTGATGCTTTTAATATTTGTTCTTTGTTTTTGATCTTTTTAATTTGATTAATATGTGTCTTGGGGTGTTTCACCTTGGTTTTATCCTGTTTGGGACTCTCTGGGTTTCTTGGACTTGGGGGATTACTTCCTTCCCCATTTTAGGGAAGTTTTCAACTATTATCTCTTCAGGTATTTTCTAATGGTCTTTCTTTTTGTCTTCTTCTTCTGGGACTCCTATGATTCTAATGTTGGGTCATTTAACATTGTCCTAGATGTATCTGAGGTTGTCCTCATTTCTTTTAATTCTTTTTTCTCTCTCTGTTTCATTTATTTCTACCATTCTATCTCATACCTCACTTATCCTATCTTCTGCCTCCGTTATTCTACTGTTGGTTCCCTCCAGAGTGCTTATTTTGCCTTGTTCCAAATAGTTTAAGGTCCTCTCTCCCAGATGACTATGATTACTATGTTTCTGTCTGGGTGGAGGGGGTGGGGATGGGGGTGAAGGACAGCCTGGTCATGAACATGGCTTACTGGTCAGTTTAGCTTTGCCAGAAGTACATTTTTATTAAAGCTTACAAACACAATCAGGAAATAATTGACACTTGACAAACTATGCTTCTATTCACACTGCAAGTCTCCATTACCACTTACAAGGTCTCACTATATGCCAGGAACCGTACTGAGAGGTTTTAAAGCATTATCTCTAATCCTTACAACAGCCTTATGTGGGAAGAGTTATCTCTACTTTACTATAAGAAATGAAGTTTGTATGATCTCAATCTCATGAAACATAGCATTAAAAGTCTGAACTTTACCAATTCAGATCAAATGTTTAATTTCAAGCTCATAGTGCTTTTGTGAGGAGTAAATGAAATACTAAACAGTTAGTGCAAGTTTGTAACCAAGGAAATTTCTAATTATTAAGACTAGAGCATAAACAGAAATAAAATGTTTGACTTGCTTGTTATTCTTTCCTGTTATAAATGCTGATCAGTATTCAACTTTTAGCTATGCATAGGTCCTCATGTATTAAAGTATGTATTTGAAAGGTTTATTGCCTATATATTTATAATTATGTGTAATTCTTTTCATTTTAAGCATATGAAAGACTTAATAAAAAGATACACAAAAATATATGTGACTCACTTTTAAAAATGCATAATTATAGGTACGTCATTCTGAAATATACATGGGTACGACATTAATATATAAAGAAATCCACTTTCATTCTTCCTGCACTTAAACTTGATGAGTTAAACACTACTACTCTGTCTCTTGAAAATGTCTGACTTGAGATTTACTTATTGGGAAGGCAATCACTAAAGATAAGAATTTAGGAAACTGAATGATTATAAATTTTCTCTCAAGTATTCCTCACCCAGAAGTGGTAACCTTAAAAAGCTTCTAATGTGCCTTTTTGGAATAAACAACTTAAAACAATTAAATGCTTTTACTTTGCTCTCAGGGTAGCAGTCCAATTATGTTTACTTCTTCCCCAATGTACTTTTTATCAGCCATTAAGTATCTAAAAGAATCTAAGAGGTAAAGTGCATCACCATCTCTAAAGGGTTTACTTGCATGACCTTATTCTTAAGAATAAATGGCACCTCACTCCAGTACTCTTGCCTGGAAAATCCCATGGGCAGAGGAGCCTGGTAGGCTGCCGTCCATGGGGTCGCTAAGAGTCGGGCACGACTGAGCGACTTCACTTTCACTTTTCACTTTCATGCATTGGAGAAGGAAATGGCAACCCACTCCAGTGTTCTTGCCTGTGGGAGCCTGGTGGGCTGCCGTCTATGGGGTTGCACAGAGTCTGACACAACTGAAGTGACTTAACAGCAGCAAGAATAAATCCAGAACATCATTCAATTCCAAATTTCACCAAGAGTTAAATGCTGCAGTGTAGTGTAAAAAGCATTGTTCACAAAGTCAGGGATTTGTGGCTAGGCCTCTATCTTCCATTTGCTTAGAAATAAATTAAATAATGGATTGGAGAATGGAAATGAAAAATAGACAAGCTAATTTTTAATGTCCTTATCACAGTTTTATGTTTATGCATTAACAGTCCCAGAGTCACACGGCTTAAAGAGCACAATGAGAGTTATAGAGTCTCTCCCTACAATGTGAAACCAATTCAGACCAAAAGGCAATTTTCCCACTTATAGTGGGAAATAACTTATAGTTATTCTAAATTTTAAAGTCAGTCATCTCCAACAGCTTCCAAGAGCTGAGCCTTCTCATCCTCTCAGACTGTATTTCTTACCAGTCTCCCAAAGTGCTTTCAGTCCTAGAAGGTTAGTCTCCTCACTTTATTCATTCCACCTTTTAAACTGGATTTCATGAAACCCTACCTCCTCTTGATGTCTCCAGCTACCACCTTAACTTAGATCATCATAACTCTATCCCGAACCGTTATAATATCCTCCTGATCTTCCTGATGGCAGCCTTATACCATACCCTACATTTTTACATTAACACAACAATCATCTCTTTAAAGAAACAAATCTACTCATGTCATTGTTTAAGGTGGGGTTTGAGGGAATTCCATAATTCATCTGTTTTGCTCCATCCAAATATTTTCTATGGTTTTGATATTCTAGGTCTGTAGAATATTAGACCTAGAATATTTAGACCTAGAATATATTTCTAGGTCTTTAATACCACGATTATTTTTCTAGCTATATCATCTGCTAAGTACCTAATGTCACAGTCATGCTCTCACTTTCCATATATAGCTTTCTAGGATGCACTTCCTCCCTTTTTTATCTAGCCAACTAATGTGTCTTTTTGGATAAACAATTTAACAATTAAATGCTTTTACTCTTCTCTCAGGGTAGCAGTCCAATTATGTCTACTTCTTCCCCTTCTCAATCTTTCCTTACTACACTGTACTGGGGAAGATACTGAGGATTAGCCAGAAAGAGTGTAGGCTATTCATCTCAGCTCACCCACGTTTTAGCTTTCACTTAATCTCTCTGAATCTTATCTCCCCTCATCAATAAAATAGAAATAATGATCCCTAATTTGCAGGGCAGGTGTGAATATTAAATGGAATAATAAAAATTTAGCACCTGGCATGAGGTAGTCATTTTCCCTTTAATCATGCTCCATTCTAATTTACTTTCTACATTGCAGGCAATCTGCACTAATCATACTGCATTGGAGGTTGATTCTTTAACAGCTGAACCACAAGGGAAGCCCAGGAATACTGGGGTGGGTAGCCTATCCCTTTTCCAGGGGATCTTCCCAACCCAGGAATCGAACCGGGGTCTCCTGCATTGCAGGTGTTTTTACCAACTGAGCTATGAGAGAAGCCAGCACTAATCATACCACTCCTTTCTTAAAGGCCTTCAATAGTTTCCTATTTCCATAGCTTACTTATAAGTAGGGTCCCTTGTTTTCTAATACAACCTTATTTCTCACTACTGCCCTCCTTCAATGCTCTGCTCCAGCCATCTGAAGTGGTTCAAATTTGTCAACTCTCCCAAATTCTCTTACCTCTAGGCCTCAGCATATGCAGTTTCATCTTCTATGAACACACTCTTCCAATCTGTCTTACTTCATGTGTATCCTGCACAAACTATTATCACATATTCCTTTCTGCTTGATTTTATTGCTCTTTTCCTTGCCATGTGAGTGATAATCTATGTTAGTCTTAATCACTCTCACTCTCCACAAAGTTCTTATCTGCAATCCTCTACTTACTCTACTAATCCTACCCTTCCAATAAGAACAACCTCAAGTCTCACCTAGGACCTCTACATAGACCCCTACTTTTTCCAGTGGATGCTTTTCACCAAGACACAAAACAGGGTCTTCCATGAGAAAATAGTGAGTTCTAAGAATGCAGAGATCAAGAAAGAATAATCAGGGGAGGCATCTTAGAGGAGGAAAAAACTCAGACCTGAGCACTGGAGAATGAGTGGAATCAAGGAAAGGAGAGAGGATTATCCGGCCAAAGTAAACAGGAAAAAGAATGATGGTTCTTTTACTCATTCCATAAATCTTCATTAAGCACTTATTCTGTGCAAGGCCCTATGCTAGCAACATGCTGTACACTAGGTTTGGTGAAGGGATGGGCTTACTTGAGCAGAGGTTTGGGGCAGGAATTAAGATAGAATGGGTAGGAGTGGGGCCTGATTACAGGTAGCCGCAACCCACCAGATATGGCGATGTTACAGCTTCAAGTACTAGGGTTCCCTCTTCACCTTTGTGATGCTTTACTTATTTCTCTTGTTATTTTATTATCTGTTTCCCCCCCTAGGCTCCTAGTTCCATGTGGATTGAAATTTTGTTGGCCTGTTTTATTTACTATCTATCTCTAGCTCCTAGAACATTACCAAGCACAGGACAGGCAATTGACAAATACATGCTATGCACTATGATAAACTATCTGCCCCACTACATAAGCCTTTATTAGTTGATATGTTTGTGTCCTCCACTATGCAAAGATGAGAAACTTTTTTTCCATATAGGGCCAGTTAGTAATATTTTTGGTTTTGCAGGCCACAGGATCTCTGTTGCACCTATTCAATTCTGCTATTGAATTAGATAAAAGTCATAGATAATCTGTAAATGAAGGAACACGGCTGTATTAACAGGTTGAATTTGGTTTATGGACCATAGTTTGCTGACCCTTGTACTAGGCTATATGCTTCTAGAAAAAGGAATTTACTCATTTTGTATTGCAGTATTTGCTTAATGCCTGTCACATAACAGGTGCTCAAGAGTAACATTTCTAATTATTTACTCTGTTCCAATCACTGTTCTAAATACTTCACAAGTACAGATAGAGTCCCTTGGACTGCAATGAGATACAACCAGTTCATCCTAAAGGAAATCAGTCCTGAATATTCCTTGGAAGGACTGATGCTGAAGCTGAAACTCCAATACTTTGGCCACCTGATGCACAGAACTAACTCATTTGAAAAGACCCTGATGCTGGGAAAGATTGAAGGCAGAAGGGGACGACAGAGGATGAGATGGTTGGATGGCATCACCGACTCAATGGACATGACTTTGAGTAAATTCCAGGAGTTGGTGATGACAGGGAGGCCTGGAATGCCACAGTCCATGAGGCCACAGAGTTGGACATGACTAAGTGACTGAACTGAACTGACCTGAACAACTCTTGATCTTACCATTCTTATTTCACAGATGAGAAAACTTTGGCCCAGGGAGGATAAGTAACTGGCCCAGTGTTACATGGCTGGTATGTGGCAGGACTGAAATTTTAACAATTGGGACCCAAATCTGTATATGTGTGTGTATCTCTGTGTGTGTGTGTGTGTGTGTGTGTGTGTGTGTGTGTGTGTTAGTCGCTGAGTCGTGGCTGACTCTTTGCAAACCCATGGACTGTAGCCCACCAGGGTCCTCTGTCCGTGGAATTCTCCAGGCAAGAATACTGGAGTGGGTTGCTATTTCCTTCTCCAGGGGATCTTCCCTTACCCAGGGATCAAACCTGGGTCTCCTGCACTGCAGGCAGATTATTTACCATCTGAGCTACCAGGGAACCAAGTCTGTATTCCTAGTCATAAGACTATACACCCTGTCAATAAATGGGAATAAGCAAAGGATTTTAAACTTCATGCAAAAGGGCACCTCTTAGAGTTTGTTTGTTTGTTTTTTTTTTTTTTTTTTTACGAAATAGAGCACTCAGAAGAACTAAAAAGATTATAGATTTAATTTTATAAACTGAATTCAAAAAAATTATCCTCAGAAAACAAGGTTATGATGTATCTGGACAAAAAGAATTGCCGATGCAAATACCTTTTGCTTGCCCTACAAATGAAGCTGCTAATCTGAGCTTGGTTGTTTCCAGAGTTTGGGAATATTTAGTACTTTTATATTTCTTTGGACATCTACCAGGACTCTACTAGTTCACACAGGCACCAAGTACCAAAGATTTAAGAAATATTGATAGGGGAATAACTTATAAATGGGCACATTATATCCATTTGTTTACCTGTGGCTTGCCAGTTGGTTAAAGACACTATTTGACCTTGGTGGAAATAAACACTGGTAACAGCTGAAATTTAATTCTGAGGTTCTGAAAGAATAGAGCAGGAGAATGCTTACCAAGGAATGGGGGGCATTCCATGTTTCTAGGAGAAGAGGAGCCTCTGAGGAAGACTCTGAAAACAATCAACCAGGCATCAGGCTGTTCACTGAGGATCCTAGGTAGCTCTTAATACTAACTGTCACCATCAATCTACACGGTTCTCCCTATCAAGCCTGAGAAATGACTTTACCAGCCCAAACACTTTACTTGAAGTGTCTCTGACTCTGGTAATAATCTCAAGCAGAGCAAAAAGCAGAACACTGTTCCTGAAAATCAACATAGGTGGATGTTTGTATAGAAAGCTCAAATAGCAAACTTTTCATGAGGGAGGCAATACCAACTGGAAAAAATAACAAAGAAACTCACACTTAGGCAGGATATATCCTGAAAATTACACTGGTATTGTTAGCTTTGTTTTTATAGAAAAGGAGACTGAAGCTCATTAAGTAATATAAATTATTCACAGTTCTGCCAGTAGGAAACAGAACAGCTTAGACATGAACCCAGGTCAAATGTAAACACAAGTGGGTTAGGTGCCAATGTCCACTGCTTTTTCCTTCTACCAGAATGAGTTTTGACCAATGTCACCAGCTAAGCCTGTAATCAAAAGCCATAATCTTGCCTCTGTTTGTAACTTTCTAGGACAGAATTAGCTTTTCTATGTTTCTAGTTCTTTCTTTCTAAAATAGGAATAGTAACATTGGTCCTTTGTTACTTGCATGTACTAAAGGAGGAAGCATAACTCAGAGAATCAGTTATAATTCAGGCTAAACGGGACTTTACAATACAGTCTGTCCAACCAACATGAGGAACAGATGAGGAAGATGAGGTCTAGACAGTTTACCTAACATGACAGAAAACAGTGTATTATATGGAGTATGTGATTCGAAAATAGCAAACTTTCAAGAGTTGTTTTTCCCTCAAAATGTAAAAGATAATAGTCTTCAGAAAGGCAAAGTCTAAAATCAGTTGCAATTCAAACCAATGGCTAGAGAAAATAAGGGATCTTTTCATGTGTCTTTATACTAAAATCCAGACACTAATTTTCCTCTTTTAAATATAATAACTAACATCTGTTAACATCCAGCTTAAAACTAAATATTAAAAAAAAAAAAACCAACTTGGATCATGGCATCTGGTCCCATTACTTCATGGCAAATAGAAGGGGAAAGGGTGGAAGCAGTGAGGGTTCCTCTCCTTGAGCTGGAAAATCACCGCAGATGGTGACTGCAGCCATGAAATCAGAAGATGATTGCTTCCGCATTCGGGCAGGAAAGTTATGACAAACCTAGTCAGTGTGTTGTAAAGCAGACACATTACTCTGCCGACAAAGGTCTGTATAGTCAAGGCTATGGTCTTTCCAGTGGTCACATGCGGTTGTGAGAGCTGGACCATAAAGAAGACAGAATACCAAAGAATTAATGCCTTTGAACTGTGATGCCGGAAAAGACTCTTCAAAGTCCCCTGGACAGCAAGGAGATCAAACTAGTCAATCTTAAGGGAGATCAACCCTGAATACTCATTGGAAGGACTGATGCTCCAGTATTTTGGTCACCTGATGCCAACAGCTGACTCATTGGAAAAGTCCCTGATGCTGGGAAAGATTGAGGGCAGAAGGAGAAAAGGGCATCAGAGGATGAGATGGCTGGACAGCATCACCAATGCAATGGATGTGAACTTGGGCAAAATTCAGGAGATGGTGAGAGATGGGGAAGCATGGCATGCTGCAGTTCATAAGGTCACAAAGAGTCGGGCACAACTGTGAGACTGAACACATCTGTTGAATATGCGACAACTACTATCCTGAGCTCTTTATATGAATTAACCAGTTTTATCCTCACAGCTCTATAAGGGAGAGATGAAATTAGAATTTCTATTTTATAGATGAAGAACACGAGGACAGGAAGATTAAGTACTTGCTCAGGCTCAGATAGGAAATGATTCAGGTCTAGCTTCCTAGCTCCAAAATCTGTGCTCTTAACCACTATACTATATTATCTCAAAACTATGCCTCAGATGGTAAAGAATCCACTTGGAAGTTTGATAGCTGGGTTTGAAAGATCCCCTGGAGGAGGGCATGGCAACCACTCTTGTATTCTTGCCTGGAGAATCCCCATGGACAGAGGAGGCTGGCGGGCTACAGTCCATGGGTTCACAAACAATCGGACACAGCTGAGCAACTAAACAACAACAACAACAAACATGGTACTGCTGCTGCTGCTGCTGCTGCTAAGTCGCCTCAGTCGTGTCTGACTCTGTCCGACCCCATAGACAGCAGCCCACCAGGCTCCCCCGTCCCTGGGATTCTGCAGGCAAGAACACTGGAGTGGGTTGCCATTTCCTTCTCCAATGCATGAAAGTGAAAACTGAAAGTGAAGTCGCTCAGTCGTGTCCAACTCTTCGCGACCCCATGGACTGCAGCCCACCAGGCTCCTCCGTCCATGGGATTTTCCAGGCAAGAGTACTGGAGTGGGGTGCTATTGCCTTCTCTGCAAACATGGTACTGCCTCAGTATATTTTGCTGTATCACTACATGCTTACTAATTATAACTTCATGGTTGTAAATTACATTCATTTTCTTACCTCATTTAGTTTGTTAGCATGTCTATAAAATTTATTCTACCTTATGGCGGTGGTTTAGTCGCTAAGTTGTGTCCGACTCTTGTGATCCCACGGACTGTAGCCTGCCAGGCTCCTCTGTCCATGGGATTCTCCAGGCAAGAATACTGGAGTGGGTTGCCATTTGATATTTAAAAATAAAGCAGTGCTTTATAAAAAAGAATATCATTTCTATGGTCTGCCTTTCAGTAATTTTCATAGGTCCATCTCAAGTATTTTATTCTGAGCTGATTCCTTCAGTCTTAGAAGGCAGAAGCCAACTCTTCTGTAGTCTGACTCAAATATCCCCTCCTCTTTGATGTTTTCCTCACCTTCTCAGGCAAAACAGGTCACTCCCTCCTCTGTACTCCCAGGGAGTTGCATTCTTTCATTATATTGAGTTGTTTATGTATCTCTCTGCTCACATGATGAAAGGGTCCTAGTACCTTGCATGGAGCAACAGGCCTGGCAGAAATTTGGTGTTCTGAATATATACATTTTTAAGAATAAAATATATGTAAAGATTAGCAATTAAGATCTCTGTTGTCATGATACGATGGTGGTGTACATTTCTGAAAAGCCGCAAATCAGCAAGAGAAACCATATTTCCTAGACTTTGGTGCTTAATTTCCTAAGTGGACTCATGAACACCAGATACCATGTGCTTGTGTATAGGGATGTAGTAAAGTTTAGGCTTTAAAATGAGATGAATTTGTGCTTGAGTCCCAGTGGCTCTCTGGTAAATGGAAGATGTTGCAATACTAGAAGTACCTTTATTACTAGGGTGTTTAGGAAAGTGAATTTTTAAATGTATTATTTGTTTAATATTGAGTTTGAAGCATCAACTCTACTTAACATACATTAGCAGTTATTAATATTAGGACTTCTTTTTGGAAAAATTATGATTTATGACCCTTGAACATCCCTTTCAATGGCCTCTTATTCACCCATTCTGCCTCATTCTACAGAGAAGGAAATGGCAACCCACTCCAGTGTTCTTGCCTGGAGAATCCCAGGGACAGGGGAGCCTGGTGGGCTGCAGTCTATGGAGTCGCACAGAGTTGGACATGACTGAAGCAACTTAACAGCATCAGCCTCATCCTAATGAGTTTCAATTCTGCATTACCAAGCCCAAGTCTGGGCTTCCCGGGTGGCACAGTGGTAAAGAAGCCACAAGAGATACGGGTTCGATTCCTGGACTGGGAGGATAGCCTGGAGGAGGAAATAGCAACCCACTTCAGTATTCTAACCTGGAAAATGCCATGGACAGAGAAGCCTGGAAGGCTATAGTCCGTAGGGTCACAAAGGGTTGGACATGACTGAGCAACTGAGCACATACAAGCTCAAGTTCATTAATCAGAGAACCCATAGAAACAAATTATGGAGAGAAATAGTAGTGGGAGAGCCCTACAGGAAACATGGAAGAGCAGCGCTCTGATCATGTAACACTTGCTAATTGTAGAATCCCATAAGAACCTATAGCATTTATTAGCTCCATTGGTAGAAAACTCTTTCTTGGAACTTAGGGCTTCCAAATTTGCCTCTGGGTTGTTTGTGCTTGGCTCGAGCAAAAGGCTAAGCAAACATTAAGCTAATAAGCTGTGATCTTTCAATCACCATTATCTCCAGTCCCCAAAGTTAGCTCAGTATGCAGCCAAAAAAGACACAGATGTGTCTTAGAGGAAGTAGGAATTCCGTGTCAACAAAACACTGGGGTGATGTAACATGGAGTGCACTCTATTGTAAACTCTGGCTGGCTATTTGAATTAACTATCTTTAAAGGATCTTGTCTTGATTGCAAAATTCCAGGGGCCAGTACCTAGGGTTTCTAGGTCCACTATTTTTAGCTACAGAATTTGTATACTGCTCGTCCACTTCAAACCTTGCTAATTCCCCCAAAACAGGCATGGTCCTTCATAACTGACCACATACCCAAGCTCCAAGCACTGATCACCCAGATAGCTTTGCTTGACAATGAACCTATAGTGGATTTCAGTTTAAATATAACAGTCTCCCCTAGGCCTGCTTTTGATATTTGACTTTTAGCTAGTACTACAGGTAAGAGGCACCTACTCATCACACTGGCTGCTTGTGGGGGCCTGGCTTATCAGACTGCCTCTCCACCGAAGACAAGATTATATTTAGCTTGACTTTGCTTAAATGACTAGAAACTTTCACTTAACAAATGCAAAGGATAGATTCTAAATGAATCAAGGGTCTGTTTCTATTCTTAGGGTTCCATGAAATTTAGGCTTTACAAAGAAACATACTGGTGATTGGTTTTGGGTAATATTCCCTCTCAGGCATCTGAAAAGGCTATATAATATTAAAATTCTGTAAATAATTCAGAGCAATGAATGTGTAATAATTACTTAATACCCAGCTAGCTGTCCTCAGTAAGGATGTTTACAGAGGAGGAATATGAAAGGGGACCTTATTGTATAAGAGCATTTAATTCGCTTGGATGAAAGGACATGTATCAGTAGTACATTGCAAATGCCTCTGAGAGCACTCATACTAAGTTATAATTATTTATCTTTGATCAGTTTCCTCAAGAAGACTATGAATTATTGAATACACAGCCTGGGTCTTTTTTACCTGCAGATTCCTAGAACTTAGCACAATACCTGGTACCATGTTTGTTAAATAAGGAAATAAATGATTTTAAACTCTGCAGTAATATGGTATAAATTAGAGGCAGAAATAAACATCTATGGATGCTCAGAGCAGGGAGATGATGATAGTACTCAGTGGTCCAAAACAGAATCACAGCAAAAGGAAAACTTGATCAACATGTGGGAGAAACGCTTGATTGCAGAAAGTTACAGGGTGTATATTCTCTTGAGTATGGGAGAAACAGAGGGAAAAAGAAGAAATGTGGATCACTGCAGCATTATTTGCAACAACTGTGACATGGAAGCAACCTAAATGTCCCCAGTGAATGAACGGATAAAGAAAGGATGGTATACATACATACATACATGCATGCATACATACATGCATGCATACATACATACAGGCTTCCCTTGTGGCTCAGCTGGTAAAGTATCCTCCTGCAATGGGGAGACCTGGGTTCGATCCTTGGATTGGGAAGATCCCCTGGAGAAGGGAATGGCTACCCACTTCATTTACTCTGGTCTGGAGAATTCCATGGACTGTCTAGCCCATGGGGTCGCAAAGAGTCAGACATGACTGAGTGACTTCCAGAAATGGCAAGCTTTTCTTTTTTATGGCTCAAATAAACAGAATAAATATTGAGCCATAAAAAAAGAAAATCTTGCCATTTCTGACAACATGGATGGACCTTAAGGGCATTAGACTACGTGAAATAAGCCATACAGAGAAAGACAAATACCATAAAATCTCACTTAAATGTGGAATCGAAAAGACCCACAGACCACAACCAAAAAAAACAAACAAAAACACAAACTTACAGATACAGAGAATAGCTTGTCAGTTGCCAGATATAGGTGGCGAGACGTGGGCAAAATGGATAGAGGTGGTCAACTGGTACAAACTTCCAGTTACAAAATGAATAAGTCATGGAGATATAATGTATAGCATGGTGACTACAGTTAATAATGCTGTATTTTATATTTGAAAGTTGCTGAGAGTAGGTCTTAAAAGTTCTCCTCACAAGGAAAAATAAAAAATGTAACAACTACATGTGGCAATATATGTTAAGTATACTCATTGTGGTAATATTTCACAATATATGCAAACATCAAATCATTATGTTGTACACTTGACCATATAATGGTATATGTCAATTATATCACAATAAAGAAAGAAAACAAGTATAATAAAGTTAACCAAAACTTTAAAAAGTAAGGAACCTGAAAATGTAGAGACAATGAGAAACAAGAACTGGCAGAGAAAAGACATAGGTTGGTAAGCTTAAGGATGGGCTCTGAAATATTTTCAACGGGAAAGAATAAGCATTTAATGAGTTTCTACTACATGTCAGATCTTTGCAAGGCATTTCACATATATCATTCCAGTTTTTTAGGGAAGGTTTTATTGTCCCAACTTTGCAATGAAGATGCTAATCTTAGAGAAGGCAAATAGCTTATCTAAGGACACGGGGAGCAAGTGTCACAGTGAAGAGCTGAACCCAATTCTATTAGACCCCATGCTCTTTTTATTTCACAACGATGTCTCTGCAGTATTCCCTCATAAACCTGACAGGTCTTCCCTTCAGGTCCTACACTATCATAAATCGCTTCTGATATGCTCTGAATTCCACATTCTCCCCAAATGAAATCAAGGCATTTCAATGTTTGTTCTTTGCACCTACACAGAAGTAAACTGAATATTCTCTGAATTGCATCCTTCTTACATTAAAATACAATCTTCTAATTTATTTCTCTGCGCTTCTCTGGTGCCTCAGAGGTAAAGAATCTCAATGCAGGAGCCACACGTTTGATCCTTAGGTCGAGAAGATTCTCTGGAGAAGCAAACGGCAACCCACTCCAGTATTCTTGTCTGGGAAATCCCATGCATAGGGATGCCTGGTGGGCTACAGCCCATGAGGTCTCAAGAGTCAGAGAGGACTTAGTGACTAAACAACAACTTATTTCTCTAACCACATGACAATACTTTTAACATTTCTTCCAAGGATATAACCCTCAATTGTGCATCCATCATCTCTTCTTTTCACTCCAAGAAAATAAGTACTACATTGAATTTTGATGATGACGAAGACGATAACCAGCACAATGACATTTTCAAGTTCTTATTGTTCACAAACTTTGCAGAGTTCTAGATATACAATACTCTGGAGCTAAGGGCTGATAAACACAGTCTTCTAACAAGTTGAGGTTTCTCTCAGGTCAGACATAACTAGCACTGCTCAATATTTATGAAGCAGTATTCCCCTTGTGGAGAATACACTCTGTTCCTTTGGTGAAAGATATAGGATTGAAATGGGACTTTGGGCAGCGTGAGGAGAGCAGGCTCAGGCTCTATTCCTGCTTAATTGGCTGGAGATGAGCAGAGTCTTTACATAAGGCTTTCGTGGTGTTCTGCTTGGTAGGTGCCTGTCACACACTCTGCACAAGCTTAGATGAAAAGGATTTTCAGCATCTGAATAGAATGTATATTTGATAGCATGGGGGGACAAAAATTCCACTAGCTAGGGTCTCACACCAGTGCAGCTCATGCCTGCACTACCCACCTCACTAGACTTTTTATTGTGAAAGAAATGTGTAGGAAAAATGCATTGTGTAAATGCAAGACAGAGTGATCAGCCTAGCCGGATGTTTAAGGCTTAGCATCCAGCCAGAATTTCATAGTTCCAACCCTTCTCCTGCATCCAACTGACTCTTAGTTCAGGCTGTTGCTTAGTTACTTTCTCTACACCTAATTCTAACCCGTGTGTGTGTGTGGTGGGTGTGTGTGTGTGGTGTGTGTGTGTGTGTGCACACATACATGCATATGTGCTGTCACTTCAGTTGTGTCCAACTCTGTGTGGCCCTATGGACTGCAGCCTGCCAGGCTCCTCTGTCTATGGGATTCTCCAGACAAGAATACTAGAGTGGGTCGCCATGCCTCTTCCTAAAGGGGATCTTCCCAACCCAGGGATCGAAACATGTCTCTTATGTCTAACCTGCATTGCAGGCAAGTTTTTTACCACTAGCACCACCTGGGAAGCCATATACATACATATATGTATGTATGTATGTACATGTGTATATATGTGTGTATTTATGTATGTGTATATGTGTATGTATATAAATATATATATATATATATGAATGCTAAGTCAGTTCTATCATGTCTGACTTTGTGAACCCATGAACTATAGCCTGCCAGGCTCCTCTGTCCCTGCGATTCTCCAGGCAAGAATACTAGAGTGGGTTGTCAAACGCTCCTCCACGAGATCTTCCCAATCCAGAGATCGCACCCAAGTTTCTTATATCTCTTGCATTGGTAAGCAGATTCTTTCCCAATAGTGCCACTGGGGAAGTAGATATATCTATGCATATACATGTATATAGAAACATATAAGACTCTTTGTAAATTTTTTTAATTAGTTAATTTCCATTTATCAGCATTTATTGAATCCCTAACAAGTACCAAAAATAATGTCAAATGATTAAATGATGATTCAAATAATAACTGCAAATAAAAGAATTTGAAAATCTCTAAACATATTCTCTCAGCAACTTCCATTAAAGGCAGTGTTTTTCAAACACTTCAAACAGAAGCATGTAGGCAGTCAGTTATGATGACACAGAAGCTGAAGGACTAAACCTGAAATGAAAGAAAGGACTCCAGAGGCCTGCTCATCTCAGCCCACCTCATATCAGGTCTTCCAAGTGCATGTTGTCCAATCAATCCCTCTCCAATCACGCCCCAGCCCCATGCCCACTGCATCACTATTCCAATAGCCCCTGCCACTGACAAACAGTGCTATAGTCTTCAGATTGAGGAAACAAATGAACAAATTGAGAACCACAAAAGCTTCCAATATTTCCCACCAAGATTATTAATGCCTACAACAGCACCAGCTACTACCTAGGACCCACAATGCGCCAGTTAAGCACAGTTCAGTTCAGTCGCTCAGTTGTGTCTGACTCTTTGCGACCCCATGAACCGCAGCATGCCAGGCCTCCCTGTCCATCACCAACTCCTGGAGTCCACCCAAACCCATGTCCATTGAATCAGTGATGCCATCCAACCATCTTATCCTCTGCCATCCTCTTCTCCTCCTGCTCTCAATCTTTCCCAGCATCAGGGTCTTTTCAAATGAGTCAGCTCTTCGCATCAGGTGGCCAAAGAATTGGAGTTTCAGCTTCAACATCAGTCCCTCCAGTGAACATTCAGGACTGGTCTCCTTTAGGATGGACTGGTTGGATCTCCTTGCAGTCCAAGGGACTCTCAGGAGTCTTCTCCAACATCACAGTTCAAAAAGAACTTTCTAATCATCATCTCACACAATCTTTAACCACCCTTTGGGGTCAGCATACTATTATGCTGACCGTATAGGCAAGAACATTGAGGTCCAACAAGACAGAATAACTTGCTCCAGGTCACACAAAGTCTGTAGAGATGCAGCCAGGACTTGAATCCAAGATAGTGGACTCTGCCTTTCTATTGCCATGGACGTAACCGAGGCGAAATGAATTGCATGATGTAGTCAAAAACTGTGAGTACAGTTTCTGCTTCACCTCTTATTGGATAGGTAACCTTGGGGAAATTATTTTGCTCTTTTGATCCTCAGTCTCCTAATGTTAAAAAAGAAGACACTAAAATAACAAACTTACATGTTCACACTGAAGAGAACCTGAGGCTTACTGACTGCAGAGGCCTGGTTTTTTTCATCCTGTGTTTCTTACATGAATAGAATAATGCCAGGCAAGCATTTCAATAAATATTTGACAAGAAACACCACACGGCTTAGCACAGAGCAAGGCACACACACATGTACGTACACATGGGCTATAGTCGCTCCTCTCAATCACAGAATTTCCTGTTCAAAAATATATTTTAAAATTATCTACTTCAATTCCTCACAGTGTGCTGGAAGAGGTAACAGTGGCAGTGATAAGCTGAAAGAACATGGGAAAGATGGCCAAGAATTCTTCTATTTTGTTTTCTTTAATGCTGATTTTCCCAAACAAAATAATCAACATTTGATAATATACATATTAAAAATGAAGTAGATCATTTTCACTCCCCAAACGCAAGAAGGGTTAAAATGACCTAAAATTGCCTTGTCAAGTTCTCATCTTTAATAAACCCAAAAGACTATCTCAGAGTAGTTAGACAGATTCCTTAGCTTTCATCACTTACTTTCTAAATAGTCTCTATAGCAAATTGCAATGACTCCCATAATAATGTGCCACAAGACTCTCAAGGATCATCTCAGGACCGCTTCACAGCTGAAAGTCAAACCTCTAAGTATCTTTCACAACTAAATAATTTCAGGATCTCATAAACACAACTTTTTAAAAAGCTTTTAAGTACTGCTGTGTAATAATGCACCACTGACATATTTAAAGGACGTGTCTATGGTAACATATGTCTATTATTGGAAACTTCTAACACCCACGATAATTCTTAAACATTCAGTCACAGAATCAAATCAGAGGGAAACATATCTGCACTATCTTGTGATTTCAGAACAAAGACAAACAACAGATCGGCCCTCTCCTATGAAGCGTTTTGCCCAAGGGCACGTCAGAGCCAGAGCCAGCAGGGAGTAAGAGCCCGGGGAGTAACCCAGTTATCTGCTCTACAGCCTGCTTCAGTAAGGCGTCTGCAGAGGAACCATGATACCGTTACTCATGAACACTTCCAGAGACAACCTAAATTATTATGATAATCCTCTTTGCATTTAGATTAAAAACACATTCCTAGGGAAAGTAGAAAATGTGAATTTTTAGGAAGACAGAATAACTATATTTAACAGCTTAACTTCAGGATCACCTTGGAGATACATATATTCAGATGATTCAGGCCAAGGCACACTGTAAACAGGTCTACACTTTCATAGCACATAGTAAATCCTCAGTCAAAGGGACTATCATCATCTTCGCCATAATCCCAAAACTAAGCTGCTGACTCAGCAGGTAAGTTAGCATCAGAGAGAATCTAAACTGGAAGAAACCTTGAAGTTCACTTGGTTCACACCCTAACTTTTCAGAGGGCAATCAGGTAATACCTTGGTGATGGTCGATCAGTAAATTAATGAAACTTTAGGAACCAGGACCTCAATATATTTTAATTAAGCTGTATTAATTAAAATACATTGATTTTGCAATACTATGTATACTTCCACTGAATCACTCTGTTACCAGTCAAAGTTTTCTGGAATTATTCTTAAAAGAAAACATGGTTATGAAAATGAGAACATACTAAGAAAGCCTAAATTCATTTATTAATTTGTAATTGAAATTAAAAAATTAGGTTTCTAATGTATTTGTTCATCCTCCCTACCCCCTGTGGCACATATCAGAAAAAACAGAAGAGTATATAACTGGAAATCATCTTTGAGATCTCTTTGGCTTGCCTATTAAAATAAAATCCATCTACAGTGTTCAGGAGAATTTCTAAATAATATCTGAACTTTGCATATTTACTGAATTTCTTCTTCAAATGAGTCATAGTACTTAACTAATGTTTGAACTTTGATTCTGCTCCTATTCTTAAGCAATATTTATTGCCATCACAAAATTTTAATTAGTAAATGTATTAATAATGATGAAGACCTATTCTACCTGTTATCTAGTGCCTCAAAATTACTCATTTCTAACTGCTAAATTAAATCAAGAGTCAAGAATGTCCCTTGTTTTACTATATGTGCAAGTAAAGGACATTTTCTATGCCACAGTGTGTTCGACATGCTAGTATTTTTTTCACTCAATAGTTATTGATTATGAAATGCTCAGGCACCAGTGTAAGCATCTGCATGCATTTTATTTCACTTAGTCTTTGCATATTTCATATAAGGTAAGATTATATGTTAACAGTTGACTGATATAGAAGTCTACTCCAGTTCTTTCAGATTTTAAATATAATCTAGAGATAGGCATTCAAATCAAAAATAAAATAAATATAAGTCAAATAACCCAATTGTCATAAACAGATATATGAACAAAATACTATGAGAACACACACACACAAGGTGTAGCTAACTTTCTAAAGGATGGTTAGAAAATTATTTTTATATCCATGTTCTCAGTTGGCCCAAATAATTTATAAGCACTCTTGGAAGGAAACTTTGATGTGTATATTTTGGTACTAATTTATACAGAAAAATTGAGCAGTCTGTACATTATGTAAATACATCATAAGATGCCTAAATCTTTCACAAGATTGCAATAATGTAGCTACTACTGTTGGACAAACTCTGCAAGTTTTCCCTGTATACCCCACATCACAGCTTATTGGGGAAAATGTTAAGACCAACTGTATACAACACAGTAGTAAATGAGTTCAGGGGAGGCCCAGGGTTAGGTTTTTGCATCTCCCAAATAACTGGGTGTTTCCAGCACACATCTTTAAACTCTAGAAAAACCTTGTGATGTTGTTCAATTACTTACTCTACCCACCATCACACGAATATGATAAGACTGCACAATACACAAACATGATCATATCACCATCTTCCCTGTCTCTGCTATCTGGAAAATTCCATCTTTTTAACCCCCCACCTCAAATTCTAGGCCTTAGCAACACTGAATGACTCAAGGTCTCCAAATATTCCATGCTATTCCAGACTTCTTCATTTGCATGTGTCTAGATTGCCATCAAACTTTTGTCTTGCCTCACCTGTCTTCTAGGACTCAGTTGCTACCCCAAGTATCCTCATCCTTCAAAATTCAGGTGCTAATCCCTTCCATGAAACCTCTCCTTCCTTTGGAAGATTTAAATTCATATCTTTCAATGTTCCTAAAGGAAACTGTCCTTATAGTAATGATATTATACCTTACATTATCTGTTCCCTTCAGTCAATGGTGGACTCACTGGGGTCAGGGTCTATGTACTTTTAAGTTCATGGTGGATTTTTTTTTCTTGGGGGAATTAAAAAAAAAAAAACCACTAACTACCTATGCTACACAAAAGGGGCATCAAATGTTCTGCCATGATTGTACTTTCAACTTGGTAAGAGGTCTCATCACAGGGAAAGGAATACAGCATCTTTACTAAAGGAAAAAGAGAGCCTTGGTGAACACTGACTACAATATCTGGAGGCAGATGTCCTTGCTGGGCTTAAATGACCCAGTTCAGAAGCATTCAACTGTTACAGACAAAGGGTTTTCAAGAGTGAAGGAATTCTGCCTTTTGGAACTTCTCTATTTGGTTCACCTTCTGTTTCTCCACCGTGATCATCAACAAAAGCTTAAAAGGGAAAGAGTCAAAGGAAAGTATGAAGTCAGGAAACTGAGTTCCCTTCCACAAGACAGGCGTCTCAGGGGAGATACTTCAGATACTAAGGTAGTCTCTCCAGGTACTAAAGGTGAAGAAACATGCCAGTAATCTTGGACCTAAGGAAGAAGAAGATAGGAGAGCATGAGGAAGTTGATGTCTAGAAATCTGAAAGAAACATACAGGGATTTTCTATCCTCTCTTCTGTCCCAGTCTAACCCATCTCAAGAAAGACATGAGTATTGTGGGTAAGGCAGATCTCATTTCAAATTCACTTAATTTTCTTAAATCTGTTCCCTTACTTGTAAAATGGGATAATATATCTTCTTTGCAGGAGGGGGAGAAAGGAATAATATTAGTTTATTCACTCAGTAAGTATTTAATGAACTAGACTCTGATATTTATTGATGAATCACATAATAGGTATATGCTGTATGCTACTTGGTGGCAATAGTAACATTTACTCTTACTTTATAATTAGCTTAAAACTGAAAAAGGTAAGCTATGTGTGTGTGTGTGTGTGTATATTATATATATATAGGTATAAAACTGGACTAGGTAAGATATATATATATATATATAGGTCTATACAAAAGAGATTTAGTTAGCTAGTTAGCTATCTCACAGCATGCACATTAGCAACAAGCCTCACACATAAATCCAAGTTTTAAAAAATGAGACTATTCTGATTACAGCAGGCTTCTCACATGGCACTAGTGGTAAAGAACCCACTTGCAATGCAAAAGACCTGGGTTCAATCCTTGGGTCACAAAGATCCCCTGGAGGAGGGCATGGCAACCCACTCCAGTATTCTTGCCTGGAAAATCCAATAGGCAGAGGAACCCAGTGAGGTATGGTCCACAGGGTCACAAAGAGACACAGCTGAAGCGCCTTAGCACACATGCATTCTGATGATTACCGCAGGAGCTCAGCCAGACCCCACAGCTTTCCTTTCTCCTCACTCTCTCTCTCTCACATGAGGTGCTTCCTGAAGAGCCAGAAGCAGGGCACCGGGACTCATGAGACTGTGGTTTAAAGCCATCATAGAAAGCAATCAACAGTTATTATTTCTGAGGCAGGAAAAAAGGGACTTAGTGCCTTCCAAATAGCTAGCTGGAAAACGTTATGCATTTATTGGTGGCAAGGATACCATATAAAAGGTTATGGCTTACTCTTGGCCTGTGAAGAGGAGGGACAATGCTGGGAATTGAAACTGGAAATTATTCTTGAAGAGGCAGGTTTGGTGACAGACACTCTTGTAGAGTTAGTTACAATTTTATTTTGGAGCAAAAAGTGGGTTCGTACACGGTCTTTCTAAAGATTTCTGTGCCACATGTAAATGAAGGACATGAATTGGAAATAACACCACATTTCTGACATTTCTGAGGCTTACCATGATACAGAGAAAAACAAGATAGGATTTTACACATTCTGAAAATCTGGGGCAGAGGACCATCAAAGATATAGAGGATAAAAGAGAGGCTAAAGTTGTTGGCCTAGAAGACCAGACTCAGTAGATCAACTGGGAGAAACAGAGAGGAGAAAAAGGTAACGGACAGTTCTCAATTGGTTGTGAACATACGAATTGGAGGTATGGCAGGACTTATTGAGCAAAAAATCCAGAGGCAGTGAAAGAGGTGAGTGAAAAAGTTGCCTTAAAACTCAACATTCAGAAAATGAAGATCATGGCATCCGGTCCCATCACTTCACGGCAAATAGATGGGGAAACAATAGAAATGGTGTCAGACTTTATTTTGGGGGACTCCCAAATCACTGCAGCTGGTCACTGCAGCCATGAAATTAAAAGACGCTTACTCCTTAGAAGAAAAGTTATGAGCAACCTAGTTAGTATATTGAAAAGCAGAGACATTACTTTGCCGACTAAGGTCCGTCTAGTCAAGGCTATGGTTTTTCCAGTAGTCATGTATGGATGTGAGAGTTGGTCTGTGAAGAAGGCTGAGCGCCGAAGAATTGATGCTTTTGAACTGCGATGTTGGAGAAGAGTCTTGAGAGTCCCTTGGATAACAAGGAGATCCAACCAGTCCATTCTAAAGGAAATAAGTCCTGAATATTCATTGGAAGGACTGATGCTGAAGCTGAAACTCCAATGCTTTGGCCACCTGATGCAAAGAACCAACTCATTAGAAAAGACCCTGATGCTGGGAAAGATTGAAGATGGGAGGAGAAGGGGACGACAGAGGATGAGATGGTTGGATGGCATCACCGACTCAATGGACATGAGTTTGAGTAAACTCCAGGAGTTAGTGATGGACAGGGAAGCCTGGCATGCTGCAGTCCATGGGGTCACAAAGAATCAGACACAACTGAGTGACTGAACTGAGTAAAACAGAACAAAGATATCCTTTCATATAATTTACAAGGGAGTCAACAGATTATAAACATATTGGCAATACCAGCTCAATGTTTTTAAGAAAGCAAGAAATTATTTTTTCTTTTTACTCTAGTATGAAAATTGCACAATCTGGGGCTGTACCTCACCTTTTAAAGAATAAGGCAACAACAGAGAACACATCATTAAAAATCAAGAATTGGAAAGGTCACCTCATAAACGAAATAAATGGTTTGCCAGTAAAAAATTAGCTTCTAAGGAATGGACCATCCACCTGTCCTAAAAAGGTCAAAAATACTGCCAAGATAGCCCTGGTAGGAGAGACTAAAAAATAAACACAAAATGAAATGGAAGATGCTCTCAGGTCAAGCGCTGACAAACATATTCAAGTAGGAAACTCATCAAAGGAAATGTTTCCTTACAGCAAGTGAATGCGGCCAATAGAATATGGCTTAATTCAATCTCATTTCAAAGAAGAGACAGCCAAAAATATTACCTTTAAGATTTCTCTTCTGATTCTTGATGTTACAAATGATGCTTTTAATAAACGTTTCTTGAAGAAAGTTTATACCTGCAGGTAGTGAAGACCTAAACCTGAGGAGTCAGATCACTTTGGCTTCCTTCCACTGTTATATTTTCATGACTGGAAACTTCTCAAGGTAATTCCCACAGATGGAAAACTGCATAATTTGGGAAATTCACACAATGTGTTCATTTTTGCGATCATCAAACTCATCATTTCAGTAGAAAACATATAAATTGAACTGTCATATATTAGAAAGATATTATTTGAGAAAACAAGGCTTTAAAAAGGTGTTGCACTTCAGAATAAGCAATCTACTTTCTGGTGGAATAGTCTAGAAAAGCCAATACATGAGAATCATAATTATATTAAATGGTCAAAGAAGTAGACTTCAGGCAATCATGCTAAAGAATTAAGAAAAGACAAGCACAAATATTTAGCTGATAGAAATCTATGGAAACTTTACTTATAATGCAAGGCATTGTGCTGTGTGTGCTGTCGTGTCTGCCTCTTTGCAGCCGCATGGACTGTAGCCCTTAAGGCTCCGCTGTGCATGGAAATCTTCAGGCAAGAACACTGGAGTGGGTTGCCATTTCAACCTCCAAGAGAATCTTCCCAACTCAGGGATTGAACTTACATCTCCTGTGTCTCCTGCATTGTTAGGCAGATTCTTTACCACTGCGCCACCTGGATATCCTAAATACCCAACATAAGAAAACCAATGAAAATAGTCTAGGATATCTATTATAGCTGAATAAAATGAAGCCATTGAGAGCTGCTCTTTAAAATAAAATGATATAGGGCAATATTCATAGTACCTAAATATATATAACTCTATTTGGCATAACACATATTTTATAATAAATATCTGTGTACATGTTTGTATGTGTGTGTAAGTGTGTGCATTGAAGAGGATGGAGGAGTATAAATGAAAATAAAAATAGAGGTTGGTTCTATGTAGTGAAGTTCTCAACTGTAGGGGGTCAGATCCCCCATTGAGAATATGAGGAAAGCTTTGAATTCTTGTAAAACTGATCCAGCACATGCCTTTGGGAGGTGACAGGATTATTAAGATTTTATTTTAGTTTCTGTACTTCTACACATTAAATACAATCTTTCTGAAATGTCAGTTATTTTGTTACTAGAAATAGGCCAAAAATAATTTTTGAAGGCTAGAGTAGCATTTTATAAATGTTAAAATATGTGAAAGTAATTTTCCTAGCTATTTCTGAGTGTAAGCTAGCAAGTTATTGTATCTTTTATTTTATACATGGGGAAATTAAGGCAAGGACCAATTTTCTGATTTATTCAAGGATACCCACCGTGTTAGTGGCAGAATTGAGATAACAACACAGTGTTTTCTAGGTTCTGATTACCCTACAAAGTTGTAATAACTACAAAGTGTTGCAATTTTAAAGGTAATTTCAGCATTTCCAAAACCATTTTTTTTTAAACCTTCAATCTTTAGTTCTTCAGGAAAAAACCTTTTCTGCTGAAGCAAGGCTTTGTTATATGTGTAGAGCAATATGTACACAGTAATTGCTTCAGTTGAAAGCCTCTCGATTTGAAGCCTTGATATCAAAAACTCAAAGAAAACTTTATTCTTCACTTGCAACAAACAAACAAAAAAAGCGTAGAATGGTCTTCCCCATTTTTAATTCTAATGTAGAACAAATCAGATTACCCATGATAGCTTGACAGAAACTTGGTTCAGGAATTAAAATGATACAAGATTGCTTAGGCAGCCCCATCAGAAAATAATTGAGATTCAGTCACCTTTGCTGCCTCATCTTCCGCCTGAGTATCTGCAGTAAACACACCAGCACTGCCTCCAGCCAGGGGTCAAAGGGCTGGGGCTGCCCCATCTGAGACCACTGCGTATCTCTGCTTATCTCCTCTCCAAAAGCTGACATCCTCTCCTTTTTCTCTTCCAGTACTTGATATAAGAATTGTATTATGCAGAAATCCAGAGAATAATCTTGTTTTGAAAATCTCCAACAATTACAAAAGCTTCCAGAATTTGAGACTCCACTGGGAAAGTTTCACTTTATTCCTCTTTGATCTCGAAGGAACACAGACGAAACCATCATCTCAGAAAACATCTTTTATTTTTCTTCCCTTTATTCTAGAAAAATTAGCTGCCTATATAAGAATACACTCTATGTCACGGTGAAAAATGAGATTTAATCAGATTCAGATATACCAATAAGAAATATGTCTTCTCTCCTAGCCCCTCTAGCCAACACAAGGCATAATTGTAAAGTAATTGGAAACAAATCACTCTACTTCCTCTTTCAGAGCTTTTGTCATCCCATCTGAACATTACCTTCACTCCTTTCATTCTTTTCCCTACCCTATCCTCTGTCCATGGGATGCTCCAGGCAAGAATACTGGAGTGGGTAGCCATTTCCTTTTCCAGGGCATATTCCCGACCCAGGGATCGAACCCAGGTCCCCTGCACTAAAGGCAAACTCTTTACTATCTGAGCCAACAGTGAAGCCGCATTGCCATTTTTTATATTCAGTAAAGTGTGTAGTTGAAAATCTGTCCTTCACTGACTTTAAAAGGACAAACATAATCAACAAAAGCACAGATATAGGAAAGTCTGAGGTATGCTTAGCACACAGTAAGCAATCTCATTAGACATGTAATATTTCTCATGAAGGAGATATGGGGGGAGAATGGATACATACATATGGATGGCTGAGTCCCTTTGCGGTCCACCTGAAATTATCACAACATTGTTAACTCCCTGTACTCCAATATAAAATAAAGAGTTTAAAAAAGAAAAATAGAGATAAAGGTGAAAGAGTAGGGTGATACATTAAAAATCTGCTTTAAAATTTACACAGCATTCACGAATCCATTGTGAGTTATGATAAAAGTTGCGATTAGACTTTGTTGTTAAAATAGAAAGTATTCTGGACAAATGAGAATCCCAGAACTAGAAACTGAAAGAAGACAGGACAAACCGGGCCCTTTCCCCTTCAATTTCAATCTCACTGCAGATCAGATTTTCACTTAAGAATCACTGATGAGATTTTCAAATGTCAAAAATATATTTATTTTTGGGGAGACAGAGAGATAAAAATTAGAATAATTTCTGAATAACTTTTTTCCAGTGTGTTAAATAATTTGAAGGAGTAAATTTTCATGGTGTTAAAGCTCCTTCCGTCATGTTAAGTGACCTAGAGAACAACTTCAGAATCAGCTCAAGACTACATGCCATAATTTTTAAATTTTTAAAAAAAATTATTGTATTGAATAAATTAAAGGAAGTTGAAAAGCTTTTGACTTTATGAGAAAATGTAGGCAAGACACTAAAGGAATAATGTAGGAAGAAATGTCTACTAAAGAGAAAAAATAAAGTCCCCATAAAGCCAAGGAAGAGTATATATTCTAAGATACTCAACTTCATGGTATGTAGTACTTCAGACAAACAATAAAAAGTATTTCTGTTTGTTTTTAATTGGAGTTTAACTGCTTTACAATGTTGTGTCAATATCTGCTGTACAATGAAGGGAATCAGATATATGTATACATATATTCTCTTGCTCTTGGACCTCCCTCCCAACCCCTCCAGGTCATCACAGAGCACCAAGCTGAGTGTCCTGTGCTATACAGCACATTCCCACTAGCCATCTATTTTATACATGGAAGTGTATTTATGTCAAACCTAGTCATGTATGGATGTGAGAGTTGGACTGTGAAGAAGGCTGAGCACCGAAGTATTGATGCTTTTGAAGTGTGGTGTTGGAGAAGACTCTTGAGAGTCCCTTGGACTGCAAGGAGATCCAGCCAGTTCATTCTGAAGGAGATCAACCCTGGGATTTCTTTGGAAGGAATGATGCTAAAGCTGAAACTCCAGTACTTTGGCCACCTCATGCGAAGAGATGACTCATTGGAAAAGACTCTGATGCTGGGAGGGATTGGGGACAGGAGGAGAAGGGGATGACAGAGGATGAGATGGCTGGATGGCATCACAGACTCGATGGACGTGAGTCTGAGTGAACTCCGGGAGATGGTGATGAACAGGGAGGCCTGGCATGCTGCGATTCATGGGGTCGCAAAGAGTCGGACACGACTGAGCGACTGAACTGAACTGACTCTCCCAGTCCATCCTGCCCTCCGCTTGTCCCGCTGTGTCCACGTATCCGTTCTCTCTGTTTGCATCTCTATTCCTGCCCTGAAACCAGGTTCATCTTGCTATGTGGCACTAATGAATACAAGATGAATTCTTTTTCTATAGAATCAGAGTAGGGAAAAGAGAGTCCAAGGCATCCCCTAATCAATTATCTCATAAAAGGTCTCTTTACCTGTGCTTCTTACAAAATAAGCAAGTACAATTTACAATGAATGAACTAGATTTTCATTGATGATTGCAACATTTCTGATGCCTCATGTTCACTTGGGTTGTATTTACCCCCATGCTGTGAAGGAACTGTTTTAGTTTTTTATAGAAATATAGTCTTTCCTATGGAAAACTGAGTCATTTGATCAATTTTTCCACATTCTCTGTTCCTATAAAAACAGAGGTCAAGCAACTGAGACAAAACAACATACATTTTAAAGTCAGTTTTGTAGGGAGTTGTTTATTACAAGTTGTTTCAAAGTTTCTTTTCCTTGAAGAATTCTTTACTTTGTGGTTTGATTTACATTAATTTGCTAAACAGCGAGAAAAATTTTATCAGTGTTTCAAAAGAGAAATTCTTAAAGTTTAATGGTCTAACTTCTCAACCCCAAATAGACTTATTTGATACCTATTCTTGACTTGAACATCTACATTAATAGAAGGTGCTACCTGCTTCAGATTTTATTTTCTTGGACTACAAAATCACTGGGGGTGGTGACTGTAGTCATGAAACTAAAAGATGCTTGCTCCTTGGAAGAAAAGCTATGATAAACCTAGACTGAGTATTAAAAAGCAGAGACATTATTTGACCACCAAAGGCCCATATAGGCAAAGCTGTGGTTTTTCCAATAGTTGTGTATGGATGTGAGTACTGGACCATAAAGAAGGTTGAGTGCCCCAAAATTAATGCCTTCAAACTGTGATGCTGGAGAAGACTCTTGAGAGTTCCTTGGACAGCAAGGCTATCCAACCAGTCAATCCTAAAGGAAATCAATTCTGAATACTCATTGGAAGGACTGAAGCTGAAGCTCCAATACTCTGGCCACCTGATGCAAAGAGGTGACTTATTGGAAAAACTCCAATGATGGAGAAGATTGAGGGTAGGAGGAGAAGAGGTCAACAGAGGATTAAATAGTTGGATGGCATCATTGACACAATGAGTTTGAGCAAACTTCAGGAGACAGTGAAGGACAGGGAAGCATGGCACGCTGCAGTCCATTAAGTCACAGAAAGTTGAACACAACTGAGTGACTAACAACACCCTGCCTTAGAAGATAAACTATTACTTTCAATGGGCAGATCTTTCAAATATTCTTCCTTATATTAAATTAAAAGCTGCCTTCATAAAATTCCCATCCTTCAAATTTGTTCAAAATATGCCAGCTCAGGACCCATGCAGTTCAAACTCACATTGTTCAAGGGTCAACTTACATGACACTCTGAAGAAGGCAAACCTACGTGACAGCAAAAAGATCAGTGGTTTCCAGATGATTAAGGGAATGAACAATGAATAGCTGGAGCACAGGGGATTTTTAGGACAGTGAATCTGTTCTGTCCAATGCTATAATGGTGGACCCATAGAATGTACAACACCAAGAGTGAACCCTTATGTAAACTCTGAACTTAATCATATTGTATCAACATTGGCTTATCAACTGTAACAAACGTTCCACCCAAATGCAAGAGGTTTAAAAACAGAGGAGTTGGAGTCTGATGGGATGTATTAGAACTCTGTATTTTCCACTCAATTTTTCTGTAAATGTAACTTTGCTAAACAAACAAACAAACAAACAAACTCTTTTAGACAACATAACAGATGGAGAGATAGCCTATGTTCCTGGACAGGAAGAATCAATGTTGTACAAATGACTATAGTACCAAATGCAATCAATAGATACAATGCAACCCCTATCAAATTACCAACGGCCTTTTTCACAGAACTAGAACAAAAAATTCACAATTTATATGGAAACACAAAAGACTCCGAATAGCCAAAGCATCTTGAGAAAGGAAAATGGAGCTGGAGGTATCAACCTTCCTGACTTCAGATTATACTACAAAGCAACAGTCATCAAGACAGTATGGCACTGGCACTAAAACAGAAATACAGACCAATAGGACAAGATAGAAAGCCCAGAAACAAACCCTTGCACCTATGGGTACCTTATTTTTGACAAAGGAGGCAAGAATATACAAGGGGGCAAAGACAGCCTCTTCAATAGATGGTTCTGGGAAAACTGGACAGCTACACGTAAAAGAATGAAATTAGAATACTTCCTAACACCATACACAAAGATAAACTCAAAATGGATTAAAGATCTAAATGTAAAACCAAAAACTATAAAACTCTTAGAGGAAAACATAGGCAGAACACTCGATGACTTAAATCAAAGCAAGATCCTCTATGACCCACCTCTTAGAGTAATGGAAATAAAAACAAAAGTAAACAAATGGGATGTGATTAAACTTAAAAGCTTTTATACAGCAAAGGAAACCATAAGCAAGGTGAAAAGACAACTCTCAGAATGGAAGAAAACAATATCAAGTGAAACAACTGACAAAGGATTAATTTCCAAAATATACAAGCAGCTCATACAACTTAATGCCAGAAAAACAAACAACCCAATCAAAAAGTGGGAAAAAGACCTAAACAGACATTTCTCCAAAGAAGACATACAGATGGCTAACAAACACATGAAAAGATGCTCAACATTGCTCATTATTCAGTTCAGTTCAGTTCAGTCACTCAGTCGTGTCTGACTCTTTGCAACCCCATGAATCGCAGCACGCCAGGCCACCCTGTCCATCACCAACTCCCGGAGTTCACTCAGACTCATGTCTGTCAAGTCCGTGATGCCATCCAGCCATCTCATCCTCTGTCGTCCCCTTCTCCTCCTGCCCCCAAGCCCTCCCAGCATCAGAGTCTTTTCCAATGAGTCAACTTTTCGCATGAGGTGGCCAAAGTACTGGAGTTTCAGCTTTAGCATCATTCCCTCAAAAGAAATCCCAGGGTTGATCTCCTTCAGAATGGACTGGTTGGATCTCCTTGCAGTCCAAGGGACTCTCAAGAGTCTTCTCCAACACCACACTTCAAAAGCATCAATTCTTTGGTGCTCAGCTTTCTTCACAGTCCAACTCTCACAACCATACATGACTACTGGAAAAACCATAGCCTTGACTAGACGGACCTTAGTCGGCAAAGTAATGTCTCTGCTTTTCAATATGCTATCTAGGTTGGTCATAACTTTTCTTCTAAGGAGTAAGCGTCTTTTAATTTCATGGCTGCAATCACCATCTGCAGTGATTTTGGAGCCCCCAAAAATAAAGTCTGACACTGTTTCCACTGTTTCCCCATCTATTTCCCACAAAGTGATGGGACCAGATGCCATGATCTTCGTTTTTTGAATGTTGAGCTGTAAGGCAACTTTTTCACTCTCCACTTTCACTTTCATCAAGGGGCTTTTTAGTTCCTCTTCACTTCCTGCCCAAATGCAAATCAAAACTACAATGAGATATCACCTCACACCAGTCAGAATGGCCCTCATCAAAAAGTTGATAAACAATAAATGCTGGAGAGGATGTGGAGAAAAGGGAAAGCTCTTGCACTGTTGGTGGGAATGTAAATTGATACAGCCACTATAAAAGATGGTATGGAGATTCCTTAAAAAATTAGGAATAACACCACCATGCTGCTGCTGCTGCTGCTGCTGCTGCTAAATCACTTCAGTAGTGTCTGACTCTGTGCGACCCCAGAGATGGCAGCCCACCAGGCTCCCTGTCCCTGGGATTCTCCAGGCAAGAACACTGGAGTGGGTTACCATTTCCCACCCCTAGGAATATACCCTGAGGAAAAGACACACGCATCCCACTGTTCACTGCAGCACTGTTTACAATAGCTAGCACATGGAAGCAACCTAGATGTCCATCGACAGATGAATGGATAAAGAATGGTGGTACCTATACACAATGGAATATTATTCAGCCACAAAAAAGAATGCATTTGAGTCAGTTCTAATAAGGTGGATGAATTTAGAACCTATTATACAGAGTGAAGTGAATCAAAAGAGAAAGATAAATATTGTATTCTAATGCATATAAATGGAATCTAGAAAAATGGTGCTGAAAAAGTTATTTACAGGGCAACAGTGGAGAAACAGACATAGAGAACAGACTTATGGACATGGGGAGAGGGGAGGAGAGGGCGAGGTATATGGAAAGAGTAACATGGAATCTTACATTACCATCTGTAAAATAGGTAGCCAACAGGAATTTGTTGCATGGCTCAGGAAACTCAAACAGGGGCTCTGTATCAACCTAGAGGGGTGGGGTGGGGAGGGAGATGGGAGGGAGGTTCAAAAGGGAGGGGATATATGTATGCTGCTGCTTGCTGCCAAGTCACTTCAGTTATGTCTGACTCTGTGTGACCCCACAGACGACAGCCCACCAGGCTCCCCCGTCCCTGGGATTCTCCAAGCAAGAACACTGGAATGGGTTGCCATTTCCTTCTCCAATGCATGAAAGTGAAAAGTGAAAGAGAAATCACTCAATCATGTCCGACTCTTCATGATGCCATGGACTGCAGCCTACTCGGCTCCTCTGTTCATGGGATTTTCCAGGCAAGAATATTGGAGTCGGTTGCCATTGCCTTCTCCAGGATATATGTATATCTATGGCTGATTCATGTTGAGGTTTGACAGAAAACAACAAAATTCTGTAAAGCAATTATTCTTCAATAAAAAATAAATAAATTAAAAAAAATCATTTACAGGATTTTGCATATGAAAGACATGTTATCCAACATCAGTAATAAACAATTTAAATACCTAAGAAAAGATCAGTCAGTTCAGTTCAGTTCAGTCTCTCAGTCGTGTCCAACTCTTTGCGACCCCATGGCCAGGGGGCCAGGGTGGCCAGGCCTCCCTGTCCATCACCAACTCCCAGAGTTCACTCAGACTCACATCCATCAAGTCCGTGATGCCATTCAGCCATCTCATCCTCGGTCGTCCCCTTCTCCTCCTGCCCCCAATCCCTCCCAGCATCAGAGTCTTTTCCAATGAGTCAACTCTTCTCATGAGGTGGCCACTAAAAAAAGATAATAGTCTTTTTTTAATGGGAAGGGAGGACCACAGCCTCTACTATTATGAAGACCTGCCACAGACAGGAAACAAGGAAACAAAGACATAAGAGGAACTAGTGCTCTGTGCAACGATGGAAACAAACAAGGCAAATGGCGGGCCTGCATTGACGGGTGGTCAGGGACGGACCCCCTTGAAGAGGTGACATCAAACAGAGACCTGAAAATACCGTCATACTAAAGGCTGGAAGAGTGTTACACAGGGAGGGAAGAGCATGCGCAAAGACCCCGCGAAGGAAGGGAAATTTAGAGACAAAAAGAGCTCATACAGCTAACAAATCATGGACTAAGGATTCAGTTCTACTTCTAATCTCAGTGCCTTACAACTGCATCTTGTTTAATCAGCCATTGTCTTGAATATTGAGCCTCATTTATTTTCCAGTTCTCACTGTCTTCCTTTCCCTATGGTATGGTGGATATTGTAAACATTACTAATAAATTCTTCTATAGCTGATGGCAAAAAAAAGAAAAATGATCGCTCACTTTTCCTCATGATATACTCTCAAACATTTAAAAATAGCTCTCATGAACCCTGTTTAGTTGTTCCTTTTCCCAGCTGGTTACTCATGCAGACACTGCAGGCAGACTGCCTGGGTCCAACTTTTCATCTCATGGTAGTCCAGCTGTAACCTAGGGCAAGTCTAAAGCTCAGTTTTCTAATTTCCAACATGGTGATGTGAGAACATCTGTTTCCTAATGTTGATGTGAGAATAAAATCAGCTACTTCTGGAAGTGCCTGGGCCGTAACAAGCATTCAATCAATGGCTTCATATGTTCTTCGTTCTGAATAGCATGCAGTGTTCCAAAATTCCTGGTCAGCAGGTTTTCCTTGTCCGATAACTCGTATCAATCCCTCTTAATACATGGGTCAAGAAATGAATAAAGAAAGACTTAACAAAAGGTAAGCAGAGTTAAAAACATTTACATTAGTTTCCATTATTAATTTCAAAACTTGATGAAGATCCCTGCTGACACAGAAGACTTGAATTTGTTCAGGACAATGTCTTATACTCCTTTGTATTCCTAGCACAGTGTATGAGAAACATAGCTATTAATAAATGGGGCTGGCAAACCTCTCTGTAAATGGTTGGAAAGCAAATATTTTAGGCTTTGTAGGCCAGATAGTCTCCACTGCAAATACTCAACTCTTCTGGTGCAGTGGCAAGTGGCCATAGACAAGATGTAAATGAATGAGTATGGCTGTGTTCCAATAAAACTTAATTTATGGATTCTGAAGTTTGAATTTTATGTAATTTTCATGTGTCAGGAAATATTATCCTTTTTAGCTTTTCTTTCTCAATGATTTCAAAATGCAAAAGCCATTCTAGCTTGTGACTACATGAAATGCAGTAAGTTGTATTTGGCCTGCTGGCTCTTATTTGGCTATCTCTAACCAGAAGGGAAAAAAACCCTATATTGATCTACATGAAGAAGGAAAAAGACGATACTATTCTCTCTGTCTCGTGTGTGTGTGTATGTGTGTGTGCGTGCGTGCGTGCACGCATGCTAAGTTGCTTCAGTCATGTTCAACTCTTTGCAACCCTATGGATGGTAGCCCACCAGGCTTCTCTGTCTATGGGATTCGCCAGCCAAGTATACTGGCATGGGTTGCCATGCCTTCCTCCAGCAGATGTTCAAGACCCAGGGATCAAACCCGTGTCTCTTCCATCTCCTGCACTGACAGGTGGGTTCTCTACTGCTAGCACCAGCTGGGAAGCCCCATTACAGACCAGGAAAAGGGAGTGCGAGAGCCAAAGCTGAGGGTGCAGCATGGCCTAGGGCAAAGCACAGAACCAGCCAGTTAGGAAAGAAAAATCTCTTTGAAAGGAAGAAGAAAATGTGGTTGATGCAAGAGGCTATCCTTGTCATAAGTGCTTTAAAAAAGTCATTGGTCTTTCCCAGATGTAACATTACTACTTCACCATTCAACTTCCTGGCATGGATTGGTATAATTTTGTAGTTGAGAACCTGGAAACTGGAATCTACAGCCTTTTGAATTTCAGTTCAGCCAGTTATTACTAATGCGAAACAAAGCAATTTAGTTAACTTTCTAAATGTTCTCATTTGTGATATGGCCATAATAATAGAACCTACCAGAAAGATTGCAATATGATTAAATAGATACGGCATTTAGAGTAGTTAGCACACTGCATTCCTATAGTAAGGCCTTTACAAATGTTAACTTTGTGGAACGAATAAATGAGGAGAAGACATCATCAACAAGGCATATGCTGTATGTCAGAAAGCGCCTAGGATTGTTTCTTCAAAGAGGACCATCACATCTCCATCCTCTTTTGCCTAGTTCTTCAAGTGTGATTACTCGTCAGCATAAACAGCACTGTCTGGGTAATTATAAGAACTACAAATTCTCAACTCCCACCCCAGATCTAGTGAATCGGAAACTCTGGGGTTAGAACCCAGGAATCTGTATTTTAATAAGCCCCTAGGTAATTATGATGCTGGAGTTTGAAAATCAATAATCTAGGTGAAATTTTCTTCAAATAAACAAGGGCATCCTTGTAGTTATACACAGTATAGACTTCTTGACAAAAATGATTTAATGGAATTATCAGAAAAAACCTAATGTGAGGAGTTTGTCAGATATCATTACTCCCAAATTTTATATAAGGACAATGTTAGTCAGTGAGGGTCAGGGAAAATAGCCAAGTTCTATACTCTAGTTTTGGGTGCTTTCCACTTGACTTGATACCAAGGGTGGCAATGGATAAGTAGGAAGGTGGGGGTGGGCTTTTCAGCTCTAGATAGATAAATAGGCCACATACAACACAGAACCTTAGGTGGCTGTGATAAAAGACCATATCCCTAGGGTAGCTTCATCTATTGCCTTTTATCTGTGCATTTAAGTAGGTAAATGATGCAAAGAATAGATTTCATATCATTTTTAAAAGACTTTTTATACTCCCCTTTATCAAGTGCCAGAGTAAGTTATTGGCTTTCTTCCAGCCAAAGTCAAAGGGTTTCTTGTCTTCCATTTATTATCACACAATTGCTTTATGTATGCTTTTTCTATGATAAAAATTCAGTCAAGGAAAGATTCTGGTATGTTGCCAGCTGACAAATTTATTGAGCTACCCTTAACCTTTTAAGTCATAATTTTACTTACTTTTGAAAAGGCACCCAAAGGACTTAAGACACAAATGTATTATTCATGTTTACAACCAATAGCAATATTCTTACATTTTCTAATTTTAATCAATATTACAGGCTATGTCTGTAGATAGTCTAAGATGCTCTGTATTAATTATCTGTGCAGAAAGAAATAAAATTTAGGCAGCATAACTGAAAAAAATCTTATAAAAGAACAAACACACATCCTCAAGAGGGTGAGAACTGTGAGGAAGATCAGGCCACCCAGCTAAACCCAAATAAGACAAGGGCCTGGGTAAGCAGCATTGAGCAACCTTGAACTGAGCTGACTCTATCTGGATACGGATGACAGCTGTTGCATTTAGATACAGCTTAGAAGAGCCCCTTCTCGTCTTTTGAGCTCTGATTGTAATTCTATAGATCTCTATGTCCCAAGTTCTGTGGGATGATTAATATTTTCTGTTTTGCCTGTAAAATAACGTACGGCATTTTTTAAAGTCCTATAGTCCTTCCGTAAATGAAAAGTTCTACAGAAGCCCAATAAAGCAGCATTTAAACATACATATTCCTTTTCCACTTAAAAGGAAAAAAATGTTCTCTTGACTCCCACATCCTCACCCAGTTACTGCTCTGCCTCTCTCCTCCCCTTCAAAGCCAAAACTCTGAAATGGTTTTCAGCAGTCACTGTTTCTGCTTCCTCACCTCCCACTCATCTTTCACTCCATTCAGGCTTCCGCCCCCACACTCCACCCAAAGAATGCTCATTAAATTCACTAGTGGCCTCCCTGTCACCAACCCCAATGGATGGTTTAGTCCTCATCTTACCTCTCCTTAAGCACTATTTTATAATGTTCAAAATTCTTTTTCTTTTTGTTAATACTGTTCACATTTCTCCCTCACTTTCCATAGCGCACACTGTCTTAACTTTACTCCCACTTCTCTGGCCGCTGATTTTCCTGTCTACGTTGCAGGCTCTTCCACCCCTAACCACCCATTCATCATTGGCCCCAATGTATTCTCACTCTATAATTTCTCCCCAGGGATTTAACCAATCTACACTTTACTGACTGCCTCAAATGGCTCTGAACATAGGCCTCTGCTCTGAGCTCCCACCTGCACATGCGCCATCTCTCCTTAGCTATCTTAGAGGCAAGCTCCCGGGCACCGGGTTGGAGTCTTGTTGTTAGCTATTCGGGCAGAGGTGAAGGGGTAGAGATGCAGTGTTACCTGAGGATCAGGAGCTCTTCCAAGGCCTATTTCCCCCTTGCTCAGCTCTTAGGTAGCTTCTCCCCCATTGTGGGGGAGATTCCGCTCCACAGAGTCCTCCAAAGTATCTGCAGTGGTTGCCTGCGTCTCTGACTCTGCTGTGCTCTAAATGAAGGAGGGGTCAGTTTCTGAAACCCATGCTGTGACTGAGGCATATGTTTCAGGACATCCTTAGATATCTCCATAGGCATCTTAAAGGTGCACTGTGTCATCTGTGTTATATTCTCGGCATCAGCAACACTTGGGCCCTTTTGAATCAGTGTGTGTGCGTGCTCAGTCACTTCAGTCATGTCTGACTCTTTGCAACCCTGTGGACCATAGCCTGCCAGGCTCCTCTGTCCATGGGATTCTCCAGGCAAGAATGCTGGAGTAGGTTGCTGTTCCCTTCTCCAGGGGATTGTCCTGATCCAGGGATCGAACCCACAAATCTCATGTCTCCCGCATCTGCAGGCACGTTCTTTATCACTAGCACCACCTACATCATGTCCAGTACTAAAGTCATGACCTCATGACCCGTCCTATCTGCTAGAAACTGATATTTCTCTAATGTCACAGGGAATGATAGCTTCAGCCATTCAAGATTAAGTTAAAACCTAGGAGTCACCTCTGACATTTCTTCTCCCTCAACCCCTACATTTAATCTGTTAACAGGTCTTGCATATTCTCTTATAAAATCTCTCAAGTCAACCTGATTTTCTTTACCTCTTTACCTGCCTGTCCCAACTTTAGTGCAAGCTGCTATTAATATCATATCTCATGTGAACTACCCCAGTAGTTTTCTACCTGGATTCTACATTCAACCTGGAACTCACAAAGAAAAGTCTTTGCACAATGTTTATCAGGATAGCTGCAAAAACCCTTAGTTAAACATTTGCAAATATAATTAAGCAATATATTGAAAAAGAACTGTACATCATAACTAGATAAGGCTTAGTCCATAAATGCAAAGTTGATTCAATATTCCAAAAATCTGTCAATGTAATCCACCCCATAGTAGGCTAAAGAAGAACACATATTGATTGATGAAGAAAGGCATTTGACAAAATTCAATATTTGTTCATGGTAAAAAAACCTCTTGAATAGAGAAGAACTTCTTCAACTAGATAAAGAACATTGTGTCTGATTCTTTGTGACCCCATGGACTGTAGCCCACAAGGCTCCTCTGTCCACGGGGATTCTCCAGACACCACCTGCAATGAGGGAGACCTGGGTTTCCATGACCTCCTCTAGGGGATCTTCCCAACCCAAGGATCAAACCCAGGTCTCCCTCATTGCAGGTGGTGTCTTTATAGTCTGAGCCACCAGGGAAGCCCACAGAAAATTTAAGATAATATTATATTTAGTGGTAAAAGACTGAATGCTTTCCCATAAGGTTGAGCATAAACAAGGATGCCCACTAGCATCACTCTTATTCATAGCGTGAGAAGTTCTAGCCTGTGGCATAAAGCAAGAAAAGGAAGTTTAAAAATATAGATCAGATAGGAAGAAATAAAACTCTCTCTATTTGTACATGACATGACTATCTATATAGACAATTCAGAGGAATACATACATATTTTTTAAATCCTAGAACTAATAAATGAGTTCAGCAAGGATGTAGGCTATAATATAAACATATAATAATCAATTGGACCTCTACATACTGGCAATGAATATGTAGACACTGAAATTTAAAAAAAAACAGTTTCTGGAAAAAAAAAAAAAACAAAATATTTAGGCATAAGTCTAAAAAACATGTATAGGATTCATATGCTGAAAACTACACAGTGCTTATGAAAAGAAATCCAAGAATTTATAAATAAATGGAGAAATATGCCTTCCTCTAGACTGGAAGACTCAATGTAGTATATCTCCCAAAATTAACATGTAAAGTGAAGTCACTCAGTCATGTCCGACTCTTTGTGACCCCTTGGACGGTAGCCTACCAGGCTCCACGTTCCATGGGATTTTTCAGGCAAGAATACTGGAGTGGGCTGCCATTTCCTCCTCCAGGGGATCTTCCCAACCCACGGATCGAACTCAAGTCTCCGGCAGACAGATGCTTTACCGTCTGAGCCACTAGGAAGGCCCCAAATTAATGTATAGCTTTAATGCAAATGCTATTAAAATCTCACTATTTTTGGTTTTGTATATATAAGCAGTATTATATTAAAAATTAATATATGCAAAGGCAAAAGAACTAGAATAGCAAAAGCAAAATAAATAAAGAAGAATAAAATAAGAGGAATTAGTCTACCTAATTTCAAGATTTACTGTATACCTAGAGTGATCAATGCAAAGAAATAGAGGAAAACAACAAAATGGGAAAGACCAGAGATCTCTTGAAGAAAATTAGAGATACCAAGGGAACATTTCATACAAAGATGGGCACAATAAAAGACAGAAATGGTATGGACCTAACAGAAGCAGAAGATATTAAGAAGAGGTGGCAAGAATACACAGAAGAACTATTCAAAAAAGATCTTCATGACCCAGATAATCACGATGGTGTGATCATTTACCTAGAGCTAGACATCCTGGAATGTGAAGTCAAGTGGGCCTCAAGAAGCATCACTACGAACAAAGCTAGTGGAGGTGATGAAATTCCAGTTGAGCTATTTCAAATCCTAAAAGATGATGCTGTGAAAGTGCTGCACTCAATATGTCAGCAAACTTGGAAAACTCAGCAGTAGCCACAGGACTAGAAAAGGTCAGTTTTCACTCCAATCCCAAAGAAGGGCAATATCAAAGAATGTTCAAACTACCCCACAACTGCACTCATCTTACACACTAGTAAAGTAATGCTCAAAATTTTCCAAGCCAGGCTTCAACAGTATGTGAACTATGAAATTCCAGATGTTCAAGCTGGATTTAGAAAAGGCAGAGGAACCAGAGATCAAATTGCCAATATCCTCTGGATCATGGAAAAAGCAAGAGAGTTCCAGAAAAACATCTATTTCTGCTTTATTGACTATGCCAAAGCCTTTGACTGTGTGGATCACAACAAACTGTGGAAAATTCTTAAAGAAATGGGTGTACCAGATCACCTGAACTGCCTCCTGAGAAATCTGTATGCAGGTCAAGAAGCAAGTTAGAATTGGACATAGCACAACATACTGGTTCCAAATCAGGAAAGGAGTATGTCAAGGCTGTATTGTCACCCTGCTTATTTAACTTCTATGCAGAGTACATCACAATAACCTCAGATATGCAGATGATACCACACTTCTGGCAGAAAGCAAGGAGGAACTAAAGAGCCTCTTGATGAAAGTGAAAGAGGAGAGTAAAAAAGTTGGCTTAAAACTCAACATTCAGAAAACGAAGATCATGGCATCCAGTCCCATCACTTCATGGCAAATAGATGGGGAAACAGTGGAAACAGTGGCTGACTTTATTCTGGGGGGCTCCAAAATCACTGCATATGGTGACTGCAGCCATGAAATTAAATGACGCTTTCTCCTTGGAAGAAAAGCTATGACCAACCTAGACAGCATATTAAAAAGCAGAGATATTACTTTGCCATCAAAGGTCCATCTAGCCAAAGCTAAGGTTTTTCCAGTGGTCATGTATGGATGTGAGAGTTGGACTATAAAGAAAACTGAGTGCCGAAGAATTGATGCTTTTGAACTATTGTGTTGAAGACTCTTGAGAGTCCTGTGGACTGCAAGGAGATCCAACCAGTCCATCTTAAAGAAAATCAGTCCTGAATGTTTATTGGAAGGACTGATGCTGAAGCTGAAGTTCCAATACTTTGGCCACCTGATGCAAAGAATTGACTCACTTGAAAAGACCCTGATACTGGGAAAGATTGAAGGTGGGAGAAGAAGGGAATGACAGAGGATGAGATGGTTGGATGGCATCATCGACTCAATGGACATGAGTTTGAGTAAACTCCAGGAGTTGGTGATGGACAGGGAGGCCTGGCATGCTGCAGTCCAAGGGGTCACAAAGAGTCAGACACCACTGAATGATTGAACTGAACTGAACTTAGAGTAAGCAAGACTGGTATTAGTGAAGGGACAGATACATAGATCAACAGAACAGGACAGAAAACCCAGAAATATACCCATACAGATATGTCTCATTGATTTTAGGGAAAGGTACAAAGCAATCCAATGAATGTAGCGTTTGAAAGGGGAAAGGCAGAGTTCTCAACTAATGGTGCTAGGGTAACTGGATATTCACAGGCAAAAATATAAACCTCAACCTGTTTCACTCTCTATTCAAAAATGGACTCAAAATAGATCACTAAGTTAAATATAAAAACTGTAATTAAAAACCTTTTTAGAAAAAAAAATAAGATCTTCAGAATCTAAATATAGGGAAATAATTTTTAGACTTGATGCCAAAATCATAATTCATAAAAGAAAAAATTTATAAATTAAACTTCAAAAGTTAAAAACTTTTGCTCTGTAAAAGAACATTTTTAAAGGATGATAGGAAAAGATACAGAATTGATTAAAATATTTGCAAATCACATATCCAACAAACGATGTATATCTAAAATATATTAAAAGATCCCCCAATCTCAACAACAAGAAAACAAACAACCCAACTTAAAACTGAGTAAATTTTCTGACCAGATACTTCACCCACACAAAATATAAGGATGAAAAACAAGCACATAAAAGATACCCAATGTCACTGATCATTAAGAAAATGCAAATTAAAATCATGATGAGATACTACTACATACCTATTAAGATCAATAAAATAATAAGCTCTGACAGCCCTAAATGCTGGCAAAAGTGCAGAAAAACTAGATCACGCCACAATACTGAGGAGAAACTAAAATGAAAAGTAGAAAGTTTCATAAAAAAAAAAAATTAGACAGTTTTTAGGCAGTTTCTTGAAAAATTCAACATGCGACAACCCAAACAATTGCATTTCTGAGCATTTATTTCAGAAAATATTAAAACATATTCACAGAAAAACATTTACATGAATACACATTTAGCAGCTTCTTCATAATATTTAGAAGTGGAAACAACCCAGATGTTCCTCAGTGGGTGAATGGTTAAACAGACTGCATACAATGAATCACTACTCTGCAATGAAACAACAACAAAAATAAAAACTACTGATACAAGCAACAACTTGAATGACTTCTTAGACAGTTCTAAAGAGTGAAAAAAAGCCACTCCCCAAATGTTACGTGTATGATTCCATTTATATAACATTCTTGAAATGACAAAATTATAGAAACCAAACCAGATTAAGCACATGCTGAGAAAAAGATGGAAGTGAGTGTGACTATAAAAATCAACGTGAGTGATCCTTTTCAGTGGTTGAGTCCTTTATTTTGACTGTACTAATCTCACTATACTGGTGGTAACACTATACTTCATTATAATAATAATACAGTATATTGGAGGAATGAATGAAGGTTATATGTGATCTTGCTATATTATTTCTTACAAATGCATGTGAATCTAGAATTATCTCAAAATAATGTTAAATCTAAAATATCAATCTATAGTATCTCTTCCTATTTTCTAAAATATTTCAATAGCTATAATATTTACAATAAAGACAAAATTAACTAACTTGGTATGGGCTTCCCTGATAGCTCAGTCGGTAAAGAATCTGCCTCCAGTGGGGGAGACCTGGGTTAGATCCCTGGGTTGGGAAGATCACCTGGAGAAGGGTAAAGCTACCCACTCCAGTATTCTGGCCTGGAGAACTCCATGGACAGTCCATGGGGTCGCAAAGAGGCAGACACGACTGATCGACTTTCACTTCACTTCATTAACTTGGTATGCAAGTCCTTTTTGGCCTAGAGTCATCTCTCCAGCCTCATCTTCTGTCTTTCTTTTCTTGCTAATTGCACTCTAGCCACAGAAAAGTTGAAGCTTTGAAACTATTCTCTGACTCACTGAGTCTTTGCACTCTGTTTCCCTCATTTGAAATGTTCTCATCCTTGCTTCCTTCCTCCCTCTCAACCATCATCTCCCTCTCAACCATTTTTTCTGAGCTCACTCCCATGCTTCTTTCTTGGGAAAGGCTTCTCTGACCCACAGTTCTATTAAAGTTATTTCAATAATTGTTTAAAAGATCTATGACTCCCTTCAGGGTCTTGTGTATGCTGCATGCATTGGCTAGTGTGATTATTTGGTTGGTGTTTATTTCTGCTATTAGATCACAAATTCCACAAGCCAGTTCTTGTTCACAAATACGTTCCTAGATTCTATCTTGAAATGTAGCTTTTAAAAATTATATTTTATTTTTAATTGGAGGATCATACATCACATGAAGCAGCTACAGGTATACATATGTCCTCTCCCTCTTAAGCCTCCCACCTACCTATCTCCCTATCCCACACCTCTAGGTTGTCATTGATCCCCTGTGTCATACAGCCAATTCCTACTGGCTATCTATTTTACATATGATAATGTATATGCTTCAATGCTACTCTCTCAAATCATCCCACTTTCTCCCTCCCCCACTGTGTCCAAAAGTCTGTTTTCTATGTCTACATCTCTGCTGCTGCCCTGTAGATAGGTTCATCAAACATATTTCTAAATTTCATATATATCCATTAATATATATTTGTTTTTCTCTTTTTGACAGTTAACTCGTATAATAGGCAGTAGGTACATCCACCTCGGTAGAACCAACGCAAATGGGTTCTTTTTATAGCTGAGTAATATTCCATCGTATATATGTTCCATAACTTCTTGATCAGTTCATCCGTCGATGGACATCTAGGTTGCTTCCATGTCTTAGCTACTGTAAACAGTGCTGCTATGAACACTGGAATGCATGAATGTTTTCAAATTAACATTTTAGTATTTTCTAAATATACATCCAGGAGTAGAATTGCTGGAACATAGTAGCTCTATTTTTAGTTTTTTGAGGAACATTCATACCGTTTTCCAAAGTGGCTGTACAACTTTATATTTCTATCAACCGTACACAGGGTTTTCCTTTCTCCACATCCTGTCCAACATTTGTTATTTATAGACTTTTTTGATGATGGCCATTATGTCAAGCTTGTTTTAGAAAAGGCAGAGGAACCAGAGATCAAATTGCCAACATTCGCTGGATCACGGAAAAAGCAAGAGAGTTCCAGAAAAACATTTATTTCTGCTTTATTGACTATGCCAAAGCCTTTGACTGTGTGGATCACAATAAACTGTGGAAAATTCTCAAAGAGATGGGAATAACAGACCACCTGATCTGCCTCTTGAGAAACCTGTATGCAGGTCAGGAAGCAACAGTTAGAACTGGACATGGAACAACAGACTGGTTCCAAATAGGAAAAGTAGAACGTCAAGGCTGTATATTGTCACCCTGCTTATTTAACTTCTATGCAGAGTACATCATGAGAAATGCTGGGCTGGAAGAAGCACAAGCTGGAATCAAGATTGCCAGGAGAAATATCAAGAACCTCAAATATGCAGATGACACCACCCTTATGGCAGAAAGTGAAGACGAACAAAAAAGCCTCTTGATGAAAGTGAAAGAGGAGAGTGAAAAAGTTGGCTTCAAGCTCAACATTCAGAAAACGAAGATCATGGCATCCAGTCCCATCACTTCATGGCAAATAGATGGGGAAACAGTGGAAACAGTGTCAGACTATTTTTTGGGGCTCCAAAATCACTGCAGATGGTGACTGCAGCCATGAAATTAAAAGACGCTTACTCCTTAGAAGAAAAGTTATGACCAACCTAGATAGCATATTGAAAAGCAGAGACATTACTTTGCCAACAAAGGTCCATCTAGTCAAGGCTATTGTTTTTCCTGTGGTCATGTATGGATGTGAGAGTTGGACTGTGAAGAAAGCTGAGTGCCGTAGAATTGATGCTTTTGAACTGTGGTGTTGGAGAAGACTCTTGAGAGTCCCTTGGACTGCAAGGAGATCCAATCAGTCCATTCTGAAGGAGATCAGTCCTGGGTGTTCATGAATGGACTGATGCTGAGGTTGAAACTCCAATACTTTGGCCACCTCATGCGAAGAGTTGACACATTGGAAAAAACTCTGATGCTGGGAGGGATTGGGGGCAGGAGGAGAAGGGGATGACAGAGGATGAGATGGCTGGATGGCAGCATCGACTCGATGGGCAAGAGTTTGGGTGAACTCCTGGAGCTGGTGATGGACAGGGAGGCCTGGCATGCTATGATTCACGGGGTCGCAAAACTTGGACATGACTAAGCGACTGAACTGAACTCATTATGACGGACGTGAAGCAACAGATCATTGTTGTTTGGATTTGCATTTTTCTAATAATTAGTGAGGTTGAACATCTTTTCACATGCCTGTTAGCCATCTGTACAACAACCTGGCGAGCTACAGTCCATAGGGTCACAAAGAGTCGGATAGGACTAGAGCGACTTAGCGTGTACACAATATTTCTCCTTCTATTATTCATGTCTCTTAACTTCTCCCTTACATTTTCTATTAACCTCTTTCATTATATTCTGAGTGATTCACACCTCTCTTTCAATTTACTAATTTTTAAGACCTAACTATCATTTAACTAACCTATAGAGGATGTGTCTGTTTGTTTTCAGTCACTGGATTTCCTTATTCCTAGCCCAAGTAGATTTACTCTTCTTTTCATAATTTCCTCAGAGATGACAAATATCAGTATTATATTCAACTTTACAAAATTATTACACCTAGTCTGGGGTAGATATATTTATTGCTGGTAGCACACATTAAGAGGCATTGATTATACAATAAAAACAAGGCAATTAACATACAATCACACCTCTACCTTTGCTACAGTGACACAGACTTGGTTGGCCTTTAAGGCTATGCACATTTTCAAAATTTACATAACCCATAAAATATGATTAGAAGGAAGATTCTGAACTGATGATCCATCACAGTGCCTTGAAGTTGGTAAATGATAGGCAAGACATGTTATTTATAAAGTAGTTAAAGCCTAATAAGCTGTTTCAAATCCTGAAAGATGATGCTGTGAAAGTGTTGCACTCAATATGCCAGTAAATTTGGAAAACTCAGCAGTGGCCACAGGACTGGAAAAGGTCAGTTTTCATTCCAATTCCAAAGAAAGGCAATGCCAAAGAATGCTCAAACTACTGCACAATTGCACTCGTCTCACACGCTAGTAAAGTAATGCTCAAAATTCTCCAAGCCAGGCTTTAGCAATACATGAAGCGTGAACTCCCTGATGTTCAAGCTGGTTTTAGAAAAGGCAGGGGAACCAGAGATCAAATTGCCAACATCCACTGGATCATGGAAAAAAAGAAGAGAGTTCCAGAAAAACATCTATTTCTGCTTTATTGACTATGCCAAAGCCTTTGACTGTGTGGATCACAAGAAACTGTGGAAAATTCTCAAAGAGATGGGAATACCAGACCACCTGACCTGCCTCTTGAGAAATCTGTATGCAGGTTAGGAAGCAACAGTTAGAACTGGACATGGAACAACAGACTGGTTCCAAATAGGAAAAGGAGTACGTCAAGGCTGTATATTGTCACCCTGCTTATTTAACTTCTATGCAGAGTACATCATGAGAAATGCTGGACTGGAAGAAACACAAGCTGGAATCAAGATTGCCAGGAGAAATATCAATAACCTCAGATATGCAGATAACACCACCCTTTTGGCAGAAAGTGAAGAGGAGCTAAAAAGCCTCTTGATGAAAGTGAAAGAGGAGAGTGAAAAAGTTGGCTTCCAGCTCAACATTCAGAAAACGAAGATCTTGGCATCTAGTTCCATCACTTCATGGGGAATAGATGGGGAAACAGTGGAAACAGTGTCAGACTTTATTTTCTGGGGCTCCATAATCACTGCAGATGGTGACTGCAGCCATAAAATTAAAAGACGCTTACTCCTTGGAAGAAAAGTTATGACCAACCTAGATAGCATATTCAAAAGCAGGGACATTACTTTGCCGACTAAGGTCCGTCTAGTCAAGGCTATGGTTTTTCCTGTGGTCATGTATGGATGTGAGAGTTGGTCTGTGAAGAAGGCTGAGCGCCGAAGAATTGATGCTTTTGAAGTGTGGTGTTGGAGAAGACTCTTGAGAGTCCCTTGGACTGCAAGGAGATCCAACCAGTCCATTCTGAAGGAGATCAGCCCTGGGATTTCATTGGAAGGAAAGATGTTAAAGCTGAAACTCCAGTACTTTGGCCACCTCATGCGAAGAGTTGACTCACTGGAAAAAACTCTGATGCTGGGAGGGATTGGGGGCAGGAGGAGAAAGGGACGACCAAGGATGAGATGGCTGGATGGTATCACGGACTCGACGGATGTGAGTCTGAGTGAACTCCGGGAGATGGTGATGAACAGGGAGGCCTGGCGTGCTGCAATTCATGGGGTTGCAAAGAGTCAGACACGACTGAGTGACTGAACTGAATTTATCTAGCAATTTAACTAGCAATTTATCTTTCTTAAAAGGAGTGAAAATTAAGAAATTTCTTTAATTGATACCTGGTCAAGTGGCTGTGCTGGGAAGAAATGTTAGAGTGGTAATATGGGGACCCTGATGGGGCAGATGGATTGCTTACAGAAGCACCAACAACCATGGTTCTCTTCTAAATAGAGTTGCAAGACAACCTCTAATTTGTAATCTTAAATGGATTATAGATAAATGAAAAAGGCCAATAATCATATACTAAGAGTAATCAACAACACATCAAAAATTGGCTACATAAGAACTTATTTGAAGTGAAGTATCACAAAACCAGGCATGCAGCATTTTTCTGTTCATAACCTGCTTGCAAACCACCTGTAGTGATTTCAGAAAATACTCTCACTCTATTTTTGGTTTACCAAAAATTCCAGTTACCCAAAGTGCCCATCTGGTTTGCCATACCTCTAGACACAGGTTTAATGTCTCTCACTCTGTCTTGGCTAGTTCAGCATAATATAATCCTCCTTCAGAAGATGACTTTTGTTTCCAGTCAGAATGATGTTTATACAGAAATGCTTGTTCTCCAGGTCATTTTTTCTTGGAGGTTTTATATCCTACCATGGTTACTAATGAAGAAACACATCACTATAACATCAGTGTCTGGGTGAGAAAAGGACCTCAGCTGATCCTGACCTTCCTGCACAGTTGTATCCCCATAAAGCTAACCCCACTAGCTTTTCATTCACTTCAACATCAGCCATGTGGTTCTCTGGGTTCTTGTCCCTGACAAGACTATGAGTCAGCCAGTTTTGCCCTAGGCTCCATCACGATGACCTCCAGCATCTTTCAGATGGCATTCATTGATGAGAGAGTGATGTGAGATGGGGACCATGTGGCAGTTAGGTTCTACAAAGTGTATTAAGTTTGTTAGACAGCAGGCAACTCGGTAGCACCTCCTGAGCCCAGATATGCTTCTGTCGATGATGAGATTAGGGGCATCAGTGGCTTGGTAGATAGACGGCACAAGCAAGCTTTTAACTGAAAGACATTTATTTAGAAACTGGCCTTCCCTGATAGCTCAGCAGGTCAAGAAACCGCATGCAATGCACGAGACAGAGGATACGCAGGTTTGATCCCTGGGTTGGGAAAAGCCCCTGAAGTAGGAAATGACAAGCCATTCCAGCATTTCTTGCCTGAGAAATCCCATGGACTGAGGAATCTGGCAGGCTACAGTCCAATGGGTCACAAAGCATTGGACAAAACTGAGCAACTAAGCAGCAGGATTTAAAAATTGCTTTTGAATCATTTTATTTCTATTTTCTCTTATATTTGCTGCTTATTCTGATTACCTCCTATCATACTAAACTGATATATTATAATTTTTTTCTCCGAATTTACTTTTAGAAATATACCCTGTTCCTAATGATAGTATTGTATTTGTTGGGGGTCCAAAACAATGGAACCAAAAGAATCCAAGCAGGCACATCAGATGTTGCTATTATACCTTCCAACACAGGATTTATCAGCCTGCCTTCACGGTATCTCCCTGGATCATATGGACTTTTCTATTTCATGTAAAGGGTCCAATTCCAGCTGCCCATGATGTATGGGCTTTGGCCTAGAGTATGATCTCTCTGAGACATTAAGCCCTAGTTCTAGAGGTATGTATCAGATGTTATCCCAAGTTCACTTTCTACTCAGAGTTGGGTTCTCTCTGTTTTTGCTCTTTGAAGATTTTGCTTTTATTTCTTTTTAAAATTACATTTAAAAAAATAAAAAATAAAATTACATTTATTAGTGTATTTGTTGTACCAGGTCTTAGTTGCAGCATGTGGAATCTAGTTCCCTGACAAGGGATTGAACCCAGGCCCCCTGCCTTAGAAAAGGAAGAAAAGAAAAGAAAGAAAGTGAAGTCGCTCAGTCGTGTTGGACTCTTTGCGACCCCATGGACTGCAGCCCATCAGTCTCCTCTGTCCATGGAATTTTCCAGGCAAGAATACTGGAGTGGGTTGCCATTTCCTTCTCCAGGGGGTCTTCCTGACCCAGGGATCTAACCCTAGTCTCTCGCATTGCAGGCAGACACTTTACCATCTGAGCCACCAGGGAAGCCCGGTGCCTTGGGAGCATGGAATCTTAGCCACTGGATCACCAGGGAAGTCCCTACTTTTATTTTTTAATCATATTACTATTATTAGATTTTTCTGGAATTTCTATGTGTTCAGAGTGAGAGTACAGAGTTCTTGCATCATTTCAGTTTTCTATCTGAACCGGAAGCTTAAATAGATGATCCCTTGATCTCAACTGCTAGTATCAGGAAAGGAGGGGCTGACTGGCTAAGACTTTATCCAGTCCCCCTGGGACAAATCAATGATAGTAATACCACACCATAAAGTAGAAACATGTTTGCCCCCTCTGTGAGTGACACGATCAACCTCCTGATTGTTGGGCGCGTATCATTTACCACAGTGAC